>NC_060139.1:129773494-131175994 GCF_021461385.2 Schistocerca piceifrons
GCTCCGTGAGGCTATATGAGCGTTGCAAAACCAGAAGACTTTAGCAAAATGCAGTAAGTACTCCGGAGTTGTGGGGGACCGATGATTTGTTCAGAGAGTTGTAGTTGACCCCTAACGTAAATAAACATAACATAACGTGTGTAAATAGGCGAAGAGATACATTACTGTTCGATTATGCTATCGATGACGTGTCATTGGCAACAACAACAATTGTAAAATGCCGAAGTAACAGTTCGTTGCGATGTAAAGTGGAATGACTGCGTAAAATAAGTAGTAGGAAAATCAGATGCCTTGCTGAGATTCGTTGGAGAATACTAAGGAAACATAATTCATCCACAAAAGAAGTGGTTTACAAACCACTTGTTCGAGCTCTTATCGAGTACTGCTCATATTAGTACAGAAGAGAAGAAGAGAGAAGATCCAACGAAGAGCGGCGTGTTATGTCACGTGATGGTTTGGTGAGCGCTAGAGCGTTACGGAGATGCGCAACAATCTTCAGTTGGAGTCGCTACAAAAGATGTTTGAAGTTGAAATTCCGGAATCAAACGCTCGAAGAAGAGTCGGGAAAGATCTTGAATTCCTTCCACATATACCTCGCGAAATGATCACAATGAGAAGCTGAGAAATTAAGAGGTCATACGGGAGTCGTTCTTCACACTGACCATTCACCGAATAGCCCATCAAGAGGGGAAGGAATGTCGTAAGTGGTACCAGAGCTACACGTTGCCACGCAGTGTGCGGCAGGAATGTGGAAGGAAATGAAGAATTTGAGGATGATTCCATAAACGACACAATGGCCGATTCCTTACCCATCCCTGTTCAATCGGAGATAATGCTCCTCTCCAGGCACCTGGATTTCAATAGGATATTAAAACTAACCTCCTTTCTTCCCTTGTCATTGCACTAATCAGTTGTAAAAGACCGTGACACTGAACTTTCTAGAGGCATAGAAAATATCTCGTTTCCGGCTTAAACGATCGCCTGCCTGCTGTGCGTTTGCTAATCGTTTTTCGGTTATTGTATACGTAGCCTTACAAAATATGTGAAGCACTCATAAGCGGAGGAGAAAACGAAATGAAACGTCAACGGGTTGAGGAAGTACGTCATGTTATTTCCGTGACTGCAAAATCTAGTCATATTCACAAAGATCTCTATTATAGTCTAATTATATATAGAATTACTCTGTGACTGAAATGTTGCAGTGGTGAGAGCGCTGTGTTGCCAGCGTGCTACCAGCCACGCTTCACAAAGTTCTGCACGTACCAAAGAACCAAGCAAGACAACGAACACATGGCAGCCCTGTGTGTCGGCATCTCCGTGTCATGCAAAGTTATCATGCAATACCTGACGCTGTGTGCGCTGTCATATAGCCTACCAGCCCTGGTAACAACACTAAACTCGAATAACACCAATACACTCTGGTGGCCCTTCTACCTGTCAAGATTAATGGTTACCATAATCATTTACATACCCGCCGATGGTTGTATACGTGTATGAAGTTAGGGACTCCATGTCTCCGGGTTTCACTTTTTTTGTCAGGTACTGCACATTAACAAATGTTGCCTAAGCAGCAATAGGTTTTTGTGAATATGTTGTGATTCAATAAACGCTTTGATTGACATAACGTCTTACCTCTTTACAGTACTGGCGGCAGTAGACCAACTATTCATACTGTAGAACACACTCATGATTTTACACGCTTAACAGTGATTGTGTTCCACGAAATTGTTAGTTTGTAATGAACAGCCTGATGCCCTGAAGAAATAAATTATTTTACATCAGCCGAAGGATTCGTTGAATTATAGTCACTTTAACGAATGGCTGCGGCAACGGCCTTGCCGCAGTGGATACACCGGTTCCCGTGAGATCACTGAAGTTCAGCGACGTCGGGCCTGGTCGGCACTTGGATGGGTGACCATCCAGGCCGCCATGCGCTGTTGCCAATTTTAGGGGTGCACTCAGCCTTGTGATGCCAATTGCCGAGCTACTCGACCGAGTAGTAGCGGCTTCGGTTAACAATACCATCATAATGACCGGAAGAGCGGTGCGCTGACCCGACGCCCCTCGTATCCGCATCCTCCACTGAGGATGACACGGCGGTCGGATAGTTCCGGTAGGCCACTCGTGGCCTGAAGACGGAGTGCTTTAACTAATGGCTGCAGCATTTGATATTAAATTTCTGACTGCTGCGGAGAGGCAAGATCCGCAATTTGCATATTAGAACATCCTTGGCGCAAGAAATTTTAACTATCATCCTTTAGCTAGCAAGAAAAGGAACGTTTGGGTAGTATTCCAGAGCTGCAGATTTCAGGCCAATACTCCGGGGTCAATACCAAACTTCTCTACCGTGTATCTCAAAATTGAAATCACCGCTTCATGCTGCTCGATCGAGAAAAATAAGTTGTTTTCTGCCGTTCATTTAAATGCTCTCCCTTTTACATCCAAAATAATATAATCACAACAGGGTGTGGTCCAAAACGATCATTACAACTTTTATCACATGTATTTCAGTAACGTGACTAGGCAGAAACTACGATTCGTGACATAGTGTTCACACGTACCTAAAGTCTTGGAAGCCGTTTAACAGACATCAGATTGTGCCTCATCTGTAGCACGCAGGCTATCTAAGCCATACTCCAGTTCTTACCATATCCGGTATAGCATGTCCTCGTTAACTTTGAAATTTCTGCCCCAATTCGAGCTCGTAGTTTGTGACGAAACAAGCTGGAATAATTTTAATTCACCTCTTGTTTGGCCATCTGCCTCCTTAAATTCGTTTTGTTACTTTTAACTATTTACCATTAGCATACATGAATATAATCTGCATTTTCATAAAAGAGAAAGGTTGGTATTCAGTTTTAAAGAATATAACACCAGATATAATTTTGTGATTACGTTTATGTATGTATTTGGTTTTCTAATTTATTTTGGTTATTCCTAGTTGGTAACTTTCACTATAGGGTGAAATCAGTAATTGTTTCGTAACTTAAGTTCTGTTGTTGATATATAAACAAATATAAATTCTATAATAATTATAAACATTTGGAAGACGAAATACTAGTAATCTTAAAGTATTTATTTGGCTCTATTCTAAAACATGTTAGCAAAACCAGCCCTTCATTAATTCCAAAGTAATTAACAGTTTGTCAAAAGTATTGTTTGCGTAAATATATTTATTAATTTCATGACTTAAACAGAAAATTTGGCCTAACTGTTATAGTACAAGAAACTGTTAAAAAGACGCAATTTATCGATGTATTCGGTTAATTTAATGAGTTACGTTTTAATTGTAATTTCTGTAAATTTAACTTTAAACAATGTGTAGTTTCATTACCGATTATTGTGATGATATATAAGGGCCCGATTTTTGGTCACAACACAGTCTGTCCACGGCCGAGTTTCATACGAGTAACCTGCGCTGGTTAAAACAACAACAATGCTTAACTTAACAGTGTAATGAATGTTAAATAATTAGGACGTGTGTAATAACAGTTACAGTGTCTGCTCCATACGTACCTGATTATTCTTCAAGAACTATGAACTTTGTGGTTAGGTTTTACTGCTCGTAGATGTTCATCAAGAAACTATTGTAGTAGTATGCGGAGTTTCGCCTGGCAACCATTAATGAGGCTTATCGAAGGTTAAATAATACTGCACTGGCCATGTAATTGTATAATGCTGTGGGTTGTGCAAAGCGAAAATTAAAGTACTGTGAAACACAACTGTGCACCTGTCGGCTACGTAATTTGCAGTAGTCAGTGTCGGAATCCACAATCCATTTTTCAGCCAGTATAGCAAAGCAGTAAGTCGACACCGAGGACAACAATCATCAAAAAAGGAAGAATTAAAAGCAGGCTGGACCACCACAAGCTCTTGCAGGTCACGCACCAGTGTCTGCTAGACAGCATCCTTCATGAAGATGCAAAGATAAAAATCGGATGGGTTTACGTGCGGTGGTCCTGAGACCCAGCAAATGGGTCTTCTCCCAGTCCAGCAATCTGGAAACGCTTCACCAAAAGCCTTCCTAAACGATCGAGGCCCAGTAAAGAGAAACACCATCCTGCTACAGCGTCATGTCAGGTTGCAGTTGTTCGACCTGTGGAAATCCAAACTGTTCCAATATGTCAGTGGAAATAGTCGATGTTATCGAGGCCTCTGCAAACAAAAAAGCACCCACCACATGATCATGAAGCAGGCCACGTCACAAGTTTACCTTTAGACCATCGCGCATACTTTCCGCGCTAAAAAGGGGGTTCTTAGAGCCCTACATCCTCACAGTGTGTCCGTTTACCGTCCTGGAACGTCATATCGAGCTTCGTCCGTGAACACCACCATTTTCAGAAAGTACGGTTCAGCCTTTATGCGACACAGAATCTCAATTGCAAATGCTTTGCACTTTGGCCTGCCATTAGGTTGAAGAGCATGCGGCAGCTGCACGTTATAGGCATGAAGTTTCAGTCTCTTGTGAAGCACTCTGTGCATCGTGGTTGGTGGTAGCTGCAACCATCGAGACGCTTCAGGGGTTGATTTGGTTGTGCTCCGGATAAATGCCTGTAGAAACCGCTTCACATCAGCATGGCTGGTGCACAGATGCCCCAAACTCGTCCTCTTCTTGATAATTCGGGGTTCATTGAACCTTGTGTACCACTGTCTGATGCTCGGAAGCGATGGTCGTGCGCTTCTCTAATGCGTCCGTAATGCCACTGGAAATGGGTGTGAGATTTGGTCCCTTTAAACCATTCCACACACTACGCCATTTTCTGAGATGGGTGGGAGAGGGCATTTTCGGTAGTAACTGACCTCCAAAACCAACACAAATAACTTTCCATGTGTCTGAATATTATACCACAACCCTCATCTTTCTAACTATTCCCATTTCTGAAATGTACCTGATCAAAGTTACACTACTGGCCACTAAAATTGCTACACCACGAAGATGACGTGCTACAGACACGAAATTTAACCGACAGGAAGAAGATGCTGTGATATGTAAATGATTAGCTTTCCAGAGCATTGACACAAGGTTGGCGCCAGTGGCGAAACCTACAACGTGCTGACATGAGGAAAGTTTCCAACCAATTTCTCATACACAAACAGCAGTTGACCGGCGTTGCCTGGTTAAACGTTATTGTGATGCCTCGTGTAAAGAGGAGAAATGCGTACCATCACGTTTCCGACTTTGATAAAGGTCGGATTGCAGCCTATCGCGAATGCGGTTTATCGCATCACGACATTGCTGCTCGCGTTGGTCGAGATCCAATGACTGTTAGCAGAATATGGAATCGGTGGGTTCAGGAGCGTAATACGGAACGCCTTGCTGGATCCCAACGGCCTCGTATCACTAGCAGTCGAGATGACAGGCATATTATCCGCATGGCTGTAACGGATCGTGGAGCCACGTCTCGATCCCCGAGTCAAGAGATGCGGACGTTTGCCAGTCAACAACCATCTGTACGAACAGTTCTACGACGTTAGCAGCAGCACGGACTATCAGCTCGGAGACCATGGCTGCGGTTACCCTTAACGCTGCATCACAGACAGGAGCGCCTGCGATGGTGTACTCAACGACGAACCTGGCTGCACGAATGGAAAAACGTCATTTTTCGGATGAATTCATGTTCTGCTTACATCATCATGATGGTCGCATCCGTGTTTGGCGACATCGTGGTGAACGCACATTGGAAGCGTGTATTCGTCATCGCCATACTGACTATCACTCGGCGTTATGGTATGGGGTTCCATTGCTTACACGTCTCGGTCACCTCTTGTTCACATTGACGGCACTTTGAACAGTGGACGTTACATTTTAGATGTTTTACGACCCGTGGCTATACCCTTCATACGATCCCTGCGAAACCCTGCACTTCAGCAGGATAATGCACGACCGCGTGTTCAGGTCCTGTACCGGCGTTTCTGGATACAGAAAATGTTCGACTGCTGCCCTGGCCGGCACGTTCTCCAGAACTCTTACCAATTGAAAACGTCTGGTCAATGGTGGCTGAGCAACTGTCTCGTCACAATACCCCAGTCACGACTCTTCATGAGCTGTGGTATCGTGTTGAAGCTGCATGGGCAGCTGCACCACTACACGCCATCCAAACTCTGTTAGACTCAAAGCACAGGAGTATCAAGGCCGTTATTACGGCCAGACGTGGTTGTTCTGGGTACTGATTTCTCAGGATCTATGCACCCAAATTGCGTGAAAATGTAATCACATGTCAGTTCTAGTATAATATATTTGTCCAATGAATACCCGTTTATCATCTGCATTTCTTCTTGGTGTAGCAATTTTAATGACCAATAGTGTATAAATACAGTTTTGGAACACGCTGTACAATACTGTTCACATCAGTCACTGCAGTGACGCGGATGAAGACTTGGAACCTTATGCTGATAAAAGGAGAATCTTCTTTTTTACCGCGCAGTCCGGAACCGCGCGACTGCTACGGTCGCAGGTTCGAATCCTGCCTCGGGCATGGATGTGTGTGATGTCCTTAGGTTAGTTAGGTTTAAGTTGTTCTAAGTTCTAGGGGACTGATGACCACAGATGTTAAGTCCCATAGTGCTCAGAGCCATTTTTTTCTTTTTTACATCTACCTAACTTAAGTAATTGTGAGATCACTGGCTGAGCAATACAGGACGCCAAAGGATTACTGACCACAGAGGGACTCACCAAAGGAAGTCAGTGAACAGTTGACGCAACCATTAACGAACTCTCTGTTATATTGCAAATAATGCTCTGGGGTTTGCCTTCGGATCATATTGTGCAAATCCCACAGTATTTCATCGATACAACTGTTCAACATCTTCAGGTAGTGGTACTTGCTGTTATGACTGCTGCTAGACGCAACTGATGATAACCGCGCGGGGACGGCGAAATGTTGCAAGCCAGGAGCAGGCAACACACGTGCACGGGAAGACGCTCGCAGTTGGAGCAAAGCGGCGCTCGTAGCGCCCCTGCCGGGAGCCGAAGAAAGGCCTTCTGCGCATGCGCTGTGAGCCACGACACTCTTGCCGGACGCTCCTGTGGTCAAAGGCTGGATTAAATCTCAACAACGCACTGCGTCGCTTCATCAGGTCATCAACTGGTAGTTGTTGTTTCTCCGTTTTAATTTAATTGTAGCCTGTGATGGATTTCAGGCGGCGCTTAAGTGAAAACGTGCATCCCTGTTGATTAGACTGTCCGCCGTACGGATAAGTGTGGCTTCCTTAAAAAGGTAGACCCAAAAAGGTGACACTGAGGATAAGACTTCAATCTTCTCGTAAAACATGCAATACCCCGTGTCCAGGCACTGCTACACTACTTCTGATTTATCTGATTGGCCCAGGCGTGTGGAACACAACGTTATTTCACGGTTCCATATGGCTGCAAAATTGGAATGGGATCTTAAATATGCCACGTTTACGAATGCCAAAATTGTGCTTGACCGAACACAACAAATACCTCAGTTTTGTCCGTGGCCGAGAAATACGCTTCATTGTGTGTTTCTTGAAGTTTCGTCATTTTTGGAGGTCTGCCCAGATAGCTGAACGGTCAGCGTGTCCTAAGTGGCCCGGGTTCGATTCCCGGCGGGGTCGGGCATTTTCTCCGCTCAGGGAATGGGTGCTGTGTTATCTTCATCATCATTTCATCCCTATCCGGCGCGCACGTCGCCCAATGTGTCATCGAATGTAGTAAGACCTGCACCAAGGCGGCCGGACCTGCGTCAGGGACCTCCCGGCCAATGACGCCAAACGCTCATTTCTATTTCCTTTCTTGAAGACATGCTGCCAAAATCTGGCAAGAACACCGTTGGAATGGGTGCATCTTTATTTACATCCTTGCTCTGAACTTGCATGGTACGGAATGTGTGGCGTATCTGTCTATAAAAATATCCGTTCTGGAACATGGTTCTTACAAGGGAACCTCCCCATCGCACCCCCCTCAGATTTAGTTATAAGTTGGAATAGTGGATAGGCCTTAAAAAACGGAACACAGATCAATCGAGAAAACAGGAAGAAGTTGTGTGGAACTATGAAAAAATAAGCAAAATATACAAACTGAGTAGTCCATGCGCAAGACAGGCAACATCAAGGAGAGAGTAAGCTAAGGAGCGCCGTGGTCCCATGGTTAGCGTGAACGGCTGCGGAACGAGAGGTCCTTGATTCAAGTCCTCCCTCAAGTGAAAAGTTTACTTTTTTTATTTTCGCAAAGTTATGATCTGTCCGTTCGTTCATTAACGTCTCTATTCACTGTAATAAGTTTAGTGTCTGTGTTTTGCGACCGCACCGCAAAACCGTGCGATTAGTAGACGAAAGGGCGTGCCTCTCCAATGGGAACTGAAAACATTTGATCGCAAGGTCATGCGTCAACCGATTCCTCCACAGGAAAACACGTCGGATATATTCTATACGACACTGGTGACGGCATTGCGTCACATGACAGGAATATGTTGTTGACCCACCTAACTTGTACACTTGGGGAATGGGTAAAAAGATTCTTCTACCTTGCCCAATTTAGGTTTTATTGTGGATGTGATAATCACTCCCAAAAAAGTGATGAAAACATAATGGACGGACAGATAATAATTGTCTGAAAATAAAAAATGAAACTTTTCACTCGAGGGAAGACTTGAACCAAGGACCTCTCGTTCCGCAGCCGCTCACGCTAACCACGGGACCACGGCGCTCCTTAGCTCACACTCTCCTTGATGTTACCTGTCTTGCGCATGGACTACTCAGTTTGTATATTTTGCTTATTTTTTCATAGTTCCACACAGCTTCTTCCTGTTTTCTCGATTGACCTGTGTTACGTTTTAAGGCCTATCCACTATGCCAACTTATAACTAAGTATGAGGGGGTGCGATGGGGAGGTTCCCTTGTTAGGTGTACCGGTTTATCACGCAGACTATCGTATCTGCGACTACATGTACTCTGTGTACCAAAGAGCGTAAGACAGTACCGCGTTGTGCATGATGATGACAGCTTGTGGCCTGCAAGTATAACTGTGTGTGAGTTGGTTTGCGGTAGACACTATGTCCCAAATATTTCCACTTCCATGCTAAACTGTATATTCGGATAGGGAGAGTTCAAATGTCAGAGAAACACAGGTAATGCCTCCATTACGTGGGGCCACACCATGAAGATATCTTCTACATACCACCAGAAGCAGACTTGCCGGCTGCAGTAATTGTTCCTCGAACCATGCCAAAAAATACATTAAATGTATTCGCAGTTGTGAATGCGGAAATCATTGGTAATGAAACTTCGTGCGGGACCGGAACTCGATTCCAGATTTTCCGCTTTACGCAAGCGTTCTCCTTAACCACTTTGGCTATCCGTGCATCAGTCACGGCCAGACCCAAACTTACGTATATACGTATATGGATATTGTGTCCCCCATGTCCGAAAGAACCAGACACCATATCCATATACGTCTATAGTTCTGGCAATACCGGCCATATCCTTCTTCTGTGTGGATGCACAGATATTCCCCGAACTCTTACTGGACTTGGTAAGAATGTCTTCCACGAGTAATGAGTGTGTTGGGGTGGGACACTACGAATGTAATGCGTGGACAAACAAGGTGAGGATGTAGGTCTCGCGGGAAGCGTGCGCGAGATAGTCCCTGCAGTTGCACGAACCTCTGTGCCCTCGGTGGCTCAGATGGATAGAGCGTCTGCCATGTAAGCAGGAGATCCCGGTTTCGAGTCCCGGTCGGGGCACACGTTTTCACCTGTCCCCGTTGATATATATCAACGCCCGTCAGCAGCTGAAGGTATTAATATAATTCTGATTTCTTTCAAACTTAAGTATGTCGTCGTTCATGCGTCATAACTTGCACTCGTACACATTACGTAATTCTCACACAAGGATGGACATTTTAATTGGAAGTCGCCGCCTGGTGTCGGCGGATAGATACGATATTGCAGTGCCTGCGTTGTTAAGAAGTGGAAGGCAAAGTTCCTTCGAACATGCATGCAGTTGAGGCGACCGCTGGCATGAAGCGGGAAATCCAGGTTCCAGTCCCCGACAAATTTTCATTGTCATTGTTCCATTGAACAGTTGTAGCCACTGCATTGCCGGTTCCTACGTACATGCTTGCACGTATAAAGGAACATTGCATCTTACTTGTTGACAACATTGGCACTGCAACATCGTATTCCATAAAACTGTTGGTGACATGGCAACATCTTCCATGTGTTCAAAATACTGGTTACTGGATAAGAAAGAAGTTGAGGTAAGCGCACGTTTAACGATGCAGCAATGATTTTCTTAAGCTTGCAATGGTGCTTTTACAGTATTTTGGCGGCATGTCTTCAAGGATAGATGGCATCGTCGGCCACCATCAAAATTGAGGAATTTGTTGTGTTCTGTCAAAGACGATCTTGGCCTTAGGGAACGTGGCGTATTTAAGATCTCATGCCAGTGTGGTAATTCATACATTGGGCAGACATGCCGAACCGTGGAAGAAATTTTCAACACCCGCTCCTACATGCCTGGGCCAACCTCATAAATTAGAGGTAGCGGAGGGTTGCCTGGACACAGGGCGTCGCATATTTTACGAGAAGATTGGATTTTTATCCTCACTGTCAGCGTCACCTTTCTGGGACTGTGTTTTTAAGGAGGACGTACATATCCGTTTGGTGGACAGTCTTATCAACAGGGAGGCAGGTTTTCAGTTAAGCGCCGCTTGGAATCTATCACTGGCTGCTATTAAATTAAAAGCAAGAACTTCCCATTCATGACCGACACAGCACATTGCTGAGATTTAACTCAGCTTTCAACCACAGCATCGTCCGGCAGCACAGTCATGGCTCACTGCGCATGCTCAAATGGCTTTCCTGCGGCTCTCGGTAGGGTGCACCACGATCGTCGCTTTCCTCCAACTGCGAGCCTCTTCCCACGCACGCGTATTTCCTGCTTCTGGCCTGATAAATTTCGACACCGCCGCCCGATTACAATCAGTCGCGTCTTGCAGTAGTGACAACACTAACTCCAAGCACCTAAAGATGTCGAACCGTTGTATGGATGAAATATTGCAGGATTTGCACATTATGATTGTACGGCATACCCGCGTTAAGTATTAGCAGTAGGTTCGTCGGGAAAGCCCGACAAGTCATTTCTGTATTATTCTTCATGAATACAATGTGCTTTTCTCGTTGAAAATATATGCGCACCATGACGGTGATTTTTCAGTGCTTAGCCCAAAGCTTGGTCTGATGGAGTTCTTCAGTCCCCTTACTTGACAGCTGATCTCATTTCAGCACAGCTCCTGCATCGAACAGAACTATCAGATCTACTATTTTCTCATTTCAAGAGGTTCCCCTGTGCTCCTTTCCACCTACTATCTCTTCACAACAATTTTCAGCACTGCTTTAATTTCGCAGTGTACGCGCAACCATTGTATCATTTCGATTCGTTATGTTTTTTTGGGCAATTTTTCTCGTTTTTCTAGTTTCTCCAAAGAGGAGCGGCAAGATTCGTGATTGGTACATTTAGCCATCGCGAGAGCGTTACAAATCTCATAGAAAGTTTGAAGTGGGACATACTTGCAGATAGACGAAGCGCTAAACAGAAGGCTCTGCTCAATAAATTCCGAAATCCAATCTTTGCCGAGGATGTAGAGCATATATTATTACCACCAACTTTCAAATCGCGCAATGATCATCATTCAAAGATAAGGGAAATAAGAGCTCATACTGAGGCGTTCAGACAGTCGTTTTTTCCCTCGCGCGATCTGCAAGTGGAACAGAGGGGGGGGGCGAAATATGACTTTGCCTCGAATTGTGCCCTCCGCCACACACCACTTGGTGGCTAGCGGAGTATATATGTAGATGTTCCATGAAGTCTTCATTCCTTATTCCACCAATCCTACATGAATCATCAATAGTCTCCCTCTACATCACATGTCACAGACATCACATAGTTTTATTTTCTTTGCCCTATCGTCCACGTTCTGTACCCACACAGAGATTTTCGTTAATCTTTTTCCGGTCTGTTTGTTTTAATTTTTTGATGGCAGCAGCTCCTGCTCCTTTTTAGAGAAAGCTCTTTCATTCCCAACAATCTTTGTCACTCTGTCTTCTTGCATCTTCCTGCTTTGCTTATTCTATTTCCGAGGTAGCAAAAACATTCTACCTCATGAAGAGGTATAGATGTATACTAATCGTTGGAGTTTTTATATATCACATATGTACTTTGAACTCAGAGGAGGTTCACTGAGGGACTTTTTCAATACATTCCTCTTAATAAGAGAACTGAGTACATCGAAAAAGTTCAAAGAAAGGCAGCACGTTTTGTATTATCGCGAAATATGGGAGAGAGTGTCACAGAAATGATACAGGATTTGGGGTGGGCATCATTAAAAGAAAGGCGTTTTTCGTTGCGACGGAATCTTTTCACGAAATTCCAACTACCAACTTTCTCCTCCGAATGCGAAAATATTTTGTTGACACCGGCCTACATAGGAAGGAACGATCACCAAGATAAAATAAGGGAAATCAGACCTCGTACGGAAAGATACAGGTGTTCATTCTTTCCGCGCGCTATACGGGATTGGAACAATAGAGAATTGTGAAGGTGGTTCGATGAACTCTCTGCCAGGCACTTAAATCTGATCTGCAGAGTATCCACGTAGATGTAGATGAAGATGTAGATAGCCCAGACGGTGACTAGTGGAACGTGTGTAGGCGACATCAGGAAAGAGGCAGCACATAGCTGAAATTCGCTACTGGTGCAGAGGCTTGAAAATGACGTTTATTTAACAGCGGATGAAAACGGGTTGTGTTACAGATAATGATGATGATGATGATGATGATGATGATGATAACGGTTACACCAGATATCCGCCGGCTATTTCGTGCGAACGATGTTCAGGGTTTCAGAAGACACTTTTCAAATAAATCTGTTTTAATAGTCGGTAAAAAAAGATCTGTATTGTAATAGTGTTCAAATTGAAATGAACACTGACAGTCAAAAGGTGGGGGACAGAAGACTATGGTCGACTGTACGCATATTGTTGAAAATCCTTGAAGCAGCTCAAATCTCATCACATGGACAAGCCTGGTCATGGCAACAGAAGAATATTTGAATACCAGCAGACGCAGCCACCATAGGTATGGCTAAATATTTTGGAGCTGTCTTCTTAATTCTAACGTTTGTTATGAAAATGATGTATGTTCTATACGGATGCCGAGAATAACAGTCCTCATGTTGAACACACCGACTCTGCCTGTGGGCGGTCACAACGAGATTACTATTAGTCGAGATGTGTTGGGAAGCAGACGTGAAACAGAATGATCACGAAGTTTTTATCTGGAGTTGAGCTGGTAAATTTTAAATACGTATTTCCTGGAAATGATTGAACAACACGAACAATAGAGTATTATGAATTTTGAGAGGAGTTTTGTGCAGAACTATGATTCGAGGTAAATTCTCAGCTTTGCATACTTACGCTTACCGTGTTGTAAAATTAACTGTCGTACCGAGATTTGGTTGGAGCATTTATCTCATGGTTTGCTCTCGGCTAGAGAAGTTAGTTCTCCTCCCCCATATATACATTTTGTTAAAAAATCATTTTTGGGTAGATTAATCTTTTCTTCAAAGTAAATTTTTGTTTCTAAGTGATTGATGAAAACCTCTCTGGTTTCCAGCCGGGTGATAGTATTATAAAACCGCGACGTTTCGACGAGTGACATACTCATGATCTTCTGGCGAAGTGTCGAAACTTTTCGAATGCCATCGAACTTAGATCTGCGGTGTGCCTCATCCACCTGGCTCCGGGAGGCAGGGTACAGAGAGGCCGGCGGGTGGAGAAGATGATGAAGTATGTCACTCGTCGAAACGTCGCGTTTTATGATACTGCAACCCGATTGGAAACCCGAGAGCATTTCATCAACTACATAGGCGGAGAAGTCTACGTTCACGTAAAATTCAGTAGAAGTGAAGCTATAAATAACTCTTTGGTATAAAATGGTTTTAGAAAGATCATATACACAAAATTAGCACCAGAAATTATCCCCATACAAGAAATTCTGTTATTTGTGTCTGCATTGCATGTGGTGGTATACACGCGTTTGAATATCATATTTAGGTTATCACTTTAATTTAGCTCTGCTGCGACGCTGCTTGCTATGATCTACTTGCGAGAGAAAACTTTCACTGTACTGAGGTAAGTGAAACAATACTTCAGGGCCACGGTCACACAGTTAGGCTACACATACAGGGCAGTGTCATTACACAGTTAACAGTGATTAGGTCAAACAAATTCCAAACTGAATAAAAGTATTTTCTTGTTGTAAAAAGTCCATTTCAGTGAACAGTGTGATATATCCGTTTTTCGTATTCTGAGTTTTGTTTCGGAAGCTAGCTACGTTAATTAGCACTGGGCTTTTACTAAAGTAATTTGGATAATTTATTCAGACAAAAATTTAGTCGTTTATTTCATATGTAATTTTTTTTGCTTTTATTTTGCCGTATTATTGAGCCGTTGAAAACTGTCCGCTGAGTTCCGTAACAAAACAACCTGTTGGAGTAATGGACTATTGTTGTATTCAGCGGAAAAATCGCGCCTGAAAGAAAAAGACGCAAGAATACATTTCCGTTCGAGATCTTCATTTTTTCTTAAGGTTTATAACTAACGATTCACTAATGAAAGTTCTTATGTACTTGACACGAAATTTTTCGTCTATACATGGTGTCCATTTTAACTGAAGCAATTGAAATATCTCGAAAACTACACAGCAGATGAAAAAAACTTATAATTCTAGTTTGTCTCGGAGGGGGAATCCAACAATACCAGACTCGACATAACAGTCCATTCCATGCGTGGGTGCCAGGGCAACTTTGATATCTTCAATGCGACCCCGTTTTTTATTGGAGATTACGAGTCTACGGCAAAATCTATATACGTATTATATGAAGCATTTTCCTCGTTTCCCCACAGATGACGCTGTAATCGGAGGAACGGAAATGGGTACACAATCGTAATTTGCGACAAGCTACTCAATGACCCTTGAATACCCAATGGCACGTGATACCCCATCTCCATGTCGCAAGGGTAAGACAGGCCAGTATTTCGTAACTTCTAATTGGAAACCCCATTCGCAACGTTGTATTCCTCAGACGTGTGGAACAGGGAACTGACTACTCGACGAGCCACCGTGGTCATGTAGCGAACTACGTCGTTATCAGAACAGGCAATACAATGAGACTGGAGATCGCGTATCGTGCAGACGCAGAACAGATAGCGGCTGTAAACATTACAATACTGGCGCAGTGTTTATTGCCTGCATGCCTGCCTATCATCTGGAGAATAGACGTGCAAGTCGACGATGAATATAGCAACCACAAAAGAAAAAACAGAAATGATACAGATTTACGGAGAATGTAGGAGGAATTTTGAGGTTGCTGTTGCCTTGTATGCCGAGTGATTTCCAGAGAAAACTCGCTGTCATTTGTTCTTTTACAAGATTATGAACGCTTTTATGTCTCACGGCAAAAGGAAACGAAGCAAACGTGTTACAGGAGAAGCTAATGAAATAGCTGTACTAACGGCAGTGCACCACAGCCCACGGATAAGAGCCCGGAAATTATACTGCCATTCCGGAACGTCCGTAGGTAGTACTGTCACAATACTACGTCGTCGTAAGTATCATCCACATCACGTGTCACTGCATGAAGAACTTTACGGCGCCGATTTCCGTAACCAGATAGTGTTTCGTGAATAGGCACGTCAACAAATGCAACCGACCCGAACGTTCTTTGCCTAGGTACTGTTTTATAAGGAGTTTACATTCATAAACCATGGTAGCGTTAACCAGCATAACTTCCGTTACTGGAGTATAGACGGTCCCCACTGGTTACAACAAGTTGATCATAAACCTCCTTGGTCGTTTAACATATGGTGTGGCATCATGGGGAACAAACTCATCGGTCCGTATTTTATCAACGGCACTTTGAATGGGTGCTAATATCAAACGTTTTTGGAACAGGTATTATTGCAGGATGTTGCCCTGGACGTTCGACAACGTATGTGGTTTCAGCATGACGGTTGGACAGCGCATTACGCAATTGAAGCAAAGGAGGTATTAAGCCGTGTTTATACTGCTTGGTGGATCGGCACAGGTGCCCTGTAAATTGCCCCGCTAGGTCACAGAATTCGACGTCGCTGGATTTCCTTCTGTAGAGATACTTAAAAGGTAAAGAGTGCTAGCAAGCGCCAATAGGCCGTGAAAACATTGCCAATTGCATCAAAAACGTCTGTGCTGACATTCCCGACAATGCGATTCTGTCCTGTGTACGATCGTTAGAAAAGTAACGATGTTGGATTTACTACAGTTGAACACTTAATGTAATTGGAAAAGTAGAGCAGCGTTCGCCTAAAGTCACGACCACAGTGGCGCTTCGAGTAGCCCCTGTTCGACGTGTCGGAGAAATACAACGTTGGGAATGCGGTTTCCGGTTAGAAGCTATGAAATACTGGCCTATCCCACCTTCCCAGTATGGAGGGGAGATCCCAGGTGCCCAGGTGCCATTGGATATTCAGGGTCTATTGAGTAACATGTCGTAAATAACGACTGAGCACCCATTTCGATTCCTCTGATTACAGAGCAAACGAGGATTCCAACTGAAGAATTAAAAGTTGACCCCGCCACCCACGCACGGTGTGGCTTGGGGGGGGGGGGGGGGGGGGGGGAGTGAATCGAACGTGATATTATTGGAAGTCCTATTCCGAGACAAGCAAATTGGAATTATAACTTTTTTGAATCGATATCTAGTTTTCGAGATATTTCAATGCCTTCAGTTAAAGTGAACACCCCTGTATGAAACCACTTCACTATACAAGTGTAGTCTCTTCATTATTCAGATTTTACGCAAGCCACATCACCACAATTGTCGTTTGCAACTAATACGGTAGGCAAGACATCGACGATACTAGTGAACAAAGCCATTGCAAAATAAAAAATGTATTACTGGCAGCATTCATTCAGAATTAATTGAACGCGATACGTATACCCTCAGAGAGCAATTCTCAAATGATGAGTGATTTATGTCGACTCAAAGAAAGTAAACCGTGTGCGCGGAATCGACGAAATCGTGTGCACCAAATTCTTCGTAATTCTCCCAAGGAAAGTGTTCGACATGAAGATTAAATCAGTATTTTCCTTATTATGTGTTTATAAACTTAGTGAAAGAGGACTACCAGTACTTAAAGGACTCTCATCTGTATATTTACAATTTATGAATTAGATATCAAACTTTTTTGTACTACGAAACTGAAACTGGATAGTGCAAAAGCCGAGGAGAGTGTACAAGAGAGGCTAGTGTGAAAGAAACCAAACGTTAGAAATGACGATACTGTCAAAAAACACAGAATCATTGGTCATGACATTTGGTGAGAAGTGTGAAATCGAGCGCTCGTGTCTGGTGTTATGCACTAAACACGTTAAATTACAGTTAACAGTATGTATAGTATCAAGTACCGTACGTCACGAAAACCACAATACTAAAATATACAAGATTGTGTTACAAGTTTGTGGGGACGAATGATATCCTTGGAATTAGATTAGGTAATGGATGGAAGGTTGATTAGGTCATTAAAAGCTTAAAATTGGGGGCGTACTTCGTTGTAACCGATCATCTCTTTGTGAAAAATGATTATTTAAATAAAGTTTTTCTACTGGGCTACGTTTTTTCCCCTTCGCTGGTTGTACGTAGCACCTCTGCGTTGACTTCGTATCTATGACCACCGTTCAGCATATATTCAACAAAAATGGGGTCTGACTTGCGCAGTCGCCATCTAAGTGCATGGTGAGTCGGTCTAGCTTCCATATCCTTGCGTGCTTGAGCAATATACAGCTTGTTGTAGCCAATTCAAGCGATTTTATAAATACGACATGCAGTGACCAAAGATCTATATGTGTTTGTTAGTATCTTTGGTTGAAAGGTTTGGTTTCCCACATACGAAGAGCTCCACAGACGAAGAGAAGGGCGAAGGATCGCAGCGATCCATCGTATGGGCGACCGCTCACTTCGTAGATCGCACGTGTGTGGGCAAATTGCTGTGATCGGTCGCTGATCGCATGATAATCCCAGGCACTCTGATGGACTGTATAGGATTCGCGCACGCAGTATCGCTGCCTGGCTGATTAGCAGCGGTGTCTGGCAATATGGCTACGACTCGTTTCTCTGTTTATCAAGCGTGATTGTGCAGTTTTGTTTCGTTTCACTTTACCCAAGCCGACGACGAAATTTACGTTAGAATGTACAGCTGTCCAGCGACACATTACGCAACTGACGCTCAAATATGAAATGCAGCTGGGTGACGCCGTTCCAGACCGGGTGAGGGTGACTCAGTAATGGAGTGGGGCTGGGTGCACGGGCCATCCCTAACACGGCTGCGCGGGAGTGGGTGGGCGTAGGGGCCGCATTGGACCGACGACGAATTCGGACCGCACAGGACACTGTACACCAAGTACAAGAAGCGTCTACTGGATGCTGCTATCGGCACCAACGATAGGTCACACTAACTGCCGAACCGGTTTTGAATATTCGTCCCGATATTTAACAGGACCGTTTTGGAGAAACAACAGAATCCCTAACTTGGATGGCCGAACGGAAATCTCAAACCAATTGTCGTCTTCTGTTTTGCAGACTAGTTCGGCGCAGTCTTTCCTAGACAGATCTCTTCATTTCCGCGTAACCACTGCAATCCACATGGCGGGGACAAAGATATGAACACATCAGAAACACAACACATTACCATGCCTAATTAAGGTACAGAAAAACTGTTGGCATTCAAAACAGGTTCCAGTCGCATCGGGATGAATAAATACAGGTCCCATATGGTTTCCAATGCAATACCAAGGTAAATGGAAATGAGCGTATGACATCGTTGGCTGGGAGGCCCCTATTCCGGGAAGTTCGGCCGCCAAGTGCAAGTCTTATTTCATTCGACGCCACATTGGATGACTTGCGCGCCGGTGATGATGATGAAATGATGATGAGGACAACACAACACCCAGTCCCAAAGAAGACAAAATCTCCAACCCGCCCGGGAATCGAACCCGGGCCCGCCTGCATGGGAGGCGAGCACATTACCACCCAGCTAAGCAGGCGGACAATACCAAGGTAACGCTGGCTAAATCACCACCGAACCCAAGCAATGTTTCACTGCTGGGGCGTTAACTCGGCCGAAAATCGCGAACAGTCTGAAAGAAGACTCATCCAGCCTAATTACTTTCTTCTAGTGCTCCATAGTGCAGGCTATGCCATCGTAACCACATTTTTTACGGCATCTGCACCATTGGTAAGTGGCTGTGGTTTTGGAATTCTCGCTCACCCTGCAATGCCCAGTTTACGGAAATATCTTCTTGTAGTTTTAGTGCAGACAGGGTACGCGGGTGTGACATTCAGTTCTGAAGTGGCTTTTGCAGTTGTCATCTTCTTACTCGTATTTGTCGTCACAATCCTTTTCAACGGCCGTCCGTCACGATCACACAACGAATTCTTCCGTCCGCGTTGTAAATTCGCTTATGATGCTTCTCCGCTTTCCCTGAGTGCGGTATGAATCTTTGACATGATGCCTCTCCGAACACGAAACAATGGGTTTCTTGCGTACGGAAGCACCCACCATGCGTTTACCAACAATTTGTCCACTTTCGAACACAGTGAAATCTGACATACACTGAGGTGACAAGGGTCATGGGATATTGATATGCACGTATACAGGTGGCGGCAGTCTCCGTATACAAGGTATAAAAGGACAGAGCTCTCATTTGTACTCAGGTGATTCATGTGAAAAAATTTGCGTCGTTATTATGCCTGCACGACGGGAATTAAAAAACTTGTTGTTGCTAGAAACATGGGACGTTTCATTTCGGCATCTGTTAGGGAATTCAATATCAAGATCCACATTGTCAAGAGTGTGCCGAAAATACCAAATTTCAGCCATTACCTCTCAACACAGTATGCACAGCCATCGCGAGATCGTTACAAATCTCATAGAAAGTTTGAAGTGGAACACACTTGCAGACAGACGGCGAGCTAAACGTAAGAGGCTGCTCACTACATTCCGAATTATGATCTTCACCGAGGATGTAGAGCATATATTATTATCACCAACTTTCAAATCGAGCAATGATCACCATTCAAAGGTAAGGGAAATTAGAGCTCGTACTGAAGCGTTCAGACAGTCGTTAACCCTCGCGCGTTTCCCCAGTGTAACAGAGGGGGGGAAATATGACTTTGGTGCGAATTGTGCCATCTGCCACACATCGCTTGGTGGCCAGCGGAGTATATATGTAGACGTAGGACACGGACAATGCAGTGACAGACAGCCAACAAAGTACAGAGGCGTTTGAGTGGTCAGTGCTAACAGACAAGCAAAACTGCCTGAAACAACCGCAGAAATCAATAATGGGACGTACGATGAACATACCCGTTAGGACGGTGTAGGGAAATTTGGTGTTAACTGGCCATGCAAGCAGACGACCGAAGTGAGTAACTTCGCTAACAGCACAACATCGCCTGCAGCGCCTCTCCTGCGCCATGATGATATCGGTTGGACCCTAGACGACAGGAAAACAGTACTCTTTTCAGATTAGTCCTGATTTCAGTTGGCAAGAGCTGATGGCAGGGTTCGAGTGTTGCGCAGACACCACGAAACCATGGACCCAAGTCGTCAAAAAGTTTGAAGTGGAACACACTTGCAGACAGACGGCGAGCTAAACGTAAGAGGCTGCTCACTACATTCCGAATTATGATCTTCACCGAGGATGTAGAGCATATATTATTATCACCAACTTTCAAATCGAGCAATGATCACCATTCAAAGGTAAGGGAAATTAGAGCTCGTACTGAAGCGTTCAGACAGTCGTTAACCCTCGCGCGTTTCCCCAGTGTAACAGAGGGGGGGAAATATGACTTTGGTGCGAATTGTGCCATCTGCCACACATCGCTTGGTGGCCAGCGGAGTATATATGTAGACGTAGGACACGGACAATGCAGTGACAGACAGCCAACAAAGTACAGAGGCGTTTGAGTGGTCAGTGCTAACAGACAAGCAAAACTGCCTGAAACAACCGCAGAAATCAATAATGGGACGTACGATGAACATACCCGTTAGGACGGTGTAGGGAAATTTGGTGTTAACTGGCCATGCAAGCAGACGACCGAAGTGAGTAACTTCGCTAACAGCACAACATCGCCTGCAGCGCCTCTCCTGCGCCATGATGATATCGGTTGGACCCTAGACGACAGGAAAACAGTACTCTTTTCAGATTAGTCCTGATTTCAGTTGGCAAGAGCTGATGGCAGGGTTCGAGTGTTGCGCAGACACCACGAAACCATGGACCCAAGTCGTCAAAAAGGCACTGTGCAATCTGGTGGTGGCTCCATAATAGGACTGGGTCCTCTGGATCTGGGGCTATTTTGAGACGGTTTGCAGCCACTCGTAGACGCTATGTTCCCGAACACCGATGGAAATTTTATGGATGACAATGCGCCATGTCAGCAGGCCACGATTGATGGCGATAGGTTTGAAGAACATTCTGGACAGTTCGAGTGAATGGATTTGTTCAACATGAATCCCATAGGATACTTATGGGACATGATCGAGAGGAAATTTGGTCCACAAACTCCTGCACCGGCAACACTTCCGCATTTGTGGACGGCTGCAGAGGCAGCAGGACTCAATATTTCTGCAGCGGATTTCCAACGATTTGTTGAGTCCCTGCTACGTCAAGCTGCTGCACTACGACGTGGAAAAGAAGATCCGATTCGATTTTAGGAGGTACGCCATGGCTTTTGTCACCCCAGAATAATGGACTCACAACTACAAAGAGCATGGTTCTGACCACGACTGACACTTATAATGTGTTGACGAACTTCTACAACTGCCGTTCGTGGTTATATACAAGAGCGCAACCAGCAGGCCGTCTATCATCTGCGTTTACAATCAAGCACGCATTTCTCGCCCTGTTTCCATGTTTTTGTCCAACCTGCTTACTTTTTATGAACCTTGTTCTTGGCCTCGTTCTCCAATTTTACCTCCCACACCTCCCTCCATTACTAAATTCGCTATTTGTTGATGCGTAAGTATTTGTGCTACCAACTTCTCTCTTCTCCTTGTTAAGTTGTACTATCAACAGTCTTATTCTCTAATGCCGCTCAGTAACTCGTCTATGATTATCGGGCGTATCCATTTTATCTTCAGCACCGTTTTGCAACAACACATTTCAAACCCTCCGGTTCACTTCCCTGTATTGCTTAGCCCGCAATTACACTGCCATACAAGGTAACATATCTGGGAAATATTTTCACGAAATACTTAACAATATTTACAGGTAGAAAAACGAACTATCCCCTTCGAGGGTAGTCACTTGTTACAAAACATGCTTCCCTGCACCACTCCACTATCCAGCGATACTTTCTTCATCCACACAGTGCACCCCCATTTGAAATCAACCTAGTTAAAACGAGTGCATTACACTTACCTTTAGCATATCACTTGATTGCTGGACTCCTTGCTTCTGAACTGGGAGAAAGTGGAGGACTTCAGGCTGTCAGTGTTTGGTATCTGACCACCGCGGCTGATAGTAATAATAATAATTATTGTTATTACAATTTTACTTTCAAAGATGCACGGTAGAAAAAACAAAGTGTGTGTGTGTAGCGGATCGACTATGCTGGTAAGTGTCGTTCATACAATTGTTTCGTATACTGTAACCTCCAAATTGTGCCACATCTTAATGCTGGTATTTAGGAAAAAATGTAATTATTGGTAACTTATTTAATTAGTATCATTGTGTAACGAAATTGTGATAATACTAATTATCTTTTAAAAGTAATTTAGTGCAATGACCAGAACACACTCAGACCTTTATGTTTTTACCCCTCAGAAAATTTGATTTTACCGCTCAGAGGTAATCCCCACCCAAGTTGAAACCAACTCTTTTCTCTGTCTGTTCGGTTGGCTTAACGATTAATTTTGCTGGGAGTGTTTGTCTTGTCTATATTCCAGCAAAGCGTAGATCTTTTTCTGTTTTGCGTAAGTTGTCTATTTCGTGCTGCCTTCAGTTAGTTGCCAGAATTAATGTTTGCTTTTCGTGTTTTTGTATCAGTTCGTATATTTATTTTCCATGTGAACTGCATCCTGAATCCAGGGATTTTACGGGTACTTTTAGAACACGTGGCGATGTGTCAGCAGCTGTCCAGCCCAGTCAGCTTACGGGCAGAGAGGGACTTGAATAAAACTGTAACCGCTTTTACAGTCACAGTTTCGAATGGCTTATGCAATTACGAGTTAAGTGGTAGGATGCACATGTGGTAAATCTACCAATTAAAAAGTCGATGAATTTAGCCTGTTTATTTATAAATTGAAATGAGGTTTCCCCAGCCAATTGAAACAAGCAGTTAAGTGGTAGGATGCACATGTGGTAAATCTACCAATTAAAAAGTCGATGAATTTAGCCTGTTTATTTATAAATTGAAATGAGGTTTCCCCAGCCAATTGAAACAGGCAGTAGCTTGCCTAAGTAGAAGATTATCGACTGATGAATGTGAGTGAATTCCTAATGGACCAAACTCCTGAGGTCATCGGTCCCTAGACTTTTACTCTACTCACACTAACTTAGACTAACCTATGCTACAAACAACACACGCACTCATGTCCGAGGGAGGACTCGAACCTCCGGCGGGAGGGGCCGCGCAAACCGTGACATTGCTCCTCAAACCACGCAGCCACTCCGCGCGGCCTAAACATCACAAATTACTTTAATCATAAGATGGCGTAAATGTGTAGAACTTCCAGAGACTGTTAGTTTCAAATTCAGCTTTCGTTACCTCAGTTGCTATAACGATGTCGTTATAGTAATTATGGTTACAAAAGTTAATAAATCAGTCAAGAAGCCTAGCTGATTGTTTCTGCTATATACAGCAGATATGCAGTTGTTAGAATCTCACTTATATTCTTAACTGACATCAGTTAGTTCCAGTAAGATGGACATAGAGGAATTATGGCTGAAGTGTAAACAGATCGTATATCGTGGTCTGAAGAGTTACGTGCGTAGTAAAAGAGAACGCTCACATGATCACAACAAAGGTTATCAGAGATTCGTGCATCCGTGAAAATCTCTATGCCCGAAGCATACAACAGCTACCGCCGTCACACCTTAGCAAAAGACCTGGTTGAGAACCCGAGAAATATCTGGTCCCATGTAAAATCGCTAAGCGGGTCTAAGGCTTCCATTAAGTACCTCGTTAACCAGTCTGGTGTGGCAGTTGAAGATAGCGAAACGAAAGCCGAAAGTTTTAAATTGCAAGTTAAAGAAATCGTTCACACAGGAGAACCGCATAAACATACCGTCATTTGACCATCGCACAGACTCCCGTATGGACGACATAGTAATAAGCATCCCTGGTATACAAGAAGCAACTGAATGATTTGAAAGCAAATAAATCACCAGGTCCGAATGGAACCCCAGTTCGGTTTCACAAAGAGTACTCTACAGCTTTGGTCCCTTACCTAGCCTGCATTTATCGTGTATCTCTTGCCCAGCACTGGAAAAAAGCTCAGCTGACTCCACTATATAAGAAGGGTGGAAGAATGGGTCCGCAGAGTTACAGACCAATATCCATAACTTTGGTTTGCTGCAGAATCCTTGAACTGAGTTCGACTATAACAAACATTCTTGAGAGTGAGAAGTTTATGTTCACGAATCAGCGCGGTTTTAGAAAGCATCGCTTGTGCCAAACTCAACTTGCCCTTTTCTCACATGATATATTGCAAACTGTGGACTATGGGTAACAGGCAGAGTCCATAATTCTACATTTTCGGAAAGGGTTTGACATGCTGCCCCATTGCAGGCTGTTGACGAAGGTAAAAGCATATGGAGTAACTACACAGATTTGTGAGTGGTTCGAAGACTTCTTATTAATAGAACCTACTATGTTATCCTAGACGGCGAGTGTTCATCAGAGACAAGGATTTCGCCAGGAGAGCGCCAGGGAAATGTGAAAGGACCGATATTATTCTCTATATACATAAATGGATTGGCGGACAGGGTGGGAAGCAATCTACGGTTGTTTGCTGATGATGCTGTGATCTACGATAAGGTGTCGAAGCCGGCCGCTATGGCCGAGCGGTTCTAGGCACTTCGATCCGGAACCGCGCTCCTGCTACGTTCGCAGGTTCGAATCCTGCCTCGGGCATGGATGTATGTGATGTCCCTAGGTTAGTTAGGTTTAAGTAATTCTAAATCTAGGGGACTGATGACCTCAGATGTTAAGTCCCATAGTGCTCAGAGCCATTTAAACCATTTGAAGTTATCGAAGTTGACAGAGTGTAGGAAGATACAAGGCGACTCAGACAAAATTTCTAGTTGGTGTAATGAATAGCGCCAACGGCCTTGTCGCAATGGTAACAGCGGTTCCCGTCAGATCACCGAAGTTAAGCGCTGTCGGGCTGGGCTAGCACTCGGGTGGGTAATCATTCGGTCTGCCAAGCGCTATTGGCAAGCGGGGTGCACTCAGCCCTTGTGAGGCAAACTGAGGAGCTACTTCATTGAGAAGTAGCGGCTCCAGTCTCGGAAACTGACATACGGCCGGGAGAGCGGTGTGCTGACCACATGCCCCTCCATATTCGCATCCAGTGACGCGTGTGGGCTGAGAATGACACGGCGGCCCGTCGGTACCAATGGGCGTTAATGGCCTGTTCGGGAAGAGTTTAGTTTAATCTTAGTGATGAATGGCATTTACATCTGAATGTGGGAAAATTTAAGGTAATGCGAATGAGTAGGAAGAGCAAACCTTTAATGTTCGGCTACAGTATTACTGTTGTCGTGCTTGACACTGTCAAGTCCTTTAAATATCAGGGCGTAAGGTTGCAAAGCAACATGAAATGGAACGAGCATGTGAAAATTTTTGTAGGAAAAGCGAATTTCGACTTCGGTTTATTTGGAGAATTTTAGAAAATAATGGTTCACCTGTAGGCAGTTGGTGCGACCTACTCTTGAGTAGCGACGCGGACTGGCAGCGCGGTTTGGGGCGCTATGACGCGGACTGTGCGGCCCCTCCCGCCGGAGGTTAGAGTCCTCCCTCGGGCATGGGTGTGTGTGCTGCTGTTAGCATAAGTTAGTTGAAGTAGTGTATAGGTCTAGGGACCGATGACCTCAGCAGTTTGGTCCCTTAGGAATCCACACACATTTGAAAATTTTTTATTCTTGAGTACTACTCGAGTGTTTGGGATTCGTACCAGGTTGGATTGAAGGAAAACTTCGAAACAATTCAGAGGCGGGCTGGTATAGTTGTTACCGATAGTTTCGGACGATATGTGTTACGGAGATGCTGCGGGAACTGAAATGGGAATCCGTGGAGAGAAGGGGACGTTCTTTTCGATAAATACTATCGAGAAAATTTAGAGAACCGGTATTTGAAGCTGATGGCCGAACGATTCTACTGCCGCCAACATACATTACGCGTAAGGGCCACGAAGATGAGAGAAATTAGGGCTCATGCGGAGGCATGTAGAGTCGTTTTTCCCTCGCTCTATTTGCGAGTGGAACAGAAAGGAAATTACTAGTAGTGGTACAGGGTACCCCCCGCCATGCACCGTACGGTGGCTTGCGAGGTATCTATGTAGATATAGATGTGAGGCAAGGCAATGGGGCGTTGAAAAGTCCGAACTACTTCTCACCAGAAAGCGGTACCAATCATCTACTTTCTGCTATTTTGTCTAGAACTGACATGGCGAGACCGTGGCTGTGTACAATTAATGTAGGTTGATTCTATTAATAGTGGCTAATTACTGTCTTCTTCTTTGTAAGAATCAACCTACATTAATCATCTACTTTGCTGCTACCTCTCCTACCTCCTCCCTACCCCCCCCCCCCCTCCTCCCCCCTTCCGCACAGTCAACTTGGCTACAGGAACCTTTCTCGGTCGGAGGAAAAACACAGCTGCATGGTTTCCAAGGAAACAAGTTCATTGCAGTTCACGGGAGGCATCGCTTCGTGACTAGCGGTAGTGCTCCCTTTTTTTCAATACAAGTGTTGGTTTCCACAACCTTGAAAGTAAGCATACTCTATTATGTTCAGGTAAATACCAAGACATTCGTGGTATAATTATCATAGTAAATCCGTGATTAAGATGGAAATACACGATTTGCACCACGGAATCAGCCTTATTGTTCCATCAGTGTGGCAGTGTGGTAGCTTAATCACGTTGTCCCCGTCTGCTTGCTCTTATTACGTGATTACTCGTGGCTGATCACTTTCGTCTGTGATTCTGAATTCTGGAGATTCATCTTTAGTTTAAAGATCAATTTTATCTCTAGGAACTGGACAAGTATCATAATTTCTCATGTGTTTCTGCGTCTACGAGCAAATATCAGTTAAATTAAATTACGAGCAAATCTACCTTCAACAGTTTTTCACAATCACATCCATTATTAACAAAAATCTATTACAACCACCGTGAACATTTAGCGTAACCCATAGCAAGCCTGCTGATGGCCGTATAGTCCAAATTTGTGGGCTAGTAAATTCCCACTTATTGGGAGATATTGTCGCATTTCTGTGCTGTACCCAGAATACAACTTATTTAATTGCAGTTTTCTGTTTGTCACTGGTCTTTAGTTTCTCCACTGTTTCCTACATTAATCAAGTTATTTACCTCTGCAGTCGAATTTCCAGTTGTAAGTGAAATTGTCCGATGTCTCCACAGTTCACGGAGTAGGAGATGAACAGGTACGATCATTTTAATCTTATGCTAGGATGCACGGTGACAAGCTGAACACCTAGCTTCTTTCAGTCTGCCAGCACTCCAAACCATCTACAAACTTGTGTGTAGTTACCCTGTTCCATTATTGTTCCTTCCAGACTGTATAATTAATTAGTTGTAGCCTTATTGATTTACCTTGTGCTCTCATGTTCTTGTAAGTTTCATTTATTTCAGGGGCCTGGAATTTGATCAGTTGAATTTTGTGTAAGACACTGAGTTCATGTGTATTTGTTGGATCTGGGTGCAGATAATAAAACCACGATGAAATATCATGTTCATGCACTTTTATTTGCTGGATTATGTTTCTAAACTTTATAAGCACTTGTATCTCCACAGCCCACAGCCTCTTACCAGTCCCAAAGTTTCCTGCTCCACAGTCTAATTCTCTTTCGAATGGTGAAAAAAATGGCTCTGAGCACTATGGGACTCAACTGCTGAGGTCATTAGTCCCCTAGAACTTAGAACTAGTTAAACCTAACTAACCTAAGGACATCACAAACATCCACGCCCGAGGCAGGATTCGAACCTGTGACCGTAGCGGTCTTGCGGTTCCAGACTGCAGCGCCTTTAACCGCACGGCCACTTCGGCCGGCAATGGTGAAATACTTGGTTGATATCCACATGCGTAGGAAGAGATGGCCATCGTGATATAAGAAGAATCGGCGCTCGCACTGTAAGACATGGTTATTCTTTTTCCTCATGCGCTATTCAAGAGATGATCGGCAGAGAAATAGCCTGAATGATGTTCTATTAAGCCTTTGACAATCCTGTAAGTGGTAATTGTAGATTAGATGTAGATCAATTTATTTACTTCGACTGCATTCCATTAGGCTTGATTTACATTTATTGACGTTCATTTCAATCTTTCTTTAAGCTAGACTTTCAGAATTTGGGCCCAATACACTTCTCCTAGCTCTGAGATGAAGGTGCTGCCATTGCCATCCCGAGAGAATAGTGCAGCACAACTTTTAAAGGGCGAGAAACAGACGCTGCCTGGCCAGTGTGGAAAGTTCTGTTGCTTTTACTCCAGAATTTGGTGATCCCAGCCGAACTGAGCTTCCCAGCCACCATGCTTGGCGCGAAGAGTTTGACCAATCTCCCGCGCCCGGGTTCCCGGGTTCGATTCCCGGCGGGGTCAGGGATTTTCTCTGCCTCGTGATGACTGGGTCTTGTCTGATGTCCTTAGGTTAGTTAGGTTTAAGTAGTTCTAAGTTCTAGGGGACTGATGACCTCAGATGTTAAGTCCCATAGTGCTCAGAGCCATTTGAACCAATCGACGTAACACTGCTCTGTCCCACTACCATCCCCTTTGAGGAAGTTTGTTTTGTATGCCAAGAATGGGAAGTAAGAGTGGAAAGTTTCTGCAGCGCTCGTAAGCCTTCACTTTCTTTTTTAAAAAATGTGATTTTCTCGCCCTTTACATTAGCATCAACAGTGAGTCATCCTCTTCATAGACAATATTTTTAAAGGTAGAGAGTTGTGGAGGGAAATTGATGGTTCGTGGTCATTCTATTGCTGACTGCCGTGATGGTCACTCGTCTCCCAGCTGACATTCGGTGGCGATGGGTTTGCTGATTTTGCGGAAATGTAAGTGTAGCAGTTGTTGTAGCGCCATCCGTTTTCTGAGCACCTCGCTACTTGTTTACTTTACCACGCAGCTTATTTGCTTACTTTAGTTGTAATTTATGGCATTTTATTTCGTTGGTAACTTTGATTCTGCAAGACGCGCAGATGAACCTGATACCTCCCTCCTGTGTTAGAGTCATTTTGTTATCTGATTTGAGTTTTAGAGAACTTTATTCTCTGTGAATTTTTATTGCTATTTTTGTGAAAAAATGAAATGAGCGAACAGCATTGTGGGCTGGGAGTCCCCCATTCGGGGAAGTTCGGCCGCCTAGGTAAGTACTTATTGCATTCGACGCCACATTGGGCGACTTGCTCGTCGGAGATGGGGATTAAATGATGATGAGGACAACACAGCACCCAGTCCTCGAGCGGAGAAGATCTCCTGCCCCAGCCGGAAATCGAAACCGGGCCCCTTGGCTTGGCATTCCCCCACGCTGACCACTCAGTTAACGGGGCGGACTGCGATTTCTGTCGGTCATTATAACAAATAAATATCTGTTAATGTCAGCCTTGACTTAAATGCCAAGGTCCTTTATACAGGGTGTATCAAAAAGAAACATCCGATTTGGCACGTCTATATTTCTGAAACTAATAAAAATATATAGTGAATTCTGTTTTTTGATGAACAGGAAACTCAAGAAGTTTTTTTCATGCCTTTTCATCTGTGTTCAGTATGCCCCCTGGAGATGCACGACATATGTCATGCGGTATTCAAATTAATCTCACACTGCAGCGAGCATGTCTCAAAGCTTTGTTACTGGTAGGTTTGAACATCACGCGAGTGTTGCGGAAATGCTTCGGGTGGGAGTGTCTAGAGGAAAGGAGGCGTTCCTTTCGTGAATCGCTACTGAGGAAATTTTGAGAACCAGCATTTGAGGCTGACTGCAGTACAATTTTACTGCTGCCAACTTACATTTCGCGGAAAGACCACAAAGATAAGATAAGGTAGATTAGGGCTCGTACAGAGGCATATAGGCAGTCATTTTTCCCTCGTTCTGTTTGGGAGTGGAACAGGGAGAGAAGATGCTAGCTGTGGTACGAGGTACCCTACGCCACGCACTGTACAGTGGATTGCGGAGTATGTATGTAGATGTAGAAGCTACAGCTTCCACAGCTGCTGTTATTCGATGTCTCAGTTCATTCAATGTCGTTGGTAACGGAGGCACATAAACAGAGTCTTTGATTAAACCCCCACAGGAAATAATCACATACAGTCAGGTCCAGTGACGTTGGAGGCCAGTAATGTAAGACTGAATCATTTGCTCCAGTGTGACCGATCCATCATTCAGTAACCCTTTGATTTAAAAATTCCTGCACTTCCTGAGGCCAGTGTGGCGGTGCCCCATCCTGTTGGAAAATAAAGTCAGTTGAATCGCTCTCCAACTGTGGGAAAAGGAAGTTATCAAGCATATTGAGATACGTGCTTCCTGTAACAGTGTTCTCGGCAAAGAAAAATGGACCATACACTTTTTCCCGTGAAACTGCACAAAACACATTAAATTTTGGATAGTCCCTCTCATGCTGTACAACTTCATGTGGTTGTTCCATATATATTTTCACATTATCACAGTTCACCTTTCCATTTAAATGGAATGTTGTCTCGTCACTAAACACTAAGCGTGGAAGAAAATTGTCATCCTCCATCTGGCCAAGAACGAAATTGCAAAACTCCACACGTTGTTGTTTGTCCCCTCGAAGAGCTTGCAGTAGCTGAATTTCGTATGGTTCATGTGTAAACGTCGACACAACACACGCCAGACGACATAGGGGGCATCTTGAGCTTTCGAGCTGCACGGCGAACGGACTTCTGCGGACTCCTTATCAAACTAAGGCGGATGCGTTTGACGTCTGTGTCAGACACTCGGGGACGGCCCGGCGATTTGCCTTCACACAAACAACCTGTTTCTAAGAATTGTTCATGCCATCGTCTAATGCTCTGTGCTGTAAGAGAATCCACACCATACCTAGTACGAAAATCATACTGAACAGTTATTACTGAGTCGCACTGCGCAGAACACAGAACACGAAACGCTGTTCCTGTTGTCCTGACACCATTTTCACTAGAACTGAAGTGAGCGCACACTGCCGCTACCTAGCGGGAACCATGTAAAACTCGAGAGTTTGCTCTTTCCAACAGTGAATTGTTCACGCACATACCTCAAATAACGTAGTAGTTATGATTTTTCTTAAATCGGATGGTTCTTTTTGGTACACCCTGTATTGTCCTACAACTTTTCCATGGTTAGGCGACCCACTAATAATAAATATAACCTGGTGTACATCTGAACTTATTCTTACCCTGTCGGCGCTATCGTTGTGCAAAGTGGCCAAACTCAGCGATCAGTTGTATTAAGCAATCAGAGAAAAGAACGAACATTGCCCTCGCTCATCGTTATGTGATCAAAGATTTGCTTTGTAACGCCCATTGCACTTACGCTCCTCGCCTCTGATCCAGAGTTGGGACCCAAGTTTTAGTTTCCATGACGAGATGTAAGATTTTTGGTGTTCTTAAGGAAATCGCGGCAAGTTTCCGGTATAGCGATAGCCTTTCAGACTGTGTACATTCAATAATTTTCTATTTTTTCCGAAACAGCGACAGAACTTTCAAGAGGTCGGATCAAGTCATCATCCAGGTTGAACTGCCCGAACCTGAGTCACTTCGCTGTATTCACCATATCAAAATTCTACTGGTTACTGGTGAAGTGCCGTTCAGACGCGGACACAATCAACTGATGAAGTGATGGCGTCTTCATTTCGATGGTAAGCAATGAAAACCTCGTAACTCCATCTGCCTGTGAAAACTGATAATTCCAGTAACCAGTAACTTCATTATCAAAGAGAGATTAGTTTGTGCATGAATGTCTCTTACCCGTCAATAACTAGGTGGTGGTGGTGGTGGTTAGTGTTTAACGTCCCGTCGACAACGAGGTCATTAGAGACGGAGCGCAAGCTCGGGTTAGGGAAGGATTGGGAAGGAAATCGGCCGTGTCCTTTCAAAGGAACCATCCCGGCATTTGCCTGGAACGATTTAGAGAAATCACGGAAAACCTAAATCAGGATGGCCGGAGACGGGATTGAACCGTCGTCCTCCCGAATGCGAGTCCAGTGTGCTAACCACTGCGCCACCTCGCTCGGTCAATAACTAGGCTTCTGGTATACAGTTACAAATGTAATAACATTCTGTACCACTTTATATTACTTTAAGAAACGGTTTTTGCGTCACCTGCAAAATTTTTCAAAATGGAGTTGCGAGGTGTTCATTGCCTACCACTGATTTTTATGTTCACACTGAAGGCCGCACTGCGCTCAACGAAGTTGCTCATCTACATGATTTAAAAGAAAGGCACCTCAGTTCAAGGCCTCACGTCAGTTCCCTGTCTCACGGCGACCTACACCGTATTAGGTAAGTGATGATAATTCAGAGAGAGAGAGAGAGAGAGAGAGAGAGAGAGAGAGAGAGAGAGAGAGAGAGGGGGGGGGGGGGGGTCGGAGAGGTAGAGAGCGTCTGAGAGGAACTGAGAGGGGTTCACACGTTTGAACTTTCACTCCGCGTCCGAGGCCAAGATGTACTTCGTAATGAGAAGCGAATGTATGACAGCATATGAATACCGCTCTCCAGGTCCTTCGTAGCTTCTATGTTTACACTTACCCACAAACTGGTATTCATTCAGTAGCTACAGCACCAAGGCACATGTACTGTATTGTTGTTACCCACAGCTCACGAGGCAGCGTGCTCCTATTTTCATTTGTTTCTGGCAGTCTGTTAACACATCAAGGGTCTCCCTGAGGGCGAACAGCTATCTTAAGAGACCAAGTACCTGAAGTCTTACTAAAGACAATTCAAAAGTTGGAAGAAAGCAATTTTAGGGTGAGCTTCTGCGTGAATATAACAACACAATCGGATCTTAAGCAATGGATGTTAACAGTGTGTTTTTAAATTCTATGGATCAAGTGTTAAGCGAATACTGTCTCACACATTGACAAGGAAAATTTTAGGAACGCCTAACGAACAGATAACACAACAAACTACACAGATTAAATCAAATAAACTTCTTTTTAGTTCTCCTGATTCATGCACATGATGTGGAAAATACAGAATTAAATTAGGTCTACATTCGGTTTATGACTCAAGAAAAACTGTTAAACAACTTGAAAACAAATGTTACTTTTTTATAGCGCATAATTAATTCTCATATGTGTCCGTGTGGATAGAGGATGTATGCCGATCCAGCACACAGTTCTAATCTTCCAGGAAGATTCAAATCATGGAACACTCCGCTGCAGAGTAAAGATTCAAATGGCTCTGAGCACTAGGGGACTTACCTTCTGAGGTCATCAGCCGCCTAGAACTTAGAACTACTTAAACCTAACTAACCTAAGGACATCACACACATCCATGCCCGAGGCAGGATTCGAACCTGCGACCGTGGCGGTCGCGCGGTTCCAGACTGTAGCGCCTAGAACCGCTCGGCCACTCCAGCCGGCAGTAAAGATTAATTCTAGCTCTCACATGATTACGAAGTTAGCAGTCGGTGAGATGGAGCTCTGTTTAATTACATTCTCTCCTTTCAGTTTCTGAAGCAGGACGCAAAGTCTCGGCGTCATTCTGAAGTTTTTCCGTGTTTACATCTTCTATCGTTAAAGTGTTGATTTGAATACGAACGGTCGGGTCATTGTCTACTAGATGTTTTCATCTAGAAGACTCATTGAAGCAAGCATACTCGGAGCGCAACTGTTCTTTATCGCAGGCTCCCACTCAGCCTCTTGTGACTTGATCTAATGACTAATCCAAGGCGTTATGCACAAGTTCAAAAGATGCCGGCAAGTTTTAGGTTGAGCGAGTTTCCAGTTTGGGACCAAGTCACATTGGTCGCAGCTCCCTTCTGCCGTTCGAATTCTTCTTCCTGGCTCTTGGCTCCTCTCGCTTCCGAGAACCACAGCGTAGCGACGTGTCCTTCACCAGGGAATAGCATCGGGAAGAGAGACCCACACCAGTGACTTTCTCACGGAGCCATCGCCGTGGTATCGCCGTATCGCCAGATGACAGTCCGCTTTCCCTGGCTGATGGGTCTGAAGGCAGTTGCCAGTCCTGCAATAAATAAATTTTAGAACCTACCTCTGCGAGAAGCGTGGCTGCATCTCTCGAGCAGTTTACTTCTGGTGACTCATTTTTGTCACACAGCGACCAACATTTTTCATATGTGTATTACTCTTTTCGTTTCAGCAAACCTACCTTAAGAAATAATGAGATAGACTCTCGAGTAGACAATGACCCGACCATTCGTATTCAATCAACACTTTAACGAAAGATGATGTAAACACGGAGACACTTCAGAATGACGCCGAGACTTTGCGTCCTGCTTCAGAAACTGAAAGGAGAGAATGTAATTAAACAGAGCTCCATCTCACCGACTACTAACTTCGTAATCATGTGAGAGCTAGAATGAATCTATACTGCCGGCCGGAGTGGCCGAGCGGTTCTAGGCGCTTCAGTCTGGAACCGCGCGACCGCTGCGGTCGCAGGTTCGAATCCTGCCTCGGGCATGGATGTGTATGATGTCCTTAGGTTAGTTAGATTTAAGTAGTTCTAAGTTCTAGGGGACTGGTGACCTGAGATGTTAAGTCCCATAGTGCTCAGAGCCATTTGAAGCATTTTTGAGCTCTTGACGCTGCTATTCCCATAATTTTCGTTTTGCTAGCTTGTTCTGACGCACTTACGAACAGAAATGAGCCACGACCGTACATCAGTTGTGACTCCACAGAAGAAATTATTCTTTATCTGAAATGAAAATGGTCAAATGCATTCTTCAGCAGTGTGAACCCAGCCCTGTGGTATGCCCAACTTGAGAGAAAAAAATTAAGGCGATGGAATTTAACAGACAAAGGGAGAAAGCAATAAGTCGTAAAACATAGTAAGTTGTTGTTGATGTTGTTGTTGTTGTCGTTGATGTTGTTGTCTTCAGTCCAGAGACTGGTTTGATGCAGCTCCCCATGCTAATCTATCCTGTGCAAGCTACTTGATCTCCAAGTACCTACTGCAACCTACATCCTTCTGAATCTGCGTACTGTATTCATCTCCACGCTTTCCTCCAATACCAAATTAGTGATCCCTTGATGCCTCAGAAGGTGTCCTACCAACCGATCCCTTCTTCTAGCCCAGTTGTGCCACAAATTCGTCTTCTCCCCAATTCTATTCAGTACCTCCTCTTTAGTTACGTGACCTACCCATCTAATCTTCAGCATTCTTCTGTAGCACCACATTTCGAAGCCTTCTATTCTCTTCTTGTCTAAACTATTTATCGTCCATATTTCACTTCCATATATGGCTACACTCCACACAAACACTTTCAGAAAAGACTTCCTGACATTTAAATCTATTCTCGATGTCAACAAATTTCTCTTCTTTAGTAACGCTTTCCTTGTCATTGCCAGTTTACATTTTATATTCTCTCTACTTCGACCATCATCAGTTACTTTGCTCCCCAAACAGCAAAACTCCTTTACTACTTTAAGTGTCCCAAATCCTAATCTAATTCCCTCAGCATCACCTGCTTTAATTCGATTACATTTCATTATCCTCGTTTTACTTTTGTTGATGTTCATCTTATAACCTCCTTTCAAGACACTATCCATTCCGTTCACCTGCTCCTCCAGGTCCTTTGCTGTCTCTAACAGAATTACAATGTCGTCGGCAAATCTCGAACTTTTTATTTCTTCTCCATGGATTTTAATACCTACTCCAAATTTTTGTTTTGTTTCCTTTACGGCTTGCTCAACCTGTAAATTGAATAACATCGGCCGGCCGGTGTTGCCAAGCGGTTCTAGGCGCTTCAGTCCGGAACTGCGCGGGCGCTACGGTCGCAGGTTCGAATCCTGCCTCGTACATGGATGTGTGTGATGTCCTTAGGTTAGTTAAGTTTAAGTAGTTCTAAATTCTAGGGGACTGATGACCTCAGATGTTAAGTCCCATAGTGCTCAGAGCCATTTGAATAACAACGGGGATAGGCTACAACCCTGTCTCACTCCCTACCCAACCACTGCTTCCCTTTCATGTCCCTCGACTCTTACAACAGCCATCTGGTTTCTGTACAAATTGTAAACAGCCTTTCGCTCCCTGCATTTGGCCCTCCCACCTTCAGGATTTGAAAGAGGGTATTCCAGACAATATTGTCAAAAGCTTAATCGAAGTCAACAAATGCTAGAAATGTATATTTGCCTTTCGTTAATCTATTTTCTAGGATAAGTCGTAAGGTCAGTATTGCCTCTAGTGTTCCAACATTTCTACGGAATTTGAACTGATCTTCCCCAAAGGTCGCCTTCTACCAGTTTTTCCATTCATCTGTAAAGAATATCCTCTTTCATTCCTTACCCCCATTCCATATTCACCTCTTACTTTTCCTTCTCTTCCTTTTCCTACAATTGAATTCCAGTGCCCCATGACTATTATATTTTCGTTTCTCTTCACTATCTGAATAATTTATTTTATCTCCTCATACATTTCTTCAATCTCTTCGTCATCTGCGGAGCTAGTTGGCATATAAACCTGTACTACTATGGTACGCGTGGGCTTCGTGTCTATCTTGGCCACAATAATGCGTTCATTATGCTGTTTGTAGTAGCTTACCCGCGCTCCTACTGTTTTATTCATTATTAAACCTACTCCTGCATTGCCCCTATTTGATTTTGTATTTGTAACGCTGTGTTCGCCTGACCAGAAGTCTTGTTGTCCCTGCCACTGAACTTCACTAATTCCCACTATACCTTACTTTAACCTATCCACTTCCCTTTTCAAATTTTCTAACCTACCTGCCCGATTAAGGGATCTGACATTCCACGTCCCGATCCACAGAACATCAGTTTTGTTTCTCCTGATAACGACGTGCTCCTGATTAGTCTCCGCCCAGAGATCAGGAAAATTTTACCCAGGAGGACGCCAGCGTCATTTAACCATACAGCAAAGCTGAATGCCCCCGGGAAAAATTGTGGCTGTAGTTTCCCCTTGCTCTAAGCCGTTCGCAGTACCAGCACAGCAAGGCCGTTTTGGTTAATGTTACAGGGCTATATCAGTCAATCATCCAGATTGTTGCCCCTGTAACTACTGAAAAGGTTGCTGCCCCTTTTCAGGAACCAAACGTTTGTCTGGCCTCTCTCTACAGATACCCCTCCGTTGTGGTTGCACCTACGGTATTGGTATCTGTATCGCTAAGGCACGCAAGCCTCCCCATCAACGGGAAGATTCATGGTTCTTGAGGGGTGGGGGGGGGGGGGGGACATAGTAATTAGTGTAAAAGTCCGCCTGGTTAGCCGCGCGGTCTAACGCGCTGCTTCTCAAGCGGGAAGGCGTGCCGGTCCACGGCACAAATACGCCCTGCTGATTAGTGTCGAGATTCGGTATGCTTGCCAGCCTGTGGATGGTTTTCCATCTGCTTCGACGAATGCGGGCTCGTCTCCCTTATTCCGCCTCAGTTACACTATGTCGACCATTGCTGAGCGAACACTGTCTCCACGTATGCGTACATCGTAATTACTCTACCACACAAACATTTGCCGGCCGATGTGGCCGAGCGGTGCTAGGCGCTTTAGTCTGGAACCGTGCGACCCCTAAGGTCGCAAGTTCGAATCCTGCCTCGGGCATGGATGTGTATGATGTCCTTAGGTTGTTAGGTTTGAGTAGTACTAAGTTCTAGGGGACTGATGATCTCAGATGTTAAGTCGCATAGTGCTCAGAGCCATTTGAATCATTTTTGAACGCAAACATCTGGGGTTACACTCGTCTGGTATGAGACGTTCCCGGGGGAAGGGGGTCCACTGGGTGCTGGACCGCACAATAACCCTGGGTGCGGTGTGGGGCGGCGGTGGGGTGAGTGGACTGCTGTAGGGTTGTGAACCACTGAGGGCTACGGTGGGGACGAAGCCTCTCAGTCGTTTCTAGGTCCCCGGTTCAATACACACACCATATACAATACACGAGTAGCATGTCGTAATTTCAACAAGTGTCCCGGGAGACAGAATTTTTTCCTTGCAATAATTTTTAAAAAATTATCATCATAAACGCTAAAGTTTGCCCGGCGGACTGTGCTTCAGTCAAGTCAGTGTACAGTATGGTTGTGAAGTACAGTTCAATATGAAACCGTAATTTTAATTATTCAACATCAGTCATGAAAGGAGAAAGGAAGAATAGAACACCAGTAGCTGCGTTTTCAGCTTGTGGAAGATTACAGGAGGCGGTATCTCAAGCGATTCGTATGTCACGAGAGGTGTATATCTAAATATGACTTAATAGCTGAAAGCAGCTGTATCGATTGTGTCTGCGAATACAGAAGTTTTGTTAATATATTTCTTCGTTATCTCTGATCATCAAATTGTAATGTGCTCAAAATGAGAATATTAAGATTCCATCTTCAGGAGCACGTAAAGTATGCCATGGGTAATCGGGAATCCGCAAGTTAAGTTCTGCTCCATAATCCAGATAATATAAAAGCATCTTCGGATTCTGGAATAAATATTGGCATGTACCATGGATCCCCACCGGATATAAAAAGTGACCATGTTGACCCCACCTCGGCCACTATTATTACCTATGCCGACTTGCGCAATCATAAGGCTAAGTCTTGGTTCTTATGTGGTAAATGAGGTAGATACCTTTAGTAACTCTATGTAATTTGTTTCTGAAATATATGAAAGGGTATTTTCAAACAGCTTCGATCACTTATAAAATAGTAATTTCTCTTTTAGTTTGTAGTTATTATTGATGTAAGGTGTCACATGCTTGCGCGTGAATGTGTCAGTAATCTTAAAGTGAAAGATCCATACTGTATGCCACTTTGTCCCGAACGTTTTGTTGAAAACTGGAAAGCAAGGTATGTATTGTAGGCGTCTCATGTCACTGTAGCGACGGGAAGCTGCCTTCGCTTTTTTTTTTTTTTTTCTGCGGTGCAGAGTAACAAAAATGGTTGGCTAGATAATAGACCTTAATGAATAATTAAGAGGAAACAGTGCTCTTTCTCAGTCTTCATTTCAAGAACCAAATAATTATATGGTTCAAATGGCTTTGAGCACTATGGGACTTAACATCTGCGGTCATCAGTCCCCTAGAACTCAGAACTACTTAAACCTAACTAACCTAAGGACATCGCACACATCCATGCCCGAGGCAGGATTCGAACCTGCGACCGTAGCAGTCGAGCAGTTCCGGACTGAAGCGCCAAGAACCGCTCGTTCACCGCGGCTGGCTAAATAATTATAAAGTTGATGGATTGTTACAAGGTAGAAAAATAGTTTCTTATATCCACATTATGTAAAGATGTGTGGTTTCACAGATAACGGTTTTCTTTTCTCGAATAGTAAAGCAAAACGTAATTAATTGGAATTTCCGAACCTTCCTTGACACTATGCACGATAAAAGAAGCTGGCGAAATAAATTTCACATAGAAGTGAACCGTGAATGCGTTAACAGTGAGAGTAAGATAACGGTTCACAACATATCCGTTAAAAAGCAGTCCCTTTGGCAGCGTACGATCTAAATGCTGCCTAATTCGCCCTGGAATATCTTTGGATTCTCCATGGCGTTGACGTCACAACTGTTACAAGCTAACTGCGGATCTCTCTGGTTAAAAGCGATTGTTTGAAATGTACACGAAGAGACGAACTGCTTTTATTGCTGCATAGCAGAAAAGAGAGTTGCCGGCTGTGCAGAATGACGTAAGTACAGATTTTTCTACATTTACACATTGTTACTAAGCCATATGCATTGTATCCACTATCGAGAAACTATTTATGTTGCCATTTGTGTAAACTGCATTCCACTGAATAGATCTTTAAGCACAAAATAGCAACCTGCATGTATTTCCTAAAACAGAGTTTTGGAATAAATGACGAGGTTAGCGTTTATCATTAGATATTTCACATGTGGATGAGTTAGTCTGGGAGGTTTTGATACGCCGTTAGATTTAATCGAAGGTCTGGTTTCAGTTTCAGCTTGAAACACTGATTGTGAAAACTGTTATATTCATCTCAAAAGATTTCCACAGTAATATTATAACCAGTAATTCGTACTAATCTAACATAAATGCTCAGCGGTAGAAAATAAGACTGTTCATCTCATGTTTACTTCCCGAATCTGTTACCATTATGTGAGCGTATTCTGTGCCAGAAACTACAGAAAACAGTCTTTGTCCAACATGAACTGAGATGAGGTATTTAACAAACAGTGCAAAAGAAAACCAACGTCTGAATCGATGCAGAACGTTCACAAATAGCTTTGTATCAGCGAAGGTAATCAATGCACAAATGAGTACTTACATCCATTAACGCAGAAATACCAACATAAAAAAACTTATCCTTGTACTTCAATGTTTCCTTTCTTAGAATAACGTATTTCCCGAAACAAAAAGAAACAAATGCGTAAAAAATTGTACGTTATTTGTTCAATGGCGGTATGGTTTTACAGTCTGTTTCTGCTGTGTTGTTAGTAATATAAAGATAACTAAAAATTTCATACAGCAAGAACAGTGTTTGCAGTTCGTATGACGGTACAATAAAAACACAAACATTTCATTTGTGAAACATATGTTGTTTCTGCTGCTGTATGTACACTGTACTACATTTATTCACGTGCTGTATATTGTCCATCGGCGCGAGGTTTGCGATGCGTGCTTATAATGTTCACGTTTTCCCGAAATTTATAACATTTAAAACAGATCACGCTCTCCAAGGGATTCTGACCCACACTTTTGCTCTCGTGTGAACCGTACATTTCTGTGAAACTAGCAGTTGCTGCTTTTTAAAATTTTTTATCAACACCATTGTAATTTTTCATTGAAAGCCAGGAAAACTCAAAGGAAATTAAAAGATAATTACAGTTAATGGAACGTTAGGAATTAGTTAGGTGAATTACAAATTAAGCGATGAGATGGAAGAGAACACAACTTGATGGGAAATATACATACAGTGCCACAACGATTAGTTAATCTGAGTATACAGGGACTACGCTAAGGTAAAAACGGAAAGAACTAGAACATAAGAGACAGAGTATTTCGTGAAACATATGTGAATGGACTGGGATATCATATGAATGCCTCCGTCAAGTTATGAACACCGTTGTCCCCAGATGCCTGTCTTTTCTTCATACCTCAAATGGGGTTCCACATAAGGTCGTCAGCCGTTTGGAAAACATATCCTGCATTTAACCATTTTCCCGCCATCCGGCAGAAATTTAAGAAAGATTTTTGATGAAACTTCCTGGCAGATTAAAACTGTGTGCCCGACCGAGACTCGAACTCGGGACCTTTGCCTTTCGCGGGCAAGTGCTCTACCAACTGAGCTACCGAAGCACGACTCACGCCCGGTACTCACAGCTTTACTTCTGCCAGTACCTCGTCTCCTACCTTCCAAACTTTACAGAAGCTCTCCTGCGAGAGGAGAGCTTCTGTATTGTATGAATTTCCAGGAAATAATGTATCAGATTCTCTAGAAAGCCATAAAGGAACTGTATTTGACCATTCCAAGGCAAATGGATGCTGTTTTGAATGCCAGCGGTTTTCCTACACCGTATTAGGCATGATAGTGTGATGTGTTTCTGTTGTTTCCAGCCGGCCGGTGTGGCCGTGCGGTTAAAGGCGCTTTAGTCTGGAACCGCGTGACCGCTACGGTCGCAGGTTAGAATCCTGCCTCGGGCATGGATGTGTGTGATGTCCTTAGGTTAGTTAGGTTTAATTAGTTCTAAGTTCTAGGCGACTGATGACCTCAGAAGTTAAGTCGCATAGTGCTCAGAGCCATTTGAACCATTTTTTGTTGTTTCCATATTTTTGTCCACCTGTAACTATGTTTCTGCCCAATCTCCTGTCTGAACGAAACAATCTACAATGAAGTGCCAAAGAAACAGTTACACCTTCCTAATATCCTGTAGGGCCCCCGCGAACACGCGGAAGTGCCGGAACACGATGTGGCGTGGACTCGACTAATGTCTGAAGTAGTGTTGGAGGGAATTGACACCATGAATCCTGTGCAGGGCTGTCGATAAATCAGAGTACGAGGGAGTGGAGATCTCTTCTGAATAGCACGTTGCAAAGCATCCCAGATATGATCAATAATCTTCATGTCTGGAGAGTTTGGTGCCCAGCGGAAGTGTTTAAACTCAGACCCAGGTCCGTTGGCATACACAATGGACATGAATGGACGCAGGCGATCAGACACGATGCTCTTCTTCGTATATAGATATAAGTTTTGCATCACTTCGGTTCCCAGAGTTCCGGAACCTGTACAGAAAATTGGAATGCAGATCAACATAAACATCATTTCCGCCCTTTTTATTGCTCATGAAAACCGCACATTGCATGTAGTACCACAATACAGCGAGACCCTCAGAGGTGGTGGTCCAGATTGCTGTGCGCACTGGTACCTCTAATACCCAGTAGCACGTCCTCTTGCGTTGGTGCACGCCTGTACTCGTCGTGGTATACTATCTACAAGTTCATCAAGGCACTGTTGGTCCAGATTGTCCCACTCCTCAACGGCGATTCGGCGTAGATCCCTCAGAGTGGTTGGTGGGTCACGTCGTCCATAAACAGCCCTTTTCAATGAATCCCAGGCATGTTCGACAGGGTTGATGTCTGGAGAACATGTTGGCCACTCTAGTCGAACGATGTCATTATCCTGAAGGAAGTCATTCACAAGATGTGCACGATTGGGGGGGGGGGGGGGGGAGAGCGAATTTTCGTCCATGAAGACGAATGCCTAGCCAGTATCCTGCCGATATGGTAGCACTATCGGTCGGATGATGGCATTCACGTATCGTATAGCCTTTACAGTGTATTCCATGACTACCAGCGGCGTACGTCGGCCCCACATAATGCCAACCCAATACAGCAGGGAACCTCCACCTTGCAGCACTCGCTGGACAGTGTGTCTAAGGCGTTCAGCCTGACCGGGTTGCCTCCAAACACATCTCTGAACGATTGTCTGGTTGAAGGCATATGCGACACTCATCGGCGAAGAGAACATGATGCCAATCCTGAGAGGTCCATTCGGCATGTTGTTGGGCCCATCTTCATGCTGTCGTGGTTGCCAAGATGGACCTCGCCATGGATATCGGGAGTGAAGTTGCGCATCATGCAGCCTGTTGCGCACAGTTTGAGTCGTAACACGACGTCCTGTGACTGCATGAAAAGTGCGAGTATTATTCAACATGGTGTCGTTGCTGTCAGGATTCGTCCGAGCCACAGTCAGTAGGTAGCTGTCATTCATTCACTGCTGTAGTAGCCCTTGGGCGGCCTGAGCGAAGCATGTCATCGACAGTTCCTGTCTCTCAGTATCTCCATGTCCGAACAGCGACGCTTTGGTTTACTCCGACGCCTGGACTTTTCTCCTATTGAGAGCCCTTCCTGGCACAAAGTATCAATGCGGACGCAATCGAACCGCGGTACTGGCTGTCTAGGCGTGGTTGAACTACAGGCAACACGAGCCGTGTACCTCCTTCCTGGTGGAGTGACTGGAACTAATCGGCTGGCGGACCCCCTCCTTCCAATAGGCGCTGCTCAAGCGTGGTTTTTTACATCTTTGGGCGGGTTTATTGACATATCTGGACAGTCAAAGGGACTATGTCTGTGATGCAATATCCATAGTCAACAGTTCTGGGAACCGGGGTGATGCAAAACTCCGCTCGATACAATTTGAAACGAGACTCAGTGGAGACGTAAAGCTTTATGTAGTGCAGTCATCAAGGATGCACGAGTGGGTCTTCGACTCCGAAAGCGCATAACAATGATGTTTGCTTCAATGGTTCGCTCACTGACACTTTTTGAAGATAGAGCATTGAAATCTGCAGCAATTTGTAGAACGTTTGCGCTTCTGTCGCACTGAACAGTTCTCTTCAGTCGTCGTTGGTCCCATTCTTGCAGGATTTTTTTTCCGGCGTCAGCGATGTCGGAGATGTGATGTTTTACCGGATTCCTGATATTCGCGGCACATTCGTGAAATGGTCGTATGGGAAAATCTCCACTTCATCGCTACCTCGGAGATGCTCTTTCCCATCGTTCGTGCGCCCACTATAACATCGCGTTCAAACTCACTTAAATCTTGATAACCTGCCATTGCAGCAGCAGTAACCTATCTAACAACTGCGCCAGACACTTGTCTTATATAGGCGTTGCCGACCGCATCGCCGTATTCTGCCTGTTTACATATCTCTGTATTTGAATACGCATGTCTATACCAGTTTCTCTGGCGCTGTGAATGGCTGCTGACAGTAACTCCTCATCTAATCTGTATTCTTTCACCATTGCAGCGCCTTGTTCAGCCCGTGAAGCAGGCTGGGGGTAGGGCTGTCCCAGGGGCGAGCGAGGCGTTCGGGGAAACGAGCGAGTGAGCGAGCAGCGGTTCCTAATGTGCTGCACGGATCGACCCGGCATAATTGCGGCGTTAACCGGCTGGTTGGCAGCGGCCCGCTGTTCCACGCGTTAGGGCGTAACGACTTTGGGATTGCAGCCACCCACCCTCCGTCCGCCTCAGCGCATTAGCTCTTCATTACTTTATTTCGTTTCCTGTACGACCCTATGCGCCAGTGTTCTGGTCGCATAGGGCTCCACACACGGCGGCAGAAATTAATTAGCGCTGTCAGCGACGAGGCAGCGTCCAATAAAAGAGCGGAGCGATATTTCTGAACCGCGTAGACTGGTAGGCAGAAATACGCATCGTTGGCAAGTGGCGGAGTAGGTGTCTGCGCAGTACTTGTACAGTGGGTGTGGTAAGACTACATGTACATCCACGCTCCTCAAGCCACCGTGCGGTGTGTGGCTGAGATTACATTTGGTAGAGCTCGCACAAAATAACATGGCTTTTTCGCAGAAACGCAATTCTTGCCGACCCGTGAATTCTGGTTGCTACCTCTTTACTACATAGCATGGCACAGCAGTCTTTGCCAACCTTAGGTGCAGGGAAACTTCATAAGCGGTCACATGTTGTTACATGCAGTGCCATTAAATTGTTGTCGCAAGAGCCAAACGAAGAAGCAAACATCTCATTAAAAGCTGTGCTTGAGATGACTGCAGGAACTGCGAACTATTCCAGTTGCACAATAAGAAGAAACAATAAAGAGTTCTCCTGAACGATACTAACATCCCAATTGATGCGTAAACAAGTAATCGTAAAAAGGAGATTGTGTATTTATCAATACTTTTTTCGCTTGAAAGCGTAAAGAACGTACGAACACGTTTTAAATTGTAACTAAAGGTTTTGTACATACAGTAGGTCTACAACTTCGCTTCCACCGTATTGCAATGGATGGCAGCAGCGGGAAGTGGTGGTGCAGGTCGTAAGCATCATACAATAAGCTTAGGCTTTTGTAAAACAAAGGCACCAAAATATTAGTTACTTTGTGTTTGCGTCAGAAAGTTACTATCGACTGAATATGTCGACTTTGAAAGGTGGCTACACTGAGCCACTGCGCCAGAGATTGCGCCAAAGAGTATTATTAAGCCGCCTCCAAAGTGCTTGTCGAGAGCTCGTGGTAGTCAGTGCCTGTCGAGGACTCGGGGTAGTCTGTGCTGAGATGTCGTAGTGAAGACTGTTTGTTGAGATGAGCTAGTAGGCAGTGCTTGCTGAGATGTGATATTGGAGAGTCTTGTTGAGATGTGGTAGTAGAGAATCGGTGTGGAGATATATTGTAAGGATTAGAGTGATTTTCATCAATATAAATGAGGTAACAAACTCCGTTCTTTTTATTTCAGTGTCCTAAATAATGCGCTATTACAGGTTCAGTCAACAAAGCATCTGGCGTGTGTTCTTGTATTAGAGTTTAATTCTGCTTTCCTTACGCAATTATAGTATTTCTAATTTTCTTTTATCACGTCAGTAAAATTGGTATTTAAAAATTCTTGTCTTGTTGAAGAAGAACCGTGCCAGATGTGCGTTGAGTCACACTCCCACACACAGAACAATTACACTTGTGCTTTGGTTTAGTAGGTTTTATAGTTGCTGGGGACTTAATTAATTAACTGTGATAACGAAAATTTTCTTTCATTCTTTGTTGTTGTTCTTTGCAGTCAGATAGCGTAATAATACTAGTCAGGGCCAACCGTTTACGAGACACAGCGTAATCGGACATAACAGCTACTAAAAATAAAAAAGTATTTACAATCATATTTAATTAAGCCCCCATGCAACTTTTCCCGTCATTTGTGGGAATTTTTAATTTTCTGCCTTAACGTGAAGAAATCTGCGGCTGAGGCTCATAAAACAATGGGTAAGACCTCTGGTGAGGCACTTATTAGTGAAAGAATGTGCAGAGAATGATTTCAACGCTTTAAGAACGGCCATTTTAACACCGAAGACCGGCGCGATGGTGGAAGAGAGAAGGTTTCCGAAGCTGCTTAAACTGACGGAGACAATCACAGGATATGATTATCGAAAGAAACTGATACGTTTGAGCCGGGCACTAAAACACAAACGGCCAAAATGCAGCGACAGACATAGAAAAATGATTTTGTAGCATGTTAGTGTTTGATCCCATGTCGCATAATCCGTCAAAGCACACTTGGAAACGCCCAAATGAGAAGTCTTACCAAACCGGCCGTATTGCTCCTTCTGGCTACCAGCTTTTTCGATCAATGGCACACGGCCTGGTTGAACAGCACTTCCGGTCATATGAACACTTGCAAAATGGTTCAAATGGCTCTGAGCACTGTGGGACTTAACATCTGAGGTCATCAGTCCCTTAGAACTACTTCTACCTAACTAACCTAAGGACATCACACACATCCATGCCCGAGGCAGGATTCGAACCTGCGATCGTAGCAGCAGCGTCTAGAACCGCTCTGCCACCGAGGCCGGCTGAACACTTGTAACATTCGATCAACTCGTATATAGTATCTCCTCACAAGACGCCCAGTTGTCCCGCGGCAAGGCTTGTAAGCTGCCTGAAAGAACGGAGGAATTAGTGACCAGCGATGGCTGGTATTCCGATTCTTAAATTTTTCACAGCTGAGAGTCGAAATTCGCGAAGAAAACGAAGGAAGCACGTTGTCGACTTAGTACATCACTGACACAAACTAAAGGAAACCTAAGAGCAATGGTTACAGGAGAAAAATTGCACAATATTAATCTTACAACAGTAGGAAGTCCCCGATAATTCTATCTCGTCACTTAGTATGATACCCACTGGAATTTGTTGAGCCTTTCATCTGCATAAACGTACTCGTGCTACTCCTGGATTTTTTTATCTATTCCAGTAATTCAGCACACCGATATTAACTGAATTCCCAGTAATTATTGCAAAAACGTACTCGTGCTACTCCTGGATTTTTTTTATCTATTCCAGTAATTCAGCACACCGATATTAACTGAATTCCCAGTAATTATTGCAAAAACGTGACATACCCTGGTGAGTAAAACTTAACAACAAAAGTAACTTTTGCATGAGGTGTCGCTGGTAAGTAAGATAGCTCGATGAAACTTGGACCAAACATAGAAAGAACAGTTACAGTGTAGGACAGAAGGTAATACACTACGAGACGAACAAAAGTGACACTTGTATTGAAGGCAATAATTACACCTAAGTCACCGCGTTTTATGACGGTTCCCTGAAGACTACAGAAGACGGACATGGTTCTTAATACTGTGTGCCACCCCCACGGACAGCTATGCATGCTTTGCAACGGCTCCCACTCTGGCTACTGTGGTGGGGCATCCCTATCTCCACCTGCGCGGTTTACAAATGGTACACGTGGACATGCTGCAATACGGCTCCCCAGCGCATCTCACACATGCTCGATGGGATGTAAGTCGGGGGAACGGGCATGCCACTCTGTTCACCAAAAATCCTAGCGTTCCAAGAGCTCCTCTACCTGCGCTCTTCTGTACGCTCGGGCATTGTCATTTATAAAAATCGAGTCAGGGCCGAATGTACCCATCAAAAGACGCATATAGGAAAGGAACGCAATTTCATAGTAGCGTTGACCGATGAGTGCACGATATTCAAAGGTTTGGAGGTCAGTATCTCCGTACAACTTCATGCCTCCTCACATCGTAACACCCGGACCACCGAAACGATGTTCGGCAATGTTCCTGTATGTATTACTTCCCCCATCTCTCACCATATGAGGCTACGTTCACAACCACTACTCGGTCTGAATATGCAGTCTTTCGAGAAGAGCACGCAGCCACACACCTTTTTGATACATGAACCATTACTAACGTTACCGCCGCTGCGCTGATGCCAACGGAACACAACATACTGGTCCTAGGGCAGAGTCCACCCTGCAGTGCAGTCGCCTTGTCACTGTGTAGGCTGATATTGCGCGCCTCGCTGTCGTGTTAAATGTGGTGGCAATTGCACCCGCTGCTTGACGTGGATTTCTTCCAGTCTGTTGGACAATACACCGGTCATCTGTTGCTGTTGTTTACTGCGGTCGAACACCTCCTCTCCTTCGGGTATCAGTGCCTGTGTATCGGATATCTCTTGTGAACATGTAACAGTGCTGTGAGCAATACCAAACTCCTGGCCTACACTCACCACACTTCGTCCTTCTTGCAGTTTCCCGATGATTCTTCCCTGTGTGAAGTAATCCAAATGTTGTCTCGAGACCATGTTATAATGCAGACCACAACCACAGTGCATCGTCACTGCTCGGTGATTGATACACATTGTCTTCGTTCATTGCCTGGTGTTACGGGGCCAATAATATTTGGCATTGTAGACACACTGATCTTATGCCATATGACATGCAACATTCTGTGAAGGACTGGAAGACTTCTGGTAACATACTCCATCACTTTCATTCATTTCCACGGAGTAGTTAATATGTTATGTTACGTTTTCTATCTCGTCTTTAAGGTTTGCAGAGCAGTCTATTTATACAGCGCGTTTCATTCACCATAAGCAATTACGGGCAATTTTTGATAGCCCTGTGTTTTGCAGACAGGCTTAGACGTTTAAACACAAGTCCAGATCGAAAGTAGGACTGCGTTTAGCCTTCTTACAGCTATATTTTGAGGAATGCCACTTGAATTTAATCGAGTTTTTAAACCGAGGAGAGAGAGACAGCGTCTAGTTATTTTAACGTAAGAACATTGTACTTCTAAGTCAGCGTGAGCTCTAATTTCAGCTGATAATAAATCAGGCTTTATGATCTGACCAAGAATTAAGAAGCAGAAACCATCTGATTCCACAAACCTAAAGAAACGCGTGCAGCATGAAAAATGTACCATTACCCTTTCCCATTTTTCTAGACTTCGATGAGCCTATCACAATATTTTTTGAACAGAATATTGACCTTGTTAGATGTCCAAAATATTCGGCCAACTTTGCAGACGTTACTTAAACTCGGGTAACAAGCAACCATTCAGACTGATCACGCGTACATTATTGTGGCTGAAAGCGGTAGTGCAGAGACAAGCTGCACAATCCCAACCACACCGCACGAAGTGCCAAATTATATTGCTCCTATAGTAAAGTATGTCCTTCCGTATTCCTTTTCAAACTTAGACTGATCTGCGTTGTACATGCGAGTTTCGCCAAAATCAGGACTCTTGTTCTTTGCATTTGTAATAAAATCTTCCATTACTTTGGTATTTGCGATGTGGGTGCAGAGAGGGAAATCCAGCTAACGATATGTGAGTGCTTTAAGGGATATCCTAATATTACCTTACATCACACAACAGTAATACTTAGTGCAACTATCTTTATCGATGTATTGTTATGAATTATTGTTAACTATATTTTTACCTTTAACTCATGCTCATCGATTTTTTAAACTGTTTTATTGGCTTTCGTGTGACCCCCATCCACTCACCATCTACACACATCATAGATCTGAGGGAAGTATAATTATAGTAGCCTGATAATTATAATAAAGATGCAGAAAATGTGATTACAGATACCAAAATTCAAGTCATTGGTTTATGTTTCGTGAATTTCTTTTACATAGTTATTTTTATTTCGAGTAGGAAGGTCAATAACGCACCATGTATTAACACATCTCTTATGCTTATGTCGAGAGATCATATTTCGGATGTCTGGTCTTCCTCAATCTGCAATTCACTCCTCTCGACAACGAAAAACACGTTTGTTCTAATGACTGCCACGCCAGCTCGCTTACCACATCCGTCCCATTCTCTTGACTGTTTTCCGATAAAACAAAAGAGGCGTCCTTTGGACTTTTTCGATGTCCATGGTCAGTTCGGTAAGGATTCCATACCGCGCACCAGCACTCTAGCAAAAGACGGACAAGTGTAGTTAGTCTCTTTGGTAGACTGGTTGCAACTTCTAAGTGTCCAGAAAACACACACACAGTCAGTCTTCGGTTTGCCTTCCCCACTACATCACTATGTGATCGCTCCAGACGCGCAGGGTAGCCGCTCGGTCTAGGGCGTCTTGTCACGGCCCTCGCAGCTGCCCCGTCATAGATTCGAATCCTCCCTCGAGCATGTGTGTGTGTGTGTGTGTGTGTGTGCGTGCGTGTGTGTGTGTGTGTGTGTGTGTGTGTGTGTGTGTGTGGGTGGGTGGGTGGGTGGGTGTGTGTGCGTGCGTGTGTGTGTGTTGTCCTTAGCGTAAGTTAGTTTAAGTTAGATTAAGTAGTGCAGCAGTTTGGTCCCATAAGACCTTACCACAAATTTCCAAAAAAATTGATCGCTCCAGTTCCGATTGTTCGTGATTGTAGTTCCTAGGTATTTTGTTGGATTGACACCCTTTAGATTTCCGCCATCGATCGTGCAACCGAAATCCTCCTAATACGCACGTGGTTGACGTCATACTTTTCGTAATTTAGAGTCAGTTGCCAATTGTCGCACCACATACATATCGTTTCTAAGTCATTCTGCAATTAGTTTTGATTGTCTGATGGCTTTGCTAGAAGGTAAATCACGACATCATCTGCAAACAGTTAGGGCTGCTCATATTGCGTTCTAAATAGTTTTTATAGATCAGGAACAGCAGAGGGCCTTTAACACTTTTTTTAGGGAGCGCTAGGTAACTTTGTTTTAGTCGATGACTTTCCGCCCATTACTGCGAACTTTGACCTTTATGACAAGAAATAATGAAGATGAACGGTGTCAAATCCGTCTGGAAATCTAGAAATATGGGATCAATTTTAGACCCCTCTCAACAGCACTCATTACATAAAGAGCTAGTTGTGTTTCAAAAGAACGATATTTACTGAAACCGTGTTGGACAGGTGGCAATAGACCGAAGTAAACGCAGCCAAAGTAACTGTGATTCTTGTTTTCCTCTTCACCACAGTAGCATCGATGTTGCGATAGGGGCGTTGTTTGAATTGACTGTGCTTCAACAACATGTTGGTCATAATGACTATTCCCTTCCACAGCTGAGTCCACGGTACCAAGATCTCGTCGGTGTCCTTTTATCGTAGTGACTTTCCCTTATCACCCGTAGGGCTCTCTGTACATCATCAGATGCTTTATCTTGTGGCTGAAGTCTCCTTATGGTACCCTTTTGTATGAATCTTTGCTATCATAAATGACTTTCCTCGCCAGAGCGCCAGCTAATTCATTCCCTATCGTGCTTTTGTCCAGCAAGTTGCGATGTCATATCCCTTTATAGTCAGACGCGCGGGAACAAATTTTTCTACTTTTTTCTTTTCCATTCTTTCACACTCTACTCGTGATACTGGGAGGGTTTTCCTGCCAAATATCATGGCGGATAGGGAGTGAAGATAATAGACTGTTCTGTGTCAATTCGTTACCAGAAAACGCCAGCGAGGACCGTGGCGATGGAAGTGTTAACTGTGGCTAGTAGGGTACCTGTGAAACTGACCAGCAGCACACCGTGAGAGCGGAGAGGATATGTCAACGTCACGTTGGAACGCATCTCATGAATGTTGCGGCTAGAGCCTGGGGACTCACGGGCGTCTTCTGGTACTCACTACAGGATCAGCGGGTAATCTTGTTCACTGTCAAACTGAATCGCGCTTGCTTAACACTCTTTTTTTGGTATTCTCGTCAAGCAGCCACGAATCAGAGCGTACCAAATCAGGAGCTCGAAATTCCGCCAAAACTGCGTGGAAACATTCTGAAGGTCTCTCTCTATCACTTATCCTTAATACGGGACCCAAACTACCTACTTTCCACAATATGAGATGGTGTGTTGAGGCAAAGAGCTTACGAAAAGAAACGTATCATTGTGGACAGTTTTTGCCTGTTACACTGTAGCACGCATACAGCACAAAATGTATACTCTGCTGATGCCTGGTTTCTGAAAAAACCATATACTTGATTCGCTATGTGTTTCAGAATAGTCGTGCACAGTCAAATTACGTTTTTCTTTACTTTGTTCAAACCTATCTCGTGACTTAACTTTCTTTCTTTCTTTCACTGGTGACATGTCCCGTGCTGACGCAGGGTCGGCATTGTTAGGAACGGATTTGGCAAGGTTAGTGGAAAGGGGTGGCCAGATGCCCCTCCTGCCGCCACCCCGTAACCCCCGGGACGGAATTAGTGGACCCCTACTGTCTGCGTCGAGTGTAATGAATGGAATAGTGCGAGCGTGTTCAGATGTCTGCGAGTCGTGTAACTGAGGCGGAACGTGGGGACCAGCCCGGTATTCATCTAGTTGGATGTGGAAAACCGCCTAAAAACCACATCCAGCCTGGTCGGCACACCGGCCCTCGTCGTTAATCCGCCAGGCGGATTCGATCCGGGGCCGGCGCGCCTACCCGAGTCCAGGAAGCAGCGCGTTAGCGCTCTCGGTTACCCTGGCGGGTATGTCGTGACTATTAACATCAGTATGGAAATCACACGAATTACTTGTTATTCACACAACTCTCATCAGAAAAGTAAAACAGATTAGACACACACAAAATATACTTGGATAGCTGCTGTAAGCTGTGTGTAATGGCGAAAAGTGTATTTTTTAATATACGAACAACAATTAAAATTGTGAAAGTTTGAAAGAAGTGAGAAAAGTAAATGCAACGACTGCTTTAAGGTGGTTTCATAAATCTGCGGAATGTGGGAGAAGCAGAATGTTTCCCACCTCATTACCGTACGTGATCGTGCCTGCTCAAAACTTTTTCTCCTTCATTATATCGTGCACTTTTTACATGTCTTGTGCCTCTTGATCTCAAGACTCACCAACGAAACTGCAACACAAAAACTGAAGTACGTCCTGTAACAGTGCAATACAAAGCAATGATCACGGAGCACTTTACGGAGAAATATGTTGCTTCGAAAAAACCTATTTTAATGCCTGCATACACACTTCTTCAAGTCACGAATGAGCCTTGTCCCGCGAGTTTCAAATTATACTCAGTAACAAGACACTATTTTGTAACAGTACACATTTCGAAAATAAACGAAGAGAAAATGTGGCATACTTGGAAAAGCAGCATCCGGTATTCAGACAAGGACAGTCTCCAACGACGAAAGGTGTTTAACTGCAAGAATTACTGAAGTTCAAGAAGACATGAGTACTACTAATACTATGTACTTGACAGAACCAATAATTTGTTGCTGTGTGCCCAAGTTGTTCAATTATATTCATTATTAGAGTGACATTCTTTATAAGTAAATGGCCAGGTCGGAATCATGTCGCTTTTTGCGTATTAATAATAAAAACAGTGCATTACATACTAACTGAAAGATGAACCATTCCAGTTATAAGACGCTTCATGACTACACAATTCTGAAATATGCAACTAAACAACCTGCTTACTCTATTTTATTTATATTATTCTCCAACGAACAGACTAAACTACTGAATTGGCAAGTAAATTGTTACTTCAGTCTACTTATGTAGTTTAGTTACAAAGTGTCTGAGTGGCCGAGAGGTTCTAGGTGCTACAGTCCGGAACCGCGCGACCGCTACGGTTGCAGGTTCGAATCCTGCCTCGGGTATGGATGTGTGTGATGTCCTTAGTTACTTAGGTTTAAGTAAGTTCTAGAGGACAGATGACCACAGCAGTTAAGTCCCATAGCGCTCAGAGCCATTTGAACCATTTGACTAACTGTCGGAGACATAGTTCGCCTAGAGCAACACATTACAAATAATTGTCGGAAAATATGTAGATTATTTCAGTGAAAAGTAGTCTGATCGGATCTGTAGTGGTAAAACGGAAGTTCTCGCGTCTCATTAGCAAAATACTGAGTTACGTTGTCAACAGTAAGACACAGAGTTAATAAAAAATGTTTCAACAAAGCTTTCCAGCACTTTTCAGTAATTCAGGCAGAAAAATATTTATAATGGGAGCAGACGAAAGCATATACTTCCTTTATGAATTTTATCCATAGTGGATAAACCTTTTATTGTGACTGGTAGCAAAAGTTTTTCTACCTACTTTCTTGTATTTTATCAAGAAAAATCAATCATATAACAGTCGACGAATTTTTGTGTGAGTAGTTTCCTGTTTCTGGAAACATCCCCCAGGCTGTGGCTAAGCCATATCTCCGCAATAACCTTTCTTCCAGGCGTGCTAGTTCCGCTAGGTTCGCAGAAGAGCTTCTGTGAAATTTGGAATGTAGGAGACGAGGTACGGGCAGAAATGAATCTGTGAGGACGGGTCGTGAGTCGTGCTTGGGTAGCTGAGATGGTAGAGCACTTGCCCGCCAAAGGCAAAGATCCGAGTTCGAGTCTCGGTCCGGCACACAGTTTCAATCTACCAGGAAGTTTCATTTCAGCTTACACTCCACCGCAGAGTGAAAATCTCTTTCTGGTATGTTAAATGGCAACAGCGGAACATGACATCTTTCAACGAATTTTTTAACAATTTATGTACTCTTTTTCTCTAGGATGTAGCATTTCCATCTTCTCGTGTTGAATACGCAACGCACATTTCGCTTCATGTTGCAAAATATTGATCGAAAGCGGTGTAATGTACTTCGTGTACGTTGTTGCAGTATTTAAGGAATTTCTGATACTAGGAAAATAATTATTGGTGATCATTCACTACATATAAATTTGCCTTGCAGGGAAGGAATACTAGTTTAAGGTACCATAACGCTGTGGTCCGGTAGACGATAAGGTTATTACAGACGGGCAAGAGCTGGGAATGGAGAAAGATGCAAGAAGATGGCCGTGTTCTCTTCAAACAAATCTCTCTCTCTCTCTCTCTCTCTCTCTCTCTCTCTCTCTCTCTCTCTCTGTGTGTGTGTGTGTGTGTGTGTGTGTGTGTGTGTGTGTGTTGTGCGGTTGGGGGTTGGTGTCACGGAAAAACGCGTGCACGCACACACACGCGCGCGCGCGCACACACACACACACACACACACACACACACACACACACACACACACACACACACACAAAATGCCGCGGTAACAGCAAATAGCATTCTATGAAAACAGACACGGAGATGGCGTTTCAGAGATCGCGGAAACGAAGAGCAGTGGCTACAGACCTGCTCTAAAAGCGCCAGCGAAACGTAGTAGTGCTTAGATATGAAGTCTGAGGAATACTACCAGTTGTTTGGATAATGATTTAGAAAACTGATTTCCATGTGTGAGACCTTTGGGCACAATACGGGAAAACTCAAAATGTTATCAGCGTCGTAGTTACAGACAAGGACTGAACTGGTAACGGTAGTTGTGCAACTACTCGTTGTCTTCTTTCAATATGTAAACTATGTATGCATCGTGACACATTAGATTGTGCCATGTATGGCTGCTGAATGCATATTAAGTGTTTACATTGCTGTGGAATGATACTAAAGAAAATGGGCAAGCAAGGCATGTAACCTTTTCGTCCGGGAGTGCTAGTCTAGCAAATGATGTTGGAGAGCTTCTGCGGACTCTGGGAAGTTGGAGAGTAGTAATGATAGAAGTGAAGCTGTGACGCCGCGTTGTGAGTACTGCCTAAATAGCTCATTTGGTTAGACCACTGCCCGCGAACTGCAATGTGCCGGGTTTGATAATAAGTCTGGCACATGATCTGACAGGAAGATTGTGAGTCAGCTTCTTTCTTATAGCACCTAGTGTGCTGTTGAGTTTAACTTCTCAAACATGATGTACGTATCTGCTAAAAGCAGTACTTTTGAGACTTTCAGACGCAGCATTACCTGCTACGAAGTTACGCTTTGCTACCATTCCTCTCCATTTTTGACTAGAGCCAGTTGGTGCTATGGCTACAATACGAATGACTAGACTCAGGTCCGAAAGAGAAGTCATTTATATGTTCTGTCATCACGATAATACATTCATGATGACCATGGATATGGCCTTTTACTCTTGTTATCCGGTCTGTTGATCCATTTCCACCGACTTCAACATTTACAGAAGATTAAACGTTCTCTCTGTTCAGATTCCTCAGATGAACCTTACACTGCTTATTTCGAACTAGATTTTCAGCGTTAGATTTTTTCACGAATTACTGCTTTACATCACGTCAAAGCGATCATTTCACAGATATCTTACGCTCCTGTCCTTTATCAAGTAGAAACATTCTCCACATAGCGACCAATGGGCCGTCCCTAGTGGGTGGCTCCCCAAAGGGGCAGGCACAGAAAGGCCGAAAAAAGTCAAGAAATAAACAGACGGTTTAAATGTCACTTCTTGACAGTTAAACGAGTATATCCTCGTGTTCCTAACTTGTACGTATAAGAAGCAGCCTTTCCCTCGTTCCGCAACTTCAAACGCACGCTGTTGTCATAGTGGTATTTCTATGATTTCGTTGAAGAACCATCATACAGAAACAGGTACTGCGGAACAGACGTCCTCGGTTCGCGCAGCAGCCGCCTGCACAGCCCGCTCATGTTCAACAATAGAGCTCGTGCACCTACTACTTATAGTGTTGGAGGATCTCAGAAGGTCGGCGAGCAGATGCTGAAGCAAATATGCTATTTGGCCGGAAGCTCCAATTTTAGCTGGCTGCGGACCACAAATAATTTATAGCGAGAAAATAAAACACTTTCTTTATTTATATCGTTGTTGTTGTTGTGGTCTTCAGTCCTGAGGCTGGTTTGATGCAGCTCTCCATGCTACTCTATCCTGTGCAAGCTTTTTCATCTCCCAGTACCTACTGCAACCTACATCCTTCTGAATCTGCTTAGTGTATTCATCTCTTGGTCTCCCTCTACGATTTTTACCCTCCACGCTGCCCTCCAATACTAAATTGGTGATCCCTTGATGCCTCGGAACATGTCCTACCAACCGATCCCTTCTTCTGGTCAAGTTGTGCCACAAACTTCTCTTCTCCCCAATCCTATTCAATACTTCCTCATTAGTTATGTGATCTACCCATCTAATCTTCAGCATTCTTCTGTAGCACCACATTTCGAAAGCTTCTATTCTCTTCTTGTCCAAACTATTTATCGTCCATGTTTCACTTCCATACATGGTTACACACCATACGAATACTTTCAGAAATGACTTCCTGACACTTAAATCAATACTGGATGTTAACAAATTTCTCTTCTTCAGAAACGCTTTCCTTGCCATTGCCAGCCTACATTTTATATCCTCTCTACTTCGACCATCATCAGTTATTTTGCTCCCCAAATAGCAAAACTCCTTTACTACTTTAAGTGCCTCATTTCCTAATCTAATTCCCTCAGCATCACCCGACTTAATTAGACTACATTCTATTATCCTTGTTTTGCTTTTGTTGATGTTCATCTTATATCCTCCTTTCAAGACACTGTCCATTCCATTCAACTGCTCTTCCAAGTCCTTTGCTGTCTCTGACAGAATTACAATGTCATCGGCGAACCTCAAAGTTTTTATTTCTTCTCCATGAATTTTAATACCTACCCCGAATTTTTCTTTTGTTTCCTTTACTGCTTGCTCAATATACAGATTGAACAACATCGGGGAGAGGCTACAACCCTGTCTTACTCCCTTCCCAACCACTGCTTCCCTTTCATGTCCCTCGACTCTTATAACTGCCATCTGGTTTCTGTACAAATTGTAAATAGCCTTTCGCTCCCTGTATTTTACCCCTGCCACCCTCAGAATTTGAAAGAGAGTATTCCAGTCAACATTGTCAAAAGCTTTCTCTAAGTCTACAAATGCTAGAAACGTAGGTTTGCCTTTCCTTAATCTTTCTTCTAAGATAAGTCGTAAGGTCAGTATTGCCTCACGTGTTCCAGTGTTTCTACGGAATCCAAACTGAATTTATATCGTACTAAAACGAATTTACAGTAGTTGCATAAACAATTTAACACATATTTTGCTTTACCTTCACATTTTTAAGAACTTACATACAAATCTATTTCCTACAGTGAAATATTTAATCTGTTACGTGCAATATTTTTAACAGATACAGTTCGTTTATTTTTCAACTACGCTTCATTTTTCTTAAACCTTATTGTAAAATTTGCCTAATCTGCGCAAAAGTATATGCAGAAAGGTAGTTTTAAGTGAAATGGGCCAAGAGGGCGAGGGGTAAGGGAGGAAAGCACTTTTGTCAGTTCTGCCAGGAGCGCAGAATCATCTCGTTACGGTTCTGCTTTTGAAATGGACTAGGAGGTGATCCTATCAGAATAGTAACGTGTTACAAACACGAGTAAGCATACTGCATAGCACCGTTTCTAAAATAAAGGTAAGACACCTCGGGATGTCTCTATCGGCATTTGTCACAGCAATGGTGAGACCGTAAATCGTGAAATTTTAAATTAAAAATATCGACGAAAGACTTTTGTGGCTCGTTTCTCCCCAAATGTTGCGTCAGTAACATAGTGTTAGAATCACTATTCCTATGATGGATATACAAAGCCGAATAGAAGTCCTATGCGGATAGAGAGCTTCTCCTGGCTAGTTCTGCTCAGGAAGGGAGAATAGCAAGATGAAGTCAAAAACTAAAATAATGAATCCACCCCAGTGGCAAAATGAACAGTATACACACAAAAAATGTTGTCCAAGACACTTGAATGGACTGGATCACACACACACCATGGCGCAAGCTTGTTACGGTGGGAACACCACATTTTTAAAAAATCTGAATAAGCTTCTTATATGTAGCACTGTAAATCATCCTAAGGTGGTGGTGATCTTCTGTACCGCAACTACTCCGTAAGTTTGATTTTGCAATGATCGTTTAAAGAACAAACTGCCCGAAAAATGATAACTCGCTGTTCGCCCGTCGTGTAGTTGTAAACTGAACTGGCCTCCACTAGCATTTTGCATGTAAACCCCGATTTATCGAAACTGACATTCGAGTAATGATGTTTGACGACCTCAACACAACCAACGAGAAGTATGAGGTGTTCCCGACAAGGACGCATACCCACGCGCTTGAGAGATGTGTATTAATTCTGAGCAACGAGTGTCTTGTTATACAGTGAAGCCCCTTTGGCACGAACGAATGGCGTCATTAATCTCTGGAGCACAAACAGGTAAACTAGTAACGTCCTCCGTACCATCAACAATGATTTATTGCGCATAAAAAACGAGGCCAGCGGCAGCAGAGGTGGAGAAAGGCCGGGCAGAAACACAACGCTCAGCCTGAACACCTCTAAGCTGTGAAGGTGCCCTGGGCTTGGTGTTTCAATTGGTAAACTATTTCCTTCACATCATGCCTTAGTCGAGATGATTTACACGGACGGCTCACCACTGTACAGTAAAATATTATGGTACGGTACCTTATGTATGATTTGGTGAAACTGAGTGAGACGGGGGAGTGGTAAGACACAAGACCCGCATTGGGAAGGACGGCTGTTTAGATTCCCCTCCAGCTACGTGGGTTAAGGGTTTCTAGTGGCTTCCCGAAGTAGATGCTAGCATGACTGCTTCAGAAAGGACATGTATGGTTACACAGCGAGTTTGTGCTACATCTCTAATGATTTATGGTCGACGGAACATTATAACTCTTATCTTCCCTCCCCCTTCTAACTTTCTGACCAGAACAGGCTGCTGTTACTACCTGCCCAATAAAACTTTTTTTTGTTTTGTTTCTAAATACGGGAATACAAATCTGATATGGTCATAATCTAAAGGTCGTGGTTAGTAATTTCTAGGGTAAGCTACATTGTTTTCAATGCCACGATTGGTCCTAATACGTGCTGCAAGACATATTCCTTCTTTTGGTGTTTCAAATTTTGAGCAAATACTCATAAAACGGCACCCGCGAACAGAGAGAAATATTTTAACTGAATTAATTTTGTTTAATTTTATTTAACAGTACGTTATTTAGCAGTACGTTACTTACCACTAAACGAAATGTACAGCGCAAAATGTAGCAGTAATATGCTGTCAGCAACCATCATAACGAGGCATGCAGAACTTTCCTACATCCTAAAAGCTCTTAAATGGCATTAAGTTTTAAGTATAAATTTCTCCGATTGGTTCTAGCGTTATAAAGTATTGCTGTTTCATTTTACATCTACATATCGACTCCACAAGGTAGCGTACATTTCTGAGGGTACTTAACTTTGCCTGCCCTACTCTCTTTACGGAAACAAAACTTAGCTCGCAGTATGCCTCCGCACGTACCCCAACATCTCGAATATTCCACGAATGAAATATGCGAAATGTGCAGCTTAGTTTACGCACAGTACTTCCTGAATACTAATTTTGTAAATTTGCACCCACGATTTCACATGAAAAACATTCCTTTTTTTCCCCGAAGATAAATTCTCTGACTATCTCCACTACAGTTTTTCGTATTGGTTAAACCGACCTAATACGACCCTAGCAGCGAACAATCCGACAGTACTGCTAACATTCCAAATTCAGGAAGATCTGTACGGCAAATGGCTGATTTTTCCTGAACCCGTAGTGTTCTTTCATGAGGAATCCCTTTTCTTCCCTGAGAATGAATGTTTGAGTTCATAATATGCTCTAGGGTCTCTCAGATCACCGAAGTACGAGGTATTAATGCGTAATTCTTTGTATCCTCACCTTTACCATTTTCTGTAAACAGGAGAGACCTGTGCTCTTTCCCAGTGTTGTGGAACAATTCGCCGGTCAAGACATTCTCGTTAAACGAGAGATAGGGAAGCCTCTAATTCCACATAAATGTAAAATCTAATAGTAGTTCAAACAGGACATCGTGCCTTATTCGTTTTACATGATTTCTATTATATTCGTAGAAAAGTTACTATCAGGCATTTATGGTTGTTTCAGAGTTGTGGAGTGGCTTGAGTAACTTGCGTTTTAATGGGAAAAATACGAGAAATTACCTATTTCCCGTATTTTGCACATGGATGTTCCATGTATTGTATCTCAGACAAATAATGGCTCCCAGTTACTGATATTCTTATGTCTCGTCTCATAAGCTAAATCTTTATCACTGTAGAATGCTTGATTATTGATGGTAGTGTTAAGACAGAATGTTCAAGACAGGATACCTTCACATATGAGAAAACTATTTACTGAGTAGCCCATGAATCATTGCTGATTTAGAGAATGTTCAGGAAGATCTTAAAAATAGTGAAAGAATTGGAAAAGGTAGGCGTCTAAATGGGCGAAAATTAACTGCACTGTCTTGTTCGCGGTGGATCAGTCTCTCATTACCTCCGATGAAGAATATGCAAACTATTTCATATGAAACCACTGGATAAATACTTGTTATGTCTAGTTGTAAACTACGTAAGAATGAAATGCCTGAAAATTTATGGAAGCACTGTAGTTCTGTCATTAGAACACACTACTAGTACAGGAAGTAGATAATGTAAGTACGCGTTTGGAAGCTATACGTACGAGACCAAAATAACGGTAGACCTACTAAATGGGTTAACATAAGAGAAGAAATGTATCCAAAGCTTCAAATCCTTGCTCAGCCCCAGTATTTTAAATTTAGTATAAAAATATATACTGCACTAGGAACGAATGAACGACAGAGCGAAAAAACTTGAAGAAATCTATAACTAGCAGGGTACAACAAAGTGAATTGCTGTGATAAGGACATTTGATGATAGTTAGCCAAAATCAGCTCTGACGTACAAGTGTTGCAATAAAAGAAGAAAATGACGACCGCAAACATCATCTTGGAAGAAAGAAATACATCTTCTTATCATAACATATGTTAATGGATACACAATGCAAGGAAAGGGAGAAGTGGAGATCGAAATTCGGAAGTATCATAGGACTCTCGTTCCACATACGTACGTTCACTTCAAAACCACAACAATTTTTGAGTTAATCACTAAGGGGAATGGGAATGGGAAGAAATTGAGAGTTAATCATTTCTGCGATATGGAGGTCATGACGGATGGACCGAAAAGCGAGGACAGCATTCTCAAAACTATACATTTTGTGGTGAAAAAAAAAAAATAGACCACTCAGGTCCGTGTGTTTATTATGAACAAAACCCAGGAATTCGTAATTAAATGCCAGCACACATGAACAGTTAACGCATGTTATTAGCCTTGCGAAGATTACCAGCTACGACAGAGTGAGAAACGGTTATACTAAGACTCAGAAGTAGGAAATGATGTGTGGAGTCCTGAGAGGAACAAACAAAGCAAGGTCACAGACAGGTTCAAATGGTTCAAATGGCTCTGAGTGCTATGGGTCTTAACGTCTGTGATCATCAGTCCCCTAGAACTTAGAACAACTTAAACCTAACTAACCTAAGAACATCACACACGTCCATGTTCGAGGCGGGATTCGAATCTGCGAGCTTAGCGGTCACGCGGTTCCAGACTGAAGCGCCTAGAACCGCACGGCCACGCAGACAGGAGTCACGATCTGTAAGAATGTGTCGGTTCTCTCTAACATGGTGTTCTAAAGCGAACAACGGTTGTAAAAAAATTATAGAGGAACTAGTATCTAGTAAGTACCGTTCTGAAAAGCGAAAAATCTTGTACAAGCTATAACAAAATTGTGAATGGAGGGACGAAGATGGATGCTAAATCCGATTTGACAATCGTAGCGTCGCAATGATTTATAGTTTTAGATACCCGTATCATCAGTAAAACAGAAATGAATGACTTGCCTCTGATGTTCATTTGGCCGGCCGGGGTGACTGAGCGGTTCTAGGCGCTACAGTCTGGAACCGCGCGACCGCCACAGTCGCAGGTTCGAATCCTGCCCTGGGCATGTATGTGTGTGATGTCCTTAGGTTAGTTAGGTTTAAGTAGTTCTAAGTTCTAGGGGACTGATGACCTTAGAAAATAAGTCCCATAGTGCTCAGAGCCATTTGATGATCATTTGATCTGAATTAGAGTTATGTGTCCTTAGCGCATTAAGACAACCCGAAGCCGGAAGTGAGACAAGCCTGTAAGTTCAGTGGTAGAAACTCAGCTACATGCGGATATATGGGAGTATTTTGTTTAATTGTCTCTCCTCTGTTCACTGGGATGTCATTCTCATGATGGTGGTGATTAGTGACAAAATGTAGAAGTTAAGCGATCTCTGGTGAGAAAGACTTCGAGATATTAATGACAGGCGAGATCGATTTGTGCATACTAGTATTCACCTACCTGAAGGATGGTTTGACACCACAGCGTTGTACAATGAATCAACGCCTTCCAAACCTGACCACCTTACCCGTCCACTTCCACATGATCCTATAATTGAAACTAACTTCGAATTTTTCAGATACGCTAGGCATTACAAAAGGTGAAACTCCAGAAATAATACTAGGAGAAAACAGCAACTGAACCCCGAACCTTGGAAGGTATTCAGTATCACCTACGAGTCCATGACATTAAGGGTTACTCTTATTAAATTCGATGACGGTTTGTGGCACGAATTCATCTCAGAGATGGTATACCATTTACAAAAATGGTGTTCTGCAGTTTGATACTGAAGTAATGGAGAATTATAGTCTGGAAGTCTCCACAGAACTCAAATGAGAGATGGGAGGTGGATTGAAATAGGTTCATCCACAGTTGCTGTCGCGTTAAAGAACATAAACGGAATGACAGAAAATAGAGAGATAAAGCAGTGCAACTCTAAGATTTAGCCGTGTGGACCATATTTAACACCGTTAAAAACGATTTCCAGTTGAGTGACATTTACTCAAATAGCCAGCCATCCTCTTGGGAATATCTTGTGACTATAAACTAGTATAATATGAAATCTAGGGCGGCAGTTGACGCTAACTCTTTAGCCATATCTGCGCCACGGCACTGAATAACACCACACAAATTTCCGAACACGTAACTCTAGTAATCTCTTCGATGCGAAGAACTTGAAGCAGGAACAAATAAAACACTAATTACAAATACGTTCTTTCAGTGACGCATTGGGCAAGAAGAGACCAGAAAGTTCTCGAGTTCTAGAGCTGAGAATTTGGTGTCAGTTCCGTTCCCAATAATCGCGAGTGATGAAAATCAGTATGGCTTTCGGACAGGTAAAGGTACTAGAGAGGCAGTTATGACGTTATGCTCAAGACTATTTCGAAGAACTTATCGACGTAGGAAAAGCGTTCGACAATGTAAAATAATGTAAGTCGCTCGATATGATGAAAAAATAGGAATAATCTATAAGGAGAAAAGATAGTATACAGATGTACATAAACCAAGAGGAAGCAGCAAGAATGGAGGACTAACCCCGAAGTTCGGATTAAAAAGGGTGGAAGACAGGGACACTGTTCTGTGTATACATCGAAGAAGCGGTGACAGAAATAAAAGAAAAGTACAAAACTGGGGTTAAAATTCAGGTCGAAAGGGTATCAACGATCACATAAACCGATGACATCATTATCCTCAGTGAAAGTGAATATGAAATACGGGACCTTTTGAATGGAATATGCAGTCAGTTGAGTGCAAAATATGAATAGAGAGTAAACCTACGAAAGACGAAAGTCACGAGGAGAAGCAAAAATGAGACAAGTGAGAAATTTAACATCAAAATTGGTGACAACAATTTAAACGTAGTTAAGGAATTCTATTACTTTGGAAGCAGAATAATAAATGACGGACCACTGCTTTGTATGGTGTGACTGATGGAGTTTGGGAAAGCCGAAAAAGAAGAGACTTGAAGCGTTTGGGATGAAGTGCTATAGAAGGATGTTGAAAATTAGATGAAGTGATAAGATAAGGAATTGGGAGGTTCTCCACAGAATCATCGTAGACAGTAACATGTGGAGAACACAAGAAGAAGGGACAAGATGATAAGACATGTGTTAATGCATCAGGAAATAACTTAACGCGGTATTGGAGGGAACTGTAGAAGGTAAAACATTTACAGGAAAACAGAGATTGGAATACATCTAGGATGGAGGTGCTTATTTGAGATGAATAGTTTCACTGAAGAGAGGATTCGTGGTGGCTCGCAGCAAACCAGGCAGAAGACTGGTGACTTAAAATGCAGTCAGTGACAGGGAGACGTTATTTTGCACAGCATGATGCTCTGTCCACCGTTCAAGGTTTATACAAATCTATTTTTTTCTGGATACAGGCTGCTTTTGATGTCAAAGGCGGTCACACCCCTTATTTGGAGGATGTTCATAAGCTGAACGGACAAAATATTAGTTACCCCCAACTCCCTTAAAAGAGCCCACTGCTCGCTTTGTAGTGTTGCAAATGTAGAAATGATAACAGAGCGTCTGTGACCATCCACCGCTGACGTGAAGTTACGGAAATGAAGTGCTGTGTGTATCTGCTAGTCGGAAATTGCAAAAAGAACTGCATACACTTGGTGCGATACCTCGCAACAGGCCATTCCCCGCAGCAGCACAAAGCTGTACGTTTTAATTGGGCCGAGCAGCATAAAATAGACAATACCTGATTGGAGACCTATATGTGGCCCACCGAGTCGCAGTTTTGCCTCTTTTCAAATGATGCAAATTACCGTTGGAATTGGCCAACCCAACAAATATGTGTGTAAAACTTCGTTGAAGTAGGAAACGGAATGACCATATAGGCTCAGACGTGGATAAAGCAATGGTAGGCTTCGATGTATTGGTAGAATACTGGGAAAGTGCAATCAGTCTACAAAGAAGAGTGCCTACAAATCACTTGTGCGACCCATTCTAGAATTTGGCTAAAGTGTGTGGGACTCGTACAAAATAAGACAAAAGGGGGATATTGAACGTACACAGAGAAGCTCAGCAAGAGTATTCTCAGTCTGTTTGACCCATGAGAGTGAGTCACAGAGATGCTGAAGAAACTGTTCTAAGAAAGTCAAGCAAACTGTCAAGAACCAGGCTTAAATGATGAATCTGGGAATATACTACAACCCCTTATATACCGCTCACATGCAGGATGACAATTACTGAACTATATGAAAAGAAACGTAAATTAGTTACAAACTACTTTATTCAACACGTAAACGTCAGGACAGATTCGAATTTATGTTATTACATGTTCGATATGCCATCATTGGTAATGATGTGGCCCAGACGAACAGCAAAATTCTGCATGACCCACTGACGTGTAGGAACATCGATGCTGTCGATGACCTCCTGAAAGGCTGTTTTCAGCCCAGCAATGGCTTTGGAATTATTGCTGAATACCTTGTCTTTAATACAGCCCCACAAAAAGGAGTCGCATGTGTTCAGATCTGGAGAACATGGCGGCCAATCAAGGACCATGGCAGTGGCCTCTGGGTACCGCAGATCCAGAACGCCGTCCCCAGAGTGCTCCTCCAGGACATCAAACACTCTCCTATTTCGATGGGGTCGAGCTGCGTGTTGTATGTCGAAATCGGGCTTACTTTGGATAATGTGGATGAAATCACCTTTCAAAAGCTTCACGCATCGTTCTGTAGTCACTGTGCCACCAAGGAATATCGCACCGATTATTCCGTGACTGGACATTGCACACCACATAGTCACTCGTTGAGAATGAAGAGACTTATCGATCGCGAAATGCGGATTCTCAGTTCCCCAAATGTGCAAATTTTACTTACTGACGAACCCATTCAAACGAAAGGGGGCTTCATTGCTAAACGAAACCATGCGCATGCGCATACTAATTGCCATCATGCCCCGCGGCTAACCGTGCAGTTCTAACTTCCTAACGCAAACCGTTCAGACGATTTTATTTCAAATAATTCAATAATTATCACCCTGTAGGTATCGTGAGAAGGAGATTAGTATAATTAAGCACACACGGAGGCATTCAATCAATCATTCATTCTACGCACCATACATGAATGGAACGGGAAGAAACCCAGATTACTGCACTCTGCCATGGACTTCGCGGTGGTTTGCAGAGTATAGATGTAGATTTTTATGGACCAATGTGGAGTGTAACCAGAAGTAGTTGGGAGGGTGTAATTCGAGTCAAAAGGTGGTTCTGTATTGTTTGGGGGTGTTTACAGAACCGTAATTTGGGACCGCTCATTCAGCTACCGCGATCTTTAACCAGGATGTTTGTCCCAACACTTTCGATGCTTTTTCTTCTACATCTCCCTGATGAGTGCTCTGGACACTCCTGTTTTCCGAGTGACAACGGCTGCGTACATAGGCCTGTACGCATATGGTACTGGTTTGAAGAACACTTTGGCATCTCACCGCACTTCGATTGGTCCACTGTATCACCCGATCTTAGACCCATAGAAAACGTCTGGGACTAGGTGGAACAGTGGGTGAAATGCATCAGATTATGGAGGACACAGGCGGTGTTACACGGTACTAGCGTGTCGTCTGCTGGAGGTGATTAACTTCTGTTGGGTGTGCTTATTACATTCGCAACCCTAGTAGACAATTTCTGGAATTCTGTGGCGCAGACAGAGAGGTACTGTTGGAATCAACTTCGCTTTGCTTTTGTCAACCCGTACTCTAGCTCCAGCCGGCTAGCACTGGGCAGGGCGCTCTATGTGCACAGACGTCGGGGAAGCGGCGACGATCGCTGGCGCCGCTCGCCCGAAATTGATTGGCGTTCCGCTCGGGCGCGCGCCACCCCGCCGCCCACCCCCCGGCCTGGTGGCAGGGGCGGCGCCGCCCCTGCCCCCACACTGCGGCCCATCAGACTCTGTATTAGCACCTCTCCGCCTGTCGCCAGGCGCCGCGCCGGCACGCGCCGCGCTAAAACACTTTTCCCGTCCTGCCAACCACTCTGTCTCCTATAGTTCTGACTGCATGGTAACCGTAAGGAATCTCCTTACGAATTTGCGAACACGAAACAAGAAAAGTCGTTTTAAAAACGACTTTTTCTCCAGGAAGTTCCTAGGCATTTTCAACTACACCCTTCAACCGCACAGTGCGCACCCTATTTTACGAAACAGCACGTGAGGAATAGGCTCAAAAGTGGTTCAAATGGCTCTGAGCACTATGGGACTTAACTTCTGAGGTCATCAGTCCCCTAGAACTTAGAACTACTTAAACCTATCTAATCTAAGGACATCACAAACATCCATGCTCGAGGCAGGATTCGAACCTGCGACCGAAGCGGTCGCGCGGTTCCAGACTGTAGCGCTTAGAACCACTCGGCCACTCCGGCCGGCTTCCGTCCCCTCTCTCCTCCACCTCTGTAAAATACTAGTACATATAGTAGTGGCGCAAAATACACCCCTGGAAATTGAAATAAGAACACCGTGAATTCATTGTCCCAGGAAGGGGAAACTTTATTGACACATTCCTGGGGTCAGATACATCACATGATCACACTGACAGAACCACAGGCACATAGACACAGGCAACAGAGCATGCACAATGTCGGCACTAGTACAGTGTATATCCACCTTTCGCAGCAATGCAGGCTGCTATTCTCCCATGGAGACGATCGTAGAGATGCTGGATGTAGTCCTGTGGAACGGCTTGCCATGCCATTTCCACCTGGCGCCTCAGTTGGACCAGCGTTCGTGCTGGACGTGCAGACCGCGTGAGACGACGCTTCATCCAGTCCCAAACATGCTCAATGGGGGACAGATCCGGAGATCTTGCTGGCCAGGGTAGTTGACTTACACCTTCTAGAGCACGTTGGGTGGCACGGGATACATGCGGACGTGCATTGTCTTGTTGGAACAGCAAGTTCCCTTGCCGGTCTAGGAATGGTAGAACGATGGGTTCGATGACGGTTTGGATGTACCGTGCACTATTCAGTGTCCCCTCGACGATCACCAGTGGTGTACGGCCAGTGTAGGAGATCGCTCCGCACACCATGATGCCGGGTGTTGGCCCTGTGTGCCTCGGTCGTATGCAGTCCTGATTGTGGCGCTCACCTGCACGGCGCCAAACACGCATACGACCATCATTGGCACCAAGGCAGAAGCGACTCTCATCGCTGAAGACGACACGTCTCCATTCGTCCCTCCATTCACGCCTGTCGCGACACCACTGGAGGCGGGCTGCACGATGTTGGGGCGTGAGCGGAAGACGGCCTAACGGTGTGCGGGACCGTAGCCCAGCTTCATGGAGACGGTTGCGAATGGTCCTCGCCGATACCCCAGGAGCAACAGTGTCCCTAATTTGGTGGGAAGTGGCGGTGCGGTCCCCTACCTCACTGCGTAGGATCCTACGGTCTTGGCGTGCATCCGTGCGTCGCTGCGGTCCGGTCCCAGGTCGACGGGCACGTGCACCTTCTGCCGACCACTGGCGACAACATCGATGTACTGTGGAGACCTCAAACCCCACGTGTTGAGCAATTCGGTGGTACGTCCACCCGGCCTCCCGCATGCCCACTATATGCCCTCGCTCAAAGTCCGTCAACTGCACATACGGTTCACGTCCACGCTGTCGCGGCATGCTACCAGTGTTAAAGACTGCGATGGACCTCCGTATGCTACGGCAAACTGGCTGACACTGACGGCGGCGGTGCACAAATGCTGCGCAGCTAGCGCCATTCGACGGCCAACACCGCGGTTCCTGGTGTGTCCGCTGTGCCGTGCGTGTGATCATTGCTTGTACAGCCCTCTCGCAGTGTCCGGAGCAAGTATGGTGGGTCTGACACACCGGTGTCAATGTGTTCTTTTTTCCATTTCCAGGAGTGTATTTTGACAACTGCCCACCGCAAGTCTGCATGCCGCTTGGTGGCCTTGCGAGTACGTGACACAGTAAAGAAAGTACAGTACCGGGTAGTTATAATTAAAGGCTAGCCAGTGTGGGTTGAAATTATCGTATGGCAGTCAAACTTCACAGATATTCAATGAGTTAACGCAGAATGGATTTCCGATGAAAAAAAAATAGTTCCAATTTTCACCACAAGTCTGGCACTGCACCGCATCTCGTCGGTGTCTCCGGTGCTCATATTGAACAAATTGTGTAAGCGGCTGTTAATAATATCAACAATATGCCTTTCTCACTTGCTTGACCCTTTCTGCCCACGTCCCATTCATATTTCATTACATATGGTAACATTTCTGTGCGTTTTTCTCGCATTCACAGCGCCAGATTTGCAACTGGTGGCCGAAATTGGAACTAATTTTTTTCCAGCATAAATCGATTCCCCATTTACCCATTATACCACGTTTCGCTGTCAGACGGTAATTACAGATAACAATGTAACACTATGACTAGCTGCACTTTAATTATACCCACCCAGTACACACAGAGATGACAAAAGTAATGGGACAGCGATATGCACATATACAAATGGCGTTACTGTGGTGTACACAAGGTATAAAAGAACAGTTCCTTGGTTGAACTGTCACTTGCACCCGGGTGATTCACGTTGAAAGATCTCCGATGTGATTACGGGAATTATATGACTTTGAACGCGGAATGTCAGTTGAAGCTAGACGCATGGGAAATACCATTTCGGAAAACGTTAGTGAATTCAATGCTCAGAGATAGGCCTACACAGCGTCAAAGACTGTGCCGAGATTACCAAATTTTAGCCATTATTTCTCATCGTGGACACCGCAATGGCCGACAGCAGTGGCGTTTGTGTAGTGTTGTCAGTGCTAACGGACAAGTAACACTACGTGACATAACCGCAGAAATCAATGTGGGACGTACGACGGACGCATCCGTTAGGACAGTGTGGGAAAGTGTGGCATTAATGGGCTGTGGCAGCTGATGACCGACATCAGTGCCTTTGCTAAGAGCACGACATCGCCCTCAGCACCTTTCGTGGGCTCGTGTAGGTATCGGTTGGACCCTAAACCGTGGCCTGGTCGAATGAGTCCCAGTTTCAGTTTGTAAGCGCTGATTGTAGAGTTCGAGTGTGGCGCGTACCTCATGAAGCCATGGAACGAAGTTGTCAACAAGCTTCCGGTGGATCCATAATAGTATGGGCTGTGTTTACATGGAATGCACTGGGTCGTCTGGTCCAACTGAAACGTTCATTCGGATATTTGGAGACCACTTGCAGCCATTCACGGACTACTACTTCCCAAACAACGATGTCATGTCACCGGGCCCCAACTGTTCACAATTGGTTTGAAGAACATTCTGGACAATTTGAACGAATGATCCGGACACCCAGATCGCGTGACACAAATCCCTTCGAACATTTATGGACACAACCGAGAGGTCAGTTTTCACCCAACACCCTGAACCGGCAACACTTTCGCAGATACCGATAGTTATAGAGATGGTTCAATGTTTCTGCAGGGGACTTCCAACGACTTTTTGAGTCCGTGCCACGTACAGTACGCCGGGTGAAAGGAGACCCTACACGATATTGGGAGGTATCCCAAGACTTTTGTCACCTCAGTTTGTAAGCATGGATGAGACGAATTCTAGGGGCAATATGGGCCGCAAATGGGGAAATTCACTGGCAACGGCAACACTGCTGGGGGCAGATAGTTATGGGGGGCAGATAGTTATGGGGGGCAGATAGTTATGACCAAGCGCCTGGCAACTAGCATCCAGAAAATGGCGAAACTGGACTGCTGTTCGCGTGATACTGTCACGAGGACGTTGAAAGACTGTGGAACCACGACTAAGCGAGAAAATGTTGATAGTCAGAGCATTGAACTAGAAGCCCTGCAGCAGAGCCCCTCTGCATGTTCCCATCTTGACCCAACAACATGGACTGCATTGAGCAAGGGGTCATCGATTTTGGACAGTGGATCAGTGGAAACCTGTCACCTAGTCGGATGTATCAGCTTTCGTGTTAAACCAGAGCAGTGGTTATGTTCGAACACACTGTCATCCAAGAGACTAACCGATCGAAACACGCATCGCGTGAAGGACGCAGGCAGTATGATGCTATGGGGTACATTTACAAAGGGTTCTATGACAGCTATGGAATACGTGAACATTATTGTTTCTCATCTGCATCCATTTATGCGTGGTGTCTTCCACGAAGGCAATGGCATTTTCCAGCGGGATAACTATCCGTGCCAGAAAGTCAGAATCGTTCTGCAGCGGTTTAAGGAGTATGATATTACTGTAACTTTAGAATATTCACGTGATCTGAATCCGATGGTATACATCTGGGGCTATCGGGCACCATTTCCGCGTATGCTACGGGTAAGGTGTGACATCTGCATGGACATCTGGAGCCACGTACCTCTGGAAATCTACGAAAGACTTTTCGAATCTACGCCCAGTAGAATTTTGGCGTGTAGCTTCGCGAAAGTTGACCAGCACCTTATAAAGCATGTGTGTAAAGTAAAACCTGTATCCTGTTTGGTACTAGTGTATGAGCGAAAATAAAGATACAGTGGTTCTGTGTGTAACAACCCAGTGCTGACAATAAAGGAAGAAGTTAATGGGGTTCTGCGGTTTCCATGTGGTGGAATAATCGTACCTTCGGTACTTCAGCGTGATTTAGAGAGATGATTGCTTTCACGTGTACGGCGAAGCAAATCCACATCAGAAAGTATAGTTTCTTTTTCTAGTGATTCCTCTTATTACATGGGAGGGGGGGATGCCTATAAGTAATGCGGTCCATGGTTTTTTTTCTTTTCTCGGCCAATTTCGGTTGAAGAAATGCAGAATTTGCTGTGGGACATAGTGGAATTTTCTCGCTAAGGCCCTTGTAGTTTCTTGAAGTTCCGATGGACGGCGGTGCGCTTGCAGCGTTCAGAATGGATTCTGTAATTAAGATGAGCCGGCCTGTGTGGCCGCGCGGTTCTAGGCGCTTCAGTCTGGAACTGCGCGACGGCTACGGTCGCAGGTTCGAATCCTGCCTCGGGCATGGATGTGTGTGATGTCCTTATATTAGTTAGGTTTAAGTAGTTCTAAGTTCTAGGGGACTGATGACCTTAGATGTTAAGTCCCATAGTGCTCAGAGCCATTTAAACCATTTTTGTAATAATTGAGATGCGTTCGAAGCATAGAACTGTCACTGAGTTTCTTTTGGCGGAAAACCAGAGCATCGCAAAGGAACTTCTCTTTCTGCATGACAAAGCAAGGCCTCACACAATTCTGTGCATCCGAGAGGAGCTCACAGAACTTCATTGAACTCTTCTTCCTCATCCACCCTACAGCCCGGATCTCCCATCTTCCGACGTCCATCTGTGTGGCCCAATGAAAGGTGCACTGTGTGGGAGGCAGTACGTGGATGATGGGGAGGTTATGGATGCAGGGAGACGTTGGTTCGAGCGTCTGCCAGTAAAATGATACCATGCGGGTACACAGGCCATCCCAGTAAGGTGACGAAAGGTCGTCGCATTGCTTTCTGAATGCCGCTCGTATACATGAAAGTTGAAAGTGGCAAACGATGAATCGAGCTGTCAGCATTAAGTAATTTTTCTGTGTGTTTGGGGTGTGTCAGTCTTCTTGTAAAAGGATATCGCCAACTGAGTGACTGGTATCACAAAGCAAAATGCACGCTAGAAGTTCACTGGCAATAAGAACTGCAGCCGCATATCCAATGCGCTTCTCAAGCAGAACGTACGTTCGTCGTCCTATGAGAGGACACGTCACTACGCTCGCTTGCACGCAACTTTTAACCACGGCTACAAAACGGCGTTTGTTTATAGGAAGCATTGATCTGTATTGTAGGTGGCGAGGAGAACGAATAATGTGTGCGTAAGAACTTCCTGCCGTGTTTCTAACAGCGGCCTACATTTAAGAACGTTAAATGATATGGCATGTGCGACACAAGTTCAGGCGTTGTGGAGGAAGTATTTTAGAACAGGATACGTTCTACTACCAAAAATACCTCGTAATACTGTCATAGAGGCAGTGGCGGTGTTTGGTCTTGCACTGTCCTGCATGTTGATCGAGCCCATTTCTTAGTGCTTCCGTACCATACTCTAATCAATCGAAATCTCCTTTTTGTTTTCGTCGTTCTTAGCTCTGAAACTACTCGACATTTACCAAATTTCAACACATTTCCTCTGCAGCTTAGAGCAGCAGTGTAGCCAGAACGCTTCCACCATGTGTTGCACTGATCGAATGGCACTCGTCACGTCATCGGAGAAACATAACTTCAAAGCTTCGTCCGATCCTAGAATCTTGGACCGCTTCCTGTGATTTTTTAAAAATAATTCAGATGGCGATCGGTTTCTTTTCCCATTGCATCTCTAACTCTTCTTCGTAGAAACGACTTTAAACTCTAATCTTCTTTCATGTCTATAATTTTTTTCATTTCCCCCTCCTTGTTCAAACACACACCTGCTCATAGCTTTGTGCCAGGCAGTTCAGTACAAGCTGCTCTTGGTTTTTTGTATCATAAAAAGACCCACTAATTAATTAGGTGGTGGGCTATTCTGTACCATCATACTGAATTGTATTGTATTGTATTTTAGCATCTTATTGTATTTGTATTGTATTTTGTATCATCAATATTGCATTATATTAATAAAGTTTTTTTTTTAAAAAAAAAACACCTGCTGATCCGTAGCATTTTGTTCTTAGTCATCGTCACGTTGAAGACAACACATGATCCGTAATTGTCTAAAATGTGAACAAACGCTGACAATAATTTCATCGACAGTGGTAGGTGACACATTAGGAGCCAATTACTGAAAATTTAATTCGTCTGTAGCAAACGAGAAGCATATTTTTTGGAAACAAGTACTTAAAAATGTTTCCTACTGAAACAGCGAAACGACAACAGTGTGCTATATTGCGTCGTATTATTATGCACATCAATTCCCAGGATTAGACTCCCGTAGCGTGTCATTAAGGGACAGAATAAGTACTTGAGCTTCCTGGCAGTTCTTTCGACACGTAAGAATTATCCTGTATTTCAGAAAGATGTATGAATGCTCCACGTGTGTGTCTCTCGTAGATTTATGGTTGCTAAAGACTTCTGTGACCTTCCAAGTGAAAGCCGTAATCTCCTTTAAATTCCATCACGCATATAAAAAGACAGCCACGAGTAGAACGACGTGGAAGGGAATCGATGGTGTCAACGCCTGTTATAGTGCTAGCCAAAATAGCTGGCAAATGGCAAACATTCATCACAGCAACGACCAAATAAAAATATATATATATATATATATATATACATACTACAGTGCAACACCCACACACAGAAACGTCTGCAACAAGATAAAATGCAAACAAGAGACAGAGAATTTTTCGCTCACAAAATGTTTATAGTTTCCATGTCACAATTGCTGGTAGCAGCTTTACTGTTTCCAGCGGAGAAGATTAAATGATGACAAAGTGATATAGCCCCCTTATACGCTCATTTGGAAGAGTGACGGACTGTTTCTGAGTTACTACGCGACATCTCTTGAAATATAACAACCAGTCGTTTCTCTCCTAGTTATGACGCATCCATATCACCGAGATACCCACAGAAGATCATTTTCCGCAAGATGCTGCCTAAATCGTAATTCTCAATGGGTAATATCGAATTTACTGAGTCTTAAAAGAGCGAAACGCTCATCATTTCCACGTTCCACGGAAACCTTACTCAGGAATATTGACTTGATGTAGGCTACGTACGATCAACAAACGAAAAAGATGAGTGGGTCTCTGAATCGTTCCTGAAATGGAATCGGATAACCTGTGACCTTTTCTGGTATTACAAGTACTTTTCGCCTCAAATGAAACTCAGCATAGCGGTAAAAAATGTGCCTACTGGCGCCTTGGTTCTGATTTAAGTTTAATTTGAAATCGTCAGCCAAGGTCGGAGTAAAGTAAACGTGTACTGGATCAAACATGGATATGACTAGAAAAGCAGTTTGATGTTCAAAACATCCTTCACGCTCATGACTGCATTTCTTTTAAGCTCCAAATATACTCATCAAATGAAACAATTAGAATTTAAAGAGGGGAAGACAGTGCAGTGATCAGTCCACAACTGTATATACGTATTATGGCTGGTGTGACAATGTGTGTTTGTTGAAGCGGTATACTGTATTAAGTAATTTTACTGAGAGCATCTTTTTTTATTTAAAGATATGAAATGTGATCGCATTCTGCGACTCCGTAGTTGCGCGGCCAGCGCATTTGATTGCTTACTAAAGATGTCCGGGCTCGATTCCTGGCCGGATCGGAAATTTTCTCCGCTTAGGGTTCAAATGGCTCTGAGCACTATGGAACTTAACTTCTGTGGTCATCAGTCCCCTAGAACTTAGAACTACTTAAACCTAACTAACCTAAAGACATCACACACATCCACGCCCGAAGCGGGATTCGAACCTGCGACCGTAGCGGTCACGCGGTTCCAGACTGAAGCGCCTTTAACCGCACGGCCACACCGGCCGGCTCTCCGCTTAGGGTCTGGGTTATTTATTTAATTTATTTAATCGTATGGCTAGGGTCCCCGGCGGGCACACCGTTCGCTGGGTGCCGGTCTTTCGATTTGACGCCATTTCGGCGAACCGCAGTCAAAAAAATGTTCAAATGTGTGTGAAATCTTATGGGACTTAATTGCTAAGGTCATCAGTCCCTAAGCTTACACACTACTTAACCTAATTTATCCTAAGGCCAAACACACACACCCATGCCCGAGGGAGGACTCGAACCTCCTCCGGGACCAGCCACACTGTCCACGACTGCGAGCTGCAGTCGATGAGGATGATAGGATGATGAGGACAACACAATACAAAGTCTCTGGGCGGAGAAAATTCCCTGACCCGGCCGGGAATCGAACCCGGGCTCAGAGAATCGACAATCCGTCACGCTGACCATTCAGCTACCGGGGGCGGACAGGGTCTGGGTGCTGAGCCGTCATAATAGACATTATAGTATTGAAATGGCCATATGGTCACGTCACGAAACCCAATAAAAAATATGACTACGTTTGTTGTCAAATTTCGATGGGCTTAAAACTCATACGTAAGCTGTCTCATCACTCTTAAGAGGTGATATAAATGTTGATTGCGTTCGCGTTCGTTAGTTAATGAATTTACTGGACACTTTTAAGACAGAAGAGACATTTAAGTCCTCACATGGTTCCCTGTCACTTCACACTATTGCCGAGATAGTTCCTCAAACAGATCGCCACCACTTTATTCCCCCATCTTTATCGAAACGAATTGGTTCTCGACATAGACCAGACGCTACCGCATCTTTCTTTAGCTTTCTATAGATTAAAAAAAATACTGTTTTACTCTTCGGTGGATACTGGGACTACGTTTGTGGAATGTACGGTATAAACTCTTCCGGTGGCTATCGAGCGTGAGGGGTGCAGCCAGCTGCAGATTGTTGCACATGTCGGCACCAGCGATGCCAGTCGTGGGGGTTCCGAGGAAATCCTTGGGTCCTCTCGACGGCTGGCTACACTGGCGCAGGCGGCCTCCATCTCTCGAGGAGTGGATGTCAAGCTGACGATCTGCTGCATCGTACCCATCGTGGACCCGGGTTCTCAGGTTTGGAGTCGAGTGGTGAACCTAAACCAGAGGCTACGTCGGCTCTGTGACGAAAATGGTTGTAGATTCCTCGACCTACGCTATGGGTTGGAAGGTTGTAGCCGGCCGGAGTGGCCGTGCGGTTCTAGGCGCTACAGTCTGGAACTGAGCGGCCGCTACGGTCGCAGGTTCGAATCTTGCCTCGGGCATGGATGTGTGTGATGTCCTTAGGTTAGTTAGGTTTAATTAGTTCTAAGTTCTAGGCGACTGATGACCTAAGAAGTAAAGTCGCATAGTGCTCAGAGCCATTTGAACCATTTTTTTGGAAGGTTGTAGGACGCCCCTCCAGAGATCAGGGTTGCACTACACACAGGAAGCAGCTACTTGGATAGCACAGTACTTGTGGAGTGCACATGGGGTTTTTTTAGATTAGGTTCCTCCCCACGGGAAACAAACATTGGCCTGAAAAATTAACAGATCATGACACAGATGTGTGTGTGTGCCAGCTGTAAAAAATTGTTAGTTCACCTAAACAGATCACTCCAAAGGAATTAAATATGCTAAATCTCATGTTAGTAAATTGTCGAAGTGTCTGTAGCAAGATCCCCGAGTTACTCTCCGAAATAAACAGTAGTAATGCCAATATTGTATAAGGTACCGAAAGCTGGTTGAAACCAGATATAAACAGCAGTGAAATTTTGAACTCGGATTGGACAATGTTTAGGAAGGGTAGGACCGATGCTATGGGAGGTGGTGTGTTCATTGCAGTTAAAAGCTGTTTAAACGTAGTTGAGATCGATACTGGGTAGGACTGTGAAATAGTCTGGATAAAGCTGTCAATCACACAGGGAGTGACCATTGTATTAGGATGTTTTTATAGACCACCAGCATCCGCAACGAACATCACAGAACGTTTCAGGGAAAGTCTTGAGTTCATAGGAAATAAATATCGAAATTGTGCATTAGTTATAGGTGGAGACTTTAATCTGGCGTTCATTGACTGGGAAAATTACACGTTTATCACAGGGGGCAGAAGCAAAGACTCGTACGAAATTATTCTAGGAGCGCTCTCAGATTAAAATGGCTCTAAGCACTATGCGACTTAACTTCTAAGATCATCAGTCCCCTAGACATAGAACTACATAAACCTAACTAACCTAAGGACATCACACACATCCATGCCCGAGGGAGGATTCGAACCTGCGACCGTAGCGGTCGCGTGGTTCGGGACTGAAGCGCCTAGAACCGCTCAGCCACAGCGGCCACCAACGCTCTCAACAAACAACCTTGAGCAATTGGTTAGGAAACCAACTCGAGATGGGAAAATATTAGATACCTTGGCGACAAACAGACCTGTTCTTTTTGAGGAAGCTAATCTAGAAGAAGGTATTAGCGACCATAATGTCGTTGTGGCTTCTATGTCATTGGAAGTTGCAAAAAAAAAAAAAACCAAAGAAATAGCGTAGAGTTTTCTTGTTTGGGAAAGCAAATAAAAGTGTCATTAATGAATATCTTCATAGTCAGCTCCAAGCATTCACCGCGGGACACAAAGATGTTCAGTATCTTTGGTCGGAATTTAAAGGCATTGTCCACTACGTGCTAGATGTGCCTAGCAAAAATATAGGGTAGGGCAAGGATCCACATCGGTTCAACAAACGTATTAGGAAGTTGCTGTGAAAGCAGACAATTTTGCACAGCCGTTTTAAACGTAGTCACTGCCCCGCTGACAAACAGAAATTATGCGAGGCTGGCTCTGAGCACTATGGGACTTAACATCTCTGGTCATCAGTCCCCTAGTACTTAGAACTACTTAAACCTAACTAACCTAAGGACATCACACACACCCATGCCCGAGGCAGGATTCGAACCTGCGACCGTAGCAGTCGCGCGGTTCCGGACTGAGCGCCTGAACCGCTAGACCACCGCGGCCGGCGACATTATGCGAAATGAAAGCAGCTGTCAAAAGGTCAATGAGTGATTCTTTAAACGAATTTGAAAGCAATATTTTATCTGCAGATTCTAAACATAACCCCAAAAAAGTTTGGTCGTAAGTAAAATCTATGAACGCACAAATAATTCAATACCTTCTCTTGCTGACAGTACGGGTAATGTAACGGATGACGATAAACAGAAGGCCAAAATTCTAAACTTATCTTTCAAAAACTCGTTTACGGTAGAGAACTGCAGCACCATTCCCCCTTTCAATTATCGAACAACCGCAAGGATGGCTGCCATAGTGTTTAGTGTATCTGGGATTGTAAAACAGTTAAGATCCTTAGACGCCAGGAAGGCATCTGGCCCAGACGGTATCCCCGTAAGATTATATGTTGACTGTGCTACAAATATAGCACCATTCTTATCCATCATCTATCAGGTATCATTTGAACAGCGGATAGTTCCACGGGACTGGAACAAGGACTAGGTCATAGCAATCTATAAAAAGGGGAGAAAATCGGATGCACGTAATTACCGGCCAATTTCAGTGACATCGATTTGTTGTACTATCATGGGACATATTTTGTGTTCAGACATAATGACCTTACTAGACTGAGAGAAGCTCATCTGCAGAAGCCAGCAAGGTTTTAGGGAACGGCGGTCATGCGAGACACAACTGGCCCTCTTTGTGCATGATATACAACAGGCTCTAGATACCGGCTCCCAGGTTGATGCCATATTCCTCGACTTTCGAGTGACGTTAGACTCAGATCCACACTGTCGCTTGCTCCCAGAAGTGCGCGCATACGGTCTATTCGATGACATATGCGATTGGATAGAAAGTTTTCTAACAGACAGAGAGCAGTGTGTCGTCCTGAATGGGGAGACTTCAACAGAAAGAAGCGTAACAGCAGGTGTGCCCCAGGGCAGAGTAATAGATCCGCTGCTTTTTACGATTTATGTAAACGATCTGGTTGGTGGTATTGACAGCGGCATTAGACTGTTTGTCGATGATGCTGTAGTCTACAGGAAAGTAGTATCACACGAAAGTTGTGAACAAAACAATGAGGATTTGCAGAAAATAAATGCGTCGTGTAATGACTGGCAGTTATCTCTCAATATTGGTAAGTGTAACCTACTGCATATAACAAAGCGAAAATCCCATTAATGTACGAGTACAAAATAAATGCCCAGTCATTGGAAGCGGTAACATCAGTCAAGTATCTGGGTGTAACTATTCGAAATGATCTCAAATGGAATGATCAGATTACACAACTAACGGGTAAGGCGAACTCTAGATTGAGGCTTATTGGTAGAATCCTGAAGCGATGCAGTCTTTCGACAAAGGAAATAGCTTACGTTAGTTCGTCTGTATGGGACCCTTACCAGTTGGGTCTGATTCAAGAGATTGAGAAGGTCCAAAGAAGAGCGGTAAGATTCGTGACTGGTACATTTAGCCATCGCGACAGCGTTATAGATCTCATAGAAAGTTTGAAGTGGGACACACTTGCATATAAACGACGTGCTAAACAGTAGGGGCTGCTCACAAAATTCCATAATCCGATCTTCGCTGAAAATGTAGAGCATATATTATTACCAGCAACTTTCAAATCGCGCAATTATCACCATTCAAAGATAAGGGAAATTAGAGCTCGTACTGAGGCGTTCAGACAGTCGTTTTTCCCTCGCGCGATCCGCGAGTGGAACAGAGGGGGGGAAATATGACTTTGTCCCGAATTGTGCCTTCCGCCACACACCGCTTGGTGGCTAGCGGAGTATATATGTAGATGTAGATGTAAAATGAGAACATGGATCAACACAAATTAATGGTGCCAGCGCGCTCTAAGGAAGAAAACAATTCCACTTGTCTACGTGTCTACGTTTACTTCTTGTATAACACAAACAGCAAATAGCCATGGTCAATTTTCGTAAAAATAATTTTATGGGACCACGTGGTAAAGCGATAAAATGCCTCAGCATATTAACTGATTTTGTTTCGGCACTGGGTATTACGAATTTGCTGCTCGTGTTTAAGATATACGTAGAATACCACCTCAGCTGCCGCTAAGAAATGCTTCAATTTCCACCACCGCTAGCGTTCACTGGATATCTCCAGGGTCTTGCGCTACGTACACCAACACGATCTGCTTGTGAACAGGTATGACTTTTAATCTGCTCGAGTCGACTTGGCTCTTCCTCTTTATGCTGCAGTGGCGTTTTCACTTGGCAGTTTTCTATCAAGAGGCTTGTCATAAAACCCTACGCCAATGCAGCTTTTTCCATATTAACCAAAAGCTCTCCAGAAGGTCGTTGGTACCTATTTCTGAACATATTCAATCAGTGTAAGCGATAGCAGAAAAATTATTTCTGAGAGCAGCAGCGGAGGCAGTGTTTTACGAATAGCCTACTTTAAGTATTAACAACTGCAGCAGCAAAATGCAAAACAAGCACAAAGTTGTTTCACCGATCGCCTGTCAACAAGGCAGAACAGTACCAAGTCTCGTACGCCTGAAGATGTTTTCCAAATATTTTTTGAAAAGTTACTTATGAAAGTAGCTTAAAATGCCTAATCTTACAATACGCTTATAACTAAACATCACCGGCGCCGGCATAATACAAGCGAGATTAGCTAATTCTTTCGCGTCTGGAGATCTGCGAGACTACATTTTCTTTCTGATGACTTGCCGTTAAGAAACGAAAACAGGACTTGTACCTAGCCAAACCCTACATAAGTTGCGTAATACAGTGCAAGAGAGTTCGTGCAGTGTATTGGCGCGAGTATACAAAGGAAACTGGACTTTAAATACTGTTCTGGTGTTGCTGTTTAAGCTATCTTACAGTGTGTTGTGATTACCGCTGTTTCTACTGATACGAGTATTTACTCGTAGATTACATTTCTCAGCCTATTACACCTCCCGCTAAATTTGCCCTTGTTTGCCGTCACCCAATTTATTTGTTTGTTTATAGTTTTATATGCCTTTTGAAATATAATGGTGCAGTTAGTGTAGGATATATTATGTGTAGGATGTATTATGTGTAATAAATATGATGAGAACACAAAGAAAAAAATATTTGTGGAGTAGCGAGCACTGATGCATCACAAACCTTTCTATTTATTGCTTATCTACATCGACATAGATAGTCCGCAAGCCACCATACGGTGCGTGGCGGAGGGTACTCTATACCACTACTAGCCAATTTCTTTCCTGTTCCACACGCAAATAGAGCGAGGGAAAAACGACTGTCTATATGCCTTCGCATGAGCTCTAATTTCTCTTCGTGGCCCTTACGTCCAATGTATGTTAGCGGCAGTAGAATCGTTCGGCAGTCAACTTCAAATTTTCTCAATAATATCTCTCGAAAATAATGTCGTCTTCCATCCAGGGATTCACATTTGAGTGCCCGAAGCATCTCCGTGACACATACAAGTTGTTGGAACCTAGCGGTAACACATCTAGCAGCCCGTTTCTGAAATTGCTTCGACGTCTTCCTTCTGTCCGATCTTGTACGGATCCCAAACACTCGAACTCAAGAATAGGTACCTCCAGCGACCTATATGCGGCCTCCATTGCACGTGAACCACTCTTTTCTAAAATTCAACGAAGTTTACAGTTCGCCTTCCCTACCACAGTTCTCACATGCTCGTTCTATTTCATATCACTTTGCAACGTTAGGCACAGACATTTAAACAACTTTGCTGTGTGAAACAGGACACTAATAATACTGTAACTGAACATTACAGGTTTCTTCTTCCTACTCATCCGCATTAACTTACATTTTTCCACATTTAGAGTTAGGGGCCATTCATCACAACAACTAGAAATGTGGTCTAAGTCGTTTTGTATCTTCCTACAGGCACTCAACTTCCACACCTTACCGTACACCACAACATTATCATCAAACAACCGCAGATTGCTGCTATTCTATCCGCCACATCGTTTATGTATATAGAGAATAACAGTGGTTATCACACTTCCCTGGGGCACTCCTAACGAAAATCTTGTCTCTCATGAACATTTGCCGCCGAGGCCAACATACTGGGTTCCATTATTTAAGACATCTTCGCGCCACTCACGTACCTGTGAACCTATTCCATATGTTCGTACCTCCGTTAACAGCCTGCAATGGGTCACCGTGTCAAATGCTTTTCGGAAATGTAGAAAATGGAATATCCCTGCTATCCTTCACCGATAGTTCGCAGTATATAATCTTACATTACGCTCAGAACATACATATGTGTAACACTTCCGTTTGTTGATATAGCTTTAAGTGACGAAAATTATACATTTTTTGAACTCTTGAATGTGAAGATACGATACTCATTAGCGAGACGAAATGTTCTACGGACACCATTATTTCAGTTTTAGTTAATGGGATGAAAATTTACTGTTTGTGTCAGCGCTGCTGTGTGTTCGTGATTCTATTGTTCGAGTATTTCATTTTAAAACTGGAAATGGAAAATTAGCGTGGAATTTCCTTAATCTGCTATAGGTAGTGGCCGAAGATCAATCCCCAAACAGGTGACGTACATGAAGAATGGTCATTAATTCGCTGCGCAAATTCGATACAGGTTGGCTAACCCCCATGTCGAAACCTGCAACTTACAGCACACGGTCATACCTAGCTGCTTTAATATATCTGGCTCTAGAACTGTTCATCCGTAGTGTTATATTTCTCCATAAAACGTACCAACACGTAAATAAAAGCGAACTAGAGAAAACAAACGAGCTAACACTAGCCACCGAACAAAAGCAAATGGCTCTGAGCTCTACGGGACTTAACTTCTGAGATCATCAGTCGCCTATAACTTAGAACTACTTAAACCTAACTAACCTAAGGACATCACACACATCCATGCCCGAGGCAGGATTCGAACCTGCGACTGTAGCGCCTAGTACCGCTCGGCCACTCGGGCCGGCGACCACCGAACATTCCACTTAGTACGTAGAAGCTACTTCAAAATCAATCGAGGTTCACTTTTTCACAGAATTAAGATTTGCGCTTTATTCGTAACTTTTTTTAAACAAAAAATGGCTTGTGAATGTGACAAGTGCTTCCTTACGTAGTCCTTGGGTCGAATAAGTTGGTTCTGCTTTGTATTACTCGCCGGATGAAAATGAAATCAGCTATCTGCAGTCCAGTAGCAGCTATACTTTATTCTCCCGCTGTGTGCAGCATCAATTTTGAGTTTATCCGAGCAATTTCTGCCTGTACGCTTCCACGCCAAAGTAGTTTTCATTCGAACGTGATGAGAAGTGCCATATTGCTCGTAACGATGTGTCCTCATTTACGACAGACAACAGTACAAACCCAAGAAAACGTATTCCTGTCCCACGAAAATATCAGTGTGTAATCACTTTACACGACGCATTATTGTTATATTTATACTTGCGCTCAATCGTAGTCCACGTGTGTTAATGGACCGTTATCTGGATGATAACGATAGGAAGCAATGGACCCTGCCCTTGTTGCCTAAAACTGAGCAACGGCTTTGAAAACAACCTAGATTACAGTTTGATAGCGCTTTTATCAATAATACTCGCATGAGTAACATTTTCTCTTGTGGTAAATTTCGTAAGTGATCGTTACGTAAATATTGTCCAGTCCCTCGTTTTTCTCTGAATCAGTTTAAAATATAAGTAGATGGTACCAAGGCAAAAACATTTCCACTTACATGCCGGTAGACAGGTTGAGTTAATTTACTCAAACAAGAAATAACGTTACTCGCCAAGCAATTTATTAAATACTTAGACAGGAAATCAGCCAGACCTGCCCGAACAACATAAAAAAATGCAATGTGCCACCTAACCGTAGGACAATAAACCAGTCATCTCTGATTTCGATTTATCGAACACAGCTTACTTTTTTTTAGAAAATCGAATCTTCCTACTGTAGCTCACAATAAGACAACTGCTTTTGCTTTAATTATACTTGATAAAATCTTGCCATATAAAATAGAATTGATTTCTACTGTGGTAGTCTGGCTAGACATGATTAACGTCACTGTAAATCTAGGGTTCGCTAGCAGGATATTGTAAATCTGCAAGCATTTACGAAAAATATTGCTTGTAAAATGCATATCTGACCCTTAATGAACGCACCTCCGGTATCTGAGATCGATATCAGCCTGTAGTCACAAGTCGTAATTATATAAAGAGCAGTAGCTTTATTGATCTAAGTTTGAATCACAGGAATATTAATATATAAATGCTGATGTATTTGAATTGTGGATGTAAGTGAGAAATATAAATTTATTCTGCGTAGTTCCACGTACTGATATCTTGGGGAGGTAACACCAGAAGATCCTTACTCGCTTACCATCTACCGCTCAAGAGTACACATATAGTGTTACAATATTTTCATTTAAATATGCACTTAGACGCCGATTAACAAAAGCTGAAATTTATCAAAATCGTAACTCTAAGATTTCTCTGCGTTCTGTACACGTGTTTGGACATTTCTGAAGATGAATTCCTGTCACTTCAAACAAGTGAGATCAGAGCAGCTTTTCGTCTTTTAAAAAAAAAAAAAAAATTATAATTTCCGCTATTTTGTCGGAGAGCGTAGTTATATAATTCAAGTACATCTGCGGCAAATCGGTTTCAGATAATGTACATACACGTTAAATTACTGTTAGAATTAGGTTCTTCACTTTCATTCTAAACTATTAGAAGTAAAAGCAGAAGAAAATTTTTTGGCTGAGATTGATGGTTGATGCCGATATGACGCGGCTTAACGACAGGAAAACTTTTATGTTAGCTAACTCTCGCCGTGGAAACGTCGAATACAAGACCTGTCAGTGTCATAAGCTGTTTACCTTATCAGATTTATTATCAGCGTAATTCCAGAGAAATAACTGTTTCTCTTATGCAACTCACGTGTCCCAACCAGAGGTTAACATTTCACCGGGAACCAGCTCACTGACAGAAATCACTGTCGGAATGCATTTAAACACGCTGCGTTTCCGACGTTTAGCGCGATTTTCGAACTTACAGCAAAGGTAACAATTAGGTTAGTGTCAGATAGCAGTCAGTCGTCAGGTCTTATCGCTGCGAGTAAGTGCCGGTTTTACAGCACAGCATTTTCACAAACTTTACTGCGCTTCCACAAACTGACGTTTCGTCCTCCGTCGTTGCTGCAGCTTGCGGCGGTGATACGATGCTTTTTTCGCAGAATATTTCATTATTTGAAATGACTGCAGTAGCCGTCACTTCAGTTAAAAATTTTGCCACAGTGTACATCTGTCAGAGTATGTAGCCTATTTTGCACGGGCACAAGGATATACTCAAAGTTTCATTTATGAGAAACTCTGATTATCTTGTTTTGAAATATGAAAACTGAGTGGCAAAATTATTTATCGAAAGTCTTCGATGAATGTTTTACATTAATAAAAGGAATTCATGAAAGTTTTAGTTGTAGATTAACTCTTGATGTAAAGTCCGAAAAGCAAAATTGTCCAAGGAAAATCAGTAAAACATCGTGTCAAAATTAAAATTGTCGCACAGCGTATTTTTAACCCTGTGGTGTGTTGTATAGCTTACGTTTAGAGTAAAAATAAGCCTTAACGTTGATTTTCATTGGTGTCTCACAAGTCAACAGTTTTAAAATACTTTTGTTAATTTTAATGGCACCATAACCGTAATCACACAAATGCTAACAGGTAGCTGCCACCTTTAGAAGAAAAATGGTCTGCAAATATTTAAACAGAAAATTTTATAAATTCACGCATTCTCTAGTAAAAACAAAAGAGATAAAAAGTGATCCAGCTGATTCAGATACAATTAGTAGGGATATTCTTTGTTAAATGTGTAAAAGGAGCCTGCTGCACAGTTAATTTAACATCAAAAGAAATTTTATTTACTAACTTGTCAATGTTGTTCGTCAGTGTCGTCAAGAATATATAAGATAAGCGGTAAAAAAATCAGTAATTGAAATTGTTACAGTTTTGTTCAGTTCACATAGCAAGTATTTTGTGTTTCGAAATTTACATTACTAGACTACTGCCTGTCTTGTTTTTATCACTTAGTATGTCCTTCAGCCTCACTGAAATCGTTTTGTAACTACGACTGAAGACCAGCCCAAAGTTTGGTTTGAAAATGAACACGTTTGATGTAGCCTCAGCTCGGGAAGTTGATATGTCACGAAGTCCAATTAACATCAGGCGAAAATATTACATGCAAGGAACATCGTACCCGTGGAATAAACACGCATTGTGAGACAATTTTTGTGCCCTGTTATCTCTTCATCGTAAATGTACATTTCATATTGTCTTTAAAATTGTTTTCATTCCTTGTTTGATACTCTGAGGCGAAACACGGAGTTGTATTACAAGTTCTGGTAAATAAATATTTTTAATCTCTTAAGTTGCTTACACCCTGGCCGAAAAGATACGCGACTAAAATCTTTTGTGAACAAAACTTTTTGCAAACATTATCTTTGTGTGTGCGTTACACGGCGTCTTCGTGTTTGTAAACAAGATTATAATCTTTCCTAAACAATAGGTCCAATAAAGTGTCAGCCTTTCAATTCAGGATACAAATGTTTACTGAAGTCGGTGATTTGTGTACCGAAGCAGCGAATTCCATGAACGTTGTCTTTAATGATGATTACTAAGTGGCTGTTGTAGTGATGTCTCAATAAATGCAGTACGCTGCGAACCATTTATCAGCGAAGCCAGAAGCGCCACTCACCGCACTAGCAACGACGGTCGATCATTATTGTCCTCTGACGACCGTTCATGTTATATGAATACCGTTTCATGAAGAACTGCCAAATAAAAGTTGAAAAAAAAAATCTGCAGGCTCTTGGTGACTCTTACGAAAGGTATACCTTAACAATCCGTCATTTATGTCATCGTTGTATGATGTTTATGTTTAATACGTAGAGGAATTGTTTATTGATTAAATATTTGCTACAAATACTAAGCGGGAAAGTGTAAATTAGTACAGCATGTGTTGCGCTGTCGGCGTTTTGTTTGCGCTTAATAGTGCGAAACGCGCGGCCCTGTCTAAGAAATGGACCATAACATAAATAGTGCAAGGAGGAACGTATGTCGACATCTCAAAGAAGGTACAGGTCTGAAGACTTCTATTGCTCAAAATGGTTTCTACGCGTAAGAGTGGCTAATAGCTGCCGATATTCCTTTATCTGAGCGTTACAGAGTTCATTTTGACCCTGCATTACAAACTAGTACGTATGTTCAAGAGGGCAAACATATGCTGACCTGCTTATAATAATCTCTGAAGCGAAACTTCCTGACAGATCAAAACTGTGCGCCGGCCCAGGAATCGAACGCGTAAGCTTGCCTACTAGGCTCTTGTGAACTGAGATATCCAGAAAAGACTCAGCTAAGTTTATAATAAAATCGCTTGCGAACAGCAAGCTCCTCGTTTCAAGCCCAGATCCGACAAGAAATTTCACAGCAGCGTACGCATTGCCGCTGAGTGAAGAATTCATTCTAAAAATTCCTGAAAGATCACCTCGTTGACTTCTCTAAAATTTTCTGATAATCGAACTAAAGATTCCTTTTGAAATAAGCAAAAATATACTGTTCACCCGTTTCACCTACTTGCAAATTAACTGAATATTGCTGTCCCATATTAGTAACGTACCCAAAGGAGGACAATATACTGTATCATGTACTGCGCGTAAGAGCGTCGCTTGTATTGCTCTCTGTTTTTCTTCCAAGACAACTGTAACCCTTGTATGCATCATCAGTTCCTGAACTTAGTTCCGCGGAATCGTGACTGACTGAGGAGGCCCTAATGAGTTTCGGTTAGACTTAGAAATGATCATCTTCAACGTAAGACACCAAAAAAAAGTAAGTGTAGCTATGTTTTCCTGAAAAACTAGCTTTGCCTATTGTGAGTACGCTGTATCAACGTCCAGCTATTATTTTGCTAGAGCATAGTGATCGTTCGACGTGTAAAGTATAGAAAGAATTTCGATCGTTTCGAATTTAAACGGTCGATCCTTTTCCTATGTTGGCATCCTGTCATTTAAATGGAATAACATATCAGTAAAAATAAATGTCACCCCAGAACTTTCCTAAAGTCATCTATAACATATAGATATTACACACACTATCTGTATCGGTATTCCAATATGACCCCTTGGGAATAAGAGTCCTACATATTGTTAGTGCAGCAGTCACTGTTTGCCGAAGGAGTAAATAGTCAAACTAAATCATTAACAATACCGATACCAGTCACAATGCGAGCGTTGCATTATACTTTGTGCAGTTTGTTAGGACATTTTTCAGTTACTGATGAAATGAACATAGCGTGAAGTAATATCGGTTTTTGTGATTGATACCAGTATTGTAAGAGCGCAGTTTTTTATTGTACAGACACGGCCTCCCGATCGCCAAACCCAGCAATAGATATTTTGGTGTACGTGCAACTGAACAGCATGTTTTTTTATGGGAGTTAAGTGACTGAAGAAGGTGATGGATTTAGTGACTCCAAAGAAACAGTCTGCACAAAAAACTACGAGATTATAGAAAAATATTCTAGAGGTAGAGTGCAGTGAATTTGTTTGACAGATGAATAGATTACTTGTTTCCAACTGTTGGCAAACGATAAGAGAAGTATAGTGAACATTGGTGAACAGGGCAACATTTAATGCGTATGAGCACCAGACCGGCTTCCACCCAAATGAATGTAAAAAGACTTAAGATAAACTTCACCACTCAGTGATATCTTTCAACCAATTTCCCCGTACTTGACTTATCTAGTTGAACAGGAGGCACATTTAACCCTTCTTCCAAATCGTGTGTTGTGATATATATATATATATATATATTATATTCCCGCAAACCATTCAGCAGAAGAAAGGTCAATCAAGCTGGACGCTTATCTTAGTTCTTATTTGCGGTCATATCCGTTGCCAACGTTCGTGTTAAGCACTTCACGTCCATGGCAGTTCAGTCTCCACATCGGTCGATGTCTGACGGGGCAGTAGGTCGTTTCAACGTAAAATGCAACAGTACCCCGATAACATCGTACATTAGTGCTCCGCAGACACGAACCCCGCACTCCAATTACCGACTCCGGACGGCCGCTGTGCGATTCATTAGCACCGATACTTTGCGATAGCAGAGCCGCCTGAACACATCGTTCCGCATAGCGGAAGTTCCGCCGCAAAAAGAAGAAAATAAAAACGTATAGAAGGTAAAGCATGGCAGGTGTCCCTCTGGTCTGGCAAGGTAGTCATCAACAGTCACGCAAATGCGTGTGGCAGAGAAGAACGAGTGAATTGTAGAGCTGCTCGTGGATACGGTTCTGCCACATAATAATTTACTATAGTTTCGGCCACTATTACAGGAACCATCCTCAGAAATCTCTCTCCCTGCTACAGTCAGTCTGCATCTAAACCTAACACTAAACAGTAACCACTACACAAATTACTTATTTTGTGTTGGCCACCGAGGAAACAAGTCTTACGACACAACTCTGTAGCTAATGAAGAAGAGGTTTATTGAGACAGACACTGACCGTGAAGGTCTCCGGTAAATTTATCGCCTAATGTCTCGTTCTAGTGATGCACCTCCGACATAGACATTCAATGAGCAACTCGTCTTTATGTTACACATGTATTCTGTCTGCGGCGTGCATGGCTTTACAGCTTCGCACAGTTCCCCCTGAAATACTACAAGGTTTTTTATGTCGTGTAGAGAGCCAAGAATAGTAACTAGCTGGAATTTTCAAGCCAAGGCCGCTGCGGTCTTTTCTGAGACACTCATCCCCTAAGTGAGTACTAAGATATGCGATTCCTTCCGTATTGCAGTCACTGTCGTAGCACATCAGCAACTGCAGTAAACGTCGGATAAAGTCTTGAGGATGACAATGTGACTAAAACGACATCTGAACTTGCAACAAATTCCAAAATCTCGCAATCCGCTTTTTACCTGTCCCATTACGCAAACGAGCTGTAACTAAACGTACTAATTTTACAGGTGTATCCCCTAGTTTCTGAAAAATAATTGTAAGATATTACTTGCAATAGCTTTCACAGTTCGTAGACTGTCGGAAAATAGTGAGAACTATTAAAAATGACATTTTAAAGCTGTTTGTTAACTATGACCTTATAGTTTAAGATTGTTTCTATGTATGTTTCGCACAACACCGAGAAAGAACATGATTCCAGGAAATATTAGTACAACTATGGTTCAAATGGCTCTGAGCACTATGCGACTTAACTTCTGAGGTCATCAGTCGCCTAGAACTTAGAACTAATTAAACATAACTAACCTAAGGACATCACACACATCCACGCCCGAGGCAGGATTCGAACCTGCGACCGGAGCAGTCGCTCGGCTCCAGACTGTAGCGCCTAGAACCGCACGGCCACTCCGGCCGGCAGTACAACTATGCCTGCCGTATCTACTAACAGCGGTACTGCAGTATCAAATTCGCAGTACGTAACACTGAAATTGTGCGCAGGTCTCCGTGTGCAATCAACAAAACGTGACAACACTATAATGTTGTTTCACGTACACGCGCGATCAGCATGACATGCCGATTAACATCTGGAGCAGATACTCAGCTGAGAGGAGCTGTGAGAGCAGAACGTTAAATAATAGCCGAGCAAGGATTTGGTTATTATTAGTCGTCATCGTAAGGCATTTAAAGATTTCATATATGGAGAGGAATTTACAACCTTACCACCCCTGCAATTCCGGGACTCGACTTTTCGGTTTCGATCCTAGTAGTCCTTTAACCAGACAGGAGACTTCAAAATATTGTGGTATCTTAGAAAAAATCGATTACTGGAACGATGCGTTTCAATAATTTCGATTCATTGACTTACTGACTGATATAATAAAAGCGCAAAGATAGTTATTTTTCAGGCTGAATGTGTTCTTCCACTGCCTAGAAATACAGAATGTATTTTTAAGTACTTGTAAGGAAACTACAATAATTATAGAAGGTAGTGAATATCGGCCTTTCACGATTTGGAGAAATCTGTAAGTTTTCGTTTTTGCGACAAACTGGATTTCATGATTGTGAATAGTGATATGCTACTTGCTTTCACCATGAAGAAAGCGCTGGACTGATAGGATAAGAAGAATTTGTGGAATAAAGCTGGAATAGTGACTAGTCGTATGCAAAGGCCCAATTAATTTCGGACAACTTTGTTCTCTGCCAGTTAATTTCAAGTGCGGTTCTACTTGTGCTTTGCAAGTGGCAGAAAATGAATTTACAACGACAGGTGCTACACGACACTGTGTATTCTTACTTTTAATACTTTGCACAACATAATGTCCTTTAAAGGAGGGTAGATTGTTCTTAAAAATTAGGAACTTGAACTTTTTTTCTGACGAAAGTATTCCACGCATCACATATGGAACTCGTTGAGACACTAATGTTCAGGCAGCGCAGAAATACATGGAAGTGGTAAAGAGTGAGTTACTGAGAGCCTCGATGGCAAATAGAGGTTACACGAATTAAAGGAGTTGAGGAAGACATTACCTCACAGGAGAAATTGAAAATTTATTTTTGAAAAGCAACAGAACTACACGAATCACCGCATGTAACGTGTGTGCACTACCAATGGAAAGTTAAATGCTAATTACATCGAAATAATTCCATTTTCCGATCCTATAGAAGCTGTAAAGATATGACGTAATAAGTATGGGTAATTTTCGTGCTAATGTTGGCAAAAAATGGCTCTGAGCACTATGGGACTCAACATCTGATGTCATCAGTCCCCTAGAACTTAAAACTACTTAATCGTAACTAACCTAAGGACATCACACACAACCATGCCCGAGGCAGGATTCGAACCTGCGACCGTAGCAGTCGCGCGGTTCCGTACTGAAGCGCCTAGAACCGCTTGGCCACCGTGGCGGTCGCTAATATTGGCAGGTACTGACTATATTTATAAGGCTGTACCGTTTGTTTTGAATATCACACTCGGTACGAATCTCTGGCGAAACCTTTTTGCTAATATAGATGAAGAAACGCATTTTGTGGAATACGTTCCGTAACATTGTCTGCCAAAGTGCTGTATCTGTAATTCACTTTTCATTTCAGTAACTGATTCTTTCAGTAATCGATGTCTGTGTTAATTTACCACTGCCTGTAAGAATTCCTGAAACACCTTCAGTGAAATTCTACGATTACCAGTAGAAATTTCAGTTTACGAACCATTAATAAAAAATTGTAACAAAATTCTCTCTGTTTCGGTAATGTTACTTTAAAGCACTGACGCATATGGAACTTCGTTCTCCCTCGTTTTTACTGCGACAGCAGGTATGTATTAGAATGACAGATATACTTAAGCGTACACCCACAATGGGTGGCGGTGTAAACTTATGGCAACAGGAGAAAATGACAAACAGCCGACAGCAGTGGATCGTGTTATAAATGACATTGATTGTGCAACAGGCAGAATAGAAAAAAATAAATTTGTGTCTCTGATACTTGAAATAAAATACGTATATACGTATCCATAACTATAATTACGTGAGTCTAACCGTTTTTATGCTTGATTATTTCACGATTAATTATTTTTCGTCGTAGAAGCCGTTGATTTTTAAAGAAAAAAAACTGTTTTACCGTCTTGTATCCCACAATAAAATTTTCCGATCAAGAAATTCACATGCCATTGTACACAACCAGACAACTGTGGGCTCTGCAATACCGAATATGAAGGGTTAATCGGCGTATGTATGGCTGGACGCGTAAAAAAAAAAAAAAAATTGACAGTTGAAAAGATTTGCTGAAAATCGACACTCGCCGTCGGCAGTTAACGTGTAGCAGATGAACACAGAGGCTGTACTAATACTTGTAGAGGTCAGAGACCTATATTACGCTGTCAGATATCTTTCGTCACTGTCTTACAAAAGCTAGGGCCGCGCTCCAGCTTGTATTAAACATATGGTAAAAACACCGAAGTACACGGCCAAATATTTTATAAATGGTCTTTACAGTGTAATTCCGTTAGGGGAAAAACAGTTCCGTGACAAACTAACTAGCGCCTTCCAAAAGTGTATTATCTGCAGATCAAACTATGGTGTGTGTGTGTGTGTGTGTGTGTGTGTGTGTGTGTGTGTGTATGTGTATGTGTAATTTCTCCAATGGTCATACAGGAGGTATGTACTTATAGAGCGCTCAAGAATTGAAAGATAACGAGATGAAGTGTTTGATACGGAGACCACTGAGGCAACGGAGAGAGACGCGGACTTTGGCGTGGCCCCGTTGCGATGTCTTGGCTGTGACGGGACGGGGCATCGTAGCGTGACAGAGACAGGAATAGGGACGGAGATCCCCGGGACGGAACGGCCGGGTGGCGATGTGACAGCTCTTCAGCGGGGGTCACGCTGCGGCGCTGTGCGCCCTACTCCTACACTTGGGAGGGTGCCCCGCTGTTTGCAGTGCCGGCGGACACTGTTTGGCGAACTCGCCGCGATGGCCCGACACTCCACTTGCAATTTGCAGCCAGTGTTTGCAGCCGTGTAGCGCGTTCTGTCTCCCACGGACATTGACAAGTGTGGTCTCGGCACTCCTGCCACGCTTCGCATTCGGCACTTAGGGCCCTCCGTCTGCCGTCAATCTATGTTAGCAGTCAAGCCTCACGAGTGTGGCTTTGCTCGAAAGGAAATGCTGCGCGAAAGTTCTGTGGCCAATTGCTCTGTGGCAAGATGCTGGAAACCCTTAAGTTACAATGGGGAGCAGAGAATTGGTCTGTACGAAACTTGTACCAATTACTCCCGGAACCTTTCAGGAATACGTGGCAGCTTAAGAAAATTTGCTTGGGTGCGATCACAGTGTGACAGAAGCAAACAAATGAGTCAAATTTTTATCACTTCTTATGAACAACGTCGTTGAATGTGGCTGGAAGTAATGCTAATAATATAATGGATAGCACATGTTATCAGGAAAAGGAGACTGACCTTCCGCCACACACACTACTTGGAAAACAGGCTGCGGAATACTGTCCTGACAATTTTGGGACCACAGCACCGAATCAATATGGTTCCAGTCGGCGTGGAAACACTCTTGGCAACAGCTAACGAGGATTTTCAAATCATTGTCGCGTTACCTTGCAGCCTGACAGTGCCTAACTCTTCAAGAGCAGGCAGGGAAGAAGCGTAAGTTCAAAAATGGTTCAGATGGCTCATAGCACTATGGGACTTAACAGTTGAGGTCATCAGTCCCCTAGAACTTAGAACTACTTAAATCTAACTAACCTAAAGACATCACACACATCCATGCCCGAGGCAGGATTCAAACCTGCGACCGTAGCGGTCGCACGGTTCCAGACTGAAGCGCCTAGAACCGCTCGGCTACCCAGATCCGTAAGTGATCTTTAGTTTTAGTTTATGTTTTATAATTTGTTCCTACTCAAGCACCTGCAACAAATTGTTCCTGTTCAAGTACCTGTCAACTGACCATGCGTATTTGTGTGTGATTTGATGCGTGTTACTTGAATATACGATGCAGTGACTGAATAAACAAGTGCGCGGTAAAAATCTAAAGCCAATAAAATAATTTAAAAACACATAGGATAAGGAAATGGTTGAAGACTAATCCGAATATGGCCAATAGAGCTAATTAAACTCCGAAGAAATATCTTGTAACAGAAAATTAACAACTGTGGAAACGGCAGATAAAGTGATCCTGTCAACAGACTATTACGCTCATCGGAAAAAAGAAATTCAACAGATTACAGAAATAGGATAGTGAACTGAAGAAAACGTGATTCAGACAAGTCCCAACAACTCGAAGTAATATTTTCCTGCTGCCTGTTCGCAACAATGAAATGATTAGCTGCCAAAAGTTGTCTTACTGACAAGTAATTCAGGTCTCTCAGGATACTTTGACAAGAGATAGTAACTCCTCTCCGTTAGAGTTAGTGAAGTTTCTTAATCACTGAACTCATTACTCTCTAAGAAAACGAAATTTAGATATTGTTACGTGTCGTATATAGTACAATTAAATATATTGTTCTGTGACGTGTCTGCTGACTAACAGACATCACAGAAGTAAATAAATGTTTCTATCTTTCTCCTGAGTTGAACGGTAATATGTATGGTCACTGGTGGGTGAGCTTGAACCTTTTCGCTTTGTGGTGAAATTATGAGTTTTGGTTTCTTGGTTCCAAAGGAGGAGTGTCTGCTATCTGTCGCAGGGTTTCTCGTCGGGTGCTCTGTCTTTTCTTGTCATCAGAAAGCGATGAAAATATATATATATATATATATATATATATATATATATATATATATATACTGCTCGAACAATACTAATCGTCGAAATGGCTTAAGGTGACGAGTACACATAAACGAAAAGGACGGGCCGACAACTCAGAACCGAACGAGACACTGAAGAGCTAGTATACTTCATAGATTGACTTATTAGCGACCTAATTGTTTACCATGAATAAAGAACGCCGAATGCAATGAAAGTGCACTCCGATGCGAGTGTACGTTTTGGTAGTAACGAAGGTTTCGTCCTACTGTCACTACAATAGAGACGGACTAGAACTCTTTGCAGAGACAATGAGAACTGAAGGACGTTTTTATTGCATTCACTCTAAGGGAAAGCATATAAAATAAGGACCATCACGAGGCGAAAAATACCCTGTCGAAATATCTGAGAAGGTATAGATCTTTCTCGTATGTATTGATCATCTAAAACATGTTGTACCACTTATATATTCTTCACTTTATGTTACTCCAGCAAAGCCTGAATGTGAATTGTGTGTCACGCAGGCATTAAGAATTTATTTCCCATTTGTCTGAATCAAATGTTGCAAAAAACAAAATATATTTTGGGACTGATTATCACTAATCATAAGTCATTTGAGTGTACAAGTTAAGCTTTGCCTACCTTATTCCCCCGTTCTCACTTTACAGAACAATAGGTGTTTAAGTGGTCTTGTATAAATTGCAATTTCTGTTACAGACCGATGCCACTGAGATGTACGGAAAAACTATTCACAACTTCTACTAAAAAAAAAAAAGGAATGGAGATAATCTGAAGTAATTACGGCGCACTGATTAAGTAGGATCAAGTCGATCGAACGTTCTTTTGGCTTGTACAAAGGCGAATTCACGTTATGTCGAGCAGTTTCCCTCAGTGACTTCCACCGCGACGTGCTGTGACAGGCTGTGTTAATTAGTTGCGACTTATGCTGGAAACTGAACATGGAAACAAAATGAAAACGTTGAACTGTTTGACGAGATGATACAAGTACACTTTATGCAGGGAACGATTTTATCGCGAAGTGAAAAAAGGTAGCATTTACCATCAGTATGCGAACAGAGAAAGAATAGTTTAGCTCTTACGCTCAAAATGAGTAGGCTGTACGCGGTGACGTCATGTTACGATACGACGGGCAAGAAAACCAAATGCAATGTAATGATTTCGAAGAAAAGAGAATGAAGTTGTGAGACGATCTCAGAATGAAAACTGGTTTCGTTCACGTGTATGATATAATTTTTACCTAACGTCATCACGTGCAATGTTAGTGTTGCCCGTTCACATACTAGCATTAGCTCTAAGAACATGACTTTATGTGGAACATATAAACAGTATTCTATAGTAGGCAGAATAAGCTGTCAAATGTTTCTGTAGTGTAAGTTTATATGAAAGAATTTTAATTCAAACTTACGTACACCTACAAATATTGTTCCTACCGTCAGCCAACTTATAACGTATTACGACTTATTAACTAAAAGCAATGATACCTGTCATCAATTAATGAAAGAAAAATATAATATACTTCAACACTTTACGAAAGTATTTTTAGTGCAAACAGGACACAGCGCTGTTGATGATTCTTTCCCATTTGGTTGATGAAACTTAAGGTGGAATGCTGAAAATCAGTGTAAAAAATATTTTGAAACTCATCCCTGACAAACATTGATACAGTGCACTGTAAATATTATGTCGGTACCATATGGATCCAGTAAACACAATTTTGTTTGCCACATAAATTAATAATATTGATTGGACGTGTTAAGGAATGTTTTGAGACGACAAACTGTTTTTCGATAATTTGCAGTTGTGTTTCAATTGATTATTGTGTTGTTGCAACAGCAGAAATACGTTACAAAAATATTTACTTTCTGAATTGTGTCAATGTAAACAAATCTATAGCCTACACGGAAAAGATTTTCATTTACAACAAATGCAAATTTACTCTCTCAGCGCTGCAGAAGGCTCAAAATATAGCATGCAGTGTAAAGTGTGCAAATAAACAAGTATCCATTATGGCAACAAGTGAGTCAACAAATTCGGGTGCACTAGTAGCAATAACTTCCAGTTAGTCGCCGACAGCCACTGTTAGTGAACTAGGATACATGATGGTCAGCTGGTAAGCAGTTAATGTCAAACATGCAATCAAAATAAAAGGAAGGAAGGTGTGAGAGGTGAAAGACACGGCAAACAACAATATTAATTGCAAGTTAATGGGCGCCTGCTGCTGCCAAAAGTCACAGCCTACAACTAAGAGCCGAAAATTTGCTTGCAACGAGTTATGTTGTTTACCACATCTTCGAATTAACTACAAAAAACAAGTACTTTTAAATATTTAGTTTATTTCATTTTTTCAAACGGGGCGAAATTTTTATCATATTATATACAACAAGATGTGCAAGTATTTACAAACATACGGAAATTCCAAGATTCTGATTTTTTTTGGGATATGTATGAACACAAAATAGCCAATTATGGCTATCAGAAAAAAGAGCACGAAATGGAATGTTCGATGCAGACTATTAATATATTATATTCACATAAATTTAGCCACTGACTATATCACACTCACGGATATACATAAAAAACGTAGGATTATCTCCTTAGGATTTGTACAAATACTCTGTGGGTGACAAATGTGAAACAATTCAAGTACTTTTACTTTACGAAGACTCAGTTAATGAACTTCCTTCATCGTAATTCGGCAAGTCAACAGTTGAAGAAATTGAAGCTTACAAGTCTATACAACGCATAATATTACTTTTATCTTTAAAACAATAAGTTCAGGAAGGACAGTAAATAACAAGTCACAGAGACTGGAAAACAAAGCTCTCGTTCCTCTCCGAAAAGAAAAAAAGAGAGTTCCTCATTTCGCTCGTTATCGTCATAAAATTTTGAAATGCAAAACTGTACACTCACTATATTTAATGAGACATAAAAATCTGTGTTTTACCGTGACTTCGGCTCAGACAGGGGAGAGAACTACGTTTGTATTATTAAAAAGAGGGAAGAAAAACAAAAAATGTAGAATTTGCTTACCGTGTTTCTTTCTGAGACGACAAACGGAACCAAAAGGCCTACGTGCACGCGACACACAATTCTATAATCGTGTGTCTATCACTCTCTGTCCCTTCCCTTGCGGCTACGACGGAATTACGTACACAGCGTGGGAGGACAGTTCCTGGCTGGCTAAAACAAACACCAGAAAATGAAAGGTAATGTACGGGTAAATGGCTATACGAATTTTATGTGCTTGCGTAGACGCGGAACAAGTGGAAATGGGCTTAGTGACAAGAAAAAGAGAAATACTGCTCGGACTCCGCGAGATTTGGCCTCCGTACAAAGTGTGAAGAAATTATAAACCGGCGTCTTTGCAGGGTAACGTCTCCGTGGTGAGAGTTCGTGTAGAGGAGACAGCCGGTTTGTGAGAGTTCTTTCTTTTATCGGAACGCGGGGCTGTGGCGGAGGTACATGGAGTTATCGCGCCGGGAAGCTATCCCCTAAGATATCGGAGGTCTGTTAGGAGTCTGTCGTGGTCTGTAACGTTTGCCGACGAGCTTGAGCACAAGACGACACACAGGTCACGCCTACCAGCGTCGCGTCAGTAGGAGCACGGCGTCCAGGCGGCCTGCTGCTGGAGGTGCGCCGCCTGCGGGGGCGGCGTGGGCGTCTGGCACTGGCTGATGTCGGCGGCGGCCGCCGCGGCGAGCGGCGGCGCCGGTCCCTACATGTGCGCCAGCGTCTGCATCTGTGCCGCCATGGGGTCGGGCGACGCGGAGTGCTGGTGGTAGTAGCGCGCCGCGGCCGCCGCCGCCTGCTGTTGCTGCTGCTGCTGGTGCTGCTGCTGTTGCTGCTGGTGGTGGTCGGGCACGCCGGCAGACGGGTCGGTGGGCAGGTACATGGAGATCATCTGGCGCAGGTCGCCCTGCGCGGGGGCGGCGGCGTACTCGCGCTTCACCACCGGCGTGGGCGTGTGCAGGCCCGCGCTGCCGGGCGACACGGGCTCCGACTTGATGCTCGAGCTGCCGGGCGACATCTGCGACGGCTGCTGGTATGGCGAGCCGGCGCCGCCGGGCACGGTGACGCTGCCGTTGGTGGCGCCGGGCTGGCCGCCGCCCCCGGAGCCGGGCCCCGCGGCCGCGGCGGCGGTGGCGTACATGCCGCCGTAGGACGCCGCCGCGCCGTTCATGTAGGCGCTCGCGGCCGCCGCCGTCGCCGCGTTGGGGTGCATCTGCGACATGTCGTAGCGCGGCGCGTAGCCGCCCCCGCTGGCCGCCGCCATGTGCGCGTTGTACGCCGCCTGCTGCTGCTGCTGGTAGGCCTCGTGGTGGTGGTGGTGATGGTGGTGCATCATGTAGCCGTTGGGCATGTAGCCGTTCGGCATCTGGTAGACGTCCCCGCGGTTGACCGCCTGCTGGACCGCGGCGGCCGTGGCTGCAGCGGCGGCCGCCGCGCTCCTGGACGCCGCGTCGCCACCGCCCGGTAATATCCCGCCCGCCAGGCCCGGATACTTGTCCTTCTTCAGCAGCGTCTTCGTCTTACGGCGCGGCCGGTACTTGTAGTCCGGGTGCTCTTTCATGTGCACGGCGCGCAGCCTCTTCGCCTCGTCGATAAAGGGCCGCTTCTCCGACTCCGACAGCAGCTTCCACTCGGCACCCAGCCTCTTGGAAATCTCAGAGTTATGCATTTTCGGGTTCTCCTGGGCCATCTTGCGGCGCTGGCCGCGCGACCACACCATGAAGGCGTTCATCGGCCTCTTGACGCGGTCGACGTTCTGGTTCTTGCTGCTGGCGGTATTGTTGTTAGGCGGGCCGTGGTGCTGTTGCTGCGGCGGCGCCTGCGACTGCTGCGTCTGAGTCTGGTGGTGCTGTTGCTGCTGCGCGGCCAGCGCGCTCTGCTGTTGGTGCTGCTGCTGTTGGTGCTGGTGGTGGGCCAGCGCCGCGTGGTGCTGGTGCTGTTGCTGCTGCTGTTGTTGTTGCTGCTGCTGTTGCTGCTGCAGCGTGTGCGGGGGCGGCGGGCCGAGGCTCATGACGCCGCCCATGACGTTGCCGGACAGCGCCGAGCTGTGCACGATGGAGCTGAGCGCGCCGTACGTGGACACGGCGTGCCCGTGCAGGCCAGCCGCCGCGTGGTGCGGCGGCATCTGCCCGTGGAGGCTTCCCCCCTTAAGGTCCGTCTCCATCGTGAGCATATCTTCTTCCCTGTGCGCGTACAGCTTGACCGCGGGGAGCGACGACTACGGCGCGAACAGCGGGCTGGACTGGCGGCGCAGGCGGCTGGCGACGGCACGGCGGCCGCGGCTCGCAGCATTCACCCGCGGCGCGACCGCTCCGGTGCCGGCGGAACTCGCTGCTCTGTCTTCAGCGCTGCGCCGTCGGTGGCGCCGCAAACTGCTGCCGTCCCACCCACAACTTTTCCCCAAACGCGCGGGAGAGGCGCCCCAAAAAATTTGGGGGTTCAGACGAGAAACGCACTCTAGCGAGGAGCAAAGCGGGGACACTGACGGTCCGTCGGGCGCACGCTCCCTATTCACACTGAATGCCTACTGCCACCACACAGCTCGGAGCGCGTCTGGCTACTGGCGTCGTCACACAAAACCCGGGGCCGCGTCGCCCCGGCTCGCTATTTGTGGCTCCCCCTCCAGGCGCGCGCGGCCCTGATTGACGTGCACGCCTGCCATGATTGCGGCGGGCCAATGGGCGGTCGCCGGCGCCGCGCGGGGGGCGGGACCCGGCCGGTGGGCGGGGCCTGGTGGGAGCCGGCCGGCCGCTGGCTGCGGCGAGTCTCGTGACCGCCGGCCCGCCGCGCCGCACGCAGGTGAGTCGAGGGTCCGCAGCGCCGCGCACGCACCACGCCACACGCACCTGCCTCACCTGTTACACGCACTGCCGCCCACGCATTCCGCACTTTTTTTTCGCGTATGCACTAAATATTCGCAACAGCTTTGGGAAGTTCCGGCGGTGCGCACCTCGCAAGTGCCTACTAATAACGCCGCTTACGTGACAGGTCCGTGCGTGTCTACGTCGCTTGTGTCACGCACTCGCTATGGCTATCGGGTGTGTTGTCGACGCACCCTTGTTATCGCGTCTTCACACAGCGACAGAGCTCCTAGTTTTTCTGTTAATCTTGTCTGCGTAATGTACGGAGCGTGCAGTGCCATACCCTTACTGCTCAATATTACAACGAAGTTAAACATACTATGTGATGAAATACCAAACATATTACAAAAGTGGGAACGTCAGAGAGTTGTAGTCAGTAGCTCTGTAAGACGTATATTAAAGTGCTGTCCCGTCCGAAACTCCTTTCTTCATTAAAAGTTATCGTAAATTGGAAATTTGATAATATCGCTGCACTGTTTTAGAAGCGCTTTTACTATTGCAATGTACATTTCGAAGTCCAGCTTCATCATCAGGGCTTCAGCCACGACTGTAAAATGAACATTGTAGTAGAAAAACCGCTTCTAAAACAGTAGAGCAATATTATAATCAAGTTCTCCATTTCTTTCGCTGTCTCGGTTTTCCAGAGGCTAGCCACCATGACTATAATGAAAGTTATCGTAAATGTTGCATTGGGAACACGTTTTGGTAGCGTTGCAGATGGTTGAAACGTGGAGAGAAGGGTATTTCATATGTATCAGAGAGTTCGGCTGTTCCTATTCTTCGAAAGTTTATTATTATTATTGATCTTGCAAGTTCTTTTCGAATTACTTGTTCAGCTAGAATTCCTTTGTGCCTGGTAGAGAAACCTTAAATGTTCACATAATAACATATGACAACTAGTTCACATATTAAAATGCGACTGAAATACCACAAAAATGAAAAAAAAAAAGCTTTATCTTACTTCAGCTGTGTATTGTAGACTATCGTGCATTGCGCTTCGCATATTATCATAATCAAGAACCTTTATTCAAGACAGTGGATATTTAGCGATTCCGGTAATAAGACTCCAACTGAAGGAGAACACGCTAACGTTTGCTATATCTTCGTGCATTAAAAATGGTCATCATACAACAGTAGCTGAGAAATGATAGTGTCTGCTAAATAGGTTCATAGTATCTGTAATTATTATAACTCACAGAAAATGGCTACGATTCGCTCCAGTAGTTGGAAAAAGCGTTAGCTGAAAGAAAATTACGCGAGGAGAATACGTTGCCTAGTTACGTAATTATCATCTATACGATCATAATATTGCTAATCACTAGTGATGGTTATTGAGGAGCGTACAAGCATAAAGTATTTAAGATTGCAATTTAGGGTGTAGTCTACTTGAAATCGCTGGGCTTCTGGTTGCACCAAGAAGCAGTTTGGTGATTGTTTTCTTCCAGTAAACAGAGTTTGTAAACACGTAACACGAGCAGCTTGATACGTTTGTTGTTATTTCGGTCTGCGCACCTTTTGTCCCGCCGGAACTTGTACGGAAGCGTTGTCAACATAGTCAACTAGTGCTCCGGTGGCACGGTGGTAGCTCTTTGTTAAGTGGCGTGGCGGAATGTTTCACGCTTCGTTAGTCGCCTAACTCATGCCACTGCTAAGGCTCCGAATGTTAAAGGCACTTTTCAAATATAGTAGAAAAATAAACTAGCTATCGAACAAGCGTTCAGACGGTTTTTCAGATATTCTGGAACGACTACTATTTTTACTACTGAGCTCTGACATGGCGCACTCTTAGTTGTTGAAACTAATAATTAAAATTTAAGCTGCTTTCTTGGGAAAAAAATTGTACGATACACTCAGTCTGTGTGACTCACACAAGAAACATAGCACTGCGAATTTCGACACACTCCTTTTATAGCTCTGTTATTACCTGCCAGTCTGTTATCAAGTAAATATTTCAGAACTATGTGTGAATAGAAATCGAGCTGGAAATAATTTTACATTAATGTAAAAATATCATAGCTCTTGTAGAAAAATATGTACCTCCACGATGTTTTCGTGCAGAGTAAAATACTTTTGGCTCAGTCTATAGTGAATATTCCAGATTCGTTTTAATGTTGCGTGTACCAGGTATTGGGTGGCTGTGAAAAATGCTTGAAGATTATCTAGTGTGACGCTACACGACATTTTTTAGGTTCATGCTTTTCAGAGACCATTTGTTAACGTTCGGGATAGCGAACGAATTTAGTGGTTATCTGGTTTCGATCTGTCGATTTCTGGTTCTCTTTTCGTTTTTTTTTTAACATGTTTTTTTTGCTGATCATCACAAAATTTTAAGGCAGTGAAACAATTTATGTTACTCATGGTAACTGTGCTATTTCCATCTCCGCCGCTGATCATCCGTAACTACTCCAAATACTTTCACACATATTTGGCACTACGTGTTTTCGTTATACTCTTCGCTACCTATAATACGAAAAATTCAAAATTCACACCTCAGAGATTCATATTCCTATTTTGCGCCGAACTAAGACTAACGCAATGGCATGTGCGCAATCGGTAACTCTAGTGTTCATAAATATAAAGGGTAAATCTGAAGGAAGCGTTGGAGTGAGAGAGATCTTGACAACGTAGCATGATACTTGAAACTCGCCATGCAAAGCGCTTATTGTATTTAGTGCTGCAGTAAAAACGCCATTGCAGACATTGGTGACGAAATTTTCAGTTGAATATCTGGCGAATATCAGAGTTACTGGAGATGAATCAGTACCTAGAACAGGAGTAAGCTGAAGAAAGTAGTCGGCTCTGTTGAAGCTTCGAATCCGGCTTTCACTGAAAGCATTTCGGGAAATCGCAAAACCTCTCAATCACTCCTAGCTACATTAGTATCATCAACACATCATCATCTCACTCCAAAAACACTATGTACTGCATTCTAGCATTCTGACACTTCCATAGTCAGATGTTAATTAAAAAAAGTTTACTTTCGGGAGGTGACTTTTTGGTCACCTTGCAAGTCTTTGTATGTGAAATACAATAATCACATGTCTTTTTTTTTTGGTTCATCTTTTCTTCGTGCTGTCTCGCGCTTAATTAGGGGCTTAAAATTATATGTTTGTGTTGTGCGTCTACATAGACGAATAGATGAACGTAAGAAATTCGTATGTATGTGTGCAACCATACTGTTGAATTAGAAATCCTCTGACTACATTATAATTTAGATTTTAATGTACATTAGGTCTGAACCTCACGTGTTGAAACCTTGCTACATATCATACGCTGCCTTGATTATATGCGATATGTAAATCTGTGGTCCGGACGGGGAATCAACCCTGCTGCTGACTTTCGATGTGCAAAGGCCAAATTTTTAAAGAAATATAAAGTAGTGACGTTTCAGAAGATCCTGCTGTTAGGTGAGAGGTATCAGTTGCAAAAGGAAGGAACTAAGATTTGGGACTGACATCTCGTCGACGAAGGGGTCATTAGAGACGTAGAGTATCAACAGATACAAATAGCACACACTGCTCCAAATAAATTGGCCGAAGGTATCAAAGACTGCGTAAAAAGCTGACGAAGCTTATCTGTAAGATTGTGTTTAGAAACATAATTGCTGAAATTAAAATAAAAATTAGAAAGATGGTGGTAATATCACAACTATTCCGTTCTACATACCGGACTGCGTATGCCACGACCTCCACGATGCTTTGTTGACAGTCCAGTAACTAACCAAAATCTGTGCTCCTGCGAACACTTCGCAGTCTTCCACCGTCGAATAGCGTAAGAGATCTGAAAAGTAAGTAAGAAACCTGAGTCAACTCTCCCCTCTTGGTAGTGGACCACTAACCAGCAATTGTTTTCAACTGTTGGCGGTTACTACACTCTGTTATCAATATTGAAGCACTTCAGCATTAAATATGGTAAGAACTGCAGCGTTTGCCCTTCTGCACCTTCCGATCTTTTCTAGCCCCAAACAGTGTCACTGTTTGCCATACGAGTGAGAAACAACATTAGGGAAAAAAAATACAGCAGTGCAGTGTGTGACGGAATATGAACACTGAAAATAAATAAACGATCATCATAGCAATAATTTACTGACGAATAAGACATTCCGCTTTAGTAATAACACTGACTTTGTGGGCGTGTTAGAACTCCTGATTCTCCCCTCTCGTTAGGAGCTATTTCCCCTACAAATAAGGCTTGACAAGAACTGTTAACAAATTATAGCTTTGAGCCGATAGGAAGGGTCAATTCGGATTGCTTCACTAGTAGAATACTGCCCATGTGAGGCAAGTATCTTGGCTAAGTTCCGTGTTCCAAAAAAAGTTTAGTTAGAAATTACAATGAAATGAACACCCTTAGCTGCTTAAAGGCATTGACATACGTCAACGGGGACAGATGAAAATGTGTGCACGCGAACGGGACTCGAACCCGGGATCTAAGATACCATCTTAGTATATGGAAAAAATGGAAATGAAGTCCCATGCTTCTTTACAGAGCGTAGGGGAACGATGCGGGAGACCCGCACCGCCTTACTAGGCAAGGTCTTAATGGAGGTGGTTTGCCGTTGCCTTCCTCCGACCGTAATGGGGATGAATGATGATGATGATGAAGACGACACAACAACACCCAGTCATCTCGAGGAAGGAAAAATCCCTGACCCCCGCCGGGAATCGAACCCGGGACCCCGTGTTCGGGAAGCGAGAACGCTACCGCGAGACCACGAGGAGCGGACATCTTAGTACATATAAAGTTTAATTTGTCATAAATTTTTGATAAAAAAAATTTCCCGGTTTCTGTTAGTGCTACTGATTGGCGATACGCTCTAAGAGTATCGTGTGTGTGTGTGTGTGTGTGTGTGTGTGTGTGTGTGTGTGTGTGTGTGTGTTTGCTGTAACCCGCAACAACAGAGCTGTATAGATAAAGACGGATTTACATAAAAATGGGGAGGCTATGAAATAAGGATCCCATCTCGATTTAATCATGCGTATAAGAGTTAACTCAACCAGGAAAAGATCACAGTAACTGCTGAATAAACTTTCAGACCTTTCTGGCCATTTCACCCGTCTCCCTCGGGTTACCTGTTCATTTACCTTGTCTCATATCTATGTCTTTTGTGTTTGTACACATATATTTTTATACAAATGCTCGTGATTCGATTATCTTCTAATACTGAAGACACACTGGAAAATTTTTCGTTGTTGTAACTTGTGAAACTTGTATGTCAAAAGTATATCCTGTCTCATTTATTGCTTAACCGTCCATATTACGAACTCATTTTTCCACGTGTGATCCCAGTTACATCCGAGGTCAAGCAGTGATTTCGACTGTTGACTTGTAGATGTAGAGCGTATTGTTTGCCTTGCACAACACTTCTAACAGCCAACGAGCTAGGTGCCGCAGGGCTTGGGACACGGAGCTCGTATTCGGAAGGGGGCAGGGTTCATATCCCCACCAGGTCATTACACGGTTTGTTTTTGTGTTTACCCTAAATTATTTATGCCAGCGTCAGGTAGGGTACCTTTGGAAAGGTTACGGGCTGTTTCCCTCGCCGGTCTTTTCCAATCGGAGCTGTGCTTCGTCTCTGATGACCTCTTAACATTCTAGCCTTCCTCTCTACTTACACACGGCAGCCAGTGATCGTGAGATTCTATATTGCCGTACTGCTACCAGGAGACGCCCAAGAGCATGATCGCTGATGAAAGAAATACACAGACTGGTGATATTCAAAGCGGCGTTATTGAAGACAGCTGATCGATGAAATGTAATTGAGAAAACGTGAAGTAAAATGATAAAAAAGTACTTTCTCATAACGGTGACTGTGTATAAATCTGGAGGGGGAAGAGGAGGACTGACGATGAATCGTGAAGATAAATGAAAAAAATCAGTTTTAAATTATTTCAAATGAGAAAAATATCACAATCCATAAGATATTTTTGTTGATTGCTTGGTTTAGTCTACGAAATGTTGTATTTGACCAATTACAGATTTGTACCGAGTCACTACCCTGCACTGCACAAGCGAAAATAATTATTGTTACGTATTGTGAGTAGTGATCTTTCACTAGCAACCGCAGATACTCCATTTGTCGAGAAAAAGTTGTGAATGAGTGGCTTTGGTAAGAAGGAGAGTATGAACGGCACACGTTCGATTTAATTGTCTGTGCAGGATTTTTTACCGAATTTAAATCAATGACGACATGAAAGTGTAACAAAGAATCGCGGAGTTATTGATTGTCTTTGGTTTAGTCGGCGTGATGGACAGTGCGGAAATACGAATGGGTCATTTCACAAGAAAAATAGAAACACACAGTCTATCTGCGCTTAAAAACGGAGAATCGCTAGCAAAAATTGAATTAGACCTGATTTACAATATTTTCGATCTTGATGGAATCCTTACCAAAACAGAGTGGCCGTCAGGAGACAATTACGAAGAGAGACTCGTATGGAATTTTTCAATGGGTGGATGTAGAGCAAGGTGATGGGTATCGGACTCGCACTCGGAAAGAGTGGAGAGTTATTACCTGCCCGCCCACCATGATGAAGGTTTTCCGTGGCTTCCGTAGATTTCAGACGACCTCAGAGATAGCTTCTTTGAGAATGTCTGGGTCGATCTCTGAGCTGTTCTTGTAGACCATAAGAACATTCAAATGCAATCTCCTCTCCGCCTCGCCCTCTTCATCTTCCGAAATCGTTGCTCGATTGCTGCTCTTCTTTTGCGACGTGCTTCGTGGTGCTGTTGACTGTAGATAACAGTGATCAGGACTTATTGTTTTGATTTGTATTGCCGATGAATGGAGAGGGTCAGCTCGTTGCTGGCATGTAGTCCCACCTCTTGAATGGCTGCAAACAATGGGGCCACCTAGCATGTCCACAACCAATCGAAGTGTCACTACCCAATATCGTCACATGCCCTCACTCCATGATACACCGCGTACATAGGCCCTTTGCGATTGGTACACAATCTGCAACTGATTAACTGTAGACCGTTATCGTTCCTCGTCTTTCCAATAAGACAAATGATATTGTTTTTACACTCTGCAGTCTATTTGATTTGTTCGCAGTCCACTGCAAACCAGCACTGTCGCATGGTAGTTAACTTGGCACCGCAGGATCATGTAACTGCTGGACCATTCGTAGCATTTTAGCAGTCAAAGAAGAGTGATGGGGTTCCAAGAGAGGGGTCCTGTTTTTCAGTGAAAGAACTTTACGGTGTTGTTGACGTCGTTACATCGAAGAGTGCTTTGAGCCAGACCTTTGTCCATCCTCTTTATCTCTGCAACTTTCAGGTTATCCATTTCAACCTGCTCACTGAGATCCAGATTCCCTCTTTTCGCTAAGTTGTGTCACAAAGTTCTTTTCTCCCTACCTCGGTGCAGTAAGTCTTCGTTGACTATCCGATTCACTAATCTAATCTTCAAACATTCTTCTGAAGCACCTTATGTAAAAAACAGAACTGTATGTCTGACGTGTATATCGCCGACGTTGCACTTCCGTACAAGGGTACACGCCAGAAAAATAGCTTCAGTAAATACAAAAGGCGTTAGAAAAGTTTCGCAAAAATGGTTCAAATGGCTCTGAGCACTATGGGACTTAACATCTGTGGTCATCAGTCCCCTAGAACTTAGAACTACTTAAACCTAACTAACCTAAGGACATCACAAAGATCCACGCCCGAGGCAGGATTCGAACCTGCGACCGTAGCAGTCGCGCGGTTCCGGACTGCGCGCCTACAACCGCTAGACCACCACGGCCGGCAAAGTTTTGCACAGTCGTCTCTAATTTTTTTTTATTTTTTGCAGGACGAGAATGAATTTTTTTGTGAACATACTTGGTACATTTAGCTATACATTGAGCCTACTCAACGTGGCCTCCATCAGCTGTGACGCATCTCGCCCAACGTTCTTTCCATTATGTAAATGCACTTTGGTAAAGTTCTGGGGATTCACTTTTACATCATCGCTTGACACAGGAAATAAGGTCTTTCTCACTATCAAATGTTCTATCGCGCAGGTGGGCCTTCAGACGACCAAAGAGGTAAAAATCAGACGGAGCCAAGTCCGGACTGTAGAGAGGATGAGGAACAATTTTCCAAACCATTTTCCTGATTTTCTCCTGTCTCATAAGGGCTGTGTGGGGTTTGGCATTGTCATGGTGTAGTCTGATGATCTGACCCTGAAGCTGTAGTCTGTGCGTCTTGATGGCACGTCGCAGTTTGTCCAATGACACACAGTGAAGGTCCCGGTTAATTGTGGAGCCAGGTTCCAAAAAGTCAATGAAAATGACACCACACTGATGCCAGAAGAAGGAGGCCATCACCTTTCGGCCAGCTGTTCGTTCTTGGTTTCATCTTCCGATGAGTAACCGGATGACGCCACTCCATGGATTGGATTTTGCTCTCAGGTTCGGACAAAAGCAACCATGTTTCATCCTGGGTAATGACGCCGTCAAAATACTGTTACCACTCTTCAGTAAAGGTCTTCACGAGACCCTCGCACACATTCTTCCTTATCGTTCTCATTTCTCTTGTCAATAATCTAGGCACCCAACGTGCACAAATTTTTCAGTACCCTAGTGACTGTCCAAGCGATACCACACTACGACAATCGAGTCATAACAGCAAGCTGTCGTGTCGTCACAGATCTGTCATTTTGAATGATTTGATGAATGGTCTCCTTATTCACATCACTCACTGCCGTCGATGGTCTACCGCATCGTGGATTGTCCAGTAGAGAGAAATGACCTCCTTTAAACCTCTCCAACCACCGCTGGATACTGCTGCGATCCACTGTATCCTCCCCATAAACAGGGAGCAACTCCCTGTGAATCGATGTGGCAGAGTCATCGCCGGTCTTGAAGAGGAACTCAATCACCGACCGTTGTCGCAATCTGACATCCACTTCACGGTCCATTATGGCTCATCTGTAAATAAAAGAAAATACTTTTATACACCAACTTATAGCTAAAATGTTCACAAAAAATTTCATTCTCCTCACGCAAAAAATTAAAAAAAATTAGACCCGACTGTGCAAAACTTTTTGAACGCCCTTTGTACTTCCTAACACTTAAATTCATATTCGACATTAACAAATCTCTACTTACAAACGTTTCTCTTGGTATTTTGATTTTGCATTTTATAGCCTCTCTATTTCGGCCATCGCCACGTATTTTGTTGTACAAACAAAAAATTCATCTGCTACTTTTGGCTTCTGATTTCCTAATTTAATTCCCTCAGCGCCGTCTAATTTAACCTGACTACATTCCATTATCTTGTTTTACAGTTGTTCGTATTCATCTTACGATCTTTTTTCTAGATACTATTCGTTCCAGTCAATTGATCTTCCGAAACTTTCGACTTCATTGGCAAACTTGAAAGCTTTTGGCTTCTCCATGAACTTAAATTCCCTTTCGGAAGTTTTCTTGGTTTGCTTAGAGCTTGCTTTCTTTACGGCGGTGCCAAATAAAATGCTTAGATTACATCTTTTAAAGTAACAATACAACAGTGTCATTTAATATTCCGGCAATTGTAAGATGGATCATCATCTTCGCATAGGGAACCATTGCGCGAAGACAACAGTGGTAACTTCGAACACGTTTGGAAGCGTACTGTTTCCTTTTTTCTATTTTTTTACCCGAGGGTCCTTAGATCCAATTACATAACATGTTTATCTCTAGAAGAACCCGACAGTAATCGGGCAAAACATTTGCCATGGAGGCAATAAAAACGCCACGACATGATAAAGTACAAATGGATATAGACCATGGATTCAAGTTTTTGCGTTACAAGGACTAGGTCATTAGTAAGTGTAAAGAATGGAAGGATTACAAATAGCCTTAAAGATAACTGTCGGACAACAGACATTGTGAAATAAAAAGAGCAAAAATTTGCAGAATATTACATCTGCAACATTGCAATTTGCTGTATTGCAAAACATTATTTACAGTGAAGTGTGATTAGCAACTGTAAGTAGGCTGTTTAGGTTTTTATGTTGGTAACGCCACGTAGCGCTCTGGCATTGTTGAAATATTCTCTATTGTAGTGTTGGACAGTTGGATGTGAACAGCGCGTAGCGTTGCGCAGTTGGAGGTGAGCCGCCAGCAGCGGTGGATGTGGGGAGAGAGATCGCAGAATTTTAAGAGCGAACGATCTGGACGTGTGACCGCGAGATAGAGTAAATTTGTAATACTGGATATCATGAACTAATATATATGACTTTTGAACACTATTGAGGTAAATACATTGTTCTCTATCAAAATCTTTCATTCGCTTAGTATGCCTATCAGTAGTTAGTGCCTTCAGTAGTTATAATCTTTTATTTAGCTGGCAGTATTGGCACTCGCTGTATTGCAGTAGTTCGAGTAACGAAGATTTTTGAGAGGTGAGTGATTCATGAAAGGTGTAGGTTATTGTTAGTCAGGGCCATTCTTTTGTAGTGATTATTGAAAGTCTGATTGCGTTGCGCTAAAAATATTGTGTGTCAGTTTAGTGTTGATAAGAATAAGTGAAGAGCGAAATGTCTGAGTACGTTCAGTTCTGCTCAGCTGTTTGAAAATCAAATAACGTAAGGGGTTTATCAGCACAGTAATTCATTAACTTTTCTAAGGGGACATTTCACAACATACATCAATATGTGAGAACAATAGTTAGGATAGGGCATGCCGGATGTATGTAATCCTCAATCTGGGTTACCGACGAGGATACAAAAAGGATGTTGGATGCTTGTTAGTGACGGCCATTGAGTCCATACGTGGATAATTAACGGACGAGTTGTAGTTGAAGGAAGGAAGTTTGGCATTAAAGCTTTCAGACATGGATTGGATCCCCTTTGGGAATAATAAATCATGGGACAGTAAAAATTATGCATAATGACCTATTTTTAACTACATGAAGTTTGTGGAGGTGCGTAGACGCGTCATGTCCATATGTGGAATGCATGCAGCTCGACTGGTCGTATTACCAATTTATGAAGTACTCGGTTTTTTCTGTTTGGAGAAGACCTGTTTGCTAGGAGATATAAAGCAGCTAATACGTTTGTAGTCTGTTTGCGACATCGACTGTGTGTTTCGTAAAGGTTAGACCTTTATCGAGGTGGGCTACATGATATTTTGCGGAATCGCTCCGAGGAATACTTTTACTGTACAGCAGCTGTGGTGTATATAAATCCTGTCTTTTTCTTGTTTAAAACTTGGCTTCATTTTTGCCCACATTTATCTTGACCCACCATGTCATGAACGATTTTTCAGGCAGTAGCAGATAAGGTGGGTAGATCACGTAACTAATGAGGAGGTATTGAACAGGATTGGGGAGAAGAGAAGTTTGTGGCACAACTTGACTAGACGAAGGGATCGGTTGGTAGGACATGTTTTGAGGCATCAAGGGATCACAAATTTAGCATTGGAGGGCAGTGTGGAGGGTAAAAATCGTAGAGGGAGACCAAGAGATCAGTACACTAAGCAGATTCAGAAGGATGTAGGTTGCAGTAGGTACTGGGAGATGAAGAAGCTTGCACAGGATAGAGTAGCATGGAGAGCTGCATCAAACCAGTCTCAGGACTGAAGACCACAACAACAACAGCAGAGCCCGCGTGGGATGCTGGTGAATGTTCGGTGCGTTGCAGTCAGTGTATCGCCGTGTCATAAGCGAAGGAAGTCTGGTATGTCAGGCAAATGTATATTAAGAAGTGCTTGTTCCGAAAGGAAACCTTGTGTCACGCTGGGGCTTATAGGGTAGACATCAGACGCAGAGTCACTCCTGAATACACCAAATATACGAACTAATTGATCTGACAACATACTGTGGGAACTGTACTTTCATTAACTTGTACAGTAAACCATTCAGCCAGTCCCTGTCCAAGATTTGAGCTATGTCCAGGTATCTTTGTAAACATCCGCACAGGAAAGATGGGAGGCCAAAAAAAAAAAAATCGATCGCCGGCGTTTGTTGAAAGTGGTGGCTATAGTTGTATCAGAAGGAGGTGCCAGGTCTCCTACTTTTTCCACTTATCGAAGTGTCAGGTGGCATCACGTGACGTATGCAGAGGTAGGCGTCTTGAAATAGTGGGAGGCGGGAGCCAGAGGCAGCGAGGCGGTGACGGAATCGCAGCAGCGTGGCGGAGGAGGTGGCCGGCAGCAGATAATAGCACGAGAACAAAGCGCCGCCCCACAATGGCCCACCATGTGATGCGCCGCTGCCGCCAATGTAAATAACTGCGACACTCAGCTGACGCCTGTTTACACTACAGCCTTCTGGTAGCGCAACACTCCCACTCCCCCTTTTTTTTGCGGGAAATGCTTCCGCGCACGCGTCTCACAGCACCGTAGATGCGTCCGACCGCAGCACGGAAGCAGCAACAGTTACACGCGAGCTGAGCCAGCAACCGGGATGTCAAACAGCAAGTTTGTGCCTCCAAAACTAATCTTTCACTCTGCGCGGGAGTGTGCGCTGTTTTCACACTTTCTGACAGATTAGATTTGTGTGACGAACAGGGACTCAAACCCGGAACCTCGCGTTTCGCGTGCAATGTTCTTTCCGACTGAGGTATCCATAAACGATGCCCTTTCTCAACCGCACCTACTGCTTTCCAAACTTCACAGAAATTCTCTTGCAAAGGGGTAGTGTACTGGCCGAACTGAAGATGAGGGGGCAATTCGTGAGCCGGGCCTGTTTAGCTCATTAGGTAAGAACATCCCGCTAAAGGTGAAGATTTCAGATTCGAGCTCCCGTCAATAAGAAGGTCTTAATCAATCAGGAAATTACAATGTCCAGATCATAGGTATTGGGCTTCTCTCCTACGAGTCGTCACGCAGGTTTTCTTTGGTGTTTCGGCAGATAATTGCCGTTTCATTTTTACAACCTGTAGCTGAAGTCGGCCCAAACAAATCCTGCTCGTCTCGTGTTTCTTAGTGTCGACGGAAAGCATCGGTTTGTTTCCCATAACAAACAAAATTATTTTTAAATTGGAATTCTGTGTGTCTATAGGATAGAGAGGTCCCAAATTATTCCAGTGCGCTATTTATTTTAGTGATATGTATTTTAACAGTGCTTCTGCTGTCAGCGCGGCTCTGTCGCTTCTGAAGTACTTTTTATTCATGTTTTACTGTCCCCTGTTAATATATAGTGACAAAACGAATATCGCATTGTACTAATTTGAGACAGCTCTGTTGAATAGGCACGTAAAATATCGCTTTAAAAATAATTTTGTTTGTAATTTCAAACAAACCGACGCTTACGTATCCGAATGGGGTTCCTTCACTGAAGATAGTTCTATAATGAGAAACATGATTTGACACGATCAGTGACACATTAAGAAATGAGGCATGCATGGTAAGACACTGGACTGATTTAGATTTTACATCGTACCTTTGAATCACTTCAACGGAAAATTGTAGTATTTCCATAATAACGCCAGGGACTACTTCACCTAAGTGCTTTTTCTCCGGTAACAGGTACGGATGAGAGTTTAATAAAAGCGTGCCCATACCACACACACACACACACACACACACACACACACACACACACACACACACACTAGATAAAAACATGGGCAAAAATTCCTTCTGCAAGAACACTGATACCTTATTCGGGAAAAGCGCACTTTAAATTCCCGCCTATCAATCCCGAATTATCTGAAGACGGATACTAAAATGGTTTCTCGTAGATAGCCTTACTCATCCCTGTCCAGCCCTTACTGGGTTTTGTCAATAGTGACCTCTAAGTCGGCGGCATGTTGAAGTTTGTTCTCCCTGCTCCATACACTTAAGTAAAAATATGTGAACGGAATTTCAGTTGCTAAACAGAAACTGTCTTAATTGTTTTTAATTACTTTCATTGCCTGAAAACGTCTTGCGTGCGTTTAAGCACTCTTTTTAAAAAAGGCCGGCCGTTGTGGCCGAACTGTTCTAGGAGCTTCAGTCTGGAACCGCGCGACCGCTACGGTCGCAGGTTCGAATCCTGCCTCGGGCATGGATGTGTGTGATGTCCCTGAGGTTACTTAGATATAAGTAGTTCTAAGTTCTAGGGGACTGTTGACGTCAGATGTTAAGTCCCATAGTGCTCAGAGCCATTCGAACCATTTTTAAAAAGTCTTCTTCGTAAACCAGATTTAGGTTGACTCTCACTTCTGGAAGCTATCTATACCGCCAGTACGTTTTCAGCGTCACCATTATTTTGAAATTGTGGTTGGTAAGTTTGGTAAAGGAGTGACTTTGCCCTAAGACTGTTGCAAGTACGGTTCGTCGCTGATTCATTCATCAAGAAAAAACTCTGACAAAGGCATCGTGTCTTATCCTTAAGTAGGTATTTACACGATTAATTCTTTGTAACTTGGATATCAGTGTTTTATACGACACTTCTACGTAGTTGGTCTGAAAAACATTTTGACGCTCTTCTGGCAATAGTTATGACATTTTCAGGCAAGGCAAAACGTTGGTGTTGAAGTTACTTCTTATAGAATTGTCGAAAATGTCTTCAAAGTACTCACGCTGACTAATTAATAGACCTGTGAAGATAATGGAAGACGAAGTCGTTGTAGGAGTCAGATATCATAATGAAACACTTTTATAAAATTTGCTGTCTATAACGCACTTTGTAAGAAAAAGATTTTCGGCAGACTGCAAGCATCAAGTCAGACAACAAGGCAAAAATCAATACCATGTATCACGTGAAAAATAGCATTTAAGCTTTTCTTGCATAAGCCTTATATATGGTACTTTTAATACTATTTTTGACGTGATAAATGAAGAACGATTCAAACAGTTCTGTATAAGACCTGTGAGGAGTCATCTTATCCTCTTTTTGAGTTCTCCGTTCACTCTGTTCTGTCGATAAACATCATCCAGGTATATTCGAATAGGGTTACACGATTCAGTTGCATACATTTTCTTAAGCAACGTTCTTCCCAGAAATCTTACAACAAATCCCATTTAGAATTCATGTCTTCTTTCATCTTATAACTTTCCAGAGAGGTTATTCAGATTTTCACTACTGTGTGCTGAATGTGTATCACCGATGTTGTATCCAAACAGCATCGGAGCCTTTTCCATATTTACGAACACTGCACTTTTTTCCATGTGTACAGAGCGTCAGCTGCCAGCCTTTCGTGGAGGATATTGCTCTGAGTGCTTTACAACTTTGGAGAAATTTACCTATTTATTATGATATCTATCAACACACCTTTAATCTGTGTTTTACTGTAAAAGTTTTTGGCCGGTGTGGCAGTTACATACGATACCGTATGTGTTCCGAGTGAGGTCTATTTTACTCTAGGTTAACGACCTCGCTCGCCCTATTTATCCCCTATCGATTTCTTCCTCGTGGGACTTCATTAGAGCTAGAATTCACAGTCGACCTTTAATATTATCGAAGGTGCTTTCTCTTGCAGAGTACTGGAACTGCCTGTAGAGCCACCGGTGCGATCTGACGCGCAGAGTTTTGGCTGGAACCCCGGTGAGCACGGCTCCTGCGCCAAAGGCTGCTGCTGCACGTGTAGGAGGCACAGTAAATGAAACAACAGAAAAATCTTTGATTATGTTTTTAATGACTCAGTTAGACCGATTCGCTAAGTTGTATGAAGAAAAAAAGTGTAGAGATCCGTATACTAGTATAAATAAGCTTCAGGAATCCCACCAGATGCTTTTATCCAGTTACACGTAAGTTTCTTTTTAATCGTTGTGGAAAGAGGATTCCGCACCTCTTGCTCTTACTGACCATGTGTTTTCCTCAGAAGCGGGGATCCGGGAGCTGAAATGTTTTTCAGATAATTCTTAAAGCTATAGTCAACTGAGAAATAATTAATCTAACAGATCCGAACTTTTACGATACTCACGACTGATAAGACTTTTCACACGGAATGAATTAAGCTGAAGTTTACGCAACGCGGTTATCAACGGAAAAGAAACGCATTTGTATGCGACACGTCATAAAGCTGAAAAGGAAAGTGTGAGAATCCACCTAACTTCCAATGGTCAAAAAATGGTTATTTGTGTACAATTAGAAATTATTTGAATATTTATAGGATGTTTGTAAATAAAGGCCCCGCACACGACGGTAGATACTAAAATCATCAATTAAAGAAAACATATTTTTGGGATTTCGACGTTATTATCGTTAAATCTAAAAGTATTTTCTGTGAATAGAAAATTTTAAAGGCGTGACAAAAATGTCACTGCTGTCTTTGTTAAAGGCACTGGACGTGCTTCAAAGTAGTAACCGTAATGAATGGCCAGCATTTAACACAATGTCACAGAAGGTTGACTGAAACATACTTTCTTACACAGAGAGGTATTCCCGAATAGTAACCCCAAGAAAAGAACGTTTACCTTTGCTAGTTTCTGTTATGTGTACAAGTAGACGCTTGCTTTCTGCTAGCAAGAAGTACGGTTAGCTGATGCTCATAGTACTTTGATAATGTCGAAAATCTACCAGTAATCGCATTTCCCCTGACTATATGTAGTAGCTTCCCAGTATCATATGATTTTCATTCGGCTGTTTTTTCGACTTTCTTTTAGGTATCTGCCGGATGTCGTCCCAACAACTAAGGAGTTATGAAGACAAAACATCCCTCGTGGAATTAAAATAAACCTTTGCTAAAGGACTAATTCGCTGACCACCTCCCATCCCATCCCCCCCATTCCCCCCCCCCCCCACCCCCCCCCCCCCACCCCGCCCCTGCTAGGACCAAGGACACAAGCGTGGCAGCGTATGTCCGATTCTTATACCAGCAAAACCATGCAGATGCGCAAGAACTACATAAATTGATATTGGTCAGGTTTCAAACAGCAGAAAATATAAAATAGCCTGACGTAAGAACCACACTTGAATGAGTACCGTGCGTAGCCATCGTAGACTAACAGGATCCCGCTGCATTTTCTCTCTCTTCTCTAGTTATTGCAAGCCACCTCTGTATCCCTTCTGTAACAGTATGCGTCCCTCCGCAACATCCTATGGACATTCGTTTCATTCGTTCTAAATTGTCATTATGTTAAACGTACTTACATCAGTTTATTGCTTCTGTGTCCTAAGTACCTCTGTTGTGGAATAACCTGACTGGTAACATCTGAGAACCAGCACGTTCCCTTCCAGTACAAAACCAAGCTGATAGCTTTGCTCTTGAAAGAAAGAACGGTCTGTTTTTTCCCTCCAGTTGCGCTCTTGCACAGTACTGATTGCTGCAATTTGTGAAATTTACTTAGAAGAAGCCTAAGACATGTTTAGCCTATTTACCCACTTTTCAACATGTTCGTAATATTTTGCTTTTCTCTACATTGTAATTTTTTTTCAAATTAATGTTATTAGAGTGCAAACTGATAACGTACCCTCATATACCGTCACGTCGTTTTGTGTGCAGAGTTCCTGTGATTATCTTTAAAAAATATAAAAATCCTGGTCTGTACAGGATAGTCAGAAACAGTCTGAAAAGTTTGTAAGGGTGCTGCAGAGGAAGGTGTGCTAAGAAGTAGTTATTAAGAAAAGAATTCGATACGTTCACCGTTTCGGAGTTGCTGGGCACTGAAGTTAGTCAGATTATCGCGCGTGCAAATTCAAGCAACCTTCCAGAGGTGGTGCCGCCTAACGTATTCTTCTTTTGGTTTCCTCAAACCGAACAAACGGAGCTTTGACTCACCTAGCTTGAATTTATCACTTCCGAAAATGGTACATTTTAACTGGTAATGAGCGTCTGAACAAGAGGACACTCACGGACCCACAGATCTGTGTGCACTACTACATTTTGGCGCGTGCAACTGCTTGAAATTGCGCGTACAACGACCTAATTGCCTAACTTCACTGCTAAATAACCCGGAAACGGCGGAACATATCGAACTTTTTCTTAACAATTATTTCTGAGCACAATCTTTCCTGCATCACCCTTAAAGACTTTTCAGACTGTTTCTGGCCACCTGGATATAAGAACAGTTCTGAAGATCTTAATCTCTGTAGGTTAAATGACCAAACCATCTATATGAAGTTCAACACCTAAAACATACCACTTTTGCGCAGCTTTATGATCCTAACTGCTGAGAAGAAAAATGAAATTAATCATTAAATCACAACCTTATATTTGCTTTAAACTGAAAGAGTATTTTAAACTGTTTCAAACTTTTCTGTTTGTTTCTCAAGCTGTAAGAAACGGAGTAGTTCAGCGGGAATCGAGCGCAGTTGTTACGCCCCCTCTCGCCGTGTCAAAAGCTGGAACATTCATGATTCATAGCACCTGTTGAGTCGGAGCTTGAGCGAATTTTCATTTTCCCGTATATTCACTGTGGCTACACCGTTAGGTGTGTGGGATTACGAACTTGTTTTACAAATAGGTTGTCAGTGCTGGGTTCACCTTACACAATGAAGTGGTGCAGTGATGAAAAACTTTGACTAGGTTTCTGGATGAATGCCGTGTAGAGCCAACCCGGGTCATCGTAATTTCGATTTGCTAATATTTCCATAAATAGCTTCGGGCGAGCGCTCGAATAACTTCTTCAGTACAGCGGAGACTAGTTTCTTTTCCATCCCCTACTAAACTAGCGAGCCCCTCATTTCTGCAGACGACGGTATCAACAAATCGATAAATTTTGTATATACTTTTCGTATATCTGTTCGTTGAAGTCAGGGAAAGAGTTTAGCGAAATCATCTTCGTTTTCATTTACTTTTTCGGGATGAATATTACAGTAACCAGAGGAAGTAATACTGAATATGTGTCAGCGTGTCATGTAATGATACACTGGGACGTTTCACTTTTACTTGTGCTGTTACCTATGTATAATTCTTTGCATCTTTTTATGCGAGAGTGTATTGTCTTAAAAGCTATAATATATACTAACTAGCCTAACGAAAGATTTACAGAATTTATCACATATAGTTCCTAAACTGCAGTGGCAGCTGGAACCTTTTTAATTCAAATTTTTCATCAGAGGAAACTGACAGTAAAATAATTGGATGCTATATTTAAGAACTAGTGTAACACATGCGACTGTCTCTAATACATTTCGATACACCCAGAAAATATCCTTCTCCTCGTGTTGTTTAGAGAAAACAAACTTAAACCTTCTTGGACACCAAATAAATTCCAGTCATATTGACCAACTAAAATGACGAGAAATGCACTTAAAATGCGGTATGCATCAATTTTTTAAAGATTTTTCTGTACATTTAATGTTGAATATCATATTCAAATCTTATTTCAGTCAACTATTAACAGAAAAATACCGTTGAATATAGATCACATTTTATCAGTGGCTTCTCTAGTAAATTAGCCATATATGGAAGTAGCTGTAGGAGATTTGTCCTTGATTAGATGTACATCAGAGTTTGGTACTACATTTTATTTGTGGATAGCTGCTGCATGTGTGAACTAGAATGCAGAAATAGCCGAAAACACTACAGTAAAAAAAAAGAAAAAATCTGGACTGTTTCACTGTACAAAAACTACTGATCATTATTTGGATCCTTGATTCGTACGTTTTGGTAATTGAAAACTGCTCAATAAAATTCTGAGACACCGTTCTCGATATAATTATATTAGGATCGCATGGCCTTGTTCTGTAGTAGTTTCATCTATCACGAGGATATTAAGGTAGCAGAGGATGGAAGTTTAAGTCTTCTGCGATCTTGTTGCAGCCCTCATCCCACTGTTTTCCTGCGACATAAGAAATATAGACAACTTCACATCCGGATGGCCGAATTAGCGTTTCTATCACTTGAGCGCGAGTCCATCGCAGTTCGCAATAGTTCGCTCTGTTTTAAATTTTGGCAGGTGAAATGTCACTAAACGTTCACATGATTTAGATGTACCTTATTTTTTGAATTATCCAGTTTTCTTTGCAAACTCCATACCAGAAGGGTATGAATCTTGCTCGTCGTGGATCGGGCACTGGAGTCTGTGGCTGTAAGCCGTTCCTGACCACATTGTTATTTTAATCTCGAGCAAGGAGCGTCCTGTACACAGCACGCATTCGTGTTTTAAGAGTCCGTGTGATGTATTTCTGAGACTGAGGTGGAAACCAGGCCGTCAGTTCACATGGAAGGGCAAGCCAGACCTAAGAAAATCACACTGCAGTTGGCTGGCGTACACGACGTAGCGTCATTAAATTGACGCGCGGATTCGGTATGAGTCTGGTTTAGTTCCGTGTTTTCTTCCGAGCTATCGGTCATCGCTGTTCGAGACTATTTCTCGGTTTTATCATACTGAGGCAATCCTTTTTTGGAAATTCCACCAGCTTGGCAGAGTTGACAAGATTACAGAGGTAGCTAACATGGACATCCGTCGAAGAATTTCCAAAACTTACTGACGCTCAGATACTGCGGGACGTCGCTAAATTAAATAATTTCCTCGAGGTAATTATCACGAAACAAAAAATTCTCCTTTGTCTCAAGTCTGTCAATGAAAAATAAGATTAAAGTGTCTGTCAAAAACACCATGCATTACAGGATACTATGCTTGGGGTTTGCCCTACAGACATTATCCCACCTAACAGCGGAAATTGTGAACTGCAAATGGTTCAAAATGGTTCAAATGGCTCTGAGCACTATGGGACTTAACATCTATGGTCATCAGTCCCCTAGAACTTAGAACTACTTAAACCTAACTAACCTAAGGACATCACACAACACCCAGCCATCACGAGGCAGAGAAAATCCCTGACCCCGCCGGGAATCGAACCCGGGAACCCGGGCGTGGGAAGCGAGAACGCTACCGCACGACCACGAGATGCGGGCGAACTGCAAATCACATATAACGAACAATGTTCCTCAATATATAGTGTGTAAACTCGTCCTTGCTGCAAATCACACAATTAACTACTTCTTACCACAAAGAGAGTTAGTAACAGAGTAATCGATAAGAGTCATGAACATTCTGCGTGCGATGGTAATGTTCTCGAGAATTAATTAATTACTCAGGACGATGAAGGAAGTCGCAGTGATTTACGAGGCATTCCGGTGTAAATGGTTTATTTAACTTGCCTTCTGTACAAGTACAAGCACAGACTGACGAACCGTCAACTGCCTTTACAGCTCTGGTCCAGTGTTTCTTTCTTGCTATGCTAATGTCATACATCACAACCGCTCTTCGAAGTCAAGGCTTTCTAGTGGTGGTGGAGGAGTTCTGCATAAAACTAATTATTTGTTATTCCTTCTAACAAGACGAGGGGTAGCCATCAAATCGAATATCTAAAATAGGTGTTCTTCTACTTCTAATAATAAGAAATGAGATTTCTTTCGTTACTAAGGAACTATTGGTCTTTCAGAGGGTCGCTGTTTTACTAACTTAAACCATCTGCTTACCCTGTGGCGTGTTTCATTAAAATAGATCAGCTGAAACTTCAGGGTAAAACGGGTGGTGGCCCTGAGCAGTCAGGGAAAAGTTACACGCAGAGACCTAAAGAGCAATGGAAAGAGCGAATGCTAAATTGGGTGGACTCAAAGTGGTTCTGTTTTGAAGAGTACCTTAGCTAATCGAATACATTCCGATAATAGATAAGTTTGCACCGCAGAGTCGGTTCTTATGTGTCATTCTTCGTGTACAGTATTCTGGAACTTGGTATGTCCACTGAACTGGTTACTTTTGAATAAAATTGTCACAACATAAGGAGACATGTGGAAGTTGAAAACTATTTGTGCAGTACCATAATACAACCTGTAGTTATGAGAGCAGCGCCTTTTCTTGTGTGTTGCCGTTATATGGGCTCTTAAGGTTTCCGATAAACAGTTCCCAAGAAATAAAAACAAAAGTCATCGTATCGTAGGTGAAGTGCAATATGTTTCCGATGATCTCTGCCTCACTTCCAATAATAATTGGTTTTGGTTTTGCAAATGTATGTAAGTGTTGCACCCAGCGAGATGACTGATGGCGACACGAATTTGATTGTAAGACCGAGTGGGATTCAAATTTCCGTTGACCAAATTCAATTTTTCTGAGATTTCCCGAAGTCACTTCATGCAAATAACAGGATAGATCTTTCAACGAGATCACACACAGAACCTAGTCCTCTGCCCTCAATGGCTGACTGAGCTAAGGTTTTCTGATGATTTATGTATAAACTTTCGGTACGCCAATTACCTTTCGTGTTTTAAATCCATATTAATATTTTGCTATGCTGGGCAGAAGCGAGCGTGTATGTCCGAACAAAATTGCTTTTTTCTTTTTATCGTTTAATTGTATTGTATGAACTATGTAGGCAGCCAGTATCCCTATATTTTCTAAGTAAAAGTCTTAAACTGTCTATATTCTTGTTTTCATTTCCAATGCTTACATGTAAACAAATGCTTAACCATCAGGGTTTCTAAGATTCACACGAGGTGTTCCGTCGTGACCTGGTGAAGCAGACGCACCTTTAGGTTTCAAGAATCTGTTTCACTGATGGTGCACGGCGAATTGGTCTAGGTCGTTTGGTTTTGATTGTACATACATCGCCAACAAATTTGAAGTGCGCAAACATTGAAAATAAACTTCGTATGTCACCAAAGATAATGGTTGAATGTGGGTCTACGCTATAGATATGATGCATCGGAGAAGCAAAATTGCTGCGAATGATTATAATTTTCTTACTAATACGAGAAATTATGTAAAACATGAGGAAAAGAGGTACAGAGTGCGTTTATATTACAAGTAGTTCAAATGGCTCTGAGCACTATGGGACTTAACTTCTGAGGTCATCAGTCCCCTAGAACTTAGACTACTTAAACCTAACTAACCTAAGGACGTCACACACATCCATGCCGTAGCGGTCGCGCGGTTCCAGACTGTAGTGCCTAGAACCGCTCGGCCACCTCGGCGGGCTATATTACAAGTGCGTATGCTTTATCGGATCATGGCGGTGCACCTTCTGCTTCAAAACTCATTAGAAATGAAAACAAATACTTACTATCAACGGGCCATTGTTCATAAAATGTACATCTTTCACTGTCTCTGTGTGCAGCATGAAACCGTTATAAATTCGAAAAATAGGAAAAATATCTTTTAGTGTCTAGCTCTAATTCACCTTCCAACTTCGATATTTTGCAGTCTTCTTTGAAACAATTGCTTCAGTCCATCTCCTGTTCGACCTTGAAGGAATCTACTATTTCAGAAACGACCTTCCGTTTTACAATCTCTGTAGGCATTTACCCTTTGTCTGGAATGATCTTAGCTATTGGTGTCGCTCTGTGAGATACCGATCTGTTCACATCCTGTGGCGTTCATGGGACCATTTCATCTCTGTATTCGTGTCATTAGTAAGTGTAATTTGTGATAAGGGTAGCTGCGTGTTGATTGGTTCTGCTCGAGTTAACTATATTTTCGATGAAGTGCAAATGGGTGAATAAATTTGTAGCAAAAATTGTTAAATAAAGCAAAACAACGGATTAATGTGTAGGTGCACCAGCTCCCGCAGAATTGTCAGTTAAGCGTTTTTCCCCCCTCGTTTCAGAAAGAGTAATAATTCAAAGGACGCCAAGCAACATAAACGGACATTGGACAATGATATTTCTCGTGTGTGCTAATGAAATACTGATGGTCTCGACGAAGGAAGTAGCAGTGATTCACGATCCATTCCGGTGTAAGCAATCTATTTACACTCGTGTTCCCAGATACCACCTACGAGCACGATTTGATGAATCGTCAGTCGCGGTATAAATAACCACATTTACATGGGACGTGTTGGTGTTTCTTTCTTGATATACTGAGCTCATACATCACGGCGCCGTGGGCCAGCGTGGTTGCGTGTCAAAGGCTGCTGATGGAAGCGGGGCGCGCCGCAGCAGTGGTAATGGCGCGCAGAGGGCGGCCACGCGGACTTGGGGCCAGATAAACGCGTCTAATCCGGTGACGCACAGTGGTCGAGGTGTCAACACAGGCGGCCGCGACAACGGGCAACAAATTCGAGCCGCTGCCCACCTGCCAGCGCCGCACAAGTAATTGCGCCGCGCCGGGGCGGGGGCGGGGGCGGTGGTGGGGGCGGTAATTGGCGCCGTCCTTGAGATGGCTGAGGGATAAGAGCGCCGGCCCGGCAGCGCCGTTGTCTGTTCCCTCCCCGTCGGGGCTCACGCTGTCCTACCGCGGGCGCCGAACGCTGCTCTCCGTTACCATCATCTGCACGTCGCATGTCTATCCATCTGCAACATGTGTATTTTAATTTCAGTCCTCGTTGTCCTTCGACGTCGCAAGAAAATGTGAACGCCTTCAAACGCAACATATTGAATTGAGTTAGTGCGTAATTTCTTAGCGATCTTCCGTAACTTTAATAAACACAAAAGATAAAAGTAAAAGACACTATAGTTATAATAATATATTCTCCTTCACTGTCCACGACAGTCTGCCAACGCTGGGACAGTTTTTCGATCCTGCGACTGTAGAAATCAGGTGGTCATAAGGGGAACTTGTCGATCCATGTTCGGAGTGCATTTTCATCCGGAAAGGAAGTTCTACAACAACTTCTACATACTTTGCAAGCCACCGTACGGTGCGTGCTGTACCACCACTAGTCATTTCCTTTTCTGTTCCACTCGCCAATCAATGAGGGGAATACGACTGCCTATATGCCTCCATACGAGGTCTAATCTCTCTGACCTTATCTTCATAGTCATTACGCAAACATTGGTGGCAGTAAAATCGTTTTGATGTCAGCTTCAAATGCCGGTTCTCTAAATTTTCTCAATAGAGCTCCTCGAAAAGAACATCGCCTTCCCTCCAGTGATTCGCATTTGAATTCCCGAAACATCCTGGAAATACTTGCTTCTTGAATGAGATATTCATTCTGCAGCGGAGTGTGCGCTGATATGAAACTTCCTGACAAATTAAAACTGTGTGCCGGACTGAGACTCGAACTAGGGACCTTTGCCTTTCGCGGGCAAGTGCTCTACCAACTGAGCTACCCAAGCACGACTCACGGCCCGTCCTCAAAGCTTCAATTCTGGCAGTACCTCGTCTCCTACCTTCCAAACTTCACAGAAGCTCTTCTGCGAACCTTGCAGAACTAGCACTCCTGGAAGAAAGGATATTGCGGAGACATGGCTTAGCCACAGCCTAGGGGATGTTTCCAGAATGAGAAGTTTGGAAGGTAGGAGACGAGGTACTGATAGAATTGAAGCTTTGAGGACGGGCCGTGAGTCGTGCTCGGGTAGCTCAATACCGAGTTCGAGTCTTGGTCCGGCACACATTTTTAATCTGTCAGGAAGTTTCGTTACTTGCTTCTTATTTGAACCACCGGTAACAAATCTAGCAGCCCGCCTCTGAAGTGGTTCGATGTCATCCTTTGATCCCAAATGCTCGAACAGTGCTCAAGAATAGGTCGCACTAGTATCTTACATTCAGTCTCCTTTGCAGATGAACCACACTTTACTAAAATCTCCCAATAAACCGAACACCATTCGCCTTCACTGCTACACTCCTTACAGGCTCTTTCCATTTCACATTGCTTTGTAACGTTACGCCTAGATATTTAATCGGCGTGATAGGTCAAGCGGCACACTACTAACGCTGTATCCGAAAATTACGAGTTTGTTTTTCCTACTCATCCACATTAACTCACATTTTTCAGCATTTAGAGCCAGCTGCGATTCATCACACCGACTAGAAATTTTGTCATAGACATCTTGAATACTCAAAGACGAAGGTATTCGACAGAAAGTGGAAGAGGTGAAAATCTGATGGTACAAGATAGGTGAATAAGGTGGGTGCGGAATGACTTCCCAACCCAAATCCTGTATAGTTTTTGTCAGTCTAGCAGAATGCGGACGTGTGTTATCGTGTTTCTCGCTATCTTTCTGGTCGTTGCTCTTGGACTGCGTCTGCAAGATGTCTCAGTTGTTAACAATTAATGTCAGCAGTGATGATAACACTGGGGGGAAGCAATTTGTAGTACACCATACCGTCACTATTCTACCAGATAATTAACGTTATCTTTTGTGGATGCGTGCAGGTCTTTATAGAGGGAGTTGCTGCTTTGTTCGGGCTCAACAGTTCCCTTCCTTTCCTGTTGTTGGCATGAAGACGCCACTTCTTGTCACCAGTAACGACACAGGATGGGAATGGTCGGTGTCGTTCACGAGCCAACTGATGAGCAAGCAGAGACTCACATATGGCCATCCGCTGATTTTTATGATCTTGGCACAGAGCATGCGGTACCCATACACTCGATTTTTGAACCTGCCCCATTGCATGCAAGTGCCCCACAATGGTGGAATGATCTTGTAATGATCACAGTTCATCACATTTCCCAGTCCTCGAGTAAACTGACGTGGATCTTTGTGGATTAATGCGTTTAAACGATCTTCATCAAACCCCGAAGCTCTTCCTCAAGGGGGAAAGTCACTAATGTCAAAACGTCTCAACGCCTTCTCCTCTCTTGCGTTCATCGTAGTTCCGCCGCTTGTGGTTACGCCAGAACAATTATCTCGCTTACATGCTTAATGTCAAATATTTAACACATTAACGCAACTGTAAAGTACTCACAAGTTGTAAGCTGTTTTATACATGAGAGCTTGATTCTTTAAAGAACAGGGAATTTACTGGTTTCACTACATGTCTGCATATACTATTGCAAACATTTCGTTTTCGTGTTTGCTTTTGCGAGCATCTGTCTGTGGATTACGCGAGATATATGTAGATTTTTTCAATAAGTAGGCTAGGTCATATGATCCGATAGATTATGAGAAAAATAAAGAACTAGGAAAAGTATGAGTTAATATTAACGCAATACAGGCGGTGGTGTGTATATCTGTTGTTTGAGACAGTCAGTTATAGTCGGCAGAGTGACTGTGGTAAACTGACCGATTCGAATTATTTTAATTATTCATACTTTGGACGCAATTACTCTACCATAACACACACAATTAACAGCAAAAATGTTTCACTGCGTTTAAATGTCAGTCCACCAGTAATTAATTTTAAAAACTGACTTTGTCAGTTCACCTTTGCAACTTTCTACTGTCCACTAGCGTGGCATTACAAACATCGTCTTTTTCAGTCAAAGCTTTTCCTTGAAAAACTGTATGAATTAGTTCTTTCTTGTGCTTTTTCTTTCTCCTGTCGGCAGGTCTGACGGTTGACTTCACACAGATATTTTCAGGACGTGGCAGTACCATTTCAGTTGTGTGGGATTTCCCTCCACATTTTCTCGCTACAAATCCTCCAAATCCTCCTGAAAAAAAGGGAAATGGGGAAAAAGCTTAATTCCACGACACATTGGTACACCGCATTCCCTACACATACCATCGTGTAGCTTGTAACTAAACCGTTTTGCCGGTTTCGATTATCAGATTCAGGGCGAGAAGAGAATAATCGCATGTTCACGTCAACTAGTAACAGGCATTAAGCAGGCATGCAGGAGCGGCGTGGCTTGCGTTGCACTGCTTCGTGTGCGGCCTGTGCTCAATCGAGTTGAGCGCGTTGCGCATGCGTGATAATGGCGCAGGCCGTGTGCAGCCTTTTCCGCAAACTATAACTGGCTGAATTAGCCACCTGTTCAGCTTCGTAAGATGGCGTTGTTTGAAACACAAATCAAGACATAAAATGCGTGTATCACTCTTATTCGCTTGATGAATACAGGTCAGTACTATGGAGTACTCCATGAGGCGCGCGTAGAGAATTTAGCAATTTGGTACTACGTATGTACCATGTGAAAATGCGGCTTACGTCGTTAATGTATGAAAACGGCGGCCAGAATACCAACGCATGATTTATTGCGGTCCGCTAGCTCTGTCTTCCGGATCTTCCGAGAGACTGCTAAACACAATAGTTTTTATTTATTTATTTATTTATTTTTTAGGTTCCGAGAGACCGATTGGTCACAGAACAGTATTTCAGAGATTAAAATCTAGCGAAGTGCTTAGTCCAGGACAAGTAGCTCTGTACTGAAGAGAGAAGCATTGGCACTAGCCCATTAACAATGAAATCGGCCGCAAACTTTCACGATGGAAATTTTCCCTCACTCTCGTGAAGGAATGAAGGAAAACTCCGGAAAATTAACCCGCGAAGGTCAGACTGCTACTTTAACAGTGTATGTTACTTGTTGTGTAACGTAATAAAGCACATGCCTGTAAACGAATAATTAAAAAATATTCTTTTGCGGGATGCGCCATAATGAAAATTATAAATCGGCATTATGTTTTGAGCTGGTATATAATGCTGTGAAAAACCGTGCAATGCCGAGAAAAAACTATTGCGCCAAAGAAGCAGACGTCATGCTACCAATGTGACATAGTGTGCTCGTATTGACATTGAACCTGTTGCCTTGATACTATAGCAAATCGGCTTATTATTATATTACAGTTTTAACTGATTGTACATACATTCTAGTCTCATTTAACTTGAGCATACAATCCCCCTAAGTTACTTAAATGCATTAGTATCCTACAGAAAAATGTATCATGGTAATCTGTTACTACCTCATCTTAGCTATATTACTTTATAAGCTGTAGTCTACATTAGTCGATCTTACTGACGTAAAATTTGTTATAGACCGTAATGAATGCAATATTTATTCTGTATATGTTGCGTATCGTTTCGATTTATTAATTCAATCTACATATACCATACAAGGTACGGCTCGGTGTGTGGCGGAGCTACTGCTGCCTAATTACTCGTCTTAGATGTAACGTCTTGTGATTTCACGTGCACGTTGTCACATTGTGAACAATACATTTTTTGTGCAGTTTGACGAGCGTGTGGTGTAATAATGCTGAACGTCTGAAGAACCACGGAGCTCTTTCCTGAAATGCTGCTATGTATTCTCTAGTTGTATCCTTGCAAAGATCCTAATTCAATCACAGTAATCAAGAATCGCCTGACGGAACCTTCAATCGGAGCGTCGTTCGGAGATCAGTTCTGCTTCCTTAATGTTTTCTGATGAACCTCGCTCTGGCGATTCGCTTTCCCACAAATCTATACTCGTTGGCATTTCATGGCAAGCCGCTCTAGACCCCGGTATATTTTATATTTGTAAACTATTCAAGTGATTTATTGGCGATGACACAGTGAAAAAATATTTAGCTGCTTTATATTACATTTGGCTGTACTGAGGGTCACCTGCAAGAATCTGCAGCTAACGTGGAGAACACGGCAAGCGCTGTAACCCGATCTCTCAGAAATTTCGCTTAGTGGAAGAGGTGTCAAAATAAGCGAACCCGTGTCTCGTCTTATCCGCCGATACTCTACCGTTTATGAAAAAATGAAGGTCGAAGTTTTCGATGTATTTTTCCACGTACTTTATGGACCTTTTACCATGCGATGTCCGTAGTGGCACAGTCGTTAGCGTTGCGGTTTTCTAATTTTGCCCCTTGTGTTCGAAACCCGATTATTACTTTTATTTTTGTTTTTCGTTTATATACACATGTCTGCAGAAGATTACTACACTAATGTGTTTCAGTGCAGCCGGCCGCGGTGGCCGAGCGGTTCTAGGCGCTTCAGTCCGGAACCGCGCGACTGCTACGGTCGCAGGTTCGAATCCTGCCTCGGGCATGGATGTGTGTGATGTCCTTAGGTTAGTGTGTGATGTCCTTAAGTTAGTTAGATTTAAGTAGTTCTAAGTTCTAGGGGACTGATGACCTCAGATGTTAAGCACCATAGTGCTCAGAGCCATTTGAACCATTTGTTTTAGTGCATATTGATATAGCATTGTTCTGCGAAATTGTTGCCAAGGTGAGAAATCATCACCAGTGTTAACGTCGTTTCTTTTCAGAGTGAGATTCATATGTAGAAATGTCACTGTGGCAAAGCTGCATTCACGTAATGCTCGTGGTGTTCGGAACTTCCGTGTTTCGGATGTTTCTACGACCGTATCACCCAAACGCCCAAGGGAATGCACCAAATCTTCCTGAAGAATAAACACCTATTTCTAAAATATAATTATTGCTATAGGAGTTGATATGACAGAATCTGAGATTTTAAAAAAAGATTGTGACCACTCAGCATACCATACGCACAAATTACATAAAAATGTGACATTTTTGAGATATCCAGCTGTAATTTTACGATTCATACAAGCCCATGCATGCCCTATTTTGATTAGAAACATTCATATAGTAACCTTCTATGGGCAAGGGTAGATAAACGAAAATAACCATATCAGACATTACGCAATTGGAAAGCCATAGTTAATTCATCCACATTTTGACCAAGCGGTATAGCGCAGTGGAGCCGCCCTATTTGTCCGAGCGGTTCTAGATGCTTCAGTCCGGAACGCGCTGCTGCTAGGGTCGCAAGTTCGAATCCTGCCTCGGGCATCGATGTGTGTGATGTCCTCGGGTTAGTTAGGTTTAAGTAGTTCTAAGTTCTAGGGGACAGATGACCTCAGATGTTAAGTCCCACAGTGTTCACAGCCATTTGAACCATTTTGACTGATGATCTCAGATGTCAAGCCCCATAGTGCTTGCAGCCATTTTAACCTTTTTTTCGTGTAGCGCAGTGGTTAACATTCGAGTGGACGACGGTTCAAACACGAGTCGCGCCATCCTGATTTAGGTTTTCCGTGAGTACCCATAATCGCTTGAGCCACATGCCGGGATGATTCAAAATGGTTCAAATGGCTCTGAAGACTATGGGACTTAACTTCTGAGGTCATCAGTCCCCTAGAAGTTAGAACTACTTAAACCTAACTAACCTAAGGACACCACACACATCCATGCCCGAGGCAGGATTCGAACCTGCGACTGTAGCAACAGCCCATTTCGGACTGATGCGCCTAGAACCGCTCAGCCACTTCGGCCGGCCGGGATGATTCCTTCGAAAGGGTATGACCGTTTCCTTCTCCGTCATTCCCTAATCTGAACTTCTGCTATGTCTCTAATGATCTCGCTGTCGAAGGGGCGTCGATCAGTGATGTCCTTCTTCTCATCCATATTTTGCTATGGCTGAGACTAAGTTGACAGTTTCTCCAGTGAATGCAGTTCTCGATCGATGGAACGAACTATTTTTTGGTCCCTTGTAAGAATCTTATTTACTTCAAAATAAAAAAAAAGCTCCGAAGAAAAAGTCGTTACATGTTTCGGTGATGGTGTGTAGCATTACATGACTTAGATAGTTTTCAGAAAATATTGGTCTTTTTCCAGCACCAGTGTGCCTAACTCTGTAGGGGAAACGCCTTCTCATGAGCAATATTTAAACCCCAGCTCGGCCGTCCAGATTTAGAGCTTCTCTGTTAGTCATACCGGATGAACGCTGACGGGCTCCTGCAACAAGACTACGACCGATTGCCTGCTCCGACTTCCGACTCAGCTACTGCCTAATCACTACTGACAGTGACGTCAGCGGGACGTCAAACTCAAAACTTCAGTTTCCGAGCTCTTTAGAGCGGATAATCACTAGTTCGATACTCCGCTTCGCAAGCTGCTCTTCCGCGAGTTGCGCGAAACCAGCCGCGAGTAGGCGTAATCGCTGGAGGTGCGACGTGCCACCGCTTCAACGCGCGAGCAGCGCTGCGGCGCGGACGTCGACGGGCCCGCGGCTGGCGCCGCGGCCTGCCGGCCACTGTAAATATTCATCAGATGCCGTCGCCTGCCTGAGGACTTTGCATAACAAGCGCTCCTACTCGGAATGCGGGATTTATGCGCCATTATTAGCGCCCCTGTTTCACATTAGCGGCTCACCTTTTTTTTCCGGTCCAGCTTCTCCCACTTATTTATTTCACACGAGGTGCTCTGCGCCGGGCGCAGTAGACGAGCCCACGCGCTCGTACTTATCCCGTGAAATACGCCGCGACAACTGGTTCTCCCAGCATGCACCGCGAATTGAACTGTAGACCCATTTAAAAACGTAAATACTTGAGTACTGGCTAGATGAGCTCTTCATTTGCACCTACAGCGGTTTTGTATCAGTTTTCTACGTATCAGTCTCAGGTGCAAGGTGGAGACTACTTTTTATCGTATCATGAGTTCAATTTTCGTAACATTTAAATGCGCCTTTGATGGGAGAGAAGAATTATTACTCTGTTCAAAGTATTGGAGCTGTATGTAGGACGCCGAAATTCGTTGATTCAGCCTTTGGAATCAGTTCTTGAATGGCTTTATCAAGATGATATATATTTTTCTTCAAGCAATAGCCAGTCAGATTTCTGTTGTCTCTCATCTGTCGAACAATCTTGTTGCCGTCTCTGCTGCCCTTGAATCTTCCTGGCAGATTAAAACTGTGTGCCGAACCGAGACTCGAACTCGGGACCTTTGTCTTTCGCGGGCAAGTGCTCTACCAACTGAGCTACCCAAGCACGACTCACGACCCGTCCTCACAGCTTCAGTTCCACCAGTACCTCGTTTCCTACCTTCCAAACTTCACAGAAGCTCTTCTACGAACCTTGCAGAACCAACACTCCTGGAAGAAAGGATGCTGCGGAGACATGGCTTAGCCACAGCCTGGGGGATATCATTCTGCTGCCCTTGTTTGTAGTCTTGATGTTCCCTACAAATCGAATGGGATATATATCGCACAAACCTGAGTATATTTATAGTACTGACCGTACAAGTATATTGTGTGCATTTATTCCGTAGATGATGAACTTGATAATCTCGATATTGTACCAATGAATCAGTGTCTATTTCCTGTCTTTCGGACACGCGAATAACTGTCCATTCGTAGCAACGTGCTTCACTTTAGTTCTTCTGTTAGTAGCTTTCAGTATATCACGGCATTTACGCTACGATAAAACCTGTATTAAGGTATCGAGTAATAGCCCCCATGGTACTAGAGGGTGCTGTAGAGGTAATAGCTATAGGGGAAGACAAAGATTGGAATAAACCCAACAAATAGTTGAGGACGTTGGATGCAAACGCTTACCTGAGGTGAGCAGGTTGGCACATAGAGGAAGCAGTGGCGGGTCGCCAATTAGAAGACTGATGACAAAATTTTGTGGGTTGGGTTGTGTGTTATCTGTGTCTTCGACAGCTATTCTGGTTGCTGAAGAAATGATGTTATTTCAGATACGTTATAATGTTTGAATATGTGATAAATATATTTCGGCTACACAGTTAACTCACACGAACGTTCTTTCCGTACTAATTATTTGCCTATGCCATGAATACGCAAAAACAAATATACATAATATTTAATGATGGGCCGATCACGTGGTACTTTCTTTATTCACTTGTCCTCTCGAGGAACTGACAAGTGTCACTAAAACTTCGCCACGTGTAAGCATACTGAAAGTGCTGTGGAATAAACAGCTGAACGCACAACAGTTTAGCGCCATGAATGGACGGAAGATACACAATAACTTTACGATCCATTGTTGAGCTCTATGGCACGAGGGAGTACGCCTGTTAGATTGGACGAGCGGAGGTCAAAGGGCTATAGCGGAGCATACGTATGAACTGTCTTACGAACAGGTAGTATGCAACTGCAGAACAGTGTCAAATGTCAGGTGTAGTACAAAGAAAATTGTAAATCTTCCCCTGTTAATTCACTATCGTGCTTCATAACTGCTGCACTCAGCAAATCCGCTCTTCATAATCATTTTTGACCTAATGGCCTCTTTTCGCTCAGGCTGAATTTACAAACTGTAGTTTACCGTAGTTTTCTTTTTCTTACGGTATTATTATTATTATTATTATTATTACATATTTCTTTCGCAAGTGACCCAATGCTGTAACATATACACACATATACACATGCCAGCTTACAATCAAAGCCTCAATCGCAATTTCATTTTTAGTTTCTTTTAAATCACGTTTATGGTACGCAAATGTCACATTGCCGTAGCAAATTCAGGATTCTTTTTTGTTACAAATAACAATTTTCAAATGACATAAAAAGCTTATTTTTCACTTTTGTTAGATGTAACTACTACTGTGTAACATAAAAGCCTAATAATTCCATTTGTACACACTTGGTATCTAAAAGTTTCATTACAGAAGCTGCCAACAGCTCTAATGAATTTAGTGAAACACATTCTTTAAATACATTGCAAGCAGTACACATAAAACCTAATCTCATTAAAGCACAACCGGTTACGACCTTTCTGAGCATAAACAAGTGCAGACTAAAGGACACTCACGCGCTTGGTGAGATGTAATTAGGTTTGCCATCCGTCCCAATGTATCGGGACCGTCACCGTTATGGACCTTCTTGTCTCGACATCCCGACTAGACCCAATTTTGTCTCGATTTTGCTGAATACTGTTACGAGCTTGGCTCAAGTACTGAAGTAACAGCATCTGTTAGCGCAATATGTAAATGCAGCCCCAGTACGTTTTGTTTATGCCAACAAGTTTATGTTGATAACGTCATCCCACAAGTGGAGTTGCATGCTGCGTATCCTGAATCGACGATGTAAGCGCCTTCTAGATCTAGCGTCGTCATTCGAGAAAACAGACTTCTCCAGTAGTACGGAGCTGGAACTATTTAAGCAGCTCCACACGGAAGAATCGTGCAGTTATCATGTGAACAGCGATCTGACAAGACGATTCTTTCCTGAACGCAAATGCCAGCTGCTAAAATTATGGAAGTATTTGTTTTCTACTCCCGAACACAACGCAACTGTGGAGATAGTAGTTTCGCTGATGTCGGGCCAGTGGACAGATGAAAGAAATAGACTGCTGCCAGGGACTGTGGAATCAATCTTACAGTGCCAGTTTAACTATAAGCTGGCTTGCATGAAGTTTTCTACATACGTAAAGGGGAAAAAAAACTCGCAGAAAAAGGTTAAATATTTCGAAAAATATGGTGTACCAACTACTTCAGCCGCAACAAGTTCCATGTAATTGGGTTGTAAATGAAAAGTAATTAATGACATTTTTTACTTCATTTCTACACCCCAACTCAGAGTATACCGACAAGTTCCCAGCAAGATACGGCAACCCGAGTTATATTATAACTGTTCGTTTCTCTGCCGTTGAAACCTGTTGTTGCTCCAACTAAATACAGGAGTTTCATGCGTGAAGCCTTCGGTGTGTGTAAAGAGTGCCTTTCATTAAACACTGCATCTCAGCGTTCTACTAGGTGCAAGTGCATCTAACAAGCCTATTATCGGATTCCTTGAAACTAATACAGTGTAGTGTTTCTGTTGATATTGACGGATGACCACTGTTAAAAATAATGGGAAGAACACATCGTTATTTAATCATTTAAAATACCGGTATAAACACAGTTTATTTCGGGGCTAAGAGAGGACCTCAAAAAGCAAAATACATATTACTATGGCAGAGCATGTAACTTTTATTGAATTCTGTGTTACACCTCATAGTTACACAGATACGTGACACTATTTTTCAGTGTAGCTAGTTACCGAGACCCTGTAACACCGGTATTACCGTTCTGCCAATCATTCGATTCCTCGGCGATAAAAATCCGATCCTCAGTCACAGAGACATTCGACAACCACTGCCTGAACGTCCTCAACGTTGGAAAAATCTGCAGTTTCTGCCAATAAGTTCCTGGGTAGTGATCATTTCCTGTACAGCCCGAACAGTGTCAGCTGTGATCGGTGTCAGTAGGTTTGATTCCCCATCAGCTTCACCCACGTATGTGTTGTCTTGGCCAAATTGTTAACACCATTTGTTACGACTGGATGCGACAATGCTGTTAGTCAACGTACATCTGGAATTTCACGGTAAATCTGTGTGCCATTTATACGTTTTGCCAACAAGATTCATAATCCAACTTGGGAGTACTTTTCCAGTTGCTGCGTCATTTGACTCCTCCACTGTGATGCACCTGTTATTCGTAGCGCAGCACAACTGCGTCTGCAGAAAACCCGGAACGTGTACTGTCTTCTGACAAAGCGCCACTCTTATGGCGAAATGGTCTTGGCGTAGAACGAAGTGTGTGACTTACTGTTCGAAATCCCCTCGTACCATATCCATTGGCTCACAAAACGAAGGGAGTTTTGGGGTTAATGTCCATTTGTCATTGACGTCTTTAGAGAAGTTAGAGTGTCTCAGATGAATATGGGAAGAAAAATGGCTTTGTCGAAGGATCGAAGACGTATTGTCATTCGTCTTCCTGAAAAAGTGTAATGAAACCACTGTAAGCTTAATGAATGATGGCCAGGCACAGATTAGAACTCGTAAGTTTCGTGTAAATGGATGGAGCAGTCTGTTTACAGGCCTACAGGAATCCTTTCTCCATGATAACCTTGGCTAGGAAAGAACCGAATTGATCAAAGAATCCTTGCACTTCATATGTGTTTTTTACTTTACTAAATCAACGGTTAGCTGAGTAAAACCCTACATTAACATACCGGCATCACTACATCTATTCAATACAATATTTCGTGGTATACGAAAAAAAATTGAAGCCTTCAAAGCAAATAGCACACAATCACTGTACGTACATGAGCGATACGTTTATCACACAATTACAACTTGAATTTATGCTGACTAGCGAACCGGGCAACTGGATAAGCGTTCTAATTTCCTTCTCCTCCCACCCTCTGTCCATTTCCCTCATCTGCCCTCTCTCAACGTTTCCTGCCCACCATATCTTTGTCTGTCCACATGTTCATTGAAGTATTCTGTAAAAATCTGAAGTAAATCGGTCAAGAATATCGGTCTTCACCGACTTACTTACATATATATATTCTTGACCGATTTACTTCAGATTTTTACAGAATACTTCAATGAATATGTGGACAGACAAAGATATGGTGGGGAGGAAACGTTGAGAGAGGGCAGATGGGGGAAATGGACAGAGGGTGGAAGGTGAAGGAAATTAGGACGCATATATAATACAACCACGGAACCCTCATGTCTGTCTACTGACAAAATAGCTTTAACTATGAATATATTGGTTGGCACCACTGATGACAATACATTAACGCCGGCTGCTGGTGGCCGAGCGGTTCTAGGCGCTTCAGCCTGGAACCGCGCGACCGCTACGGTCGCAGGTTCGAATTGTGCCTCGGGCATGGATGTGTGTAATGTCCTTAGGTTAGGTAGGTTTAAGTAGTTCTAAGCTCTAGGGGACTGATGACCTCAGATGTTAAGTCCCATAGTGCTCAGAGCCATTTGAACCATTTGAATACATTATCTGTTATCTATATAGATAGATATTCAGCGATCACAGGCCCTGCAGACCACACGCTGCTTCCACAAACTGCCTCCATTGCTTTCTGTTTTGTGCCCGGTTCCTCCAGGTGTCTTCAGTTCCCAGGGCTGCAAGGTCCTTCGCAGGGTCGTCCATCCAGCGCTGCCTTGGTTGTCCAATGGGGCGTATGGTGTTTGGTTTCCCCGCTAGTGCCATCTTCGCCTGTCTTCCATCTGGCATACGGGCTACATGGCCCACCCATTGTATTCTTTTGCTCTTTATCTTCTGCAGGGTAGTTGGTTGTCGCATCAGAAGGTAGATTTCCTCGTTTTTCCTCCTCCTCCTCCTCCTCCTCCTCCTCCTCCTCCTCCATTCTCCATTATCTAAAGCTGATCCCCATATCCTCCTCATTACTCTTCCTTCAAATGTTAATAGTTTTTCCCTTTCTCGCTTGGTCATGCTCCATGTTTCTGAACCGTACATTACTGCAGGGCGTATCACTGCGTCGTAGATTTTCATCCTAGTGTTCACTGATTATATATACAGTGGCGGTCAAAATAATAGAGCCACCTGGCAAAGGTTTGGAATAAAGTGCACATTTATTACTTGACATGTTTGAACTATGATGGAAACCATTACAACCGAGTCACATTGTACTATAGTCAGTTATATCGATAACACAACACAAAATAATCAGTAATAATCGATAATATTCAAAAGAATACCAGACCACAGGGTCAAAAAAATAGAGCCAATTGAAACAAATATATTGTACTTGATCTCAGTCTTATGAAACGTACAGGAACAGTCTTTTTTGCATAGGACTGCATTAGTACTTCGTGGGGTAACCCTTATTTTTGAGGATTGCCCTGCACCTCTTACCCATAGAGTCTACTAAACGCCTGCATTCGTCACTACTGATCGCATACCAGGCTCTCTGGATTTCTTCCCACAGTTTTTCTGACGATGTAGCTTTTGAGCGGTCAATTCTCTTGTCTAAGATCTCCCATAAGTTCTCAATGGGTGATGCGTCAGGGGACTGAGGTGGCCACTCTAATACTTCGATATTGTGCTCTTGAACAAACTGCCTTATGATCCTTGCAGTATGCTTTGGATCGTTATCGTGCTGAAATTTCCATTTCAGCGGCATTTCCTCTTCAGCATAAGGCAGCATCACATTTGCCAAGATGTCTTTGTACATTTCTGCGTTCATTATGCCGTTGATACGGTGTATTGGACCAATGCCGTACCACGAAAAACATCCCCATACCATAACACTTCCGCCACCGTATTTCACAGTTTTTAAAGTGTACTTGGGATTAAATTCCTGGTTTGGTGGGCGGCGCACATAGACTTTTCCGTCTGAGACAAACCTATTAAACTTGGATTCATCGGACCAAAGGATGTTCCTCCACCAAGTATTAGGTTTTTGTTCATTTCTCCGGGCAAAGGCTAACCTTTTCCGAACATTAGCTTGTGAAACATGTGGCTTCTTTCTTGCAATGCGCCCATTCAATTTTGCAGATCTCAGTCGTCTTTGAATCGTTGAGGTTGATGGTTGAACATCATGTTCGTCGCTAAACAAAATGGCTTTCAGTCGTGGTGTTGACAAAAATGGGTCTTTCTTCACTTCCCTAGTGATGAGTCTGTCTACGCGAGGAGTAGTTACACGAGGTCGCCCCCTGTTCTCCACCTGCGGCTTTGTTTGTTTTGACCGTCTCATGGCGTTCTGGACCCGTTTTCGCGAAACGTGCAAGACATTGGCTATTTTATTCATGGACATCCCACTTTTGAACATCCGGAACATTACTATACGCTCATCTTCACTGGTATGCTTTGCTCTGCCCATCTAGACGAATGTAAACAAAACCACACGTCAATTTACATACAAAACAACTGCATAAAAATCAATTTAAAGGCACATGTGTAAAGCGGCTCTATTATTTTGACCCATAAGATTCTTACCTTTATGCCTCTTTTCACACGTCTAGCTCAAACGCTTCCTTTCGGACGACTAAAGATAGCAGCAACGTCTTCCCTGATGTTGTCTACAAGGGACTGACAACACGGCACTCGTGGCGATTTCGCGAACTAATAGATATCCTAGTTCTTAATCTCGTCAATAGAGGTGGCTCTATTATTTCGACCGCCACTGTATATATATAATTTCAAAAGCCGGCCGGAGTGGCCGTGCGGTTCTGGGCGCTGCAGTCTGGAGCCGAGCGCCCGCTACGGTCGAATGTTCGAATTCTGCCTCGGGCATGGATGTGTGTGATGTCCTTAGGTTGGTTAGGTTTAATTAGTTCGAAGTTCTAGGCCTAAGAAGTTAAGTCGCATAGTGCTCAGAGCCATTTGAATCACATTTCAAAAAATATAGCCTGTGACCTTCTGAATGTTCACTACAGTATTGAGAAAAACTTTGAAGTAAATAATTCAAGAGCTATTCGAGATGTTTAGAAAAAACATTTCCTCTTTATACGTCACATATATATATATATTTGTGTGCTATATATATTAAAATATACAGCCTACGCTCTTCTGAATGCTCATTAGAGTAACATGTAAACATCTGAAGTAAATAGGTGTACTGCTTTATGAGATTTTTGGTTACATTGTTTCCTTGTCCTGTGTTACATGTATATTTATATACTACATGCATTAAAAAAAAACCAGCCTATGTCTGTCTGAAAGTTCATTAGAATATAGGTAGAAATTTGAAGCGAATCGGACAAGAGCTTCTCGAGACTTTTGGTAACAAATGTTCTCCTTTATAATTGCACGGGTATTTAAATGTTTATATATATTAAATATGTAGGCTATGTCCGTCCATATGTTCATTAGAATATGATATAAAAATCTAAAGAAAACGAGTCAAGAACTTTCGAGATTTTTGGTAACAATGTTAACGAAAGACTTTTCCTTACATAGTACTATACATTTGTTTCGTTTCTTTTCGTGAATTTAACAGTTCGAAACGCTTTCACTGTGGGGCACCGTGGCATTTAAAATATTTAGCAGCTAATTAAGAGTTTGTCTTGCAAATACAATGCAGCCACCTGATGAACAAAACGTTCGAAAGGGGTAAAGGTAAGAAATAATAACATGTGCCAAGGAAAAATTTCAACAAGTTAGTTGTTGGTAGCTTTTCTTGTAATATGTAGTACAGCCACGAAACCCTCATGTCTGTCTATTGACAAAATACGGCGGGGTCAGGGATTTTCTCTGCCCCGTGATGGCTGGGTGTTGTGTGCTGTCCTTAGGTTAGTTAGGTTTAAGTAGTTCTAAGTTCTAGGGGACTGATGACCATGGATGTTAAGTCCCATAGTGCTCAGAGCCATTTGAACCATATTGACAAAATAGCTTTAACTATGACTATATTAGTTGGCACCAGTGATGACAACACATTAACTGTTATTCTTATGGTTGATTTTAATTAATAAATTTGGTTGTAGATCTCTAGAGGTTGTGCACCCTTGTTATACATAATATGTGTCGGAAAAGGCCGACGTTTATCGGTTTGTAAAGAATGGGAGATGAGAAACTTGCTGCTTGACCTTACGGTCACAGTAAGTGGTTAAGCGTCGTACGGAGAGACAGTTTGTGGATATACCGTGGCGAGTGAGAGACGGCCGCGTAGTGGAGGGAGGCGGAGGAGGGTCTGAGGCGAGCCGTGACGGCGACTTGTTGATGGCGCCCTGCGCACACCACACCACGCCACGCGGCGCGGCGCGCACCTCCGCCGTATGACTCAACAGCTGCGCGCCCGGGCCCGGGACAAAAGCGCCATCTCACGCTCCGTGGCTTCACCGCTCTCCTTGGTCCGGCCCAAGGTTACAATAACGTGACCCCAGACAGCGCCACGCCGGCACTCATCAAGTGCCATTGCCGCGGCATTCCTGCTGTTCCGAACCGTCCGCTTCATCACCGCCGCCGCCGTCGATATTCCCTCTAATGACCCACACTACTCGCCTGCGCTTTTTACTCCGTATGCTGTCTGGGTAATTACATTCAGCTGGAGTTGTCCGCTTCAGACTTTTTATCAGCCGAACTCGTGACGTTTCGAAAAGACGACAAGCGCTCGTGCGCGCGCACGCATTCCGTAACAGGCGTCAGGAAAGATGCGCAACTGCCCTCGTATTACCGTCTTAAAAGAGAAACTACAGAACACCTGCAGTGATAATGACGAAGGTCCAACTGTAATAACGACAGACTGAGTATTCAGATTACTTACGAGAGAAGTTCAATAATTAATGTAATGCTTTTCTTCCTGGGCCAATTTCCTTTGAAAAAAATGCGGAATTTGTTGTGGGACATATTGGAATATTTCTGCTTCAGTCCCTATGGTTTCTTGAAGTTGTGACAGACGGCGGCGCTGTACATAGCCTTCAAAATAGCGCCTGTAAGTTGCCTTCCAAGCGCAGAGCTGTCATTGAGTTTCCTTTGGCGGAAAGCCAGAGCATCGCTGGTGTTCATAGGCGATTGCACAATGGTTACAGATACCTGACAGTGAATAAAAGCACGGTGAATCGTTGGGCGAGGCGTCTGTCATCACCGCAACGAGGCCGCGCAAACCTGTCTGACTACGGCGTGCCGGTCGGCCGCACACAGCTGTGACTCCTGCGATATTGGAACCTGCAGACACCCTCATTCAGCGATACTGCATTCCCTTGTTATTCTGAATTACGAGGCAAAATTCATTTGGACATACATGCCTGCAAGCAATATCGTATTTCTAGAATGAAATTTTCACTCTACAGCGGAGTGTGCGCTGATTTGAAACTTCCTGGCAGATTAAAACTGTGTGCCGGACCGAGACTCGAACTCGGGACCTTTGTCTTTCGCGGGCAAGTGCTCTGTGAAGTTTGGAAGGTAGGAGACGAGGTACTGGCGGAATTAAAGCTGTGAGGACGGGGCGTGAGTCGTGCTTGGGGAGCTCAGTTGGTAGAGCACTTGCCCGCGAAAGGCAAAGGTCCCGAGTTCGAGTCTCGGTCCGGCACACAGTTTTAATCTGCCAGGAAGTTTAATATCGCATTTTTCCTCCGAAAATGGGTAAGCTACTTTCGTGTAAAATGCGTCGACTTAACGAGGATATACATAATGGCTGTATCAGTACAAGTTTTAGACGCATAGTTGACGACATTTAGAGGTTTGGATCTGGCTGTGAGTAGCGCACAGATAGCCAAAAAGTCAGGCGACCGATCCCGTTAAACGGGAAATCCGAGTTTGAGTCCTGGTCTGGGACAAATTTTCACCGTCGTCATTCCATTCTGAAGCTGATGGTTGTCCATATTCGCAACTGCGTATAACATTTAATGTACTCTTATTCGAGGTGATCACAGACTACAGTCAAAGACCTGCTTGCACATCTGGACGTCTGTTGAAGTGCTGAAACACTCGACCACCAGTTATCGTACTCGAAGGTGTCTGCGCGCTGGGTTCCTCGCCGCCTAATAGAAGAGCATAGAGAGCAACGAAGAACCATCTGTGCGGAATTGCTTGCACGTTACGAGACTGACCGTGACTTTTTTTTTTTCTTCGAACATCGTCACAAAACATCACAGGACTGTTCTTCCCGACCCACCCTACAGCCTGGACGTCGCACCTTCCGACTTCCGGCTGTTTGGCCTACTGATGGATGCACTCCATGGGAAGCAGTACTTGGACAAGAGGGAAGTTACTGATGCAGCAAGACGTTACCTCAGAAGACCAGTATACTGGTACCAAGAGGTCATACAATTCTCCCAGTAAGGTAGTATGGGTCATCGCATTGAGCGTAGATTATGTTGGAAAATAGTGTTTTGTAGCCAGAAGAGTTCGAATAGTATGGTGCATTGGAATCCTGAATAACATCAACTTGCTTTCAGAAAAAATGTGTTACATTGCTTATTAAAATCCCCTCGCATGCAGAGGTTCGGAGTTTGATTCACTATTCGTCTTCCGATCCAAGAGTGTACTCCAGAACTGAAACAGGTAGAAAAATTCACGTTAACTTCGTGGTCAATGACGAAGTAGTTTTTGAGACTTCATGACATCTATGGATGCACTTGCTATCAGTCAGTATCTATTACGTGTTCTAATTTTCATCACATTTGTTTCTGAACTGATATGTCTGTCAGTCTGACAGAGCACATGTCATGTTTTCTAATCTGCAGGTCAATATGGAATTGAGGCTCTGAGAAACGTAAGGGCTTAAAGCACACCGTCGTCGCTTTTGAGATTGTAGAATGTATTCATACTCCTCACGTCCACGGATTTTATGGTGAACCAACTTTGTCTGTACTGTCGGCCCAATACCCAATAAATCAACATTCACGAAAATCTGTTTCACCGACTTCTTCCATATGCATTTTCACAGGAGCTCAAAGCGTAACATTGTTGCTCTGCACTACTCAATTGTTATCTAGGATTGCCAATATTATTTAGTGTGTGCGTAATGTAAATAGCAGTACTTCGTAATCGGAGGTTTACCGGCACTTTTATGTGAACCTCAAGCTACAGAATGTGCTGAATGAAAGTGATAACGAGAATCATGAAGTGCTAGAATAGGTCACACTTGTGTGTGTCTGCTGTGTCTGCAGCACTTTGTTATTGTGATTCTAGTTTATCATTAATTACAATCTTTACAACTGCCGAAACCCTATTGTCAGTAGCCTATATTTGGAAAATGTGAATTAACCCTAATAATAAAATCCTAAATACTAATCGTTAGATGAAGTGGTTTCATTATTTTTTCATAGGAAATATAGGAAAACAAGTCAAACCTATGAGACTGGCGGTTTGTCTAAAAATCTGATTTTTCCAAACACATATTTTTCTTAAGACTTTGTTTCTGTGCTTTGGATCTCAGAGTCTCCATTATTTTCTGAGCATTCCATTAAACGCTACAAATCCATCTTTTCCAGTTCATTAAATGATGAATTAATTGAACTGGCTGCAGTGCATTCCAGTAGTTTAGTCCCACGGTTCCCTTGTGCTAAACGCGCTGCGTTCCGTGTACCAAGTAATGAGTCAAAACGCGTCTCCATACAATTAAATTTATCAGGTAAACACAGTTAACCATCAGATCTCATAATATCAAAAAGTATTGGACATATTTTTCTTTCTTGTTGCACAGTTGTCAACGTAGCTTTAGAAGCCGAGCACACAAATAAAGTATTGGAGGATTAACGATCTACCTCGTCATCATCTCATTCAAAATTGCCTTGTGGTATCTCTTAAAAAAATGTATATAAACCAGTTTAAGGGATATAAGGTGACAGAAACGAAGTATAAATATGTGCTTCATTGTGGGGTTACGCTGTCTGATGGCTAACTCTATTTCAGTTTGTATTATTTCAATATAAAGAAATTTTTCGCATGTATATTAAATTCGTCCTAATATCAGTCAGTATGGTAGCAATCATAGTTGAGTCACTTATTCCTTCCTTAAGTCGTTCTGCATCTTAACGAAATAAAAATAAAAAATAATTTTTACCATAATTAATACGACTGTGAAATTGTGTGTGAAACGTCTCAAAGGAATTTTTGTGATAACTTCAAAACTGGTCTTCGATTTACCGAGTCTGAAATATTTCCTAAGTTACTGAAAATTTCAAATCATGACTAATATTTTATTAACACTAATTCACCTGATGCGTTTGGGTTACAGATCTATGTGTAAGATATAATCTTTTGGTCCTTAGCATTAGTTAACTGAACGTTATTTTTGGAAACAGTCGCTTAACTGAATTTCATTATTGTATAACTTCTCTCGTTAATAGGTGAGATAATTTTGGAATTAGCCAAGTGAGTGGGTTCCACATGAAACCTATCATATGTACATGTTATGATACTTGTATTTAATCGCTATAGTTCATCGGTTCATGGCAGCCAAGTATGCGGTGGTGACTGATTTAAACATTCGAAGTCTGGAACTCGTACAGGAATCTTAAAATATTAATTCAGAAGAACTGTATGGTATCTATGGAATTAGCAAGCAATCAGCAATATTATTCTGCTGTTATAAACATGTCTAATGCACAAAAAAATAGAATTTACGTAATATTAATTTAGGTAGGGGTAAAGGGTCTGCTACTAGGAGTCGTGATCGACTTTGGTTCATTAATCAATAATCTGTTATGAAATAACAGTGCTTAGACCAATACACAGAAACACAAAGATAAATTACTACACCTAATACTGTGTAGGGAACCTACTGACATTCACAACAGCTGTTTCTCGGAAGGAGTAAACAGAAGACTTGAATGTTTTTAGGGAATCTTTACCATTTTTCCTGCAAACGGAACTCCACAACGACACATCACTTACAAATTTGAATGCAGCGAACAGCGGAAAAAAAAGAAAAAAATTGGCACGAGGGAGGTTCGAGCACGGCCCGCCTGCTTGGCAGTCCAATAACGAGACCACTCTTTTTATTTATATACTGTTCGTTGCGTTTGGTCTGGGCGGGCGTCACATGACATCCATTGAAGTTGGTCGTTGATTCCTTTACTCAGTGTTTTTATTACACAGGGCAACCACCCCTCTGACCGAACACAATGAACTACCGTGCCGGCATTAACGACGACGCCATTGCTCTGTCAGGGTCCTCTGAGCAGCCGCGCTACCCATGGACTACCGCGATGTGGCTGTCAAAATCTTTCATTCTTGGGGCGTACACTCGGCCAAAAATTGGAAAAAGTGTGAAACGAGACTCTTCCGACCAAATGATATTCTTCCAAAGCTCCATAGTCCAGATTTTATGGCTTCAGCACGACGTTTTCCTGTTACCAGCATTGCATCTGCGGATGGTTTTAGAGCCTTGCCGCAGTGATAACACCGGTTTCCATCAGATCACCGAAGTTAGGCACTGTCTGGCTGGGCTAGCAATTGGATGGGTGACCATCCGGTCCGCCGAGAGCTATTGGCAAGCAGGCTGCACTCAGCCCTTGTGAGGCAAACTGACTGACAAGCTACTTGATTGAGAAATAGGGGCTCCGGTAACGAAAACTGACAACGACTGGGAGAGCGGTGTGCTGTCCACATGCCCCTCCGTGTACGCATCCAATGGTGCCTGTGGGCTGAGGATGATACGGCGGTCGGTCGGTGTAGTTGTGCCTTCATGGCCTGTTCAGGCGGAGTTTAGTTTACTTTTAGACCGCTGCCGTAATCGATTCCAACAATTCACTTGAGACACAGGCACTTCGGTTTGCTATATACTTATGACGGGCAGGGTCAAAGATTCTCCTTCCATCATTAAGAGAATTGTTAAAAATGCACTTATCATTCGATGTAGTTCCTCAGTACATCAGCGCACTTAGCACAAAGTTTTTTTATTAAGTAGCTTTCGTCCTAAGTGCTGTTAGGAAGGTCTTCAGAACACATGTCTGCTGCTATCATAACCCCATCATTAGAACACAAAACGATTTTCATGTGCCGGCAGGGGTGGCCGAGCGGTTCTAGGAGCTACAGCCTGGAACCGCGCTACCACTACGGTCGTAGGTTCGAATCCTGCCTCGGGCATGGATGTGTGTGGTGTCCTTAGGTTAGTTAGGTTTAAGTAGTTCTAAGTTCTAGGGGACTGATGACCTTAGAAGTTACGTCCCATAGTACTCAGAGCCATTTTTTGATTTTCATGTTCTTTCTCGTGGCTTAGTCTACGCCATCAAATGTCCAAAAAAGAGGCTAGAGGCTGTCTGTTACATACATAAAATGTTTAATGCTATCCCTGTTCATGGTCCACGGTGCACGATTGCAATATCACGTTGCCTATCTAACGAATTCCAGGGGCAAGAAAAATTGTGTTTTCAGTTTTTTATATAATTATTGGCCGAATTTAAAAAATTAAAATGCTGTCATAACCTACTCATTAACAGGTATAATCTTATGTCGAAGGTACAACAATCGAGAATCAAAGGTAGAAACTGTGAGTTCGTTTGGCGGCAGCTTAACTCACGGCTCGGCAGTTACTGAGACGATATTCATTAAGTATTTGAGAATGAGGGAACTTAGCACTTTCCAACAAACTTTAAATATAATTTCAACCCTTCTCTGGACGTTTTATTACGGTATATTGATAATTTTTACTTATGGACCGTCAAACTACAAACGAATGTAACAATTTTCGTGCCATATGTGTTTTGCCTTTATCCTCTGCAAGACATCGTCAATGGCAGATTCCATGCATGATGCCTTGCAGAGAATAAAGACGCGAATGGAACGAAAATTGCGTTTCATTCAGTAGTAGTTAGAAGGTCCATTAGTAAAAATTAATAATATACCTTAATATTACACACAGCTGAGAGAGACAGGACTACAAAAGTTGATGTTTTCTGGGCGTTTTCGCTTACATGCTTTATGTCAAATATTTAACATATTAACTCATTTGTACAGTGATCACAATTTTGAAGCTGTTTTACACATGGAAGTTCGATTGTTTAAGGAATCGGGGATTTACTGCTACTTGCTAATGAAGTAACGTACGTGCGCTCATAACTAAGAAAAGGAATCAACGTAAGCCCTTGGAGTATCTCTCATACAAAGGCAGTGCTACGGTCTATTATACACGTTTTACACGATGACCGAACTTGTAATCGACTGACAACCAGTTGCGTGGATGGCGGCCGTGTATCATGTGAAGGGGCTCGCTGTTGTGATCGCGTTAGTAGCAACGCGCGGTAATTCTAGGGATAAAGTAGTAGAGTTAGCTCTGAATTCGGTACTTGTGGCCTCACTGCGCATGCGGGAGCCAGTAGCTGTCTACTGTGGTCACTTATGTGCTGAGTTTGCCATATTGCTTTCTGGTGCACTCACAGTAGTGTTTTGTTTCTGTTTATGGGCGTTTCGTCATCAGAAGGAACTCTGACAAAGTGAGTTTAGTGCACTATTCGTGAAAATTTTCACGGAAGCTTTTAAATCTTCGTAAAATTCATAAATAATTAATGATACGCTTATGTGGAATCACGACTTTGGCACTGTTATGATAGTAGCAATGCGCTGTGTTTACATTTATCATTTAAACACGCTGCGACAAGACCTGGAACGAGTTTATAGTTCGGGCCTAGTACGCTCGGAGCGCTTCAGTAGACTATAATATTTCTTGAACAGTTCCGTTGAATTGTGTTACCGCGCAACGGACAACGTAACTACTCGCCTTTTAGGCCTACACGATACTGGAAGACGTATTTGTGTTGTTTATGCCGTTTATCAGTAGATTTAAAAACAGCACTCCATTACGTTTCGCAAATGTAGTCCGTGGTCTCTTGGTTCGACGGTGCATTTTCACAGGTCTCGTTATTTTCTTCATTAGTTGTGACTGCGTGTGCGATCTGCTATTAGCACATGTAACTTGATAATGACGGATGGTCAAAATTAGCGAACAGTGTCAAATACAATATTTTATTTTGACAGCAGGCATCCGAGTGGAGCTATTATTTTCTCAATCGTTTTCCAACTAGACGATTTTTTAAGATGCGAGACTAGGTGGAACGTAGCGGTCCAAATGTGGTAGCGAGGAAGGATGTTCCCGTAATTCGTACTTCGAATCAGAATGTTGAAGGATCTTTGGGGGTAGAACTGTCGTTCAGAGGGTAGTTGTTACAGCAGATAGTGCACCATAGCACCGGGTGAATCCCTGCCCCGACGTTGCCAGTTCCCCGGCGTAGAACTGTGAAGCGCCGAGACTGCTACATATCGTTATAAGCAGTTGTATTCTGCTGACGAATTTTTTGCCAAATGTAATCCACGCGTCTCTTCATTTATCCTTACCCCCAGCTGGCCCACAATACTTGACGCTGTAATGACAAGCCAAACTTTTCACTTTCTCATTCGTGGTTACAATATCATTTTTTTTCACTTGGATCATTTTCGAGAGATATACCACTACATCTGATTTCAATTCTTTGCTGTTCTAAAAGAAGGAAAATGCAAGTTGTATAAATCTTCATAAATTTAGAATTATTTTGTTCATCGACTACTCTTAGAAACGAAGAACTTCAGGATGTTACGGTAGTCTCGTTTGTTCATGCAGATAAAACACACTGCACGCTTAAAAACAGTGTAAACAAAACTATACCCTAGATCTTTTGATATATGACAGAAAACGAAGAAATGAGTAAGGGACAAAGGGGGAGTGGAACACGTAATCGTGACTGCAATGAAAACGGAGCTGCGCTGTAACGCAACCAGGAAAATTGTGTGGGAGGCTTATAAGGCATCTGCTCCTCTCTCTTACCCTATACTATTGTTATGTCTGTTGGTTATGCCACAGACACGTGTTCGAGTGTATAATTAACTACATTAAATACTTTGTTCCACTAACCTTTACATATAGTTATCATTGTTGTTAGATTTACCATTTTGTCGGGTGGTACAACAGAAAAATGGCTCATGAAAGGTTCTATTTGATAACGTTGAAACAGTTAAAGTGAAAAATAGTGATTATTTATTCCTGCAAGGTAGACTGCGCCAAATTCACCACATGCAACAGTCTTCTGTTTGCCACGGTAATTATCTGAACGTTCACACTGAAACTTTATATTTAACTGTGGTATACAACTGCATTTCCTCCCATCCCTCCCGAGCTGTTAACCTTCCACACATTTCTATCTCCAACATGTTTCCGAAAACCGTTGCCAACGACTAACGATTAACACTGCTGTATACGTAGTACGTCCTTGCTGTATGAACTCCTGCTAGCGACGACCTACTCATATCCACTGCTCACTACTCGCAACTGAAGCACTGCAACAACAGCAACTCTATAATCGCTCGGCAGACTGGTTCATTTCTTTCTTACGCGAGGGTGTCTACACTGACCAGCAATCAGCATTGATAATTGGCAATCGAGTCTTTGAGCAGTAACTGCTCAGGGTGGTCAGAAACAGGTTCTAATAAGTGTAAGGGTATTTCAGGCTAAGTTGTGCAACTGTTAAGAAACGAGTTCTGTACTTTGTGTCATTTTCGAGATAATTAGTATTAAGTCAGCCAATTTAGCCGCTGCGCGCGCGCAGTCAAGCGGTCCGGCGGAGACGGTGTCCCCAAATGTGTTCTTCGTTTTGTTTTTCCTTAAACCGAACAAGAGAGCGATACAAAAAATTTCCACACGGGACGATAGCAAGGATCGAACCTGAGCCAAAGGCTGAGCAACTTCATGCTCTATCATACATGTTCTACGAAAAAGTGACAAAGCTGGCCGGTGTGGCCGAGCGGTTCATGCCGGCACGGGAACTCAGCGTGTTCGGTCAGAAGGTTAGCTGCCCTCTGTAATAATAAAAAAAAAAAAAAAAAAAAAAAAAAAAAATTAGTTAATAGATCAACCACGAACTGAATCGTGTGTCTTCCGACGTCCGCCCCGAACAGATACAACGAACGAAAACGAACAAAATCATATTTTAAAAAAAGGCAGTTCTAGGCGCTACAGTCTGGAACCACGCGACCGCTACGGTCGCGGGTTCAAATCCTACCTCGGGCATGGATTTTTTTTTTTTTTAAATCTTATGGAACTTAACTTCTGAGGTCATCAGTCCCTAAGCTTACACACTACTTAACCTAAATTATCCTAAGGACAAACACACACACCCATGCCCGTGGGAGAACTCGAACCTCTGCCGGGATCAGCCTCACAGTCCATGACTGCAGCGCCTTAGACCGCTCGGCTGGCATGGATGTGTGTGATGTCCTTAGGTTAGTTATGTTTAAGTAGTTCTAGGTGACTGATGACCTCAGAAGCTAAGTTCCATAGTACTCAGAGCCATTTGAACCAAAAAGTGACAATAACTGTATCTGGCGGGCCGCTTGAATGTGTGTGTGCAAATACCTTGTTGACTAAGTTCAGTGCTGAACTCGGAAACGGGCCAACGTATCGAATTTTTTTTTTCGTATCACTAATTTCTCAGCACAACCGACCTTACAACAGCCCTACAAGTTTTTCAGAATGTTTCTGACCAACCTGTCTATGAAGAGCGGTTCCATGTGATGATGCGGTCTTTGCACGAGGTGAATCAAGCGAGTTACTTGCTTGCAGTGCATATGAAACAGTTGTTTTTGTTGATGATGATTACTGGAACAGGAGATGCCCATTTAACCCATCCGTCCAATCTAAAATACCACGGACGTTCTGGACACGACATCGATTTTTTTTTTTTTAAGTTTCCGGTTACAGAGATCCCCAGCAATAAAATGGGACGTTTCCGGTGGAATGGACTAGATATATGTCACCAGCAGCGTGAAGTGCATGTGTAACCCGAGCGACGCGCATTTGTTCCGCACGTGGAGCTCGTGGCATTGGCTCCTGCCTCGGGTTTCGGAGCAGGTGTCCAGCGGCTGGGGCACGCAGGCAAGCCGATGGCAGATTAATGAGGCCGCAGCTGATCCTCCGCCGTCTGCTCTGTTTGATGTTTCGCGCGCATTGTACAAACGCAGCGGCGCCGTCGCTTCCAATCACGGCCCCTCTCCGACCGTACCCTCCCGATCCCCTTTCGCAAACCTCCTGGCCGCCTCGCACAAACGGGGCTTCGGCCGTACGCTGCGCAGCCCGCAGCGATTTTTAGGGCTTAATCGATACCCACGCCAGCTGGTTCCACTCTAACAGATTGTTGTCGCGTTTGTAAGCGATTATCGTCGCAGAGGCACTGCAGTGGCAAAAATCTGCTTTTAGATCCCCCGCATCTTGTAAACACAGTAGAACTACCTCGGTGTAATGCTGTTTTTTCCATTCTTTTTCAGAATCTGTGTTGGCTCGCAGGATATTGTATGGAATGTTACGGCACGTTCGTACACAACGTACCAGTCGCGATTGCTCACAAAATTGCAGAAGACTGGCGAACTATTTGAACAAATTTGGGATCTATGTAAGTCTGTGGTAAGACGGAGTAATCTCATCATTAGCAACCATATTTAAGTAGATATGCTATCTCGTGTATCCCCTAGTATTTCATAAATAATTTGTGCTATCGAAACAATACTTTCACCGAATTATATTGTATATTATAGTGTATACTGGCGCACTAACTCGGTAAATGACTACTCTTTTTTTGTTTTAATTTTACGATGAAACAATGTTAACATCATTTGACAGCTTTTAAAGTGAACTCTGCAGTTACTCACGGTGAGTCATGAAGGACTTTAGAACTTTGGAGTGGCACAGATTTTTATTGAGATGATTTACAGAAGCGTGACACGTTTCATTTTGCAACAAACAACCTGAAGTTTGAAACACGTAGTGCATCAGTACCGCATTCCGCCACCAGGAGCCCCAGCGTAGTGCACAGTTAAAATGGCTGCTTTCGCAGGTGAAACGAATTCTGCGAAAGCTGTTCGGCGTAAATTTCGCACCGAATACGATAAAGAACTTTCAAGCAGGCCTACAAGTTATTCTTGGCACAAGAACTTTGTTGAGACATTATAGATCACCAGGTCGTCCTCGCGTTGATGATTATGTTAAACAGGTTGCCCGTAGTCCACAACAATCAACACGACGTCCGTCTGGAGAGACTGGCATTCCACAAATGACTGTTCAGCGAATACTGCGTAGACGTTTATACTTGAAGCCATACAGATTCCTCATAATCGCTTCCCAGGTCGGTGGACTCACCGTGAAGGGCCAATCGCATGGCCACCTCGCTTCGCAGACTTGATACCACTGGATTTCTTTCTCTGGGGGTTTCATTGAGGACCATGTGTACGTTCCTCCCCTACCATTAGCTGACCTGAAAAGTCGAATCTACGCTGTCGTTGCACAAGTTACGCCCGATTTGCTGCAACGACTGTGGGAAGAAATTGATTACCGGTGGTATGTTTGCCGCAACACAAATAGTAGTCACATAGAACCAAAATGACACGTGACACTTTCATGTAAAACTTTACGTTGTTTGCTACAAAATGACACATCCACCGATTCTGTAAGCTGTCTCAACAAATTTGTATATCATTCCTAATTCGTAAAGTCCTTTGTGATTGACCCTCTATAACGCTTGGATTAAAACTATGTAATTTATTTATGAATTTATTTCACCTTGCAAGATTAGCTTCTCGTAGACCTAACCAGACATCCTTGAAGAGCCAAAATTACAATATGCATGTTATATGACCACCGCATAATAATAATAATAATAATAATAATAATAATAATAATAATAGGTGTGTTACTGAGTAAGTGGAATTTCGGAAATGTCAGTCTTATTAACAATGTGTTGAGAAATTTCCTCATTAAATTCTTAACGGAAATCTATCGAACAATGCTGAAGGCATCAAATGTGGAGACGTTGAATGCTCATAAGAAGAGCGATAATGACAGGGTAAGATCAGCAGATAAGATAGAAAGAAGGAAAGGAATATATATATATATATATATATATATATATATATATAGAGAGAGAGAGAGAGAGAGAGAGAGAGAGAGAGAGAGGGGAGAAAGGCGTGAATAATGTCGACACATTACAGACATCCTGGTTCACTGTTCGACAGAAGAGAAAGAGCTGGGATATGCCGAGATGGAAGCTACCTACACTGACGATGACAGATAAAGCTTTAATCTTCTCTCGGCTGCAGAGTGGTTTCGGAGAAGTTGTAGTCTACTGGGTAGTTTCTTCCAGAGTAGTAGGACTCAAATGGAGGAGAACATGCGTATAGATTTGATGGTATATATAGGTACAACGAAGCTATTCTCGCATAAATACTAGGGAAAAGTCCTAAACGCATAATGCAGTTGAATCTCTTTCGGCAGCGTTTACATGGTAACGGAAGTGAAACTGTTCGTAACAGCTGCCTAGGCCCTAACCTTTACCTCATCTTCAGATTTTTTGGGGGGCTGAATCTTACATTTCAAACACTGATTACCTTTATACAACTGTACTCCTCTTTACAAGAGATAACGAATACCATTAGTTAAAATGCAGCGTTTCGTTGGAAAAGGCTGTATTTTCCTCAAAATCCCCGAAGAAGAAAAACATATGCAGATAAGTACTTTTCTCTTTGCGGATTTCCACAGGTTGGATACGATGTTTCGGTATCTTTAATAGATTATGACCTATTAGTTTCATGTTGCTTTAGACCCTAGTAGAAATCACCGTATTCAGATTTAGTTACGGGACGACGTGGCATCGCGGTTAAAGAACTTACCCCACATTCGAGAGGAACGGGGCTCACATTCTTGTGAAGCTTTCTTCCATTTAGTTTAAGTTGCCCGCGGTTTTCGTAAATTATTTCCGGCGACTGTTGCTAGTGCTGCTTTGGGCAGGCCAAGACTTATTTCCGTCCCCATCTTTCTTCAGCCCGAAGTCGTCTTTCTGCTCGCCATAATGTCTACGAGACTATAAACTCCAACCCTCATTTTTTAACGAGTATAGCTCTTGTAAACAGTGCTTACAAGGTCGGTTGTTTCATTAAGGTATCCACTATCCCGGAGCGAATGCACGATGCACCCAACGCGCTGATGGAAATTCTTTTTCCCTTTCAAAAACTGTCGGATGTACGAGAAATCTTCTGAATTAAAAAAAATACAGAAAAAACGCCACGCTGACGCTTAAGACCCAAATAACCTTAAAAACAAGCAAATTTGGAGAAAAGGAAGTCTTACTTGTAACATTCACTAAGGACACTCTTATACAGTCCACTGTGAACAACTTAGACCCCCTCCTTTCAAATGAAGTTGAAGAGAACTAAGTGTCTTTATGACTCCGTACGCACCCTGAACTCCTTTTCTTACCCTTATGTGGAATGAAAGACACGTAGAATAAAGTCATTTTCAGTGTACAACATATACCTTTCCACGAAATTTATTTATTTCCTTTTTACGAGAATGATACCATTATCTCCCAGAGTTTTCTACATTAATTTATCCACCAACGATCTTAACAAATGCATTCGAATTGCTATCAGTATCCCTTGATGCCTATCACAAACATTTCAGTATTACTCTACAACCAATCATAAGAGCTTTGCCGTTCGTCGTTTATGTATGTTTTAATATATCCGTTGCACTTTCACGGAAATGCATCAATAAGCGACGTTTTCTGTTCACACTTAGACTGCATGTGTGACCGGGGTATAAATTCAAAAAACCTCTAATTAAAAAATAGTAAATACCCTTTTAACAACGTTTTTTAAGTGACCAGTCACGAAATACTGCAAATGTTTTAGTTCGCTTAATTGCTATTGACATTTTAGTTTTTCGTATTCATCTACTGCAAGTGCTAACACTTGAGTAATGATTTTGCATCAACGCAGCATATCAGAATCATGAACCTCATAATGGTTTATGTAATTGCGGCTTAATTTCATTACTGGTAACTGAAATAAGTGATACACTTTTGTCATCATACGTCACCCATTCTAGGTATACTAGACCCTGAGAGACAAGAACAACTCCTTAACGTCGTAATTATTGGGTTGTTTCATAAGATGCAGCGTTTTTCCTTGAGTTTAACAAACACAACAGATACATATTAACAGAGACTTTGGTCATCAATAATATTATCTCCATTATTTACAACAGTCTGCCACCACCGGGATAACTTTTTGATTTCGCAACTGTGGAAATCTGATGGTTTTGAGACGAGGAACACATGGAGCTATGTTCGGAGCGTGTTTTCATCCTGAAGCGAAGTTCCTTGACGGTTGTTCGACAGAGAGCGGAGAAGGTGAAATTCGAAGGGTGCAAGATCAGATGAATAAGGTGGGTAAGGAATGACTTTCCCACCCAAACTTCTGTATCGTGTTTTTTGTCAGTCTAGTACAATGCGGGTGGGCGTTATCGTGCAGTAGCATGACTTCACGCATTTTTCCTGGTTGTTTTTCTTCTACTGCGTCTGCAAGACGTCTCAGTTGTTGACAATAAATGTCAGCTGTGATCGTTACACCTCAGGGAAGCAATTCACAGTACATTACTCCATCGCGGTTCCACCAGATGGATAACATAATATTTTATGGATGGACACTGGTCTCTGTATGCGGAGTTGCTGCTTTGGGCGCAACCATTCCTTTCTTTTCCTCGCGTTAGCATAAAGACACCCTTTTTCGTCACGACTACCGATACAGGACAGGAGTGGTAGGCTTTGTTCACGAGCCAACTGATGATGAGCAAGCAGAGATGCACATATGGCCACTCGCAGATTATTGTGATTTTGGCTTAGAGCACGCGGTAACCATACATCTTATTTTCGAAACTCCCCATTGCATGCAAGTGTCGCACGATGGTGAAACGATCACATATCATCCCATTTGCCAGTTCGCGAGTACACTAACGTGGATGATTGTGGATTAATGCGTTTAAACGATCTTCGTCAAACCACTGAGGTCTTCCCGGGCGTGGGGTGTCACTGATTTTAGTACGATCCTTCTTAAAACGAGAAAACTATTTTCTTGCCGTGCTCTGTCCAGTGCCATTATCCCCATACACAGCGCAATGTTTCTGGTTGCCTCCGCTGCTGGCAACCCCCCTAATAAACTCAAACAGAAGAATATATCGGAAATGTTCTAATTTCTCCACTTGATTCTCCATTTTGTAGCGTCGACAGCTCCACTCATTATCTCAAATGTGTAAACTCCAATAGCAACAGTGAACTACAAATAAAGTCCGCCTCCGTAGCGTAGCGGTAATGATAGCATTATCGCTTACCACGCAGGGGGCCCGGGTTCGATTCCCGGCAGGGGATTGGGTGTTGGGTGTCCTTCATTATCATTTTCATCATCATTGACCCCCAAGTCGCCGACGTGCCATCAACTAAAAAGGACTTGCAATCCGGCGGCCGAACTCCCCCGCGTGGGGCCTCCCGGCCAACAATGCCATACAATCATTTCAGTTCAACTACAAATAAAGACTGACTGACGGTCGATAAGTAAATCCACAACAACGAGGAAACTAACACGCAAAACAGAAACACTACAAACTTATACACCAACCTAATAATTTCTTTGCACTGTTAACGGTCACTTTATTGTATATTTAATTTGACGCACTGCGTCGCGTTTGGTCAGTTTTGCTCATCATCGGAGTTGTGTATTCGGGAATTTGTATTTAAATGAACTAATTACCTAATTTAAGCTACACAACTCATTTGTTAGTTTTACATTAACTGCAATGATCAGTTATGACTTTCGTTCCACCGAAGTATATTTACGACATCATGCTGTGTCTCTGACCATCGTTTACCGAATCATACCGATTTATGGCTATTTATTTCGCAGATAGATTGATGATATAAAAGCAGTGTGATATACGTTAAGATGTAAGCCAGGAAGTTGTAAGTACGGATCACGCTAATTTATTCACAATTCTTCTTCGTTGTACTGTCGTTGCCACAGCCACACTCATACTTCCGAGACAAGGGATAGGGCACATACTGCTGACAAACATCCAAATATAAGTTTCGTGGTAGGAAGACGATATACGATTCCTCTTTATTGTCATATTTCGGTTTTTTATTTGTTTCGACCTAGCCATGAAATGAATTCGCACTTCAGAATATGAACTACCATCAGCTGTGTAATGGAATAATGACAACGAACTTTTGTGCCGGGCCACGACGCGAACCCGGATTTCCCGCTCATTTCGAGCGGTCGGTCGCTTCGGCTATCCGAGGGTGACTCATGGCCACAGCCAAACTTGCATACGACGTCAACCATTTGTCTACAACCTGCATTCGTATATTCGTATGTCAGAGTATGTTTCCATACAGGGGAGGAATTTTAATTGAAAGTCGCTTGCCTAGTGTCGACAGATGAATACGATATTACGTTTCAGAAGTATGTTGCAATGGTCCTTCGGAGATACATGCACGTCCGAAGGAACATTACATCGTAATTCTGAATAATACAGGCACTGCAATATCGTGTAGAGCCTACAGTAGGTTTGCCACTTAACAAATTCACGCATTCATGGGGAGCAACATTCACTCTCCATAAAATGCGCCTACGAGCAATTCTCACGATATTTCGCTAGCATTGTAGGAAGATTGAAGAATAACGGCCTTCCTCTTAGAGGAATTCTGGAACAACTATGACAGTGCAAAAGCAGGACTACAGTAAGAATAACAAGATATACCATATGATGTTTGTTTCGTACCACAAAACCTATAAAAATAAAGCATTAAAATTTATGTTCATCAAATGGAATTCTGCTCTCCAGATTTCATCAACATTGTGATCGGAGGATAAAATAAGGGATATTAAATATTTTTATGTTCAAGAGCTCACTTCAAGCTGTTTGCCTTTCACAATGAAATTTAATCATAGCACTTCATACTCGACTGAAAGTTTTATTCTACACTTGAATCAGAATTTAAAAAATTGACAATTCGCTATGGAAGGGAGCTATGTTGTCGGTTCAGTGTTATGCGCAAGCAGTAGCTGGTGCTGTTCCATACCCGTATGTTCACACGCTTCCCCGCTGACGTGCAGTACTGAGTTTTCCTCTGCAGCATGTTATCAATTTCCTAAAGAATCTCATTGTTATGGTCACATTTTGCATAAATAATAATAATTTCGTAAAGCTCAACACTGTGTGCAAGGTCTTCAATTGAACGCCACTTCGACAACTTGCGTGTCCCTAAACTACCCCAGTAGCACTACCGGGGAAAGTAGACTTACAGATTAAAGTCGAGTTAAAATGACGTGTCGTTTCTGGCGTATCTGCGCAACATTGAGAGATGAAATCTACGTTAAAGGCAGACAGAAAAAGTTCCGTGGTTAGACTGATAATCTATTTTGCGGTATCTCGATTTGGAAGAAATCATTTCACCATTAGATCTAGATACCCAACACACTGGGTAAAAGAAACATACTGCACAAAGAAACAATAGGAGAACAAAACACAGCAATTATGTTAACAGGTCGCAATCTCGCCCGCAACTGACAACCGTTAGCTGAGGTGACAAGTACACAGTACAGAAGGTGTGACCAGACTCGGACTCTGATTGGTTGCTACTATGGTAGCTGTCTTGTAAACGGCTAGCTATCAGCCAGTACGTTATTCTGATCCAGGTATAGTATTCAATACAGACGGTGAACTAGTCGTTTATGGAAAGTAAGCGGTCTATTTACCTTCCAGCCATTCACCTGAAATGATTTAGGTAAATTATGGCGAACCTGAATCCGGATGACCAGGCGATTATTTAAAAGCCAGTCTTCCTGAGTATGCGTCACTTCGCTGGATGGTAAACTCTATGATCAAGATGAGAATTTCTCTCGACTGAAAACTTTATCTTAGTCATCGTCAGCGAATTCTAGATGTTCATTTGGACCTCAGACCAGAATGTAAGGTAATTTTCAATTCTGAGTCAACGGTTTCACAATGTGAGAGCTTGTTGAAAAAGTGACGGGTGAATTGTGACGCTCGATTTCGTAGTTTATAAACATGCTAATAGAGTGAAATCAATCCGTTTGTCAATAGTTCACTCTTTAAACAACAATCACCGGCTATAGAGCGGCGCTGATTTCACGAGTTTCTTTCTGTGTTGATGGAAATGAGCGTTTGGCGTCATTGGCCGGCAGGCCCCTTACGGGGCAGGTACGGCCGCCTTGGTACAGGTCTCATTACATTCGTCGCCACATTGGGCGACCTGCGCGCCGGATGGGGATGAAATCATGATGAGCAGAGAAAATCCCCGACCCTGCCGGGAATCGAACCCGGGCCCGTAGGACGGCAATCCGTCACGCTGACCACTCATCTATCGGGGCGGACTCTGTGTTGATAAGGTATACGCTCACACGACTGAATTCATTGTTTTGGTTTCTTGTAAACAATGAATTTATATTATCCAGAAGTCTTCACGAATTTCCGATGTGCTGTATAGTGAACTACATCAGGAGCGGAAGATTAGCTTTCCTGCCGGACACAAAGTGGGACACAATAAAGCTAAACAAGTTGACATAATGAAGGGCGTTCCACTCTTAAATCAGAACTCCGCACAACAGTCATCATTTGCGTCCTGGACATTCTCAATGTATTGTTATTTGCCTTTCTCAGAAAAAAAAATCATGCAGTTTCCGTGTTTGTAATCCCGTTCATTTTATAGAGAAAATGGCTTTGAAAATTATAAAATTAGCAAATATATAACATCGCAACATGGGACATGTTAAGTGAAATATTTTCATTCAACAGCTTGCGCGGGAAACACTAGTGTGTTCGTGCACTCACTTCAATCTGTTTATCTCCAGCAGTGAAGATGCTTACTAACTCTTCTTATTCGTGTTAACGTTTTACGTGTTAGTGCATTAATTACAAATATTTCCTGCTACTACAAACCAGCTTTTTCATGTCCCACTGAAGTTGCAAAATTGTCCGAAAATAATATTTCCCTTCTGCAAGAACGACGAAGAAAGTGGTTGACGAAGTGTGGAAGTTTGAGTATGGCCGTGAATCGTGCACGGATAGCCGAATGCTAAGGCGACCGCTCACGATAAGCTGCAAATCCGGGTTGCAGTCCCGGTCCAGCAAGAATTTTCATTGTCATTCCATTCTAAAGCTGATCGTAGTCCTTATTCGCAGTTGGGAATTGATTTGATGTATCTCGTAACGGCCTGTTCCTTTGTTCATGCATGCATGTATGTCCAAATAGCATCGTAATCAGAGTAACAAAGGCACTAAAATATCGTATAGAATAAATTTTATTGTTGCTCTCTGAAAATACAAGTCTTCACACGTATGTTATAGTGCGCTGCTCGTGAAACATCTTAGTCATTTTTCCGTTTATGAAACTAGTGTCTGCTTCACCTACACCCACTATTGCCTTTACATTACCTCCAGCTGAAACTAACATGGAATGCCATGCGCTATTGCTATGCCGGCAGACATTTATTTAACTGTCAACTACTTATTTTTTCTTGAGTACTTACACCAACTCTGATTTACTTCTCTAATTCGCTAAAACTGAACAACCTCAATGTGCTCTTCTATGGTAGACTCATTGTATGTGAAATAATCATACAACGACGCAAATAAAAACAATAAAATGCTTCTTTTGTTTGGATTTTACTTTTCGATTGGTAATTCAAATAGGCATTAAAATATTTCTAAGTGCTTTACTTGTTATTTCATCGTTTTCTTGCTCCTTAAGACTTCTTTTGTGAGACAACTGTTCGTGAGTAGTTACTTGTAATAATCTGGAATTTATCCGAAGAACGATGGAGTTTTGGTCAGTATCCCTCTTATGAAAATTAGCACGTTTTCTAAATCCATTCTCTCGTTGTCAGTAACAGTTCGGCGTATGACGTTTCTGAAGTATAATGCCATCTCCTAGAGTCAGTGTGTTCTCAACACATGCGGTGTAGTAAACAGCCGTTTGAATAGCTATGTTTTCCGATTTATGCCTGTTTTGTGAAGTTGCGAAATATTGTTCATTCTGCCGGCCGCGGTGGTCTCGCGGTTAAGGCGCTCAGTCCGGAACCGCGCGACTGCTCGGTCGCAGGTTCGAATCCTGCCTCGGGCATGGATGTGTGTTATGTCCTTAGGTTAGTTAGGTTTAAGTAGTTCTAAGTTCTAGGGGACTGATGACCACAGAAGTTAAGTCCCATAGTGCTCAGAGCCATTTGAATTTTTATTGTTCATTCTGATCTCGGATATGTAATGTAATTGTCCATTTGATACGTATGCTGTAGAGTAGATTCGAAAGGGCATGTAGCATAACATATCAGTTACTGGCAAACTGGTCATTTTTTCATTGTGAGATGACAGTATTTATTCACATACTATATGGTACGCTCACATAAATATTGCGTCTCAGAGAAATTTGTACTACAGAGAATAATGTAGACTATTAATACGGTAATATATGACCACCTTTAGGCAGTAGCAAATTGGCAAACGTGTTGTGCGAAAGTATTACTGTTAATACAATAAACTGAGACAGTAAACATGTGAAATCTGGTAAAGTTGGATATTAATACATACGATTCGATATACTTATTTAAAAACGTTGCATCTGAGATCTTTATCAATTTGTAAATCACTGAAAACATGATTAGCTGAACACCAAATTTTAATATGAAAATGTTTAGCAGGGTACAAACAAATATAGTCTTCATCTTATATTTCTAAACACATTCTGCAGAGCTCCGGCGCAAAGCTGGAGTTACATTAATTTATTCATCTGTGTACACGTTGTCTGATGGAACATTTTGTTTATTTAATTAACATGAGACTGTATTTATCTCGACAAATTGACATTCTTCTTATCATACGTACCACGCAAAAACTGTTGGTCTTCTGTTCTCTTTGATCCGCACCTAAAGCGCAGCGTGAGCTACCAATTGCACTATGCGTGACTCATCTGTCGGCGAAGTTAAGAGTTACTTCAGTTTTTAAACGTTTGCTCTAATTTTTTCCTCTGCATGCAATTTTCTGGCTAATTTTTCTAGAGTTGTTTAATTTAAAATAATTGTGGCGTATTCTGCAAAGGCAAATCCTCTTGTTAACCTCATAAACGAACTTTTGTTCTAAGACGAATTATGTATTCCAACTTTTAATTATTTCTGTCTTCTGTTTGTTTTTATAATATAAAATTAAACTGGTGTTGGGCTCGTGCAAGTGCTAAAGTGAGTTGCTTTTTTCATTATTCCTTGTTTTTCTCATTTTCATCCACATTTAGACCAAAATTTAGGTCACTGATCTCACATAAACAACACATTAATTTTTTTTAATTACGTGGCCACACCCACCAGCCCTATCAGTGATTTATTTTGCACGGCAAAAGTAAGTTTATCAGTTCTTATCATGTGTTAAATCAAAACTAATATTCATTCGTATCTGTCCCTTGGAGAAGAGTAAAAAGCTCGTAGGCATCTAATGATTAATGCGAAGGCTGAGAAGCTATTCAGGGCAGTGCAAATATTATGGAAAACTTTCATTATGAGATGGGGTCCAAGCCATCAGAAATCGTCACAAGGTTCACTGAAAAATAGATGGCTACAAAGCGTTCCCACTTATTTGCTTATCGAAGTCCTATATTAGACAGCAAAAGGAATGAAAATCAACAGCAGTTTTTCCCAGATAGTAAGTCAAATGTTTATCAACTCTGGTTGAAATACTTCGTTCATCGTAAGAAGAAATCTGATGTAAGCAAACACAAACGCAATGATTGGTCAGCAGTCGTAGGTCACATGCACTGGTGTTGTTCCGCTCTTGGGTTTAGGTTCAACTTACGTATTAGATACCATTAACGTTTTTCTCAATCTCTTTTAGTTACGTAGTTTTTCTTTCTAAAATAGTGTACAGTCTGAGTCTGTGTAATCGCTACTTGTACTCTGATTGTCTCGTCGTTAGTACGTACTGTGAAAATGGATGACACTGCTTCCTACTTTGTAGTGAAACAGGCGCGCAGAACACCGTTAATGACAAAAGACGACTTGTTCTTAACGTTTTTCAGAAGACTACAGATAAACTCGACTTTGAAGTTTTTCAAGAGCCACTATTTACTATTCAACAGAGCAGTTTGCAAACTACGTGCGTAGCGTAAGCTGTAGCGTCGGTAAGCATTAAGTTAGTAATCTATAGAGTAGCGATTTGAATCTCGTTATGTGCTGTAATTCTTCCCCTCGGCTTAAATACCTAAATCATTTAAATATACGTTAATTAACTCATACTTATGCATCATTTTTCAACAAAAATCCGTGTCTTCTTGTTTTTAATCACATATTGCACGCAAAATTCTGCTTTTCATTGTAAATATAAATTTTTAATGATCGACATGTTATAAAAGATTGTTAAATATTGTTTAAGATAAGACACCATTACACAAATTTTTGGGAGAAAAATGAAAAATCAAACTTTCTTTATTTGGATATGTCCATTGTTTTGTAGGACAGATGTGGTCTCACACGAGCCACAGTGATAAGTGTCGTAGAAACATGGAATGCATTAATTTTCACAGCGTCGAGCACACTGTAGAAATGCTGCATTTTTACAATTGTCACCATACCACTGCAATCTGGACTCAGTAGAACTGATCTGTCGCGAGAAATAACAAGACATTTAAGGCGCCAGGCGTACTGGAACTAATGCGCGAAGCTTTCTGACACGTCACTATCGAACGATGGTGAAATGAAATGTAGAACAGCACTCATAAAAGCGGAGGAGAAACTGTGGATATTTTGCTGGCATGGGGTTCTGTTGCTGATCGTGTCGTTATCAACGTAGCAGTACTGAAATGTATTCCTCGCAGTCGGATACGGAAGGAGTTCAGAGATTACCAGACGAGTGAGTAATACCTTCAGTGACTTCAATATTTAACTGTATGGGAAATCCCAGCATTGCGCTTTTACGCCATATATCACTCGTTCACAAAAATTACACTTGTTTAAGTGGGAATTTTCATCACTCTTATTTTAAACTACAATTCTACGTTAGCTTCGATTTAGAGCCTGTAATTTTTTCTTCCGTTCACCTAAGAAGGGTATTCACTGAGTTTGGCCTCTATTATTTCCTTCTGTTTAAAAATTAAATGATAGTCGAAGCTATATTGCTCTCTGCTCGTCTCTTTTTACTCCTTTTTATCATGTCGTTCCGAGTAGCAACTCGATTTAGCCATCAATAACACATAATTACAATGTACATAGAATTGAATAAAAGAGTACAGAAATGCATATTTGCAAGTGGAGAAAGCTAAAGCCATCACAAGTGTGTCCACTATAGGCTATTTTCGCAACAATTAGATAATAGGTAGTTAAAACTGTGTTGAGTTACAGTTCACACTATTCCTGAAATATCTTCAGAAGCAAGGAAAAAAAAAAAATACAATATGTACACCATTAAAACCTAGAGGTAGTGCCCAGTACTCTTAAGGAACTGAACAATCACTTTATAAAGGCGAATGTCTTTGATAAATAAAATAGAAGTAGCTGATTGAGGGATGCAGTATCCCATACTCAGCAATGTCTTCAGAAAGTCCAATCGTTCGCAGTCAAAGATGCGATTGACTTCAGCTTCCGACTCAGGATCATACTCACATGGCGGCGAAGTGTAAACGTTGATCCGATGTAGATGTTGAGGAAAAGAGGCGTGAATGAAGTGAAGTCGTGTAATAGTAGAAACCGTGGATCGGTCCAAATACGTTCTCATGAACCAAGACTGTGATGGAGTCGGAGGTTGGAGCACTGCATAATAACCGCATTTCTCTTGCTGGGAAACGTTCCACGCCTCTTGCCATTGTTAGATTGCGTGACCCTTGACCTCAGGTAATTAGTCTGTGTAAGGTTATTACAGATCCAGGACAGTGCCTGAAGATATCGCTTGCTTGGCTAATGCGTCGACTTCCTCATTATATAGGATACCTACGTGGGAAGGCACCCCACAGCAAATGGATTGTCCTCCCCAACCGTCTGCTGCAGATACAGGGTGAGTCAGGAGGAAAGGTACATAAAATGGTTCAAATGACTAAGCACTGTGGGACTTAACATCTCAAGTCATCAGTCCCCTAGACTTAGAACTACTTTAAACCTCACCAACTTAAGGAAATCACACACATCCATGCCCGAGGCAGGATTCGAACCTGCGACCGTAGCAGCAGCGCGGCTCCGGACTGAAGCGCCCATTACCGCTCAGTCACAGCGGCCGACGAACGGTACATGATTTGAAGGGTGAGGGGTGATAGTATATAGTATTAGTGATTCTGAACAAAAAGCTTCATATGGACGTATGCCCTATTCTGAATGGTTTCCGAGATAGAACACATTCAGTATCAGTTTGGTACGTTTCCTTGAATAGCTGGAAAACTGCACCCTCCAGCGAAAACGTGTAGCAGAACAAAATTAAACTAGAATTAAATTTCCTACAAAAATTTATTTTTTTCTCTACAACTAATGATTTGTGCGACGAGAGCACGAGGATGTCGAAAAACTTGCTCGACGAGTATGTGCTGTAGCTTTCGTAGTTTCTGTAAGCCAATTTGAGGTAGTATCCCGACTTGACACACAAGTGTCCCGTGTTAAACTGTTCGTCTGATCTTGCTACCTCAATATGCTACCTCAAATTGGCGAGTTTTTCAACATTCTCGCGCTCTTTTCACACAAACTATTAGTTCTAGAGAAAAAAAATGAATCGGACCTTCTTGTAGGAAATTTAATATAGTTTGATTTTGTACTGCGACACGTTTTCGTTGGAGGGTGCGGTTTTCAGTTATTCAAGGAAAACGTGCAAAACTGACATTAAATGTGTTCTATCTTGGAAACCATTCAAAATAGGGCATACGTCCATATGAAGTTTTTCTTCAGAATCACTAATACTATCACCCCTCAAAGCATGTACCTTTCCTCCTGACTCACCCTGTATATTCCGAAATCACATCCAAGACTCAGTGGTTAGTTGTTCTGTTCCATCTCCGGTGTCGAATATTTTGAAGAACGCTTTGAGAATCCGACACAGTTAATATCTCGGGGAAGGAAGTGGAAGAGACACACTTAAGAGCATCCAGAACTGCCACCCCCACCGTAAATATAGAAGCGCTTGGGAGGCAGGTCGAAGGTTTTCCGGATCTGAATCTGACGGCAGAGGAATGCGCATCCAGTATACTCTCCCTGAGGAAATTTGGATCCATCGGTATATACACAGAGAAAACCAGGCCACCGAGCTGCAACGAGATGACTGAATTCACTATTGACATTAACTCTTTCCAAACAGTTTATATTAAAATAAAAGACTGGAATATGGCAACTGAATGTATGGAGATAGCAGCCAAAAAGCGGCAAATGTGATGAACGTCGTATAGAACCTATGAGAGGTGACCAAGTGTCAAAGCTGGTTCAAACGGACGGAGCTTTATTCATTCTGTAGGAGGCAGTCCATAGTATGCGCATGCAGTCTCTACTTTGGTAGACAGAACTGTTCACAAATGCCATGCCTTGGATGTAGAATTTATCCGATAACATCTGGCGTCTAATGCTCAAGGGTATTTCTGCTGCTTTCACTAAAAGATGGTTGCTGGGCGTGGGTCGCACGGCTCCAAGAAAGGTACTAATGGCTCTATGTTGAAGAGTTTCTAATTTGGTGACCTGACGTTTTGGTGCATTGTGGTACAGTTGACAGCCATAGTCTAGCCGAGATCGAATAATCTGCCGGTATATGGTGAGTGAACTACTCAGGTGCGCTTCCCATCACACACAGGTGAGTGATCGAATTACGTTGAAGCCTTCTTCACACTTGGTAACAATGGATCGCATGTGAGGCGCCCAGCTTAGCCTACAGTCAAAAATCAGCCCCAGAAATCGAGCGTGCGATTTTGTGTGTGAAGTGTACGTTCCACACATAGTGTGACCATCAATGCGAGCCGATATCGACTTGTAAAAGGGGAAGATTACTGATTTCTCAGCCGAAATCTCTAGCCCATTACTCAACATCCATTGATCAGTGTACGCAATGATCGTGAGTAATCGCATCTTGCCCTGAGGATACGAAGCGACAGTGGAATAAACACAGACATCGCCTGCATAATGCAATATTTTCGTGTGGGGTTGTGATTATGGGCTGTAGATCATGCAGATACAAAGTATACAGGAGCGGGCTTAAAACTGCACCCTGAGGCAAGCTCTTGGAAACAAGAAAAGGTCCGATCAAGTTTCGTTTGTAACGGACGTAGATGGTTCTTTGAGCGAAGAGGGTGCAGGTGACATACATCATCCGTGGAGAAGTTCAGAACCCTGCCCGAGAGAATTGGTAAAAGACTGTGATCATACGCTCCCTTAACTTCCAGAAAGGCAGCGACCACCGCTTTTTCATTTGAAAGGCCGATGTAATATCCATAGCAAACAAATATAGATTGTCCGTAGTCCCTTTCCCTTTTCTGAAGCAGTATTTATTCCAAGTGATCAAATTACGATTTTGAATCTATCATTCCAATCTCGTTTTAACCATTCGTTTCAGCATTTTGACGAGGGACTGATGACCCTGTTGTTCGGTCCCTTTATCCTTCAAACCAACCTATCAGCGTTTTGACAACACACGACGACAAAGCTGTCGGTCGATCATTAGAGGCCACATTTGAATCTTTGCCACTTTATAGAACTGGAATTATTACTTGCGTCTTCTATGTTGCTAAGAAGTCCTTGTGTATCCAGTACCGGTTACAAACGTATAAGAGCAAATCTCTCCCTTCTGCGTGAAAATTCGCAAGCATAGAATAATGAATAAATCGATACCTGGACATCTGTCACTCAAAGATTTAATAGCCTCATTGAGCTCTTCTTTGGAGGAAGGACGAAGGAGAAAATGGTGTCGGTCTTCTTAGACAGAAGACACACGAGTCAAGATTGGCGCAACTGTATGTATGAATTCCTCTAGCCAGGCAATGGTAACAGGAAGGGGCGCGGGGGGGGGGGGGGGGGGGGAGATAGTTGTTTTATGCCAGATGCTTGCCATACTGGTTCCATTATCGAGGGAAGAACAAAGTTTTATCCAACTGTTTTTTTTAAGGAATTTGTTAGCTCGCGCATTTGCTTTTCGAAGAGCCAAGAAGTTATCCAAAGTGGAATTTTGACGATAGGTTTTCAAAACAAGTCTGCGCTTAGCAACTTCTCGGGAACATTTGGCGTTCCACCAAGGAGGGGAAGGTGCTTCATAACTGTGTACTCTTTTTTTTTCTTAGAAATGTCGACATCCTATGCAGCATTAATAGAGTTGATTAAAACTTGATATATCTTTATCCGGTAAGTCACGTCTCATGTTTACGAGCCCCCAACGAACTGCCCCTTTTATGTGAGTCCCGCTAGAGGCCGAAGCTGCCTTAATAAGTGTCTCTAGGTGGGGAGCGTTACACAACGAGACAACTGGAAAAGTTTTGTAGGCAGCTTGTACCTGGACAGCAACTGATTCGATGTCGGCACAGTTGACGTGCAGTGGGTGTGACTGATGTGGCAGCGAGGTCTTTATTAGTTATAGCGACGCCTCCCCAGTCATCGAACCTGTCCTCCCGTACTATGAAATAATTTTGAACCACGTTTCGCGTAACACAACTGTATCCGACTGACTAATGAACAGTTCTCGTTGCAAGATTTCTCTGGTAGAGCTACCTGACCTCGCGTTACTGTTAAAGAGAGATTAAAGTGTGCCGGTGATGAGTTGTCTGATATCGGAATGATTCGTAACACCGTTTTGTCTCGTATTTTGCAGGACAATATGAATAAAATTGTGATATATGGAGAAGTGGGTGGTGATTTCGCCACACCCGCGGTACAAAATCATCAACAACAACCGACTGTCCAGAGGTTACATCCAGATGCAGCTTCCTAGCCAGCTCCTTCAGGACCTACATTGGACAACACCGTGGCAGTTGCCAGCCGCTAGTTGGCGATTGTTCGGAGCACCCGGCAGAAGAGCTGATGGAGTTGTCGGAACAGGAATCCTCCGGCTTCTCCGCCACGAGCAACAAGCGACAAAGTGAGGTTAGTCTTGATTTAAAGAATTCCAAACCTCTGTACCGGGCACCAATCACGTCTCATCTGCTAATGATGTTGCAAATGTAGCTGATCCCCCTATAACAACTACTTCTGGTCTCAGTCCTAAAAACCATACTGTTCTCAACGTTCCACCTGTAGGATCTGTACCTATTAAAAAGTATCTGCAATTTTGCAAACGTGCAGATAGTGGGCCGTACGTTGTTTATATGGAAAGTCAGGACAAAAATTTTGGCCGTCTCTACCCTATGTCTCTCGGGAAATCCTTGCATCTCTCCTTGTCAGAAATGAAAATTGCTATAGTAAATATTTCTTCAGCAGGAAGAACCAAAGATAAGCCTTGTCTGGAGTATCAACTTCTACCTTATTTCTTAGCTACCAGTGCGGTTCTGAAGTCTAAAAACATAGAAGCCTACATTACTTCTTTTGTTGTCCACAGACTGGGAGTAATCAGGAAAGTAGACCTAAGCCTTGCGGAGATTTTGGAAGCTGTAAAATCTCCCTTCCCTTTTATAGGCTTTCGGAAGTTTACGAAGAGAGGTTGTAAAGACCAAACTGTCAACGTGCAAACCTGCTTGTTAACCTTTTACTCTCAAACATTGTCGGAAGCTGTGTCTATCCATGGCACAATATGTCTTGTAGATACTTATGTGCCCGCTGTAAGGCAGTACTTTAAGTGCCTTCGTTATGGGCGCGTCAGTAAACAATGTCGATCCCAGATAAGAGGCGTGAAATGTAGTGGGCCACGTTCTGTTGAATCCTGTGCCTCTCCTATCACTATTTGCGCTCACTGCGGAGGAAAACAGACAGCAACGGATCTGTCCTGCCCTGAGTACCATGTACGGCGACGAGCTCAAGAATTAGCTACGTTCAACAACACTGACTCCAGGGATGCGCTGTCTCTTGCTCGTATGCCAACCTAGTCATCTGTCACCGGCTGTCAACAACATTTCTTTCCGGTGCCAATCGTTGCTGCTCCTACAAACTTAAGCGCTCCGGACTTCGAAAACTCGCAAGTCTTCAAGCTGCTGCCCGCCCCAAGAGTTCCCAACGAGAAAGTGGGGACGGTACCTGTCTGTGAATGTGCCTCGGCAAACAAACATTGCCTACCGATCTCCCCTGCGGCAAGCGGAAGTAAACAAACACACTAATGTCCGTGAGTGGTCTCCGAGCCGCAGCCTGTTATATCCAACTCAACTTTCGCCCACTCCCATAAACCAGAATCCTTATCAGTCTGTTTGCTCGCACATTAGCAACTCCAAAGTACCGAACCAAAGACAGGCTCCAGTTCATGCTGAACTCATCGATTAGATGGCGGGGCTTGTCGCCACAGAAAGTAAGGTCAAGTGTTAAAGTGTGGTACGTGTAATAGTACCGAACGCGAACCTGTTATGCACACACACGAGAAGGTAAAGACAACCGTCACAAGGAAGGAGAACCGCGTAGCACGTCTGAAAACTGTCGCGTCACCGAGAGAACTGTTTTATGTCTTCTGCAGCTTTACACATCACTGCAGGTTGGATCACTTGCCTGGCCAGTGCTGTGAAAGTTAAATGCTCCCGTAAAGCTGCTGAGCCCATATCATCGTCGAGCCAATTTACTCGTAACGCAAAGGATAAAACGTATCCTCATTATAGTACGTGACTGTACTCGGAGACAGCGTGGCATCCTATCCACGTGTAACGAAATCCAACGAGGTTCCATAATACATAGGGTAATGTTAAGATCAGGTTTATTCTCACGATAAACGGAGTATACCTCCCGTCACTTTCACTCCAAGAGTAAAATCTCTTTAGGACCGTCACCAATCAGCCCTGTAACCACGAAAACTATATATTCGACACCAATATCGTTCGTTTTCAGTCTTTTTACATATCACAACCTTCACACCAGCTCCGAACTTTAAGAGTTCTGATGTTTATTGCTCCCAACAGTTACTTTTTCCGTTGTGTTAGGCGTGTGTTTAGCATATGTAGTTGAAATTTCTCCATTCGTTCCGGAGTTTTATTTACATGTCACCACTTTCTTACCCCCTCCCACCGTCCCCAATGCAGCTCCCATCCGCCACCACTTTGACATTTGTGTCTTAGGACATTTTTATATACTCATGGACTGGCCGAGAGATCGACAAGGTAAATTAATTTTGTTTCTAGTCTTTTTACTGGCAAGTATAATACGCATATATGAGAGAGAGGAGGAAGTCGCAAAAGTCTGCTAACATAGAAAGGTAGTTCATTAGTTTTACTATTTGAGTACCAAAACACCTGGCGACAGTTGAGATAGTGGGTATTAACTGCTGACTGGCAGTAGCAATAAAAATATTTCTGATAAAGGGTAATATCTAACATAAATTTAAGTGTGTCTTCTGAAATTATCTTGTGTGTAGTCTCTTACGAAAGTGAAACGTATACGATAAGCAGTACAGACGAGAAGTGACTAGAAGCTTTTGAAATGTGGTACTTCACGGGAATACTGAAGATTAGAAGCGCTCACTGAATAACTGAAGAGGTACTGAATCTCACTGAGGAAACAAGGGATGTATACAACCACTTGACTAAATAAAGGGATCTGTTGATAAGACACATCCTGAGGAATGAGGAAATCGTAATTTTGTGGTGGATGAAGTGGATGTAGGTTGCAGTAGTTTTTTACGAAGAGGATTGTATAGGACAGACTAGAGTGGAGAGTTGCACCAGAACGTTCATCGCGCTTACGATATGAACAATGACGTCAACAACAATAAAAACAACAGCAATGACAACAACTACAGCGACGACGAATGGCCGCGCGGGATTAGCCGAGCGGTCTACGGCGCTGCAGTCATGGACTGTGCGGCTGGTCCCGGCGAAGGTTCTAGTCCTTCCTCAGGCATGGGTGTGTGTGTTTGTCCTTAGGATAATTTAGGTGAAGTAGTGTGTCAGCTTAGGGACTGATGACCTTAGCAGTTAAGTCCCATAAGATTTCACACACATTTGAACATTATTATTATTATTATTATTATTATTATTATTTTGATTACGAATGACAACAACAGCGACGACGACGATAAACTAACCGAAAACACTAGAGGTAATAGTTATCGACACTGCAGAGATCTATAAAAAATGCTTATAGGATTAATGGTTTAAACAATAAAGCACTGCACAAGTTACTTTTTTTTATGCATAGTGCGACGCTTTTCAAGACTATATTCCCACTTTCACGTCATAATATTTGCATTAGTATTGTATGTGGTGTGTACGATGTTCTGCTTCTCTTGCTCTGCAGTCGTCTTTTTATGGTTTTAGCGCATTGTCGCACCTCCATTGCTCAGAAATCCACATACACGAATCAAATGGCTCTGAGCACTATGGGACTCAACTGCTGAGGTCATTAGTCCCCTAGAACTTAGAACTAGTTAAACCTAACTAACCTAAGGACATCACAAACATCCATGCCCGAGGCAGGATTCGAACCTGCGACCGTAGCGGTCTTGCGGTTCCAGACTGCAGCGCCTTTAACCGCACGGCCACTCCGGCCGGCATACACGAATCACCCCTCACACTGTTTCCATGTATAGAATCAAAACAGGGGACCAAAAACCACAGACTACTACGAAACTGGGGCCTCGTTTTATTATTTAGATCATGAACGGCCCAGTTACAGGCTTTCGAAAAACCTGTAGTATGACGAATGGAATTGGGTTATCATATTACTTCACAGGTGCGCATAGGATTATGTTCGGTCACGAGATGCTATTGCGAATCCTGTTGTTTAGACTAAATGTTATTTTCTTTCTTCGGTTTGAATGGATTATTTCGAGTGGTCGGTCCCTCCTTTGTCGTAGCAGGTTGTTATGATTCGCACTTCCGCCTGTTATTGACCGCGGCGTGCAAGTGGCATCTGCATGTCAATGGAGGATAGATGAAACGCCTCACACCACCCTTTGTTGCGCCCGAGCACCTTGGCCGAAAAGATCGCCCGCTGCCTTTTCAGTCTGCACTGGCAGTGGTATCCCATATGAATAAGAGTGTCTCCTCTCGAGACAGTCGATGAAGCACGCCGTGGCCGCCCCTCCCCCTCCCTACACAGCAACCCCCTCCTCCCGTCCCAGGCAGTCACTTGCGAGCCATCAACTCCGCATCTATCACCCTCGCACTCCGTACGTGAAATTACGCTAATGTATGGATGGGACGCGGAGGGTACCGGGCGGGGTGAGGAGCCAGCCATTCCGATCCGGAACGTGTTAATCCCGTGGGAGCGGGACATCGCGCTTTAAAGACGACGCGTCGCGGCGGTGCAGTAAGGAGAGGAGCGCGGCTAGCGCACAATGGCCCGCGGCACAAAGGCCGTGCATCAAACGCCAAACAGCCGTCGGCCGTCTGCGGCGCTTTATTGAGATTTAAATCGATGTCGCCGCCGCTGCTGCTGCTGCTGCTCGCGTGTTGTCCTAAGGCGGCCGCTTCTTTTCACAGGTCGTGGGCCACGCCAGGGGCATCGTTAGCACACAGCTGACGATGAAACGACGAAACCCCGGCAGCCTGCGGTCATTGGGACAACCCGAGGATGCCTCAGCAATGAGAAACACATATCTCGGCTCCGTCGACGCATATTGCGAGAGGAGGATGGCATCCGCAGATGAAAATTAAATGCATTTCATGTATAGCACGTTAGCTCTCTGGTTTTGCTATTGTTATTGTTGTTGTGCTCTTCAGTCCTCAAACTGGTTTGATGCAGCTCTCCATGATACTCTATCCTGTGCAAGCTGCTCCATCTCCCAGTACCTAGTGCAGCCTACATCCTTCTCAATCTGCTTAGTGCAGGGCCTCCCAACCTTTTCAGCTGGCGGACCCCTTCTTCAGTCGAAAATCCATGGCGGACCCCTAGTCAGTCAAGAGCACAGTAACTTTAAATTTCAGAGCGAAACCCATGGGAACTGAAAGCTTCTTAATGCAAGTGCCATGTTCCCAATGACAACCCCCCCCCCCCCCCCCTCCGAAGTATCAGTAGTCTTTGGTTTAGAGATGAATGAAAACAACTTGAAATTAACGATCCAATTTGAATTCCCACTGTATCCAGACACTTACTAGTAGATTTACTCCCTTTGTTCAACACACTATAGCCTGATTAAAATTACTTGGTAACTGAAATTTCACACGCTGGAGCTGTCTTCCTTCAAGAGCAATCAACGTCACGTCCAAACTGATCGCTGTTGACAAGCTGCCGCTTATGGTCTGTTCACTTCCACTATTTGGCTACTGTTGTGTAAGGATAATGCATATTTCGTAACAGTCGTGTGTGTGTGTGTGTGTGTGTGTGTGTGTGTGTGTGTGTGTGTATTCGTGGAATCCGAAGAAAAATGTTCAAATGTATGTAAAGTCTTCCTTTGGTCGTCCTCCCTCCTCATTCATTTCAACTGGAAACTTCCCTTGTTTTCGCAACAAACTGCACCCTTCTTCAATAATCCTGACTACAGCCACAGATCCATGTTAGAAGTAATAAACTGGTCAAAAATCGACTTATGAAATAGGTAGTGCACTGACGAAGCAAGTTTAACATTTAATGATGCCTGGCGCCGCATACGTGCCAGCGAGCGCTGTGATTGGTCGACAAAGCTCGCTCCGCGCATGCGTAAAAGGTTTCAGCGCATCTAGTGCCGTGAGCCGGGGCACAAACGACCCCCGTATTGTTGCGAAACAGTCGATCAGAGAAGCCGCATTGTCCGGCACTAAACTGCGTATACGTTCTCACTTACGAACCGCAAAGGCTGCTTGGGGATACGACCTGAAGTAAAAGTACACATGTTTTTCACACGAAAAAAATAGTGATGAATTTGATTTTCACATTTTTATTCAATAATTTTACTCATTATTTTACACGATTTGGTGAAAGGAGGCCGCGGACCCCCTAGAAAGAGCACGCGGACCCCTAAGGGGTCCGCGGTCCACAGGTTGGGAAGCCCTGGCTTAGTGTATTCGTCTCTTGGTCTCCCTCTACGATTTTTACCCTCCACGCCGCCCTCCAATGCTATATTTGTGATCCCTTGATGCCTCAGAACATGCCCTACCAACCGATCCCATCTTCCAGTCAAGTGGTGCCACAAACTCCTCTTCTCTCCAATTCTATTCACTACCTCCTCTTTAGTTATGTGATCTACCCATCTAATCTTCAGGAATCTTCTGTAGCACCACATCTCAAAAGCTTCTATTCTCTTCTTGTCCAAACTATTTATCGTCCATGTTTTTCTTCCATACATGGCTACACTCACTACAAATACTTTCAGAAATGACTTGCTGACACTTAAATCTATACTCGATGTTAACAAATTTCTCTTCTTCAGAAACGCTTTCCTTGCTATTGCCAGTCTACATTTTATATCCTCTTCTACTTCTACCATCATCAGTTATTTTGCTCCCCAAATATCAAAACTCCTTTACCACTTTAAGCGACTCATTTCCTAATCCAATTCCCTCAGCATCACCCGAGTTGACTACATTCCATTATCCTCGTTTTGCTTTTGTTGATGTTCATCTTATATCCTCCTTTCAAGACACTGTCGATTCCGTTCAACTGCTCTTCCAAGTCCTTTTCTGTCTCTGATATAATTACAATGTCAAGTTTTGCTATTATGTTATGTAAATATTTAGAAATAGAATACCAAGAACGAAAGGCTCGCATTAGAAAGGGCGTAAGCCAGTTATGTATTATACCGAACCTGCTATTCAGTCTGTAGCCTACATCGAAGAAGCTGTGACGTAAATTAAAGAGAGATTCAAGAGTGAGATTAAAATTCACGTCGAAAGCATATCAATAAGATTCGCTGATGACGTTGTTGTCCTTAGCATGGTGAAGAAGAACTGCACAATCTGTTAAATGTAACAAACAGTCAGATGAACACACTCTATGGACTGAGAGTAAAACGGAGTAAGATTAAGGTAATCAGAAGTAGCGGAAACGACATTAGCGATAAATTACCAGATGAAGGACGAAGCATGGAGGACATAATAAACGGATCACACAGGCAAAGGGGGCAGTCTCAAATAAATATAGGCCCTAATTTTAAGAAAAAGTTTGTGAGAATTTACGTCTGGAGCACAGCATTGTACGAAAATTAATCATGGACTGTACGAAAGCTGGAAAAGAAGAGGCGGCCGCTGTGACCGAGCGGTTATAGGGGGCTTCAGTCTGGAATCGTGCGACCGCTACGGTCGCAGTTTCGAATCTGCCTCGGGCATGGACGTGTGTATTGTCCTTAGGTTAATTAGGTTTAAGTCGTTCTAAGTTCTAGAGGACTGATGACCTCAGATGTTATGTCCCATAGAGCTCAGAGCCATTTGAACCATTTTCTGGAAAAGAAGAAACTGGATGCTTTTTTTTTTCATTTTGTTCAGTATAGTTCGTTGTGTTTTGTCTGTGCGGACGTCACATGGCGTCCGTTCAAGTTGATCGTTGATTCCTTTAATCAGTTTTTTAATTACAGAGGACAATCGACCCTCTGACCGAACGCGCTTTTTTTTTAATCTCATTTTGTTCATTTTCGTTCGTTGCATCTGCTCAGTTCGTCGTTGATCCATCAACTCAGTTTTTTTTTATTACAGAGGGCAGCTAACCCTCTGACCGAACACGCTGAGTTACCGTGCCGGCTAACGCGCTGAGCTACCGTGCCGGCGTGTGTTTGAGATACGATGCTGCGTTAGGATGTTCGGAATAAGGTAGTCTGATACGAAATTAGGAGATTCTCCGTGGATTTAAGAGGGAGAACGTGTAGGAAACGTTGACTAGGAGGAGGAAGAGGTTAATAAGACACATGCTAAGACATCTTGGAATAATTCTATGGTCCTTGAAGGAACTATAGAGCGTAAAAACTATAGAGGAAGACAGATACTTGAATACGAGCTCTATTCAAAAAATTGCGGAACATTCGTAATTTCGCGCCAATGGTATGTTGAAGCGAAATGCTGTTGGCATACCTGTGCACGAGTGTGTTTAATGTTTAAGTTTTATTGTTGTATGTCTGTTAGCTGTTGTTCAGTGCTGTATTAAGTAGAACGTTGTGTCGCACAGTTTGCGTATTTCGAGATGACAAGGCAAATAGTGCACGAAGCCTACGGTGATGAGTGCTTGCGCCGTACTCGGTGTTACGAATGGTTCACACGGTTTGAAAGTAGCCAGACGTAAGTTAAAGATGACACTCGTTCAGGACGCCCTTCGACGTCTATCGGTGACGCGAATGACAGGAACGTCAACGAAATTGTGCGTGCCAATCGAAGCCTCACTGCCCGAGAGATTGCAGAAGAACGTAACATGTCAGTTGCACCATGTCATAAAATACTGACACAGCATCTTGAAGCGCATGATGTTTCCGCCAACTTCGTCCCACGGCTCATAGGTCAAGTCCAGAAAGACCCTTGCCTCGCAATCTGTGAAGAGCTTTTCGATCGTGCAAATCAGAACGAGAATTTCCTTAAGAGAATCATAAGTGGCGATGAGACGTGGGTCTACGGTTGTCATGTTGAGACCAAGGTTCAATCATTATGATGGGTCGGAAGAGGTTCTCAAAGATTAAAAAAAGCTTGTCAGGTAAGGTCAAATGTTAAGACCCTGCTGATAGTTTTGTTTGCCGTTGAAGGATCAGCTCATCATGAATTCGGGCCACAGCGACAAATTGTTAATAGGTGGTATTATCGGGATCTGTTGCGAAGCCTACGAGGAAATGGGAGTAGTACACGGCCTGAAATGTGGCGAGACAATTCATAACTCTTCCATCACGATAATGCACATGCACATTCATCCCTGTTGGTGCGTGATTATTGCACAAAAAACGAAATCCCTGTGCTGCCTATTCCTCCGTACTCTCCAGACCTGGACCCTGTGGACTTTTTTTATTCCCAAAGTTAAACTCCGTTGAAAGGATGATTTGTTACGATAGACGAGATAAAAGAAAATTCGCCGTTTCGCGCGATCCAGCAAGAGGCATATCAAGACTGCTTCCGAAAGTGGAGCGGTGTATAAGTTCTTGAGGAGAGTATTTCGAAGGAGACCACGCACAGTAAGTAAATCGTAGGCGTAGAAGAATTTTGTGGACAAAGTTTCGGAATTTTTCGAACAGACTTCGTATATCCAACAAATAACCGAGGATTTCGGGCCGAAGTACTACTCTGAGATGAAATGGTTGGCATGTTTAGGCATCGGACTAAGTGATTGGTAACTCGGGCTCGCGTCATCCTCAGAACAAATTTGTTACTAACAATGACCGCGTACTTCTCGAAAACAGACACTTAAGATTTCCTGCTCTAAATTATAACAAGTTCGCCATCCACTTCCTCTATACGTTTGCTTCCCCTTTCTCTATAGGCTCTATGCCGCTAATTTCCAACTCAGTTAAAGCCGATAGCAAAAGAGTATTCAGTTAGGGTTTCCTATGCGACGGAAATCAAATGATATGAAATACAGTGTGTAAGTTGTCAGTTTCCGACGAATAACGCGCAAGCTACACAGCGGGCTTTGAAATTTGACGAGTTTTGTAAATACAGTAAATAGCACTTTGCAGCGACATCTGCACTTTGCATCAACTCCGATAATATGGATCTTATTGTATATATCATCAATGCGAAGAAAGACTGAAACGAGAACAGTTTTGATATTCCAAATCAATATATTTGAGGTTAGATTGCAAATAATCGTTTATTCCTCCACGTGTAACACCCATACTATGTGTCAGAGTGTCACAACTCTGTCCACGTGCGCAGCTCATTAATCTAAAAAATTAGATAATTAGTCCTGTCACAGTTAATTTAACCTAGGTTCAGTTTGCTACTGCTATCACCCGAGTTTGAAAAACCTTACAGAAAATTTTTAAGTTTTTTTTGGAGGTAACTGTACGGCAATTACAAGCATACCATTTTCGATGAGACATTTCAATTAAATCCACTAAAACTTAGCCTGTTCTTAATAATTCGTGGTAGCTCGGATTTTGATACACCAAGCGCTACCAGTTAGTTGTTCGGCCCCGGTAGCTGAGTGGTCAGCGTGACGGAATGTCAATCCTAAGGTCCTGGGTTCGATTCCCGGCTGGGTCGGAGATTTTCTCCGCTCAGGGACTGAGTGTTGTGTTGTCCTAATCATCATCATTTCATCCCCATCGACGCGCAAGGCCGCCGAAGTGGCGTCAAATCGAAAGACCTGCACCAGGCGAACGGTCTACCCGACGGGGGCCTTAGCCACACAACATTTCATTTCATACCAGTTCGTTCAGAGCGTGTGCTTATTCTCCAGAGCACTCACAAACATACCAAGACACCAGAAGTAAATGCAAAGTCAAAATGTAAGCCAAAATATGTAAAAGTTACAACCGAAATTATCATAACGTTTCTCAAAAACGTGGTACGATTGCTTACAAAAGGGTATACCCCTTGTAAATATGTAAAAAAAACCACGTGACACTTATGTACGTAAGAGAATGGTGTGTCCCCAGCATACTCGCACAACAGTGCAAAATACTTTCTATACCACTACATAACACAGCCACCAATTTCTGAAAATGATCTTCTGTATCAGGAAACCGACTTCGGAAGTCTTCTTTAAAATATCCGAGAAATGACAGGCACTCATTTCTAGCTTCTAACGATCTTTGATGGTCCACATGTTAGTGCAACAGGTATCTCTTCCACACAGTTGTCTGCAGCCCACTATAGTTAACCTCCTGCTCCCCCCCCCCCCCCCCCCCACCTTTCGCTATTTCTTATCTACAGTGTCCTCTACTGAAACAGTGTACTGTTCATTGGTTACTGTCAGGTTCCTTTCAGTCTCCTCTTCTGTAACTATCCCTTTTGTTTCTGTTCATACTAAAATGTAGTAGGCTAACTAATGTTGTTGTTATTCTTAATTACTTTATTGCTAATTTTAATTTTAATGATCCTCATGCTAACATCTCAGACGTACATAACTGAACCACAAACACGCATACAAAAAGCAGTCTAATGTAAGAGAGGGCCCAAGGACGTAATCGTGACATGCTAAGTAAAACAGTAAGTAAGTAAAAATTAAAATTTGATTAGTCGCACTGTTTTTGACACATTGTGATTGGTTGTAGCTACTCTAATATTTGACTTCTTTTTAAACCTGTAGTCTTGCGTTCGTAGGTGCAACTGAGAATGAGTACGCGCCCGAAACTAATTAGTAGTGCTTGAGAAGGTACCCGTGTAAACTAACAATTGTGTCATTCTTTAAATTTATCGAAGCTTCGGTGGTCACGCGGAAGAAGTCAATGTATCAGTTCATTGACGGACAATTAAATGGACGTACTTGTGAGAGTCAGGTAGCTGCTTCTTCTTCATGCTGTATTGGTCAGTCACCTTTGCTGTTTTTAACGACAGAAATTGTGAGTTGGGTAGCTTAAAATGACGATTCTAAGAAGTTAAGTTATAGGCGTTACTTCTAGGCAGTTGAAGACAAAGCGTCAAAATTGTTAGCGAAACTTGTGCACTGATAACAGCCTGTAATCCTTCAGTTCGTTGTAGAGCATTATATCATGGCTATTACTCGGATGGATGCCACTGTTCGCTTAGAAGAAAAAAATAAAGCAATAAGTATATTGAAAACTAAAGGCGCTTCGTTTATCCATTGTCATCGCAAGTCTAGTAGTGAGGGAGCGAAGGATATCTGATGAAATCTTTCGGTTGCTGCCTTCAACATTGTCTGCGGTAACACACAGCGTGTCGTGTACTGAACAACTGCCGTTAGCCTGACGATAGCCGATATATGATATACAGTTCAGGGAAAGAGCCGTTAATTGCTTGGGCTTGTCATTGTGCAGAATCGTTATTGGCGTATCCATACTCGATCCCTACCTGAGATGATAGGAGCCTGATATTGAAGGAATTCCCCACCCCCTCCCTCACGTCTAATATCCAATAAGTATTACTATTCAGTTTAACCAAACGCCGCATCATGATGCTCGCATTTCTACTAGCAGGTCGTGATCTCAATACACGTTTATCGGGAAATCGTTCGAGCATTCCAATCCATTTATTGAGATTTCTTTACGTTGTTAGATGAGAAGATAGGCTGTAGCTGTATTGAGCTTATAAACCGCAATACGATTTCTGAAGAACACCGATAAATTTTTATTGACAGGTTTTACAGCCTACACAGAAGCAAGAAAATTAAATGAGGAAGTACGTAGCTCTATTTCCAGAAGTACGCTTCACATAATCACATCATGAGATTGTTTATATGAAACAATCATGACGTATAGCTTGCCTCACTGTAAATTGTAAATTCATTGGTATTTTAAGCTTCATGCGAGAAAAAATACGTCAAGTAATTGAGATGTTAACTGTTTAGTAATTCCTTTCTCTAGGTACATCTCAATAGATTACCTTCAGACGTCCGTCACAAACGTGGACGCCTCTAATGTTTCATGTATTGGTCGAAATAATGAAACAAAATTTCAGACGAGTGACAGTGCATGAAAGAACAATAATTTTATATCTTCTGTATACACATATTTTGATTACCAATTAATTTCACTTCCAGACACTTAATATCCATCGCTGGACATCAGAGCCGTACAAAGGCTATCAGCGTACCTGTCAGAACTGCCAAATCTGCAGTCCCCTCCATCCCTTCTCCTGCCCCCCCCCCCCCCCATCTTATTCGACCTTAAACTGCCTTACTATTGCGCGACGATCCAGCAAAATTTATAATTTTGTTAGTATGTTTAATAAGGAAGAATAACTAGTAAAATATTATTTAAATGAACTATACTGAAGTAATATAGCATACAACAAATGAAAGGTGTCAGTATAAGCAAATTACAAAATGAATAAACTTTCGATAAAAAATAAAAAGTAAAGCAAAACGTTTCTGTCTCATGGTTTCTGGGAGCTAATCTTTAAGTATGAAATTTTGCTAGCTCCTTATAAATTGTCAATAGTGCATAAATTATTGATCAGAAATAAAAGAAAAAGGACTTTTTATTAAGAGTCGCCAAAAATACCCCTTAATATGACTTGTGTTTTCATTATAATTTTCCGTTTTTTTTTCTTGGCAGCAGCAAAAGTAATGGTGTGAGGGCAAACGAATTATGTACCCTTTTTGCTTGCTTCGTTCACCGTCGCACCTCGCTCCAGTCCTCAGTCGACATCAGTCGACAAAAATCGGCAGCTTTCAGTCAACAGTTTTGCTTCAGCACCAGGTCACCGACCTTTTGAGATCCTGCACTACCTTTGCGTAGTAGCAGCAAGAGCTCCATTGTTGAACATGAGCGAGCTGTGTGGGCGTTAGCTGTGTGAACCAAGCGCACTGTTGCCACAAATGCCATGTTGCAATGCTTGGTTGTTCGGTAGCAATCGTTTCTTTATCATGCTGCTTAAACGAAATGACACTGTAGATATGACACTTTGACAACAGCGTGTATTTACAGTCGTGGCCAGAGGAAGACGTTTCTTCTCGTAAGCGGAAGGAACACTTCTACCAGTCAGTCCCTAAACTCCCTGTTAGTTCATAAACCTTATTTTCCTGCTTCTTTTCAGTTTTTGCGCCCTTCTGTGCCTGGGCTATTGGTACATCACTGCTGGGTTTAAGCCTCCTCGAAACTATGCAGTGCAGCAGTACTTTCTTCAGCGAAACCCACCCATGTTGACTATGGGCGTCCACAGACATTTATTCAGGAGTGGGCAACATTCTGTAATTGCCATTCTTGATATAGGTGATGCAATGGGTTTGAAAAACGTTAGTGCTCCAAGAACTAAATTTGATGAGAAGTTCATGAAACTTACTGTACAATTTATACACTGTCTGAAAAAAGTGTCCGGGCACCTATTAGTAGATATTATTATGGGATGTCTCCCCCCTTAGCGTTTATGATGATTTTGACTCTGTTGGGGACACTTTCAGTGATGTGTCTGAATGTGAGTGGTGGAATGGAAGCCCATTCTTCGTCAAGACGAGAGAAAGCAATGACGTTGGACGCTGTGGTCTAGAGCGAAGCCGACGTTCTGATTCATCCCGAAAGTGGTCCACTGGGCTTAGGTCGGAACTCTGGACAGGCCAGCCCATTTCAGGAATGTTTTTGCCAACAAACCATCGTCTCACGGATGCTGATATATCACAGGACGCACTATCATGCTGGTACAAATAGTCATCGTCTCAGAACTGTTCCTCTACTCTGCGCAGTACACAGTTCCGTAAAAAGTGTTCATATCCTTCCTCATTTAGCGTTTTCTTAAGCGCAATAAGGGGTCTACACCGTAAGGCGAAAAACACCCCCATCTCGTAATAGTATTTCCTCCACACTTCGCTGTTAGCAACACACATGGTGGCAAGTAACGTTTTTCTAGGCATTCGCGAAACCCGAACCCTCCCATCAGACTGACACAGAGTATAGCGTGATTCAGCATTCAAAATCACCGTTCAATGGCGTCACTCTTTTAACAACCTCACGCGTTGCTCAGCGCTAATTAGAGAGATCCTTTTTAACTCACTACGCACATTCATTGTGTTAGCTGAACTGGCCGTAACACTTTGGAACTCAGGACTGATCCTTTCTGCTGATTTCATGCGATTTTCGTGTTCGATAGCCCCTGTCCGTCAGTAAATTAGGTCTGCCCGGCGTTGGTTTACCTGTGATCGTTTCTTCGCCTTGCCACTTCACAATCACATACAGTCGGTTTGGGCAAGTGTATAAGGGCATTAATGTCCCTGATGGTTTAGTTACTCAGGTTACACGAAGTCACCATGGCCTTCCAACATATCTACTATGCTGTTACTGCTGCTGTACTGACAACACTATACTCCCCGTCGGCTTTTATGCTGGTGGCTCCGCCACTCGTCACATTTAGCGGTGAATTCCTCATTACATAGGGATGGCCTCCCACTTTTCATCAGATAGCGTAAGTGTCACCTTAGAATTTTTAGGGTTATTTACTTCCATACCTAAACGTTAAGCAGATTTCAGTAGTATATATGAAGTATAGCATTTTATGTTGTTGTTGTGGTCTTCAGTCCTGAGACTGGTTTGATGCAGCTCTCCATGCTACTCTATCATGTGCTAGCTTCTTCATCTCTCAGTACTTACTGCAACCTACATCCTTCTGAATCTGCTTAGTGTATTTATTCATCTCTTGGTCTCTCTCTACGATTTTTACCCTCCACGCTGCCCTCCAATGCTAAATTTGTGATCCCTTGATGCCTCAGAACATGTCCTACTAACCGGTCCCTTCTTTTTGTCAAGTTGTGCCACAAACTCATCTTCTCCCCAATTCTGTACAGTACTTCATCATTAGTTATGTGATCTACCCATCTAATCTTCAGCATTCTTCTGTATCACCACATTTTGAAAGCTTCTATTCTCTTCTTGTTCAAACTATTTATCTTCCATGTTTCACTTCCATACATGGCTACACTCCATACAAATACTTTCAGAAACGACTTCCTGACACTTAAACCTATACTCGATGTTAACAAATTTCTCTTCTTCAGAAACGCTTCGCTTGCCATTGCCAGTCTACGTTTTATATCCTCTCTACTTCGACCATCATCAGTTATTTTGCTCCCCAAATAGCAAAACTCCTTTACTACTTTAAGTGTCATTTCCTAATCTAATTCCCTCAGCAACACCTGACTTAATTCGACTACCTTCCATTATCCTCGTTTTGCTTTTGTTGATGTTCATCTTTTATCCTCCTTTTAAGACACTGTCCATTCCGTTCAACTGCTCTTATTGGTATCAATATGGATCTTAACTTTTTCTTTCAATTATTTGAAATTACATCCTCATACGATTAAAGTGATCTTATAGTTATGAAATAAAGCTAGACAGTTTTCACAGAAGAAATTTATTCATATTCCGAAAACATTAGGTGATGAAAATTAAGACTGAAAAACGGTATGTTCTTGTCTACGCCAGTAGGCAAAATGAATAAACTGAGACTGCAAACACAAACACATACTATTCAGTACTGTATAGGTCGTTGTTCCACCGGCAGTATGTCGGGAATATGGAAAATTAAAACTATGAACTAGGAAAAAAAACAGATGTTGAAATAACGCTGTTGGTATCAACAACAATAAGCAATAAAAAATACCGCACTAATAGGGAATTTTAAAACTGGGCAAGCACAGCTAAAATAGTTAAGCGTAATTGATTGGCAATTCTTACAGTACAACAGGTGTTTAAATACAGGTGTTAAAACCAATAGAAAGGTAAAACGGAATGAAATACACTGTAGATGTATTTATTTAAGTTTATTAGAGACCCACACAACCAGTTTAGTTCCATCTTCTGGTGTATATAAATACTGTCATATGGTATGCGGAGCTGTTACAGAATGCCGCAGGTTAACAGTTGGCGTGGCTGGGCAAATTTCTCAGCCATTCCGAACTGGTTAAAGAGATTTTCAATGATAAACGTCCGGTGTTAAAATCACGAACTGTCATTACATTACCGATTAAAATTTGTTTCTGTCGGCCTGTGTCGAACAACAGACAATTGCCATTATACATGTCATCCAGGAAAGTATTGGGTCTGAAAGTCAACACTCTTGTCTGTTTGTCAACAACTTGATAATAATGGTAGCAGTTGATAACACAAGCTACGTGGCGCCCTGTGTGTTGCCGGATAGTGTGCGGTGGCTGCCGGGGAATGACAGTTCGTGATCTTAACCCAGACTGGACATTCATCATTGATGATGGCTTTTAGCAGTTGAGGCGGACTGAGAACTTTGCCTAACCATGCCAACTGTTATTTTGTGGTGTTCTGTAACGACTCCCAATACCATATGACATAGCATTTATGTACACCAGAAGTTGCAGCTCAGAAGTTGCGAAAACTGGTTGTGTGGATCTCCAGCACAGCGGACTACTTAACTTTTCAGATTTATATTTTAATAACACCTGTATTTAAGCACATGTTGTACTACATAAATTGTCTATCAGTTATGTATCACATTAGCAGCCATCGAAGCGCAGGATGGGAAATGCAGTTTATTAACGGTTTATTCAACTTTAATTAGAATATTTCGTTTGCCTTAAGAACTACACATGTGATGGTGCTAATGGATTTATTACATTACATTAATCATGGTGTATGCGACCAGAGACAACCGGGAAATCTGAGAAACACAGGAGAATTTTTTAGGACTGCGGAAAGTTTTCTTTATTTTAGTTTCCAGTTTAATTTCTGTAAGTGTGACTGGTAAGAACTGACACTCTAAGGAAAAAAAATCGACTTTATCCCGCTACTGCAGAATCATACTGCAACAATAAAACAAACGAGGAACTGATAACACCAAAATAAAACATTAATTTCAAAGAAAAAGCGCTGTTTACAACAAAACACAGTGCACATACAAGCGTCTGCCGACAGCAAAACGTGTTAATAGCTTTGGGAGAAGTCTATACAATAATTCGTAACAACAAAGCGCTTTCGCTGAGAACGAGCCCACAACTGTTGAAATTTATAACAGGTCGCAGGAAAATATTATGAATGGTAGTTTCAAAATCGTTACTTTCAAAGTAAATTCCTCCTGCGTAAGATGAATTATGTTACGTATGAGAATGACCGTTTAACTCCTATTCAAAACTTAACTCTTTGAGTACCAGCCACAAAGAAAAATTTCGGGCTCAGAAGCCAAGCCATTTATGCCCTTATTTTAAATTTTTCTGGCACATGTGTGTTTGATATATGTTAAAGGGTAACACATGCTAAAATAGACCCGGCCTCAAGATCAGTTTTTAATATTTATTTTAATTCCTTCATGGATTACAAATTATTCAGTAATGATGGCAAAAACTGTAACTACCCTCTAAAAAAAAAAATAAGTTTGAGGTGAGTTTTTCGAGGAATTTATACGTAATGGGCTTTTCTATGGAAAACTAGATATTCGACGGAACGTGTGTTCAGCCAGGTAACTCATGAAATTTTCTGTGCACAGCAGTGAAATTTACAATCCTGCTTGTCAGAAATACTCAGCTGCTGCAATTTAAGCTATCCTCTTAGTATCCTGCCTAACAGCAAAAAATTTCGGACGACCAGTATTATACGTCAGAGCTAGGCTTTTCTTGATGAAAAATAGTATCATCTGGTAGTCGTATTTCGCAAAGAAAGGATACTGCTATCGTGCCATATTTTCTCGAATTCGATATTCACTGCCAGGCCACTCTGAGCGCAGCTACGGTCTGTTTCTCCGTATCGTAACATGGGCATCGCGCTTCTTATATTTTGGTGTTCTGTGTTCGGAAACTACCGCGCTGTATTTGGTGAATTAGAATTTATACTTTCGTAATACCAAAATATGCTGTTGTTGTAGCGTATTAAAAATCTTTCCAAAATGGGAGTACCAGTAAGTTCTGCGCCAGTATACAGAACCCTTACCATTCACAGGATTGATACGTTTTACAGCTCTGAGGGCAAGTATCGTCACTTAACACGAAAAAAATGTACCTTCACCAGGAGTGTTTTGTATTTTCACCAAGGAAAAAGTGAATTTTTAAGCGGGAAATCAGAGGTTTTTTTTCTTGTCGGAGTACACTCTGTTCATGTTTTCTGTAATTGATGTTCAACAAAATTTGTAACTACCAGTCAGAATACGATCAGAGGAAGAAGTGAAATCTCTCAGAACTTCCCCAATATTTGTTTATACAACTGACTTGCCACTCTTGGAGTGTGCGAGGAGCAGTGTTTGTCCAGTTTCACTCATTACTGAGCAGCCATACCAACCTAGACAGCAGAGTTTGTACCTCTACGTTCGCATGTTGCGCCGTGTTGCACTATATAGAGTATGTGAAGCTCCCAATTACTGGAGAGAACGTTTTTCCGAAGTTTAAATATCACACCTGTTTCCCTCTTCTAGCACAGATAGTGTTTCCTTTTTACGTCTGGTGCATTCGGGCTTACAGAGTAAGTATGCATTATAGCAAGGCCTGTTGTTCACAGTTTACTACATAGCTATGCTGTGTAGGTCCGTGTATGATCAGCAAGCCATGATGCCGGGATTCCGCCGTACAGCAGAGCGAGAGGGGCTCCCTTCTGGGGACTGGGGACGGTGACGGATGACGAGCACGTACAGGTATGCGGCTGCCGTGTTTACGTTCTGCTGGAAACCCCCAAGCCACGACGTCGGACCGGTCTCTTTCTGCATCATGTTAAAGGCTGTATGACGAAGCGAGTGGGAAAAGATAGGGGACTCTTTTTTGGTACTGTTCTCTGATTCATCTTGACTGCAGAAGAACGCGGCATCTGCCGCTGGAAATAAATCCTCCAAATTCCAGGATCGGGGTCGTCTACGATGTTGCTCGGCATTTTTTTTTTTCCAGTGCAATCTATCCACGTTCCATTACGTCGTCTTTTTGGCGTTTTCTTGCCACTTGGAATACAGTAATGAACTTCCTTAGCTCACGTACCACCAATCAGGATGGACACATTTCGCGTCCATTTTCATTGTAGCCATAATTACTTCTTCCATTCTGTTCCTATTAATTCCCAGATTCCATCTCTCCATTGTTAGCAGAGAAACCTGAAGTTTTAGGACACTTTTCGCAATATTAACCCATACGTTTCACTGGTATAAGTAAAAATTGGTAATACAAACTGATTGCAACTTTTCGTTTCCAGGGACATTGAGAGTTTCGTTTCCGAAACCTAGTTCACTTTACCTAAGGCACCAGAAGTAATTTGTACTCTTCTACGTATTTCTTTCTCTGTCTGGCTAGTTAATGTCATCGACTGCCCCAAATACAAAAATTCGTCAACTGGTCCTACAGTATTACTGTCAATTTGTGTAATTTCCTTTGCGTTATGTTGGTTGCATACCATTTTAGTCACGTTGTAATGCTTATTACTATATCGAAGGAATTATAGTTTCTATGAAGTAGAACGATACGACATTTTTAACAACGTTTGAGAAAAGAATTTAAGGGGTGTCTCATTGGTCTTGACCTCCCTAATTTACTTTCTGTTCAGAAACAAACTAAGGATAGCAAATGTTTTGCAGCTGGCAGGTGGACACTTACCAGAATGACTGCGTTCCTTGTAAATTTGTTCGTTACGAAACTACGGCCAACAGTATGTCTTCTTTTATTTTTAAAATAGAAGCCTATATTTTTTAATCGGTAATCCACTTCCTGTCCTCAAGACCTGTTCAGAAACGTATCACAGTGTACTATCAACCCAAATATATCGTTATTAAAAACGTAACGCAAGACTGACTGACTTTCCTGTACTAGCATACAGTGCAGGTTACCCGCGGTGACGCAAGTCGCCCTCTTGCTTGATCTGACAAACAAATGGAAACAACGTAAAATCAGCACCAGCTATTCGATTAATCGTCTTCAGCTGAAGGACTGTGTGAGTAATGTACACGAGGGAAGGGAAGGTAAGGTAGAAATGTAATTCGTCTCTGGAGAAGGTAAGTAAGGAGAACAGCACTGCACTTATTGTATATAAAAAAACTTCATTGCAGTTACTGTCAACGCCAACATGTGGAAGAGTTACATGAACCCGGGTATTTGCACTGTGTACCGGTAGGCCTACAGGGGAGTCGAAGTAAGTTTTGTGTAACAGTTTTAAATATCATGTTCTCATGAATAATACGCAGTGATATGTTTTGGAACAGGCTTTCAGGAGAGGAAATGGATAACGGAATAAAAAATGTAGGCTGCCACTTAAAAAAGAGTTCCTGTTGTTCGTATCTTCGTAACGAACACAGCTAAAAGAAAGGCCGTCATGCTGGTTAATATTCTCCTGGTAGCTAATAACATTTTACTGGCGACGTGTTTCTAGCCCCTAGTGTTCATCAGTCACCAAGATATTAATATCACTTAAAAAAAGCTGACGGTAAATGTGGTTTTGGATGGCACCCGCCTTGAACAAAACACAGAGTTTTGATTTTCTTTTATTAACTATACATGTTTCGCTAAAGTTTCAGAAATATCAGTATTCACCAAGTGATATGCCAAGTCTGCAAATCAATTTACATTGGGAGACAAGCACAAACTTTAATACTAGACACACACAACGCAGAAGGGGGCTATCAAGTAACAGCTGCCATTCTACATTTGCTGAACATATTATGCACATGTAACACACTCCAGCGGACATAATCACCGACTTGAAAATTCTCAATCGCAGCAACAGCTCCCCCCCCCCCCTCCCCACGCACACAAAACTAATGACTCAGGGAAACTACGATATACAAAAAAAAAAAAAAAAAGAAAATCATAGTCGAAGAGAAACACGTAATAAACGAATACACATCTCTCTACAACGGAACACTGTTCAAGACCAACCACCCACCCACCGACTATTAACATCCTTATATTTCCAACGAACTGTCGATGGATCGTGAACCGACACCGATAGCTAGTAGGCATAGTAAATAAACTGCGACTATAGACTAAAAAATAAATGTTTTCATAACATTCTCAGTCGTAAAATTTCAAGGCAAATAACTTTTCTACATTAAGTTCTATATGGCAACAAATGACGCATTGTGAAAAGAAAACAATTCCAACGCGAAACATAAAAAACCGGAAAAACTACAGAATGTGGTGAAGAGCAGTTTTCAAAAAAATGGTTCAAATGGCTCTGAACACTATGGGACTTAACATCTAAGATCATCAGTCCCCTATATCGTAGAACTAGTTAAACCTATCTAACCTAAAGACATCACACACATCCATGCCCGACGCTGGATTAGAACCTGTGACCATGGCGGTCGCGCGGTTCCAGACTGAAGCGCCTAGAACCGCTCGGTCACATCGGCCGGCCGAAGAGCAGTTTTCCTGATGTTTAATAGAAAATAAAAGGACATTGTTGGTGCTGAAACATCAGCGAAACATGTCTGCGTAATATAAGAAAAGAAAAATTGGGTTTTTGCTCGCGGCGGATACCATCAAAAAACAAATTTGTATGCAAGCAAATAAGGACGGGGAGAGCATCAACATCAAGAGGATTCCTGTCGACGGCGCTAATGCCATTAGCTAGATATCGCTAATTTTACGTTCGTAGGCTTCATTTAAGGCGTTAGACTGCATCGTCATAAATACTGAAACAGCTGTACTGCTGACGTTTCGATCGTATTTGCAGCGGCCCACTTTAGGAGCTGAAGACTGCTGCAAGGACAGTCGAAACGTTAATGGTATAGTTGTTTTAGTGTTTTATAATGGCGCAGTCTAGTACCCAAAATGATTTTATTCAAGCTATAGTTTCGCTTATTTCGTTGGGCTCCCAGATTGTTCATTAGGTCCAAATCCTTGACTTACTGCGTGTGCAGCCATTGGCTTCCGCTGTGGCCGCCACGTATACTCGTTATCTCATTAATTAGACATGCGGTATTGTTTATTGCACTGGAAAAAAAATTTCGTTAAAACCACCAGTTGTTCACTAAATGTGACGGTTCAAGTAGACAGTAGACAGATGGCTGTTGAGCTTTAACAGCGCTGTCCCTCCAGGCTGGCCGGGCCCCAGTGTTATTTCGGACGGGAATTCCGGAGCGTGACTCCACGCCGTGTCGTTGGTTATCAGCGCCCAAGGGTCATTAGGCTTTTGGTAACCCTCTCCTCCTCCGGCCAGTTACTACCTGGTGCTGTTGTTTGCTTTGGGGCTCTTAATTGTGTGTGTGTTTGGGGCTCTTAAGTAGGGTCTGTTAGCAAAGTGCTACCCTGTTGCAACAAGTTTCGTGCCATGTTGCCCGACGACATCATTCCAGACTCATTTCAGGCCATGCTTCTGTTAACTCACTGCAACACTTTTTAAAGTGACTTCCTTCCCCGTCATTCCGCAGGCAGTGCTTCTGCCCCGTGTATAATGATCTCATCGCCGATGAGGCTATAAACCCAAATGTACTTTCTCTCCACGGTGAATGTGTCCAAGTTCTCACAGTTAACTCACTTCAGTCGTAACACGAGATTTAGCAAACGAATTTTTGATTTTTCCTTGACACATTTGAACTAAGAATCTGAACTTTATCGAACTCAGATATATATTGCCCTTAGCTGACAGCTACACTACTGTAACTGTCGTTTGATTTAAATAGACAAAGGAAGAAAACTCTCTGTCTCTCTCTCTCTCTCTCTCTCTCTTTCTCTCTCAACACACACACACACACACACACACACACACACACACACACACACACTTCCATGGATCTAACAGTTTATATACACTGAAGAGCCAAAGAAACTGGTACACCTGCTTAATATCGTCTAGGGCCCCCGCGAACTCGTAGAAGTGCTGAAATACGAAGTGGCATGGACTCGACTAATGTCTGAAGTTGTGCTGAAGGGAACTGACACCATGAACCCTGCAGGGCTGTCCATAAATCCGTAAGAGTACCAGGTGGTGAAGATGTCCCCTGAACAGCACGTTGCAAAGCATCCAGGTACGCTCAATAATGTTCATGTCTGGTGCATTGGGTGGCCAGCGAAGTGTTTAAACTCAGAAGTGTTTTCCTGGAGCCACTCTGTAGCAATTCTGGACGTGTGGGGTGCCCAGTGTCCTGCTGGAATTGCCCAAGTCTGGCGGAATACACAATGTACACAAATGCAGCTGATCAGACAGGCTGCTTAGTTACGTGTCACCTGTCAGAGTTGTATCTAGACGTATCAGGGGTACCATGGAACTTCAACTGCACACGCCCAACACCATTACAGAGCCTCCACCAGCTTGAACAGTCCCCTGTTGCATTGTAGGGTCCATGGATTCATGAGGTTGTCTTCTTAACCATATACGTTCATCAGCTCTACACAATTTTGAAACGAGACTCGTCCGACCAAGCAACATGTTGCCCAGTCATCAACAGTCCAATGTCGGAGTTGACGGGCCCAGGCGAGGCGTAAACCTTTTATCATGCAGTCATCAAGGGTACACGAGTGGGCCGTCAGTTCTGAAAGCCTTTATTGATGATGTTTCGTTGAATCGTTCGCACGCTGATACTTGTTGATGGCCCAGCACTGAAATCTGCAGCAATCTGCGGAAGGGTTGCACTTTTGCTACGTTGAACGGTTCTCTTTAGTCGTCGTTGATCCCGTTCTTGCAGACTTTTCCGGCCGCAGCGATGTCGGAGATTTCATGTTTTAACGGATTCCTGATATTCACGGTGAACTCGTGAAATGGTCGTACGGGAAAATCCCCAATTCATCGCTACCTCGGATATGCTGTGTCCCTTCGCTCGTGCACAGACTATAACACCACGTTCAAACTCACTCAAAGCTTGATAATCTGTCATTGTAGCAGCAGTAACCGATCTGACAACTGCAGCAGACACTTGATGTGTTATATATGCTTTGCCGATCGCAGCGCTGTATTCTGCCTGTTTACTTATCTCTATTTGAATACGCATGCGTGTACCTGTTTCTTTAGCACTTCAGTGTATAATATGATGCACATTCACAATAATTTTCATTGCTGAGTGACTACGTGACGAATATCACTAAAATGTTGTGGAATCAAGAAGAGTAATACTAAAGAATCTGGTAAGTATGCAGGAAACAACGAGAAATTTGTGAAATTTTGTCGAGAAACATGTGTTGGAAGAGTGAGTCTTGTGGTTGTTTTGTTAGTGGTTTCAAACAGTAGCCACGCAAAGGTCATAATTACTGTTTTGTTTAACACAGCCTCACATTTCCTTGAAATGGATAGATAATTATATGTTAATAAGTGAACTGCGGCCTAGAAACAAACTGCTGGAAGAAAACTTCAAGGGTAGTCTAAGTTATCACTGAATATTGTTCAAAATTCGAGAAATGACTTTAAAAGTTGTTCCATACTGTCCGGATACGCGACAAACGATCAAATGAATAAAAGTGGATAAAAGTGATAGTGACATGGAAGACCTCCACGTAAGGATTTGTGACATTGAGTTGTAATTAGGACGTGGAGCTTGGACGGAATGGAAATACAAAAATAGCAATCTTCCACGTGAGTTGATGGTGACGGAAGCAGAGTAAGTTCATTTGCCGAAGAATTTAATTGACAGTTTGAACACATGGAAAATAGGTAATTTTCGTGATTATTTGTTTTTCAAGTAAAAAAAAGGTGATGTTACATCTCATAATATAGTCTGATTCCTTTTTGATTGAGAAATCACTTTTGAGTCCACATCGGTAGTTCTCTGTAACCGCTGCATCAGATGGTGGGACTTCCCGAAGCCCTCCTACAGGACCCGTAACACAATAAATTTGCGTCGGTTATTTTCAGTGTATTTTGTATCAGTATGCATAGGATACTTGAAAAATACATTCCAACAAAATGATGACGTGTTGAAACAAATGCTATTTTCTTCGGCCACAAAATCGAGACAAAAGCGTCCACCGAAAATTGACATTTGAAGATACCGCAAAGCGGCTAAGTACGCTGAAGAGAATTCAATTTATAACGCCGGAATGGAACTCTCGTCAAGTATGTGCTGACCTCAAGTTATATTTTAGGATAATAACTTCTATAGTTGAGGCGACCATTTCCAGAGGGTTCTTTGTCTACTAATTTGACAATTTGATGTTTTGGTAGCAATGGCTTCGTCTTTGCGCACTCTACTAAATGTGTTATGTCTTACACTTCCAAAACGCTCAAAAACCCGTCTAAAACGCATTGAAATACTGCATGCAGTTCCAAAGTGGCCCTTGTCCAATGTCACGAATCCAATATGGTGAACGCAATAATGTACAGCAACAAATGGTTCCTTGTCTCCATTGCAAGGATAAGCATGATAACAATATTGAGTTTCAAAGTGACCCTTGTCCATCAGGGGCGGTATCTTTCATGGGATTTTATTCAGAGGTGAATTCTTTACGCTTTGCTTTATTGCAATGCAGTAATACATATTGTCCTGTTGGTAGCATTGCTTTCACGAACATTTACATCCAAAACAGGAATTCCAACGCTCAGGAAGCTCATAATACTTACGTGAATTATTGGCTCGAGGCAGATTAGTAATCGTAGCAGTTTTACATGGTGATTTGGTATATTTTAACTTTTAGTTTTTGTGATTTAGAATATACATTAATACTTACAGGTCATCATGGAAGAAACAAAACGCAATGAAATTGAGGTTAGGCGAGAAGGAACCGTGACACCGAGTGTTAAAGGAAAAGGCAGAAAGAAACAACGAAATCCAGCGTTGTGGAAGAAAAATGGGCAGAAAAAACTCTTTATACCTCCAAGTGCCTCCCAAAACTAGCAGACCGCCAGCACAAGGATCGGAAGGATCTCCACTGTTCGGTCACTCTTCAAGATGTTCGTAAGTTCCACAACATGTTTTATCAGAGAAAATTGGATTATAATTCCATAACAATAGAACAGGATATTATCATTTTGAAATATACGTTACCCGAGTCTCCTACACGTCAACGAGCTAGAGGAAAACAAGTAACAAAAACCTGGCACAAATGTTATATTCCTGTAACAAAACATGGTGAAAAAAAAACAATACCAATTCTGTCAGAAGGCATTTCTGAGCATTTTGAACATATCAAAGAAGAGAGTTCAAAGAGTGTGCCGAATGCATTTTGAAACTGGTGCTAGTCCGAAAGAAACTCGTGGTGGTGACCGTCGCTCACAAGCCCATGCTGTGCAAAGGAAATCAGTCAAAAGTTTTATTGAGGCCCTCGCACCTATAGACTTCCATTACTGTCGTAATACCCAGACAAATAAGCAGTATTTGGACAGCACATTAACAATAGCAGAACTGCATAAATTGTACAACAGTTCATGTTCTGAAGAAGGCTTGAAAGTTAAATATGAATATTTCAGGAATATTTTCGTCAAGAAGTATAACACCTGCTGTAGGTATCTGTTAGAAGTGTTTGCAATACGAAGAAAGATGCAAATCTGATAGAAAGACCAAAGAACTTGAAATATAGTTTCAGTGTCATAGAAGGCGGCCTAATGCTGGCTGGCTCTGAGCACTATGGGACTCAACTGCTGAGGTCATTAGTCCCCTAGAACTTAGAACTAGTTAAACCTAACTAACCTAAGGACATCACAAACATCCATGCCCGAGGCAGGATTCGAACCTGCGACCGTAGCGGTCTTGCGGTTCCAGACTGCAGCGCCTTTAACCGCACGGCCACTTCGGCCGGCACGGCCTAATGCATTTTTTGAACTGTTGAAAAGAGATGAAGAGAATACCATAACGTTTTCTTTCGATTGCCAGGAGAACTTGGAACTTCCTAAAATACCAGACCAAGCCAATTATTATTCACGACAATTGTCCTTGTACAATTTTACAATTTGTGAGGGCACATCAAATGCACCTCAGACTTTGGAAAACATGTTTATCTATACCTGAACGGAAGAAGATAGCCACGAAGGTTCATGCGAAATAGCCTCAGCTGTTTATCACCGGCTAACTAATACATAATTAGCAGACATTGAAGTAATACACCTGTTCGCTGGCGGTTGCGGGGGCCAAAATAAAAACACAACTATGATTTGTTTTCTGATGAAACTGTTGCACGTCGCCCCCATAAACATTGGTGAGATACAACTCGTTTTCCCTGTTCCTGGGCATTCGTTCATTCCACTGGACCGAGTCATTGGGCGCATCGAAAAGGAACTTAAGAAAATGAGTACGATATCCAGCCCAGAACAGTACTACAAAAATTTTGAGAAGTATGGGACTGTCGTAAAGATAGGTGGGGACTTCAATGTGTGCAACTGGAAAACAGAGACTGGAGAAATTCTGAGGAAACCTAACAACTGGCACTTTCAGTTCTCCGTAAGCAAGAGATTTATTATCACACGAGGAAAAACACCGAGAGCAGACATCCTTCTTCGTGGAGAGCCAGGATATAATACAGACGTGGGCACTGCAAGAAAGGTTCTCAAACCAAAGAGGAAGGTATCAGAGATTAATCCAGAGCAGATTGAAGCTGGAATACCCGTGAAGCCGACAAAAAGAGATGACATCAAGGAATTACTGCGACTTCATTATGGTGAAGATCGGCAGACCTTACCTACCTTGATGTTCTACAAAAATATCATCTTTGCACATTGTGGAAAAGATAATGAAGATGCATCAGAGGACGAAAATGAGGGTGGTCCAATGCGAGATGTTGATGATTCAGGTGTGTAATGGCGGAAATATTTATTCCTAGACAATAATGTAAAACTTTGTTCAGTTTTCTATGAATAAATCAGTTGATGTGACATCAAAACAGCGGTTTTATTAGGCCTTAAAATTTCCTTTGAACTTTACAGAACTAGAGCCCCCTTTGTGCATTTCACTGTGTTCCAAGATGCCCCTTCAACGCAATGCAGTTCCAAACATCACCTTTTCCTAGTTATTTCGTTTGTTTTACAAATATCCTTTGGTGTCCATGAACTGTAATTCCACCCAAAGACTTTAACAGTTAATACTAATCAGTGTACAAAATATAATTTGCACACGACGAACTGTTTGTGAGCAGAAAGTTTTTTGTTTCCCCAAAATTTTCACATCTTCGACAAGGACCCTTTTGGAAATGGACGCCTCTTTATGTTAAGACACCTGATGTCAGTGTTCTCTGGACCCTACAGCAATCTTTCCAGATCCGAAAGAACGCCCTCCTTCATCTTGTTCGTAGTGATGGCTGTCCTGCGGGCATCTTTGGCAGCTTCCGTCTTCCGCTGCTGTGCTCGCTCTATACTCTTTTCGGCCGTTTTTGGGCAGGAGTTTTAACAGCCTGGTTTGATTTTAAATTCGAGCACGTTCATAATTTCGAAAATGCCTGCTAGGCCTTCGTCGAAATTACGTGCTGCCACAATGGCCGCGACATTGACTATATTTTTCCCTCTGCGAACAGTTTTCGTAGGTACTTCTAACCTAATCTCCTTGTAACTCGATAACGGAATTCCTGACGAACTTGGGATGAGCACTACAACAGGGAAGACATCTCAGAGACCATTTTAAGCGAAAAACAAAAAAATCTGTTTTTTGTAATTTTCAAAGAGGACCGCCTTATTAACAGAGACTACGCTTTAGCCTGTACAAAGAATGGGATCCGACACTTCATTCTGACAAAGACGTCTCTGAAGGGCAGCTCCTAACGATAGTCGATATCCAAGGAAGGATAAATAGCGTAAACACAGAATCAAGTTAAGCTCAGTTATTTGCCGTCGAAAAACCAATCTTGCCCTTGCTTATCTGTGGTCTGATGCGCAGTGGGGCGGTCCGCGTGTTTAAAAGGACGGACGGAAGTGTTGTGGGTTCAGCCTGTCATCTCACTCAAAACCTAACGGATTTGCATTATTTGAATAGCAAGCCGGTGGAGCGTGTATTACCGTTTCCAGACGGAGCTACGCCCTGTGGTGTGGCTGGCGACGTGAATTGCTGAATGCTGCCCCTTCCGTAGATGACGCCTGCAGACACCCGATCCCTACTTTACCGAAAATTGTCCGCAGGTGCGGACAAACAAAACTGAGAATTCAGACGCTTACGCAAAGTGCACAAGAGTACCGGAAATGACCGTCTCTTGCAACGGCAACAATAGATCTCTGATTAAAATTGCTCGATAGTTGACGTCTGTCAGTTGCCGCTGCAGTGCTGCCACATCCGCTGCCTGCTACCGTTCGGTTGCAGGCTCGCATCACAAGTGCTGTTAATGTGTTGGAAGCGACCGCCTGGGGGTATGAGAGAAATAGAAGATGTTCTGTCGACAGCTGATTTTGAGATACCAATGACTTAACAGCGGCAGACGACGGGTTTCGTGGCCCTAAATTTAAACTCATGTCGTAGTCTAAACCGAACTTCTCGACGTGCAATGTATCCGAGGAAACAGCGATCAGCAATCTGTGGCTGAACTAAAATCATGAGCCCTTTGTCCACGGCGTGTAAGGCTAATCTCTACGAGCAAACTCAAGACAAAAATAATTCCTAATATGGTTGAAACTTCCTGGCAGCTTAAAACTGTGTGTCGGACCGAAACTCGAGCTCGGGACCATTGCCTTTCGCGGGCAAGTGCTCTACCGATTGAGCTGTCCAAGCACGACTTATGACCCGTCCTCACAGCCTCAGTTCTGCCAGTACCTCGGCTTCTACCTTGTTACAGCACTTGCTCCCGAAAGGCAATGGCCCCGAGTTCGAGTCTCGGTCCGACACACAGTTTTAGTCTGCCAGGAAGTTTCTTATCAGCGTACACTCCGCGGCAGAGTGAAAATTACATTCTGGCACAGTATGGTTGTTTGCAAAGCTATCTTTCGCAGCAAAATTTCAGTTTTAACGGAAAAAGCAAAATTAATTTCTCGCTGTCATTGGTTACTTGAAATTATCCTCATACTGACTACCGCGTTACCAACAGATGAACAGTCCTGGTTTGAATCTGTTTGTGTCGTTTGCAATCGGTACCCACGAGTCAAACGAAAAAACGAATGGTAGGAAGAAAAATAGGAGCAAATAACAAAGTCAATACGATGATAAAAATGACGCGGCAAAATACTGGAAATTGGAAACATTACACTTAAACCAATTAATTGAGTAATAATGATAAAAATTTTTGATTAGAATTAGACAAATAAAATGTTTCGCTGCATTTGACAAGATTTGAACTTTCGACATTCTAGACGCCATTTTTATACTCTAACTACTACACTGCGCAATTACACTACAAGGCGCAGTTGCAGCGATTAATTGACAGCCTTCAAAAATTCGGTTTCACGCATATCGTGCGGAGCATATCTAACGTAAGCCGATCTCTGCAATAGGATCCGGTAGTGTTTAATTATTGCTGAGTATGAAACGTGCGTACTTCGTTAGCATCGTTTTGTGGACGCGCTCGTGTGTGTGTGTGTGTGTGTGTGTGTGTGTGTGTGTGTGTGGTTATCATGTGTAATTAAATACAAAATAAAAGCGCCAGACCCAGGTTGGCGATCCAAACACGTCAAGAAAGAAAGCCGGACTACGAACTGGAACTGAACTACACTACTGGCCATTGAATTTGCTACACCACGAAGATGACGTGCTACAGACGCGAAATTTAACCGACGGGAAGAAGATGCTGTCATATGCAAATTATTAGTTTTTCAGAGCATTCACACAAAGTTGGCGCCGTTGGCGACACCTACAACGTGCTGACATGGGGAAAGTTTCCAACCGATTTCTCATACACAAACAGCAGTTGACCGGCGTTGCCTGGTGAAACGTTGTTGTGATGCCTCGTGTAAGGAGGAGACATGCGTACCATCACGTTTCCGACTTTGATAAAGGTCGGATTGTAGCCTATCGCGATTTCGGTTTAACGTATCGCGACACTGCTGCTCGCGTTGGTCGAGATCCAATGACTGTTAGCAGAATATGGAATCGGTGGGTTCGGAAGGGTGATACGGAACGCCGTGCTGGATCCCAACGGCCTCATAGCACTAGCAGTCGAGATGACAGGCATCTTATCCGGATGTCTGTAACGGATCGTGCAGCCACGTCTCGATCCCTGAGTCAACAGATGGGGACGTTTGCAAGACAACAACCATCTGCACGAAGAGTTCGACGACGTTTGCAGCGGCATTGGCTATCATCTCGGAGACCATGGTTGCGGTTATCCTTGACGCTGGATCACAGACAGGAACGCATGCGACGGTGTACTCAACGACGAATCTGGGTGCACGAATGGCAAAACGTCATTTTTTCGGATGAATCCAGGTTCTGTTTACAGCATCATGATGGTCGCATCCGTGTTGGCGACATCGCGGTGAACGCACATTGGAAGCGTGTATTCGTCAACGCCATACTGGCGTATCACCCGGCGTGATGATATGGGGTGCTATTGGTTACACGTCTCGGTTACCTCTTGTTCGCACTGACGGCACTTTGAACAGTGGACGTTACATTTCAGATGTGTTATGACCCGTGGCTCTACCCTTCAATCGATCCCTGCAAATCCCTACATTTAAGCAGGATAACGCACGACCGCATGTTGCAGGTCATGTACGGGCATTTCTGGATACAGAAAATGTTCGACTGCTGCCCTGGCCAGGAAATTCTCCAGATCTCTCACCAATTGAAAACGTCTGGTCAATGGTGGCAAAGCAACTGGCTCGTCACAATACGCCAGTCACTACTCTTGATGAACTGTGGTATCGTGTTGAAGATGCATGGGCAGCTGTACCTGTACACGCCATCCAAGCTCTGTTTGACTCAATGCCCAGGCGTATAAAGGCCGTTATAATAGCCAGAGGTGGTTGTTCTGGGTACTGATTTCTCAGGATCTATGCACCCAAGTTGCGTGAAAATGTAGTCACATGTCAGTTCTAGTAGAATATATTTGTCCAATGAATACCCGTTTATCATCTGCATTTCTTCTCGATGTATCAATTTTAATGGCCAGTAGTGTAATGGTAGTGCCAGTTTGGTCGCTGCGAACAGTTCAGGCGGCACGCTGAGCGAGCGCCCCGATTGGAGGAGTCCAGCTCCAACGCGTGAAGTGTCAACTATCAAGTAATTTTAATCGGACTATAATGGTGCAGTGTACGAGTTAACAGGTGCAGGTCCGCAACACGGACTGCTACGTCTGGACGGCGCGGCGGTGGCAGCACGTGCTCCAGAGTCGCGTCGCAAATTGGCCCCGCGTGTCCGCACAATGGGGGCGGCGCGCGCTCGCAGCCTGGCGCTATCTGGCGAGCTGCAGGGAGCAGGGCGCAGGGCAGGGCGGGGGTGGAGTGTGGAGAGTCAGCGCCGCCGCCGCCGCCTCCGCCGCCCCCGCAGATCCCCGGATATTGGCAGCCGACGATATTACCTGCCCTGCCCTGCGCGGAGCGGCATATTGGCGACGGCCTTCCTGCGTGGCGCCGGCGCCTGCTCGCCTGTTGGGGGCGCCTTTGTGCTTCCGCGTTGCGCCACGCCACTCCTGCCTAGTCTCTCGGTACGCTGGGTGCGGACGCATATTGCAGCTCCTGACAAAAAACGCGAGAAAACGGAAAGGAAAAGTGAGAGAAAGTGGAGACGTCACCTTCGAAGCCCACTGTCAAAGCTAAATCCCTCCAGATCTACACTTACGAGCCGAAGATTATCACCGCTGCCCACAGCGAGACTGAAGGCCACCAGGTGGCGTTGCAGCCACGTGACGTAATCAGGAAAGTGTATAAGCTGACCAGAGACAAATGTAACTGGCCGCGAATCGGGAAAATCACTGACATAGGCGACTTTGACAAAAAGCACGTTGTTATGACTCGGCGCCTGAGAAAAAGACTCTTCGGAACAGCGAAGATTTACCGGTATTACTGTTGCATCTATGGAAAGTGGTTGATTAATGGTGTAACCACGAGAAGGCGACAAGGTGCTGGACGTCCACGCCATACCACAGAACGTGGAGGTGAAAGGCATACCTGCTCTGCGGAGCAGGACAGGTTCAAAAATGGTTCAAATGGCTCTGAGAACTATGGGACTCAACTGCTGAGGTCGTAAGTCCCCTAGAACTTAGAACTACGTAAACCTAACTAACCTAAGGACATCACACACATCCACGCCCGAGGCAGGATTCGAACCTGCAACCGTAGCAGTCGCGCGGTTCCGGACTGAGCGCCTAGAACCGCTAGACCACCGCGGCCGGCGCAGCACAGGTGGCTATTTGTCTCACAAGGGTATGTTGTAGAGGAAATTACCCTGAGTAACTGGCTATCCGGTTTTTTAGCGACGGGCTTTGGTTTTTCAGAACATCGATTTTTGAAGTTCACTGCGCGCTTTGTATATGCGTAACATTACATATATTTCGAGCAAGTCAGCGTAGCGCAGCGGTAAAAGTTCACAGCTATCGCGCCGGAGGTACAGTGTTCGAATCCTGCTCGTGAACTTTTTTTTATTTCAAAATCGACAGAATTTTTCAATTTTTTTTCAAAGAATATCAACAAACAGCGAAATTATAAAGATATGTTCAGCTATTAATTTTTTCAAATATTCATTCATTCATTGTGGTTCGCATCGTACTCTCCCAATTCATCGTCTTCGTTGAAATCTATCAATTCATCATCAATAATGATCTGTCTTTCGATCAAGAGATCCTGTATTGCGATACATATCTCATCGCCAATTGCAACGGAATTGGCAGAGATCACACTAGGCGGTGTATTTGTTACGAGATTCAAATCGCGGAGTAGATTTTCAGCGTATTTAATCTCATTTGTGATTTCGCCTTTTGCTTCTTCGTTCAACTCCTCTACTTGATTGAGTATCTTCTTCTGGCTGCACTACTGTAGAAACACTTGGTTCTTCCATGTCACAGAATTTTTCTAACACACGGCACTAGAGACGCTTTGCGAGCAACTGACGCTGTAATTAGATGCGAACGTAAAGGAATGCAACTCGCATCCTCATTGGCCTAGGAGTTGGGGCTTCCCGTTACGGCTAACGGTATTCGCGGGAGAGGGGACGATAATGGGCGGAGATCGATTTCAGGTAATACAAGAAGGACCGTTGTACGAACATTTCGAACTCCAACTGCGAACCACAAACGGAATGAATATTTGAAAAAAATTAATAACTGAATACGTATGTAAAACTTCGCACACCTTGCACTGTTTGTTGATATTCTTTGAAATAAAATTGAAAATTCGGTCGAATTGGAAAAAAAGGTACACGAATGGGATTCTAACACGGTACCTCCAGCGCGGTAACCGTGAACCTTTACCGCTGCGCTACGCTGACTTGCTCGAAGTATATGTAATGTTACGAATATGCAAAGCACGCAATGAACTTCAAAATCGATTTTCTCAAAAAACAAGGCCCGTCGCTTAAAAAACGGATAACCAGATACTCAGGGTGAGTGCCTCTACAACATACTTGGAGCGCATCAAAATCCGCTATTTACAGTATGGAGGGTCCCCTTGTCATATCTGACGACAGAGTACAATGTTGGTGCAGGCAGAAGTCTTTCGGAGGAAACGGTCAGCACACATTGTTGAAATGGGGCTCTACACGACGATCCCTACTTGTTCCCAAGTCGAACAAACGACGTTAACAATTACGATTGCAGTGGGCATTCGATCAACAACATTGGTCCGTGGATCAATGGAGACTTGTCACCCGGTCGGATGAATCACGTTTCTTGCTACACCTGGTCGACGGTCGTGTCCGGAAATGCCGACACCCAGCCGAATCGCAGCTCGGAACACGCACCGCTCCAAGGACACAGGCTGGTGGGGTCAATATTATGCTGTGGGTAACATTCACCTCGGCTTCCATGGGACCTATGGGTAATCGAAGTCACCGTGACAGCTGTCGACTACCTGCCTCGTTTCAAGTTTGATGTCTTCGCCAACGGCGTTGACATCTTTCAGTAGGATACCTGCGTCAGAAGGCCGGAGTCGTGCTGCAACGCAATGGCTTGAGGAGCGTAATAGTGAACTTGCAATGACGCCTACGCTCAACCCAACAGAACCCATCTAGAACACCACCGGGCTCTTGCTCCACATCCACAGACCCATGGCACCTAATTTTAGTGGAACTGCGTATCCATTGCTTACACATTTTGTGTCACACAACTCCGGAAACATACGAAGATCTTTGAAGTTCAAGCCAAGCTCAGTCACAATTGTACTGCTTTTGAAAAGTGAACTAGCACTCTATTAAGCAGATCATGTCCGTTGAAACTTCCTGGCAGATTAAAACTGTGTTCCCGACCGAGACTCGAACTCGGGACCTTTGCCTTTCGCGGGCAAGTGCTCTACCATCTGAGCTAACGAAGCACGACTCACGCCCGGTACTCACAACTTTACTTCTGCCAGTATCTCGTCTCCTACCTTCCAAACTTAACAGAAGCACTCCTGCGAACCTTGCAGAACTAGCACTCCTGAAAGAAAGGATATAGCGGAGACATGGCTTAGCCACAGAATGAGAAACATCCCCCAGGCTGTGGCTAAGCCATGTCTCCGCTATATCCTTTCTTTCAGGAGTGCTAGTTCTGCAAGGTTCGCAGGAGAGCTTCTGTAAAGTTTGGAAGGTAGGAGACGAGATACTGGCAGAAGTAAATTTGTGAGTACCGGGCGTGAGCCGTGCTTCTGTAGCTCAGATGGCAGAGCACTTGCCCGCGAAAGGCAAAGGTCCCGAGTTCGAGTCTCGGTCGGGCACACAGTTTTAATGTGCCAGGAAGTTTCATATCAGCGCACACTCCGCTGCAGAGTGAAATTCTCATTCTGGATATCATGTCCGTTGCTTTCGTAATATGCGAGGCTCACTGAGAAAGTAAGGTCCGACTGCTTGGGATATATGGCTGTCTGCAGTGCCCTAAGTGTGCGCGCAATAAGAAGCAACTGAAATTGCTCGACAGTGGGAAAGCACCTCCACGGATCAGATATCTCTGAGGTTCTTCCGAGATGATACGAAAGAAATTGTTCCTTTCTAGCAGTAGTGCAACGTAGCTGACTGGCGCAATGAATGTTAAATAGCGGCCGGCCGAAGTGGCCGAGCGGTTCTAGGCGCTTCAGTCTGGAACCGAGCGACCGCTACGATCGCAGGTTCGAATCCTGCCTCGAGCATGGATGTGTATGATGTCCTCAGGTTAGTTAGGTTTAAGTAGTTCTAAGTTTTAGGGAACTGATGACCTCAGATGTTAAGTCCCATAGTGCTCAGAGCCATATGAACCATTTTGTTAACTAGCGCTTTATAAATAAAGGGAATAAATTTCCTGACTGTGTCTACGTTCACTGTGGATATTAAAAAAATGAATAAAGCCATATCAATTGCATAATATATGTCTTTATTTATAACGCCGTTTCGGCTATTACCATGATCAGACCAAAAGTTGCAACTTGTAGAACAACCTTCAGTGTCGTTACTAATAAAACCTATGACTTAAGGGGGCGCCATTTGTCCTTGGAATTCTTCCAGTGAATATCGGACTGGTAACGGCCTTACCAGCGATTAGTTTAATGTGATCGTTGCTCTTCAAATCGTTCTGTAGGCATACACCTAGGTACTTGATAGATATGAGTGCTTCAAGTGCTTCTTCTGCAATCATGTGTACTACAATAATGGGCCCCTCTGCCTTTGTCCATGTTGAGGGAAGCTGTTCCTAACCTGCAGGTCTTCCTGCGTTTCACTATAATTTTGTAATATTGCAGCTGTTCTGCATATGTCAGCATCATCCATGAAAATCCCCATGGAACTCTACATTCACTAGGTCATTTATACGTATCCTTAATCCCTTCTGTTTCTAGCGTCTCTATTGTTTTCTTGCCCTCTTTTGTTCCTTTTAGTATTCGTTGCCTTCCCTTCGTTCTTGTGGCTTTTCCTTTCTTTCCTTTTTGTATTATATGTTTCGTCCGTTTTATTCTCACCCTTGTGGCACTGTTTTATTACGAACAAGGGACCTTCTCTCTGTTTAAACCAACCAACCAACCAACCAACCATAATATTAAAAGTAATAGTCTTTTAACATTCGCTTGGAATACACCCAAATTTGTCTTTACGTCTCAAGTTTTCTCTCTGTTAAAAACGACATGCTGTGTTTTGTTTGCTAGGAACTCTTCAATATAATTACAAAGGTGGTCTGATATTTTGTACTCTTATTCAGGGTGTTACAAAAAGGTACGGCCAAACTTTCAGGAAACATTCCTCAAATAAAATAAAGAAAAGATGTTATGTGGACATGTGTCCGGAAACGCTTAATTTCCATGTTAGAGCTTATTTTAGTTTCGTCAGTATGTACTGTACTTCCTCGATTCACCGCCAGTTGGCCCAATTGAAGGAAGGTAATGTTGACTTCGGTGCTTGTGTTGACATGCGACTCATTGCTCTACAGTACTAGCATCAAGCACATCAGTACGTAGCATCAATAGGTTAGTGTTCATCACGAACGTGGTTTTGCAGTCAGTGCAATGTTTACATATGCGGAGTTGGCAGATGCCCATTTGATGTATGGATTAGCACGGGGCAATAGCCGTGGCGCGGTACGTTTGTATCGAGACAGATTTCCAGAACGAAGGTGTGCCGACAGGAAGACGTTCGAAGCAATTGATCGGCGTCTTAGGGAGCACGGAACATTCCAGCCTATGACTCGCGACTGGGGAAGACCTAGAACGACGAGGACACCTGCAATGGACGAGGCAGTTCTTCGTGCAGTTGACGATAATCCTAATGTCAGGGTCAGAGAAGTTGCTGCTGTACAAGGTAACGTTGACCACGTCACTGTATGGAGAGTGCTACGGGAGAACCAGTTGTTTCCGTACCATGTACAGCGTGTGGAGGCACTATCAGCAACTGATTGGCCTCCACGGGTACACTTCTGCGAATGGTTCATCCAACAATGTGTCAATCCTCATGTCAGTGTAAATGTTCTCTTTACGGATGAGGCTTCATTCCAACGTGATCAAATTGTAAATTTTATCAACATGTGTGGGCTGACGATAATCCGCACGCAATTGTGCAATCACGTCGTCAACACAGATTTTCTGTGAACGTTTGGGCAGGCATTGTTGGTGATGTCTTGATTGGGCCCCATGTTCTCCCATCTACGCTCAATGGAGCACGTTATCATGATTTCATACGGGATACTCTACCTGTGCTATTAGAACATGTGCCTTTACAAGTGCTACACAACATGTGGTTCATGCACGATGGAGCTCCTGCACATTTCAGTCGAAGTGTTCGTACGCTTCTCAACAACAGATTCGGTGACCGATGGATTGGTAGAGGCGGACCAATTCCATGGCCTCCACGCTCTCCTGACCTCAACCCTCTTGACTTTCATTTATGGGGGCATGTGAAAGCTCTTGTCTACGCAACCCCGGTACCAAATGCAGAGACTCTTCGTGCTCGTATTGTGGACGGCTGTGATATAATACGCCATTCTCCAGGGCTGCACCAGCGCATCAGGGATTCCATGCGACGGAGGGTGGATGCATGTATCCTCGCTAACGGAGGACATTTTGAACATTTCCTGTAACGAAGTGTTTGAAGTCACGCTGGTACGTTCTGTTGCTGTGTGTTTCCATTCCATGATTAATGTGATTTGAAGAGAAGTAATAAAATGAGCTCTAACATGGAAAGTAAGCGTTTCCGGACACATGTACGCATAACATATTTTCTTTCTTTATGTGTGGGGAATGTTTCCTGAAAGTTTGGCCGTACCTTTTTGTAACACTCTGTATTTTACTTAGTAGGCGACAGTTCGGAACTTTATCCACGGCCTCCTGGAAGTCAAAGAACACGGTACCAACCTGGCCGCCGCATCTGCTGCTTTCTGGTGGCGTGGACGAACGAAGTGAGCAATCCATCTGCTGTGTGACGTATTACACTTACTGATGATTATCCGTCAACAGCTGATTGCAAATACAATGATACAGGATCCATATTTCCTGCAAAGCACGAGTTACTCGAGGAAGGCACGAGCGAACTTGTAATGGCTGCCGGTAGGCAGTATGGTGGGTCTGTAGGGTGGCCAACAGGTGCACAGGCTGTCCTACACCAGCATACTTACTGTCCACTCAGGCGAGCACAGTGCACAGTGATGAGATATGATGTGAGTGCTTCGGACGTACAGAGACCAGGCTGGCAGCGCGGGCCGTCCTCCATGGCTGGTCAGGGCCGACCTTAGCTCCCCTCTCAGAGCGGAGACTATTCAACGCAGGCGCAGACGCCGCGACGCCCCTTGCGCCCTCCCTCCCTTCCTTCCACCCAGCCGCTAAAACAAAAGGGCGGACCGGACGGCCTGCAACAGGCCGTCCCGACGCCACGGTGATGCCGCCGCTCGCAGCTCACTACTGCGCCGGCGCAAAGGCTGCGCGTGCCTGCTCGCCGCGCATGAAAACTGAGCAAGGGGACCAACTTCAGGAGATTATTACTGATAAGGAAATGAACAAAATACACACTAAAATTAAAAAAAGACTGTGCACAACGAAGGAATTGTCCAATTGGGACGAAAATCGGTAGATGTGATCTACATGTACAGACAAAGTAATGATTACGGTTCCAGAATGAGATTTTCACTCTGCAGCGGAGTGTGCGCTGATATGAAACTTCCTGGCACATTAAAACTTTGTGCCGGACCGAGACTCGAACTCGGGACCTTTGCCTTTCGCGGGCAAGTAATGATTACAGTTTCAGAAAAACTGGATGATTTATTCAACAGAATGAGCTTCACAAATTGAGAAGGTCAATAAGGAGTTGTTCCACTTCTGGCCAATATGCAAGCAGTTATTCGGCTTGGCATTGATTGATAGAGTTGTTGGATGTCTTCCTGAGCGATATCGTGCTAAATTCTGTTCATTAGGTGCGTTAGATCGTCAAAATCCCGAAATGGACTGAGGGCCCAGCCAATAACGCTCCAAAAGTTCTCGGTTGGGTGAAATTACAGTGACTTTCCTGCCCGCGACAGGTTTTTTTTTTTTTTTTTTTTTTTTTTTTTTTTTAACCTTTATTCAATCCTGTTGTGTTGGCAGAAGAGCCAACACCGTGTTACAACTGGAGGCCGAAATGCACGCGTTTTAGCTCACGCAGGCTGGCGTGAGGAGGGAAGGACTATACTGACGTGAGGTCTGGAACATGACAAGGAATTAGAATTCAGAAAGCGGACGTAATTAGTTTGATACCTAACTTTAATCCATTAGTGATGAACGTCGCTCTTGACGGTACATGAGTCACAATATTATCTGTTCGGAAGACATAGTAACTGAAGGCTATGCTAAACTGTCGTCTCTGCAAATTAAAGTGTATGTAGACAGTGAACCATCGCTAGCAAAGTCGGCTGTACAACTGCTAGCGAGTGCTAGGGAGTCTCTCTAGACTAGACCTGCCGTGTGGCGGCGCTCGGTCTGCAATCACTGATAGTGGCGACACGCGGGTCCGACGTATACTAACTATTCGCGGCACCTTATACATTAGTGGGTCTTAATATCTACAATACAATTCAATGATGTTAGCAGCGTTTTTTAATTCTAGTTTTAGTCTACTTACATGCTACAGGAAATGATGGGTTAGTTACTTAATGGGTAAGATCTAGTCTCTACTCTAACTATTCTAAAAGCTACTTCCTGCAGCGTTACAGGCGTGTCAGTTGTTGTATAAACCTAATATGTGGCCGAGCCCTCCGAGCTAATCCCAGTGGGCATGCCCCTGGCACCGGGCTGGCGCTTAGAAAATCCCTGCAGGTTCTGTTTGGAGATGTCCTTTCTACTTCCTACTGAGAATTATCTATTTACTGGTCGCTATCGGTGTTCAATTGTCAAGTTCGGGTGTTAGCGCACCTTCCCCCTATTCCAGAACGTGGCGGATTCCTACCGCCACGGCGATTGGCCAATCCATGCCCTGGTGGAATGGGATAGGTCGCATTGAGTCATGTCGTGATCAATAGTTCACGTGTTTTCCCTACAATATTCTCGCAGGACTTTTGCCGATACCTCGCTGGCAAGGCGGTTTATGACGTCAAATGTGGTAGGGTTTCTGATTAAGTGATAGGTGTCATTGTTTGGTAGCTGGTTTCTTAGGTCGCTGGCTACGTCGTCGAAGACAGGGCACTCATAGATCACGTGATCCGGAGTGCCCTGTTCGGCTCCGCAGTCACACGAGGGGGTAGCTCTTTTCCCGAACCGGCTAAGATATGCCGGGTACGGTCCATGACCTCTGAGGAAGTGCAGCAGTCCCTTACTAGGCTGTAAATGCGAGAGTTGGAGACGTTCTTTGATGTTTGGGAGCAGTTGGTAAGTCCTTCTGCCTGTTTCCTCTCTGTCCCAGAGTTCTTGCCATAGCTCTTCTCCTCCTCTTTTAATAGCAAACTTATCCCCCACCCGCACCCCCAAAATGCTCTCACTTTTTTCTATATCTCCCCTTTTTACCCAATACCAGGCCGCCTGTTCAGGGTTTGCCAAAGCTCGGGACTGCTTGCAACGAAGGCCAACGAAACAGGGCGTAGAATATCGACGACATACCGCTGTGCTGTAACATTGCTGCGGATTACAACCACATGGTCCTGCTAAGAAGTGAAATGACACCCGAGACCATCACTCATGGTTGTCGGGCCATACGCCGGGCGACAGTCAGGTTGATATCCAACAACTATCCGTGACATCTCCAGACACGTATTCGCTTGCCTTCAGAGCTCAGTTCAAAGCAGGACTCATCACTGAAGATAATTCTACTCCAGTCAGTGTGATTCTAGGCGGAAGACGTGTCTGGAGACTCCCAGGTAGAGGTGGGTTACCACTCAGACTGTCAATCACCATACAGCCCAATAACCAGGAGTGATGGTCTGGGCTGCCATTACATGTCATAGCAGGACTTCTTTGGTTGTCATCCGCGACACCCTTACAGCGCAGTGGTATGCCGACGATATCCTACGCCCCGGTTTGTTGCCCTTCTCGGCAAGCCATCCTGACCTTACCTTTCAGCAAAGTAAGTTTCTCCCGCAAACGGCGCGAGTTTTTACAGCTTGTGTTCGTGCTTGCCAAACCATACCTTGGCCAGCAAAGTCACCTGACCTCTCTCCACTAGAAAACGGTTGAAGAGTTATGGGCAGGGCCCTCCAAACACATCGGGATTTTGACGATATTACGTGCTAGTTGGACTGAGTTTGGCATGATGTCACTCATGAGGACATCCAACAACTCTATCGATCAGTGCCGTCCATAGAAACCGCTTGCATGAGGGCGAGAGGTGGACCGACGCGTTATTGACTTGCTCAATTTGTGAAGCTCTTTCTCTTGAATAAACCATCCAACGATTTACATCACATCTTTCGATTTGCGTCCGATTCGGATAATTCTTTCGATGCGCAACTCTCTTTTTTTTTTTTTTTTGTCTTAGACTTCGGGTACTGATCATATCAGCATAAATCCAGAAATAGTCACTGAGTGTGTGACATTGCAATTACTATTACAAAGTATGTTCAAAGTGGTCGCCGTGAGATGCAATCCAAATCTCAAGTCGCTTACCTCATTCCTTCGACAGTTGCAAAAGGATGTTCAAATGTGTGGGAAATCTTATGGGACTTAACTGCTAAGGTCATCAGTCCCAAAGCTTACACAATACTCACTACTACTCCTAAATTATACTAAGGACAAAACACACACACACACACACACACACACACACACACACACACACACACACACACACACCCATGCCCGAGGGAGGACTCTAACCTCCGCCGGGACCAGCCGCACAGTCCATGACTGCAGCGCTTAGACCGCTCGGCTAATCAGCGCGGCATCAACAGTTGCGAGCACTGGCCGAATAGGGTCACAGAAGTCTGCTCATCAGCAACGTTCACCAGGACTGGTCTCGGTAACGTGCTCTTTCAGAGATGGTATACTGCTCCCATGGTCTACATTTCTCTGCAAAAACACATGCTCGGATATTTGAAAAGAAATGAATGCAAACGTTTGGTGAACTGGGTGGTGCTGTTTATCAGATAAGTGACTCGGTAAATCTGTGCGGTATCTCGATCGTTTCCACGGCTTGGACCACAGACGAAAACCTTTATGACTTGCTTCTAGAATCAGTAATGGACCACTGTGCTTCGACTGCAGAAGAATGTTGAAAATTACATAGATGGAGCGAATAACTAAGGAGGCAGTACTCAATGTAAATGGGGAGAAAAGTAATTGTTGGTACAACTTAATTAAAATAAGGGATCCGTTGTGATAGGGCACATACTGATCCATCAACGAGTCGTCAGTTTGATAATGGAAGGAAGTGTGGGCTGTAAACATTTTAGGAGAGCAAAGCCTGAGTAGAGATAGAATATCCACTTGTTGCAGAGGTTGTGGAGAGATGAAGAGTTTCTTCGCACGGAATTGGCGTGGGAAGTGCATCCACCTTGGAATGAAGATCACAACAACAAGAACAAACAACATTGTGCTTCGACTTATCTGAAATCACAATATCAGCAAGAATGTCACTCATCAGTGCCTTCTACACTGGCGAATATGAATAAATTAAATAATAAATTAATATGTGTAGTGTAATGTAATATAATGTTGTAACTGCTGTTTGCAGAAACACTGTTCATATCTGGATGTATGTTGGTATGAAGATTTTTCTTTTATTTTCGTCTCAGCAATCACCTCCTGAAGTTTAGCTCTTCACTTAACATTCACTTCTCGTTTATGCAGTGGCGTTATGCGATATTCCATATTTATAAGCAGTTACCATGCAGGCCTCGATCATTTCCTTTGCTCATGCGAGGCACATCCAGAAAGTCAAGAATGTTTTGCCATATATAGATGAATTTATCAGAAAACTGATAATATAAAGCAACGGAAATATTTTTAAAGCACTATATTCACGCCTTAACTTCACGTGTATTTCTACGACATCTGTCGTAACGACTATTCGGAAAATAACCTCTGTTTGGCTGTTAATAAAATACTGGAATTCCCTAGGCAAACGTGTTTGAAAAATCTTACAGCTACACCCTTGTATTACTTCTGTATATAATCACGATTCACAATTAAGGATTTATCGTATTTCTTAAGAAGTTGATAAATTGCATCTGCATTAAGTTCCGTCACCTCAGAATACTGCACCCAACAAGTACAGAGCTTGTCATGCCCTAATTATTTATTCATAGTTTCGAGAAAAAGGCACACAAAAATCTGATAAAAGTTCTCAGACAGTTGAGATAACGCGAAAGTCTCGATTTTTTTTCTGTTTTCTGTACCAGTTCGGTGCTGACTATGGAAGGAAGGCCACTTCTGTCGTCATCACTAACTCTTAAACAAACCATATCATTTAGGCTCAACACTTTCTCTCTCGACGTTCGGTCCGTATATTGTATGTCAACACCACTGAAATTTTTGGCCATTAAAATTGTGTTACAGAACCCATTTCTCGTTTCTATGGATTTTAACTTGCTATGTTACTGTATAATAACGAAAAGCAATGTGACTTTCTCGTTACTGCATCTCTAAGCACACCGAGTAAGAAAAGCATCCATTTAATTCAAGCCATTTAGTTTGGCTGTTTAAAGATCGGGAAGAACGACTAGTTACTGCCGACCGCTGTGGCCGAGCGGTTATAGACTCTTCAGTCCGGAACCACGCTGCTGCTACGGTCGCAGGTTCAGATCCTGCCTCGGACATTGATGTGTGTGATGTCCTTAGTTAGTTAGGTTTAAGTAGTTCTAAGCCTAGGGGACTGATGACCTCGGATGTTATGTCCCATAGTGCCTCGAGCCATTTGAGCCATTTTTTGACTAGTTACTTTAGTCTTCCTCTTGTTCTTATTTTCCAGAAACTTCTTCATCCTGTCACTATGGGTCTGTTGTCGGTCTCGTATCGATACATTTTTGAGTTTCAGGTATCATTCGTATTAGAGAACTCAGTAGAATAGAACGTTGGTCTCACATCGTCCGTGTTTTTACCATTGGACCAAAAGCGACTTTCTGAAGATCTCTACGGGGTTTTACTACATTTATTTGCACCAGTTATTTATGGTACGAATAAATGTAACTCAGTTTCACTGTAGTTCTTACCCGTCAATTATCTCATTCACTGTGAGTCATGGAATTTCTAGCGAGATCTGTTACGGACAAAATTACAAGAATTATTTTTAAAATGTTAACAGCTGCATTAGGTGTTGCCAAAACATTTCATTTTCATATTATTAATGAGAATAAAAGAAACATTGTATGGCATTGTTAGCTGGGAGGCAATGACAAGTTTTTCAGGCGTGTAATTGCAAAGGACTTCACCTCCTCGCATTTTGGCATTAACGCTATGAAAAAAGTAATTGTTGGTTTTCTAAAGGGTTTCTGTATAGTGTAGATGACTCTGATGACTGATGAGTGTATCTAAATGTGTTATTAGTGACGAAATAGACACTCACAGCCCATTCCTCTCGAACAGCAGCTCTAAACAAAGACGTTTTTCGTTGCTGCGGGACCTATCGCGAAATTTCAATCACCAACTGACTCCTCCGAATACGAATAATTTTTATGGCGCCGATCTACAAAGAGAGAAATGACCATCATACTAGGTCTACAACTTTGCTTCCGCCGTTTTTTCTGGAAGGTCGGGGCTTTATTGTGAAAAAATTACAAAAAAGTTATGATTCATAGTATTTCCCAACGCTGGCTGCTACATACTCCCGTCTTTCGGATAGCATATGAATCTCGTGGCGGAAGAACTGGGTGTCATTTGTGGGGATCCATGAATCGATTGAATTTTGCACTTTTTCATATGATCGGAAGTGCTGGTCAGCCACATTGTACGTCACTGATCGAAAAAGTTGGTAGTCAGAGAGAGAAACGTATGGAGAATACAGCGGGAGGGATAGGACTTCTCATTTCAACGTTTCCGTGTATATTTTGACAGGTTATGCGACATATGGTCGAGCATTGACCTGCGGCAAAATTACGTTTACGAGGCTATCGCTGTATTGTGGCCTTCTGTGTTTCAGTGCTGGGCTCGAACGCATCAATTGCTTTCGCTAATGATGTCCTATGACTGTCTTCGTCTGTTTCATTAGCTACGAAAACGTTCTATCTTACACCGACATGCCGGTCTTCGAAATCAAAATCACCGTTATTAAGGCGTTGAAAACATTCTCTGCACGTTCTTCCATTAATATTATCCTCACCATTTGTCTTACCCAGCATTTTAAGAGTCACAGCCGGAGCTGTTTTCATGTCAAAGCAGAAATTAAAACTTCCCGCAAATGGCGAGAAATGGGTATGTAAGTTGACGTACTTAATCGAGAACAACCTTATGACACAATCACAAATCGACTAATATTTTTATGGCATTATGTTTAGAGATGCCTAAGCTTATTGTATTACACCTATGACCAACCACCTGAACGCCACTTGCCGCTACTGCCGTCTATTGCAAAACGGCGGAAGCAAAGTTGTAGACCTAATAATAAAATAAAATAAATCAGAGCTCGCACGAAAAGATTTAACTGTTCGTTTTTCCCGCGCGCTGTTCTAGACTGGAACGGTAGAGAAACAACTTGAAAGTGGTTCGATGAATCCTCCGTCAGGCACATAACTGAACTGCGTAGTGGTAAAGTAGATGCAGAGGTGTAAATGAGATCAGCAGTAACAGCGTCACACGCTCTGATTAAATAAAGTCACTGCGAAACAATTAGCCTTTAACCCAGTAGAGACATGGTCACTACCCAACCACCACTTCTGTTTAGCTTACCTCCCAGTTCTCCATATGCGCCTTTCTTCCCACGCAGGGATTCGACACTGTCGCCTTTGCGCAGTAATATCCCATGTGCTGTGTTTGTTAGCCAGGCGATCTATATTTTAGTTTGGAACTGATGTTCAGTTCGGGAGAGAAAATTCCGATCCTATGCACCTATCCATGGGGCACCATAAGGACAACTCGGCTTTGTGTGCTATGCATAACACGCCATGAGAACTATGGGTAAGCAGTTGGTGTAGTACGGAAGCAAGAATATTTAACCTGCATGCACGTAGTGACGGAAGCTTCGGAAACAGAAACTAGAGTCGCTGGCCTGTTCTGCTGCAACCCCAGGGGACGGTGTGACCTGCAGGCTGCGGCCTGGGGAACGGACCGTTACGCATTAGGCCGCGCGCAGCTGCTACAGGCCTATCTGCAATACGCCGGCGCTGCGAGGCGAAACCTCCACCCGGCCGCAGCTCTCTCCACCACGAGCATCCCTTTCACATCTGGTAAATCCCATCCGGTGGTAGTAGTAGTAGCAGTTTTATGTCCATTTCATTTGTTGCTACGCTTTTTTCCCTCTTGCTGGCCGTACAGAAGTTAAGTCCCATAGTGCTATGACCGATTTGAACATCTTCTGTTGGTACTCAAAAACATTCACAGATAGATGTATTTCATACGTTTGTTCGATGAAGCTGGTGATTAAATTTCATGCGAATTATGCAATTTTAATTTTTTATTGGCTTTAGATGAGTTGTGCCAGGTCTTCCATACAGTTCTCGGCTGAACTTGCCATAATATTTCGATTTACTGCATTTACGTACTTACAGATTAATTTTTACAATGAAATAAGAAGAGCCAACACCTACTGCTGACAATGCTATTTATTGGGAGCGAACTTCACCGTTAGCGGCTTCGAAGCGAAAGGTCGCATACGGACGGACAGTCAGTCGCTCACATTTAAAATTACACTGTGATGCAGAAGTGATTTTCATTGATTTCGGTGGAAGTTTCTCGAGGTGGTCGACACAAGGACTATTTTCTTGTAAATGGACCTAACAACGAATTATACTAACGTGAACAAATTACTTAGATAACAAATGTTGGAGTTTTGTGCCATTCACATCGAAACTCCTTCGTCTTGTTACTGGACTGTTGACTGCTTTCGAAGAAGTGGATATTTCGCCGAATGCCGGGAATGATTTAACAGTTTCCTGTACCAAGAAAACACAGGTAGTGTAGAGTAATAGACATGTAACCCCCACTCCTCCCCCCCCCCCCCCCCCACACGCACACACACATACACGCACGACAAAAGACTGTCTGCCAGTGAACGTGAGGATTACTGTATGTTCAAAGATGCGGCAGAAGATTTGCAGGGCTTATAAAGTACAAAGAACGAGCATTAACTGTTGCTAATGTAAACAAATAAAAAAACAGTTAATCGTAAATATGTTATGAAAATAGGTGTTTTATTAAATTTTGTGGAAGACAAAAGACATTGGAAACCTATACACAAAATCGTTGTGGAGATAGATATTACTACAGCTTCCGAGCTAGTTGTTTCCCGTTTAGACGTACCTGTCTTTTTATAGACGTCCGTTTGTCTCGAAATACTCTGGGAAGGTATGAGCAATGAATATTTATCCTAGTTGCTGTGCTCCGGCTTGTGCTTTTATTGCAAAGTAGAAAATATCGGCTGCTATTTTTCTGCTTTACGTAACGTCCAGCTTTTTAATTGCTTTAATCGGTCGTTTCTGATAGGCTCGATACTCACACAGGCAATTTTCGAGAAAATCTCAAAAGCTTTTTAAATTAAACTATTTTCTCTATAAAAGCTATTTTTTTAGATCGGTACTGAACATCACAGAATACATTCTACGAAAAAATTAATTTTTATATTCAGTAGGAAGAAAGCAATAAGATTCCGAACTCAGCGAAATAAAGGGCCTTTTAAAAAAATGGTTCAAATGGCTCTGAGCACTATGGGACTTAATATCTGTGGTCATCAGTCCTCTAGAACTTAGAACTACTTAAACCTAACTAACCTAAGGACATCACACACATCCATGCCCGAGGCTGGATTCGAACCTGCGACCGTAGCAGTCGCGCGGTTCCGGACTGAGCGCCTAGAACCGCTAGACCACCGCGGCCGGCAAAGGGCCTTTTAACAGCGACTTCAGAAGTCTGCTATAATTTTAAGGGTTTATTTATTTAGAAAACAGATACAGACACTAGAGCGCCAGGAGAACATTTATTATGTGTTCACTATTCAGCGAGTGTACAATTAGCATATAGGAATGTATCTGCAGCTGTAATGTGCAGTGCATCTAGTAATGTTTTAGTCTTCTATAGTGACTCCCAGTGAACTTTATAATACATACATACATGCTTTTATCGGATGTATTTTGAAACTTTATAGGTGCATTATACTTTTATTACGGTTGACTGACACACTTATGTTGTACACTCATCGTCGAGAGAAAGAGTCGCACGTTTTTATTTCGGACAAATTTAAGTCGAAAATATGCTTTACAAGTCCACCAATGAAATCAAAGACGATAACCATATGTGGACTGTTTGGATTGTATCTCAGTTCTCAGTAAGTGGTAGTAATGAATGCTACCTTTCTGATGACTTCAAATATTAAGTCCCATAGTACTCAGAGCCATTTGAACCATTTTTACTGAATGGTATCTTTGATTGGCGTTTCTGTTCTGTTCCTCGAGAATCTATAGTGTGTATCTTTCGTGAAGAAATTCGGCCACCACCTGTCTAAACTTAGCATTTGCTCTATATTAACAATGTGGATTGTTGTTGGGAGCACAGTTTACAACGATGGTTCGTAACTAGACTACCTGAGCTCCAGGAGATGGAACCTTTCAGAAACGTAGAAAATATTTCCTTTGTGTGTCAACACCTACTTTCGAAAGGAGTCCCTGTTGCATAGTATGATGGACAACTAAAACCGCATTAAAATTTTTTTACTGGAACAAGTCAGAAAGGGTCGTTTTAAAAAATGACCGATTCAAATGAGACTCAAACTGCACCATGATTAAAAAACTGTGATTTGTGACTGAAGATACAAATCCATTCGATTTTTTATATTCTCATATCTTAGTATTAGGGTAAAGCAACCTACGTACAGAAAGATCGGCTTAAGACCAAAGAACCTGACCAGGTATGGTCCTCTTTATCCTCATTCGTTCCTCAGAGATAATCTTTATTGATGTGAGACTACTGTTTACATAGGGAGGACAAATTAAAAAATTGATTCCTTTGAACTGACCTGTTAGATAAGTAGGTGACTGGGGTCAATGAAATAAACAGTAAGATATCACCTAGAGTTCCGAGATAAAAATAAAAAATAAAAAAGAGGACGAAAGTATTTATCCCGACGTCCTAAATTATGCAAATAGCAATGTGTCAGACTGACAGAGTAAAGTTGTTCCCAGAATTTCCATAATAAAATTAGGATCTCAAATAGTGAAGGAGTGCTTCATGTTGGATACAATCTAAGAATTGTAAGACATTTTTGGAGTGAATCCAGCATTAAGGACTACTAAATAAATTTAGCCCAAAAACACATGTATCACAGGTTAATTTAACTTTGTTCCAAAACGTCACATTTGCGCAACTGTTACCTATAACAGCTTGTTTTGAGCAGGTACAAAGTACTTGACTTGAACAAAACGCTGCTGCCACAAAGATAACGATCAAAGCTGGCTCTTTGGCACCCGCCATATTAGAGTCCAACTACTATGACATAACAGAAATCTTAAGGATTGAACGTCGTGAATATTCAACGACATTGTGGAAGGAAGCTACTTCCGGAAATGACTGTACAACATCATAACAACAAAAACAATTATGAAACACTTTAAGCATCTAATAATGAGGTACAACTAATTTTGAAATTCATTAAGTTGCGATATTACAACCACAAACTGGAAAAACAGTGAAGATCGAGCTAATTTTAAGAACCAAATAGAATATGCGAGAAGTTTTGTACTTTTGTACACGACCATCGCCATAACTGAAGGGTTAGCATTGCTAGCTTTTATGCGGAAGGACCCGGGTTCGATTTCGAGCCAATGGGAACGGGCCTAAGGACTAATTCAGGAGTTGCGGTTACGTTTTTTACTTTTGTTGACTGGTGTTAATTTAATCTCTATTGCATGTGTTATGGTGACAGTAGCAAAAAATTAATAAACGAAAATATGTTGAACTATCTAGACGGGTTCATTCGCAAATTGATTTGTTTTTCGTCAGTTGACTCTTACCTGTGTTTTATTTTTAATCTTCAGTTGTTAGAACATGATAGTTTCCTCGTAGTTATTTCCTTCTTCCATAGTGAGCGTCGTATTCAAGAATGATCACCGTAGCTGAGATCAGAATTTGAACTCAGTCAGAAGTAAAGGACTAGGATTGCCGTCGTCTTCCAGACAGACTTAATGGATGAAATGAAGTTGTTGGTTGATCAGAGTCATGAATTACGTCTCCGACTTTCATTGCCAGAGGGAAAATAACTACTTCGGATATTACTGTGGAGCTGTTTTTGGTTTTTGTTAAGGACCAGGAGAAGAGTTTCGAGATCGTCACAGAAAGTAAGTGGATTAGACTTAGCGGAGAGGAAGAGGTTTACTGACAGAATGGCGATGGCCTGGCAACATGCATGCATGACAAAAGATGATCAGCGCTTGACACTAAGACTAGCAGCCGACCTTCACCCTAAATAAATATACGTAATGTTTCGTGCGTAAACACACAGAAGGGCCTGACAGCGCTCGATTATAGTACAAGATTACTGATAGATCAGTCACTGCAATCAGTTACAAGCATAAGGTACGTGACTCTCTAATAAAAGTTGAAAGAAAAAGAAATATATATTTGTGAAATGCTAGCAAAAATCTCGAAAAGTTCGTGAACGATTTACGTCAAATTTTAAACGATACTCTGTTAACATTCACCCTACAGAATCTGAATTTGCTATAACAATAAATGACGCTGAAGGCCAGAGGGAGGTGGAAAGAGGAGATGAGCAGAGGGTCGGTGCTGCTCTAGCTCAGTCTGGTTAAATGGAAAGAAATAGAAGAGGTACGTTCTAATCCCTTTATGCTCCCTGTTTCCGTCCATCTCCTTCTTCCCCACCCTTTGTCCATCTTCTCCCTCCCCCCCCCCCCCTCTCTCTCTCTCTCTCTCTCTCTCTCTCTCTCTCTCTCTCTCTCTCTCTCTCTCTCTTATATATATATATATATATATATATATATATATATATATAATCTCCTCCTCTCCCCTCTGTCAGTTTCCTGGGCCATCCTGCACCAGAGGGGGTATGTGATGTGATTTGAGTGTATTTCTAGTCAAATTTAAAATAACTTGGCAGTACGAGCTCGCTTTTCATTACGACGTTGTACCCACTCTGGCCTCGATTTGTGCACGGATACTGTTGGGAAGGATATCAAGAAGCTGATGTATTGAGGAAAGCTGCCCGACAACTGTTGTATCTGGTCCTTGATATCTTTTATATTCACACTCGGAGCTGACCTCAAAGCTGTTGCCGCACCTGCTCTATCGGGGACAAATCTGGGGATGTTCTTGATCACGGCAGTAGCCCAATATCACGCAGGCGGTTCATAGATACACGTGTCATGTGTGGACGACCGCTGGCCCGTTGAAAAATGTCACTACGACACAGTCGTCTAAAACCTACACCTGAGTACGCAGGATGTCTGTGATGTACCGCTGTGCTACCACAATTCCCAGCCGTAACCTGAAGTCATTCCCGATGGCTCCCTCCACCATGCTGCTCTCCCCTGGTCGCCACCATACTTGCTGATGAGGGTCATCCGTGATAGTGCTGAACCGCGATTCATTGCTGAACACAATGTGATACCATTCATCAGCAGTCCATGCTTCAAGTTCATGCGGCCGATCAAAACACAGCCGTTTCTGTTATGGTGTTAACGGTAGCCTACGGATGGGACGCTAATCCACTAGTCCGTCAGCTGCTGGTCTCAGATCAATGGTGCAGGATGGCCCAGAAAATGGCAGTGAGTTATTACTTGTTCTCGGATGTCAGGCGCAGATGTGAAGGGGCTACAATGCGCTTGATACACGATACGGCGATTTTGGTGGTCAAACTTTACGTGGAGTATGCCTGACCTCACGTTCCCTTGCTGTCCAACATCAGCCCTCTATCACATCCTCATAAATCTCGGTATTGCACTGGCCAAATGAAGGCCCAAAATAAGGTCCCCGTCAGATGCCGATAACGCTGACTCACACGAGTACACGGATTCTTCGTGTCCGTCAGAGTGATCACTAAAGATCTGAGGCTATTCACGCCCCTTTATACTGTACCACGCCTGGTAACAAGAGTAAACACGAGCAATAAACACGAGCAACAGTTTTGCACTCTGGTGGGCAACTGCAACTGTACTAATTTACATACCCGCCAATGGTGTATACGAGTACAAAGTTACATGGACATTCCTGCATGTCTGCTGGTGCCACACAATTTTTTGTCAGGTGGTGTATTTTGTGCAGGTGGTGCCTCACAGCTCCTGAACATTGAAAAAAAGGTCGTATTTCAAAACCCCGAAGAGTTGCTGATAAATTAATCTTATTTTTAACAGTGTCTGAAGGAACAAATTAGTCACGATCTTGCAGCAGCACTAAAATTATGAAATTTATTCACGATTCTGGAATCTTTCTGAAGTTACGTGCATTATGTTTCAAGATATTACCTGTTCGTCACATATGAAAATTTGTGCCGGACCGTGACTCGAGCCGGATATCCTGCTTCCCGAGAGCAGTAGCCTTAAGCACTTGCGCTATCCGACAACGCTCCCAGGATCGACCGAAGCTTCCATATGTCATATTGTCTACGACTCCATCGCTAGCATCTTTACTTTGATTCCCACCACAGTGTTTCAAGGAGGGAAAACTGGGTTCGAACCCCGGTCCGGCACAAATTTTTCATGTGTCACCAACAGGTAACATCTTTATACCCAATGCAGCTAATGTCTGATAAATTTCACAATTGCGAATAAATTTCACAAATTGATCTCCAGTGAATTGTGTCATCTGATGAAATTCATGTACCATAAAATCGTTTAGTACCTAGTACGGCAGCATTTTATTTTACGCCACAGTAACTACGTTATTATACAGGATGCTATAATAACTATATGTTTCTGAAGGTAATTAGCTGATCGGAACCCGTAGTTAGTAAATATTTGTCATCAACTCTTGGCGGTTCCGAAATGCGACTTTTTTCAAACGGATATTCGTTAATGAGAGGTTCTTATTTTCAGTATATAGTATGCGTTCACTGCTCATCGGCTACTTGTGCGTAATGTTCTGCTGTAAGTTTACTATTGATGTCCTTCAGGTGTTTACAGCACGTCCTCTCAGCAGTAACGATGCGCAGCATCTTACCGCGTATTCCTGGCCCACAGCAAATTCCAGGCATTGCCGAGCCGCACTGGAGGTAAAAGACCACGCGAAGCTTACGGAACTGCAACCGGTAACCTCTCCGCCGCCGCGTCACGCGCAATCCTGTTTTAATGCGGTATATCGTCTCGGGGGGCCGACTCATTTTCTGCGTGTACATGCGGCGACAGCGCATTCGCCGGGGAAATTGCTTCGTCGGCGAACCGCGCGGCGGCAGGTGGGGACTCATTACTCGCGCAGGCGTGAAGCCGACACAGCGGCTGAGCGATCGCTCGGCGCCGCGTCCTGAATATTGCCCGCGAGTGTTCGGAAATAATGAGAACCGCCGCGAAATCCATTATTTACGCCCGCCGCGGCCGCATTAACGCGGGAACACGCCGGCCCGGCGCGCAACGCGAGACACGGCGTACTTTCACGCGGGTCTCGCCGCTCGCGCTGCGCACACTTCTGGTTACGCGGACCTCCGCTGACCTTTGAAGGCAGTTCTGAATTTCTCTGTAGTTGTGTTCGAAGCTAGCGACGCGCAGAGATCCGCACCACGCTTTGCAGCGCTCCCTCGGTAATGTCAGCCTGCAATCGCGGAGGCGCCGTCCGGCCATTCTTCAGCTTCTCCGCAGTTTCCCTACATCCCGGAGAAAATATACATTGAGGTGACAGTTATTGTACCTCTCATCGATGACGTTTAGCATGTTTCACCCTAGGAAGTGGTATCTTGCATATTTAACAAAGAGGCAATTTGTTTTTATGCAGTTCGTTGGTATTTATAGTGAAAGCAAACGAAAGTAAACGTAAAAAAAATTTTTTATCACGTGATTCGAAGTTTTAATTATTGATGCTTTTGAGGATAATTCCAGATGTGCTTGCTAGACGGTTTTAGTTCTAGAGTTATGTTATTTCTGTGTGGCTTTGAGCAATGCTAATGGAAAGCAGGACTTTGTTTGGCTTACTTCTCCGGGATGTTGTGGAACGCAGCAGTTTCCTTGCAGTGAAAACGTCACTACGTTTTACACTTCAGGTGGAGAGTCTTTAAGTCTTACACATGAACTTGCAATCAGTGTTTCATAGTCTACAGTTTGTTTCTTCTTTGTTTTGCATCTTCATTTTCTCACGTATTTCGTGTAATTTTGCTCTGGACAAACGTATGTATTGTCCATATGTTGAGGCACACTAAATACAGTAGAGAGATATGCTGTATTAAAGACATCTGCCTGGCATGACCATGAAAAGCCATAACACACGATACAGAAATTTAGTAAATACGACAATTACGTAATAGAAATAGCAGAAATGAAAATTGCTGATACCTAAAGTACGATAATGCAGGCGTTCTATTACAACGCTGTACGCTGAACATACACTGGGCATCAAAAGTACATTGACGTTTTATTTCTATCAATAAACCATATGATTTTCCAGCATCCGTTGCATCTACCTATCTTATATGTTCTGTCCACTTTACGTCACAAAATCTGTCTGCCAGTGTTATGTGTTGCTGCCACACGCATAGATAGCCTCTTTAAATTTATTATAATGAGCGGTTGGCGTCTGAGCGGCCTGAGGAAGCGAAGTATCTCGAAAGTAAGTAGAGTCCGTAAACCAGCACGATAATCTGAACAGAGCCCCTTATAACGAGGGGTGTAAAGAAGGGCAAAAAAGCATCGTGCTATTTCTGTGTGTCCCATGGCCGAGGTAACGTCGAGGAAATAATCCCGCATACCAGTTACTGATTTTTCGTTAATGCAATTGTTGGTTAACTGCAATGGCACATAGCAAGTCAGATAAAATATTTTATTGTACAGGGTGTTTTTTTGAAGCATCCGTAGAAAATGTTGCGGTGCCGTGTCGCGCATAAACCGCAGTCGTCGCTTTCTGCACGAGTAACGTTCTCCAATAGCGCTGGTTATCCATCCCGCAGAAATCGCTGGAGCATAGCACCTGTCGATCTGTCTGGTAAAGTGTATGTCCCTATGTGTGTGTTACCGACGTTTCCTGCCCGTACATCGATACTGGAGCGATCCTGATGCCACCTCCACGATTTCTGAATGATCTGCATCTGCCCACACGTGCGTATTGTGGTACTTTACTATTTCATCTCTTGTGAATTCTGCCTACACCATCGAATACTGCACATTACTCGTCACTAGTAAACTGCCCGTATCTGAACAGGTATTGGTTTCCGGACATGTTGTTATAAAATCTTTTCTTCTAGTTTTCAGCACTACTACCTCCTGTACGATTATATGACACTTTTCTTTTAACAACCTGCATTTGTTGTACACTTCAGAACAGGCTAAAAGTAGGAGTAAGAACTATATTAAATCGATTTTTATTATTACTTTGTGTCTTGAGAGTACTGAAATTTAAAATTGTTTTCCACCAGTTCCGTTTCATTCACAGATTATCATGTATTGGTGGTTATGTAAATAGACTACTCATAATACGTTTTTGCATTTTGCTATTTATTGATTAAAATCTGTTTTTTTTTTCTTATGAATGTTGTATTTCATCTGTCAATAGTGTTGAAATGTACAAGCGAAACGCGCCTCGTGTGTAGCTCTTAAACTGCAGTACGCTTAAGATAGAAAATCAAGTACATCTACATCTACATTTATACTCCGCAAGCCACCCAACGGTGTGTGGCGGAGGGCACTTTACGTGACACTGTCATTACCTCCCTTTCCTGTTCCAGTCGCGTATGGTTCGCGGGAAGAACGACTGTCTGAAAGCCTCCGTGCGCGCTCTAATCTCTCTAATTTTACATTCGTGATCTCCTCGGAGGTATAAGTAGGAGGAAGCAATATATTCGATACCCCATCCAGAAACGCATCCTCTCGAAACCTGGCGAGCAAGCTACACCGCGGTGCAGAGCGCCTCTCTTGCAGAGTCTGCCACTTGTGTTTGCTAAACATCTCCGTAACGCTATCACGGTTACCAAATAACCCTGTGACGAAACTCGCCGCTCTTCTTTGGATCTTCTCTATCTCCTCCGTCAACCCGATCTGGTACGGATCCCACACTGATGAGCAATACTCAGGTATAGGTCAACGAGTGTTTTGTAAGCCACCTCCTTTGTTGATGGACTACATTTTCTAAGAACTCTCCCAATGAATCTCAACTTGGTACCCGCCTTACCAACAATTAATTTTATGTGATCATTCCACTTCAAATCGTTCCGCACGCATACTCCCAGATATTTTACAGAAATAACTGCTACCAGTGTATGTTCCGCTATCATATAATCATACAATAAAGGATCCTTCTTTGTATGTATTCGCAATACATTACATTTGTCTATGTTAAGAGTCAGTTGCCACTCCCTGCACGAAGTGCCTATCCGCTGCAGATCTTCCTGCATTTCGCTGCAGTTTTCTAATGCTGCAGCTTCTCTGTATACTATAGCATCATCCGCGAAAAGCCGTATGGAACTTCCGACACTATCTACTAGGTCATTTATATATAATGTGAAAAGCAGTGGTGCCATAACACTCCCCCGTGGCACGACATAGGTTACTTTAACGTCTGTAGACGTCCCTCCATTGAGAACAACATGCTGTGTTCTGTTTGACAAATACTCTTTAATCCAGCCACACAGCTGCTATGATACTCCGTAGGCTCTTACTTTGTTTACCAGGCGACAGTGATGATGGCTCTGAGCGCTATGGGACTCAACTGCTGTGGTCATAAGTCCCCTAGAACTTAAAACTACTTAAACCTAACTAACCTAAGGACATCATACACATCCATGCCCGAGGCAGGATTCGAACCTGCGACCGTAGCGGTCGTGCGGTTCCAGACTGTAGCGCCTTTAACCGCTCGGCCACTCCAGCCGGCCAGGCGACAGTGCAGAACTGTATCGAACGCCTTCCGGAAGTCAAGAAAAATAGCATCTACCTGGGAGCCTGTATCTAATATTTTCTGGGTCTCAAGAAAAAATAAAGCGAGTTGGGTCTCGCACGATCGCTATTTCCGGAATCCATGTTGATTCCTACATAGTAGATTCTGGGTTTCCAAAAACGACATGATACTCGAGCAAAAAACATGTTCTAAAATTCTACAACAGATCGACGTCAGAGATATAGGTATATAGTTTTGCGCATCTGCTCGACGACCCTTCTTGAAGACTGGGACTACCTGTGCTCTTTTCCAATCATTTGGAACGTTCCGTTCCTCTAGAGGCTTGCGGTACACGGCTGTTAGAAGGGGGGCAAGTTCTTTCGCGTACTCTGTGTAGAATCGAATTGGTATCCCGTCAGGTCCAGTGGACTTTCCTCTGTTGAGTAATTCCAGTTGCTTTTCTATTCCTTGGACATTTATTTCGATGTCAGCCATTTTTTCGTTTGTGCGAGGATTTAGAGAAGGAACTGCAGTGCGCTCTTCCTCTGTGAAACAGCTTTGGAAAAAGGTGTTTAGTATTTCAGCTTTACGCGTGTCATCCTCTGTTTCAATGCCATCATCATCCCGGAGTGTCTGGATATGCTGTTTCGAGCAACTTACTGATTTAACGTAAGACCAGAACTTCCGAGGATTTTCTGTCAATTGATGTACAGCGTGCTCTGCCTGAGATGTCAGAAAAATAAAATTAGGAGTCGGTACAATGTCAGGTATGTCCCATCACATCGAGACACTGTTAAGTGACACTGTATGTTCTTGGAAAATGGTGCAGATGCCTCAGGCGGGCAGAAGGCAGCGTGAGAGAAACAAGGAGGAAGATGTTCGACAAGCCATGACAGAGTCCACAAAGGTCACTTCTTCGCTTATCAACAGAACTGAATACACCATACACAACATGTAAGAGGCTTGTTAGGTGATACCGTAACCTGTACTGTATCCATACCGTATTCAGCGCACGCAAGCACTGACGCAGCTGAATTACGGAACTGGACTCAAATTTGTTAAGATGATGTGTAAGAGGCAGGAAGCAGACGAACAGTGGTAAAATCGGTGCCTGTTCACAGACGAAGTAACATTTCATGTGACTGACCGAGTCAGCACGCATAACAGTTTGGTAAAACTGAAAATTTACATGCCCCACACTAACTCGAAAGTACTCACACTGGACTCGCATTCGGAAGGACGACGGGTCAAACCCGCGTAGGGGCATCCTGATTTGGGTTCTCCCTGATTTCCCTAAATCAATTCAGGAAATTGTCATTATGGTTTCTTTGAAAGGGAAGGCCGATTTCTTTCCGTATCACTCCCTAGTCCGAGCTTGTGCTCCGGCTCTAATGACCTCGTTGTCGACGGGACTTAAATACTGATCTCCGCCTTCCCTAAAGTGGGTGTGTTGCTTAGTGACCCATGCGAAAGTCTTCGGCCCATTCTTTTTTGGGAAGGAGACTGTTCGTGCTTTCAGTTACCTTAAAATGATAGAGTAGTACGCGGTCCCCCAGTTACAGGAAAGTGGGATACTAGACACCACCATCAATCATCAGGACGGCGCTCCACCGTATTGGACTCTCAATGTATCTACATCTACATATATACCCCGATAGCCAGTAAGCGGTGTGTGGTGGAGGGCACAATTCGCGCCAAAGCCATATTCCCCCCCTGTCTGAGCGCCTCAGAACGAGCTCCGATTTCCCTTATCTCTCAATGGTGATCAGTGCGCTATTTGAAAGTTGGTGGTAATAATATATGTTCTACATCCTCGTCGAAGATGGATTTCGGAATTTAGTGAGCAGCTCCTTCCGCTTAGCGCGCCGTCCATCTGCAAGTGTATCCCACTTCAAACTTTCTATGAGATTTTTAACGCTCTCGTGATGTGGGGGAATAATTAAACGAGATATTCAACCATCGCTGGTGCGGTCGTAATGGACCTGTCCCATGGCCTCCTAATAGCTGCGACCTAACGTCCACAGATTTTTTTGTGTGCGACTACGTTAAGTCAACAACGCATCCACAAAGATCACAGTATCCGGCCAACATACAGAGGCAAATTACAGCGGCCTTTCAGGAAACCAATCCAGAAATACTGCACGCCACGTAGCGCAACTTGGACATGACGGACATGATGAATTCTAATGTACTATGACACAAATTTCAGATACAAACTCCGGCCTCTCCTACATACGCATAGTTTCTTGTACATTGTGTTTTACTTTTCTGACATCTCAGACGGATCACCATGTGCAACAACTACTAAGCAAACTCACTACATTCAGTCGAGTTCGTCTGTGAACTTCACATAATTCACACTGTAAGTAGGCTGTTGTTTTTTTTTATTGGTAACGCCACGTACCGCTCTGTATGAAAATCACTGGCTGTGGTGTGTGCAGTCTGTGGCTGGTTTGCATTGTTGTTTGCTATTGTAGTGTTGGGCAGCTGGATATTAACAGCGCGTAGCGTTGCGCAGTTGGAGGTGAGCCGCCAGCAGTGGTGGATGTGGGGAGTGAGATGGCGGAATTTTGAGAGCGGATGATCTGGACAGAGACAGTAAATTTGTAAGACTGGATGTCATGAACTGATATATATACATTATGACTTTTGAACACTATTAAGGTAAATACATTGTTTGTTCTCTATCAAAATCTTTCATCTGCTTAGTATGCCTATCAGTAGTTAGTGCCTTCAGTAGTTTGAATCTTTTATTTAGCTGGCAGTAGTGGCGCTCGCTGTATTGCAGTAGTTCGAGTAACGAAGATTTTTGTGAGGTAAGTGATTTGTGTAAGGTATAGGTTATTGTTAGTCAGGGCCATTCTTTTGTAGGGATTACTGAAAGTCAGATTGCGTTGCGCTAAAAATATTGTGTATGAGTTTAGTGTTGACCAGAATAAGTAAAGAGAGTAATGTCCGAGTACGTTCAGTTTTGCTCAGCTGTTTGAAAAGCAAATAACATAAGATGTTTATCAGCACAGTCATTCATTAATTCTTCTAAGGGGACGTTACAACACTTCCTTCCCGAAAATATAAATTAAATGAAGTCTCTGTTGTAGGAGAAGAGTAGTTACTGCCACCCTTCGTGGTGTCAAAGTGATGTGGTAGGTGATAAATTCTTCGGAAAGGTTAAGACGAAAACTATAACGAAACATAGGAAAGGTTACGAGGTGTGTTCTAAATGTTATAGGCACGTGTGTAAGTGCAGAAACTGTCACCCAGTCAAGGGAAGGTTGCAATGTTTGACAGACTAGCACACTAGCTACATTGTATCTGAATATTCGTCCGCTCCGATGAAATGATTGGACGACGGCTGATACGAATCAGTAATTAAATATCCATTCGTAAACAGCGCGGCGTACGAGACGCGTGGAAAATCTGAAGTGGCGGTGAGGTGAGGTCTATTAATCCGCGGAGCGAGAAAGTGTGAAACCGCAGCTGCGGCGCGACGCGGCGCTGGGGCAAAATAAAACGGCAGCAGCAGCAGCAGGGACTGGCGGCTGCGGCTGCGGCCGGCTAGATTGGATTTCTTGGGAGTAACGGTGCCTCATATTGGCTCGTGACCGGCCGGGGCTTCCTCCTGCCGGCGCCGACCAACCCTCGGCATGCTGGAGGGCTGCCAAGCCGTTAGCTGCGAGCCTGCACCGGTTATTTTAAACTCCGAGGGATGGCTCTGGAGAGGAGGGCTTCGAACCCCGCGCCGCCCCTCTCCCGCTTCCAGGCCCTCACCCCCCCCCCCCTAACCCAACCCTCCCCCTCCCCACCACCCCCTCCACAACCACGAAGCCTCTTCTGCTACACCGCTACGCACCCTCAACGGCAGCCGGGCTCACCCCACGTCCGTCGCCGTTCGCTTGTACCTGCATTTTCCCGGCTGAGGATGCTCGACGTGTCCTCTTTGCCGCCCAAGTGCCTTTTTCGCTAAAAGGTTCCCCTAGCGCGCTCGATATTTTTTCACCTTCTCCTCTCTCTCTCTCTCTCTCTCTCTCTCTCTCTCTCTCTCTCTTTTTGTCTACTTCCTTTTCCGCGCTGCTACTCAGCTAGGAAACTCAACGGGCCCCGCGTCAGCTCACGGGTATTTGGATTCACAGATCGATTGTCGTGATCACGGCGTGCCCGAGCTCTGAAGAACGCTCCGGAGTGGTCCAGTTTGTGGAGGAGTTGTCTCTCGGACCAGAGAGCAGCCGGATGTCGTTCCCAGACCGACGATGAAACGTGGCCCTTCAGAAGACGCTTGAGAGTCGCTGAGAGCCTCGCGCAGGGCCAGACGTCGCCCTTAGGACATTCTATGATTTCCGCATGAAAGCGTAATGTGTTGTGCTCCCAGCTTTTAGGAGAGCCTCCGTCACATGAAAGGAATGGCGTTATCCTGAACATCCGCTGGGAACTTAAGTCTTTGATAAATTCTCTTTCTCAGTGGCTTATGAGATACTGTCTTTAATGCATGACTATTTTCCAGAAGTAATTTTACACTCTAAATTGTGACCACTCAATTACTAATCCGACTTTGGACATGACAACTCTGTCTTTAAATACTTTTTTGCAGTAAGTATATCGTATGTCATATTGTGGGAGGCATCATCAGAAACTAAGTGTACTGTAACCATAAGGCGCTGTGGCTTTTTGTATTTTGAAGGCTGGCAACACTCTGTGGCAGAGGTGGATCTCTTTAGAACAGCGAGCATCGCAGAAACAAGGTAGTACGCAAATTCATGTTGTAATGTCCAGTTGCTTGCAAGATGTCGGTAAGAAATCACGCCTAGAAGTGCGCGCCACGTGCTGTGATCAGCCTCTTACTCGCGGAAGGAGTAAAACTTACCGACATTTTTTCGCGAATCGAAACAGCTTACGACGAAGATGTTATGAACAGAACGAGCGGGTTTAAGTAGTGTAGAGAGCTTAGGGAAGCGAGAAAAAAATGTCCAAGGCGAATAGAGGACTGGAAGACTTTGCATTTTGACTAGTAAGTTGGTGCAAAAAATCGAGGAAATGTTCTTGAAGACCGGCGATTGACACTGGATGAAATTTTTGCGATGTTACCACATCGCTCCAGAACCTCCTCATACGAGACACTCAAAAAAACTCTGGAATATTGGAAATTGTGCGGAAGATGGCTCCCAAATCAGTAGACAGAGCAGCACAAAAAGATAGGGTCAATAGCGCCCGCCAGTTTCTTAAGCAACTTGAATTGGAAGGTGAGGATTTTATGAGTTCTACTGTGGCTCATTACAAGCCTGAGACAAAACAACAGTGGTGACACACCAATTCCCCATCTGCTGAAAAGTTCAAAACCACAATTTCGGGCAAAAACACGTGGCTTCAGGTTTTTTGGGACCGAAAACGCACACCATTCCTGTCTCCTGGGGAGGCGATTAGTGCACGACGAAATTGCGAGATCCTTGAGAAACTCAAAAGAAAAATTAAAAACAAAAAGGGGGATGCTGACCAGCGGAGTGTGCTTGTTGCACGACAAAGCCCGTCCTCCCACAGTCTTAGCCACCAAGGACCTTGGGACTCATTTGTTTGGGATGTCCTAACCACCCCCCGTATTCCCCCCGACTAGTGTCTTTAGATTGTCATCTTTTTAACTCCCTGTTGGCGCACAGGAGTGGAATTAAATTGTAAACTGACGAGCGGATGCAGAAAGAGATTCTGAAACGGGGAAGGGTATGGCGGAAGAGTTCTTCGAGAAGGGCGTAAAGATGCTTGTCCCACGGCTCACCAAATGCATTGAACGGGATGGCGATTATGTGCAAAAAATAGTCAATAAGTGTCTCACAATGTTCTGTGATTTTTATTCAAATACATTTTTTCTAAAAAATATAAAAATCTAGTAAACTTATTTTGTGAACATACGAGGTATGTTCTGCAGAAACCTAGGGTAAGATGCCGTCACTTACATCCTTCTCATTTGTTCTTTCTCGCAGCTCTTTATGGACAGAGCAGGAACGTACGCAGGATATCAGTTAGGGAAAGAGGGGTGCGAGGTGAGTGTGTATGTGGGGTGGGGAGGGACCCGCCAACTCATTAGTTTCACGGTGAATGGCAAAACAATTTCGCAATTTTTCTTGGTACATTTTGTACTAGTAAATTTTCAATAGATGTTCTTTCTTTCTTCAAACTCTGCACTGGTACATCAGTACGTGTAGAGGCTAACGGCGGGAGTTCAATTTGGGACGTTCATTTTTTCCGTAGGGGGGCGGGGGAGGGAGAAGGGCGCGTAAATGCCCTTCCCTATCCCTCGCTGGATACGCCTTTTGGGGGCGTGCGAACTGATGCAGTCTCCATTACTAAATGTCTATTTAACGGCTTCCGGGAGTAACAAAAACTTGATTTTCAGGATGTCGTGTAACTATTCGGTCTTCAGCTACTCATTAAGAGATACAATCTTATGTCAAATATTTAACACAGTAAGTAAAGTTAGAAACTGTGTATATCCCTTGAGGCAAGTAACTCACACAGCACCAAGTATCCAGACAATAATGAAATTTCCACTCTCCAGTGAAGTGTGCGCTGATGTGAATATTCCTGGCATATTGAAACTGTGTGCCGAACCGAGACTCGAACTCGGGACACGAGTTCGAGTCTCGGTCCGGCACACAGTTTTTATCCTCTAGGAAGTTTCATATCCAGACAATATTCATCCAGTATTAAAAATTAGAACACTCTGCAATGTACAACAAACGCACTTGTAAAGCAGTCACATCGGAGGCTGTTTTATGCATAGGAGTTCGATTCTTTGTGTCGAGGGTGGGAGGAGGGCCTACCGGCGGTTAAAGAAAGCTCGTATTACCTGGTGACTGAGGATAGACCACACCGCATCTGGGAAGCATACCTGGCGTTCAAACTGTTTATCGGGCACATAATGTTTTTGCAGAGCGAAAGTGTCTGTTGATGGTTTAAAAGTTGGGTAGGTATACCACCAAGACGCTGATTTGTCAACCGTTCGACTCGTGCTCTAGTTATGAGATTCAAATTCTGTTGCGGGCATCCTAATTTACGTTTTCTATTATTTTCATAAATCTATTCAACCGAATGCTGGGATGGTTCGTTGGGCTAGCAAACACCGATTCCCTGTCCGATTACTTCTCATTGAGTTGGGCACCGTCTCTAATGTTCTCGATATCGACGAGACGTAAACCCAAACCATTTCTCTATTCCTCTACACGCAATTACTCTGAACGTCTATCCACATAGTTCTCCTCGACTTAGATAGATATTCTTCCTATGCAAACCATGTACTATGCTTTCATATCGCAAAGTGAAAACGAATAATCAAAATCAAGCAACTACATAATCAAAACTAGTAAGCCAATGTTTCTATTTAATTGCGTACTGCTCTGGCGTCTAAACAGCCACTCCCTTGTATGACAAAACCTGGTTGAATAGCTGGTCCTGTTAAATGCAATGTAAACGTACGTGGCATTAAATTTATCTTTCTTGCGTCTAGTCGATTAGTATTAAAGGCGTCCAAAGATGTGCTTTGTAAATCTACAGCAAAAACGGAGATCAGACCAAGTGAAAGTAAAATAAAAGTTGAAGATAACATTAGTATAAGGAAAAAAAAGCTAAATAGAAACCTATTCGACACTCACCAATAAAATGAATTGTTCCTCTTCGACCTTTAACTTTCAGCAATCTGTAAGCAAAAGAATACAAATAGATATACCAAATGTCACATACAGGCTGGTCATGCTTAAAAGACAAAACAGATACATTATCCCTACTAAGAAGCTACGTTTGATTTTGAATCCTTCCTGGAATGAGTTGTTTAGAAGGGCCACTGAGCATTTTCTTTTCCAGTTAAAGCACTACGTTGACAGCGTATGATACTGAAGAATAATCTACTTCACGGCGTACTAGAAGTATTTTGTCCTGTCATTAAAACAGAATACTTTTACAAGATAGGAAAAAAACAGTTATCCAGCTACACAGTTACTCCAGTTAATGAAACGTCACTCGAGGGAAAGATTTGAAACGATGAAGTATGAATACTGTTCATTCAAAATTTGCGCTGGCTCTAGATGAATGTATTAATAAAAGTAAAGAATATTTTCGTTTTTTTGTTGCAGATCACAGCTCGCCTCACCTGTTGCAGAGTGGAATCACAGGACATCAAATATTTTCCAGTTCTTCTTCCTGATTACCAAAGAAGGGAACACTCTTCCTGGCCTCCCTATTTGAGGCATTTCTAAAGTGGTGCGCAGAGGAAACTGTACTAAATGTATGAGGATCCATAAATTCGACTTCTGAAGAGGAACTGATTATGCCTACAGAATAATTATTTATCTCAACGTGAATATCGATATTATCACTTGCAAGTGCAGCCTACGTATAGCATATTTTCCCTCGCCACCGGTGCTGTAGCTCTGCAGAAATCGATAGTGATTCATGGAAAAAGTGCTTCATTAATAAAAAATATATGTGTCAGAAAAATGTCTAACAAGAGCATGCCATCTTCCAACAATTATCATATCAAGAACACATGGCCTATTTTTTAGAGCTCTAGAGTTACATGTAGTTTTTAAATTGCCATTGTTTCCGCAAATGCTTCGTGGAACGGTGTTCATGAGGCAGGTCGCGAGTTGTCATCAGCAGTGCTTCTCAAAAGGCAAAGAACTTTTGTTCCCCGCTGGAATCCAACAGATAACCACTAACAGATAATTCATTCGATATTCAATTTCTACCTGCGGTGTCCTTGCAATTTCTTAACATAGAGCGAAGAATTATTGAATTATTAACAGTCTTCAAGTGACAATTGTCTGTGGTCAATAATTTTTTTTCATTTACTAAAGCCAATGACAACCAACAGTTTGTGTACAATAAGGACAATGACTCTAAATTAAGCGTTGATATATATGTATATTTTCCATCGGACAAAAATATGAGAAACAGCTAATGAACTCTAAAACAGTTTTAATAAGCATAGGCTAGTGTTTGCAGTTAAGTGGCAGAAACAACGTGAACTTTACGAAAAGCTCGTGGTGGTGGTGGTGGTGGTGGTGGTGGTGGTCGTCGTCGTCGTCGTCGTCGTCGTCGTCGTGGTGGTCGAGGTAGCTATATGAAAAGCGGATGCCAGGCTGATATTCATTTAGAGAATCCGAAGAAAATGCACTTAAGCCACGAAAGAAGTAACTTAAAAAAGACTAGTTCGACCTATTGTTGAGTATTACTCGTCGATGTGGGCCCCTAACCAGGCAGGATTACTGAAACAGATACAGAATATCAAAAGAAGAGCAGCCCGTTTCGTGACAGTTCCGTTTATTAAGTACGAGAACGTTACGGGGGTGCTCAATAAACTACAGCGACAGTCACACAAAAGAGGGATTGTGCATCACGGAAATTTCTACTGCAGCAATCCCGCGAGCGCGTGTTCAAAGAATATTACTTTCTGCCATGGTGAAGTGATTGTGACGACAAAATCAAAGACGCTGGAGCTTACTCGGTTGTCTACCGACGATCTTTATTCTCACCCACCAGTCGCGAATGCAACAACAAAAGGAAGGGGAGTGGTAGAAGTACCCTACGCCAAACACCATAAGGTGACTTGCGGAGAATAGATGTGGATGTAGAGCGAACATGTCGTGTCGTGGTCTTCCGCTGAAGACTGGCTTGATGCAGCAATTCACTCTAATATAATATATCCAAGTCCAAGCCCAAGTATTGCAACCTACATTCCCTTTTTCATGCATACTGTAGCCAAGCTTTGGCCTCTCTTTCCAGAATTATCCAAACCTTCTCAATCGCTTGCTTCCATTATCAAGTTAACTACTTCTAGATGCCTCAAATAGTGTCCTACCAACAAAGTTTTTCTTTTAGTCACGTTCTGGTATAAATTTCTTTTTCTCCCCATTTCAGTTCAATACCTCTTCATTAGTTATCCGATCTACTCATGTAATCTTCAGTATTTATCGTAGCATCACATTTCAAAAGTTATTTTCTTGTTGCCTGCAATGTCTGTCGTCCACTTTTCACTCGGATATGAGGCTGCGCTTCAGAAAAGTACCTTCAGAAAAGACTTCCTATACTTCGATTAAGATTAGTTTGTGATTGACAGATTGCAGTCGGAGGGGACAGTATTGCAGGCACACACTCAGCCACACTCCACAATGCCCTGTACGTACCTACGAAACAGGCAACATGACGAACACGAACCGCTCGAGAAAGAACGACGATTGGATGGCGGCTGGCCAGTACCACTCGACTCGCTTAGATGTCAATCACGAAGTAATTGTAATCGGAGTCTAATAAATTTGTGTTAGATATCAACATACTTCTCATTCTCAGATAAGCTTTTCTTGCTGATGCTAGTCAATCCCAAATAGCAAAACTCCATTGCCTCATTTATTTCGCCTACTTTGTATTATCCTCGATTTATTTCTGCTGATTTTTTTAAATGTCTCTTAAAGAGAAAATATGTTCCGTTTAACTGGTCCGTTTATTCGAAGTCTTCTGTCGTCTGCGACAGAATCATGTCTTAGGCAAACTTTAAAGTTTTTATTTCTTCTCGCTGCTTTTCCAAATGTATCTCTATCTTTCTTTACAATTTGCTGCACGTACACGATGAATAACATTGGGGACAGGCTGCAACCCTGTCTTACTCCCTTCTTAACCACTGCTTTTCTTTCACGTCATGTTATTTTTCTCCACAAGATGTAGGTAACATTTCGCTCCCTGTATTTCACCGGTGACAAAAAATCATGGGGGTAGGATCTGCACATCTACAGATTGTGGTAGTATCGCCCATCACAAGGTATAAAAGGGCACTGCATTGGCGGGGCTGTCATTTGCACTCAGGTGAGTAACGTGAAAAGGTTTCCGACACGATTGTGGCTGAAAACGGAAATCAACGGACTTTGAAAGCGGAATGGTAGTTGGAGCTAGGCACTCCATTTCGGAAATCGTAAGGGAATTCAATATTCCGAGATACATAGTGTCAAGAGTGTCGAGAACACCAAATTTCAGGCATTACCTTTAACCACGGACAACGCAGTGGCCAACGACTTTCACCTAACGACCGAGAGCAGCGGCGTTTGCCGTAAAGTTGTCAGTGCTAACAGGCGAGCCACACTGCGTGAAGTAACAGTAGAAATGAATGCGGGACGTGCGACGAACCTATCCGTTAGGACAAAGCGGCGAAATTTGGAGTTAGTGTGGCAGCAGAAGACCGACGCGAGTGCCTTTGCTCACAGCACGACGTCGCCTGCAGTGCCTCTCCTGGGCTCGTGACTACATCAGTTGCACCGTAAATGACTGGAAAACCGTGGCCTGGCAAGATGATCCCCGTTTCAGTTGGTAAGAACTGATTTTACGGTTCGAGTGTGGCTCAACCACACGAAACAATGGACGCAAGTTGTTAACAAGGCACTGTGCAAGCTGATGGTGGCTCCATCATGGTGTGGGCTGTGTTTACATGAAACGGACTGGGTCCTGTGGTCCAACTGAAACGATCAATGACTGAAAATTGTTATTCTGTGATACTTGGAAGCCTTTTGCAGACTTTGAAGGACTTCATGTTCACAAACAACGGGAGAATTTTTATGGCTGACAATGCGCCAAGTCACAGGACCACAATTTTTCGCGAAAATAATGTGACCAGCGAGGTCGCCCAACATGAATCGCATGGACTATTTATGGGACATAATCGAGAGGTCTCTTTTTGCGGACGTCCATGGCTCAATATTTCTTCAGGGGACTTCCAACGACTTGTTGAGGCTCTGCCACGTCGAGGTGGTGCACTACGCCGGGCGAAAGGCCTTCCGACAGGATATTAGTAGGTACTCGAAGAATTATCACCTCAATGTACCGGGTGATCAAAAAGTCAGTATAAATTTGAAAACTGAATAAATCATGAAATAATGTAGATAGAGAGGTACAAATTGACACACATGCTTGGAATGACATGGGGTTTTGTTAGAACCAAAAAAATACAAAACTTCAAAAAAATGTCCGACAGATGGCACTTCATCTGATCAGAACAGCAATAATTAGCATAAAGTAAGACAAAGCAAATATGATGTTCTTTACAGGAAATGCTGAATATGTCCACCATCATTCCGCAAAAGTAGCTGTAGTCGAGGAATAATGTTGTGAACAGCACTGTAAAGCTTGTCCGGAGTTATGGTGAGTCTTTGGCGTCGGACGTTGTCTTTCAGCATCCCCAGAGATGTCGGTCGATCACGATACACTTACGACTTCAGGTAACCCCAAAGCCAATAAGCGCACGGACCTGGGAGGCCAAACATGACGAAAGTGGCTGCTGAGCACACGATGATCACCAAACGACGCTCGCAAGATATCTTTCACGCGCCATCTGTCGGACATTTTGTGAACTTTGTTTTTTTCGGTTGTAATAAAACCCCATGTCATTCCAAGCATGTGTGTCAAATTTTACATCTCTATCTACGTTATTTCGTGGTTTATTAAGTTTCCTAATTTATACTGACTTTTTGGTTACCCTGTACATCGCTGCTGCAAATTCCAGCCAACTGGTGAAAATGTTTTCCTTAGGGCTACAAATTGTGTAAGTGTTAGTTTACCTTCTCTACCTCGTAACGCGTTGTACACGGAAATTTGGTATCGTACAGGTGATGCAAAATGGAAACGCCCCTCGCACCTGAACTACTGCGTCAGTCTCGTCGCATCCAGAGCGCCGACAATGTTGTCGTCGCGGCCGTTGTGAGGAGATGAGGGCAGTGGGCGTGCAGACGTGCAGCGGACAGCGACTGCGGCGCCCACAATGCGGGGGCGGCGCGCCGGGTATTTGCATGGCGGCGCCGCCCCCGCCGCCCCCCGCCGCCCCGGCCAGCCGCAGTAATTACGGCGGCCGCAGAGCGCGCATGCTGCCAATTACAGCCCACCGGGCGCCTGCCAGCGCCACGCCGGACACGTGTCCCTGCCGTACGCGTCGCCCGCAACGCTCTCTGCTCCACTGTATAGCGACGAGTGCCGGGGGGCGGGAGCCGCCGCCAACTCTTTACCTCGCAAACGCCACCCGCCGAGAGCCGGGTCCGACTCTCCTCTCACTTGTCGCGGCAGTGAGTTTTCGTGTAACACACCGTTTATGGGAATTCGGGTCGATCTATTATGCAAAGAAGTACACTCATGTTCAGAAAAAAAAAACAGAACACCTTGTACGTCTGGTTATAGGACGTTCATATTCACAGAATATGTACATAGTAGTATAACACCCCCTGCTTCCCGGGATTAACGAATTTACAAGTTAACAATGACCGTGAATGATGAATTTTGACCCGTGTTTGCCAGTGGAAATTTTGGCGAAAGAAATGACTAAGTTGTAAAAGCAATTAAAAAAATCGGGTGTCAGCTCAACTGATGAGCGACAGTCCTGTCAAGTACGTGAATAATTGTGTCAAAAATAAAGTTTACCTGTTTGTAGCGCAGTAGATGGAACGGAAACTTTTACATAAGTGCTGTGTTATAACAATCTAACTACAGAATGAGATTTTCACTCTGCAGCGGAGTGTCCGCTAGTATGAAACTTCCTGGCAGATTAAAACTGTGTGCCCGACCGAGACTCGAACTCGGAACCTTTGCCTTTCGCGGGCAAGTGCTCTACCATCTGAGCTACCGAAGCACGACTCACGCCCCACTGGCGGAAGTAAAGCTTTGAGGACCGGGCGTGAGTCTTGCTTCGGTAGCTCAGATGGTAGAGCACTTGCCCGCGAAAGGCAAAGGTTCCGAGTTCGAGTCACGGTCGGGCACACAGTTTTAATCTGCCAGGAAGTTTCAATACAACTACACTTAAACATTAATGGTTAACTTTCAATAAGTATTTTGATAATTATTTTGTTCATAATTTGTCAGCTAAGTGCAATGCTGACAACACAGATAATTATCTATAGAGATTTCGAATAATGGACTGTAATTCTGTCTTTAAAATTACGTACTTTGCACAGTTTAATCTACTGATAGTGAAATACATTGCCAATAATTGATTAACTATGTTTTGAATGATAATAATTCGTTAATTGGGCGATTGTCAGGTGGAATAAGCTTTACAGTTTCATGAAATATCCTTGAACTAACTTCAGCTGAATATGTATTGAAATAAATCTTAATAATCAAATTTATTACTTCAGTCTATTATTAAGTTACTACGGTTGGCGTAAGCTTATTAAGTGCAACAATTAACTACGATAACCAATCGTTCAAAACAGTCTGAAATTTACTCTTCACCTTCTATACAAATAATTTGATAATTAACCTATTTTCTCTTGATAATGGCGTGAGACACTCGGTTCAATAAGGTAAGGATCGGAAGGAACCTACTTGGTGTTATTGTCGGGTGGAATGTAACTGCAACACTTCGATTATAAAGTTCTTGTTATTAATTGTTCAACTTCAGAGAAAAGCAAAGTCACTGGCAAGCCTTCTACAATTTTATCCTTCGAAAATCACGTAGATCTTACTTTCCTCGTTGTCGGTGGATCGACAGAAGTCCACGGCGGCGACACAACGTGGCAGCGGGCTTTTACTGTTGCGACTTGGGTCCACAGTGCACTTCCCATTTAAGTCCTCGTTTCTTCAGCACTATGTCCATTAATCCATAATAACTTCCCCGGCCATGCTTCCAGATATGCCAACCATTACTTTCCCGTCGTACTTAGATCGACACACTAGCCGTTATATGTAACACAGCTAGGACTAGCAGCACTCGACTGTACTTCTTACTCCGAGCACGGCGTCACCGCTACTGCTGCCCGCTGGCGCGCTCCCGCGCCCAGCGGCGCGACAAAACAATCTCTCTGACTTCAACGTTAACTAAATATGCCCTGACTTGCCAGTGATAAATATTACATAATTTAAACATAGTATTTACAATACATATTTACACTAGACAATACATCGTATACAAACAGTTTCGTGTGTTAAGTAAGCGAAAAAATTCATAGCAAGGACTGCGTTGTAGCGTCACAGTAGGATCTACAGAAATGATTAGCATTTCAGTCACCTCGGTTCAGCATCCTGTTGCCTAGTAGGCAAAGAATCCGCCACGGACCCTGATAACTGTTGCATGTGTGATGGCATCGGCGCGTGTAAGGCGCGAATGGTATCCTATGATACAGCCGTCCATGCTGCATTGACCTGGTTCCAAAGTTCATATGTGGTGGTTGGCATTGGCTCACAGCTCTGCACCCATAGTTTCACCAAATCCTACACAGTTTCGGTTGGTGACGGGTCTGGTGACCTGGCGGGTCAGGGAAAAAAGCTCACATCCTGTGACACCAAGAAGGCACGCTGTTGTGCAGCAACATGTGGTCGTGCATTGTCTTGCTGAAGAATGGCGTCTGGGATGTTGTTTAGAATGCGTACGGCTGTGGGACGAAGGATGACCTAGTAGATAGTGTCGGAACTTCCATGCGGATTTTCGCGGATGATGCTATAGTATACAGAGAAGCTGCAGCATTAGAAAACTGCAGCGAAATGCAGGAAGATCTGCAGCGGATAGGCACTTGGAGCAGGGAGTGGTAACTGACCCTTAACATAGCCAAATGTAATGTACTGCAATTACATAGAATCAAGAATCCTTTATTGTATGATTATATGATAGCGGAACAAACACTGGTAGCAGTTACTTCTGTAAAATATCTGGGAGTATGCGTGCGGAACGATTTGAAGTGGAATGATCATATAAAATTAATTGTTGGTAAGGCGGGTGGCCGGTTGAGATTCATTGGGAGAGTCCTTAGAAAATGTAGTCCATCAACAAAGGAGGTGGCTTACAAAACACTCGTTCGACCTATACTTGAGTATTGCTGATCAGTGTGGGATCTGTACCAGGTCAGGTTGACGGAGGAGATAGAGAAGATCGAAAGAAGAGCGGCGCGTTTCGTCACAGGGTTATTTGGTAAGCGTGATAGCGTTACGGAGATGTTTAGCAAACTCAAGTGGCAGACTCTGCAAGAGAGGCGCTCTGCATCGCGGTGTAGCTTACTCGCCAGGTTTCGAGAGGGTGCGTTTCTGGATGAGGTATCGAATATATTGCTTCCCCCCACTTATACCTCACGAGGAGATCAGCAATGTAAAATTAGAGATATTCGAGCGCCCATGGAGACTTTGCGGCAGTCGTTCTTCCCGCGAACCACACGCGAGTGGAACAGGAAAGGGAGGTAATGACAGTGGCACGTAAAGTGCCCTCCGCCACACACCGTTGGGTGGCTTGCGGAGTATAAATGTAGATGTAGATGTCATTCGCGTAGGTCACTATGGTCACAGTGTGCCAGACACGCACCAACTGTGATTTGAGGTTGTACCCAGTAGCACCCCAACCATAAGGCCTGAACTGGCGCTGTGCATCTTGTACGAATGCAGTCACTGTGATACTGCTCCACCTGCCTGCGGCGAACCAAAAAGCGGCAATCGTTCTCAAACGGACGGAACCTGGAGTCGTTCGAAAACACTGTCTGATGCCATTACTGCCCAGAGTGACGTCGTTCCACACACCATTGCGGTCTAGCATGTGTCTGCACATTCGTCAAAAGCAGATGGAGAAGTGGACGACGCGCACCTAACACGTGTCTTAATAAACAGCGATGGACTGTCACCCCTGATAGCGTACGATGTGTTACACTGTACCACTGTTACGCTAGAGCCGAGGAGGACGCAGATCTGTCCTGCATTGCCATTCAGATGAGGTGTCGATCTTCTCGGGGAGTGGTCAGGGTGATGCGACCTGACTCATCTCGTCGTGTTGTACGGCATTCTGTGAACCATTCTGCCCACACACCCGTTACAAAGCCGAAACACATCGTCCATACGGGCAGCAATCTCAGGACGCATCATATTCTCTCATGCCAATAATGCACACTCTTTGAAACCCACTGATTTGGCGGCGCGGTTCGCGCATACGTCTGAAAGGCATCCTGCACGTCTGATCAAGTGACACTGATCCATTACCTTCGGTTTATAGTGACAACGAGAGCCGCAGGCACGATTTACCGGCAGGTGATGTTGCGCCAAGGTACCGATGTTGACCTTGAACCCGCTGGCCGCGATGGTTTTAATACTGATCATTTCCGCAGAACATACTAATATACGTGTCCTGTGAGTGTTAACATCCTATCTCTAGTTGTTCAAGGTGTTCTGTCTTTTCTGAACATGAGTCTTTTATGAAATGGTGGTTTTTCTAGTTTATATGCAACATGTCGCTTTTTGAGTTTGTTATGATTTATTGTACTATTACATAGTATTCGAGCTGCTGCAGGCTTATTATCACAGGAAGTTGTTAGAGGAACTTTATGCTGTGGACCACTGTGTCTAGTGCAGCTAGCCGGCCGCTGTGGCCGAGCGGTTCTAGGCGCTTTAGACCGGAGCCGCGCTGCTGCTACGGTCGCAGGTTCGAATCGTGCCTCGGGCATGGCTGTGTGTGATGTCCTTAGGTTCGTTAGGTTTAAGTAGTTCTAATTATAGGGCACTGATGACCTCAGATATTAAATCCCATAGTACTTAGAGCTATTTGGTCCCGCTAGACCCTAGCTAGCGTCAGCAGCTTACACACATACACACCCACACCCACCCACCCACACACACACACACACGCACACACACACACACAGTAACCAGAGTTTGTTGCCAGTTCCTCCTCACTCTCTGTAGCTCCCTAAACTGTTACAATTGCTCCAGCCTTTTCTCTTAGCCGATTAGCTTCAGGAGCCGAATACAGGAATTCTCATTTGTTAATTTCCTTCTCTCGCTAAAAGCAACTCCCTGATAATGCTGCTACCACCCAGGCCTTTCCGCAAGCTTATCTCTTCATACACATATATACACCACAAGCCACCTATGGACCTTACGCGATATGTACGTTGGCGGCATTAGAATCCTTCTGCTGTCAGCCTCGAATGCCGATTCTCTTAATTTTCTTAATAGTGCTCCTCGAAAAGAACGTCGCCTTTCCTCCAGTGATTCCCACTTGAATTGCCGAAGCATCTTTCTAATATTTACGTGATGTTCGAACCCACCGGTAACAAATCTAGCAGCCCTTCTCTGAATTGCTTCGGTACCTTTCTTTAGTTCGCCCTGGTGCGGATCCCAAACACTAACAGTACTCGACACTGAATCGCACTAGTGTCCTATATCCGGTCTCCTTTACAGATGAACCTCATTTTCCTAAAATTCTCCCAATAAACCTCAGTCGACCATTCGCCTTCCCTACTACCGGCCTTCAGCTCATTTTATTTCATATTGCTACTTTACCCCAGATATTTAATCGACGTGAATGTGTCAAGCAGCACACAACTAATACGGTATGCGAACATTATGGGTTTGTTTTCCCTACTCATCTGCATTATCTTATATTTTTCTATATTTTCTACATTTAGAGATAGTAAACCGCAACAATCGTTGTCTGTAGGTGATGTTACAGAATGGATCAACTGAAAATAAAGGTAAAATTAACAGTAAGGTGTTTGCTGAAAATGCATGTTGTATTGGTGTTTTCGTCAGTGGTAGTGAACCTATGGCGACTGATATAGTACAATGTGAAGTGAAATACATATCACATATGGTGAAAAATATTACTCAACCGACACCAACAGGAAACTTTAAGTCGTCTTGTACCCTCCTGCAGTCACCCAATGACCACCTCTTCCCATTCATCACAGTATCGTCAACCAACAGCCCCAGACTGCTGCTTACCCTGTCTGCCACATCGTTCATGTATACAGACAGTAACAGGGGTCCTGTCACCCTTACCTGGAGTACTCCCTACGATGACTTTGCCTGCTATGAACACTCGCCGTCGAGGACACCATACTCGGTTCTACTACTTAAGTCTTCGATCCACACTGACGTACTTGGGAACCCATTTCGTACGCTTGTACCTTTGTACACAGTCTACAATGTGGCACCGTGTGAAATTCATTACGAAAATGTAGGAGTACGGAATCCTCCTCTTGCCCTCCATCAAAATGGTTCAAATGACTGATCACTATGGCACTTAACATGTGAGGTCATCAGTCCCCTAGAACTTAGGACTACTTAAACCTAACTAACCTAAGGACATCACACACATCCATGTCCGAGGCAGGATTCGAAGCTGCGACCGTATCAGTAGCGCGGTTCCGGACTGAAGTGCCTAGAACCGCTCGGCCACCGCTGCCGGCTGTCCTCCATCCGTAGTTCGCAGGACCACCTGTGAGAAAAGTGCAAACTGACTTTCGCATGAGCAATACTTGCTAAAACCTTGCCGATTTGTCGACAGAAGCTTTTCCCACTGAAAGAAACGTATTGTATTCGAACTGAGAATACGCTAAAGGATTCTGCAGCAAACGTATGCTTAATATATTGGTCTGTGATTTTGCTGGGCCGTTCTTTTTACCCTTATTATGTACAGGAGCCAGCTGCGCTTCTGTCCATTCACTTGAAAGTTTGCACTGGCGAGAAACTCTTGATAAATGCAGGGTGAGAAACTCGCGATAAATGCAAGCTATGTAAGTAGCCAATGCTGTAGAGTACTCTTTGTCAAGCAGAATGGCTACCATCAGGACCTGGCGACTTATTTGCTTTCAACGAACTCTCTTAGTTGTTTCTCTACACCAGCGATGCTTACTACAATGACCTCCATTCTGGAATCAGTGCGATGGTCAGACGAAGGTATGTTTGTCCGACTGTCGTGCGTGAACGACTTTTTAAATGCGAAATTTAAAACTTCGGCTTTACTTTTGCTGTCTTGTTCTGGAGAGAAGACTTAAGCCGTCGGCACACGGACCGTGCTGTCGAACGTAAACGTTGAGCGTGCTAAATTCAACGTGCTGCTGAACGCTCAGCAGCTTGTGCATACGGTACGTGGGCCCCAATATGGTATACGCAATCACAACGCACTCCAGCGGCAGTTGCGGGATGTTTCTAATTCGCAAATCACACTGTTTACTAAACGGGCACGCGTAAAATTCCCACGTTAGCTGTATTAAAAGGCACATTTCCTCCATCGTCCACGAAAAGGAAAGTACCATGTCCAATCAATAAGGATACAGACTTACAAAAGTTCTATTACAAACAGTGAGATACAAATTTACAATACTTCTCCACGTAAGATAAACATTATTTCATCATTCCCACATTTTAGTAAAACCCCAAGGTCAGTCTTACTTGATAACTGTTCCTACCCAGTCGCAGAATCTTTACATCATGTGAATTACGAAGCGTAAAAGAAAAAGGAGCAAAATATCTTTATACAAGTAGCACAAGCTGTCCTGTAGATTGAGCTAATCGAACAAACTCACCCCTCGAAAAAAGGTGAACTTATATTTACATGACAAGAAATATTACAGTATACACTTATATTAAACTAATAATAAAGTACCAGAACCTAATAAAAACGCAAATGTGAGGAAAAAAAATTCGAATGTTTCAGGACGCAAACCACCGCCCAAGATTGTAAATTATTGTCTGGATCAGTGACGCTACTCACTACGCTAAACGACCAACGCGATACTGATAACAAATCATATCATATTAGCGCTTGCTGAAAACTTTAATGGTAGATATGCTACTGATTGAAATTTAATTATAACAAATTCTACCAAGAACAATGGGTTTTGGGTGGATTTTTAGTGTATCGCTGCCTTCAAGTAGCATACTATCAAATATGCATGTTACTATAATTCTTTTGGCACGAATATGATGTTTCTCATTATTTTATTGGAACGAATCACACAGTTAACAACGGGTTTTCCAGTGATTTTAAATTTACAGGTACTCAGAAATGACTTACATACGTATAGGCTTAAAACGAATGCCGATGTGGTGCCTCACAACTATGTGCTGAAAGGAGTTGACGTGCATGTGACGTAGGTGGCGTTGTGCCATCTCATTGGTCAACGCTCAGACGCACGCTCAGAATATCTGACATGCTAGATATTGCTCTGCACGTTCGGAAAGACTCCCGAACGTGCTATTCCATGCAATGACGTCAGAAACTCGGCACGCTCAACGTTCTGATGCACGGACCGTGTGCCGACGGCTTTAGACCCACTTAGCTATTTTATGTAACAGGCTGGAAAATCACTAGCCCTTAAGGCAGCCTACAGGCGGCGAGCACAATACTCAGCCTGCCTGCTTCGTGGATTTCTCCTGCAGCTCACTTCACGCGGATTATGCAGAAACCAACTCACCGTATTCAGGTTGAAGGAAGCTCAATTCCGCCCGGTATGTGTTGCGTCCGTAACAGCCAAGGGGATGGTTCTATAGCGCAGTCGCGGATGCTTTCCCTCCGAACCCTCTTCTCAATAAGCAGCTGGTTGCAAATAGTGGATATCCTGACTTTCCATCATTGTAGATGGTGGGAACGGGGCCGAGTGTTGATTTGCAATTATATGTAAAGTCTCAACCGGGCCCGGATTCGCACAGGTCCCATTAACTATTCACGGTCAGGGCACATGGGTGGTGTAGCGTTATGAATGAAATTCAGAGGACAACGTTAAGTAACTAAATATCATCACTTTCATAAAACTTAAGCGATGTAAGCAGCTGAAGGGCAGAAAATTTGTCTGGAGGCATGAATATCGTGCATTCCATATTGAAGCAGCGTTTGGAGTGACATCGCAAGGCAACAATGGGAGCACACAGTGATGTCAGTAATGCATTTACAACCAATGTAAATACTGCGAGCGAATCATGGGTGTACGTGTGTGTATTTCTAAGTGATTCAAAATGTGCTGGAGGCTGGCTGAGGTGGCACAAATAAAAGAAAAAAATGAGGAAAAGCACGAATGATGTTTAATCTCGTGTATCAGCACTCCTCTCGTACAGGTTAGTACACACAGCGATACATTGTTGAGACTCATTGCCTCAGTTCTTTGCCTTGGACTCTTCATGGCAGACTTCTCCGTCGTGCCACGTTAAGACTGATGTCCACATCCAGGCTAGATTCAAGGAATGCACAAAGCTGAAAGCTGAGTCATCTACAGCGCTACTGAAAGAACTTACTACATGAAAATGAAGCAACGTTGTTGAAGTAGTTTTTAGAAAAACGTTTTGTTGCAGAATAAAAAATAAAACACCGCAATTCTAGATTCGCATGTTTTTTCTCTATGCAACTGTTACGAATTGCTCGGAACTAGCGATTAAAAATATTTTATTATCTCAAATTGTAAGTCTAACATCACAGCTTGATGATTAGGTGGTTAACTTTTAGTTACTGGCCATATTTATTACGATACTTTAGGTTGAGTAATTCACTGACCATTGTTCGAAGAATTTTCAGTGAATTAAGAGTGCGAATTGCGATTGCTAATCTGAAGCAGAAACTGGCAGTCATATTCCGAAATCAGTATCTCCTGAGCATTGAGTTATGAATGCTGGGTTGAAATGCAGAGCAAAAAAACTTGACACAGTTCGGACTCTATTGCACAATATTTCTCTTTCCAGCCACACCCTCTATCACTTGGTCATCACACCACGTGCAAATTAGATCCCGCTTGATGCGTTTTCGAGGCACTGCTTCTCAAGTTATGGCGGTTGTTCACTAGGAGGCAGCAGTATCGTTTTCACAAGTTAACTTTAATTCATTATAATTTTAAAAAATGGTTCAGATGGCTATGACACTATGGGACTTAACTGCTGAGGTCATCAGTCCCCTAGAACATAGAACTTTACCTAACTAACCTAAGGACATCACACACATCCATGCCCGAGGCAGGATTCGAACCTGCGACGGTGGCAGTCGGACGGTTCCAGACTAGCGCCTAGAACCATTATAATTCAGACCATTTGCACGAAAAGTAAATTACACACAAAAATCTTCCGCGTATTTCCTTTATCCCTCCCCCCGCCCTCAATTTACACACAGCTTATGTATTAATCATAGTCGGATCATAATTCATGTAGCAGTTCCTGAGATTGTCCTGCGTATACCAACGGATGTGAGCAAGCGACTTCAACTGAAATATAGGTAGAGAGATAGAAAAAAGAAACGATTAGACTTTGGCTGTAGGGATGGTTTTTAATTTCTTTATTACGTAGTGGAATTCGGGACTATTTCAGATGCACCTGTTCAAGTAGCTAAAGTTTCCAAAACATTACATTACAACAGCACGTCTACGACTTAAGTGCGGAACTCATATACTGTGCATTACATGTTGTGAAACTTCTACCATTTATAAGATCAAATTAAATTTCTTCAACTTAGTCAGATTATACATGAAATTAGAGTTGGTCATTACCGTAGACGAAATATTAAGCGAATGAAACAAACTCTGCGGTCAGACCCTGAAGACAACGCAATGTCATCCTCCGCCATGTTGCTTCTTGCAGATGCGGTATGGAAGGGCATGGGGTTAGCACACCGCTCTCCCCGCCGTTTTTGATGTTTACGGCTTGGAGTTTTTACCTCTCAATCAAGTACCTCTTCAGCTGGCATTACGAGGCTGAGTGCACGCCAGTCCACACCTCCCACAAGGAAAAGTCCTCGGCGGTACCGGGTAACTAACCTGGGTCCTCCGAATGGCAGCCATCTACACTGACCATTCAGCTATGGAGGAGGACAAATATTAAGATAATATTTTCTGTAAAAAAAGAAAAAACCTCCATCCGGACAGGCCTTAAAGGTCAAACGGCACCGACCGGCCTCCGTGTCTTCCTGAGCCCCTAGGCGTCACGGGATGCGGGGGCCTGTGGTCAGCATACCGCTCTTTCGGCCGTAGTCAGTTTTCGTGACCGTGATTCTTCTCAATCAAGGAGCGCCTCAATTGGCCTCACAAGGGCTGAATGCACCCTGCTTGCCAACAGCACTCAGCAGACCCAGACGGTGACCCACCCGAGTGCTAGCCAAGCCCGACAGCGCTTAATTTCGGTAATCTGATGGGTGTTACCACTGCAGTTGGCCTATATTTTCTGTCTTACGTATGGAAAATGTCATGATATTATGCTGACTACCAATTTACATTTGATTTAAGACCTTTTACTGTGGGAATCTGCATAACACTCCCACGAGCATTAGCCATTTATGGCGTCAAAAACGAGCACAAGAACAAAAGGAAAACGAAATATTTTTATTAATTTGTGAAGTTATATTACGAGTGGAGGGGCACTGAGATAACCCCTTGGAACTTTGAATGACTACATTAGAAATGAATACTGAGCCCTACATATTTTAAGGATGTTGAAAACATGAAGAAAGACATAACGTTCCCATGACAAACACGATTGGCAAACTCGCTGCGGAAAGAAACCTAATTCTCTGTGATATGAAAGGCCATGTAATTTACAGTTACGTAAATGCAGGGCAAAAGTCCGAAGCTAGCGACAATCTCACCATAATCGAGAATGACGTCGCTGAATGCGCCCGTCCTTAGATCACAACGCAGATCGTCTATACTGCGAGGAGCATCGACACTGCCAGCCGAGACGGTAGCCGAACCAGAAGTTCCTTTATTCTGTGAGAACGAGTCCAGCGTTCTGACTGGCGGAAACTTGTCGAGGCTAGCTCGTCCCGTCTAGCTGTATCTTGCAGTTTTTAAATATCTAATGCACCGCCTTAGCTGTTAGGCGATAGCGCTAACAAATGACTGTCGTAGCACGCACAAATACTCTTTATGAAATGTGTGTGCACCAAAGCAGACGAGTTTTAACCCCTAGCAATAAACGTAATGTAAACGTTTTAGGCTGTCGTTTTAGATGTAGGACTGGTTGTGATGGACCAAATCTTGCAGTGATAAATAAATATTTAGACAAGTAGCCGAAAGGCAATACAAGCGACTCATTGTGCTATATTTCTGACAAATTTCATCTTGGGCATATTGTAACGGCACAAAGAGAGAAGTTCCGTATGTTTTTCGTGGTTCAGTTTTTTTTGGTAACAGCGAACCTATTTGCCCTGCTGCACGACTTTACAGTGGAGACTCAAGGATAGGCGGGAGCAATTTCGCGGCAATTTACCATCGCCGTAGCAGTTATTAACTTTTACTGACAGTCCCTTTTCATATTGGCTTGTGTATCTCGAGCGTCTCCACGATCCATAACTTACTGCCACGGATCACATTTTTTTCATGATCTGTAACACTAATGTTCTGTTGTTTTACTTTTGCACTTCTTGCAGGACATTTATTTCATTTCCTTCTGTTAATATAGATGCTAGTACCCAGTCCGAATAATCCGTAGATTAATATCTCAAACTCAACTTGGTCACTGACGGGATATAAAACCCCGAACTACTTCGGCTTCCAAAGAGTATTTCGAACACTTCGTCACTATTTTTAATAGTGCGCTCTTCTTATTCTCTGTAGTTTTATAACTCTCAGCTAAATAAGTAGACGAGAACCATTGTAGACTTGCAAGAGTTTACGGGAGACTGTATTTAATATTTGTTTTATAGAATAAATATAGGGTGTTGAGAGGAAAACCACAATTCTATAAACTTCTGTGAAAGCTACTTGCTTGATATAAGAGAGCTTGACACAGGGGGAGCCTAAATGTTAATTTGCTCGACAGAAAGAAATTATGATGTAGACGTTACACTTTAGGAATTTTTTATTGGTGACACACCGTTTAAACAAAAATGGATCAACGTTTCTCTTCTACGACGTACAACAAGAAGTGCAAGTAATGGACTATAGACGTCGACCATATTTGCATGGCAGTTTCGAAATCCACTGGAATGTGAGCTGAAGGTATTTCACTGTCTCTACGGGTTCACTACAGTGCCCTAAAGAAGGTAGGTAGCTCATGTCAAATAAATACAGTGGGCTTGTTGGCCATCGGCAAGGTTCCAAAAGGTATAAACGGGAGCATCAAATACGTGTTTCTTCAACTGAACTGTAAGTAATTTTTCCATAATCCCTCCAAGTACGTTTCCAGTACCATACTGTAGACAGTTCCAGATTCTACTTTGTGATTTATTTAAGTACGCTGACCTTTAATTTTTAATTAGTATCTCTTAAGCAACATACAGGCAATTGCGGTACTTGGATATGTGTTGGGTAGCGAAGCATGGTATGTTTGACTTTAATCTGTTCTTCTCGCATGCGACCAGTAATTCGTTCAACACAGAGAATGTAACGAACAGTAAATGCAAGTCGTCGGGCTCGGCAGTCACACATCAAGGGATCTGAAAGTAAGAAATCACTGCTTTGTCTGTTGCGGGAAATCTGGCAATATTTGAACTCAGTCACAACAGTAATTGTTCATATAATACCTGTGGACTCACTGACGATAGCAGGGGATCTGAAAGAATATCTACATGTAATGTGGTCATAACGTCCTTCGTGGATCATCATTAACTCTGCCACAATCCCGAAGCCAAGACACAGTCAAGACATCATTACCCAAAATCGTTACAGGTTAAGAACTTAGGCAAGGGTTAAGCATGAAGTACTCAAGTAAACATCTGCGGAGCTAGAATGTGTTCATGGGAAATGCATGCAGATAGAAAACTGAAAAATTAAGAACAGCAACATGTTGACAGCCTTCGAAAAATGGTTCTATAGAAATTTCTTGAAAATTAATTCGACAGATACAGTGAGAAATAAACCGGTACTAATCAGAACACATAAGAAATGATGCCCCTGGCAAATGTCGAACAGAAAGCTTAGAAAACATTGTAAAACGTTCTCAATCTATTTAAAGCAGTAAGAGAGCGCTAGAGAGGGGGAGAGAAATATTTAAATGTGCAGGTCTGTGTGTGTTCCAAAAACACAAGGATGAGGAGATTGCACAAGAAAGAAAGAGTTGGGCGAAAGGATCAAACCTGTCAGAAAACTATTCAGAGAGAGGCATTACTGTTTGACGCACAAAAGACAGACGAATCGTGATACTGTACGATGCAGTACGGGGTAATGCATTCGCTCTAAAGTCGTCCTCCAATTTAGCAGTTGGACTTTACTGATCCTCATTTCCATATAACTGCAGAACAGCAGGGCAGTGACCAGAAAGCGGGGGACAAAACGGCACAATAAACCGATGGATTTATAGTGTACAAGTTCGATGTTCACATATAGTACCTGTAGCACAGATTTACATTTGCATTCATCACCTTGGCTTACTGTCGCTCTGTCTACGCAGGCGTGGGCGGATGGCCGTTTTCAGACGGAAGGATCTGCTTAGGCATTCACTACCAGTACTTCACTTTCAGACTGTCCCAATTGCCTTTTGTTGTGGATCGTTGGCTGCCGAAGCGAGGCTCCTGGGTTCAGGCTGAAGTCGTCACGTTACGGTTTTCTGAATTACTGTGGGCAAATGATGGTGATTCAGTTATAAACGATGACACATATGGAAGTGCCATCGGGCAGGGAGAAGTGGACCACGTAGATAGCTGTACTCTTTCTGTCAAAACTGACAGAAAAGTATACTATGTCCACCATTAGGTGCAGCATTCCCTATCTGTAAATACACTCACGAAAATTTTCTGATGCAGTTAAATCCATCAAGGTGAAAAAACTAACAACACATGAAATTTCTGGCCTGCTGTCGATTTTGAGTGATCATTGTGCCAGGCCTGAAAACATGAACTGAATGCAGATGGATGATGTATCTCTGTATCCTGTTCTTAGTTCCAAAGAACATTTCCAAAACAAATGGAGACTATAGCTTTCCTCTTTCTCGTACCTCGTACAATGCAAATAAACGCTATTCAGCGTTAATAATAAACTTTACGCTGATCTCCCCATGACATACGCTGAGACACAAGTACTTGCTGATGGTTACTGGCAACGAATTAACACAGTTATTGCCATCAGCATCGTAGCGCTCCAACAAGATTTCACAGACGAATGAAAATTGACAATTTATCATAGCGACTGGCATCTAAAAACATTACGTATTGAATACACAGCCGCCCGTGTCTACACTCAACAATCATTTCGATAAGAGAGATAGTTCCCTGCACTAAATGTGGCACTGTCGTTTAGTGGTCACAGGCTACTTTTCGAGTCATATTTACGGTACATAAATTTTTGTATGAGCATACGTTTTACTAACAATTGCATAAAACAACATAATTTAAAGCCCCTTCGCTCTGATGATGACAGCGAATCTACGCGGCATGATCGCCACGAGGCAACGATACGTTCGGGTACCATAGTTCAGAAGCGATTGGCTGGTACATTCTCTTGCTGAAAGTACATGTCGCTCACCGGGTGAAAAAATAGACGCACTTTATCAGGCAGGAGGTTCTTGTATCGCTCGGTAGTAAGAGATGAATCCTTCACACACTAACACCAACACTATCTGCCTGTATGTTACCCGATGCACTATCTCACGTGGTTTTCAACGTCCCTGTATTGCTCTATCGACGTACACCATCGTGTACCGTGCGTCACTCATCAGTTCAGACTATCTTTTCCATACTTTTAGCATTCTAAGGTGATTCTAGAGCGGTGGTTTCTGTACTCCCTATCGAATTGGTGGTACTAAATGACTGTTCAGCTCACTGTCGAGAATATATACGTTATTCTAAACCACGATAGTCGATGGTGCTCCTGTTAACACGTGCCCACCCACTGGATTTGGCTCTGACAATGTAGGATCTTTTTTCCAAATCGATTTAGACACGATACTGTCTTGAGACGGTGGTATGTGCACAGATCATTGACTGCAAGCTTTCCTTATTAATCAAGCATCCACGATCCGGGTTCTGCCAAAAACGCCTGTACAGTGAGCGAGTCCTGCGCTCACTTGTCACGTTGGCGACCACTACCGGAATGATGTCATCCGTTTTTGGGACATTACAGCTGTTCAAAGCTGTGACACTGCATGGTTAGCATCCATTCAGCTCTCGATAATGATCATTATAATTTTGATTCACACCGCCGACTTCAGTGTCAGCCTTGTAAGTAATCACCAAGTTTTCTTCATTAACTGGAATTATCGTTGTCTGAAAGGATCAGTTCCTGTTTTTGATGGAAGTATGATTCGACGACAAAGAAAAGAAATGCATCAGTCCCATGATGCCTCTGTCGTATTAGTAGTACAGTTACAGGAAGAGTGCAAGTCTCTTTGTGAAGATTACAAGGAACGGTCAGATGTACACCGTCTGGACGATGTTCTGCAGGATCGATATCTCTCAGACGCCTTGAGGCATGTCAAACACAGATGCTAGTTCACGGATTCGGACACTCCAGGAAGTGTTGTTGTACGTGTTTTGTGACAATTATGAGAGCTTTAAAATGCTCGATGTAGGAGCAGTGCAAGGACAATACTCCACAAAGGCATCGATGTCTGGCTTCCCCCCATTATTATAGCTGGCTCGAAAGTTGTTGTTGCTTGACGAACTGCGTATCGGTGAATCAGAGTAGTAACTCTGTGTGACTGACGAAGTGGTGCGTGTCCGTCTCACACCAGTGTGAAGACGAGAGTCAGTAACATAGAAATTGGACCATGAATTAATTGAGGACCGCGCTCTTTACGGATGGGTCCGGTTTCAGTTTTAAGATTGGTCTCTAGTGCATATTCCACTTGTGGGAAGTTAATAGCCGATTAAATGATACAAACGTTGTGGACAGAGACCAGCTCGGGATTGATGGAGTCGTGATGTTGAAACGTTTCATCCGCTTCGTCATCGGCGCACCCGTGGCGTCGCGCCAACTCCCACTCGCTGCCAGATTCCATTCCACTCAGCGAAGTGAAACGCGCGAGACAGACTACGCGACCTATTGTTCCATAGATTTATTCGGTAACGTTTCGTGGCGGGCTCTCACTAATTCTCTACACGCCTACGCTATTAAAACCAGCTGAAACAAGGATAACTTTGACCCAAGGAAAACTTATCAGTAATCCAAAATCAATAGTTGAAGTCCTATAGCTATGTAACTGCATTCAGCAAGATAACGAGAGTTGACTACTCGACAGGAAAACGCACACCAACTAAGAGTCATACACCTTCTCTAGTTGGCTCATAGCAACTTCCGCTGATATCTCCACTAAGGTGATGTACGATAACAATTTAAGGTCAAGAAGCAACAAATCTCACAAAAATATCTCATTTAAACGTTTTTGCCGGCAAAAGGCAAAGTTTCCGGGGTCGATTCCCAGACCCGCAGACAATTTTAGTCTGTCGGGAAGTTTCAAAACAGCGCACACTTCACTGCAGACTGCAGAACATTTCAAGTTCTCACGGAAACAAATGTAAATAATTTATTTCAATTAAAACTTGCTAAATCCGTCACTTACGCAACACCTGCACTTGCATCCACAGTCTGGTATGATGGCTCTTCTACAAATGGAAATGAGCGTTTGGCGTCATTGGCCGGGACGCCCCTTATGGGGCAGGTCCGGCCGCCTTGGTGCAGGTCTTATTACATTCGACGCCACATTGGGCGACCTGCGCCCCGGATGGGGATGAAATTATGATGAAGACAACACAACACCCAGTCCCTGAGCGGAGAAGATCCCCGACCCAGCCGGGAATCGAACCCGGACCCGTAGGACGGCAATCCGTCAGGGTGACCACTCAGCTATCGGGGCGGATGCCTCTTCTACAGAGCACGTGCAAGAGCACACTAATTTAACTGCAAAACTGCAATGTAGAAAACTAAAACGTAATTGATCAGAAGTCTGCACACAAACATGGAAATTCTCTGCTCAGTTCTTGTAGGCATTCTCTATTGACAAAATAAATTTTGGATCACGAAGTATCACCAATTCCTGCTTCAGAAATGCTAATCACTTTGAAACACCACGTGCGACCAGAGAGCATACCACTACCTCCATCAGCTGTGAGGGGTGCCTGCTGACTCCATTTTGGGAACTCCAAATAAATCTACGAAACTTCCTTAGATTCAGCTCTTTCAGTCAGTCAGTCAGTCACCCCAGTAACAACCTTGTGCAACATATTGCTTCCAGCTTGGACTTTAAGAGGTTGGTTTCGATCTGATGCTCGAAAACACTTGCATTCAAGGATAAGCCCACTAACCTTTAGTCCATTACAGCAGGTCTCAATGGCAAATCTCTTACATTAGTGGAAAAATCCAACCCCTCATATTAGGTTGCACAAAACTCGCATTCACCTGAAACAGACTGGCGTCCGCAGCAACTAAGAGTGTCACCCATAGGAGCGGCCATGTATCGTACGCTACAATGTTTGGTTCAAATGGCTCTGAGCACTATGGGACTATACATCTGAGGTCATGAGTCCCCTAGAACCTGGAAATACTTAAACCTAACTAACCTAAGGACATCACACACATCCATGCCCGAGGCAGGATTCGAACCTGCGACCGTAGCGGTCACGCGGTTCCAGACTGTAGCGCCTAGAACCGCTCGGCCATCCCGACCGGCAACAATGTTTGGAGGCATCGCATTTTATAGGCGTTCAGATCGCCAAATCTTCGTCAACGCCGAGAGGAACACACGTGAAGTATTGCAACCACTTCCATATTGTAACCACTTCCACTTTGTTGTGGTGCTACTGACCAGACTTCCTGTCCAATGCCACGCAACAGCAGTGAGCTGCTCTAGAGAATGAACTTCAGCCGGTGAGGATATCCACCGTGTATTAGCTTCCACGTTGAACACTAATTATTAGCAATCCTGCGCCTGATCGTAGCCGTTTTTAATTGCTGTTAAGAAGTTGGCTGTCAAACGCTGCCCGTGCGGTTAAAGGCGCTGCAGTCTGGAACCGCAAGACCGCTACGGTCGCAGGTTCGAATCCTGCCTCGGGCATGGATGTTTGTGATGTCCTTAGGTTAGTTAGGTTTAACTAGTTCTAAGTTCTAGGGGACTAATGACCTCAGCAGTTGAGTCCCATAATGCTCAGAGCCATTTTTTTGTTAAACGCTGAGCATCTGCATGCACCATCGAGGATCACGATATGGAGAATTTGAATGCAGACGCCTTGAAAGGCTAGGTATATTAGTAACGAGTGACACAATATAGATTTTAATGTGACCTTTTGTGTGTGGATCACTTCGTGACTTGTCTCCCCTCTTGTGTACCTCCTAAGAAACCAGTATGCGTCCATTTTGTAGCAACGGGCTGAATAAAATGTTATTCTGCACGTTAGAACTGTTAATGTTCATTTAGGCTTCTGGAGTCCTTTCAGTTGATCAGATAGTCTGCACACTTCGTTGGATTCCTCCTGGTTGCAAACTAAGAACCGCTCTATGTCGTTCTCATGGGTTCCCAGGCACTGATGGTCCATAGCGTTACGACCATCTGCTTAGTAGCATGTTGGTCCATCTTTGGAACGCAATACAGCAGCCTTTCAATGTATCAAGAATTTGACAAGTCTTTAGTAATTTCCAAAGCTTTGTGGCACCAGATGTGTGAGCAGAAGTCACTCAGTTCGTCTCCATCTGCGGGAGACATCTTCTGAGGTCGTCCGGCTACTGCCACTGAGGCTCTTGGTATTCTCGCATTTATAGAGTGCATAGAGGGCACCACCATTCGTCACGAGATGCCGACGGTATGCCTATCTTTGGAAGGCATCATCATTCTCGATTAAGAGTAATCGATTATCATTCTGCTGGCGCAACGTCGACATCCATATTTTGTCCAACTTTAAAACTTCCTCTTTTCTATTAAAATTATTATGGTGTTTGTGAATTTCTATTGCTTCTCACTACATGCGCGCATGATAATGGGATGTTCGTGCTAGAACGCTTGTCTCGTTAAATTTAATTTCATGATTCCCATCTCAGCTACGGCCGATTTTTCGATGTGTCCTAAGCGACAGTTTCTTTTATGTTCGGCTAAGCGGGTGTTTACACTTCTTTTCGTTGTTCCAATATATACTTGTCCACAACTGCATGGAATTTTGTCTACCCCAGGTGTTGCTAGGGGATGTCGGGCGTGTTTTGCAGTTCTTAAATATTCCTTAATTTTCTTGGTGGGTCTGAAGATTGTTTCGCTCCCATACTAGGCCAGAACTTTCCCGACACGGTCCGTAACCTTATTAATAAACGGTAGGAAAACTTTTCCAGTAGGTGACCGTTGTCACCTATAAATGCCAGAGTACCTGGAGCCTCAGTGGCAGTAGCCGGACGACCTCAGAAGATGTCTCCCGCAGATGGAGACGAAACGTCAGGCGGAAATTTTATACATCGACCACGGCCTCTCAGCCCGGAAGTTTTAACTGAAGACAACACCGGCCGTGAAAGCCTGCATTGTATGAGAAGTCACTCAGTTCACGTAAATTACGGCGCGTTGGCTTGTGACCATGGGGCTAGCACAGAATACCGTCACGTTCGTATAAGATGAATTTGATGACAAGGTATCAACGTGGGTGCACTATCGTGTTGCTCAAAGCAAAGTAATATGATTCTCAACTTCTGACACGGACAGTCTACCTGCGGGAAAGGTACCAGGCATGAAGGGGTGCAAGCAGTTCGCAATAACGTTCAGGTAGTCCACAGCTGTGATGGTACGTTCTATTGCCACCGCAGGTCCCATGGAAAGCCAGATGAATGTCCCTCATAACATAATAGTGCTCCCCCATCGTCCTGTGTCTACGGCGTGATGCATGTTTCGAGCAGATGATGCTGTACCCAGTCGCAGCCATCGACCTCGTGCAACAGAAAACGTGATTTATCCGACCAGGCCACATGTTTCCGATGATCCACCATTCAATCTCGATGAGCCCGTGTCGACCGCAATCGTAATCGACGATGTTGGGGGGTTGGGTTGTTTGGGGAAGGAGACCAGACAGCAAGGTCATAGGTCTCATCGGATTAGGGAAGGATGGCGAAGGAAGTCGGCCGTGCCCTTTCAAAGGAACCATCCCGGCATTTGCCTGGAGCGATTTAGGGAAATCACGGAAAACCTAAATCAGGATGGCCGGACGCGGGATTGAACCGTCGTCCTCCCGAATGCGAGTCCAGTGTCTAACCACTGCGCCACCTCGCTCGGTAATCGACGAGGTCGATTGGTTCAAATGGCTCTGAGCACTATGGGACTTAACATCTTAGTTCATCAGTCCCCTAGATCTTAGAACTACTTAAACCTAACTAACATAAGGACATCACACACATCCATGCCCGAGGCAGGATTCGAACCTGCGACCGTAGGAGTCCCGCGGTTCCGGACTGCAGCGCCTAGAACCGCACGGCCAGAAAATGTCGCTGGGTCAATTTGGTAACACGTAAGAAGTCGTCCCTGGAGAGGTTCAGCAATATATGCTACCTAGCAATGGTATCGTCGTTCTTCAACCACTTTCAGTGTAACAGAATGAATTTTTCACTCTGCAGCGTGGTGCACGCTGATATGAAACTTCCTGGTGGCTTAAAACTGTCTGCCAGACTGAGACTGTAATTCGGCACCTTTGCCTTTCACGGGGAGGTGCTCTGCCACTTGAGTTACCGAAGCACGACCCACGACCCGTCCTCACAGCTATACATACTTCCTCCAGCATCTCATCTCCAACCTTCCAGACCTCACAGTAGTCCTCCAGTGGAACTTCCAGAACTAACACTCCTGAATGAAAAGATATTGGTCAGACGTATCTCAAGAGTGCAAATCCCGTAAGTTTCGCAGGACAACGTCTGTCAAGTTTGCAACGTTGGAGATGTACTGGTGGAAGTGAGGCAATGAGGGGGGTCGTGGGTCGTCGTGCTTGGGTAGCTCAGTTAGTAGAACACCTGCCAGCGAAAGACGATGTCCCGAGTTCAAGTCTGGGTCCGGCACACGGTTTTATCAATAGATACTCATGGCAGTTGTACGGGAACAACTGACCAGCTTCACCATTTCCGAGATGATCGCTCCCAGGCGCAGACTAATGGAAATCTCTCAGAGTCGCTTACGTCAGTGTATTTCCGCCTCTGTGGCCAGTATCGTAGCTAGATGATTGCCAATTCGTCTCTCCTCCGCTTACGTACTTTTTGTGCGTGACACGTCCGCTACGACAGGAGGCGCCAATGAATTTTCCCGGTCGGCAGTGACCATGTTTCAGGACATCAGGGTGTCTTGTCCTAAAGTCAATGAAAGACGTTTCTAGTACCATTCCAGATAACACATCACCACGCAGACTGTATATGGCAGACGAAACTATCGTCTGTGATTTAATTTGTCCCCGTAGTATCTGCTGTCCTGATATTTGCTCACACTGGCCGCAATTTTAAGAGAAGGGGGATGTGCAAATCATGGTGTGACTACGCTTGGCTCCAGAAGGTCGTGGCATTTGGCGTAAGTCAAAGGGAGCAATGCTGATCCTGCTGGCACATGACTATTTTGTCTGTGCCATGAGAAGGTTTTTGAGGAGGGATTTATGGCTGCCTTGCCAAAAGCTGGCTTGACAGAACAAGGCAGACATCATAATATGGACAAACCAACGACGTCTTTGGATCTGGAACCAGGAGAGTATTCCTAAAACCCAAGAAGAGAGACAGCTATATTTGAAAAATTCCACTGCAAACCTTAAGAAACATTATATCACTGAACTGCTTGTTTGTGGAGGTCCAATGCCCCTATGAAGTATACTGTTCCATTAAAAATATATATCTTCAGTTTGTTGATAGAGAACGAATATGTTAGCAATAGAAAACTTTAATTACAGCTTTATATTACTTCTGGGGAAGTTAGTTTCGATACCCAGAGAAACTGATTAAATATTCGGGATTTCCAAGTTACGTGGTTCATCTTGTACGTATGCTATAATGTGTGAAGTCGATGTTTACAACTGTTTACATGTAAACAAATGATACTATGTATTTTTAACAGGCTCCGGAAACTTTCCTGTAACTGTAACAGGGCTAATACACACAGGGTCAAAGCCTCGGTTTTGCGTATTGTTGAACAGGCAGCGATGGACGTATGGAACGGATCCGTAAAAATATTTGACAAAGCAACAGGAACTTAAACAATAAATTCTATCAAATCACGACATGGCGGTCATAGGACTAAATGTTGATATTATGTATGGCTAAAACTAGATCATTTACAGAATTTGTTTTACTCTTGTTTACTGAAAAAATCTGAGGGTAAAAAAGACATTATAGTGAGACAATGAAGAGATACAACCAACATTGATGTAACAAGTACTGTTTTTCCATGTCTTGAAAATCCTTTATAATGTTACAGTGCTAGAACAACATTGCTACAGTTAAATCAGTGTGTCAAGTGTAAGTTTACCTTTCTTGTGATCAATGTGTGGATAAAAATAATCATCTATTTGATTAAACTATGTTCATTACGGTGTCCTGAGTTTCTGATTATTTCTTTCTTTCTTTTCTTTTTTGTGAGCAGACGGAGCCGTCGAAGTCGAGTGGTGTCCAGGCGACGAACTGACTACTACGAGAGTTCCACCAGGCTCTGTCTTCGACTTACGGAATATCAGATGAAGCTTGGTTTTTGACTAAAGCATGTAAAACGCCTAGACAAATAAGGAAGAACTACTATGCATTTAGTATTTCTATACTATAAAGTTCAAGTATAAAGATCTCATATCTTAAATTCGTTTTGCATCTCATTATTATGTTTATTTCAGCGCAATACAGAACCTTTAGTTGGAACATCCTCAATTAATTTTCTGCTTGTATTAAATGAGATTACAATTTTTTAAAACATGTTGTGTTTGTGAATAAATATTTGCAACGTTTCCAATAAAGTACTTAGCCTCACCGAAACTGCGGAAAATTTCTTTGTATACAGATTAACAATGATCAGTAATTGTTCTTCAGCAAACAGACATAAAATAAAACAAGACGACGATTGATATAAATTTTGTAGATAGAAGTATGTTGATCATGACGACTCGTATAAACTCCTTCCCAGTCATTTACAAAAGAGAGTGATATTATCTACGTAATATTTTTGTTTCAACGCCGTCTTCCACAGCAGCTATTATATTTAAAGTTTTATTGATTTTCCGTCTTAAGAAAGATGAACACCGTTCGAACAGGTCTTGAAGGCCCAACGGCACCGACCGGCCGCCGTGTCATCCTCAGACCTTACGCGCCACCAAATGCGGTTTCGGAGGGCCATGCGGTCGGCACACCGCTCTCCCGGCCGTTGTGCATTTTCGTGACCGGCACCGCTAATTCTCAGTCACGTAGCTCCGCAATTGGCCTCACAAGAGCTGAATGCACCCAGCTTTCCAACAGCACGCGCCAAATCCGGACGGAACTATTGACCTATGCTTAAACATCATGGACTAGGTACAGTTGGAAGCAGACAACAATAATTTTAAAAAATGGAGAAACACTATCGCCAGCCCCAGTGGCCGAGCGGTTCTAGGCGCTTCAGTCCGGACCCGCGTGACTGCTATGGTCGCAGGTTCGAATCCTGCCTCGGGCATGGATGTGTGTGGTGTCCAAGTGTTAACCAAGCCCGACAGCGCCTAACTCTGTGAGCTGAAGGGAACCGGTGTTACCGCTGTGGCAAGGCCGTTGGCTTTCTGTCTTAAGCCTACTGCAATTAAGGAGACGCGTTTCGAGTTTATTTACAAAGCGCCTCCTGCGGCCATGCTTGAAGTATGGATACATGATACATCTCTTGGTGTTCTATATATCAAAAATAGTATTACCTTATGAAATTGGTATACAAAATTATTTACGGTGTTTTGTCTCTTATTTAAATATTTTGCAAACCACTGCCTTTTCCTTCGTTGTTAGCGGTGGTTGAGGTCGTTAAACCAAACGTGGCTGCACATTCACATCTCACAATTTCAAAAAAAAATCCACGAAAAGGTAAAAAAGAAGGACATAGAGTTAATGGGACTTAACTTCTGAGGTCTTCAGTCCCCTAGAACTTAGAACTACTTAAACCTAACTAACCCAAGGACATAACACACACCCATGCCCGAGGCAGGATTCGAACCTGCGACCGTGGCGGTCGCGCGGTTCCTGACTGTAGCGCGTAGAACCGCTCGGCCACACTGGCCGGCTAAAGTTAATGATCCAATAGTTTTGTGCAATGCAGCGGAACTCTAGTAGCCACGTCTTATGTAGACTGTCCGCAACTTACGTAATTGTTTTACACACAGTATTATTTTACAACTGCACATTTCCTCATTGTAAACTAACGAGGTACAGAGAACTATAGAACTATGGACCTGTACTTAAACATCACGAACTAGATACAGTTTGAAGCAGGCTACTATAAAAAAAATGGAGAAACACTATCACGAAGAAAGGCAAAGCAATGAAAAAATTTGACAGTCATCTGAATCTATTTGCAGTAAGAATAAATTCCTGGGATACAGCAGGCAGTCTAGCACGATACGTAATAACGTTTGTGCTACTTCGCTGCTGTCGCCGTTTGCAAAGTCACCATCCCACGCTGCCTTTTCCATATCGGCTACGGCTGAGTTTGCGCAAGTCTTTGTATCAAGAGGCTGAACCAGGAAATTTCACAGTTGATTCATGGACCTGCAAGAAAGCGCTCTAGCTTTATATGCAGCGCTAAGTTTTGATCCCATTGGTTTATAGGTTCTCAAATAAGCACAATAAAGAATGCTGGCTAAGTAAATGTCACAGCTTATCAAGGAACTCCGGCCATGACTGAGGCTCCCTGTACTGGGCGTGTAATCTTCCAGAAGAATCTTCAGTCTGGAACCGCGTGGCCGCTACCGTCGCAGGTTCGAATCCTGCCTCGGGCATGGATGTGTGTGGTGTCCTTAGGTTAGTTAGGTTTAGGTAAGTTCTAAGTTTTAGGGGACTGATGATCACAGATGTTAAGTCCCATAGTCCTCAGAGCCATTTGAACCATTTTTTTGATAATGCTACATAGTGAGATTCATGGTACTTTGGTTAGAGGAATATGATGGTGAAAATTCTAGTTTATTTACCATTTTGAAATCGCAGGATATTTTCTCACAAAAAATGTATTCGAGACTCGATTAATTTCCACCTTACAACTTACAAGCAATCACATGCTAATTGCAAGATTTGTGCGACGTGAGTGTTTACGTAGTCTCAGCTAGCTCCGGGTACCTAAGTTTCTAGAAAACATGCCACGATGGATTAGAACTGTAATTAGAAATATATTAATACCTTCAGCTGCTGACGGGCGCTGATATATATTATCAACAGGGACAGGTGAAATTGTGTGCCTCGGCCGGGACTCGAACCCGGGATCTCCTGCGTACATGGCAGACGCTCTATTCATCTGAGCCACCGAGGGCACAGAGGATAGTGCGACCGCAGGGACTATCTCGTGCACGCCTCCCGCGAAACCCACATTCTCATCTTGTATGTCTACACACTACATTCGTAGTGTCTCACCCCAACACACTCATTACTCGTGGAAGACATTCTTACTAAGTTAAATAAAAGCTCGGGCAATATGTGTGCATCCGCACAGAAGAAGAAGGTCATGGCCGGTACTGCCAGAACTACATACTTACATGGATATGGTGTCTGTTCTTTCGGAAATGTCCGAAAGAACAGACACCATATCCATATAAGTGATTAGAACTGTTTCTCGCCCGGGGAGTTGACGCGCTGTTAATAATGTTCTCAACGACCAATGTAGCACTGGACATTATATCTAGTAGAGGAATTGCATGCCGTATCCTGAGTCCTGCGTACACTTATTCCAAATAGCACCTGTGAGACGTAAATGCAATTTCGTAAACGCTGCCCACTAATAAAACAGTTTCCACTGTATATAAAAACCATGATTCTGTGGTCAAACGAGTTTATTACGAATTCCGTACCCTTTGTCGACAGCGTCGATATGAGTGCAGGCCTCCGTAATTACGGCCTGTTTTAATAGGCCTCTACAAGTGGTCTGGGAGCGCGTTCATGTCACGGAGTAGAAGGCTCTACACTTGTAGCCACTACTGCACGCGGCCGTCACCATAACGAATGACGTGGGAAAATTCAAACTTAGAACCTGCGGCAGTAACTGATATGTTTTAACTATCTCAGAGTCGAATCCAGGGTTTTCATCGGAGGGAGGTCGGGGAGGAGAGGGGGGCTGAGCTCATAGAAATTTTGTATCACCGTGCGATCACCAAATACTCTGGAGCAAACGAAGTTGTTTCTTTTTATTCTGATACTAGCTACAATAACGAGAAAGTGTGAAGGTCTCTCTCTCTCTCTCTCTCTCTCTCTATTTCTCTCTTTCTCTTTCTTGAGAAGAACGGGTGTAGCTCTAGGGGAAGGAGGGGGAGGGGGGGAAGAGACAGCTCCATACCAACCTTCCCCCCCCCCCCCCCCCCCGCGACTAGATTCGTTTCTGAGCTTCCTTTACCACGACATGGACACTCATCATCATAAACTAAAGGCTATGCCTTGTCGATTTAGCCACGTCCCTCTCTCCAATATCATCCTCTTCAATTCTTCAAACGATTTTATCCCCATATCTTCTTTGATGTTATTAAAATACGTTGCTCTTGGCTTGCCTCTTGGTTTTTTCCGTAAAACTTTTCCTTCAACTACATTGTTTAGGAACTGGTTGTGTCTCATTATGTGCCCTATCATTTCTTGATTTTCTTCTTCCTATATAATTTAGCAGCGTTCTGTTGTCATTCACTTCTCTTAAGACGTGTTCATTACTTTTTCTATCTACCCAGCTTGTTTTCGTCATTCTTCTCCATATCCACATTTCCATTGCTTCCAGTCTCTTTTCCTCTGCCTTTCCCAGAGTCCACGCTTCACATCCGTATGTTAAGACACTCCAGACAAAAGTTTTGGCAAACTTTTTCCTACTTTCTAGGTTTCTATGATTGTCTGTTAGTAAATTCCTTTTAGTTTGGACTCTGGGAAAGGCAGAGAAAAAGAGACTGGAAGCAATGGGAATGTGGATATGGACTCTCAAGCGGAAGTATTAATACAGAAACTTACAGACGTGCTACTGTCTGATTCGCACTAGCAGCAATCCGACTAGTTTCAAGACGCTACCGACGCTGGGATGGTACAACTAAGCCGAGTCATTCCTCTCTGCCTAACTTTCACAGGGTAAAGGGCTGTCTCTTAGAAGATGTTTATATCCGGAGCTGCGGCGTGCTCTCTGTAAATCTTATCTGCTGGATACGGGCTTCAGACTCCTCTCTTCACTCATCTACATGGTCACTGGGACACTGGACTATATGCTATGTTGAGCTCACTAGCGGTATGACCACCAAGACTTCCATTTGAACGACTGTCGTTGAGACAGCTGCCGCCAATACACTATACTGTGTGCACAGACGGAGACAAGCTGTTACATCACGAAACACCAGTTAAGCACTGTCGGGCTGGGCTAGCACTTGGATGGGTGACTACTCGGTTTGCCGAGCGCTGTTGGCAAGCGGGATGCACTCATCGCTTGTGAGGTAAACTGAGGAGGTGCTTGATTGAGAAGTAGCGTCTCCGGTCTCGGAAATTGACATTCGGCAGGGAGAGCTGTGTAGTGACCACATGCTCCTCCATATCCGCATCCAGCGACGCCTATGGGCTGAGGATGACATGGTGGCCTGTCGGTACTGTTGGGTGTTCATGGCCTGTTAGGGAGGAGTTTAGTTTTTTTAGTTCATCATATAACAGACAAACACGGGTGTCCGCAGAAATTTATCCAAGAGAGGGCAAGATGCCAAAATTGTGAATTTGCTATAACTGACTCACCATTTGAATACATGTTGTGTCCCAAGAACTAAGTTTAACGAGTCTTGCACTCAACTTATTGTCCTTGAACGACAGCTATTTATCCACTTAACATAATTTTGAAGCTAAAAAAATTTAATAGCCTCGATCATAATAAAATATAAAACTACAATTTTTTGATAACCAGTTTCGATTCATTGACAACTGTCTTCATACCATTCTTACTAAAGACTCAGTATCTACGTTCACCGTTGGTAACAACACCGTCGTCTCTAAGCGTATCTCAAGACATACTTACAAAGAAACAGTCCTCAGGAGCATTCCTGGTGACAACAGAAACGTTATGAACCACAACTCAGAATCATGCTTACTACTGACTTTGTACCTAAATACGCTGTTGGCCATATTCTCGTTGTCAGTAATAAAATGCTGGTCGTAGTATGGCTTCACCATTTAAAACCATCACAAAAGGAATCTTGGAATGACAGAGAATTCTATAATGAATCAAGTGTCCCTCTTGGACGGGGGGGGGGGGGGGGGGCAGGGTGGAGCAAGAGGAGCACTTGTGGACGCCTTCATTCCATCATCAACATGATGTTCATCAGCTACTTCAGTACGAGATGTGTCCCGAGAGGGCATTGTATGAAGGTGTACGTCCTCCCATTGTATCCCAGGCAGGCTGTATGGGTAATTAATCACAGGACTGAGGAGGCCAGTCAATGACACGCTAATTCCTCCAGGCGATTGTGCTGTGAAATGAAGGATATGTCAAAGTGGATTTACCTTTCCAGAATGAGATTTTCACTCGGCAGCGGAGTGTGCGCTGATATGAATTGGATTTACCTTTCTTGCCATATCCTGGCGAGCCTTTAGCCTCCGTTCAGCAATTATCACATCAGTCCGTTGGCATATCCACCAGCTCGTCACACGATGATTGCTGGAGTTTAGGTACCAAGAAATGCTGCCTCCTGCGATCTTTCAGCAAGGTCGTCCACAGACACAATGGCATCTATCTGTCTTCCACAAACGGAAGCGAGACTCATCACTGAGCAACACAGAATGCCACCCAATATCCAAACTGACTTTGGCTCTACACAACGTAAATCTCTGTTGCCTGTGGCACGGTGTCAGCGATAAATGACGCATCACAACTTGTAGTGCCTGCCCGTGCTCTTGTAAGTTTTTCCCGATAGTTAGTGGTGACACACTGTCACCACCTTTTACCCGGATTTCAGCTGTTGTCGCCCGTGTATTCGTCAGAGTCAGTTGGATAATTGTGTAATCTCCTCGTGGCGTAATCGTTCACGAAGGACCAATGCCTACTCTCCTTGTCGTACTGTTTTCTCGAGAACATATCGTCAAAACTCGTTTTGCAGTCACTGAACTACCGCTATCCATTTGTGTGGTCCATCGCTATGATTCTTCCTTGCTTCGACTTTTCTCCAAGTCCGAAAGACTGCAATAAGTAACACGTGCACTTTCTATGCGCGTACCGCGTTGCGATCTCCGCCTTAGAATTTCTAATAATGTTCACACACCCAACACCTCTCAAGTGCTCACACCATTCTTTATCTGTAGAAATGGCTTCCTTTCTTTACTGAAAACACTACAAAAAGCTCGCATAGGGGTGAAATGTTAATCGTTACAGCCCACAGGCATGTAAGTACTGGAGTATTAGTTAAAGTGAACATTGTCTAATTTCCGTCAGTGTAAAACAGCATAGATCGTATTTGATATAAATTCAACTATGTCCTGTCCTCTAAGAACTCTTTGCTGATGTGACCTTCAAACAAAACGCTCCAATACCGTGGAGATATCGTGTAATAAGGGAAGACGGCCCTACGGACTTCACGATGTTCTTTGCTCTGAAGCCGGTGCAGCCACGATAGATGCCCAAAAACATTAGCTGACACCTGTTTACGTCTGTTCCTTGTTCTTAATTTCTATTGTGTGCACCTAACAGATATTTTAAATAGTAAATGTTAAAGTGTTTTCGTGAACATTATTGTGTCAGGAAGACATTTTCAGTATTTTTATGGTTTTAAATGCATGTTTGATCCAGTAATACTACACATCTTACCTCGTTAACGTAACTTTCTCTTTATTATACGTTCCGAATAATCGGGAAGAGAAGTTTGGGATGTGGAAAGGCTGCATTAGTGATCCAACATTTTCTTAATATAGAAAGACGAAACTGACTTTGGGTCTCTCGTCTCCCCGAAAATTCTGAGAAAATATTTTGCTATATCTGTTCGGCTTCCAATCTTTCCTCTTCACAGAGCTCCCTCAGAGAGTTTTCCGAGTTGGACTGATAGGAAACAAAGTTGAATAATAGAAATAAAACTGCTACACTAAAAATAAACAGCGTAATCAAAATTCATGAATATAAATTAAAATATCTCTTGAACGACTTCACTAAAAAATGAAATGTGACCATTTACACTCTGTACTATGATCAGAACGATTAGTACACCCGTAAATGACTCAAGCTAGACTATTATCAAAACATTTCCTCTAGAAGTTAATGTTTGTGGCACTAATACGCCCGCTTATAGTTTGTGACGTCATGAGAAATTCCCATACTACATCCCCAGGTCAAATACAAGAAAAAAAAAAAGAGGTTACCTAGAATCTATTCAGAAACGCCACAAACAGGAGTGGCGAAACTCTCTCTCAACATATTTAGATGTTACACAAATTTTCAGTGCGTTCCATGTTAAGTGAACATACGTAATCGTTCTTGAAACACCTTAATTTCTTTAACGTGTCGAAGAGAGATCTGTGACAAAGTTAATATTTTCCTGTGTAGTAAATAAAGGTAGCTTTTTTATCTTTGGAGACGCTGAAACAAATGATGTTCCATTTCTGATGTTTCGGCAAAGTGACTGATGACATGTTTTCGATTTCATTTTTACGCACAATATTTAGATTATTGGCAAAGTCGTATTCATAGCGTATTACTAGAAATGTCTTTAGCGCACACTTATCCAGCACGTTCTACAGTTTTGGTCCTATGTGACAGATTTCTCAAAACTAAATTCAGAGAATGTCTCGAATGAAAGATCATACGAGAAACTACTCGTAAATAGTGTTCTGTAGAAAAAAATGCGTAAGTATTTTTCGTATAAATACTGTAGAAAAGGGTGGACGAAGTATGGTGGATCAAAAGGAGATAGTGTTGAAAAATAAATGTAGTAGTCCATTATCGGAAAATAATCTTACGTGAAGAGAAAGTTTTGATTTGCTTCTCATTCTATGTGCTAATGCAAATCAAGGACATACGACACCTGCGCCTATATCTTAACGGCTGTGCTGTATAAACTTGAATTCGGGAGAACACATGTTGTGTTTCACGGCAATAATAAAACTATTAGAGACAATATTTGGTTCTGGAATAGTAAGAAGCAGGAAGCATATAACGATTAATGCAGAAATTATTCTAATAATTATTAAAAAGAGATTAACAGTCGAGTTGCAGATATTCAAAGGTAATTAATTTTAAAACTGCCACCGACTTACTGTGAAAGTGCTTCTGTTATATATGTAAATAAGGGGAAGCAAATTTCAAACTACAGGACACCCATTCATGACGAAACTATTCCACTTTGTGTGCAAAGCACATGAGACAGGCGAATACCCTCAGAGATCAGGAAGAATGTAATAATTCTAGTTCTAAAAAAGGCAGGTGCTAAAAGGTTTGAATATTAGCACACTCAGTTCAGTAAGTCATAGTTGCTAAATACTGACACCTATTATTTACAGAAGAATGAAAAAAAAAACTGTTAGAGATTGACCTCTCGGGAGATCAGTTTGGATTGCGGAGAAATGAAGGAACACGCGAAGTAGTACTGACTCAACGACGTACCTTAAAACATAGGTTAAAGCAACACAAACCTGGTTGTGTAGCATTTTTAGGTTCGGAGAAAGCTTATGACTATGCTGACTGGACTACACTCTTTTGAAATTCTGTAATTAGTGGGGATGAAATATAGATAGCGTAAGTTAATTCCCAGCTAGTACGGAAACCAGACTACAGTTACAAAATGAACGGACATGGAAGCAGTGATTGTGAAGGGAGTAAGACACGGTTGTAGTATATCCCGATGTTATTCAACCTGTACACTGAACAAGCAGTAAAGGACCGGAAGACAGATGTAGAAAGGGAATTGAATTTTATTAAAAAAAAAAAAAAAAAGAGAACAAAAAAGAAACTTCGTCTCCCGGTGATATTGCAGTTCTGTCAGAGGGGTTAAAGGACTCTGAAGATCAGCTGAACGAAATGACTTGTTTTGAAAGGAGTTTAGAAATGAACAACAACGTAATTACAACAAGGATAATGGCATTGTAGTCTACTTAAATAGGGTCATGCTGATGGAATTAGGTGGAAATGAACAGCAAAATAATGCTGGTCGAAGTAGGGAAGATATAAAATGTTGACTGTTAACACTAAAAAATTCTGAGTAAGAGACCATCTAATTCACCTTTGAGTATCAGGAAGTCTGTGTTAAATAGGCTTGTATGAGGTGTACCGCTGTATGGAAGTGAGGCGTAGAATATAAAGCGGATCTTTTAAGTGCTACATAAGAATGTTGTGGATTAGAAAGATAGGTCACATAACTAATATAAAACGAGCTCCTCACCAGGGCGTGGAGACGCAAGGTATTTCTACCGGCCTTCATGTCATCCTCTGCCTTGTGGTGACATGCTGATGGGTATGCAGGGGGATGTTGTCAGCACACCGCTCTTCCGCGCGTTTTGCAGACCTTCCAGACCGTGGAGCCTCTTTTCTCGGTCAAGTAGCTCCTCACTTGCCATTACGAGGCTGAGCGCACTCCGTACCAGTCCTCTCACCAAGGTAAAATCCTTGGCAGAACCAGGAATCGAACCCTGGCCCTCTGCATAGCAACCACCTACGCCGATCACCCAGCTACAGAAACGGACAGTAACTGGCTTGGTGGTAGTGAACAAAATAGGGCGATGAGAAATTCAAGGCAATATCTGACTAAAAGAAGTGATCGGTTGATAATACACGTTCTGAGGCATCAAGGATTCGTCAGTTTGGTAATGGAAGGGCGTATGTGGGGTAAAAATTGTGGAGGGAGTCCAAGGATTGAATACAGTGAGCAGCTACAGACGAATGTAGGTTGCTCTAGTTACGTAGAGGCGAATTGACTTGGTCACGATTTACTAGCGTCGAAAGCTACATCAAACCGATCTTTGGACTGAAACCCACAACAACAGGTTTGTTGAATAATTGGTAAAGTCTGTAATGAACACAAATAATGACTATAAAAGTGTAACAGCCAACAGGAATCACTGCTATACAACAGTTTATTTCTCCATAACCGGCTCGGGGTACAACGACACGCTAGAAAAGCATTCCACGTATGAAGCAAGCCGTAAAAGAGTTCTCTTCAAACTAACCCAAACCAGTCCCCACATCATCTCGTCGAATTTCTCACATCCTTTCTTAGAAACAAAGATTTTTATCTGACTATTTAAAAGGCAAGTAAGAATTATAATTTGAAGCCATACTGACTACTGCTGGACAGTGACTGTTTGAAAAATATGGAAAAGTTTTCAAGTACCGCTACCATTCACAAAATTTGATGACAGCTAATTTATTTATTTAGCGACATGTTTCGAGGTGATACGTCAGCATCAGGCTATGTAACAACATTACAAAAACATTTAACACATGTTTATACAGACAGTAAAGCTTCTTTACGTAACTGCGGTGATCGTCCTGTGGAGACACACACACACACACACACACACACACACACACACAGAGAGAGAGAGAGAGAGAGAGAGAGAGAGAGAGAGAGAGAGAGAGAGAGAGGGGGGGGGGGCGGGGGAGAGAAAGAAGGATAACCTATTTCTCTCCACCGGATGATCACAGCAGTCATGTAGAGAAGCTTTTAATATCTGTATAAAAATGTGTTAAATATTTTCGTAATGCCAATGTAGCCTTATGACGTGGTATCACCACGAAACATATTGCTATACAAATAATTTAGTTCCCAACAAATTTTGTGACCGTTAGCGGTACTTGAAAAACTTTCCTAGTAAGAGTTATTGGGGCAGGAGTACCCCAAGTCTCAGTTATGGGACAAAATTGCTACTCTAACGACGTTCCGTAGCTGGGACCGCTTCTCACTGTTTGTTCACTACACAGCTCTATACAAAAGCATTTAAAACTTAAATTAAACGTTAAAGAAATCCAGAAATGGCTTCTGCTCTGAATCTGTACAGTAACTGGCAACAAAACACAAGCAGTCATGTTTACAAGTAAAAGAATTAATATGTATATATAGATGATTACAAATGGAACAGCCTGCCACGAAAAACCAGTGTAAAATATTTAAACCTAATTATCAATTCGAAACTAATACAAGAAGTATGATAGATACATCTGAAACAATGACGTGCATTATTATATCCATCGCATTCAATGATAAAATACAACGGACTCATATCAAGACCAAATCAAAAATCTTCGCAACATAAAGTTTGAGGCACCTGACTGTCTCACCTAAAATAGCTTTTCAAAAGTTAAAGAAATCTGTAATCTTTTTTCTCCCTGATAAACGGTGACCAGGGCTCATGAAAAAAAAAAGCAATGCGCTCTTATTACTTCATTGAAACCGAGATATAGGCATCAACTTTGTGCATTTTAAATGGAACTAAGCTATCTTTTGACACTAGAATAGCAAATGTCGATGAGAAAAATCTACTGACAACTGTTCTGAAGATTAATACAAATCATGAAGTTAAAGCACATTAAATACGGAGATTTTGATGTCCCTGTGCGGCCGCTGAATGGTCTGCCACAAGCTACCTGTTATGCGAACTAGCCATTTTGCCTCTAGTTAAGTAAAAGTAACCTATGTATCATACAATATGCATTATATCTACGAGGGGACGTGTAGTAGTTTCTCTGACGTATCTACATGTACCTCAGAAAAGAGTAGGAGAAAGAGCTGAAGTTCAGTTTTCAAAGTTATAAAAATTCATACATATTTGTGTTCTTACAATGTTTGTGATACACGTAGCAGTCAACTTTTCTGCAACCGTTGTGATTAAATAGTCTTGCCGTACCATTTTTAAAATTTAATTTTTCGACAGGCACAAACAGAATTCAGAAATGTCGCTTATCATATTTAACACTGATTTAACTTCCAAAACGGATTTGAGGGTAGAAAGGTATACGCTTAATGAGTGGAGTGGAGAAAAGTATAACATATCTGCCATTAGTTATCAGCTACAAGCCGAAAATAACGACGGGTACTTGACACCGATACTATTCTCACTGTTACTGTGTCCTATCCGGGGAGAGACACAGTTGTGGAAACAACCGCAGCTGCAACATATCAAGTTCAGAGGCACCTGTCACACGCTACACACAGAAGAAAAATGCCCAGAAAAAGTAGTAGTGCAGAAAAAACATTAACTGTTGACAAATCTCCTTCATGCTCCACAATTTCATGAGGATTTTCAGTGCCCCGAGGTCTCCCTTTGTAGCGAGAAATCTTTCCAGCTAAATGGATTTAATAGATTAACATCTCGTCGCGTATTCCAACATACGACTTTTTTTTTACTTTTACGCCATTTTATCAAGACACTGGACTTATAATGGTAACTGGTGAGCACTATGCAAAATTGTTGAATTTACCGTTCTATTCATGTATCAATCATACACGTACTAATGTGTTGAAAATTGCTTACGCAGGTCAGAAGATCGCCAATTGCATAGAGAAAACCGTGTCTTTATATATTTATTGGTTCCGGGTGTAGCTGGGATGACGTAGTACAGCCCTGCATGTGCGTTGCCTATACATCAGTTTAATATACAGGGTGATCAAAAAGTCAGTATGAATTTGAAAACTGAGTAAATCACGGAATAATGAAAATAGAGAGGTACAAATTGACACACATGCTTGGAATGACATAGGGTTTTATTAGAACCAAAAAAATACAAAAATTCGAAAAATGTCCCACAGATGGCGCTTTATCTACTCAGAATAGCAACAATTAGCATAACAAAGTAAGACAAAGCAAAGATGTTGTTCTTTACGGGAACAAAACCAGAATCACGCATTTCCTGGAAGAAAAAATGCCCGATAACGGTGGTAAATCCAACCCATACCGTGACTTTGTCGTCGTGCAATGGAGTTTCCACGACAGTTGTAGGATTTTCGGTAGCCCAAATTCTGCAGGTGTGGGCGTTGACAGACCCTCGGAGCGTGGAATGAGCTTCATCGGTCCACAACACGTTACTCAACCAAACGTCATCTTCCGCCATCTTTTGAAACGCCCACACCGCAAATGCCCTCCGCTTCACTAAATCGCCAGGTAACAGTTCATGATGCTGATGGATTTTGTACCGATAGCATCGGAGGGTACACCTAAGTGCCAACCAAACAGTAGTGTATGGAATGCCGGTGCGACGTGCGACTGCACGAGCGCTGACTTCCCCGTGCATATACGAAACCGCTACAGTCTCAATTTCTTCCTGAACTGTTCAAAAATGGTTCAAATGGCTCTGAGCACTATGAGACTTAACATCTATGGTCATCAGTCCCCTAGAACTTAGAACTACTTAAACTTAACTAACCTAAGGACATCACACAACACCCAATCATCACGAGGCAGAGAAAATGCCTGACCCGCCGGGAATTGAACCCGGGCGTGGGAAGCGAGAACGCTACCGCACGACCACGAGCTGCGGACTCCTGAACTGTCTCAGCAGCATTAGGCCTTGGGCTCGGTCGGTCACTACGGGGTCTATCGTGTTAACAACCCGTGGCTTCGAATTTCGAAATCATTCTCGCCACAGCTGCATTTATCAACGGACGTTTACCCGTTCGAATCCCCTTCCTATGGCGATAGGCTCGTAACGCTGACCTAGCACATTCCCCATTCTGATAATACAACTTCACTAAAAGTGCCTTTTCAGGTAACGTCAACATGCTGCGACAGCTGGCGTATCTGATTCTCTCTCATTACAGCTCCTTTAACACACGATTGTCATGCGCAGTCACTGGCGTTTTGCTGTCCAGCGCCATCTGTCGGACGTTTTACGAACTTTGTTTTTTTTGTTCTAATAAAACCCCATGTCATTCCAAGCACATGTGTCAATTTTTACCCCTCTATCTACATTATTCCGTGGGTTATTAAGTTTTCAAATATACACTGAATTTTTGATCACTCGTTATATTGTGCAGTTTGATGCGATGTATGTATTGTGATCATTATTTGCTCAAGAAAGTAGTAATTTGAAATCAAGGTATCACCAGCATACAGTGGTTGCTGTCCGAAATCTGCCGCAAGCAACGAAAAACTCGAAATACCAACTGTTCTTTTCTCGCGTCAAAACCACTACACAGCTCTTATCACAGACGTGGTCTACTAGAGTGGTTGGGTTTTACAGCGTTATGTTGTCGGCGAGGAGTTCTGCTGTGGCGACCGGGCGACAGATCAGAGCAGCGATCTGCGTTCTGGATAGCGCCATTGACGGAGACCTCTGTCCTGCTGCAGCCCGGCCGCATGCTAGGTGAGGGCAGCCGCGACTCTAACTCGCCGAGCCGTCCACAGATGTCGCCACCGCACGGCGGGCGCGCGCGCCGCGACCTCCTGCCGCTCAATTTGCCAGGTCGCCGCCCCCAATGAGGGTCCGTCTCCACCTCCTCCTCCGCGAGGAGAGCAAATAAAAATAGGGCGCGCAGCCGGGGGTAAGCTGAAAGCGTTCGTTGTTTTGTAAACGCAGTCTGTATACCACAAACACGGACAGGAAATATTTAGAGCCTTAGTCTTCTTTTTCCCCTCTCTCTCTCTCGCTCGCTTCTCTGTCTCTCGATGGAAGCTTCATATTGCTGCAGTGTTTGTGAAATTACGTAGCAAGACACCGTATATAATCAGATTTTTGGTTTCGACGCAAGCAGGCGTCAGTACATGCTATGTCGAGCACAATGTCGCTGTTTTCTCCCGTATTTTACTTTGTGGACTTCGAACTAACCTCGTGTATCTTAGAGAGGACTGTTACCTTCATCTACATACAGGGTGTTCCATTTATCTGGTAACCGCACTCACGGCTCAGCAGACGGAGAGCGCTCTCTTGCCCGGCGAATCAGATTCCGCTTCACCCTACTGCCACCGCAGTACTAAACTTAAAATACACTTTCGGCAAAAAATTTAGCAAACCATTTTAGAGGTTTCCATATCAGCCAAGACTTATCGTTGCAACAGTGCATATGGAGCGCGTGAAACTATTGCATTTACGTGCCGGCCGGAGAGGCCGAGCGGTTCTAGGCGCTACAGTCTGGAACCGCGCGACCGTTACGGCCGCAGGTTCGAATCCTGCCTCGGGCATGGATGTGTGTGATGTCCTTAGGTTAGTTAGGTTTACGTACTTCTAAGTTATAGGGGACTGATGACCTCAGAAGTCAAGTCCCATAGTGCTCAGAGCCTTTTTTTTTTGCATTCACGTATCAATAGCACGAACGGTCCAGGTATCGACCCATCCTGAATCAACCATATTACGAGGGTCGCTCCATAAGAAATGCACACTATTTTTGTAAAAATACAGTTTTCATTCTACATGTGTGAAAATTTTACAGTGTGTAGATACATCCTTCGCGCTTGTTTTCAAACTTAGTTCAACCTGTTCCCGTGAGTGGCGCCGTCACAGCAAGTCTTCAAGATGGGTGCTACACTTGACGTTCGTCAGAAGCAACGTGCTGTCACAGAATTCCTGTGCTGTGAGAACGAGACAGTGGGAAACATCCACAAGAGGTTGAAAAACGTGTATGGAGATTATAGAACCCAGTACGTAGTCCTCGATGGTGAGTGTTCATCGGAGGTGAGGGTATCATCTGGAGTGCCCCAGGGAAGTGTGGTAGGTCCGCTGTTGTTTTCCATCTACATAAATGATCTTTTGGATAGGGTGGATAGCAATGTGCGGCTGTTTGCTGATGATGCTGTGGTGAACGGGAAGGTATTGTCGTTGAGTGACTGTAGGAGGATACAAGATGACTTGGACAGGATTTGTGATTGGTGTAAAGAATGGCAGCTAACTCTAAATATAAATAAATGTAAATTAATACAGATGAATAGGAAAAAGAATCCTGTAATGTTTCAATACTTCATTGGTAGTGTAGCGCTTCACACAGTCACGTCGATTAAATATTTGGGCGTAACATTGCAGAGCGATATGAAGTGGGATAAGCATGTAATGGCAGTTGTGGGGAAGGCGGATAGTCGTCTTCGGTTCACTGGTAGAAGTTTGGGAAGATGTGGTTCACATGTAAAGGAGACCGCTTATACAACACTAATACGACCTATTCTTAAGTACTGCTCGAGCGTTTGGGATCCCTATCAGGTTGGATTGAGGGAGGACATAGACGCAATTCAGAGGCGGGCTGCTAGATTTGTTACTGGTAGGTTTGATGATCACGCGAGTGTTGCGGAAATGCTTCAGGAACTCGGGTGAGAGTCTCTAGAGGAAAGGAGGCGTTCGTTTCGTGAATCGCTACTGAGGAAATTTAGAGAACCAGCATTTGAGGCTGACTGCAGTACAGTTTTACTGCCGCCAACTTACATTTCGCGGAAAGACCATAAAGATAAGATAAGAGAGATTAGGGCTCGTACAGAGGCATATAGGCAGTCGTTTTCCCTCGTTCTGTTTGGGAGTGGAACAGGGAGAGAAGATGCTAGTTGTGGTACGAGGTACCCTCCGCCACGCACCGTATGGTGGATTGCGGAATATGTAGATGTAGATGTAGATGCTGTCGATCGCAGTACAGTTAGTCGGTGGGCAAGCAGGTTACGTAATGAAAGCGGGCACGGCAATATTGAGGATTGTCCTCGCAGCGGCAGTCCTCGTACTGACCACACTCCAGACAATGTGCAGAGAGTTAACGAATTGGTGACTGCTGACAGACGCATCACAGTGAATGAATTGTCACTCTACGTTGGGATAGGGGGAAGGAAGTGTTTGCAGAATATTGGAAGTGTTGGCGTTAAAAAAGGTCTGTGCCAGGTGGTTTCCCAGGATGTTGACAGTGGCTCACAAAGAAACAAGAAAAATGGTAGGCAGCTAACTTTTGGAACAGTACGAGAATGGTGGAAATAAATTTCTTGGAAGAATTGTGACAGGTGATGAAACATAGCTGCATTATTTTTCACCAGAGACGAAGAGGCAATCAATGGAGTGGCATTACGAAAATTCACCCAAGAAAAAAAAATTCAAAACCACACCTTCTGCTGGAGAAGTTACGGCTACGGTGTTTTTCGATTCCGAAGGACTTTGCTTGTGGACGTCATGCCAAGTGGAACCACCATAAATTCTGATGCATATGTGACGACACTGAAGAAACTTCAAGCTCGACTGAGTGGTGTTCGACCACATCGGCAAAAGCAGGATGTTTTGCTGCTGAACGACAATGCACGGTCACATGTCAGTCAAAAAACCATGGAAGGGATCACAAAACTCTGATGGGTAACATTGAAACACCCGCCTTACAGTCCTGACCTGGCTCCGTGTGACTATCATCTCTTTGGGAAACTGAAAGACTCTCTTCGTGGAACAAGGTTTGAAGATGATTACTCCCTTGTACACGCTGCCAAACAGTGGCTCCAACACGTTGGTCCAGAATTGTACCGTGCGGGTATACAGGCGCTGGTTCCAAGATGGCGTAAGGCAATTGAGGGGGATAGAAATTATGTGGAGAAATGAAAATATTGTTCCTAAAGGATGTATCTACACACTTAAATCTTTCAAACATGTAGAATAAAAGATGAATTTAAAAAAAATAGTGTGCATTTCTTTTGGAGTGACCCTCGTAGTGTAGCCTCCACGGTGTAGACTCTGAAATCCAGTAGATCGTACGGATGACGAATAAGGTCCTGGGGTATGTTATTTCACGGCTGCTGACCTGTTCACGTAGTTGTGTAAGAGCTGTCCTCTGACGTGTCGCATGAGTCATTTCTCCTCCCATCATATCCCACACGAGCTCGATAAGTCCGGAGATGATGTTGGCCACGGAATTCGCTGCAAGTCTTGTACAGCACGTTCAGTTTCATGGGCAGTGTGAGGACGAGCATTATCCTGTTGGAAATCACATCACCTCCCTGTTGCAAGAACGTGTCTAACAACATTCTGCAAGTACCGAGCGCTGGTTAGTGTCCACTTTGTAGAAGGTGACGAGGATCGTAGCTTAGCGCTCCCCAGACCATAAGGCTTGGGTTGTGGCCAGTGTGACTTGTACATACAGTGCACACCAAAGTCTACGTCGTACGCGCAAACAGCCATCACCCGCGTGGAGGCAGAATCGGCTTTCATCGCTGAAGAATGCAGAGCGCCATTCCGCCTCACAAATGATCCTCGGACTGCACAGTCGAGGCGTTCATGCCGTCCACGTCGATGCTGTGGCGTGAGTGGAGAAGGGTTAGATGTGTGCGTAACCGTACTTCCACTGCTAACAACCGGTTCGCAACAGTTCGTGTTGACACGTCTGGGCTCACAAACCCCCTTATCTGTCCTGTGGTAGCTGTACGATCTGCCACTGCTGCCCCTACAATATCACGATCCTGCCGGGAGTCTGTACTGTGTAGACACCCAGAACTTCACCCAAGGATGTGAGAATGTTCGTGTGACCCCTGATACCAGCATTGTTGCAGAACTGAAGCGTCACGTCCAAGTTTTGTGGCAATTCTCCGAAAGGACAATCCCGCCATTCGAAAGGCCGCTCCAATTCGACCACCTTCACACTCGCCGACCTTGTTGAACGAAGCGCGAGTGCGTCTCCGAGGCACGATTGCCTGCTTCCTTCACACATCACCACACTGAGCCTTCTCGCTGTGCGCATTCTCTATTAAAGTGTACGCACAAATGGTGCTCTGGTACCCACACCACTACGCTATCTGTTATCGACGACGTTGCAAACATTACCAGTAAATCTGCACTTCCCCAGGTGGCATATACCGTCATCGGAGAAAAACCGATGTCGTCTTTCCAGGGGTACTAATTTTTTTCTGGCACTGTATAGGTCCTATCCAAATAAATTTTGTAGTCACCCATGTCATGCAAGGGGATGCTATAACTGCGTGCCATGTTCCATACATTTCTGATATCTACTGATTATTTAAAACAGCTTAATTGTCTTCGAGAAACTGAATTAATTGACTCGCGTAATTATCCTTGAGTTCCTGTAACGTGTTCGGATTTGTTGTGTACATTTTATCCTTTACTGCTCTTCACAAACAGAAATCAGACGGGGCTTAATCGGAACTTCGAGCGGGCGAGATATTGTTGCTAATGATTGTCAGGAAGCACAACGCGAATTACGTGCAAGGAAACATAGGCCGTATGTAAGTCCTTGCCGAATCCTGTTGAAAAACGCGAAGCTTCGTTCTTTCTCACTCTGTTCATTAAAAAACGGTTGCAAAATGTTTTGCACGTCTCTTTCGCTGTTAACTGGATCATTAAAAAAATTAGGCCTATTATTCTGTCACCACTCACTGCGTCCCACATTATTATTTTCTGATCGTTAAAGGGTTACTAATGAAGTTGAAAAGCTTCATTACGTGAAGGTACAATATTTACATTATTAAAAGCACAATGTTCGAACAAATAGCTATATCTAGTGACAAAACAATAACGGTTCACCAAAAAAGGAGAAACATGGTGAACAGTGTGAAAAAGTTCGGAATATAAAAATTGAAAGCATGATTCGAAAATAAAGTGGTATTGCAACCTCCAGACCAGATGAGGGGGAATGTAGATCATAGATAATTGTAAGAAATTACTTAATTACATAAAAAACGCGACTTTAACTGTTTGAGAATGTAAAAAACCGTATCGTTATAGATCCCACTGAAGATGCCTTAGAGCAAGGAAATGGCGAAACGCGTCTGGGAAAAATAAATTAAGTTGCAGCAAGAAAAGGGTGTTTTATTTACAAAATAAGTATCTCTGGAAGATCTTTACCGATTGCTTTGAAATTTTGACACAGCGTTGCATTCGAATACGTGCGTGGTTTAGGACACTTACTGGTTCAAATGGCTCTGAGCACTATGGGACTTAACATCTGAGGTCATCAGTTCCCTAGAACTTAGAACTACTTAAACCTAACTAACCTAAGGAGGCAGAATTCGAACCTGCGACAGTAGCGGTCGCGCGGTTCCAGACTGTAGCGCCTACAACCGCTCGGCCACTCCGGCCGGCGATCAGTGTATTTAGCAGCTGGGAAGCATTGCCGGGTTCGCTAGTTAAATACCAGAGTTATTCGAAAAGTAAGCTTCGATCGTTCGCGAACTGGAAACCAAGTCAAAATCAAAATGTTTTATTTGCAATAGTCATCTACATCTTAGAACTACTTGTCTACATAGTCGCCGCTCCGACTTAGACACCTGTAGTGGCGATGTCCCGGCTTCCATATACCCTCGTCATAGAAAGCAGTGCTTTATGCCAATTCTCTAAGCTCTTCTACAGATCCGGAGCCGCGCGACTGCTACGGTCGCAGGTTCGAATCCTGCCTCGGGCATGGATGTGTGTGATGTCATTAGGTTAGTTAGGTTTAAGTAGTTCTAAGCTCTAGGGGACTGATGACCTCAGATGTCACGTCCCGTAGTGCTCAGAGCCAAAGATTTCAATGGAGGAAATGGAATCTGAAAGTAGGGAAGAATGTTGACTTTCAGGGAAGTAAAATAAATAATGGCTCCGAGCACTATGGGATTTAACATCTGAGGTCATCAGTCCTCTAGAACTTAGAACTACTTAAAACTATCTAACCTAAGGACATCACACACATCCATGACCGAGGCAGGATTCGAACCTGCGACCGTAGCGGTCGCGCGGTTCTAGACTGAAGCACCTCGCCCACTACGGAAGTAAAATAGGCGACGAATAAGTACAAAAGTTATAAAGATGGAATAGTGTGACGTCTAATAGAGGAGTACCAATAAAAAGTGACGAACCTTGCTTTTACACTGGTAAAACGTTTATATACTTCTTTTACAACATATATTTGCATATATTATTTTTTCATTCAGAAAAGTAAGGCACATTTGTGAAAATGGTACATGTAAACATATTTTACGCTTCGCGATATTGTTCTAAGCTTTTCAGCACTACCGTAGTTAAACTAGTTGTTTAAAATGCCTCCGGCCAACGAATCTCCGCAGATGGGGGAAATGCGGAAGTTTCAAAACTTTTTACTCCCGCTGTTTCGCTACCCGTTTTCATAATTCCGTCCCTTAAAAGTGCAGCGCAGACATAATAAGGGCAGCGGCAAACATAATTATGCTCTGCGGGACTGCTCAGAAATTCTATTTAGCAGTAGCGCACAGTTGTTTACGCGGCTGCAGCAGGGTGTGTGCGCGTGTGCGCGGGCACTTTTATCCTGGCGGGCAAGCACGGCACAGCACAGCACAGCACAGGCCAGACCACAAGTGGCGTGTGCACGCACGTACGTGTGTATATGTACAGTGGCCGCGCATGCGCGCAAACAGTGCCCAGATTACCGGGGACAAATATCGCGCACGCCGGCGTATCCTTTGCGCGCGCAATTGTATTTGCAGCGGCCCGCAAACATGTTGCATTGTTTCGGCCGCGCTCACACTATTTATTGGCCGGGCGGTCCGCCCGCGGGCGGGGCTATTTGTCCACGCGACGCTGACGCAGCGCTGCCGGCTATGATTTTAATCTAATTTCGGTTAATGAAAGCACTCAAAACTAATTACGCCGGGAAACTACAAATAATGTTTCCCAATCATTTTGTTTCGCTGCGTGGCTGTGCTGCCCGCCGCGAGTGAAAATATTGCGCCCGTGGAAACGCGTATGCACGTTGTACCCGCCTAAATAAGCAAACGCGCATTCACTGCGACGTGTGTGCCCGACGTATCTTGTCTCTGCACCCGGCGTGTCGACTGCCGATAAGACAACTAACCTGTAGCCAACTGCTAAATTTTCTATGCGTTTTGCATCTTCGGGAGAATTTTTCTGCTGCACTATAGTGACTCAATAGTTAATGTCAGTTGTTCTCATAGCACAGAAGATAGCGCACGAGACTGTCAGCCTTTAACTCCAGTTCGATCCTTACTAGCCGGCCGCTGTGGACGAGCAGTTCTAAGCGCTTCAGTCTGGAGCCGCGCGACCGCTACGGTCGCAGGTTAGAATCCTGCCTCGGGCATGGATGTGTGTGATGTCCTTAGGTTAGTTAGGTTTAAGTAGTTCTAAGTTCTAGGGGACCGATGACCTGAGCTGTTGAGTCCCATAGTGCTCGGAGCCATTTGAACCATTTGATCCTTACTACCGTTCCAGCTATTACTTTTGAATCACTGTTGTTCGGTTTTCGGAAACCAAACGAAGAACACTTTTGGCGACACTGTCTCGTCCGGGCATCTTGAATTTACGCGCGTAACAGCCTGACTGGTTAACTTCAATGCTAATTAATTCGGAAACGGCTCAACGTATCGAATTTTTTTTTTTTCGTAACAATTATTTCTCGGCGCAGCCTACTCTGCCGTACCCCTACAAGTTTCTCATACTATTTCTGTCCATCCTGTATAGGTGCGAAAAACGTAAATTGAAGAATCAGTTGATCTGTTGTTGTTGTGGTCGTGGTCTTCAGTCCAGAGACTGGTTAGATGCAGCTCTCCATGCTACTCTATCCTGTGAAAGCTTCTTCATCTCCCAGTACCTACTGCAACCTACATCCTTCTGAATCTGCTTGGTGTATTCATCTCTTGGTCTCCCTCTACGATTTTTACCCTTCACGCAGCCCTCCAATACTAAATTGGTGATCCCTTGATGCCTCAGAACATGTCCTACCAACCGATCCCTTCTTCTAGTCAAGTTGTGCCACAAACTTCTCTTCTCCCCAATCCTGTTCAACACCTCTTCATTAGTTATGTGTTCTACCAATCTAATCTTCAGCATTCTTCTGTAGCACCACATTTCGAAAGCTTCTATTCTCTTCTTGTCTGCTGGACACGGTGGCCGAGCGGTTCTAGGCGCTTCAGTCCGGAACCGCGCGACTACTACGGTCGCAGGTTCGAATCCTGCCTCGGGTATAGATGTGTGTGATGTCCGTAGGTTAGTCAGGTTTAAGTAATTCTAAGTTCTAGGGGACCTATGATCTCAGCTGTTGAGTCCTATAGTGATCAGAGCCATTTTTCTTCTTGTCGTCCACGTTTCACTTCCATATATGGCTACACTCCATACAAATACTTTCAGAGATGACTTCCTGACACTTAAATCTATACGCGATGTTAACAAATTTCCCTTCTTCAGAAACGCTTTCCTTGCCATTGCCAGTCTACATTTTATATTATCTCTACTTCGACCATCATCAGTTATTTTGCTCCCCAAATAGCAAAACTCATTTACTACTTTAAGCGTCTCATTACCTTATCTAATTCCCGCAACATCACCCGATTTAATTCGACTACATTCCATTATCCTCGTTTTGGTTTTGTTGATGTTCATGTTATATCCTTCTTTCAAGACACTGTCCATTCCGTTCAACTGCTCTTTCAGGTCCTTTGCTGTCTGTGACAGAATTACAATTTCATCGGCGAACCTCAAAGTTTTTATTTCCTCTCCATGAATTTTAATTCCTACTCCGAATTTTTCTTTTGTTTCCTTTCCTGCTTGCTCAATATACAGATTGAATAACATCGGGGTAGGCTGCAACCCTGTCTCACTCCCTTCCCTACCACTGATATGTATACAGGGTGTTTTCGTAAAAGCGTGCAAAAAAAGGCACAAGACAGAAAATGTCCACTGAACAATTTGCGGTAAGGAACCTGGGGTGGGTGGGTTGGTTGGTTGGTTGGTTGATTTAGGGGAGGGAACCGAACAGCGAGGCAATCGGTCCCATCGGATTAGTGAAGGATAGGGAAGGAAGTCGGCCGTGCCCTTTCAAGGGAACCATCCCGGCATTTGCCTGAAGCGATTCAGTGAAATCATGGAAACCTAAAGAATGGCCGGATTCGAGTCTGAACCGTCGACCTCCCGAAGCGAGTGCAGTGTGCTAACCACTGCGCCACCTCGCTCGGTTGACTGTTGTCGGAGAAGCCATCTTAAAGACATACGGAAATAAACTTGTCTACCGTTTTGTCTAGCGTTACTGTTTTCCAGCTGATTTCCAATAAACTTGCGTAGCCGTTTATCGTACTGTGCTGTGTATCTACATGCACATCCTTTATTTCCTGCAAGGAAACTAGGAGGATGAGCCTGATTACAAGGAAGTCATGATGCAGGTTTCCTTTACTTCACATGTCCATAAAGTGGCTCTGTTGCATCGCATTTACATTGCCCCATGACAAAACGTGCTATGAATCAATTGGAGACCCATTCATTACTTAGTCGTATTCAAAGACGTACAGTACAATATGATGGAGCAGTACCAGTACAGTGTGGATGTCCGCAACCGTCTCAGTGGTGTATTTTCTGGTGCCTGGATTGGAAGGGGAGGACATATTCCATGGCCTGTGAGGTCACCTGACCTGAGTCGCCTTGTTTATTTTCTATGGGAATATCTAAAGCCACTTGTGTATGAAATCCCACTGGATACGGAGATGGATTTAGTTGTCAGAATTGTAGCTGCCCGTGATGTGATTCTAAATATGCCGGGGATATTTGTCAGCGTGCGTCAGAATCCTGTTCGACGATGTCATACTTGCAGTGAGGTTGATGATCATCGGTTTCAGCACATTTTGTAAGACACAGTACAGATGGTTCTTTCATTGTGTCAGTGATGGTTTTTCCAGTGAACTGCAACAAATGTAAATAAAACAGTACACAGTAATGTGATTTTATTCATATTATCTCCTTAAGCCGGCTTCTCTGACCCCAGGTTCCCCTTCTCAAATTGTTCAGTGGAGCATCCTCTATGCCCTGTTAAATTTTTGCACGCTCTTACGAAAACACCTTGTATTGAAATGCCGCTGTGGTTGTCACAGAAAGCACTCTGCTCTTCATTTTTCTCCAAAGTTCAAAACACAGAGGCACCGAAAATCAGAGGTGCCAAGTAACTTCGGAAAACCGAAGTCAGCTTAACAAAACCAACGGAACGGCTCACATGGTGACTTTTCAAGTGACTGAATATTGCAAGTGCAAACGAAAAGGGGGAGGGAGGAGAGCAGAGTACAACGAAACAAGCAAATAATCCTAATAAACAAAGGCCTGGAAACCAATTGTTTCCCCTCATACGAAATATTACATTTGAATCCATGAACGAGCTCCTAAGGATCCGAACTGTAGATAGATACTGGAGGACAAACAAGTTACAACAAATCTTCCACAATGCGTTCTCGGAGTTTATCGACACTGTCAACAGGGTTGGAATACACCAAAGCTAGTAAGTCCCCCCCCCCCTCCACACACACACACACACACACACACACACACACACACACACACACACACACACACACAGAAAGCCTGTGTGCTCAAGTCGGGGGACCAGGTAGGTCACTTCACTAAATGGAACACTTTTACCGTAGCCGAGCGGTTCTAGGTGCTTCAGTCTGGAGCCGCGCGACCTCTACGGTCGCAGGTTCGAATCCTGCCTCGGGCATGGATGTGTGTGATGTCCTTAGGTTAGTTAGGTTTAAGTAGTTCGAAGTATAGGGGACTGAAAACTTCAGAAGTTAAGTCCCATAGTGCTCGGAGCCATTTGAACTATTAACCGTTGTGTGACATTGACATGACTACACCTGGGTATACGTCGTATCGGGGAAACTATTGGTTTTCGGATCTGTGTTTGTTAGGATTCTCATTGTCCTCTACTCGCCCCTTTCCTTTGTGCGTATGAGTATAATTGTCAGTCACCACTTCCGTAGACATGAGCACTGGTACTTCGTAACTTGAAACTTCCTGGCAGTTTAAAACTGTGTGCCGCACCGAGACTCGAACTCGGGACGTTGTTTGTAAACGTAGTACCAAAGCAAAAGACACTAGATCGGTGGAAAAAGATACTCTGATGTTACTTTCTTTACAAGCAACCACTCAGTCATGTGAACGACATGCACTCTACCTGGGCCGTTGAGAAAAATACAGATATATATTTAATCCAAAAAGTATCGATATATATCGTCAATATTTTCTATTTTTTTAATATTATACTGTTTCCCCAGTTTCGGTAAATATTTGAAATTGTTCTCTTGAAATTGTAGTAGAACTTAGTTTTACTTTCACTGTGTGAAGGAGCCTTACCGTTTTTTGAACGTTCATCATATCCAGTCTTTCTCTCTTTGACTGTCTGAAGCAAGTATAGGTGGCACAAAAAGAAGTCCAATTGCACTGCGGGTGAAAGTGTGAATAGAATAACAAGTTTTCCAATGTGAAAAATATCATACCAGTTGCGTTAAAAAACAATTTTTAACGCAACTAGTGTGCTACTTCTTCACATCGGTATTGTTCAGAAACAGTTGCTGAAAATGATGAAGAAAAATCTAAATGACAAGATTGTCTTTGCAGTCGGCGGAGATGTGTGAGTGGATATGCTGACGTAATCGGCGCTCGGCGCTGTCAACAGAAACTGCAACCTTGAACTTCACCACGCAATGTTGACACTACAGCAGCTATGTGGTTAGCGTTTGCAGAAATGAAAAAGCAGGGAAATCGGCATGAAGTGTTCCAGACAAGTCCACTATGTGACGAAACAGAACGATGGACCCATCGGACACCTTTTATTGTGCCACTCACACGCAGTTACTGTTGTTAGCAAATTGGTTATCACCAAGCTTGAACGTGCATCGTTTTCCTTTCAGTTCTTGCTCTAAGGGGGAGAAGCAGGCAGCTACCTTGTTAATATACAGAATATAAATCAGTACTTAAATTTATAGCTCTAAAAACCAGCATTTTATGTACGATGTGCAGCCTTTATTTTTATAGGCTGGTTCATCGATATTTTCGTCGTCGACGAATCGACATATCGGTATTTTTCTTCCGTATATCGAGGGTAGGACAATGTTTTTTCTAAGTATTAGTATATCGCATTCCCGATATTTTTAAAAATATCAGCAGTCCTACACACTACTGTTCTACTGACACCATGTGCTGTACTGGATGTGCATAGAATCTAAAGCTAGACAATGCACTAAATTAATCAAGTAAGAAAGTGCATTTTATGCCGAGTGTGTTAATGCGCTCTACCGTTAATGGCTGTTTCAGTGTCCCAATTTATTTATTTTTTTTAATTTTATATTTTGTGCCGTATTAAGAACGATACCATATAGGCTGATGTAATTATTTTTAAGCTACCTCATGATGACCTTTATACCGAAAGTTGCAGAGAGAAAAAATCGATTTCATTATCTGCTCTTGGTGGATCATAAATACAGGGTGTTTCAAAATAAGTATACGTTTTGCGAAGTATTATGCTGTCAAAACTATCGATCGCTGCACCACGGATCCGTTATTAGAGAAACGAGCATATTGTCTAGTTTATATTTATTGCCACTAGATGTCGGCTGTCTTCTGTTTGCTTGGTTACGTCAGATGTTGCAAAATGTCTAGTCCGCAGCAGAAACCATTTTGAGTTCTGGAGTTTGCGAAGAGTAATTCCGCGATTACAGTGCAAAGACGTTTCAGGTTCCCGTACCAAACTGATCCTCCGAATGGGTGGAACATTTGCAGATGATATCGACAGTTTGTAGAAGCTGGATTTTTATATAAAGGAAAGGGTCCTGGATGTCCTCGTGTTTCTGACGAAAAAGTCGCAACAAACCTCCTTCCAGCGTAGCCGTACAGAATCAAGTCGTCATGTTAGATTGGATTCACAGCTGTTTACAACAACAATTTGGCATGTTTTGAGACGTCGGGTGTTACAGCTGTTACAGGCTCTACATCATGATGATAATCGTAATAGTGTGGCATTTGCTGATGAGCTTCAAAATGTTTCTGACAATAATGACAGTTTCGCACAGTGCATCGTGTTCAGATATGAAGCTGCTTTCCGTCTTAGTGGGAAAATAAACATAGTGTTCGAATTTAGGCCCTACAATACCCACAGACACACATTGAACATGTACGAGATTCATCCAAAGTCATTGCGTTTTGTGAGATATCCCACTCATCTATATACGGCCCATTCTTCCTTGATGGAAACACTGTCAACGGTCAGCAGTATCTTGCTACGTTACAAAACTGGTTTGTTTCAGAGACTGGACGGGGAGTAATTCATTGTTCAACAAGACGGGCACGCTCTCACTTGAGTCGCCAAGTGCATGAATATCTGAATGAAACTCTACCGAGCCGTTGGATTGGTCGTCAAACAGACGGCGACTGACCAGTTCTCAGATTTGTCATCAGATTTGACTCCCTGCGAAGTCTCAATATGCGGTTTCATGAAAGACAACGTTTGCGCACCAACACTACCACAGAAACTAGAAGAGGTGAAGAACCGGATCCGTACAACCATAATGTAACTGATGATGGACAATCTTCGAAAATCCATGCGATATTGTTCGTGTCGCTGGTGTAGGACATACTGAACACCTGTGATCTAAGCTTGAGAGATTCGTAAATGTGTTTCCCAAGTTTCATGGTTGTATGTCTCACAGTTTAATTAATCTATGCGTTCGAAATCGGTATATTCTTGATGAAACACCCCGTATTGAGTAGCGCAGAGGGGAATACCTGCACAGAATGTAAGGGGGGCCAATTATTGAACTATATGAAAAAAAACGTAAATTAGTTACGAACTACGGCGTCCATACTTTATTCAACATATAAACGTCACTAAAGACATTCGGATTTAGGTTATTACATGTTCAAATGGTTCAAATGACTCTGAGCACTATGGGACTTAACATCTGTGGTCATCAGTCCCCTAGAACTTAGAACCACTTAAACCTAACTAACCTAAGGACATCACACACATCCGTGCCCAAGGCAGGATTCGAACCTGCGACCGTAGCAGTCGCGCGGTTCCGGACTGAGCGCCTAGAACCGCTAGACCACCGCGGCCGGCTATTACATGTTCGATATGCCTGACATTATTGGCAATGATGTGGCGGAAACGAATTGCGAATTTCTGGATGACCCATTGAAGCGTCGGAACATCGATGCTGTCGTTCTCCTGAATGGCTGTTTTCAAATCTGCAATGGTTTGGGGTTATTGCTGTACACCTTGTCTTTAATACAGCCCCACAGAAAGGAGTCGCAGAAAGATCCAGAGTGTTTGGAGGCCGATCGAGGCCCATTCCAGTGGCCTCCGGGTACCTTTGAGACAGAATGCGGTCCTCGAAGTGCTCCTCTAGGGCATCAAACACTGTCCTGCTTCGACTGGGCCGAGCTCCGTCTTCCATGAACCACATGTTGTCGAAATCAGGATCACTTTGGACAATCGGGATGAAATCATCTTCCAAAACCTTCACGTACCATTCGGTAGTCACCGCGCCATCAAGGAATGTCGCACCGATTATTCCGTGACTGGACATTGCACACCAAACAGTGAGCCGTTGAGGGTGAAGAGACTTCTCGATTGCGAAATACGGTTTCTCAGTCCCCCAAATGCTCCAATTTTGCTTATTGACGAACCCATCCAAATGAAAGTGGGCTTCGTCGCTAAACGAAACCATGCGTGCGCATACTAATTCCCACCACCTTCCGCGGCCAGCCATGCAGTTCGAACGTCCTGACGCAAACCGTTCAGAGGTTATGACGATTTTATTTCATATAGTTCAATAATTGTCACCCTGTGTAACCTATCGCCTTCTCTGCTGATCACGCTTCATATCTAACAACTTTTCCCGACTCCCACTTCTACACAGTGACAACACACGCACCTCAGACTGCACATAAATCACAGTATGACACTTGCTACACTTTGTAACGGTAGTAGTGAAACGATCCCTCATTTCCTCAGCACTCGATAACGGTGAATAGGATTTGCCTTACACGATCAGGCGAGAATATCACCATCGCCAAGAGGCGTTGGTTAAAAACTAAGTTACTTTGTGCCCTTTATTGGCTACGAGCAGGCAACTGTGAGCCAAAGTTCCCGTCGGCTACTTCTACCCAATCGGCTGCCAACGCAGGAAGAGGCGAAGTTTCCGCCGAGGTGAAAAAGCGCGGGGCACACAGCGGAGGGCGGTTCAGCCGACGGCGCGGTCGATAGCGAAATTATCGAGAAGCGGCGCGGGCCGCCTCTCGCGCTTCCTGTTTAGCCGGAGAGAATTTGTCCGTCAATATTTGTCGGCGCTGCTGTCTCAGCCGCTTTCAGTAACGGGGAAAAAGGGAAGGGGGAAGCCATCGCTCTGGCCTCGCCTCCATCACCGCTCTGGAGGCGGAATCTTTTCTGTAAATAACAGTGGCAGTGATTACAGCGCGGCTACCGCTGCCAGTTCGACGTTTTACAGGCTTTGTAACTTCCGCTCTAATGACCACGTTTTTCCCGCCACAAATAGCGAACCCTCCCCCCTTAAGTGAGGTTGTTAAGTAATGAGGCAAACAGCAAGAAAAATGTATTAAGAATTTAGTATGGAATTTTCTTGTTGTCGGCATCGAATAATGGTGAATGTGCATGTCCTATATACATCGATGGTAGCTAGATACAGAAGAGGTGAAATTACATACAAATTTAATTTTAAGCAGATGCATGCAATATATTTTTATTATATGGAGCCTAAAAATCAAAATAAAACTAAAGTAATGTGTAACGAACACATCGAAAAGAAAAGACTACAAATCAACAGATGTGAGGTGTCGGTTTAGCTGTTCAGCATACATCTAAGATGATACAAGTACCTCCCCCAGTGTCCTACAGGGACGTGGAGGCCCCCATAAGATCATCCAAATATAAGAGAAACAGGATGATGTATTGAAGGGAAACTACACTAATGCTCATAAATTAAGGATAATGCTGATACATGGTCAAACAACGCTCTGGTGGGCGGTTTGCGGGTTTGAATCACCTCGGGGTATGACCATGCGGTGCATTTGACCTGTGGTCATCGCACGGTGGCGGTGGTAGCAGTCCATATACGCAGAGGTACGTTGGTGCATGTCAGAGTACGGTGCAGTGAGTAAGTGTGTAGACGTTTACAGACGTGCTAATGGTGACTGAGTGTTGAAAATGGCTCAAAGAACACATATTGATGACGTTATGAGGTTTAGAATACTAGGGCGACTGGAAGCGCGTCAAAGACAGCAGGTCGTAGCACGGGCCCTCCGTGTGGCACAAAGTGTGATCTCAGGATAATGGCAACGGTTCCAGCAGACCAGAAACGTCTCCAGGCTCTACAGTACGGGACGTCCACAGTGTATAACACCACAAGAAGACCGATATCTCACCATCAGTGCCCGCAGACGGTCACCGAGTACTGCAGGTAGCCTTGCTCGGGACCTTACCGCAGCCACTGCAACAGTTGTCTCCAGACACACAGTCTATAGACGACTGAACAGACACGGTTTATTCGCCCGGAGACCTGAAAGGTGCATTCCACCGACCCCTGGTCACAAGAGAGCCCGTAAAGCCTGGTGTCAAGAACACAGTACACGGTCATTGGAACACTGGTCCCAGGTTATGTTCACGGACGAGTCCAGGTACAGACTGAACAGTGATTATCGCCGGGTTTTCATCGGGCTTGAACCAGGAACCAGATACCAACCCCTTAATGTCCTTGAAAGGAACCTGAATGGAGGTCGTGGTTTGATGGTGCGGGGTGGGATTATGATTGGTGCACGTACACCTCTGCATGTCTTTGACAGAGGAACTGCAACAGGTCAGGTGTATCGGGGCGTCATCTTACACCAGTATGTACGGCTTTTCAGGGGTTCAGTAGGTCCCACCTTTCTCCTGATGGATGATAAAGTACGGCCCCACCGAGCTGCCATCGTGGAGGAGTACCTTGCAACAGAAGATATCAGGCGAATGGAATGGCCTACCTGTGCTCCAGACCTAAACCCCATCTAGCACGTCTGGGATGGTCTCTGTCGACGTATCACTGCACGCCTTCAAAAACCTACGGCACTTCAGGAGCTCCGACAGGCGTTGGTGCAAGAATGGGAGGCTATACCCCAGCAGCTGTTCGAACACCTGATCCTGAGTATGCCAACCCGTTGTGCGGCCTGTGTATGCGTGCATGGTGATCATATCCCATATTGATGTCGGGGTACATGCGCAGGAGAAGGTGGCGTTTTGTAGCACATGTGTTTCGGGACGGTTTTCTCGACTTATCACCAATACCATGGACTTACAGATCTGTGTCGTGTGTGTTCTCTATGTGTCAATGCTATTAGCGCCAGTTTTGTGTAGTGCCACGTTGTCTGGCACCACATTCTGCATTTATCCTTAATTTATGAGCATGAGTGTATAAGGGGTGACGCAATTAAGCATGAAACTACTCGTATCACGCCTCACATGAATATATTAAAGTAGGGAGCTCTCCTAACTAGAAAAAGAAGCTAGTGGTCACTATAACAATTTGGTTTATTGCCATAAAACACTGAACAAATGATTTATCCATTGATTAAGAATGTAAACATTTTAACAAGTGAACAAACGGCTGCAGTAATGAAATATAGCCCTGTCTCAGATGGGTGGACACATGGAAACATAATGCGAATGAGTAATGTGTATACAGACAATGATGGCGATAATGGTTAGTGATATTAGGAACGAAAACTGTAAAATCGGCCGGCCGAAGTGGCCGTGCGGTTAAAGGCGCTGCAGTCTGGAACCGCAAGACCGCTGCGGTCGCAGGTTCGAATCCTGCCTCGGGCATGGATGTTTGTGATGTCCTTAGGTTAGTTAGGTTTAACTAGTTCTAAGTTCTAGGGGACTAATGACCTCAGCAGTTGAGTCCCATAGTGCTCAGAGCCATCTGTAAAATCAAGTACAAATACCAATAGGATCACTGAAGTGTATGATGGTAGCAACTAGCTGGCTATGAACGTTAAAAATTGTGCAAATGAACCCTGATGTAAATTATCTAGTCATGCGTCCTCCTCGCCTCAGTGACTGGATGAATGGCCCATCCTAACCATTCCAGAACGGAGTAAGTGTGGAATGCAGAGGCAGTAGTGGCTGGAAATTCGTAGTCCAGCTTGAACATTTTGCTTTGCTCTGAGATGGAGGGATCTCTCTCTGCAGCTGTCTGAAGTGAAGTGCATTCTCGATGGAGCAAGAGTCTACTCATCTGCCTCCCGGCAAGAAGTACTCTGTGACTTTATTCTCTGAAACCTGACTGGGTCTACCAGCGTAGGAATCTCGACTGCCAACTGCATCAGACCTTGCGAATCCTGACCAATAACAATTTTATAAATAGGTTCAACAAATTCCTACTCTCGTTGTCATTGTTAACCAATAGTGCTGTGGCATGGGAAGGAAGGTAGACAATCTCTTCCACTAATGACAGGTTTCTAACCCCTACTTACCAAAAGACTTGCACGTTATACTCATTGGAAAGCACGCTTCTGTCAGAATCATTGTGAATCAATCAAAATCCTTGATTCTCAGATTTAAATGAACATTCTTTTGTGGCGTTACCATGGACAATGGCTGTTCCCACGATGTCAAGTACTGAGTGGCCCACCCGGCTTTCCAGATGTTTCTCTCTCTAAAAAGGATTCCTCTTAGCATCTCACACAATGCGGAATCCAGGCCGCCCCAGGTACACCTGCTGTGCACAGGCGGGAAACAGCGATTTCCCTGTCCTATACCTGCCTGGGGACCGCTTTCACTGCTGAACAAGTTTATGACTCCCCAGTCCTCCTAATTTAAATTTCATGTTGCGAGCCAGCTAAGAAAGCTCCTAAGACTGCAGAAAATAACGAGTCTCCCTCACTGTAATAAAAGGGTAGGAGATGAAGTAATTAGCTGTGCAATCATTGACGGTAGCAAATTGTCTGCAGTTATCTGGGATACTACTGGGATATACATACTACATTATGAAATAAGTTGCGTGACAGTATGGGCATAAATGGCCATGTAACACAGGGAAAACGTAGAACCTGTTGATGACATTTAGTATTTAGACTATTTTAGGATTATGTTGGAAGACGGCAAAAATAATGAACGGCAAAGTAAAAATTGGGCTGGAGTGCTGGTGATAGGAAGTGGTAAGTTCCTATGGGACTAAACTGCTGAGGTCATCGATTCCTAGGCTTACACACTACTTAATCTAACTGAAACTAACTTATACTAAGGACAACACGCACACCCATGCCCGAGGGAGGACTCGAACCTAGGACGGGGGGAGCCGCGCGGCTGCCCCGCGCTGTTAGTGCTGTTGATAAACTAAACTGAAACGGACAGTTTGCTTTACTGACTTCTGCCAGTGAGGAAACATCACATACTGAGGACATAGCAGACAGTCGGAAGATGTCTGCTGGAGTTGATTATTGCCGAACGCTATATCCCAATAATTGCCAATTATTCTTACAGCAAGAGTACCCTAACCTATACATTTTAGCAGCCCTACTATATGGCTTTTTCAGTTTAAGTTCTCATCAGTTGCATACCTGAAAACAATCTTCCTACCCTCTTTATTATTTATTGTTGGCATGTTAGGTTCATAGGACGTGGCACAATTCTGGCAGTACGAAAGTGGGTAGGCTATGTTTTTCTTCCGAAGTTTACAGCTGTCCCATTTGTGAAATACGAGTCAGTAATGTTTATAAACGTCTTTCAGACTACAATTGTCTCTGTTCACGCTTCTCTGTTTGGCTTAACAACACTGCTTGTATCGTCTGCAGACAGACCAGTTCTGTCCCCTAACTCAAATAAAATGACAGAAAAAAATGGCTCTGAGGACTATGGGACTTAACATCTGAGGTCATCAGTCGCCTAGAACTTAGAACTGCTTAAACTTAACTAACCTAAGGACATCGCACACATCCATGCCCGAGGCAGGATTCGAACCTGCGACCGTAGCAGTCGCGCGGTTCCGGACCGAAGCGCCTAGAACCGCTCAGCCACCGCGGTCGGCAAAATGACAGAACATCAACATAAAAGAAGTACAATAGTGGGCCAATGATCGAACCCTGTGTTTCTCCCATTGTATTTTTCCCTATATAGACGATGATGTCTCTGTCTTTGTATTACTCGAACAGTCTTCTTCAATGTATTCCACAAAAACTTACCTACTCTAATGCAATATTCGGTAAGTTACAGAATATCCCAACCGGTGATACTTTGTAGTTTGAAGATTTTATTTGGGCTCAGTCAAGGTATAAAAAAATGTCTCAGTAGAATGGCTCTTTTGAAATCCAAATTTTGATTACTACACGTATGTTTGATAACCCTGGTGTACATTACTTTCTCAAAAACTTTAGAAAACAGTGGAACGAATGACAGTGGGTTGTAGTTATTGACACCATACTTTTAGAGAGACTTGAGAATAACATGTTTAAATATGTCTACGGAAACATCTGAATTAATTTTGTATTACGTAGCTCGCTAAAAAATGACATATTATAGGGCTACAACCTTTAACTATCTGAAGTGGTAGTTGGACGATCGAAGTTCCTTGTTAGATAGCAATGGATAAAAAACGATCAAGAAGATATACTAATGGAAGATTTTTGTAGATTACAAAAAAATTGGCTTCTTCTGGGTGGGAACTACAGCCTCGATAAATTTAAAGGAGATCATCACTCCCACCTGACTGTTAGTTTAAACGAGTTGAGCACTACTAGCTAATTTTGAGGGTGCAGCGGACGTGGAAACAACATCCTTGTACGTATATAGCAAAATTCACGTGCCATGAACAGTTACGATTGACATGATCATCAATGGAAATAACCTCAGATAAATATACAGAGACAAGCTTTTGCAGCTATGAGAGTATTAACTGTTTATGATGTTATCATTGAAAGTTGTTGCATTGCGTTCACAAAGAAAATACATCCAGACAAGTGAGTATGCCCTTGGATGGCTGCTAACGTCCTAATCATTGCGCTAATACTGTTCACTGATGGAAATATTTTCAGTAGCGGCACCATCATTAACTCATATGGGTAGTCCTCCGTATCTGAAGACACGCAATGAAGCAGAATATTCTCAGAAACCATTCTCATTAAACGTGTGGCTGTTACTAACTCATTTCCTAGAGGTATAGACCACAAACGACAAAGCTGGCTTCATTATCATTAGAAACAGATCGTTGTCTTACGAATTAAGGAATGGGGAAAAAAGAAATCGAGAATTCAGTTAGAAGGTAAAGGTAAGTATACGACATCAAGGGAAACAATAGCAGGAAGAACGCAATGACGATGAAATGAGGGAGTTTTATTACTTCCTCTTTTAAGAGAAAGAATCTGCTTCTCGACTATGAGGAGGACAGTATATGAAGTGTTTTGGCAGTTACCACCGCGATTCACACGTGGGTACTTGCTCAGGCGAGACAATTTCGATCGTTTCCTTCGAAATAGCTCTGGATAAGAAAGAACCTGAATCCTTTGTCTGTACCGTATGAGATTCGTTGAGCAGTTAAGGTAACAGTCCTGTCATATTTATCTTGCGTGCGGTGACATCAAATCCCTTCGTCTTCAATCCTTCCACTTCCCATGCCGAGCTGTTAAATCGTTAGTGCAGTACATCAGACAGACACCGAAACTGTGTTTCAGATATGTTTGCTAGTACAAAATTTCTCTGTAACTGGTTATCCACTTCATCCCTGCATTTGTAAAACACCAGGCGCGGCAGCGCCTTCTTTCATAACGACTGTTGCAACTTTCCACTGCACACCACATTATGTAATCACCTCTCATAATGACTATGTTCGTTCGTAGCTTTTGTTTCCAGTGTTCGCCATCTACTGCAAAATATTTGCAAACAACAAAATTCTGCCCATGGAAAATACCAGTTGTCGTGTGTTACACAATATTTTTTTAAAAAAATTCTTCTGGCGACAGTCACAGTAAATGCCTTTAATGATAACCAGTTTCGGCCATGTACTAACCATGAACAGAATGAACATACCGTGTTCACCATATGCTACCTAAGAGCTATGGTTCTGAAGAATGCGAATGTGTAACAGAAACTGGTTATGATTAAAGCCTGTTACCGTTCTTCTGTCTGGAAGAAATAAAAAGGAATTGCAGGGCCTACAGGGTGAACATAAAGTCTCTATCCAATGTGATGTCGCAGCTAAATCCATATTTGTTACAGATGATCTAACATAATACTCACAGCTGAAGAACGTGAAGCTGTGGTTTGTTACCGTTTGGAATAACTTATTATCAGGTGAAAGAGGATTTCATCTACAAATTTAGAAACCAAGCCCCACAAAGTCAGAAATCAATTACTTGGTTGAAAAATAAAAAAATAAAAAAAAACGGGTTATGTTGGGAATGAGGGCCGTTATTGGAGGCCGTCCATAACTCAAGAAATTGTGGGAGGAATAGAGGATGTGATCGCACCAAGCCTCTTTACGTCTTCCAGGAACCTCAGGAGGTACCCAGCTCAACAATCAACAGTCTGCAAAATCCTGCATTACACATTGAAGAAACGCGCGAACGGCATCCTTATCCTGCACATGTCTGAAGCTGAGGATTATACGTGTGCCTGAGGGTTGTACATGGATATGTTACCGACTGGGGAAATGGCAGTCGCATGGGATGTATGCTGTTCAATGATGACGCAACATTCAGTGCCAGTTAATATGTGAATAAACATAACTGTAAAATCTGTGCAAACGAACTACACACCCTCTGCAAAGACGACATAAGAGACCACCAAAGTGAATGTGTGGTTAGGGCTGACACATGTAATACAGTTGGGACTAAAGACTGTTGCTTTTCCAGCAGTATCAGGCGCCTTCCCTTTACGTTTCAGCTGTCCGCAATTGCCTGGATGGAGTTTTTCCCGGTAGATTGATCGGTAGTGGTTCTAAAACGCATTGGAACCCTCACCCTACATACCTGCCCGCCACAGCTTTCTTTGCAATGAGATTTACGAAGGCTAAAGTGTACCAGAAGAAAAAAAACATAACATGAAAATTGAAACAAAGAATTGGAGACGCAGCTCTTAAAATTTCTCCATTTATGTTGAGCAGAATGTTTCAGTCTGTGGAAGAGGATTGGCAGCTATGTCTTCCCTTGGAGGGCAGTCACATTGAGATGTACCGATCAATTCCAATTACAAAATGATCAAGAGAGAATTTCTGTATGGTGCGAAAAATGGCAATTAACACTAAACAAAGAAAGGTGCAAGGTCATCCACTTGGGTACTAAAAGAAATTCGATAAATTTTGGGTATACGATAAATCGCAAAAATCAAAGGGCTGTCAATTCGACTAAATACCTAGGAATTACAATTACGAGCAACATAAATTGGAAAGACCACATAGATAATATTGTGGGGAAGGCGAAACAAAGACTGCGCTTTGTTGGCAGAACACTTACAAGATGCGACAAACCCACTAAAGAGACAGCCTACATTACGCTTGTCCGTCCTCTGCTGGAATGTTGCTGCGTGGTATGGGAATGCTTACCAGGTAGGATTGACGGAGGACATCGAAAAAGTGCAAAGAAGGGCAGCTCGATTCGTGATATCGCGCAATAGGGATGAAAGTGTCACTGATATGATATGCGAGTTGGGGTGGTTCAAAAATGGCTCTGAACACTATGGGACTTAACATCTGAGGTCATCAGTCCCCTAGAACTTAGAACTACTTAAACCTAACTAACCTAAGGACATCACACACATCCATGCCCGAGGCAGGATTCGAACCTGCGACCGTAGCGGTCGCGCGGTTCCAGATTGTAAGTTGGGATGGCAGTCACTGAAACAAAGGCGGTTTTCTTTTCGGAGAGATCTATTTACGAAATTTCAATCACCAACTTCCTCTTCCGAATGCGAAAATATTTTGTTGACACCCACCTACGTAGTGAGAAATGATCATTATAATAAAATAAGAGAAATCAGAGCTCGAACGGAAAGATTTAGGTGTCCCTTTTTCCCACGCACCATTCGAGAGTGGAATGGTAGAGAAGTAGTACGAAAATGGTTCGATGAACCGTCTGCCAGGCAAATTGCAGAGTAACAATGTAGATGCAGTTGTAGATTTGTGGTTCGCTTGGGATAAATGTTGCATTATATGTCGCAGGCGTTTATTAAATTTGCGTTCCCATGGAGAGAGATTTTATGTTAACCAAATTTAATATAAAAATGGGTTGCTGAAACGACTTACATCATTTTCTTTTGCGTCTTACTACCGGCAGAATCGCCCAGAAAATACCGCAAAAGACTGACATTATTCCTGTGAATAGTGGCCGCGTCGGACCTTTCAACCACTTCACTGCTTTTTGGCTTGTCCGTAAATCCTGTACTCGCGTTCCGTTTTCAGTGCTACAGCTGGCATAAATGTCCACCATGCGGCCAGCCGTGAGTCAGCCCTCGCTGATATTCTCCAGAGCCCTTGCCTTCAGTGGAACGAGTGGATCTGCGAATATTGCAGTAGGCTGGTTTAAGGCCTCTTTCTGGTCTGCCGGTTGACTGACTCCCACAATGAGTAAACCCTTTCAGATTCAGTATTAGCTGCAAAGAAGCGTCAATGAGTCCGTTGCTGTTAACGGATAACGATTACAAAGTTCTATGCTACAGAAATGGTGTGATTGGATGTGTTCGGGGACAGTACTCAGAATGGGAACTTCTGTCACTGGCTTCGCACAGTGTAGTTCAGACATTGCGCGTCTTTCCAAATACGCCACGATAGCTTGAGCGGGTTCATAAGGTCGACGATGTGGTCATTTTCAAACTTTCTCAAACGTTCAAGACCTTACTAGAAACGTTTACGCGACATCTCAAATGCTGTCCCACCTTCAGTCTAGACAGACATATTTCCACGACTCTGTTAGGGCATGTTTCCGTATATTATTTGCTGCACTATTCAAAGGAACTCCCTTCTCGGACATCTATGCAAGTAATTACTATCATATCATACGAAAAATACTGCGAATTTCATTTCTCTGATCTATTACCAAGGTCGAGAACATTAATATGCTGGTGTTCGAAACGGTGCTAGGCAGTTCAAATCCTGGACGATGAACAAATTTCCATAACAAATTAAATGCATCGAAATAAAATTGATTTATTGGTGGGAGCGAAATCAATCGAAATACGCTGATTCGAAACGATACAAGTCAAACCGGCCAGATACGTTGAACTTCCATCACAATAAACCCATGGTGAAGATTGGAAATTTGCGCAAGACCGAGACACGAACCATATTTTCCGGCTTTCCTTAAAACTTGTATATTCGGTTCGAACCCGGCCTGGAGCATATTTTCAACTGTCGGTATAGGCTTAGAACAAACATTCGTCAGTAGAGTTTAGTTAACAAGAGCGAAGAGGTTTTAACATACGATTCGTGCTCGAAGTTTAAATCCCAAATTTCTCTGCCGTGTATTGTGGAGAAAGAGTACGTGAAATAGTTGATGGTAATCTGTTGGTCGGAATAGCACGCTGAGCTCGTTAGCCCTCTTTGTTTTCATCGAGAAGATGGGGCTGTAAGCCGACGCCAATTTCCGTACTCTCTCTTTGACATCAACAATGCATGTGTAACAATACAATGTCATCATAAACGATTGGATCAATTCCATAAATTCTCTATTGCTACGTTAACTGCCATATTATCACAAAACTGAACACTCATATAGAAAAACTCAGAAAGTTTTGTATTGTTACAGCCAAACTTCAGATTTCTGCCACGAGAGCACAGAAGTGAGCATTCGGGCAAGATGGCGACAGGCGCCGTGAAAGCGTATGTCGTGCCTGAAATTGATTCGCATCAGTCTGCCGTAACAGTGCAACAACATTTCAGAACGAAGTTCAACCAAAGTCCACCAACTGCCAACTTTATGATGCTAATGGCAGGCGCAGCTTAGCGCTCCATAATGCTTCTGCAAGGGGAATCGACGGGTCGGCCGCCAGTGAGTGAAGAAACGGTTGAACGCGTACGGGCGAGTTTCGCACTTAACCCACAAAAATCGACGAACAGAGCAAGCAGACAGCTGAACATACCACAACCGACCTTTAAGAAGATCTTAAGGAAACGACTGAAGCTGAAACCTTACCGCTTGCAATCGATATAAGCCCTGAGTCCCTATGACAAAGTCAGAAGCTTTAAATTTTTGGCACTGTTGCAACAGCTTAGGGAAGAGATTGGGTTTTGCGCGAAACTCATCTTTAATGAAGAAGAAAAGTTTATTGTGAATGGCAAAGTGAACAGGTAGAACGTGCGCATCTGGGGGACAGATAAACCACGCGCTATCGTGCAGCACATTTATCAGAAGTTAGTGTGATCTGTACAGTCTCACACTTTTAAGTCTTTTGTCTCTTCTTCTTCTGCAAACATACCGTTGAAGGACACGTGTATCGGGCCATATTGTAAAACTGGCTCATGCTACAACTGGTGGGCATCGTGGACTTTATCTACCAACAGGATGTTGCTCCACCGCACGTCCACCATGATGTACATGAATCCTTAAACAGGAAATTGGGAGACCGATGGATCGGTCATGGTGGGATTGGTGATAATCAATTCAAGTCATGGCCTACATGTTCTCCTGGCGTAACCCCATGGCACTTGTGTATGTGAGGTTATGAGAAAGATTGAGTGTTTATACCTCCTCGACCAATAAACCAACCAGAACTGCGAGCTCCCATCAACAGTGTTTTTGACCTGATTTATTGGGAGATGCTGTGCCGAACATGGGAAGAGACTTATTATCGACTTGATATCAGCAGTATCTCTAGGAGGACAGAAGTGGAGCACTTGTAATATGGAAAAACATTTTTAGTTTTTCTATATTTGTGCAAACGAGGAGCGTTTGAAAAGTCAGTGCAAAAATAAAAACTACTTATGTGTTTGGGGTAAACCTTTTTAATTTTTCGACATAGCCTCCTTTTAGACTTATACACTTCGTCCAACGCTGTTATAATTTGCTTATCCCTTCTCAACAATAGGAATTGTCCAAGTCTGCAAAACAACTATTAGTTGCTGCAGTCACCTCCTCATCTGAATAAAGTCTTTGACCTGCCTGCCATTTCCTCAAATTGGGGAACAAATAGGAGTCCGAGGGAGCCAAGTCTGGAGAATAGAGTGGATGTGAAACGGGTTGGAATCCTATTTCCAATAATTTTGCGACCACAACTGAGGTGTGTGCTGGTGCATTGTCGGGATGGAAAAGGACTTTCTTGCGGTCCAATCGCCAGAGTTTTTCTGGCAGCTCGGTTTTCAAACGGTCCAATAATGATGAATAATATTCACCTGTAATAGTTTTACCCTTTTCCAGATAGTCGATGAGGATTATCCCTTGCGAATCCCAAAAGCCAGTCGCCATAACCTTTCCGACCGAAGGATTGGTCTTCACTTTTTTAGTGCAGATTCTCCCTTGGTAACCCATTGTTGTTTAGTCTCAGGAGTATAGTAACATGTCCGTGTTTCATCCACAGTGACGAAACGACGCTTATAGTCCTGTGGATTCTTCCTGAAAAGCTGCAAACCATCCTTGTAACACTTCACATGATTCCGTTTTTGGCCAAGCGTGAGCAATCGCGGAGCCCATCTTGCGGATAGCTTCCTCATGTCCAAATGTTTATGCAAAATATTACTTACCCGTTCATTTGAGATGCCCACAGCACTAGCAATCTCACGCACCTTAACTCTTCTGTCATCCATCACCATATCATGGATTTTATCAGTGATTTCTGGAGTCGTAACCTCCACAGGGCGTCTAGAACGTCCAGCAACACTTGTGCCCATATGGCCACTCCGAAAATTTTGAAACCACTTATAAACTGTTCTAATCGAAGGTGCAAAGTCGCCGTAATGTTTATCAAGCTTCTCTTTAGTCTCCTGAGGCGTTTTGCCTTTCATAAAGTAATGTTTAACCGCCACACGAAATTCTTTTTCGTCCATTTTTTGACCATCACTCGACTTCCTTGATTCACACGAATGCCGAGCACAAAGAAATAGACCAATATGCTGAAACTTGGTGTGCTTTCTTTCCAAAGATGCTACTAACTAAACATGACCTCCATATGCACCGGTGATGCCATCTCTCGGACTTTACACTGACTTTTCGAACGCCCCTTATATGTCAAATAATACAGCTACAGAAAATAAGTGTTCAGTTGTTTATAATAACCTCGTATTCGCAACATCTACGGCTACAATGATACTCTGCAAGTCACCGTACGGTGCGTTGCAGAGGGTACCCTGTACCAATACTAGTCATTTCCCCTTCCAGTTGCACTAGCAAGTAGAGCAAGGCAAAAGCGACTATCTTTATGCCTCCATATGAGCCCTAATTTCTAGAATCTTATCTTTGTTGTCCTTACCCCCGATGTATGTTGGCGGTAGCATCCTGATTTAAACAAGTTTCGTTAACACTAACTTTAGGGTATTAAATGAGGAACACGGCACAGTTACGCGTTCGCAATTTGATTTGACCAGTGGGCGAATTTTTCATTGGTGGACGGAACGGAGCGGGTTTCAGTAAGCCTCGTGTGATGAATTGTACAGCAGTTTGGTTGAAATGGAGCGAGTGTATAGTCTGGAAGGCTGACAACGTCTGGGAGAGCTGCGCACTGATCCCAAGCCTCTTCATAGAAATTAAAGCAGTCACCAAGCCGAATAATGTTTAGAACGTGACTGTGCTGTACTAGGCGTGAACCGGTTGGAGGTGGTCTGCTGCTCAACCATTGAACAGTCTTACCTAACCGTAGCGCGGGATTAGCTGAGCGGTCTGTGGCGCTGCAGTCATGAACTGTGCAGCTGGTCCCTGCGGCGGTTCAAGTCCTCCCTCGGGTATGGGTATGCTTGTGTGTTTGTCCTTAGGATAATTTAAGTTAAGTAGTGTGTCAGCTTGGGGACTGATGACCTTAGCAGTTAAGTCCCATAAGATTTCACACACACACACACACACACACACACACACACACACACACACACACAGCTTACCTAACCAGTTATAGGCGGCCAACAACTGAAATTAGAATCCGACCCAAGATGCAATTCGGCAGTTTACACTTCAACAAACGTTGTTGGAGGTGAAAAAAGTGGCAAGTAACAGATAATAATTCTAGGATTGGCTGGGAAGCTAACCAGAGACCATTCGATTTGTGGTCTCGCAGTTTACCACCGAGCCACCATACCGCAGCCAACTGACGCCATGTATGAGAAATTTGTTCGGCGGACAGTCGAGGTCGCATGGTCTTGCGGCCCTTATTGTGAAGCTACTTTCTTTGTGCTGCTGGTGAAAGTAAGTTACTTCCTTCTAGCAAGCACATCTTAATGGATTCTGCAGACATCACACAGATTTCCTTCTTGATAGAAGATCCTTGTTTAAGGTGGCTCGCTGAAAAGGCAACAGACTCTTATTTGGGGGGACGGCAGATCATATCCCCGTCCGGTAATGCAGATTTGTATCTTCCATGATTTCCCTAAATCGATGTTGGCGAACGCTGGAGCGATTCCTCTAAAGTTCCATGTCTGGGTTCCTTCCCTATACAACCCCAGTCCCAGCCTGTGCTCCGTCTTAATGACTTCGACGGCATGTGAGGTCTAATGAGTTCATCGTCGCTCGCATGTTCAGACCTCATCTTCCTTCATTCCTTTATTAGTGGAAGATCTGAACTCTGCTTACAGCAAGCTCCCAGGGCCAGTTTCGAGTTTGGTTTTAACAAATGTGGGACAAATGTTTCATCGGTCTTTTGAAGTATGTGCAGTGCACTGCCCAATAAGCATGTCTGGTATCTGGATTGTGATAGGCGACTGGAACTTGAGTTCTGCTGCTTCAGAGTAACTGTTAACGTTCTACTAAGTCTCATGAGTGAAGTAGCAAAGTGAAAATACCCGAAAAGAATTCTCAACTTTCGTAGCTCCTTACCCGCTTGCGCCCCCTTTAAACCGTGAACTGTGAGGCTACACGACGAGAAATCAAGAAGCGAATGGGGAGCGGAGTGAACATCAGGGTATTGCCCAGCCAACAGCGCGGAAACAGCCGCTCAGTAATGGGTATCGGATCTCATGGCAAATACCTGCGCACAATACGTCCTCGGCAGGTGGAGCGAAGGCGCAGTTCGGGGAAATTAAAAGGAAAACTGCGCGCCCGATCCGCCGGTAATAATCCGGCGGCCACGGCCAGCAAAGCCGGCCCTCGACCGGCCGCCACAATGGGGCTTACCACGCAGCCACTCCAGCCTCAAGACGCACCTGTGTTATTATCCCTCATTTGTGCTCAAATTGGGCTTAGTTGTGTTTGTGCAACAAGTCAATTAACCGGCTTATTACGGATTCCGTGTAACGAGCAATTGACGCGCAGGGGCATGTGGCGGGCGCTAGCGGCAGCGGCGAGCGCCGGCGGTCGATGTGGCAACAGCGGAGCGCGTGGCCACGCCATTGGCCGGCGGGAGCGGCGCGGCGCGTGCCATGTGCGCTGTTGCCGAGCAACGGGCGCCGCCGCCGCGACGCTATCGACCGCGCTGCCACCTGGGAAATGCGCCCAGGCACTAATTTTAATTCCCACCACCGGCCGGCCTGCTGAGGCACAGGCGTTGCGAACTCTGTTTCTGCTTTTGTCGCGTCTAGGGAGAGACGAACTTGGCTGGTAAGTCGAAGACTTATACGAAATTCTGTATTCGTTTCCGTAGCTGAGCTTGCTAATCTACAATCGTGTAGTGATATGCGTCCTAGAGGTAACTGGTTCAAATCACACCAGCAGAAGATATTTCCGTAAATAGCATTTCGCCGACAAAGCGACGAGATGTGCTACGTAATTTCTGATCTCTGAACTGTATGCCATTGTCTTAAGTTAAAATCTAAATCCTTCTTAATCAGAGGTCACTTAAGCTTCGCAGTGAATGAAGAAACAGTCTTGAAATTTCACATACACTACTGGCCATTAAAATTGCTACACCACGAAGATGACGTGCTACAGACGCGAAATTTAACCGACAGGAAGAAGATGCTTTGATATGCAAATGATTAGGTTTTCAGAGCATTCACACAACGTGCTGACATGAGGAAACTTTCCAACCGATCTCTCATACACAAACAGCAGTTGACCGGCGCTGCCTGGTGAAATGTTGTGATGCCTCGTGTAAAGTAGAGAAATGCATACCATCATGTTTCCGACCTTGATGAAGGTCGGATTGTAGCCTATCGCGATTGCGGTTTATCGTATCGCGACATTTCTGCTCGCGTTGGTCGAGATCCAGTGACTGTTAGCAGAATATGCAATCGGTGGGTTCGGGAGGGTAATACGCAACGCCATGCTGAATCCCAACGGCCTCGTATCACTAGCAGTCGAGAGGACAGACATCTAATCCGCATGGCTGTAACGGATCGTGCAGCCACGTCTCGATCCCTGAGTCAACAGATGGGGACGTTAGAAAGACAACAACCATTTGCACGAACAGTTCGACGACGTTTGCAGCAGCATGGACTATCAGCCCGGAGACCATGGCTGCAGTTACCCTTGACGCTGCATCACAGACAGGAGCGCCTGCGATCGTATACTCAACGACGAACCAGGATGCACGAATGGAAAAACGTAATTTTTTCGGATGAATCCAGGTTCTGTTTACAGCATCATGATGGTCGCATCCGTGTTTGGCGACATCGCGGTGAACCCACATTGGAAGCGTGTTTTCGTCGTCGCCATACTGGCGTATCGCCCGGCGTGATGGTATGGGGTGCCATACCTACCCATCATTCGATACCTGCTAAATCCTACATTTCAGCAGGATAATGCACGACCGCATGTTGCAGGTCCTGTACGGGCCTTTCTGGATACAGAAAATGTTCGACTGCTGCCCTGGCCAGCACATTCTCCAGATCTCTCACCAATTGAAAACGTCTGGTCAATGGTGGCCGAGCAACTGGCTCGTCACAATACGCCAGTCACTACTCTTGATGAACTGTGGTATCGTGTTGAAGCTGCATGGGCAGCTGTACCTGTACACGCCATGCAAGCTCTGTTTGACTCAATGTCCAGGCCTATCAGTGCCGTTATTACGGCCAGAGATGGTTGTTCTGGGTACTGATTTCTCAGGATCTCTGCATCCAAATTGCGTGAAAATGTAATCACATGTCAGTTCTAGTATAATATATTTGTCCAATGAATACCCGTTTATCATCTGTATTTCTTCTTGGTATAGCAATTTTAATGGCTAGTAGTGTAAAATGAGTCGGGGTACACTAGCTGGAGGTCAGTACATGCTACTTTTGTTCAGATGCTGCGTCTGTTGGTGGGCTAGGTTGAGTGTTAGGAGTGAGAAGAATTTTTTTTAGAGAGTGGTGGGGTAGTAAACGCCCTTCGCTGCCCCTTGTAGACTTTGGCTCAACATTGTTTCTACTATTCCCTCATTTTCGTTCAGAACTCAACAGGTGCACGAACGCAATACTGCACTGTAGAAGTGCTCTGCGAAATCATCCGTAGGCTACGCACACTTAATGCTTCAAAAGAAGTTGGACGAAGATTATTGTGAAGTACTCCACTGGGTGTCTTCCAACGAGTGGAATGCTGCGTATCACAACCACTAGCAAGTATGAGCCTGGCCTTTATAAAGTCCCTACCACGGAATTTTAAGTATTAAGTAAAACTGAACGTGTCAACGAAATCTTACTGCACGAGTTGACAAGCCAAGCTGTAAACTTACTATGAGGGTCATGACCTGCGTATAAACGTGTCATGGAGACAGAGAATCTATTGGCCACCACCTTCTGATATTGTCTACCTAAACTAAATGGAACACTTAGCACAAGCCAGTGATACGGTAATGAAATTTTCCTCTTGCTTCGGAGTTACACGAGGCCCGAACTGTGTAATTCTGGCCAGTGGCTGTAATTTGAAAAATAATCAGTTTTACGTTTTTTGCGAGGTACTGACATACTTTTTTGGTTCATATTTCTGTTTATTTTCACGCTCTCGTGTATCGAGAAAGACTCGTCGGCGTCGAACTAAACTCTGAGTACAAAAACTGGCACTCGTCTACTTAATATCTTTCCCGATATATGGAGATCTCGAACAGAGCGTGAAATCTGAAGCACCTTCCTGTTCAAATTGAATCATGTAAAGTATATTTGGAGGATCTTTCTCGACAATTTGCGAAATTTTTCAGAACAATGAGGAGTGAATCATCCTATAGGTGGAGCATAGTGAATTGTCAGCTCCGACAAGCTGCGACACGGCCTCTGACGCGGAATCCGAGATTGTATGCAAGTGATTAGCTTCCATGTCTTCAGCCGAAAAAATGGTCGCTTTTACAGCCCAGAATAGGTCACTCCTATTTAGTGCTGCTGACTGTTAAAAGGAATTAGTCACAGTAATCGGACAGCACCTAAAGAAAGGTGCAAGAAGTTCGTACAGAAACCAGCACACGGTGCAAAACCTGCTGACATAGTTTAATGTACAAGTACACTCTACGTATAAATCTACAGATACACTCTGCAAGTCACCTTAGAAGTATGGTGTGTGGAGTGTTTGATCATCATGTCTCCACTTTCCTACACCAGTCGCGAATGCTGCGCAGGAGGAACTGCTCTATGCAAGCAACCATATGAGCTCAAACGTCTCTGATTTTGCCTTCACTGTCACTTCGCAGAAAGCAATATGCCTGCTGAGTCTTTTACAAACGTATGTTCTCGGAAAAATTAATAATAAACTACGGCGTGATGCACAAAGCCCTGCTTGTAGCATCTGCCACTGTAGCTGGATGAGCAGTTCTATAACACTATCGCATATACTAAAACAAGTGACGAAACACGCTGCTCTTCTTTGTATCTTACTACCGTATTACTCCAGCTTGCTAGGGACCCCAGACTGAGAGGCGATGCGTATCTGTAAAACTATAGTTTTGTGAATTACCTCATTAATGGGTGGTTTACACACCCCAAGGACCCTTCGATGAATCTCGCAAGGAATCCCTTGAGTGCGAGGTCGCAGAGGGCCAATGATGTTTTTGGAATTCGAAGCGCCACATGTTGTCTACCATGCAACCAAGATATTGGCTGCTAATGGTAACAGAGAGCGAGACTCGAGGTATCCCACAGTAAGCACAATATGAGGCTACGGAGCGTAGTTGACGTGCTTAGTAACTCAAAACAAGCGATACAGTGCTAGTGACGTTGATACAAAGTAGAGGAATGGCAAAAAAAAACATCGCATTATATCTACAACAGTTGCTGAAGTTGACATTTCATCAGAAAGGAACCCAAGGAATTTCACAGAGTGAGTAATAAGTGGCAGATTAAGTACTTTTCTCCTGAGGGGAGAAGGGGGAAGGGTAAATTGGGCAGCTGTCATACCCTCCCCTCGCTGAGTACGGCCTTGGTTGAAGGGCTTTCATCAGACAGTGAGTCACCCCACGTGAAACAGCTGACAGTGAACCAGGAAATGATATGGGGTTAACCAAATAATGAAAAAGAAACGACACAGAAGATGAAGACGATCACCGTACGAAGCGAGTCAATTGCCTCGATTTAGAATGTTTATGTCCGACAGCTCATTTCTATTCTGTAGTAAAATAGAGAGTTTAATTCAGCATATTATTTAACACTGCTCTAGCACCGGCACTATGCTATTGGTTTCTGCTGAAATGGATCATCTGCTCATTGTCACACTAAGTGGCGGAATACTCACTAAGTAAAATAAAAAATAATTAACTAATATTAACTAGTCTAACGGTGACTTAGTAATAGGTCATTGATATTATCAAACTGCAACAACTTTCAGGCAGATAGCATTTTTTTCCGTAGGTCTGGGTAACTTGCCTAGAACCCTCGCATTTAGTTTCCGTTTGAAGCTGTAGCAAAGTGGAACTGTTCGTTTCTCCTGTGACAGCAATTATAATATGAAACTTTTCAGTTGCTAAAGGACTGTAACACATTATGCAGTTTCGTTCAATATTTTTTGTATAGCATGGACAGCGGTTTGGCGACAATATGGTGAAACATTTCCAATTAGAGCTCTACTCGCATCCATTAGGAGACTGACTGATGAGAATCCATTCCTATTTACGCAGATAGTTTTATCATTATATCACTTCAGCCGTCTCTCTACACACCCCGTTTGTCTTGGACATGAACCGTTCTTTCCCTTGAGGTGTATAATTAACTAAGACATTTTGCAAGTGATGCAGTTATGTGAAGTAAAATACTATGTGGAAAATGGTTCTCTTATGTTCATTCAGATATTGATAAGATTTATAATTGGAGCACAGACCGGCAACTTGCTTTAGAGGCTTATAAATATAAATTGTGCACTTCACAAAACGAAAAATGTGTCATCCAAATAGGGTAATATCAAGGAGCTTCTCATGGAATCGGTAAAATTATACAAATACCTGGGCATAACAGTTTGTGGGTATATGGAATGAAATGATCACGATGGGTCCATCGCACGGTTCATTGGTAGGATATTTGAAAAATGCAGACAGTTAGCAGAGGACATTCTCCACAAAACATTCGTGCGAACCATCCTAGAATATTGCTGAAATGCGTGGAGCCCATACCACACAGAGCAATCAATGGACGTTGAGCTTACAAAATGGACAGCACGAAGTCACACTGGACTAGTTGACTCGTGGAAGGGCGCTACGGAAGTGTTGATGAACCTGAATTGGCAGCCGCTAGAAGATAAACGTTTATTACCCCACGAAAATTGACATACAGAATTTCAAGCGCCAATTTTAAGTGAGGAATCTAGGAATATACTACAGCTTTCCAGTGATTTTAAAGACATGGTTAGTTTTCCCACGCTCCATACGTGAATGCAACGAAAAGAGATCGTAATGCTTATTACAACGTGTAGTACCATCTGACTTGCACTTGACAATGGTTCGTAGAGTATGTATGTAAATGTAGGTCTGGTCTACCTACATTGTATTCAGATCATCATTTAAAAACCGATTCCTATCTCCAGAGATGCAGCTGGCGATTGGTGGTTGAAACTTAGCATCCTAGGCAACTCTCAGAAACAAAACAAAATAAGAAGGAAGAAAACGAGAAGACAAGAGGGGGAAACGGAGCTGCGCAGAGAGTTGCCATTAAAAAGCTCTTGGCATTCCCTTCACGTATGTTTACAAAGCTCCCTCGTTTGGGGTAAGCAAGCCAAAGCCACCCCTGCCTTGATGTCCCTTCTGTATGTTTCATCGTATAACAAAACGAGGAGGCGCACACCTCCAGGCAGTGTCGAAGGCAGCGCGAAACATATCGTTAACAACCCTCTCGTACTTTGCCCAGATAAGGTATACAAAGTTGGTTAAGAGAAAAGCAGGACGTGATAAATATGGTTGTCGTGCACACGTGGAACGTAAGGTATGGTACAAAAAGGACATGAAAAAAATATTGGTCTGATTTACATGTAGAACATGAAAGGGTCACAATCTACTGACATACTGATACGAAGCACAATTTGTTTGCGTTTAACATCAGATGAACATTGAAATTTCATGAACTCCATTGCTCAGTCTTCCTGGGAGAATTAATAAGTATATACTGCAGAAAAGCGATGCGGAGAATGATACGTAAGCCGAATCAAATGAAGCTGTTTCTTATGAAGCTACTCCACAGATACATTTGAAAGTCTTGCATAGTTAATGAAGTGTAATTTCTGTTATTAACTTTTTCCGTCATTAGTCTCGGTACTCGGAAGTTACTTGTAAAAAAAAGTCACCGAGTTACCAATAGTAACATATTTCGGTAGTTGTGTTCATGATTGTGTGTTAAACCATTAAAACACCGCCAGCCGCTGTGGCCAAGCGGTTCTAGGCGCTTCAGTCTGGAACCGCGCTGCTGCTACGGTTGCAGGTTCGGATCCTGCCTCGGGCATGGCTGTGTGTGATGTCTTTAGGTTAGTTAGGTTTAAGTAGTTCTAACTCTAGGGGACTGATGACCTCAGATGTTAAGTCCCATAGTGCTTAGAGCAATTTGAACCATTAAAACACAGAAAACAACCGATAGAAAATAATGGCTGGAATTTGTGTTTGGTAGTCACGAAGCGTCACGATTCCATTACTAAAAATTTAGGATAAAATCTTGTGTATTTAATTTGTCAACATAACTGTCAGGAATGCAACATCCAAAGATGTTATAAAAAAAAGGAAGCATTACTTTTTGACTGACACTGCTGCATAGGGCTGTATGCACTGAAGGACGCTGAAACAACGTAGTTACATTAAGCAATTAAAGGAAGTTCCACTTCCTTCCACCAGCTGAAAAACTGTCAGCAGAACGTGAAATACTTCCTGTTTTGACGTCAGTATGATATTTGTCGCCTGATGACGCTTGTTGGTTTCTTTAATGGAGTGACTGTTTGTGTAGTCGGTTAGAAAGTTGAAGTTTCCCCTACGAAACGCAATGGCAACTGAGAATGAAGACAATGCAAGTAGTTTTATCAGAACGACAGCAACAGCGTGCTGCATTGCTTGAATATCGCCGACAGAAACAGCTGCGAAGAGGCCCCATGCCAATAAATGGGATAAAAAACACATGTCAATAAATGGAATAAAAACGCATGTCAATAAATGGAATAAAAACGCATGTCAATAAATGGAATAAAAACACATGTCAATAAATGGGATAAAAAACACCATAAAGAAATCGGAAGAAACAGATGAATTAGGTGATGCAACAGGGAGAGGAAGGCGGCCCATTCCCATGGCAGTTGTTGATGATGTTGCTGTAGCTACAGCTGACCGTTCAGCACGTGCCTGAGATTATGCAGCCAGTGGTCGAGGTGGGGCGCGGGAGTTGTATCTTACCTGGTCGACAGTTCAAAAGAATTTGCTGCGTTTTTCACATTGGTATTCATATAAGATGCAGAATGAGCACCATATGAATCCCCAAGACAGGCTACAAAGCCGTCACTTCGCCCTTCGTCTTTTCGCACGCATGGAAATGGATGTCATGTAGTTGGACTATATTTTTTGGGGCGAGGGAGTTACATTTTACTCTCCACGGAGCCGTCAATTGACACAAATGTCGCATTTGGGATTCTACTCCGCCACTCGTTGTGCAGGAAAATCCACTGGATTTAGCTTACCTGACTTTGTGATGTGGTTTCAAAAGCTCTTTCATTTTCGGTCTGCTTCTCCTCGAGGGGATGACACCTCGCGGGCATGTTAGGTGTACAATGACATCTGCACGTTGGAAGGACCTCAACGTGGAACGTATGTTTCCAGCTTTGCAAGAAAGCAACTGCGTCCACACTTTTTTCTGCTAGATGAGGCGACACCAAATGTCGCTTGCAGGTGAAAGATTTCCTTCAAGAAACCTTCGGTAACGACCTCATCTTTTCTAGGCAATTTCGAGATGTGTATCCTTTCAGATCCTCCGACCTAAATGCGTGAGACTTCTCTTCTGGTTGGAGGGGATATTTGAAAGAACATGCATCTCAGGGATGTATCCGTATTCTTGTTGATCTGAAGGATAGCATGCGACGGCATGTCACTCGAGTACGACGACATATCAATCTGATTACACCAGATATGCTGCGAGCAACACAGACCATGCCCTGTTAAGGATGCATCATGTTACTGAGTAGGGAGACCATACTGAACGCACGTTGTAACAACATACATGAAATGCATTCACAGTTGCGAGTAAGAACAACCAACGGCTGTGTAATGGAATGACGACTACAAAAAATTTGTGTCGAACCCGGACTTTAAACTGGATTTTCCGCTTATTGCCAGAGGTCGCCTTACCATTAGGCTGTCCGCGTTCAGACCCAAAACTCCACAAGCCGTCAGACATGCTTATACAACTTCCACTCGTACATCCATTATGTATGCCCTTGTACAGGTAGTTGAGAGTTGCTTACATGGTGTCAGCAGATTAATAAACAGACATTGTTTAATCGGTCGGAGACCTACAAGGTGCATTCCACTGACCTCTGGTCACAGGAGAGCCCGTAAAGGCTGGTGTCAAGAACGCACATATGGTCATTGCAACAGTGGTTCCAGGTATGTTCACGGACGAGTCCAGGAATAGTCTGAACAGTGATTCTCGCTGGGTTTTCATCTGGCGTGAATCATGAACCAGATACCAACCCCTTAATGTCCTTGAAAGGGACCTGTGTGGAGATCGTGGTTTGATGGTGTAGGGTGGGATTATGAATGGTGCACGTACACCCCTGCATGTCTTTGACAGAGAAACTGTAGCAGCTCAGGTGTATCAGGACGTCATTCTGCACCGCCTTTTCAGGGGTACAGTGGGTCCAACCTTCTTCCTGATGGATGATAGCGCACAGCCATCGTGGAGGAGTACTTTGAAACAGAAGGTATCAGGCGAATGGAGTGGCCTGCCTGTTCTCCAGACCTTAACTCCATCGAGCACGTCTAGGATGCTCTCGGTCAACGTATCTCTGCACCTCTTCAAACCCCTAGGACACTTAAGGAGCTCCGACAGGCACTGATTCAAAAATGGGAGGCTATACCCAAGCAGCTGCTCGAGCACCTGATCCACAGTATGCGAACCCGTTGTGCGGCCTGTGTACATGTGCATGGTGATCATACCCCATATTGATGTCGGTGTACATGCGCAGGAAACAGTGGCGTTTTGTAGCACGTGTGTTTCGGGTCGGTTTTCTCAACTTATCACCAATACAGTGGACTTACAGATCTGTGTCGTGTGTGTTTCCTATGTGCCTATGCTATTAACGCTAGTTTTGTGTAGTGCTACGTTGTGTGGCACCACGTTCTGCAGTTATCCTGAATCTATGAGCATGAGTGTAGCTGCCGACATCGGACAAGCGACTTTCAATTAAAAAGTCTTCTTTGTCCAGGAATATATAGTAATGGATGTACGAGTGAAGCTTGTAGACACTTGGATGATGACGTATGGAAATTTGGGTCTGGCTCGGGTAGCCCAATGCTAAGCCGACCTCTTGCGATAAGCGGGAAATCTGGGTTCCAGTCGCAGTCAAGCACGAAATTTCAATTTCGTCCTTAGATTACTCAGCTGATCGTTGAAAATATTCGCAGCTGCGAATACATTTCGTTTTCCTGCCTCGGACATGGATGTGTGTGATGTCTGTCCTTAGGTTAGTTAGGTTTAATTAGTTCTAAGTTCTATGCGACTGATGACCTCAGAAGTTAAGTCGCATAGTTCTCAGAGCCATTTGAACCATTTTAGCCAGTCTTTTCCTTCGAACATGCTTGCACCTCCGAAGGAACACTGTACTGTACTTCTGAAAAACACAAGCACTTCAGTTTCGTATCGTATCATGTTGTACCTTATGACCATATCCTGATAAACGTTCCATTACCAACGTCATCATGCGTTTGATTGTTCTTTCCCTCGTTTCCCTCTACCCACATCACATTCTGACTGCTTACAGCGCCATACTTTCGCCTAGTGGTGTAAAAATAACTATTACCTCTTTCAGCCGGCCGGAGTGGCCGAGCGGTTAAAGGCGCTACAGTCTGGAACCGCACGACCGCTACGGTCGCAGGTTCGAATCCTGCCTCGGGCATGGATGTGTGTGATGTCCTTAGGTTAGTTAGGTTTAAGTAGTTCTAAGTTCTAGGGGACTTATGACCACAGCAGTTGAGTCCCATAGTGCTCAGAGCCATTTTTTTTACCTCTTTCAGCATACTCCGCGAGCTCATCGATTGATGAATACACCTACGACATTTCAGAGCCCCACGCTGTATGCGTCCTTTCTGCAGCACACGGAACACGTCGGTTTAATTATAACCACCCGGTATTCGGTCGAACATGAAGTGCCCTCTACCACGCATTTTATCGTGTTGTGCTGCGCACGGAAGGGTGGACGTAGAAGTCCTGTTGTAAGAGCGTTCGACTGTCGCAGAGTGAGAGTACGCTTCTCGACGAGACGGAAGTACCCGCCCAGAACTGCCTAGGACAGCGGTTGTGCGTCATCGCCACGTCTGCTTCCCGCGGCACAGTGGATGGAGCGAACGGGCGCCGCGCGCGGGTGGGCGTCGCGGCGCGGCGCGGCGAGGCTCGGGACTTCCCCGGCAGACAATTGGCTGCCGCTAATGGCGCATTAGCGGCCCCCAGGGCGGCGCCGCGGCCAATAACGGCAGCTCTCAACCCCCTGGCGGCCGCGCCAGCGTAAACAAGGCGCTCTTGTTCCCCGCGAACACTGCCCTCCAACAGGCCTTTCTGCGACGCCGAGACGTCACCAGCAGCCAGCACCTTGCCACGACACGTCGTGCCTGTACACTCTTTCTCCAGAGAATAGCCTCGTGACGAAACTTACAGCTTCTTCTTATGATCAGTATGGGACGAAGCATTAAATGGAACGTATACAGTCAATTACAGGTGTCACAAAATCAGCCGTAACAATACACTGAGTGCGGCTGGTCCCGGCGGAGGTTCGAGTCCTCTCTCGGGCATGGGTGTGTGTGTGTTTGTCCTTGGGATAACTTGGGTTAAGTAGTGTGTCAGCTGGGGGACTGATGACCTTAGCAGTTAAGTCCCATAGGATTTCACACAAACAAAAACAAAACAAAAAAATAAATCAATCAATACAGCGAGTTGACAAAAGTCATGGGATACCTCCTAACCTGGTATCGGACCTCCTTTTGGCCAATGTACTACAGCGACTCGACGTCTTCCAAGTCACTGGAAGACCCCTGCAGAAATACTGTGCCAGCCGGCCGGTGTGGCCGTGCGGTTCTGGGCGCTACAGTCTGGAACCGAGCTACCGCTACGGTCGCAGGTTCGAATCCTGCCTCGGGCATGGATGTGTGTGATGTCCTTAGGTTAGTTAAGTTTAATTAGTTCTAAGTTCTAGGCGACTGATGACCTCAGAAGTTAAGTCGCATAGTGCTCAGAACCATTTGAACCCATTTGAAATACTGTGCCATGCTGCCTCCATAGTCGTCCATAAATGCGAAAGTGTTGTCGGTGTAGGATTTTGTACACGAACTGACCTCTCGACTGTGTCACATGTATGTTCGATGGGATTCATGTCGGACTATCTGAGTGGCCCAGTCATTCGCTCGAACGGTCCGGAATGTTTTCCAAACCAATGGCGAACAATTCTGACCCGGTGACATGACATCGTTGTTTGAGAACATTGTGAGACGTGTATATTTCTATTACCTATAGTCAAACCACAATTTATGAAAGATGTTTACATTTTATTAATAGGATTAAGTAGGAATAATTAATATTCGTCATGTTGGAAATAACTGTGGTAGCAGGGAATGTCTGCACGAAACTATTGTTGGCAGGAGAGACCGCACATTGATATAATTTTAAAAACGGCGGGAGAGACCGCGTATGGATGCATTTTAACAAAAGAGCGGGAAAGACCGCGCACTGATACATTTTGTAATGGTAGCAGGGATTGTCTGCAACAGAAAGCATTGTTGGTGGGAGAGACCGCACTTTAGCGTTCGTAGGAAGTCAGTAGTAAGCGAGATGTGAAGCGAGAGGTTGAGAGGAGCGGTGTGCATGCCAGCCACCAGCTATGATTTACAAGAATTTATAAACGGATTTATACAGACATCAGCTAACTATTATCATAAGAGGAACTAATATTATTGAATTATTTTCTTTGCGAAACTCAAGACTACTGAAGGTATGTCTGCGCATTGCTAGTTGTAAGATTATTGTAAAACGTAAGTCCCACTTGAATGTTTGTAAAATCATTTTATTACTAACAGTAAATATTTGAAGTGTTTTCAGAATATTATTAATTTTTGCCTGCAATGTTGCATTACTGATTACAATCCATCCCAAAAACCGTCAACGTAAAACTTTGCAAAATTTTATAGTTGTCAAGAAAAAGTTTAACTATGAATTACGTAACTTCAGTCAAATTAATTAAAGAATAACGTCAGATTTGCTATTAAAGAATAACGTCACCTTTGGTAATAAATACAATCACTTATTATGACAGCCCACCACCAGCTAATAGAGTATAGTAAAACAGAGTAATTATATTCACGTCGCAGTTCGATGTAGCAGTCAGATGGCGATCCAGTAACAGTAAAAAAAGATAAGGAACAGTTTTGGGTTATTGCAGGTAACGACTGAGGGCCGCGACGACGACACATTCTATGTTTCGTCGAAATAATCAGAAAATCACTTTTAATAAGCAACATTTAAATTGTATGCGAAGATTGAGAAAGACAATTAATTTCAAAGGGAAGATTTCATTTGTTATTATTAAGCAAGAGAAAGAAATCCTAAGGGAAGGTTTCATAGGTTATTGTAGAAGTGAAGGTTGTGTAACAAAAGAGATATAGAGGAGACGGGAAGGTTTCAACATTAAGTCCATTAATTACTGCAAATTGCCTCCATGTTGCCGAAAATAATCGTTTCCTGTCAATGAATGGCTTAGTTGGACCAGAGGACCCAGTCCATTCTATGTAAACACAGCCCACACCATTAAAGAGCCACTATCACGTTGCACAGTGTCTTGTTGACAACTTGAGTCCGTGGCTTCGTGGGGTCTGCGTCACAGTTTACCATCAGCTCTTACCAACTGAAATCGGACTCATCGGACCAGGCCAAGGTTTTCCAGTCATCTAGGGTTCAACCGATATGGTGACGCTCCCAGTAGGGGCGCTATAGGCGCTGTCGTGCTCTCAGCAAAGGCACTCGCGTCAGTCGTCTGCTGCCATAGCCCATTAACGCCAAATTTCGCCACGCACTCCTAAAGAATACGTTGTTGCTTGTCTGTTAGCACTTACGACTCTACACAAACTCGCTACTCTCGATCGTTGAGTGAGATCCCTCGGCCACTGCGCTGTCCGTGGTGAGGTAACGTCCGAAATTTGGTATTCTCCGCACAATATCGGGATTTTGAATTCCATAACTATTTCCGAAATGGAATGGCCCTTGGGTCTAGCTGCAACTACTATTCCGCGTTCAGACTCTTAATTCCCGTCGAGTGGCCGTAATAACGTCAGAAACCGTTTCACATGCCAACGCACTGCCCTTTTCTGCATGATGCATGTGATACTCCCGCCATCTATACATGTACATATCGCAGTCGTATGACTTTGGTCACCCCAGAGTAATTTATACGAACAGGAAAAAAAGGTTCAAATCCCTCTGAGCACTATGTGACTTAACATCTGAGGTCATCAGTCCCCTAGAACTTAGAACTTGTAAGTAGGCTGTTTATGTTTTCTCTATGTAAGTAGGCTGTTTAGGTTTTTTATTGGTAACGCCACCTCTGTATGACAATCACTGGCTGTGCTGTGGGCAGTCTGTGTCTGCTTTGCATTGTTGTAATACTCGCCATTGTAGTGTTAGGCAGCTGGCTGTGAACAGCGCGTAGCGTTGCGCAGTTGGAGGTGAGCCGCCAGCAGTGGTGGATGTGGGGAGAGAGATGGCGAAGTTTTGCAGTTTGTCATGAACTGATATATATATATTATGATTTGTGATGATATTAAGGTAAATACATTGTTTGCTCTCTATTAATATCTTTCATTTGCTAACTACCCCTATCAGTAGTTAGTGCCTTCAGTAGTTTGAATCTTTTATTTAGCTGGCAGTAGTGGCGCTCGCTGTATTGCAGTAGCTTGAGCAGCGAAGATTTTTGTGAGGTAAGTGATTTGTGAAAGGTATAGTTTAATGTTTGTCAGGGCCATTCTTTAGTAGGGAGTTTTGAAAGTCAGATTGCGTTGCGCTAAAAATATTGTGTGTCAGGTTAAGCACAGTCATGTAAAATTGTTCAAAGGGGAAGTTTCATATGTCGACCCTTAGCCGAGGATACCTCACTGGAATCTTCTGATTTTTTGTTGTAGTTTGTGTAATTAGTGTAGATTTTGTTTATTGCTAGCGCATAATTGTAGAGAAAATCTCCTTTGTAGTTGCAGTCTTTCATTGTTGTACAGTAAAACAGTTGTGGCATGCATGTAGATTTGCACCAAGTATTTCGCAGCTGCGCTTGCAGTTAACTAGATATTATTTTCAGTGCTATGTTAATGTGTTCTCTTATTTTTGATCTTCAAATTGTGTTTTTCTGTGTTGTCGTGTGAAATACTGTGACAATAATGGCGTGTGAAAAACGTAATACTAGGCTCCAAAGTAAACTGAGAAATGACAGTGAAAATGAAAGCAGTGTGTTAGCGCCACCGAGTAATGAATTAACTGATGTTCAAAGTAGTAATTTGGTAATTGCGCATAGGGAAATGGAGCGGGCGGCAAACAATGGTGTAGACAGTGAAACAGGTAGTGAACAGGGAAGCATTATCGATCGATCGGTCGGCAACAGCTCGCCTCAGGAATCCGAAATGACAGGACACAATTTCGCAAATACTGTAGATTCAGGTTTTGGGTTATCACCGTTTTCTCAAATAAGTCAAGACGCATTTTTTGCTTGTCAAAATGTGAATGTTGCCGGTGCAAATGCACTGCCGAAAAGCGTAGAGAAACAGATTCCAGACACTAATACATTATTATTGCAATTAATGCAACAAATGGAACAAAATCAGAGACAAACACAGCAAAAGCTTGAAAAGTTAGACACAATGGAACAACACCAGAGACAAACACAGCAACAATTAGACACAGTGGAACAAAATCTCAAAAAGTTAGACTCATTGGAACAAACTCTCGAACAAACACGTGAGGATTTAACTGCTGAGTTACATAACATTGAATCGAAATGTCAAAAAGTCTGTAATGACGTGAAAACTCAAATTTGTGAGCATTTTCAACCTATTTTTTCGCGTCATGAAAATGCATTACAGAATCACGAAGCAGCCATAAAAGAACTGCAAACTATTGTTCATGAAAATCACAACACCTTGCAAGCTAAAATTGACTCAGTTGCATCTACCGATTCGGTTACGCAACTTGCAAAAACTCAGGATAACTTAAAGGACACAGTAGATTCGATTTCAACACAAATGGACACTCTGAAACTTGGTTCAGAAAAACACACTGAGGAAATGTGTTCATTATCAGAGAAAGTAGTTGAACTTTCGGATCAGCTAAATAATTTATCTGCGAAGGTAGATGATAATCTGAATGACGCAAAACCGGTAGTCTTTAATGACACAGAACAGAGCGAACAAATTAGGAAACTGAAACAAAATCTGAATCAAATTGATACGCAACACCAAAGAGAAATCCGGGAAGTACAAGATCAGCTGACACAGGTAATACAAGAATTACGTATTTCAGGAGACACTCGCGCTCCAACACGGGAAGAGGGACTTAGAAATACGCAAAAGCCGCAAAATAATAACACAGGGCATTTCGGAAGTTATGAAAGAAATTGGCAATGTGCACCGAATTTTGAGATGGAACGGCCGACACGACCTAACAATGACCAATATGCGACTCGCCGACATGATGATTTTGACTATAAGCTGTTCATTACTACACGTAAATTCAAAACGTTTAAGAATTCTGCCAACGACATTCATCCACAAGCATGGCTCCATCAATTCTCTCATTGTTTTCCTCCCAACTGGTCATTAGAGCACAGATTAGAATTTATGTGTGGCTACTTAGAGAATGAACCAGCTGTAAGAATGCGATCGGTAATTCACGATTGCCACAGTGAAGGAGAGTTTTACCATGCCTTCCTCTCAGCATATTGGTCTCAAGCTACACAAGACCGTGTAAAACATAGCATCATGATGATGAAACACTTTGAACAATCTGAATTTTCCAGTCTTGTCAAATATTTTGAAGACATGTTGCATAAGAATCAATATCTTTCAAACCCATACAGCCCCTCAGAACTCATCCGCATTTGCTTACTCAAATTGCCAGAACATTTACGACATATTATTTTGGCAGGACGTTGCAAAGACGACATTGAAGCTTTTCAGGGACTGTTACAAGAATTAGAAATTGACACTGACAATTGCGGAACGCGAAACCAGGAACACAACAATTACAGGTCACATCCGTCGCAAATCCGCGATGAAAGAAGTAATAACTGGACACGACAAGGCTATTCTCACAACACAAATCGTGACCAAAATAGACACCACCCGTATGACAACCGTTGGCAGAGTAGTAATAACTACAGGGAAAGATCACCTCTCCGTGGTAATGACTATCACAGAGACAATCAGAGAAACAGACAATATGGGAACCAAAATAAATATTATCAGGGGAGACAGAATAACTTTAGACGCAACGGTCCAGCGCGCAGTTTCGATTCAGGGAGAAATTCTCCACCACGTGACCGACAAGAAAGAAACTATGGCATCTACCGACATGACGACAGACGATATGATCGTAACGATAGACCTGAACTGCATCAGAACTGGCGGGATTCAAACAGAGCAGGGCCCTCTCGTCACGGTGAATTTGTAGAAGTTAGGTCTCCAAATCCCAATAACGACGCGCGCCAACAAAGAGACAATAGGCAATGACTCACACCGATGGCAGCCACAAAACGTTCTTATGACACTAACGACGCAGCTGCCGTAGCTAGTAATTACGTAAAAATGGAAGACATTAGGGATATCTTACTCCAGGAACACGACATAAAACATAACAATATTGTATATCCTGTGATTCACATTACAGTAAATGATGTAAAATTTACGGCAGTACTTGACTCTGGCAGTCCCATTTCAGTAATTAGTGAAACAGCCTTTAGCAAATGCAACAAATCGAACGATTGCCCCACACTTCCGTTACGTAAGATTAAATTACAAGGTGCAATCTTTGGAAAAAGTGTAGATGTACGCCAACAAACCAACTTAGAATTCTTTTGTCAAAGCCATAGCTTCTCTACGAACTTTCTTATTGTTCCATTATTGTCGACGGAAATTATATTGGGAGTAGACTTTTTGAATGAATACAAAGCAATCTTAAGCTTTCACGATGCTGAAATAAGTTTAGAGAAAGAAGGTAAGTCAATAGCTTTGAAATTTGAAGACTGGCTCTCAAACCATGACGAGGAAATTAATCGGCTTTACCTTCTGTTAGACAACAGTTCGGACTTTTCTACGGAACTAGACACTAATAATCACTCTGCAAGTACTGACAGGGATGATATCGACGGCGCATTTGACATTAATAAGTTAATTCAGAATAAAATTCAAACAATTGAGAATTGTAATGACACTGATAGGCAGGACCTTTTTGAGATTTTACAAGCACATTCCACAGTTTTTACTCATAAAACAGGAACAATCAAGGGATTTCAATACCAATTTCGTGTTCGTGAGCATACTAAATTTTGTGTTAGACCATATGTAATTCCAGCACATTATAGGGACCGTGTTAGAACAGAAATACAATCTATGCTTGACGAGGGCATTATTGAGCCTGCAGTAAGCTCATACAACAATCCATTACATGTTGTTGAAAAGAAAAATGGATCGATCAGACTTGTCTTAGATTCGAGACAAATCAATACTATCATTACTCCTGAAACAGACAGGCCGCAGACGATGGAAGAACTTCTTCAAAATTTTAATGGTGTAAAAGTGTTGTCTTCCATTGATCTCAGATCCAGCTTTTATCAGATCGAACTTCATCCAGAATGCAGAAAATACACAGCTTTCCTTTGTTTCGGCGTTTGTTATCAGTTTCGGAAACTTCCCTTTGGTTTGAACATTTCTTCAGCAGCATTTATTCGCGGGCTAAATTCCATATTACCTGAGTTCTTAAAACGTCACATCACCTTATATGTGGACGATATTCTAATAGCGGAAGCTTCATGGGAACAACATAATCGCATCCTCAACAGTCTGTTACGTATTTTTGCAGAATCTGGAATTACAGTTAACTTGGAAAAGTCTGAATTCGGTAGGTCAAAGGTGAGGTTTTTGGGACATATTATTTCTTCTGAAGGCATTCAGCCGGATCCTGAAAAGTTAGAAGCAATCAGAGCCATTCCAGTTCCATCCACAAAAAGACAAGTCCGCAGTTTTCTAGGTCTCGTAAATTTTTACCGTCGTTTTCTGAATATGCAAATTCTAGTTACACCAAAACTTTGTTCTCTCACTGGAAAAAATACTATTTGGAACTGGGACGAACAAGCACAGTTGGAATTCAATTCTTTGAAAGAAGCGTTACTTCACGCGCCAATACTAGCTCATCCTGATCTGTCACAAGATTTCTGCCTTAGTACGGATTCTTCTAAAGTCGGTCTTGGTGCCCATTTATTTCAAGAAGCCATAGAAAATGACACTACCGTTCAGAAAACCATTGCTTTTGCTAGCCGAGTGCTAACCAAATCTGAAAAAAATTATTCCGTTACTGAATTAGAAGCTTTAGCTATCGTTTGGGCATTTAACAAATTCCGTTTCTTTCTTTCTGGTAAGCACGTAAAAGTATACAGTGATCATCGTGCATTACAATTTCTTATGTCTTCAAAATTAAATCATGACAGGTTAAAACGTTGGGCATTGTTTCTGCAAGAATTCCGCTTCACAATAGTCTACATTCCCGGCAAGGAGAACATTGTTGCGGACGCACTGTCACGCGCACCGGCTGGGCTTGAGAAAAGTACCACAGAAGGCAACCTCGAGAAAAATTTCAGTATTCTTTACATTCAGAAAGTCGCCTTTGAAAACTTCATCACCACATCTTTAAAGGACATTGCTCATGAACAAGATAAAGATCCGATTTGGAAAGACATCAAGAGCAAATGGCATGAAAGGACACACACAGAGATTCGGCATTATTATCTGGTTAGAAACAACATACTGTTCAAACGCTGCACTGTTGATGACAAGCTATGGGTACTTTGCATTCCTGACGAATTTGTTAATAAGCTCATTTGGTACATTCATTTCAGCTACGCACATTTTGGTCCACGAAAATGTTATCATATTCTTCGAACGACTTGTTATTTTAACAATATGGAAAAGCGAATTCGAAGAGTCTTGTCTATTTGTAAACTTTGTCAAAAGGCGAAACCATCTACTGTCTCACATCGTGCTCCGTTGTTTCCTATCATTCCTTCTAAATTAAAAGAATTTGCTGCTGTTGATCTCTTGGGACCGCTTGTCAGAACACCTAATGGATTTTCGTACGTTCTAGTCGCTGTTGAACTTACTTCAAAATTTGTTTCTTTCACACCGTTACGTAAAGCCACTGGACGGTCTGTATCCAACGCCTTTGTTAAAAATTTCTTACGTGAAGTTGGACACGTTAGTAAAGTCATTTCAGATAACGGACCGCAATTCAGATCTGCTGTTTGGTCACGCATGCTTCGCAACCATAAAATCAAACCTGTTTTTATTTCATTGTACTCACCACATTGTAACCCGTCTGAACGGATTATGAAAGAAATCAATAAGCTTTGCAGACTTTATTGTCACAGAAAGCATCAGCATTGGGACAGATATTTACACTTATTTCAAAATGTGCTGAATGAAATGCCTCATGATTCCACTGCTTTACCACCTACTCTTGTACTAAAGAATGAAGAACCACCGAACAGAATCAGAGAGCTTGTACCTTTCCCAAATACACGTAAACTTCGACACAAAGACATAATTGATTTGGCTCTTAAAAATATAAAATCTGCAGCAGACAAAAGGAGAAAACTACACGGTAAAGCAAATACAAAGAAATTGTATATTGGTCAGAAAGTTCTCATTAAAGCTCATTCATTGTCACATAAGAAGAAACACTTGAGTCACAAATTCTTTCTAGTTTACAATGGACCTTACAGAATCCGACGTATACCACATGATAATTGCGTTGAAGTTGAAATTCTGCGTACTAGGAAGAGTAAAGGTTTACACCACATTTCACATGTAAAACCGTTTATTGAAAGATAATCTGCTTTTTAACTTTGTCTTTGCCATAAAACTTTTCACTTCACATTACTAGTATGCTTTGTCAGACTTAAGAAACTGTTAACATGCAACAATGTTTAAAGTTAAATATCCAGTCTAGAACCTAGGGAACATTTTTAAACAGGAATTACGATTGCATTGTTATAGTGAACAGACGTCACAGTGTTATTGTATTTGTACATTCTTGCTTGTTAGTTGCACGATTACGTAACGACTATCAGGCTTACATACTAAGAACCTATACCAATACTGCTAATGAGATTTTAATGCAACATTTTGGTTTACTTGAAAATACATTCTGGGTTTAATGTACTTTCTGTGAGATACCAGACGGCACAGTGGTTAGTTTAAGTGACAACTACACGGTTTTATCACGACGCTACTAATGAGTGACAATTTACAATGTTGCTTTTGCGGTGTATCTGTTTTATATCTGCACAGTTTTTCTGAATTCTTCTGGAAAGTAAAACAGGTTTTAGTAGTAACTTTTGTGGTATAGCAACAATGAGACAGCCTTTTTTGTGGCACAACAATACGTTACTGTACAGTACTTTCTTCATCACGCCAATAACCATAATAACTATGATATCTATACGCAAAGCATTTCACTTTTGTTTATCATGAGGTAAGTACATTGACTTCTGCAGAACTTAGCTTTCGGAGGACGATAACTACGACACTTCCACAGAGATTATGTTACAAGACGCACAGTTTCGCGCTACAGTACACGCATTTGAGTGATTAATCTTATACTTAAAACACTTATTTTTAAATATTTTTTGAATTACAAAGAAAGTTTTGCGGGATACATTTCATTCCATTGCTGTAATCTGTAACACCTGAGGGTATAATTACATTAATCCTCAGGGGGGTACACGCTTACTTTGTGTACCATGTGTGTGGCAACCACAAGGAACCCTAGCTAATATGGTATTTGCTTATACAACTTTACACATCGGTACCATATTTCTCTAACACAGAATTACACAGCTATCTGATTATTTGACAGAGAAACAAACATTCTTTTTACTACATCAGTGACACATGTTTACGCAATACACAGTTGGGTAACTTCACACTTATGAAACTGTATTTTGTCTGTACTTTGAGAAACGCTCATATTTTTCGGAATCATTGTGATACTATGAGAGCTTTGAATGACGTATTTCGTAAGGGAGCATGATTTTAAAGTACGTTTGAGGTAGATGACACTATTGAAATGAGCAGAGAATTTTTTTAGGCTCAGAAATTATTGGAGGAAGTTACGACGATTTTGAGATTTGACTGAGGTGTTATGATGTTATTATTACGACGACGATGTGTATTATGTTGTTGAGGAATGTTTATTATGCTACGTATTTCTCACGATGAAATATTGAAGAAGTGTCGACGAATATGTATATGTATAATGAGGTAAGGAATAATGAGTAGTGTTTAGGGACTCTGATTTATGAAAAGGATGTTGGAAACCAAGAAACGTACTTTAAGAGTTATGAAATGTGTGACTGTATCACAATGCTGACGAATATTTTTTTTTGGACACTTATATTTATAGGATTTTGTTTCTACAGATTTGCAACGCTAATTCTTGACCTGTGAAATATTTTTAAATGAGACTGCAACGGTAGCAGAATCTCCTGTCGTAAATATTTCCGTACGAAAGTTAAGTGACCACCTGCACGTAATGCGTCGCGGGCACCCAGCTGTGTCAGACGCCTGGAGAAAAAGCCATTATTGCGAGCCCTTTTCAGCGGCACAGGTAGAAAAAAAAAAGGGGACGTGGGACGTGTCAAACACCTGGAGAACAAGCCATTAGGGTGTGCCTTTCATCGCTAATGCGACACCCTCGTTACTTGAAAACATATGATTACTCGCACTTTGTGCTAATTACTGAAATGCTTATGAATTGATGGGAAATATTCGTACATCTGCACACCTGATTATGACAAGCGTCTTTCTATGAGAGTTGAGAGAATTTCTACTAACTTATGAAATGTCACATGACTACTGAATGATATTTTTATGCTTTGCTTTTCATAGTTGCTTATTTCATTTGATATCTGGTTTCCAGCTGTGTTGCAGCATTGCTTTTATAAAATGAAATGCATTTGCTAATGTGAACACTTTCTGTCAACAGATCTATTAAATAATTATTTTATGATCCACATTCTTTAAAAAAGGAGCACTTGGAATGGAGAGAACAATAAGAAGGAACTAGTAACTGCATTCATAATTTTCTTTTCAAGTAATAGGTAACTTTTTGGTAGAATAACTTCTTGTGGTGCACCACTTTAATTACATAGACATTAAGATGTGAATATACATTTCCCTTATCTGCATTGTTGTTTACTGTAATATTTTTTCTGCTTGCGCTATGTCATGTTTCAGTATAAGTTGCTGCTGTTTGCCAGGCATAGTGTTATTGAATTTGACTTTTGCTCATTTATGCTGCTAGCTTTGCCAATTTGCATTTTTTTGCATTGCTGTTTGTGTTGATTTGTTATGTGATGCTGCATTGCCTCGTCCCTTAGTTTAGCATCTGAGCTCAGTAGATTTAAGTTAGCTTAAGAGGGGGTAGCCTCTAAGAGAATGAGTTGCGATGAATTGGAAGAAATGCATTGAGAAAACAGGTTTAGGTAGGATTTTCTTGGAAATAAATGTTGAGGTAAGAAATGTGTGAACATATAAATACAGAAAGCATGCTTAGATAGAATTTTTTTGGTGGAAACAAAGGATGAAATAAGAGGAAAGATATATGAAGTTTTGGGTTGGACTGCAGTACCAAATGTTACACTGAAAACGAACCCTGTCCTTTCCTATTGGTGTTATCCCACTATGTGTTTGTGTACCCTTGAGTATTTGTTTTCTTCCTGTCTCTGTGTACTGTTTCATAGAATTTTTTTCTCTTCTAATACTAAGCTATATTCACTATGAGGAGGAATACTGTTATCCTCAAATATAAGTTGCATTAATAATATGTTATTTTCTTTGTAAAGTTGTTTACAATTCTGTTCTGTTTCAATGTTCATGTGTGAAATTAATGTTTCGAAAACTATTCTCATTATTTTATGTATGTACTTATGTCACTATTTTTGTAACACTGACGTATATGTCTATTTCTATTCTTTTGTAAAGCCTGTGTTACTGCAATTGTTATCTATATTGCTATGTTTTTAATGATGTATTTTGTACCTTTGTTATTGTATTCTTCTGTTATAAAATTGTAATTGTCACCAATTCATGATATTATTAACTTGTAAGTTCCATTTCACTGCACACGTTTCTGTTGGTCATAGTATATGGACAATATGTGAGAAGTTGGGACTGTTAGTGTTTGCACGTGTGTTACTAATTCAGCAAGGGACTGGATAACAGCATTGCTTGTTCTAAGGACAATTCCAAAAACTTTGTGAGTGCACAAGTGGTGGATTATGGACTTGCTATATTCTCCGCAAGACTCTTCAATGGTGAATGTGCACCTGCACAATCGCAACAGATGGCTGCTGGCCATCTCTACAAGGACTACAGTGGGTCTGCACCTCTGGTGGCCCACCAATACCGTAATCTCTACAAGGACTACAGTGGGTCTACATCTTTGATGATCCATCAATACCATTATTTCTACAAGGACTGCAGTGGGTCTGCACCTCTGGTGGCCCACCAATACCGTAATCTCTACCAGGACTACAGTGGGTCTGCTCTGTGATGACCTACCTACCAATATTCTTCCAAACTTCGAATGACTCTGCTGTGGGTTTGCTCTGTTGTGGCCCATTACCTGTATGCATATCAAGAGTCAGCACTGTCTTTCCATTGGAAGGACAACACTACTTCTTCAAGACTGCATGGAAATCCACTACTTCTATGTGCATTTTCTTTTACTGCTTGGACTTTGAGAAAAACTCTGCATTTTTACTGTGATGAACAATGTGGACTGTCTTTATGGACTGTGAGAAATTTTGATCTTTTGACCAACATAATATTAATAAGTGTGTGCATTTTATATCTTTGTTACTGTAATTGTGAAAAATTTTTGTCAAATCTGTATTGGCCAGTGCCCAACACCATTTGTAAAAATTTTTGTGGGGAGCATGGGGGCTATGTAAGTAGGCTGTTTATGTTTTCTCTATGTAAGTAGGCTGTTTAGGTTTTTTATTGGTAACGCCACCTCTGTATGACAATCACTGGCTGTGCTGTGGGCAGTCTGTGTCTGCTTTGCATTGTTGTAATACTCGCCATTGTAGTGTTAGGCAGCTGGCTGTGAACAGCGCGTAGCGTTGCGCAGTTGGAGGTGAGCCGCCAGCAGTGGTGGATGTGGGGAGAGAGATGGCGAAGTTTTGCAGTTTGTCATGAACTGATATATATATATTATGATTTGTGATGATATTAAGGTAAATACATTGTTTGCTCTCTATTAATATCTTTCATTTGCTAACTACCCCTATCAGTAGTTAGTGCCTTCAGTAGTTTGAATCTTTTATTTAGCTGGCAGTAGTGGCGCTCGCTGTATTGCAGTAGCTTGAGCAGCGAAGATTTTTGTGAGGTAAGTGATTTGTGAAAGGTATAGTTTAATGTTTGTCAGGGCCATTCTTTAGTAGGGAGTTTTGAAAGTCAGATTGCGTTGCGCTAAAAATATTGTGTGTCAGGTTAAGCACAGTCATGTAAAATTGTTCAAAGGGGACGTTTCAAACTACTTAAACCTAACTAACCTAAGGACACCACACATATCCATGCCCGAGGCAGGATTCGAACCTGCGGCCTTAGCGGTAGCACGGCTCCAGACTGAAGCGCTTAGAACTGCCCGGCCACAGCGGCCGGTTACGAACAGGATTCCTCGTACTTTTAATAAATTCCGTCGAACTTACGCCATATTGCACTCTAATTTAACAATATACTTTCACCAGGTGAGACATTTGACAACTTGAGCTCTTGCTCGAGAGTTTGGATGTGCATGACTACTCTACAATTCACTGTAAGTGGCTGGCAGATGGGTCGTCGAGCTACCTTCAGACTATTTCTCTACCATATGACTCCCGAACAGCGAGTCGCGGAAAAACGAACGCTTAAGTCTTCCAGTAAGAGCTCCAATTTCTATTATTTTATTACTGTAAACATTTCCCCCTATGTATGTGGGCTCCAAGAAAATGTTTTCGCTTTCGGAGGATAAAGTTGGTGACAAATTTCGTGAAAATATTTCGCCGCAACGAGAAAGGCCTTCGTTTTAATGATTGCCACTCCAACTTACGTTTCAAAAAATAATACGAAACCAGCTGCCTTTCTTTGAACATTTTCGATGTCCTACATCAGCCCTATCCAGTAAGGATCCCATTCCAGAAGAGGATACACAAGCGTAGTGTAGGCAGCTTCTTTAGTAGTCTGTAGCATCTTCTAAGTGTCCTACCAATAAAACGTAGTCTTACTTTCCTCTTCCCGGTACGTATTTAACGAGATGGATCCAATTTAAGTTGTTAACAATTGTAATCCCTAGGTATTTAGTGAAGCTGGTAGCCTTTAGATTTGTTTGATTTATCGTGTTATCAAAGTTTAGCGGATTTCTTTTAGTACGCTTATGGTTGACCTCACGCTTTCCATTGTTCAGTGTCAATTGCCTCTTTTCGTACCATTCAGATATCTTGCTTTGCATTAGGTACAGCAGAGGGCCTCTAACACTTCCTCAGGGAACACCTCATATCACTTTTGTTGGACTCTATGACTTTCCGATCGTTACTCCGAGCCGTAACTTCTCTAACAGGAATTCACAAATCCAGTCACGCAACAAAGTAATGAGACGATACTCCACGGGCAAGCAGTTTGACTGGAAACTGCTTGTATGGAACATGTTATGGAATTCTCTCATTAAATTGATGACACGATCCAACGGAATAAGAATAGCGCTTTTGTATTTATTATATTTATGGTAACGAAGTTTTATATTTTTTAGGAACAGAAATAAAACATCAAATTAGCATAAGATTTAATTTTCAGTAAATTTTATTGTTTTCCATACTTCAAATGTAATTCGAAATTGTGATCACACCTGAAATTATCACTGTCGTTCTATAATGTGTTTTGACTAATAATTTGATAATATTTGTAAAAGAACTAATTGGTGTATTAATTATTTTGAGGTAAAATTGATATTGCCTTCATCTCGAAAGCAAGAAAGGAAGTCTTCTCCTACTTCTTGTACCTTTGTACGTCTTTGAGTCTCTTTTTTTTTTTTAATTTCTTGGAAGTTCCAATGGGACCAAACTGTTGAGGTCATCGGTCCCTAGTCTTACACACCAGTTAATCTAACTTAAACTAACTACGCTGGCCAGTGTGGCCGAGCGATTCTAGGCGTTTTCAGTCTGGAACCGCGTGACCGCTACGGTCGCAGGTTCGAATCCTGCCTCGGGCATGGATGTGTGTGATGTCCTTAAGTTAGTTAGGTTTAAGTAGTTCTAAGTTCTAGGGGACTGATGACCTCAGATGTTAAGTCCCATAGTGCTCAGAGCCATTTTTTTAAACTAGCTACTCTAATGACAAAACAAACACACACACACACACACACACACACACACACACACACGCCCGAGGGAAGACTCGAACCTCTGACGGGATGAGCGGCGCGCACCGTGGCAAGGCACCTGACACCGGGCGGCTACCTCGCGCGGCCAGCGCTTTTTAAGGAGCTGTGTTGGAGCAGTAGTGACTACGAGTTGACGCTAGCAGTAGTTATGGTGAAGTTCATATGAATTTTTTATGCTCACATGAATGGATTGTACCAGAAGGGAAACCTATTTGTGAAATTATACTGGAATATGGTATGAATAAAATAAAGGAAACGATGAAGAAATTTAATCATGCGGTGTCTAAATTGTCAAACTTAAAAGAACCTAAGCATACCGCCTAAGCATACCGGCTAAGCATTGTTTCCAGTAACCCTTGATTTTCAACGAGCGAAAAATATCAACTAGGAGCTACGAGAACCATATGAGTAATTTGTTTTATTAATTATTTAGAACTCCCTTCTTACTTAAAATGACTGCATTGACTTAGTGTTACTGTGTCTAAAGGTACACATGAATAATAATGATTGTCAGAGGTAAAACGAGAGAAGTTGGTGTAACCGGTATCAAACGCCTTCTGGAAATCTAGAAATATGGAAGCAATGTGGGATCTCTACTTCGCGTGAATAAAGAGCCATTTGTGTTTCACAACAACGATATTTTCTGAATATGTGCTGACTGTGTTGCACATCGTTTCCTTCGAGGTAAACTGCAAACCGATGTCAGTGATAAAGGTCTGTAATTCAGCTGATTACTCCTATTTTCTCTCTTCAGTATTGGTGTGACCTGTGAAACTTTCCATTTTTTGAAGGTACACCCTTTCGTCGACAGAATGGTTGTATATGACTGCCAAGTATGGAGTTATTGTATCAGCGTATTCTGGAAAGAGCCTAATTGGTATACAATCTGGATCAGAAGTCTTATTATTAAGCGATTTAAGCTACATCGCTACATGGAGGGTAAACTTCAATTTCTGGAAAATTTACTTCGTCTTCTCTGGTGAAGGAATTTCAGAAAAAACATGTTTAGTGACTCCGTTTTAGTAGAAATACTATTTTTCTCGTGCAATGAAAGTACTGATTGTGTCTTGTCACTACCCTGCTTTACATTCGACCAGAATCTTTTTGACTTTTCTCCAGATTTCGAGACAGAGTTTCACTGTGGAAATTGTTAAAGGCATCTCTTATTGAAGGCCGCGCTAAATTTCCAGCTTCTGCTAAACGTCGCCAATCTTTGAGATTTTTCTTTTTTCTAAATTTGGTATGCTTTTTTTCGTTGCTTCCGCAACAGTGTTTCGACCTGTTTCGTGTACTACGAAGTATCAGTTCTGTCGCTTATTAATTTATTTGGTATAAATCGCTCAGCTGCCATCAATGCTATTTCTTTGATTTTAATCCAGGTCTGGTCTACATTTACATCGTCGGTTTAGATGGGGTACGGACTGTCTCTCTTTTTTTCGAACAGTTATATTTTGCATTTATTTTCGGTGTATTTGCTTGTTACGGTACTCAGTCTTTCAACGACCTACTGAGCACTAATTCCTCTATTTATCGTGATGTACCCTAATACCACAGGATTATTTATTGCTAAGAGGTAAAGTTTGTTTTCAAAATCTTTTACACTACAAATGGGCTCATGAACTAACTGAAAAAAATAATTTTCATAGAAAGCATTTAGTACAATTTCGATGAAGTTTTGTGCGTACGACCAACTAACTATAAGCGTGTATTATAGCCAATATATCAAGGGTTGACTGACGTCGCCACCAACCACGATTGGACAAATTTTCTTTGAACGTTCATCTGAGTCGGGGGGGGGGGGGGGGGGGGGGGAGAGGAGACACTACCAACAGCATTTAATCTATCCTTCCGGAACCCCGTTAAGTCCTTCGTAAAAAAATTTTGAATGAAGTTACCTCCTGCTTTACCCAGCTTTCAGTACCTACAACGATTTCAGCTTCAGTGCTTTCTGTTAGCGCTTGGAGCTCCGTATCTTTCCCAGCACACCTGTGAAAATTTAACAATAACGATGACTTCTGCGTCTACCCCCGTCCTGTGTTTGATACACAATTTTTGAGACTGAGCCTTTTTTGTATTTTTCCGAGATACAAAAATCTAAAAAGCAGCTCATTCCACTCCACACATCCCCAGTTACCCTCTGTCTGTAATCGACTCTTGATCTATTAAGTAACACCTGAAACTCCACCACCCCATGGCTCACGTTACACGGTCGTAGAATCATCCCAGCCTCTGATTTCAGACCTCCATTCGGCTCCATACCAAACAAAAATCCGCAATCGGTCCTGTTGACGGTGCTACATATTGCGAGCTCTGCCTTCATCTCGAAAGCAAGACAGGCGGTCTTTACCACTTCATACAGCCGCCGGAAACCAGAGAGAAAATATTCTGATCGAAACCTACACACGACAATGGTTCTGACATGAGTCAACACCAGCAATTGGCTTTACTCTGTGTTCTACGTGGTTTCTGGAAAAACCTGTTCCACATCTCAGATGACTTCCCTTAATATGTACGCAGAGTGCACGCTGTAACTCGTCCCCACCTTGGCAGCTATAACAGTAAAGGGCCCCACTACTCGCTTAATACTGGAGCACCCAGCTACCAGTAATTCCCCCCCCCCCCCCCCCCCCCTTAATGGAGTCCCAAATCCGGGTAAGCGACTGCACCTGTTTCAGGATTTTAATTAGCCGCAGGCAGCCCCTGAAACCTATTAAACCCGGATGACCTTTCGATCAGTGCCTCAGAAAATCTTTTGCTGCTGTCACACTTTGAGACGAGCTCCCACTCGACCAGAGTTGAGGGACCATTCGCAATGCGGGGAGTGACTAGGCCGCCCACAGTAAATAGAGAATAACAACATAGTAACTGGTAAAATTTTATTTATGTCATGAACAATGAAGATAGCAAGTTTTTTGTTCGTATTTTGCGTAAGACAGATTTACTCATTTCAATACTGTAATGGCATGACGGTGAATTAGTTGAATATCAAACAGGTTTTCGGCCAGGGCGAAGCTCTCCCGACTAAATCGTTATTCTTAAATGGATAACGAGACACCAAAGGGGCAGGAACAAGAAGCTAGTGAACAAAAAATCCTACCATACTATCCATCGCGAATGTCTCCTGCCTATCCTTACAATGTTTGGTTTACATCAGAAACTTGTCAGTTTCATTGCGGTCTCTCTTCGAAATACTAAATCTAGAGTAAGGTCCAAAAAAAAAATGAATTCTCTGAAACCTTTGAGATTCGAACTGGTCTCGACAAGGTGATGGATTGTCTCCATTCCTGTTCGATTGTCTGCTGGAGAAAATCATGGAACAAGATATGTCCACCACCAGTTAAGTAAGATTGAAACATAGTTTCGACATAACTGTCTTGCATTTACAGATGATTTAGCGTTGTTAGCAAACAATATCGGCGAAATACAGTTTCAGACAGAAGAACCAGAACGATTAGCATCGAAGGTTGGGCTGCAAATTCCTTTTGAGAAAACAGAAATAATGCCTATCTTTCCAGTTGTCACCTCCATATTATACTCCACAGTGCTCAAGAAATTAAGGTTTGTAAAAAAATCTAAATATCTTTGTGAGATTATTACGTGGAATTCGAGTTAAAGAGCAGCAATAGATAATAGAACATTAAAACTACAGTGAGCACAGAGAAATACGGGGCAAACTTATAATAAACTATCACTTTCAATAAATGCGAAACTTCGCCATTATTCCTCCACCGTTAAACCGGAGGTTACGTCTGCACGTGAAACACTGTTCTAACTAAACACTCAAGTAACAACTCATAACTACAGGAAGTTGAAAGATGAATGCTCCGAACGATTATCAATTAAAAAAACTCCAAGTTAATGGTCTGTAGACACTCTTGCTCAGTTCTGTGATTTACCAAGAAAAGGAATCCATTCTTGATACGACACGAAAAAGGAGAGTTGCAGTTTTTGGCCACATTAGGCACGTGTCAAACGATTTCCAGAGATCTAAGAATATTGAATCCGCCTGTTGCCCTTCATCCATGGTTCTCAAGATATCACGTGAGAAAAGGCAAACAGTTTCGCAGGAGCGATGCCTTCTACATGCGTACTGATTTGTTGGCAGAAGCTTTTCTATCTGAATTAAATTTGTTACATTCGATCTTAGAATATGTTTAGGAATTCTGCAGCATACTGATTTTAGGGATGTGTGTCTGTATTTTGGGGCATCGTCATTTTACCCTTCATATATACATGAGTCACCTTCGCTTTTCCAGTGGCTTGGGAGTGTGGGTTGTGTAGAGATTCGCCTTATATGCAAGTCAAGTATGGAACCAATGCGCGTGGAGTACTCTCTGTAAAACAGAATTAGAATTTCGTCCGGACTCGTCGACTTACTTATTTTTAACTGTTGCAGCTTCCTGTCAACGCCAGGGGTACCTGTTTCTATATCCTCTATACGGGAGTCTGTGCGACAGTCAAACTGTGGTATGTCTGTACGATACACCTACGGGAACCACTGTTTAAACCGTAATTTAAGACTTCAGCTTTCAGTTTGCTGTCTTCTATTGACACAAACGGCGACTGTGTCATAGAGATGTGTGTTTAAAATTGTTATAGTTAATGTTATACAGTACATTAATGGTTCTGGGGTTAGTGTTAGTTTCAGTCAAGCTTTCACAGACTACACAATTACCAAAGAGGAACTGTTACCTGACAAATATATAGTATTATCCTGTCAGATCTTGACATAATCTTAGCATTTCTCAGTTAAATGAGTCAATAAATAAATAGAAATACCTAATGTGATGAATGTCAACGAGGTCTTCAGTCGCGCACATGCTTCAGTCATGTTACACAAGAACATGTTAACAATAATGTATGGAGAGACGAACGGCGACATTGATATTGTCTCAGGTGTAGATGAAACTAATGGCATACTTCACTTCACTAGCATGGTATTGGAAAACTGCAGGTCTACGTGAGAGATAGTGTAAAATCGTTACACGTCCTGTGTTGCAAAACTGCCAAAACGTCGCATCTACGTAGGGTGAAACTGAAGGGAGGTATCCAATTTAGCAAAAGCATGCAATGCGGGTTATAATGGGCAGGAGAGAGTAATGGAAATGCTCCAACATCTGAAGAAATATCCCGGGAATTGCTAAGGAATTTACAAGAACGCATTACTTTTTCAAGCAACGAACACTGGGGAATCGAAGACATTGAATATGTTACAAGATTGATAACTTACTGCACGTAAGCAAATTGTTTACTTATTCATTCCCGTTCACTTTCATTGACAACAATGGGCCGCTACAGGTCAAATTACATATATATAAACCATTATGAATATCATTTTAGAGAGTGTATCTTTTTACACTTAATGTTGAACCAAGTTTGATGTTATATTACTTTTTCCTTATTGCTGTTTGTTTCTGAAACTATTGTTAACTTTTCGACGGCTAGGTTCACGCTCATTTATTTGTAGTTTTCCTACGACGTTATTCCGCTCTCAGCCGAGTGTTCCTCTCCTGTCACAGAAGATTTTGCTTGGTCTGTTTTAACTAATTGTGTCGCATTTTTGTCAACTACTGTTGTTGGTGCTATTAGAACGACAACGGCAAAAATCAGTACTATTACAAATAATATTATCCGTTATTACTACTACCATTATGTTGATTTTACTACATTAACTGCAACTAAGTATTTGTAACATACGTATTGATAGAGTTGCGCTCTACTAATACTACGGTTCGGTAGTTTTCATGCACTACACAAAAATGTAGTAAATGGCAGTATTGATTGTAGTATTGACAGCATTAGTAAGGAAAGAAACGTTAATGAATGTGTATGAGAGAAACTGGGTGCCGATGATTTCTCTTTGTTTTTTGTTTGTATCTTTCTTTCTTCGGCACATAATAAGAACTACATAGACTATCGTTCAGTGTTAGTCCACTGCGTATTTTACAACCTTACAGAATAGAAATTGTATTTTATAAGTAATAAAAATTAGTTGATTGCGGAACTTCTGCGCTTTCATGTAGCCCAAGCTATTACTTTTGATGGAAATACAGTTTACATTCTTTTTGTTATTTTGTACTCAACAGAACGCCCTTCACCATGATCAAAGCCCCTGTTGTTATTGATAAAAGCGAAAGTTGCTAGTGAATAAGAGAAATGTGTTTTATGTAAGTTCGACGAAGTACTGAAGTGATGTTTGATGTATTACTGTTTGGCTTTTTTTTTTTAATTTACCTCGTCCTTGATGAAAATGCATTTTCTAGCGCCATATGGTAGATCTGTAATGTTTCATGTTTCATTATTTTTACTGCAACGTTCGTCTGTTTCAAGTTACGAATCAACAATTTTCGAAAAAACCTGAATTGATTGCTACAGACACTATTTATTTTTAAGTAACAGACAGGAGGCTAGCTACGTAAAAAAAAGTTCTGTACCTTGCGCGGCCCTATGTATCTCCTCACTCACTTCCTTGACGGTTCACCACTTCCAAGTTTTAGGGGAATCTAAGACACTGATCGTATACGCAAAGAAAGCGGTCGGTATGAGGTAACGCCCGACAGGTATGCGGGTACGATCTTAAATGACCAAAGCTACTAAGTAAACTACCGTAGTCTACGCTTACTTATGATAGTCTGCGGTAGTTTTACAACTCTATGCTACTATTGATACCACATCTGTATGAAGATTATTGCTTGATAATGTTTGATATTGCTTAGGTCACTGAGACTCAGCGCACACCTGAAGCACTACATCGGCTTGTGTCATTTCACTCATTTACTCCACTGTAGATTGAGAGACACACACTTTACTATTACTGAACTACTTAGTTTCCATGGTTTCCTGTACGTTCTGTAAAAACAATATCTTCCTGCTTCCTGACCGCATAGCGACGGATCGCAGTATATCACCTGGATCGCAGTATATCACCTTTCTTTCACCGATAACTGTTGATTTTTCCGAGGTTTCCTTGTGTACATCACTCTTCACAGTTCTCTTTTGAACCCAGCAGCCGTAGAACCATAGCGCTTGGTCCTCGCACTGTCGGCTCGTTTACTGGTCTTGCTTGTCCCTGCCCTAGTGGCTGATGACTATGGCTACGGTTTTTCTTTTTCTACAGGAACTACATCGGCTAAAATATTAAGAATATCAAATACTTGATACCATCCAATTATATCGTTAAGCTCTTGCAGTCTGCCTAGAAGCTGCTGCTGTTTCTCCAGGTAGTGGAAACTCTCATAGGAATTCCAAATTAATCAAAACTAGTCGTTACCCTCCTACAAATTTTGATCAGATATGTAGGATATTAACCATGCCCGTAGAGGTAGTGCACCGGTTCCCTATTTGGTTAAAAATGTGATAGCTTAAGGCTTTTGTTTGCGTAAGAAAAAGGAACTGAAATATTCTCCTCCCAGCGTCTGAGAATTTCACCTTTTCTGCCATTCTGTAAATGCTAAATTCTGTATTACCTACGAATTAGTTGTTGGTTCTGAAAGAATTTCGCGTAATTTTTCGTATCGTTTTCTATTTATCAAATAGATGGCAGCCCTCTTCCTTATATGTATGTCTAAGAAACCTAAGCCCAATAGTATAGCAGGCCTTATAATAAAACGTTCAGTGCGAAACCGCCTGACACGAAAAATCGTTTAACACGAAACACAACTATCATCCTTTCAAAATACCATGCAATACACCTGCTTTACGCAGTCGCGCCGTCACATAGTTTATGATTCATTTTGTATGTTTAGCCAAACATCGTTATATGGAACAAACTACTCAACACACAATTGTTTTTCAATTACACACTCTGATTTTTTTAGCGACATCTTATTTGTGATAGATTGCACTATTTATTACAAATTCCACAACTGCTATTTCGAGTTTCAAGTTGCTAAGGTGCTGAAGACACAGCAGCTGTCAACGTTAATAAAAGTGTAGAGACCACGAACCCAAATCCACGAATGAATTAATACCGATGATGTATGTGACGAGTGCTGACCTTTTTTATTCATTTTACTATTACTGAAAAATCCTGGTTTTTCAGCACTTCCATTACTTGAAATCAGAAGTCTTAACTGCAATTGCAGAAATTACAGTGAATAGCACAAACGATGGAAAACATGCTGCCACTAAGAAACGTTAACGACTGCTGATGTTGCAGCTGTAATATAGCTTGTCTTTAGGTAATGCCACTGTCCAAACATTTGAGTTTTACGAATTCGGTGACCGATGTCTCAAGGTCGGCGAATTGGGTGTCAAAAGATACCCATGATTTAGTTTTTAAATACAGGTTCTGTAAATTTATTCTGTATCCGCAACAGCTATTTAGCTTATAAATCAAAATGGAGCTCCTTGTGGTAGTTGATGAAAAACGGAGGTTGGAAACAGAAATGTATATTTAATTTCATATTTCCGGCTCTCCATTATCAGAGATTATTAAAAATAGATATAAAATTACGGAGATCTTCGTGCTAGAGAGAAAACGTATGAGAACCGCTCAATAATAATAGGTAAATACTGCCAAACTTGTTTGGTTCAGACAGGATAGGTCTCAGAATGGCGAGGAGCTGACGAATTTGCAAAAAAGGGGGTTATGAAATTTTGCAGATTCAGGCTGGTTAAAATATTTCAAGGAAGAAACGGCACAGTATTAAAAATATTTGAGCTGAAGCTAACCAAGCTTTAGCTTCTATCAATACTAATTGTTCTCAGACTAAGTCGCCTTCAATGGTTCAAGATAGTCTTTATTAGTTACGATACTGGCGTACTTTACTTCTGATTATCCCTTAAAACTTTATAGTTTAAGGGACAGTCGTGTTCAGGGGTGAGAGAGGAGGAGTAAATCTCTAACGAAAAAGTTACGTAGAAGTGGTATCGTACAAACTAAGCTTTTATTCAATGTGAAATGCTTAAAACCGCTGTGTTATGAAAATGTAAGAACATTACTACACGAATACGTTGTTGTTGTATCTTCAGTCCAAAGACTGGTTTGATGCAACTCTCCATTTTACTCTATCCTATTCAAGCCTCTTCATGTGTGAGCAACTGCTGCAACCTACATTCTCCTGAATGTACTTACTGTATTAATCTCAGTCTCCCTCTACAGTTTTTACCCCCCACCTCACAAGTCACTGTAACACTAAACTGGTGATATCTTGTGTCCAATCAACTGAAGTTTGGTCAAGTTGTGCCACAAATTTCTTTTCTCCCAAAGTCTATACAGTTCTCCCTCATCAGTTATGTGATCTACTCATCTAATATTCAGTATTCTTCTGTAGCACCACGTTTTAAAACATTCTATTCTCTTCTTGTTTAAGCTGTTTATCGTCCATGTTTCAATTCCATGCATGTCTACACTCAATGGAAATACTTTCAGAAGAGACTTCCGGACACTTAAATCTACATTAGATGTTAACAAAATTCTATTATTCAGAAACACTTATCATTTTTAGTCTACATTTTATATCCTCTCTACTTCGGCCATCATCATTTATTATGCTGCCCAAACAGCAGCCGGCCGGGGTGGTCGAGGGGTTCTAGGCGCTACAGTCTGGAGCCGTGCGACCGCTACGGTGGCAGTTTCGAATCCTTCCTCGGGCATGGATGTGAGTGATGTCCTTAGGTTAGTTAGGTTTAAGTAATTCTAAGTTCTAGGGGACTGATGACCTCAGACGTTAAGTCCCATAGTGCTCAGAGCCATTTGAACCATCCCTATTCTACCTTATAAGATAAGTCGTAGGTTGCCTCGCGTGTTTATATGGACAGAAAGACGTGGATAGTGACCGCTGTGTAACGTATTGAATTCTCAACGTAAATAAACAAGAACAGACTATTTCGAGAAGAAATAATGTACTGTATAACTTACAGCCTCTCACTGTACACTGTGTACCGTAAATTAAAGAGTGAATCTGAACGGAAAATGTAATTTCTGTACTGTACAAAATTCGATGAGATCGAAAGTACAATTTTGTTCTTTTGCATGTGCATTGTTTAACCCCAGATACTTACTACAGGGAAAATATTTCGATCCACTCAGTTTCGTTTTAAAGATTTTTCAGTGTAGTAAGTAATCATTCTATCGACAGCCACATACACGCAGAGTACGGAGGGAGTAATATTAATACTTAATGCAATAAAAGGCACTCTCTGCCACGTGTGTCGTTAGATACTATGAAAATTATCTGGGAGTACGCATTAGGAGTGATCTACAATGGAATGATCATATAAAGTTGAACGTCGGTAAAGCAGATGGCCAGACTGAGATTCATTGGAAGAATCCTAAGGAAATGCAATCTGAAAACAAAGGAAGTAGGTTACAGTACGCTTGTTCGCCCACTGCTTGAATACTGCTCAGCAGTGTGGGATCCGTACCAGATAGGGTTGATAGAAGAGATAGAGAAGATCCAACGGAGAGCAGCGCGCTTCGTTACAGGATCATTTAGTAATCGCGAAAGCGTTACGGAGATGATAGGTAAACTCCAGTGGAAGACTCTGCAGGAGAGACGCTCAGTAGCTCGGTACGGGCTTTTGTTGAAGTTTCGAGAACATACTTTCACCGAGGAGTCAAGCAGTATATTGTTCCCTCCTACGTATATCTCGCGAAGAGACCATGAGGATAAAATCAGAGAGATTAGAGCCCACACAGAGGCATACCGACAATCCTCCTTTCCACGAACAATGCGAGACTGGAATAGAAGGGAGAACCGATAGAGGTACTCAAGGTACCCTCCGCCACACACCGTCAGGTGGCTTGCCGAGTATGGATGTAGATGTAGATGATGTGTTTTGCGCACAGCTGGGCACAGGGCGCAGCGTCAGCCCTAACAGGTGGGTCGGGCATTAGCATGCGGCGCGGTGCGGCCGCGGGTGGACAGCCCTAGCGGCGGCTGTTGCCATGGCGACTGTGCGACATTGTATGAAGTGGAGGGTGAAACAGTGCGCGGGCGGCATTGATTGAGGGCGGGCGGCAGGGCGCGCATGCGGCCACCGCTCGCGCTCGGGCTGGGGCCACCGCCACCGCCACCGCCATCGCTATGCCGGATGTCCGGCGTCGCGAGCCGCCTCTCCACCGTGCAGGCGCGAGGGCCCTGCCTACAATGTGATGCGCTGGGCTTACACTGTAACTGCGCTATCTGATCAAATGCATCCGGACACCACTATGTCATTCGGAATGGATTAGATGTGACGAGTATAAATGGAGGCGGGGAATATTGTGTTGCCAACAGATGTGGATCGGAGTGACTTCCAAAGTGAATTGGTCACTGGTCACCTGAGTAGCAAATCCACCAGGGACACACCAACTCCTCTACGGGTGGTTGTAGAAAGTCTCATGAAATCAGCACATAGAATCATTCGTGTGTTACAAAGTGGTACTAGTAGTTCAACTAGCACAATGTCTGTGCTTAGGGAATTAAAGAGAATCGGGTACAGTGCTCAAGCAGTTCCTCGTAATCCACAAATTTCTGTTGCCAAAGCTAAGTGACACTTGAGGTGGAATCAAGAGTGACGCCACTCCGCAGCTAATGACTGAAAAGGAGTGACTTGGAGTGACCCACGATGCCAGAGGGGGGTTCTTTGGGGGGGGGGGGGAGACCAGACAGCGAGGTCATCGGTCTCATTGGATTAGGGAAGGACGGGAAGGAAGTCGGCCGTGCCCTTTCAAAGGAACCATCCCGGCATTTGCCTGGAGCGATTTAGAGAAATCACGGAAAACCTAAATCCGGATGGCCGGACGCGGGATTGAACAGTCGTCCCCCTGAATGCGAGTCCAGTGTGCATGATGCTAGACTCTGAGGAAATCCAATGGAAGTATTTGGGGTTGCCGAATGCCTGGAGAATGTTACCTGCCATCATGAGTAGTCAAGTACAGAGGAGGTGGTGTTAGAGTGTGGAGGTGTTTCATGTTTAACATGTGGTCTGCCCAATGCGTTTAAGAAAACGCTGACTGTGGATGGAAACGACAACATTTTTGTGTCCTCATCAACACTGTAAACTCTTGTTCCAACGGAATAAAGGGAGCGGATGATGTTTGGTGGTCGCTTGCCTCTTTCTGCAACACAGCTGCACATGTATTAATGGGGGTTCTTTATTTACTTAAACAGACAGCTGTTACTTAACTTCACAGTGTCCTTGTGTTGTGGTACAAGCTCTTCCATAATAGTGCAAATTACCTTCACTGCTGGTGAATAACAAGTCCCAATATGCGATGAATGACGGACGCCAAACTCCAGTGCGAGTTGGTGTGCCAGTGACTGCGCCAGTGACAGAGAGACTGAGTCCTCCGGTCAGCGGCAGCGATCTAAATACAGGGTTATTACAAATGATTGAAGCGATTTCACAGCTCTACAATAACTTTATTATTTGATATATTTTCACAATGCTTTGCACACACATACAAAAACTCAAAAAGTTTTTTTAGGCATTCACAAATGTTCGATATGTGCCCCTTTAGTGATTCGGCAGACATCAAGCCGATAATCAAGTTCCTCCCACACTCGGCGCAGCATGTCCCCATCAATGAGTTCGAAAGCATCGTTGATGCGAGCTCGAATGCGTGAGGATTCTCTACCGCCCAAATTCGCACATTGTGTCTGTTCACTTCACCATTAAGAAAAAATGTTGCTTCATCACTGAAAACAAGTTTCGCGCTGAACACATCCTCTTCCATGAGCTGTTGCAACCGCGCCGAAATTTCTAAGCGTTTGACTTTGTCATCGGGTGTCAGGGCTTGTAGCAATTGTAAACGGTAAGGCTTCTGCTTTAGCCTTTTCCGTAAGATTTTCCAAATCGTCGGCTGTGGTACGTTTAGCTCCCTGCTTGCTTTATTCGTCGACTTCCGCGGGCTACGCGTGAAACTTGCCCGCACGCGTTCAACCGTTTCTTCGCTCACTGCAGGCCGACCCGTTGATTTCCCCTTACAGAGGCATCCAGAAGCTTTAAACTGCGCATACCATCGTCGAATGGAGTTAGCAGTTGGTGGATCTTTGTTGAACTTCGTCCTGAAGTGTCGTTGCACTGTTATGACTGACTGATGTGAGTGCATTTCAAGCACGACATACGCTTTCTCGGCTCCTGTCGCCATTTTGTCTCACTGCGCTCTCGAGCGTTCTGGTGGCAGAAACCTGAAGTGTGGCTCCAGCCGAACAAAACTTTATGAGTTTTTCTACGTATCTGTAGTGTGTCGTGACCATATGTCAATGAATGGAGCTACAGTGAATTTATGAAATCGCTTCAATCATTTGTAATAGCCCTGTATTTACTGTCCAGAGGGCGTTGGCGGCACATTGCTTGCGAGTCTGTCTTTGACCTCTCCTGAGAGGCGCACTTGATCTAGCGACGACTATCGATCTTATTGCTACATCTCTGCTGATCGGTGTGCTGGCAACAGCTCACACCAGCACAAACATTTTACGGTACTGTGCACTGCTTACCGCAGAGGAAGAATTCGGAGTTGACGAATGAATCAGCCTGACAATGTACCCTGTTGAAGTAACACATGTGAGGCAATGGTTTTAGACAGTAATGTTCCTCAAATAGACTTTTCTTCCCAGTGTTCCGATATGAGCTCAGTTAAACACCTCTGGGACGAGTGACAACGCCGATTTCTGTCTAGACCCCAGCGTCCGACTTTAACATCTTCTTTGGCTTGGCATCCTGAGGAAAAATGAAGTGCCGTTCCTCCACATCCATTCAAACACCTCACTGCAAATCTCTCCAGCAGAACTCACGCAGTGAAAAAGGTGTAGACATGCTCCACATAAATGTCCACTAATAGGTGTCTGTGAAATTTTAATGAGATAATGTGCATACATACTTACACTCTGCTAGCCGCTGGAGTGCGGTATCACTATTATTTCCCCACTTCCCCGTTCCATTTACGACGGAACAAACGACTATTGATAAACCTCCACGTGACATCTAATTTCTTTGATTTCCTCATCGCGACCATTTCTGGAGATGTATGAGAGACGAAGAAATATGAAGCTCGACTCTTCTAGGAACTTACTCTTCTGCACATGTAAACCTCTTTTAGAGTTGACCTCGTATCGTCTGCCACTGGAGTTTGTTCAGCACCTGCAATTCACTCTCGCGCCTGCTAAACGATTCTGTGGCGGAACATACTGTCTGTCTAACTGAATCTGGTAAGTTTCCCAGATTGATGCGCACTACTCAAGACGATTTAATAGCTGTTTTATAAGCCACTCCTTTCGTGAATGAATTAAATTTTGTTAAGATTTCCCTAGTTAAAGAACTTGGTTTTGCTTACAATTGGTGGTAAGTGGTCACCCAAAATCAGATCTCTCTGGGCGGTTACTCACTGGTATTTCATGGTTCTTACTGTCTGCAGTGATGCAGCCAGTACAGTAATACAACAGTCATGGATCTCTTCACAATGCACTGCACTTATTTACGCTCACAGTCAACTGCTAGTCTGAGCACCAATTGTCGATCCTCCCGAGGTCTTCCAGCATTTCGCCAATCTACCGGTGTGGCAACATCCGCGTAGACAACACCAGCGACTGCAGATAGCTGTATGGAGTTTTCGACGTCATCCACAGAATCTTTCATATATACTGTAAACAGAAACTGTCTTACATCGCTTCTTGGTGTAGGCCTATTCCCGAAATAACATTTGTCGGTTTCGTTCCGTTAAAAAGAATGTGTTGATTTCTGTTTGTTAAGAATTCGGAATCCAATCACAAATCTGATCCGATACACTGTGAGCTAGTATTTTATTCATTAAACGACAGTACAGAACTGTTTAAAATGCCTGCCGGAGGTCAAGAAATCGTCAGAAAGTTGGGTGGTTTCAGCGGCATTCACGATTTCCTCGACGAATATAGACAACAGAGTTTCGCGGTATCTCTTCTTAAAGTAGCCATGTTGATTTTTATACAGTTTTCATCTACTGTAACATTATGTGTGAGCATGAAATCTGTTCTACAATTCTACCATAGACAGACAGTCTTTAACGAACTGTGGCAAAAGCCTGAACAACAGCTGAACACGTACTATGGCATGAATAACAACTCCGAAACACTGCTTTGATAATGGCTACTTATTAGCTGAAATCTGGAATAAAGCTATAATGGAAACTAAGACTTGTTACTGCTCTTTCTCATTTTGAAAGTTATATCACAGTCGTGGAGCGCATTCCATTTTCCTAATGGAAGACACTTTGAGAAAAAATATTTGCTGCTAGTGACTCACAATGTGAATCAGGACGACGACAGAAAATGAGCGATCAACCTTCTATGGGATGTATGTATACACTACACAAAATGGACATCATCGACATTCAAGAGACGTTCAAAACAAACCGTTAACTTGCAGCATGAACACTGAAATAAAAATGGCGTACCACAGTGACCACAAAGGTCGCACCATCAAAATCGAAGGCGAACTCCCTGAGGGTTACAAACCGTGCAAGAAGTTCAGCTAGGTATCCACTCTTTAAGAATGTATATAGAACTATACTGATGTGCTGAGAACGTGGTGGCATGCAACCGAATGCTGAACAGTCTGTCGCTGAGCTTGCGTGGGACTGGCTTTCCTTTAGAGCGTAGCTGCATGCAGTACATAAAATGTTTTATGGGCACGGATAAAAACATACAGAGGCTGAAGTTTTCGTGATTCCAGATGGAATGAATTGCAATGTCACACACTTTTCAATAGGGACAGTTGGCTCTAAAGGAGTAAGATTTTTAAACGCAGACCAGTAACCAAGCAAAAGCAATTTATTTTGACCAGCTACTGGCCGAAAGCAATGCTCATGTCCTGTTTCGCCCGTTTTCCCACTCTCGCTTGGCGTAACGTAAATATTTCCTACTGTCCTTGCAAGATCACTCACATGATAAGGAATTGTAGGGGCCAGAGCAATTCCAACTTCTCGCAGTACAGTAAATAACTTTCTAGCCAATTTAACATCCAGATTAACAGCCACTATGATTGTATACGAATGCGTTACAGTACTAATGTTGATACAACTCTCTTGGTACATATGATTTCCAGGATTCCTTTCATTTGCATTTCTTTTTGAAATCCCGATTGCTCAGAGGTGAAAAATTGCTTGCTTAACGATGGCATAAGTTTATTTATTTCATCTACAAATTTTCGGCCCTATTCCGCAGTTTGATGTGCATCGTCAAGTGGACGCTTCGTTTGGGATTCCGCTATCTTACGTTTTCCAATTCTGTAGCAATGTTTGATGTTATGCGACCATCCACCGCTTTACTTTAAATCAACGTAACCTGTTTCGCGCGCCATTTGACTGCATAATATAGTAGACCGCTATCATGCACAAAGTGTAAACAGTATGGAGTATCCTCGAAACGCACGAACTATTTTTTGTGACAAGTGCACCTTGTCCTCCCTTGAATGTCCGTAGTTTTCCTTATGCGCTACAACGTTATACTGCTGCAGACTTATTCGAAATCTGTCTGTACTATGCTGCGGATTATCTTCGATGTATGTAACTACGTTTGGTACCTGCTCCTTACACAACGATTGTTCTTTACTGCGTTTCAGTGGAGACGGGATTTATGGCTTCCTGTCCGAAAAGGACGCAGAAAAACGGGACTGGACACCTGTTTCAGTATCAATTTCACTTGTTAAACATATATCGTCATCGTTGTACTCCTCATATTCACTGTCCACGCAGTTGGGCGTATATCGCACCACACATTGCATTGACTCATCCTGCAGAAACGTTAATACTTCATCTGCCGCATCTTTCTCACTCTGCGAATTTCCTTGCGTTCCTTTCTGACGAAATGTCAACTTCGGAAACTGTTGTTGTAGATATAATGCCATGTTTGCTTTGTTTATCGTTGCCATTGCTCTAGTTTGTATGAACACGATTAGCACTGTAGCACTGCTCAGAGTTACTAGTCGACTAAACAGTTCAACTATGCCCTGTAGCCTCATCACTGGGTACCTCCAGTCCGCCCTATGCTGCTATACCTAGCCAATATTGCGGTTGCGTGGTAGACTATATGCAGGGCGTCGTGTGCCGTAAACATCATTGGCCATTTGCGATCTCGCACTCAAGGTGTTCCTTGTAAATAATAGGACTAAGGCGACGTGGAGGAAGGTTGCCGAGGGCCAGAATCAAGCTACAAATTGGGGATAAACTATGTATTAATCTTTCCGAAGAACTGACACGGCCGGCCGAAGTGGCCGAGTGGTTCTAGGCGCTACAGTCTGGAATCGCGCGACCGCTACGGTCGCAGGTTCGAATCCTGCCTCAGGCATGGATGTGTGTGTCGTCCTTAGGTTAGTTAGGTTTAAGTAGTTCTAAGTTCTAGGGGACTGATGACCTCAGAAGTTAAGTCCCATAGTGCTCAGAGCCATTTGAACCATTAACTAACCCGTCGCCACGCACTAATTCGACTAACTGTCTAACTAGCTGTAGCACAGTGCGCGGCGAAGGCAGGACTACAGTGGTTTAAAGACAAGGAGCGTCCGGAGGCCATCACCGAATTCTGAAGGTTTGAATTAAACTGTGTAAAACGCCAGTCTTTGGTTTATGTTCCTATGAGATGCGGGTAATGATTTTTGTTGACCCAGACCAGGTTATCTGAATGAACGTCTCGTTAAAATTGATTGAAATCTTAAAAAGGTAGCTACAGACACACGAAGATCAGAGCTCATAATGCTTATTCCGAAAAATATATGATGAAATATGTTATTTTAGCATTAGGACGTTATTCTTATAATTCTGAGGAAGTATGAGCGACTGCGTGAACTTCCAATTTATTAAATGCAGTGCAGGGTTTTTATTGAAACGAAGAGTGTTACCTGACGTTTGAGTACGACACAATAATCCTGTGTTTCAACTGAAGTAGGGAAGAGCATTGTTTCAAATGGCTCTGAGCACTATGGGACTTAACATCTGAGGTCATCATTCCCCTTGACTTAGAACTACCTAAACCTAACTAACCTAAGGACATCGGACATCACACACAGCCGGCCGCGGTGGCCGTGCGGTTATAGGCGCTTCAGTCCGGAACCGCGTGACTGCTACGGTCGCAGGTTCGAATCCTGCCTCGTGCATGGATGTGTGTGTCGTCCTTAGGTTAGTTAGGTTTAATTAGTTCTAAGTTCTAGGGGACTTATGACCTCAGATGTTGAGTCCCATAGTGCTCAGAGCCATTTTGAACATCACACACATCCATGCCCGAGGCAGGATTCGAACCTGCGACCGTAGCGGTCGCGCGGTTCCAGACTGAAGCGCCTAGAAACGCTCGGCCACATCGGCCGGCAGAGCTTTGTTTAACAAACATTTAGATCCACATTTAGAGCCATATGAAGACAGTTTAGTCACTTATCCACTGAGCATAGTCAGCGATGTCGAGTATTAGGCCCGTATTCATGGGCGTGTCTCCTGAGAAATTTAGATTCAGGTGTTCAGGAATGCGAATCTACGACGGGTAACACTTAGACGAAAGCTTCCGGTAAGTCCACGAAACACGAGAAACGTCAGAAAGTGTACATACGATGAAATACGAGTAGTATTCCACGACTTATACCGGGGAACGTACGCGAAATTTTCCCACACGCTGGAACAGTGCTAGTCTGCTTGGAGTATGTGCGTTACCGCTGGCCCAAAAATAACGTGACGGATGGCAGGGCTCATTCTTCAGGCGACGACTCGCACGACACTTGTATATTAAGCAGGTGCCAGTCTCGTGACTAATGGCTGGGAAACGGCCAGTACAGAACAACAGCGCTTACGTATTCCAGGCGCGCCGCGGCGAGTGGATGTAGGCTGCCAAGCTGCGAAGCACTTCCCGCCTCGCTCATGTATTATTCAGCATGATACGGCTATTTGTGCTCCATAAAGCCGGCGGGAGGAGGCGGCTTTGTTTTGAAATATTGTGTTTCTTGGTACTCTTCTATGTTGGAGACTTCCAATTTCACACGCGAATCAACTGCATATCCGATTTAGTGAATTTCCGTGACCGCGAAACGTTCAGAGTTCTGGGTTTATATTGAGAGAATTATGGTCAAAAGAGGCGTTGCAAAGGGCATGTATGCTTTTTCAGCGCCTTTTATTGCGATAAAACGTGTTTTTCGGCTTCGGAGATGACCGTATGACTGCCGGAAGAATATTATCCAACCAGTCCCGAATAGGGCAAGGGCAGATATGAGAGAACTCTCGAACGATCAGATTCACAGCTCATGCCTCCAAGTTGCCGACAAGAATCGTGTACAGAAGATTTGAGATGAAAATTGACGATCAGTTAAATGACGATGAATTTGTCTTTGAGAAATGTGAAGACAACAGAGAGGCAATTCTGACGTTACGCTTAGTAACAGAAGTAAGAACTAATAAAATCGTAGCCGAGCAGTCTACGGCGCTGCAGTCATGGACTGTGCGGCTGGTCCCGGCGGAGGTTCGAGTCCGCCCTCGGGCACGGGTGTGTGTGTTTGTCCTTAGGATAATTTAGGTTAAGTAGTGTGTAAGCTTAGGTACTGATGCCCTTAGCAGTTAAGTCCCATAAGATTTCACACAAATTTTAACATTCTTTTAAGAAAATCGAAACACTTACGGGATTAGTCGACCTAGAACAAAAGTTTCTCTACCTGAAATACTAGGGTTGTCCAGAAAGTAAGTTCCGATCGGTTGCGAAATGGAAACCACAGTGAAAACCAGAAACGTGTTATTTGCAACAGTTAGGTACACCTTCCAATTACTTCTCTACATAGTCTCCGCTCCAACTTCGAATTTTGTCGTGGTGTTTTATCAATTTTCCAATATCCTCGTCATAGAAAGCAGCCGCCTGTCCTTTCAGCCAGTTATCTGCACTGGTCTGCAGCTCGTTGTCTGCGGAAAAATTTTGTCTTCATAGCCGGCGGTTCTTGTGAGCAGAGATGAAACTCAGGGGAAGCCAATTACGGACTGTATTGTGGGTGATCAGACACTTCTCATAGGAAACGCTGCAGGAGCGCCTTCATTGCCCCTGCAGTGTGCAGCCGAGAATTGGCATGAAGAAGAAACTGCTCGACAGTTGTGTTATGTGGGCTGCATGTCACAGGCGAAATCTCTAACCAGGCCCTCATACTTGGCGGGAGACGCTATTCCCTACGGATCTTTGCGCGCTCACTGTTCACTCAAAACTGAAAAGAGCGACACGACACGATCGACGGGCGTGCTAGAGACACTGCCCAACACATCTGTGCAAAGCTTTACCGGATTTTACCAGTGGTTTCCATTTCGCGACCGATCGGAACTTACTTTCTGGACAACCCTTGTAATATATTGTAAGCTATAGGGAAAGACAGCCTTATACAAGAGGAAACAACTAAAACGGAAGACCAAAAGAAAAGCACGAGGGGGCGTTCAATAAGAAATGCAACACTTTTTTTCTGAAAGCAGCTTGCTTTTATTTAGGATTCCAATACTACCATTATTCCTTCTCCTTCTGCTAAAAACCTCTATTTTTCAACGTAATCTCCGTTCAGTGGGACATCTACATGTACATTTATACTCCGCAAGCCACCCAACGGTGTGTGGCGGAGGGCACTTTACGTGCCACTGTCATTACCTCCATTTCCTGTTCCAGTAGACTAATGACCTCAGCAGTTGAGTCCCATAGTGCTCAGAGCCATTTGAACCATTTTTTGTTCCAGTAGCGTATGGTTCGCGGGAAGAACGACTGCCGGAAAGCCTCCGTGCGCGCTCGAATCTCTCTAATTTTACATTCGTGATCTAATCGGGAGGTATAAGTAGAGGGAAGCAATATATTCGATACCTCATCCAGAAACGCACCCTCTGGAAACCTGGACAGCAAGCTACACCGCGATGCAGAGCGCCTCTCTTGCAGAGTCTGCCACTCGAGTTTGCTAAACATCTCCGTAACGCTCACGCTTAGTCTACTTTACTGGGAGGGTCTGTATGCCAGCATGGTACCACTTTACTGGTCGACGTTCAAGCCGACGTCTTGCAGCATCAATAACCAGCCATGTACTGTTTGCCGCGGGGTGTATCCTTCATTGGGCCATACCTGTAGGGTGGATGAGGAAGAACGTCCAATGAAGTTTTGTGAACTTCTCTCGTGCAGACTTGTGTGAGGCCTTCCGTTGTCTTGGAGAAGTAGAAATTCGTTTGCATTTTTTTGGAAAGGAACACGCTGAAGTCGTTTCTTCAGTTCCCTGAGGGTAGCACAGGACACTTCAGAGCTAATCGTTGCACCATGAGGAAGAACATGGAACAGTGTCCCAATAGTCGGTCACCGTGACTTAACGTGCTGATGGTGCGGCTTACAACTTCTTCTCCGGAGAAGACATCTGTGGCGCCACTCCAAGGATTGCCGTTTTGTTTCCGGTTCCAAGTGATGAACCCATGTTTCATCGCCTGCGACGATTTTCGAAAGGAAATTGTCACGAACAGCCTCGTAACGCGCAAGCTATTCCGCACAGTTGTTCCTTCGTTACTCTTTATGACCTTCTGTTAGATGGCTAGGAACCTACAGGGTACATACCTCTGAGCACCCCAAATGGTGAACGAGTTTGTCAGCACTACCAACAGAGACATCGAGTCGTGCAGCGACGTTTTTGTTTGCAATCCGTCGATCACCTTAAATGAGAGTGTACGCACGTTCAAACACTGTAGCAGTCAATCCTGTATGTGGGTGGACGGTACTCGGGAGAGCGGAAGGTTTGCGCGACCTTGTTGCGATGATGGGAGATGCCTCGCCCAACGACTCATCGTGCTTTTGTTCACTACTGTGTCTCCGTAGACTCTCTGCAAGTGTCCGTGAACATCTGCGATACTCTGGTTTCCCGCCAAAAGGGAATGAAAGTTCTCTGCTCGCAATGCACTTCCGTTACAGAAGCCATGTTAAAGGCTAGGTATGACGCTACCACCTTTCGAAACTTCATGAAACTACAGGGGCTCAAGTGGAAATATTTCACGATGACCCACACCAAATTACGCATTTTTCCAATCGAAACTGGCCGAGAAAAAATGCGTTGCACTACTTATTGAACGCACTTCGTGAAATGGGCGTGAGGCAGATAACATTTCTTCTCTGCTTTTCAATCTCAATAACTGAAGGTCATCAACGGTAAGACTCGCTGATCACATTTGCATCCTCAGTGAAACTGAGAACTAATTACAGGACTTTTTGAATGGAATGAACAATAATTAGCACTGTCTTGGGTGGAGAGCACGTCAAAGAAAGATGTAAGTATTGTGGCATGACGGCAATTGGATTTGCGTTGAACTTATTCGAAACTGGTTACTGGGTACTACACGAACCGCAGAAATTCTACTATGTTGAAAGTAAAACAGGATGTGGCGGATGAAACAATCAGGATATAAGAAACAAAGAGGCAAACAGCGGTTCCTCTCCGAAAGAGGTATGGTAGTATCAACATAGGCACTAATTTGAGGGAGACAATTCTGAGATTCTACTTCTGGAGCATAGCTTTCTATGGTAGTGAATTATGGACTGTAGTAAACCGGAAAAGAAGAAAATAGAAACGCTTTAGGTGTGGCGTTACGGAAAGGTGCTGAAGATGGTGAAACAATAAATGAGGTTGTCCTCGGAAGAACAGTGCACAGAATTCAACTGTGCAGTGCACCTAAAGTTCGTTGATGTTATACGAGGGTCATTCCACAAGTCATGGCAACTATGGTATATCTTGCGATAATGTGACAATATGAGAATTCTACGATGTATACTGAACCGGTATCGCAGTGTGCATCAGAAAGCCACTATAAAGTAGGGTTGAAGTGCAGAAGGTCACGGTAAAGGCTGAAATGAAACACACATATTGGAACTCTGTGTCAGTTTATTGTGCACGACTACAAATGGAACAAAGACGAATCTAAATCAACTACTGTCCTTCAAACAGTCCCCCAATGCATATACACAGTGTTACCAATAATGTGGAAGTAGATGAATGCCATTGGCATTGCCATTAGTGTGTGTCACCTGTCACCAAATGGATCCACCCACACTGTGGCTTCCTCAACTGTGGGATGATGTCGCAGTCGCGTGGACTGAGGTCCGATGAGTAAGTTGGATGGGGGGTGATCCATTTTGTAGCGCGGCCAACCTCACATTGAATGTTTCAGGCGCTCGTATCTCGCATGCTACTGCAACCTGTCGGTTGATTTCGGTAATGTTTGCCGCGGACTTTCGATTGTATTTACTGCGATTAAGATGATGCCACTCGTTTGCAATATATGACAGTTTCCAGGACGTGTGGAATGACCCTAATAAAAGCATTTGACAGTATACAACGCGAACAGTCGTACCATATTCTAAGCCCATATGGAACTGTTAAACACTAGTTGATGTTTTGAGAAACAGGTACCTAGATACGAGCCTTTGTATAAAACAGAAGATGGGAGCACTCATTTCTTTAGTATTCTTACAGGCGCTAGACAGAGGCGCATTTTGTCACCAGTTCTTTTCATAATAGTCGTAGATTTCATAATAAGGAGAACTATAGAATACTCCAACATAACCGTATGTCGGCATGAGCAGTGATTTACAGATCTGGATTTTGCTGATTACAGAACATCGTTCTTCTGGCGAAAACACCACAAAGTTCATAACTAATGAGTGTCAAGCTGGAATGAATGGCCAGTTTTGTAGGGCTGAAAACAATGCATATAAGAAGTAGAAATGCTTCTACTCAGATAAGAGTGCAAAATAAGGTACTACAAGATATTGACCGATATCTATATCTCGGCAGCCTTATCCGTAAGATCAAGAACGTAGATGCCGACATGAAAAGCACAACTTAGAAAACTTCTACAGTCTTCCAAAGAATGCGATCTACAAGGTGTTTCATAACAGCGGTTACAAACTTTCAGGAGAGAGAGAGAGAGTATACCCAAACTATGGAATATCATTTAGCAATGCACGGTCGGAAACTCTTTTCTGCCGTCGTAGTGACGACACAAAACAGGAGAAAGGGAGGACACAAACAGGGAGAGAACACGTGTTTATTCTGTTTAGTACAGCAGAACCAAGAAATAAGCATAAAGGCAGACAAAGCTTGTTACCAAAGAAGGTGTTGGAAATTAAGACCCCGGACCGTGAGGCACACGCATGGAGATCGTCAGGATCTCATTTGCATCGACTACTTCTTCTGTGGTTAGGTGAAGACACTGATGTACTAAACTCCCATTAACAATGCCGCGGGATTTGTTGCACGCATCGTGGCAGCTGCAAGTGAAGTCCAGGACACGCCCTGCATTGTCCAGAACATCAGATCTTCCATGCGCCGGAGATGTGAGAATTGCATCACGGTCCGTGGTCATTATTTTGAACACCTTTGGTGACGATCAGTGTGTTTTTGTTCTTATTTGTTGGTTTCTGCTTTGCTAAGCATAAAAAATTATGTTTTCTCACCCTGCTCCTGTCCTTGCTCTTTTGTGTTTTGTGGTGTCACTACTGCGAGGGGAACGCGTTTTTGATCATGCAGTGCTATGTGACTTTCCATCGCCTAGGTGTACTCTACAGGTATCTCTCCTGAAAGTTCATAACCACTGGGCTGAAACCCTATACAGGCTGTAGTCCCCCATCATCCTACCGATAGTCATATGCATGTGAGACCTAGAAAGTGTCATCAGAATCAGCACTCAAGCTCAACGTTTTTCAATAACGATGCTTGATACGATTATTGAACATCAGTTATGTCACCACGTTTCAAATGAAGAAGCCCTCAGAAGAAGTGGTTTAAACAGCCCGCGTAAAATCGTTGCTGAAAATACTGAAGCTTGCGGGGCACGTTCTACGAATGAAAGATTTAACTGTCACCAAATCAGCACTGTTTAGGAAACCACCCAATGGATGTCGAAACACAGAAAGATCTCGTAAACATTTGAGAACGAAATTTTGCGAAGGATATTCAGTGCGTGGAAATGAGCTCGGAAGAAGCTGAGAACCTGGCAGCCGATCAATTTCGCTAGAGGAAACTTGTTGCCCGACATGCTACCTAGTACTGGATTAGCTAAGTGTAAGTAATTCTCGGAAGAAATGGCGAGGAAATAAACACATCGCAAAACGCTAACTAGAAGAAGAACAGGATGATAGGATATCAGGTAATGACTTCCACGGTACTACAGGGAGCTGTGGAGGTCAAAACCTGTAGAAAAAATGTATACTTCAATACATCCAATAAACAACTGAGGATGTTAGGCGTAAATGGTAGTGTGAGATCAAATTGCTGGTGCGCTATAGGAAGTCGTGGTGGGCCGCATCAAGTCAGTCAAGAAAATGAAAAACCCGGGGGTTACTCTAGCACTGAGACAATTGGTTCCCAGTCGGGTAAAGCTCAGTTGTTGGTGTGCCCTGTGGCAGTTAAGTGTTTATATGATGTCTTAAGCTAGTAACGTTTTACGACCCTGTTGCATAACTTAAGGGCTATCAAATTGATAACTACACAGACCACAATTCTCTTTAGCAATACATAAATCAGACACGTCAGAGCTATGTGGATGGAGCATAGAACGCTGTATGATTACGAAGACTGTCCGAGTAGCAAAATAAAGTAAGTGCCTTACGGCCTAAACTGTGTATTTTGCCTGCATAAAAAACATAGGTTTTGTAACTGCACGTGTTATTTGTCTTCTCCCGAACACACCTCAGAAAATTGTGCACTAGTCAGTGGTCAAGCATATTGACGCAGACGTACTATACCTAGTAACATCATCTTTCTCTTGAGAAATAATAACTTACTGACGGGGGGGGGATTAATGAAATATGATTTGAGGAAGACGAATAACAGTGTTTAGCAGTTTAGCATGAAGACTTATCCAGATGTCGTATATTTTTGCGACATGGTTAAATCTACTCGCCACAACTACAGGTAATGCAAACTGGAAATTTCGAAAACTGGTGAGGTGTTGACCCTGGACCATCCATGCATTTTGTCTGATTTTGTCTGCAGCTTTCACAGTAGCGTTAAACACTGGTTTCCATACGTAACTAAGGTGACAAATTGAGTGGGAACACCCAAATTCCGCTTCTATCACTCAACTGACGCCACATTTAGCTATGCAACAAAGAGTTTAATCCAGTTTAATTTTTTGACGCCATTATCCGTTCCCCAGTACCGACTAGCACCTTTCGACTGCTGTCTGGTGGCTGCATTTCAAAACTCCGTTTATCCGTTTAGGTTCTCGCCAGGCACCAACAAATGCCTGAAAGAAAGCAGAATGTGAGGAGGGGCGTGAGTCGTGTTTGGGTAGCTCAGTTGGTAGAGCACTTGCCAGCGAAAGGCAAAGGTCCCGAGTTCGAGTCTCGCTCCGGCACACAGTTTTAATCTGCCAGGAAATTTCACCTGAAAGAATGATTTATTTGGTGTAGCATGAAATTCAAGTTTAAGTAGTATGTTTTGCACAGTTATGCGGAGACTGGAGTATGCTTCCAGAAAAAGTGGTGTGGCTTGTTTTACGTATATTACAAAATTATTAAAATGGAAGTGAGTAAATTAGTGAGATGTGCATAAACATTTAATACAACAAATATGTCGTGAAAGGCTTCATAGTTACAATTAATTTGCTGTTACTATATTTGTAAAATTTATATAAAAATATGAGCATTTCTCAGGAATGAAGGCTACGAAATAATAGAGCGAAAATTAACAAAAGCATAATATTCCCATTTACATTATTATTATTTATAAACGTGATGACGCTTACGAGTTTTATCATTAATTTTGCCGGCACTCAGTAACAAATTTACCCACTGAATGTAAACATGGTTCGTAACATATGGTTTTGGTTGTGTGTAAGTTACTTCCTACCTGAACAAGTGCAACTGATGATTAAAAACTGAGGCTCAGTTTCCCAGCAGCACTCTTCATTCTTGAAAATGAGAGATCTATAATTAGGGAGAGCGCACTATTCACCACATTTAGCTTATTCAGATTCCGGTAATGATAGAGTTACCTGGTTAGAATTGCACTTAAATGCCTGACAATTCGAGTCTTAAGAACTTTTTGTAGGCTACGAGCAAGACGTCATATCCAAATAATTGCTGCCCACTTACATAACATCTGCTGTTAATATCTGTAGAATGTCGCCGGCCGCGGTGGCCGAACGGTTCTGGGCGCTTCAGTCCGGAACCGCGTGACTGCTACGGTCGCAGGTTCAAATCCTGCCACGGGTGTGGATGTGTGTGTTGTCCTTAGGTTAGTTAGGTTTAAGTAGTTCTAAGTTCTAGGGGACTGATGACCTCAGCTGTTAAGTCCCATAGTGCTCAGAGCCATTTGAACCATTTTTTTGTAGAATGTCTCCAATGTTAGGTCCCATCAATATATTAGCTTTGACGTTAAAACATTCATGTCACAATAAAAAGATTAACTGAAACCCAATTTATTGAATTATTATAATTCCAGTCTTGGATCATAATGTTTATTTGCAATCAGGTAATTAATTTCGGTTGGTAATGACCATCTTCAGACCCGAGTAGAAGCGTGTTGCATTATTATTTCACCCCCATTAAATGTCATGATGCAGTCATCACTGGCCATTTCGGCTTCGTCAAAAAATAAAATTGTGGCTTGTAAGGAGCACCGCTGAAGAGTACATACTGCACATGAAGAGAGACAGCTATGGTCATCATCTGCAGTATGTAAGCTTCAATGGTGCTCTTTGCACACCACGATTTATTTTGATTGACGAATCTGAAAAGGCTAATGATTTTGACTGTACCATCACATGTAAGGGCATGATACGTATAATGCAACACGCTTCTAATCTGGTGTGAATATGGTCATTAAACTAAACATAACTCCTCCCGAACAGGCCATGAAGCCCCAGCCAATAGACGTCACTGCATGCGGATATGGGGGGGGGGGGGGGGGCATCTGGTCAGCACACCGCTCTCCCGGCCGTATGTCAGTTTCCGAGACTGGAGCCGCTACTTCTCAGTCAAGTAGCTTCTCAGTTTGCCTCACTAGGGCTGAGTACACCCCGCTTGCCAGCAGCGCTCGGCAGACCGGATGGTCACCCATCCAAGTGCTAGCCCAGCCCGACAGCGCTGAGCTTCGGTGATCTGACGGGAACCGATGTTATATGGTCATTACCGACCGAAATGAATAACCTGATTGCAAAATATTTTAATCCAAGACTGCAATTATAATGAAACAAATAATTTCTTGGATCGCTGAAAACTTTTTCGTGACTATGTCACAGCTTGTAAATTTATTGAGCCTGAATGAGTGAATTATATGAATGTGTGGTGTCTTTTCTTTCGAAGGTGTCCGAAAGAACAGACACCACGCATTCGCATAATTGATTGGCATATATGGGCAATGGGCCCACCTTCTCCAGTGCAGATGCTCAAGTACATCCGACCTTATGCGGCAATCTCACAGTGGCGAGCATGGAGGAAATGGAGGGGAAGTGCGGATACGTGGTGCTCGGTGGGAATGTGGATCGGCCGTGAGAAGTGCCGAGGTAGTCATTGCAGCTGCGATGAATGCTGTGTCTCGGATGGCGCAGTGATTAACACACCTGCCCGGTGAGCAGGAGATCCCGGGTTCGAATCCCTGTCCTGAACACATTTTCACTCGTCGCCGCTGATTACGCGCAATGTCCCGATGCATCTGGCAGCAATTCCTCTCCTTTCTCCCTCATCCTCCTCCTCCTCCTCCAGTTTATATGTAATGAGTGAGTGAAGTTATATCGTTATTAAGTTGCATAATCTATAATACCTCTCACTTCTTTTTTGATTCATTGGCTTTCGGTTCGTGTCCATACAGCCATCTCAGCAGTAGGAAGACAATACTAAAGTATCCAGAATGAGATTTTCAATCTGCAGCGGAGTGTGCGCTGATATGAAACTTCTACATCTACATCTACATTGATACTCCGCAAGCCACCCAACGGTGTGTGGCGGAGGGCACTTTACGTGCCACTGTCATTACCTCCCTTTCCTGTTCCAGTCGCGTATGGTTCGCGGGAAGAACGACTGTCTGAAAGCCTTCGTGCGCGCTCTAATCTCTCTAATTTTACATTCATGATCTCCTCGGGAAGTATAAGTAGGGGGAAGCAATATATTCGATACCTCATCCAGAAACGCACCCTCTCGAAACCTGGCGAGCAAGCTACACCGCGATGCAGAGCGCCTCTCTTGCAGAGTCTGCCACTTGAGTTTATTAAACATCTCCGTAACGCTATCACGGTTACCAAACAACCCAGTGACGAAACGCGCCGCTCTTCTTTGGATCCTCTCCATCTCCTCCGTCAACCCGACCTGGTACGGATCCCACACTTCCTGGCAGATTAAAATTGTGTGCCGGACCGAGACTCGAACTCGGGACCTTTGCCTTTCGCGGGCAAGTGCTCTACCAACTGAGCTACCCAAGCACGACTCACGCCCCGTCCTCACAGCTTTACTTCTGCCAGTACCTCGTCTCCTACCTGCAGGAGAGCTTCTGTAAAGTTTGGAAGGTAGGAGACGAGGTACTGGCAGAAGTAAAGCTGTGAGGACGGCTCGTGAGTCGTGCTTGGGTAGCTCAGTTGGTAGAGCAATACTAAAGTGTTTGTTTTGACAACGCGTAATAGTTTGAAGTATATGTGCGTAAAACTTGTCATGCGTCACTCGATAGTCGACTCTTTCATATCACTTACGGCGGTACGAAGATGAGGACAACATAATACCCCGTCCCCGAGCGGAGAAAATCTCCGACCCGCCGGGAATCAAACCCGAGTGTCTTCGTTTAGCAATTTGCCACACTGACCACGCAGTTACAAGGGCGGACTGCCTCTTACGTTAATGCAATGAATCTTCGTGTTCGTCATTGTATTTCCTCCTCTCGTGCTGTTTTGGTACGATAAGCACTGTTGGACATAACATTTAGTTTTTCTCTTCCTCTTACATACTTCTTGGCGCAGATTTTTGCTGTAACCTACACTATGACGTGCCCATATTATTTTAGTTGAACCCATACCAAATTTGTGTAGTAATGAATTTTGCTGTGGAGTATGGAAGCGATACCGTATTTTACGAACTATAAGACGCACTGAATTTTTAAGCAATTTTTTTAACAACATTTTTACCATTTTTATTATTAGATTGCAAAGCCAGACTAAAAAAGTTTGTAAAACCTAACTGACCTTTAAAATCCCTGAAAATTGACCTCTTAACTTTCTTCTTATTCATCTTATTCTTTGCTGTCGTCATCGTTATCCTCTTCATATATAAGATGGTCTTCACTGCCATGGAGAGCGTTACTTATGACATACTTCTTGAAAGAATTAACAACAGTGTGTCTTCTCTCACTCTAGACCATGGCTGTTTTATCCACTGACTCACTTTCTAGATTGTGGATCGTTTTAACGTTCTCTTCGGCGTGAATTCATGTTCGGTTTCATCCATCATCCATTTGTTCCATTCCTCTCTCATACGCACTTTAAATGGTTTATGTATCGAGAAATCAAGAAGTTGAAATTGTGAAGTAAGTCGTCCTGGAATAACTGCAAGCTCTGTATTTCCCTGTTTCGGTTCCTCTTACACAGAATTTTTCAAATTACTACTAAACTGATCTAGCACATGAAGAGATCTCGTCTTCAATAAAGCACGTTTCCTTTGCCCCTACTCTCTGTTAATCCACAATTTCATACCAGCCTCTTCCATCCAACCCTTGTCATGTACGTGAACAACAAAACCTGGCAGTATTTTAGAAGGTTTTGGCATTGTTTTCCGCTTGAAAATCATCGTGGGACTAAGTTCAGTACCGTTAGCACAACATAAAAGGACAACAGTGTAGTGCGTTTTTCCATGTTTACTTGTTTTTATAGTTAGTTTTACCAACTTTCATGGCAAGAGTTCTGTTAATCGACACATCAAATGTCAGAGGAGTTTGGTCCATATTCGCTATTTGGCTTAAGTTCGACACTCTTTTTCTTTCGGTGGTGAATAACAAAGCGATGAAAAAAAATATTCTCTCTTCATACTCCATAGGCATTTTATGAGTTATTTTGGTTTTGGCTTGCTTGCTAAATCCATGATCCTTCATAAACCTGTAGCACCAACCAACTCCCCAGACTTTAGTCTGTTAAGTTCCACTGTTGCGCTAGCTTACGTGAGTGTATTTGTACCATTTTTGCATGAATTCCAGTGACATTTTCACAGTGTCCTTGAATCCATTTCAATACGTTATCTTCCAGTTTTGGCCATTTTGAATTCAGTCCTCTGGTTTCAACATTTAGTCCTCCTCGTTTTCTTTCAGTTGTTCTCTTCTAGCCCGCCAATCGTGAATGGACTGTTTTGTTGGTGGAGGGCCGAAATACCACTCAGCTGCTCTGTTTCCTTGTTCTTCTGTATATGCTATTTATTACTTTCGCTTTGTAGACCGCATCATATGAACCTCTTTTTTCTCCATTACAAAATAGCTACTAACGAAAATATTCTACTGTTATCATTGTTGTTGTGGTCTTCAGTCCTGAGACTGGTTTAATGCACCTCCCCACGCTACTCTATCTTGTGCAAGCTGCTTCATCTCCCAGTACTTACTGCAACCTACAGCCCTCTGACTCTGCTTAGTGTATTCATCTCTTGGTCTCCCTCTACGATTTTTACCCTCCACGCTGCTCTACAATACTAAATTGGCGATCCGTTGTTGTCTCAGAACATGTCCTACCAACCGATCCCTTCTTCTGGTCAAGTTGTGCCACTAACTCCTCTTCTCCCCAATCCTATTCAATTCCTCCTCATTAGTTATGTGATCTACCCATCTAATCTTCAGCATTTTTCTGTAGCACCACATTTCGAAAGCTTCTGTCCTCTTCTTGTCCAAACTATTTATCATCCATGTTTCACTTCCATACATGGCTACACTCCATACAAATACTTTCAAGAACGACTTCCTGACACTTAAATCTACACTCGATGTCAACAAATTTCTCTTCTTCAGAAACTCTTTCCTTGCCATTACCAGTCTACATTTTATATCCTCTCTACTTCGACCATCATCAGTTATTTTGCTCCCCAAATAGCAAAACTCATTTACTACTTTAAGTGTCTCATTTCCTAATCTAATTCCCTCAGCATCACCCGACGTAATTCGACTTCATTCCATTATCCTCGTTTTGTTTTTGTCGATGTTCGTCTTATATCCACCTTTCAAGACACTGTCCATTCCGTTCAACTGCTCTTCTAAGTCCTTTGCTGTCACTGACGGCATTACAATGTCATCGGCGAATCTCGAAGTTTTTATTTCTTCTCCATGGATTTTAATACCTACTCTGAATTTTTCTTTTGTTTCCTTTACTGCTTGCTCAATATACAGATTGAACAACATCGGGGAGAGGCTACAACCCTGTCTCACTCCCTTCCCAACAACTGCTTCCCTTTCATGTCCCTCTACTCTTATAACTGCCATCTGGTCTCTGTACAAATTGTAAATAGTCTTTCGCTCCCTGTATTTTACCCCTGCCACCTTCAGTATTTGAAAGAGAGTATTCCAGTCAACATGGTCAAAAGCTTTCTCTAAGTCTACAAATGCTAGAAACGTAGGTTTGCCTTTTATTAACCTAATAAGAGATAGGGTCAGTATTTCCTCACGTGTTCCAATATTTCTACGGAATTCAAACTGATCTTCCCCGTGGTCGGCTTCTGCCAGTTTTTATCCATTCGTCTGTAAAAAATTCGCGTTAGTATTTTGCAGCCGTGACTTATTAAGCTGATAGTTCGGTAATTTTCACATCTGTCAACACCTGCCAACACCTGTTATCAACAACACAACTCACTTTGAAGTGCACTGGCACCGTAGACTGAAATGGCGCATCCTATGTTATACAGTGTTCTGAGTTTGTGATGTCTGGGACATAGGGAGACACTGTTAGCAAGCTTGTGAACCCCCACACCCAACTCATGTTCGTCGCATTCGTACGCTGCTGCTACCAGTTGAATCCAGTGTTGCCAGACAGAGAGAGGTTCCCCGCGGCGTGGAATAAATTACAATTTTTATGACTGGTGGGAATTTTTAATGAAACACTGGACATTTTTATATTAATTTAGAGTATAAGATGTACCTGAATCTTGAAGCCAATTTTTCTAACAAAAAGATGAATCGTATGGTCTGTAAAATACGGTAGGTCACGGCACCACTGCAGTCTGGGCCATGATGCCTCTCGCTGCGGCGTCGCTTTGGTTGCATACGGAAACCCGGCTTAAGGCTTTGGGGGTAGGGTGAGCAGTGGTCACCGAAGCAGCGGGAAGTGCAGACTCCACGTCGACGCGACACGGGAGCGGCCGGAAGCGGTCTGGTATTAGCATCAGAATGGCCGCACTACCACCTCGGCCTCGCCGCGCAGCTTCAGAGGGGGACCGCGCCGACAGCCACCACTCGTGCCCTGGGAAGGCACTCATACGTGGCCGGCGGAGGCTGCTGCAGAATACCGAGGTTCCTAACGCAGCGTATGACTCCTCCACACAACTGAGCGTCGCAGGAGGAAATAGACAAGCGAGCAGAGTGAGCGGTACCAATCGTTTTCAAAGGGAAAACATCGCCCCGACTTGTGCTTCTATCAGAACAGTTTCCGGGACACACACATCATTTAACTGGCCTCTGGGATGCGCGCAACGCTTTCACAGTGAAACTGTGAGGACAAAAATCTTACATTAAGATCGCAAATTTTCTTTGTGATGGCCGGCTTCGGCTCATTACTGAGCTATCTTCAGATCTATCCAAAATGTTGTTGATTGTGTGACACTTATTATACATCGTCGTATTTGTTAGAGCTATATCGTCCTAGTTAAACAGAAAACCCTAAAATGAAAATCGTGGTTGATTATTTAAACTGACAATGTTAATAAAAAAAAACGCTACTGTCGCAGGTTCGAATCCTGCCTCGGGCATGGATGTGTGTGATGTCCTTAGGTTAGTTAGGTTTAAGTAGTTCTAAGTTCTAGGGGACTGTTGACTTCAGATGTTTAGTCCCATAGTGCTCAGAGCCAAACCTAACTAACCTAAGGACATCACACACATCCATGCCTGAGGCGGGATTCGAACCTGCGACCGTAGCAGCAGCGCAGTTCCGCACTGAAGTGCCTAGAACCGCTCGGTCACAGCGGCCGGCCAACGATAATCACTAATAAAATGTTGTTACAGTGCCCATTTTACCACACACATGTACAAACGATCTTCAGCAACGATAGTTGCATCACCCGTGACTGGATGCAAGCAAGGTATCATGTCGTGTGACTAGTGCCTTCCGTCGGGTAGATCGTTCGCCGGGTGCAAGTCTTTCGATTTGACGCCACTTCGGCGACTTGTGCGTCGATGGGGATGAAATGATGATGATTAGGACAACACAACACCCAGACCCTGAGCGGAGAAAATCTCCGACCCAGATGGGAATCGAATCCGGGCCCTTACGACTGACATTCTGTCGAGCTGAACACTCAGCTACCGGGGGCGGACCGCAAGGTATCATATCTAATACTCATATGAGGAACAAGTACGTGCCAACTCAAATGATACCTTGTTTACATTCACTCATGGACGGTGGAGCTAGCATTGCTCTCCATCGTTTTTTACGTCTGAGTACCACAGTGGGCACTGTAACAGCATTTGATTAGTTATTAACGTTGTCAGGTTTCATAACCAACTACGATTTTCGTTTTAGGTTTTTTTTTTGTTTACTCAGGCGACTTAGCAGTAAACAATACGGCGATGTGTAATGAGTGTCACACACTGACCAACATATTAGCTTGATCTGAAGATGGCTCAATAATGAGCTGAAACTGGTAATCAGAAGAACACGTTTGGTACCTTTACATAAGATTTTTATCTTCACATGTTTTAAATCAGCAGATCGCTTTACTCCCTATTGACAGTCTACTCACTGACAATGTCAAAGAATAACTTTCACAGTAATCCGCGCACCTCGTGAGCAAGAGATGGAATGAAGGAATACTACTTTGACTTGTTGGTTTAAAAAGATTGCAGCAATTAACTACAGTAATACCTTTCTGTTTTGTGATACGACGAGTACTTGCACATCCCGATTGGCAACGTGGTGTACCTCTACAGCATTGCGAAACGAATGCGACAGCTGCTATTAGAAACGACGATTTTCTGGAAATTCCTGCAGTGATCAGGGTTGTCAAATTTCAAACGAAGTTGTGAACGTTCTTAGAACCAACGACAGTAGTAAGATTCAGGTTTAACGCAGACCAGGTTTAAGGCCCAAGCGACACTAGCTGAGGCTTGGGAAACCAAGTTTAAAAGGACGCCAGAGCCGTCGCAACTGTGTATTTGTACACGACGTGTCAGAATCACACGGTCCAGTCATATTAATGTGACCATCGCTTTTGTTTGACGACAACGTGCAACACACACTCACAGACGGCAGTGGCAGCTCTAACAGTGGAGAGTGTATGAAGCATGTCAGGGGAGACGAGGAAAACAGTGCAGTCGTTGTCACAATGCGGAAACGGAGCGATTTAGCTTACGTCCTAAAGGCCATGGTCAGTGGTTTTCGATGATGATTTTGTTGTTTCGGATTGTGGGGCGCTCAAGTTGTAATGGAACGCGAAATTAAAGCGTCACCCATCCACAAGGATCAGCTCAGTTTGCAGGTAAATATAAGTTTAATTTAGTGTTTTGTTTGTGTATTTGTAATATTTTGTTATGTTTGTAAAATATCTAAAGTTTTGTATTTTTGTTTTGTATGTTTCATGTTTGGAGAGAGCAGCGCAACTCGCGGAAACAGCATCTTCACTGCCGGAACCAGAAAGAAAATTGCTGGCTACTAGACGTCGAGGGTCAACGGCCAAAGAGCAGCAGAAGATCCTGTGACCGGGTTGTTGCGTCGAACCTCCAACATTCAAATAAATAAAAATTTGTAATTTTCCATTATAATGACGTCACAGGATGTTTAGTTCATGTTGTATTTTGTTCAGTTCTGTTTCGTCGAGTCTGATGTTCACATCTGTATGTAGCATATACGAAGACAATAAAACAGTGTATGCTCTAAAGCTTAAATACGTGTTCGAGAATTATTTATGAAGAGTTATATTGAGGAAGAATTATTACTGAATTTTTCCAAGATATTAATTTTCAGAAGAGTTTGATTTCGATTTTTGAATCTTAGAGGGTTTACAGTTTGATTTTAATATGGGAAAAATAAGATAACTTGCAAGAATATAATTCCCAAGAAGAAACAAATGACATCTAAATTTCAAAAGTTTGCGCAAACCAGTTGGACTGAGTGACGTAATTTTGCACAAACGACTCAACTGAAGGTGCTTTAATTACAGTTTCGTTCAAGAATCTTTTATAGAGAACTTTAGAAGATTTTAAATAATTTTTTGAAGTGTTTTGTAAACGATGTAGGTGACGAAGCCTGCACATGGTCATATTTCAAACAAAAATCATCGAGTCATACGCGTCGTTACAGTACAAACTGCGCCCGTACAAATTCCCAACTCAGTCCAATCACGCCACGTTCATGAATGATGATGAAATAATTACTATTAAAAACAGTCTTGATCACGATTTATTTAACAAGGTGGCCGGTTTCGACCACTACTGTGGTCATCTTCAGACCATTGAGTAGGAACCTCTTTCTGTTGGAGAATCACTTCATGATGAAATGATGAGGATAATACACCTAGTTATCTCCAGGGAGGTGAAAACCCGAGACCGGTGCTCGGGAAACGAGAATGCGACCGCGAGACCACGAGCTGCGGGCAGTGGTTTCCGAAGCAAAGGTGGAAGCATTTCCAAAACAGCTGTTTGTGAATCGTTCGTGTACCGCCGTGGTTGAAGTATACTGTGCACGCCGAAACGGCACTGTAGAAAACCAGCGGCAAGACAGCTATGGTACACGACCATAGGGAACAGGGCTGAACGACGGCTGTGGAGATGTGTAACGGCGAATAGACGTGCAAAACTGTTGAGCATCTGACCGCCAAAATGAACAAAGGGGCTACCGAAAGTTTTTCCTCAACGACCGTTCAGCGAATGTTGCCGCGTATAGGCCTCAGCAGCAGGTGCTTGTTTCATACACCTTTGCAGACTGCAATGAAGCAATGAAGGCTGGAATTTGCGCGCCAATAGGTGCAACTGACTGTACACTGAGGCGGCATTTTCAGCTTAATCACGTTTTATGCTCCACTGTTGATGGTCAGGTACTGCAGGAAGTGTCATCACTTCTGTCTCTATGCTGTTCATTTTTGGAACACAACCTACGACCAGCTTAGAGACAGAGGTGATGACACTTTCTGCATTTCCTGAACATCACTTTGCGGAACAGTGCTCGAGCACGTACAAGGCACTGCTTCTTCATCTGGGGTCGGGTTGGGGGTTGGGTTGTTTGGGGAAGGAGACCAGACAGCAAGGTCATCGGTCTCATCGGATTAGGGAAGGATGGGGAAGGAAGTCGGCCGTGCCCTTTCAGAGGAACCATCCCGGCATTTGCCTCGAGTGATTTAGGGAAATCACGGAAAACCTAAATCAGGATGGCCGGACACGGGATTGAACCGTCGTCCTCCCGAATGCGAGTCCAGTGTCTAACCACTGCGCCACCTCGCTCGGTGCTAAGTGCTATACCACCTACTGCACTCCCCTGACTTAAGCCATCGTGAGTTCAACTCGATTTCTAAACTGTAGGCAACACTTCACGGCATTCGCTTCAGAACTACAAATTCGTCAGGCAACAGACCGCGCCGCTCGAACTGTCGTTACAACTGGCACTGCTAAGAGTATCCTACGACTTTGACATCGCTGGCAACGGGTTATAAATAATGCTGGTAACTACTCTGAAGGTCATCAAAACTTTGAGACACGTATCTATTCTGTACGAGCGTTAAATAAGTATTTGCCACTATTAAAGTTCCAACCCTCGTAGAAATAAAATCGCCAAAACTTGAGTAATGCGACGCGCAAACCCTGTTCCGGCCTAACGACAAGCGCCTGCATGATGATGAAGAACGCAAGAGCACCGAGGGCTGTGAGACGACGTCAGCCAATTGTACGCTGACTAGGACGTCACCACGACAGGATCGGCCTCTACAAGAAGAGAACATGAGCGCCGCTCCGCCAGCCTCGGCCGGACAGCCTTACACCGGCACTAGCAGAGCCGTCGTCCTGTTATACCGATACGTGTGCCTTACATCAACTGCTTACATGGACATTGTATATAGTGAAGGATACTGACTGACTGCGTGTCGCCAATTGCTTGCGACACGTTTTTGATAACCAAAGTTAAGTATTGTCAATGTACTTTATTGTAATAAAATCCATGAATGTGATTTGCTCGAATTGTTGTACAGCTATCCGAGAAAGCAGCATCCTTTAGGCACCCTACAAGATACGAGTGGGCAGGACCCACATGTCCAGTGGCATTGTCTCCACACTCAGCGTAATATTTCTCAGTGACTCCGCAGTTGTCACCTCTTTATTGAGCTCTAACAGAAGAATATGTTGGAAATGTTTCGATCTCTCCAATTGGTACCACAATTTATAGCGTTCACAGCTCCACTCACTATCTTCAGACGGCAAAATGACAGTATAGCATCAGTGAACTACAAATAAAAAACGAGGATATACAAACAAACACATAACAATGAGAATACCAACATGCAAAGAAAACCAAATATTCATCGAGTCAGTCATCCATTTGCGAAGATACTCATTATCGTAACGCACCGTGTTTAACGCCTTTTGGAAATTTGTGAAGACCAAATCTAGAGACACTGCAGACGCAGACATTTACCGGCAGCAGGAGCGAGGCAGCTGGGCGAGTTCCACTCGACTCCTCTCGGCTTCCTGCTCCAGGCCGCCTTTCTCCTCGCCCCCCTGCTAGCGTGCCCCACTGGCCTCTTATTGCTATGCGACGTGGAAAGGAATCCCGCGTCATTACTTACCTCGTGAATGGCGAATTGCCGTTTCAAATATGCGACCCGTTTAAAACGCGAGCGCTTGCAGCTAGAGCGGCGTGGCGCCTGGGAACTATTAGCTGGAACACAACAGCTGTCCCACTTGCTGTCTGCGGTGTGCCCCCGACCCCGCGGCGGCGTTGCGCAAACATTACTCACTGTGGGGGCGGCCTGCGGCCTGCGCAGATGACGGGCCGTGTCGCGGCTCACCTCGCTTCGTGTTACCTCGCTGCGCCGCCGAGGAGAGCTCTGCCGGGGCTGTCTCTCTGACACGACGCCATCCCTAAAGTTCCCTGCGCTACGTGATCCCCACTGTGCCACCACTACCACGCAAGGCCAGGTGTTCGACAGGCACACGCGAGTTATTTATTTTTCAAAAATGTGTTCTAATGTATGTGAATTCCTAAGGGACCAAACTGCTGAGATCATTGGTCCCTAGACTTACACACTGCTTTATCTTATACTAAGAAGAACACACACACCCATGCCCGGGGGAGGACTCTAATCTCGGGCGGGAGGATATATATTTTTCAACTTTCTCACTGCATTTGTGGCAACAACATAGTACGTCACACTATGATGCAGTAATACTTTGTGTTATTACTTTTGTTCCTTTTTACTGATTCAATTTTTTTTAAAGTTTTATCTTCCTATATACATGGTGGTCCATTGATAGTGACCGGGCCAAATATATCACGAAATAAGCATCAAGCGAAAATACTACAAGGAACGAAACTCGTCTAGCTTGAAGGGGGAAACCAGGTGGCGCTATGGTTGGTCCTCTAGATGGCACCGTCATAGGTCAAACGGATATCAACTGCGTTTTTTTTAAATAGGAACCCCCATTTTTTATTACATATTCATGTAGTACGCAAAGAAATATGAATGTTTTAGTTGGAACACTTTTCTCGCTTTGTGACAGATGGCGCTGTAATAGTCACAAACGTATAAGTACGTGGTATCACGTAACATTCCGCCAATGCGGACGGTATTTGCTTCGTGATACATTACCCGTGATAAAATGGACCGTTTACCAACTGCGGAAAAGGTCGATATTGTGTTGATGTGTAGCTATTGTGATCGAAATGCCCAACGGGCGTGTGCTATGTATGCTGCTCGACATCCTGGACGACATCATTTAAGTGTCCGGACCGTTCGCCGGATAGTTACGTTATTTAAGGAAACAGGAAGTGTTCAGTCACATGTTAAACGTCAACCACGACCTGCAACAAATGATGATGCCCAAGTAGCTTCAAATGGTTCAAATGGCTCTGAACACTATGGGACTCAACATCGGAGGTCATCAGTCCCCTAGAACTTACAGCTACTTAAACCTAACTAACCTAAGGACAGCACACACATCCACGCCCGAGGCAGGATTCGAACCTGCGACCTTAGCGGTCGCGCGGTTCCAGACTGAAGCGAATAGAACCTCTCGGCCACTGCGGCCGGCGCCCAAGTGAGTGTTTTAGCTGCTGTCGCGGCTAATCCGTACATCAGTAGCAGACAAACTGCGCGAGAATCGGGAATCTCAAAAACGTCGGTGTTGAGAATGCTACATCAACATCGATTGCACCCGTACCATATTTATATGCACCAGGAATTGCCTGGCGACGACTTTGAACGTCGCGTACAGTTCTGCCACTGACACAAGAGAAATTACGGGACGATGACAGATTTTTTGCACGCGTTCTATTTAGCGACGAAGCGTCATTCACCAACAGCGGTAACGTAAACCGGCATAATATGCACTACTGAGCAACGAAAAATCCACGATGGCTGCAACAAGTGGAACATCAGCGACATTGGCGGGTTAATGTAGGGTGCGGCATTATGGGAGAAAGCGTAATTGGCCCCCTTTTTATCGATGGTAATCTAGATGGTGCAATGTATGCTGATTTCCTACGTAATGTTCTACCGACGTTACTACAAGATGTTTCACTGCATGACAGAATGGCGATATACTTCCATCATGATGGATGTCTGGCACATAGCTCGCGTGGGGTTGAAGCGGTATTGAATAGCATATTTCCTGACAGATAGATTGGTCGTCGAAGCACCATCCATGGCCCGCACATTCACCGGATCCGAGTCCACGGATTTCTTTCTGTGGGGAAAGTTCAGGGATATTTGCTATCGTGATCCACCGACAACGAATGACGACATGCGTCAGCCCACTTTCAATGCATGTGCGAACATTACGGAAGGCGAACTACTCGCTGTTCAGAGGAATGTCGTTACACGTATTGCCAAATGCATTGAGGTTGACGGACATAATTTTGAGTATTTACTGCATTAATGGGGTATTTACAGGTAATCACGCTGTAACAGCATGCGTTCTCAGAAATGGTAAGTTCACAAAGGTACATGTATCACATTGGAACAACCGAAATAATGTGTTAAAACGTACCTAAGTTCTGTATTTTAATCTGAAAAACATACCTGTTACCTACTGGTCGTCTAAAATTGTGAGCCATATGTTTGTCACTATTACAGCGCCATCTATCACAAAGCGAAAAAAGTGGTCCACCTGAAAGATTCATATTTCTTTACGTACTACACGAATATGTAATAGAAAATGGGGGTTCCTATTTAAAAAAAACGCAGTTGATATCTGTTTGACTTACGGCAGCGCCATCTAGCGGGCCAACAATAGCGCCATCTGTTTTCTCCCGTCAAGCTAGACAAGTTTCGTTCTTTGTAGTTTTTTCGTTTGACGCTTATTTTATGTGATACTTGGCCCGGTCACTATCAATGGGCCACCCTGTAGGATTATTCAGTTGCCTCTACCAACGTCGTACTAGGCAGCCCGCAGTGTTATATATTGCCTTCATAAACCAAGCGCGAAATTTTCGTATTACCTCTGTCGCTACGCGCAAACTTCTGGCTCTAGAAAAAAAAAAAAATTAACACAAACTTTTTGTACGAAATTTAATGTTGTTACATTTCGTACAGGAATACGTTTTCGAATTATTCGAGAAAAAAGTCCGAAAGTATTCTTCAAACGCACCTCCACCCCTACATTCATCCCTCACCAGTCAGGATTTCTGTATGTTGTCCGTGGTACCCCCTACTGTTCAGTCATCAGTCTCCTGACTGGTTTGCCTGACTGGCTCGCCACAATTTCCTCTCCTGTGATAAACTTTTCTTCTCCGAGTAGCAATTGCACCCTACGTCCTCAATTATTTGCTGGATGTTTTTCAACCTCTGTCTTTCTCTGCTGTTTTTACCCTCAACAGCTCTCTCTAATTCCATGGAAATTATCCCCTACGCCTTAGTAGATGACCTGTCACCTTGTCAGTGTTTTCCATATGTTCCTTTCCTCGCCGATTCTGCAGGGAACCTCTTCATCCCTTGCCTTATTTTTCCATCTAATTTTCAACATTCTTCTTTGGCACCACATCTCAAAGGGTTCGATTCTCTCCTGTTCTGGTTTTCCCACAATCCATGTCTCACTACTTTACAAAGCAGTGCTGCAAACGCGCGTCCTCAGAAATTTCTTCCTCAAGTTAAGACACATGTTTGATAGTAGCAGACTTCTCTTGGCCAGAAATGCCTTTTTCACGAGTGCTAGTCTGCTTTTTATATCATTCTTGCTCCGTCCTTCATAGTTTATTCCGCTGCCTAAGTGGCAGAATTCATTAACTTCGTCTTCTTCATGATCACCTATTGCAATATTAAGTTTCTCGCTATTCTCATTTCTGCTACTTCTCGTTACTTTCTTTCTTTCTTCGATTTTCTCTCAGTTCATATTCTGTACTGATTACACTGTTCATTCCATTCAACAAATCTTGCAATTCTTCCTCACTTCCACTGAGGATAGCAATGTCATCAGCGAATCTTATCACGGATATTCATTCACCCTGAATTTTAATTCCACTCCTGATCTTTCGTTTCCATCATTACTTCTACAGACTACAGTGGGGGGCCAAGGACAACTTCCCTGTCTTACACCCTTTTTAATATGGGACTTCTTTCTTGGTCTTCCAGTCTTATTGCTCACTCCTGCTTGTTGTAAATATTGTATACTACCTGTCTTTCCCTGTATTTTATACTTATTTTTCCCAGAATTTCGAAAATACTGCACCATTTTACATTGTCGAACGCTTTTTTCAGTTCGACTAGTCCTAAGAATGTGTCTCGATTTTTCTTCAGTCTTGCTTCCATTATCAGTCGCAACGTCAGAATTTCTTCTCTGGTGCCTTTACCATTCCTAAAGCCAAACTGATCGTCATCTAACACATCCTCAATTTTCTTTTCCATTCGTCCGTTTATTATTCTTGTCACCAACTTGGATGCAAGCTCTGTTAATCGGATTGTGTGATAATTCTCGCACTTGTAGGATCTTGCTTTCTTTGGAATTGTATGGATGATATTTTTACGACAGTCTGATGGATATCCCCAGACTCTTAAGTTCTACACACCAACAGAATAGTCGTTTTTTGCGTCTTCCGCCAATGATTTTAGAAATTCTGATGGAATTTTCTCTCTACCTTCTGTCTTACTCGATCGTAAGTATTCCAAAGCTCTTTTAAATTCTGATTTTAGGACTGCACCCCTGTCTCATCTATACCGACTCCTGTTTCTTTTTCTATCACGTCATCAGAAAAGTCTTTCCCCTCGTAGAGGCCTTCAATGTACTCTTTCCACCTATCTGCTCTCTCCCATGTATTGAACAGTTGACTTCCCATTGAACTCTTAATGTTACCGTCCTTGACTATTTTCATTGAACGTTATCTTAACTTTTATATATGCTGGAGCCGTCCTTCGACAATCATTTATTTGTGAATTTGTTCACATTTTACATGCATCCAATTTGCCTCAGCTTCCTGCACTTCCTGTTTATTTTGTTCCTAACTGACTTGCATTTCTGTATCCCTGAATTTGCCTGAACTTTTTTGTACTTCCTTCTTTCGTCGATCAGCTAAGTATTTCATCTGTTATCCATAGTTTCTTCGAAGTTGCCTTCCTTGTGACTATGAGTCTATATCTGCACTTGGATACGCCTTACAATAGAACATCTGATTTCTGAATCTCTGCCTGACTGTGATGTAACCTAACGGAAATCTTCCCGTATCTCCCGGCCGTTTCCAAGTATACCTCCTGCTGTTGTGATTTTTTGAACGGAATATTTCCTATTACTAACCGATTTTATTGCAGAACTCTATTAGTCTTTCTCCTCTCTCGTTTCTATTACCAAGCCTATAATCCCCCGTAACCCTTTCTTCTAGTTTCTCCCTGACAGCTGCATTCCAGTCCCTTGACTATTAGACTCCTACTACTGTAGAAAAACTACAGAGTAGACGAACTATTCCCGATAGTCTACCTTTTTAGGTCTTTATTGACCACCAGCATAGCTGGCTGTTTTGTTAACATTACTAATTTAAACGTGCTCGTGAGTACAATAAAAGAAAAACATGTTTTGTAAACGTCGTATTAAAACTAATTTCGTTGACATTTAAATCCCAACTTAGCTTCACAAGGACAGTAGTTTCGTTATCAGAAGGCCTGACGAGTACAACGACATAATTGTTTATTTTATGCTGTTAAAATTCACAAAATTCTTGGGCAAAATTTACACAAACGCCAATTTACAATTTTTAAGTGCTCTACTAGGGCCAGTCAATGAAGACCAAAAGAAGACGAATGTGGAAAATGATTCGTGCAGTCGTAAATTTTTGTACCGTAGTAGGAGGGAGTGCCCGAGCAACATACTAGAATTGATACTGCCCGGGGGAGGGGATTGTGGGAGTGTGGGTGCGTCTGAAGGTCCCTTTTGTACGTTTTTATGAATAACTCCCAACTATGCCCACTAGTAAGAACGTATACCACTACAAGTTTTAACTACAGTAAATTTCTACACAAAGGTCCCGTTCATTTCTTCTGTAAGACTAATAGCTTGTGCATAGTGAGCGAGAGAATATGAAAATCTCACATGAGCTTCATGAAAGCCAAATTAACGTTGGGGTTTGCATAGAACGACTTCGGTAGGGGCAGCTGAACCACCCTTTATACGGTTAATTCCAATATTGTGACATTCATTTGTTATAGGAGATTAAAAACAAATTTTGTATCTTTTGTGAAAGCCATACTGCCAATGTCAGCGATATGTATCTTCAATAAAATCTATGATACTGTCTGAATGGTAAAAGAGACGCTTTAGAGTACTCGTGGAAAGTAGTAAGTACAGTAGTAGGCAGAGAAAGAGAATGAACATGATTCGCTGTGAGTGAATGAGATCTTAAGGTTGAGTGTAGCTCCAGCATAGTGGCTATGTGTGCAGTAGATCCTTGTAGCTGTTTGAGGCAACATTTTCCATGGGTCATAGTACAATGACGACTTATGAGGGGGCTTCAAAAAGATTATAAAAGAAGATTACTGTTTGCTCAAAACATGCATAAGAAATAACTACAACTGGAAAATAAGGCATAATTAGTGTAATTGTTGCCACTGGGCTAATACGTTGCGAAAGCAGCTTCACAGAAAATGAGACCGATCCGTTTCAGACATCTAGTTCTGTAAAAGCCTCGCCAGGGTTACCTTGGACAATACATTGCCTGTGTATGCTTTAATCAGAATTTTATTGTATGCATTAATTCAAATCATTCTAGATACAATCAATCAGGGTCCATATCTCATTATCCTCTGTTCCAAGAATCATACCATGAATAAAAAATGCTAACATAACTGATGATAATTTTTCCAGACAATACAGTTAAATTTTCTCTTAAATGTGAAGCTCCTTTCTTGCTAAATAACGAAAATCATCACGAAATTTTTGTATTACAACCATGTTAATGAACTGGAAGAGGCAGTCCATTTTTACCACCTTCCACGGGTAACAAATAAAGTGGCAATCCATTTACGACATTCCATTGGTATCTCCTCAAAACGCCCTACTTTGGGTGTAACGGGCTTACTGTGCAAATCAAATGATAATTAAAGTGTACTTGGATGATCGGAATACGATACTAAGCAATCCCTTTTGCATGTACATACATTTCGGTAGCAACGCAGACATGGAATGGAGAGGAGGCGACGAGCCACGACGCAACATTTTTCTTTAAAAGCCACTTTACAGACCAGTCCGAAGGATAGGGACGGGTCATAAATATCATGGCCACAAAGAATGCAGAGCCGCTCTCGACAGAGTGACGAACCTTGTTTCGCCACAGGAGCCAACGGCACCTGAGTTGTCTCAAGGGAGATGCGACTGCGCAGTTCACACTAATTGGACGGGCCGCATTTTTGGAGGCGGAGAACGAAATACGTAGTTAAAACAGCAGGCGGCACTCACGTGAACAGAGGATGACATCGACATATATGAATGCTAGATGGGTAGATCACATAACTAATGAGGAGGTATTGAACAGAATTGGGGAGGAGTTCGCGGCACAACTTGACAAGAAGAAGGGACCGGTTGGTAGGACATGTTCTGAGGCATCAGGGGATCACAAATTTAGCATTGAAGGGCAGCGTGGAGGGTAAAAATCGTAAAGGGAGACCAAGAGATGAATACAATAAGCAGATTCAGAAGGATGTAGGTTGCAGTAAGTACTGGGAGATGAAGAGGCTTGCACAGGATATAGTAGCATGGAGAGCTGCATCAAACCCGTCTCAAGACTGAAGACCACAACAAGAACAGGGCCCCTCGTACAACGATATCCCATTGGCGGAACAACCTGAAATATTCCAAGGATGGGAGATTGCACTCTTTAAGTCATTTATTTATGAAGATGGAGTTAACAGATAGGACAACAGAAAGGAATGTTTTGAGAGTGGAGAAATAATTCCTATACATAGCAGTTTTGGTTGGCAGACTACAGTTTTGGAGGGAGGCAATGTTCTTCACAGAGAGAGAAGAGGCAGCTTCATATATGCAATTTGCAGACAAGAAATAGCTCTCTCTACAAAACGTGTTGATACACGAAGTGCTTAAGGCTCCGTAGGGCGTGCAGAGAGATTTATTCTGTGGTCACTTTGATCATAATGGACTCTAAATATATCAGCATTAAATAATCTGTGAGTCTCGTGTATCCTCCAAGAGGAGAGATCGAGAAGTGTCGTGTTAGTTAATACGTTCTTGTGGGAACTCCGAGGGCGGGCGTCACTGTGCAAGTCGCCCCACCAACCAGGCAAGTGTACACAGCCGTTATAGACAGACTGCTGACAAACAGTCTTCTGCTTCAGAGAAGAACTCGGTAACAGTATATGACTGACATTCCAGTCGAGAATAAGCAGTTTTATAGATTGACACGCAGCGTGGAGCAGATGGAGTCGTCTGGCGTCCCGCAAGTGACACATCGTGAAGCGAAGGTAAATGACGCATTGCAATCGCGCAGGGAGTACATCACATATGATGTTCTTACAAGCGTGTCTCTTCGTCCAGTTCAGGATTTAGTTTGAATTAGTACACTAGAAACCACCTTGGCGATCAGCCAAGCAAGATAGTAATGTTGAACGTCAGTTGGGACAGTTGTCCAACTACGTTAATTAAACAACGTTAAGTATAGTGTATTGCAGAATTCATTTCTGGAGAGTTTTCTTCTTACTTGTTTTATTAACTTACCGGGTAGCAAAGCATTGTCATCTTTAACTATCTGATACATGAATCAAGATTCGTGTGTCTGTCCTTTTTTAAATTTAATTATCAGTAAACCATTTCTATCATAAGTCATTTTGTAAGAACATGATAACGAAGAAAATACAATAGCGTAGCGCAGGCTACCTATTCTCATTAAATGAAATTACTTGGTAGCTAAACTCTTTCAGGAATGCACAAACAGCCATTCTGCTGATATCTAACCAACTCCGTGATTCATGCTCCCCACCAACATAAACACTTCTACAAACACTCACGGCGGAACCGACTGTAAGAATCACCAGTAAGTTAGAAACTGTTGAAAATAATACTTACTACTATTGAAATCAGTGAACCTGGCAGAATATAGTGAACTTTAATTTTCATTCAGCTATGCCAATTACGAGTAGTTTGATGTATTTTTCTAGTTTTTCTATATCGATATCTCGGCCTTTCGTATTTCAGTATAGTCTTGGTATTTTGTTGTTGTTTTTGTTGTTTTAATCATTTGTTTTCAAGTGTTATATTATTGAGAGTGAATTATAGTCATTTGGAAGGGCTGGTTAATCCAAATTCGTTACACACAAGATTACCGTGAAACATTTCTACGTAATTATTACCACGTTGCATAACGTAATAATTCATTCATTTTAGTTGTTCTTAGAAGTTCTTTATAGAAATCTGAAGTTTTGAATATGTGCTTGGATGTGTGTGACTACTTGCCTCTACATATTCCCTCCTGTGTGTGATGTACATTGTCGCTCTTACGCGTACATATTACTAATAGTTACATACTAAAATTCAGTTCGTTTGAGCAATAAACTGCCCACTTCAGGGCTGACGATACTCTTTATTTTATGCCACTGTTAGAATTTTATTAATTTGCGTTTTCTCGTCAATAACAAATTCGTGCAATCATTCAGAATTAATCTTTGCAGTTACTGATATCTGTGTTCGTTATTAGAGCAGAACTTCCGCTTTTCATATTAACGATTAACTGTACACTTTCTCAACACCATTTCGGTTTATGTTTTACGGAATCGATGAGTTTCCAATAACTTAGGTAAACAATAACGGTCGACGCAGCATATACCGGAGGTTGTGGGAGTGTTCCAGATTGAAACTGCTAGTCTGAACATTAATATGTTCATTTACTGGTACTATGAGGAGTAACCATAACGCCAAAGTTTCGTGTCAGTATTAGTTTTTAAAATATGTTTTGCAGGTACCAGGTAGTAATAAATAAAGTGCATCTACCCACAGACGTCCAGTGTGGGCTGTAATTATCCGATGGCAGTGACACTTGGTAGATATTCTAATGTGTTAATGCTGAACCGATTTACGCTGGGAAAAAATTAGTTCCAACTTTGCCCACCAGGTGCAAATACGGCGCTGTGAATACAAGAAAGGTGTAATGGCTCTGAGCACTATGGGACTCAACTGCTAAGGTCATCAGTCCCCTAGAACTTAGAACTAGTAAAACCTAACTAACCTAAGGACAACACAAACATCCATGCCCGAGGCAGGATTTGAACCTGCGACCATAGCGGTCTTGCGGTTCCAGACTGCAGCGCCTTTAACCGCACGGCCACTTTGGCCGGCCCAGAAAGGTGTATAGAAATGTTTCCATACGTATTGGATGGGGAACAGGATGTGGGCAGAAAAGGTCAGTGAAGTGAGAAAGACATAATACTGATATCAATAACTACCACTCACACAATTTTTTCTGTATGAGCACCGGAGACGGCGTGATGCTGTACAGCGCCGGACTTGCACTTGATGGCCAATATTGGAAGTAATTTTTTCCAGCGTAAATCGATTCTGCATCAACACATTTGAATATCTACCACGCTTCGTTGCCATACGATAATTAAAGCCCACATTGGACCTCTATCAGTAGTTGCACTTTATTTATAACCAACATATGCCCTGGCACACATTGAAATCATCGCGCTACGGTAGCGTAGAACTCTGATGTAGGAGACAAAACTAGATGAAGCAGCCCAGTGATAAAACGGAGTATCAGGCGTTAATTCGTGTTTTGCATGTGATTAAAGACGCTGCAACAACACACGCTGAGTTGGTGGAAGTGCACAGCAGCAACACACCAGCGTATGATAACTGTAGTTATGTGGTGATCGGTGATCAACGATGTCTGAATGACTAAGAATGAAGTACTCGTAGCAGACCAGGTGCTGGAGTTTGAAGTCCGGCGCACCACATTTGAGCACTATACACGACATTTCGAACACGAGGAAGGTTGCAAGTTGAGTTCCACGGTTCCTCACACCCACTAAAAAAGCCCAGCTTGTCGAGGCAGCAGCAGAAATGTTACAGCTGTATCTGGCTGATCCAGATGACTTCTTTAGTGCAGTAATCACCATGGACAAGTTATGGGTGTGAAACTGTGACGCCGAGACGAAGGTGCAAAGAATGCAGTAGAAAAATCCATCCCCGAGCAAGATATGCCGACATTTTTATTTTAGACCGCTGTGGTTCTGGCGCTTGCAGGTTATGCTCGTGAAGGAGCCGGGCGCTGTGGCCGAGCGGCTCTAAGCGCTTCAGTCTGCAACCACGCGGCTGCTACGGTCGCAGGTTCGAATCCTGCCTCGGGCATGGATGTGTGTGGTGTCCTTAGGTTAGCTAGGTTTAAGTAGTTCTAAGTCTAGGGGACTGATGACCTCAGATGTTAATCCCATAGTGCTTACAGCCATTTGAACCAGTTTGTTAAGGGTAAACACTCACAGGAGCGTAGTAACACATTTGCTGCCGACATTACGGCACGCTGTACAGACCAAGCGTTGTGGGAAACTTTCAAAGCGGGACGATCCGTTCCACAACAACACACCAGGTTCATTCTGTACATAGCAGAGGCATACAAGCTTCTGCTTTCGGCTGATGAATTTTTACTTCGTCACCGTGTTTCCATCGGTTATTATACCTAGGAACTACAACAGGTCTCACGCACAGCACATACATACAGCACGCTGTCATTTAAAATTAAATCTACGCTCACCTGTCTTTCCTCATTGTGGTTAATGAAATTGTTGGAGGGCGTGCTGAAAAGTAATGCCTCCGAATTTTTTATGTGAAAATTCTTAACGATTTTTGAATAAAATAAAGCGTTATTAACATTTAACATCTTTCTTCTTCATGTGTACAGATTTACTTCTCAACACAGTCGCCCAGGCGATGAACACATTTTTCCCAAAGAGAGACCAGTTTGTTGATACCTTCACTGTAGTACGTTTGACTTGTTGACAGAGGTACAAACCATCTCTGTTTGCACCGCTTCATCATCGTCAAATTCAAGTCCTCGAAGGTGTTCCTTAATTTTCGAAAACAGATGAAAATGGGATGGGGCCAGTCAGGACTATATGGAGGATGCTCTATGAAAGTGAACCGAAGGCGTGGAGTTGTTGCGTATGTTGAAGTGCTCATATGTTGCCTGACATTGTCATCTTCAAGGAGAGGGTGTTCCATGTGTGAACGAACTCTTCGAATTCGAAACTCTACCACTGCATGCTGTTTCTGATGCACCGACCTCTAGGGGAAGGGAGCTGCAAATATGTAGATATGAAGAATAAAGATGTAAAATGTTAATAACCTTTGTTCTATTTAAAATGCTTTACGAGTTTTTACGTACAAAATTCGGGCGCACCGTTCTTCAGTACGGCCTCTAATTTACTCCGGACGTAATTTTATTATTTTCAGCTAATTATGTCCGTCTCCATACGTGAGTGATCAGCATGGCAGAATACCTTGTGAAAGGCGCGAGTGCGATTCCCGACCGGGTCGAAGATTTTCTCTGCTCAGGGACTGGGTGTTGTGTTGTCTTCATCATCATCATCATCATCATCATCATCATCTCATCCTCGTCGACACGTAAGTCCGTGAAGTGGTGTCAACTAGAAAGACTTATACCAGGTGACCGGACTACCCGACGGGATAGCCACATGCACGTTTAATTTCGATGTTATTACTAATTTTAGCTCTAAAGCCAACAGTAAACTAGATGTTGCATTAAGGTCAATCTCTAATACAGGGTATTCCAGGAGGAATTGTCAATATTCGGTGATATGACAGGAATGATTATTTGAAACAAAGAAAGTCAAGTAAAAATGGGCTCTGAAACGCATATCTTAAAAGTTGTGGACAATTGTTCATTAGAAGAGTCGTGTTTCAAAGTAGCGGAGATGAACGAACGCTCATACCTCTTAACGTATGCATTTTAGAGCTCATGTTTACCTGACTTTTTTTTCTTGTTTTGGTCCTTACTGCCACTTCCCAAAATGTGGAACGCAAAGGGCTTGCAGTAGAAGAGATTTCTTTCACAGTATCGAAGATCAGAAATTGCTCATAGCTCTTAAAGTATGCGATTTAGGACCCATGTTTACTTGACTTCTTTATTTCAGTATTTCTGGAAATTCAGCCACTAAGAGGGTAAAATAGTGGGTGAAAATTTCTTTGAAAACAAATAATTACTGAAAAGCTATTAAAGGATTTTTAGGATCTCTGACAATTGGTATTAGACTCTCGGTAAGAAAAAAAATGTTTCAGTGTTCCTGAAAATGCAACCCCTAAGAGTGCAGTAGGAGACGAAAATTTATAAGGAAATATTTCGCAACATTAAAAAAAATTGAAAGCTTAATTTATGAAAACTGATATTTCACTTCTCGGTTAGATATACAGAAATATTTGTTGCAATGGAAACATCTCCACAAGAACGCAAGAGGCATGATTAACAAAAACTTTGGAGTTCAGCTACCAGAATCGCTTTTTGGTCAGAAGTACATTCCGAAATGACCATATTTATATGGCCTTAATTAGAGTGAGAAGGTTAGGAGGTGTTGCAATTTGTGAACAAAAAAAATTCGATTAAATAAAAACAAAAAATCTCTGCAAACCGCGAGCGCTTGGCTAGTAACGACACGGGTCTCACATTGCTCGCTTTGGACAATATGCTACACACGCCATTGACCATTCACCAATTCCGCATTTAACGCTTTGAGCTCCAGTGGTTTCTATCGCAATTCAACATTTTAATCATTTTGTATAGAAGCACCAGTGCCTTTAGCATGAAACCACCTGTACTTCCAAACAAAAGCCGGCAGAGGTGGCCGAGCGTGTTCTAGGCGCTACAGTCTGGAACCACGCGACCGCTACCGTCGCAGGTTCGAATCCTGCCTCGGGCATGGATGTGTGTGATGTCCTTAGGTTAGTTAGGTTTAAGTAGTTCTAAGTTCTAGGGGACTGATGACCTCAGAAGTTAAGTCCCATAGTGCTCAGAGCCATTTGAACCATTTTCCAAACAAAATTATTAAAATGGTGCGTTGCGGTAGAAACCACTGGGGCTCAAAAGTTTAACAAATACTAGACTTAATTTTGTATTTGGGTTAGAGATGTAATTCATACAGCATTTACTATAGAGAAAAAAAAAACAAATGTGACGTATAGTGTTTTCCAGTGCTTCTGTTCTCCTCCTTCACTCAGAGTCGGTGCTCGCTGCTACATACAGGGTGAGTCAGGAGGAAAGGTACATGCTTTGAGGGATGATACTAGTGCTGATTCTGAACAAAAAACTCCTAATACACATATGTTCTTTTCTTAACCGTTTCCAGGTAAACCAATGCAAATAACTAGGAACGGGACACCTGTAGCGTCGTACTTACTAACCGTGTCAGTACGCAGTTCACTTGCGCATGGTGCAGTTTTTTACCTCAAGTCTCAGTCCGACAGTGCTTGTCGTAGTGCACGGTAATACAGTGTTGTTACGTGAACAACGAATACAGTTCTGTGCAGTGAAAATGCCACGGATCTTCACACATGGAGAGTATGCTGAAATGATGTTTGTCCATCGTTTGTCCACTGGGAATTCCAGAGCTTTTGTGCGAGAATACGAACAACGATTTCCGAATCGCAGAGTGCCAGATAACAGGGTGTTTAGCATGGTGTTTCACAGATTGCGTGAGCATGGTACGCTTCCCAGCGTAAATGTTGTCTCTGAACGTCCCACACAACAAACTCTTAATGAAGTTGAGAACATTATTCAAGTAGTGGAACGCAACCCTACTACTACCTCTATAAGAATTGCTGCCCAACTTGGTATTCCACAAACACGAGTGATACGCACAGTCCACGAGCACGGTCTGTATCCCTTCCATCGGCAGAGTGTACAACATCTGCATGAAGGAGATGCTGCCGCCCGGCAAGAATCCTGTCAGTTGAACGTTGCCAATGAGCGATTAATTCCACGTATTCTGTTCACTGATGAATCAACATTTACCAGCAACGGAATCAACAACAAAGGCAAGTCTCATGTATAGGCAAATGAAAATGTGCACGCTACTGTGGAAACGAATTTTCAACGACGTTTCTCAAATGGTTCAAATGGGTCTGAGCACTATGGGACTTAACATTATGGTCATCAGTCCCCTAGAACTTAGAACTACTTAAACCTAACTAACGTAAGGACACCACGCAACACCCAGTCATCACGAGGCAGAGAGAATCCCTGACCCCGCCGGGAATCAAACCAACCCGGGCGCGGGAAGCGAGAACGCTACCGCACGACCACGGACGTTTCTCAGTCAACGTGTGGTGCGGTATTATTGATCAATTCGTCGGTCCAGTTGTTTCTTCAAAAAGTCTTACCAGAATACGTGCAGGATATCCCTTTGGCAACACGAGCTCGTATGTACTTTCAGCATCACGAAGCTCCAACACATTCCGTACGGCCAGTGACACAGTATCTCAACACAACGTATCCTGGTCGTTGGACCGGTCGCCGTGGAGTCATTGCTTGGCCACCGAGGTCACCCGATCTTATCCCATTGGATTACTGTATGTGGGGGTGGCTGAAGAGCAACGTGTACAATCGCAGAGTGGACACAAGAGAGGAAATCCTCGCTATTATTGTCATTCTTGTGCCCAGGTAAAGAATGCAAAACTGAGCTCCGATCGGCGACACAACACCTGTCTACAAGAGCAGCAACATACATTGAAGTTAACGGTAGACTGTTTGAACATCTTCTGTCAGGAAACGTACACAATTAAACAAACCGTAACATAACAGACATCCCCCCATGAACCATGGACCCTGCCGTTGGTGGGGAGGCTTGCGTGCCTCAGCGATACAGATAGCCGTACCGTAGGTGCAACCACAACGGAGGGGTATCTGTTGAGAGGCCAGACAAACGTGTGGTTCCTGAAGAGGGGCAGCAGCCTTTTCAGTAGTTGCAAGGGCAACGGTCTGGATGATTGACTGATCTGGCCTTGTAACAATAACCAAAACGGCCTTGCTGTGATGGCACTGCGAACGGCTGAAAGCAAGGGGAAACTACAGCCGTAATTTTTCCCGAGGGCATGCAGCTTTACTGTACGATTAAATGATGATGGCGTCCTCTTGGGTAAAATATTCCGGAGGTAAAATAGTCCCCCATTCGGATCTCCGGACGGGGACTACCCAAGAGGACGTCGTTATCAGGAGAAAGAAAACTGGCATTCTACGGATCGGAGCGTGGAATGTCAGATCCCTTAATCGGGCAGGTAGGTTAGAAAATTTAAAAAGGAAAATGGATAGGTTAATGTTAGATATAGTGGGAATTAGTGAAGTTCGGTGGCAGGAGGAGCAAGACTTCTGGTCAGGTGAATATAGGGTTATAAATACAAAATCAAATACGGGTAATGCAGGAGTAGGTTTAATAATGAATAAAAAAAAATAGGAGTGCGGGTAAGCTACTACAAACAGCGTAGTGAACGTATTATAGTGGCCAAGATAGACACGAAGCCCACGCCTACTACAGCAGTACAAGTTTATATACCAACTAGCTCTGCAGACGACGAAGAAATTGAAGAAGTGTATGATGGGATAAAAGAAATTATTAAGGTAGTCAAGGGAGACGAAAATTTAATAGTCATAGGTGACTGGAATTCGACAGTAGGAAAAGGGAGAGAAGGAAACATAGTAGGTGAATATGGATTGGGGCTAAGAAATTCTGGTAGAATTTTGCACAGAGTATAACTTAATCATAGCTAACACTTGGTTGAAGAATCATAAAAGAAGGTTGTATACATGGAAGAATCCTGGAGATACTAAAAGGTATCAGATAGATTATATAATGGTAAGACAGAGATTTAGGAACTAGGTTTTAAATTGTAGGACATTTCCAGGGGCAGATGTGGACTCTGACCACAATCTATTGGTTATGAACTGTAGATTACAACTGAAGAAACTGCTAAAAGGTGGGTATTTAAGGAGATGGGACCTGGATAAACTGAAAGAACCAGAGGTTGTACAGAGTTTCAGGGACAGCAGAAGGGGACAATTGACAGGAATGGGGGAAAGAAATACAATAGAAGACAAATGGGTAGCTCTGAGGGATGAAGTAGTGAAGGCAGCAGAGGATCAAGTAGGTAAAAAGACGAGGGCTAGTAGAAATCCTTGGGTAACAGAAGAAATATTGAATTTAATTGATGAAAGGAGAAAATATAAAAATGCAGTAAATGAAGCAGGCAAAAAGGAATACAAACGTCTCAATAATGAGATCGACAGGAAGTGCAAAATGGCTAAGCAAGCATTGCTAGAGGACAAATGTAAGGATGTAGAGGCTTATCTCACTAGGGGTAAGATAGATACTGCCTACAGGAAAATTAAAGAGACCTTTGGAGAAAAGAGAGCCACTTGTGTGAGTATCAAGAGCTCAGATGACAACCCAGTTCTAAGCAAAGAGGGGAAAGCAGAAAGGTGGAAGGAGTATTTAGAGGGTCTATACAAGGGCGATGTACTTCAGGACAATATTATGGAAATGGAACAGGATGTAGATGAAGATGAAGTGGGCGATACAATACTGCGTTAAGAGTTTGACAGAGCACTGAAAGACTCGAGTCGAAACAGGGCCCCGGGAGTAGACAACATTCCATTAGAACTACGACGGCTTTGGGAGAGCCAGTCCTGACAAAACTCTACCATCTGGTGAGCAAGATGTATGAGATGGGCGAAATACCCTCAGACTTCAAGAAGAATATAATAATTCCAATCGCAAAGAAAGCAGGTGTTGATAGATGTGAAAATTACCGAACTATCAGTTTAATCTGATTTGATCCATTATAAATGGTTTTTGAAAGCCTGCGACTATAGATACAATAGGTTTGTTTATAAATAAATAAATCTTCTGCTACCAGTCACGATTTTCTTTATTTTACTATAGTAAAATAAAGAAAATCGTGACTGGTAGCAGAAGATTTATTTATTTATAAACAAACCTATTATATTATCACTTTAATCAGTCACAGTTGCAAAATACTAACGCGAATTATTTACAGACGAATGGAAAAACTGGTAGAAGCCGACCTCGGCGAAGATCAGTTTGGATTCCATAGAAATGTAGGAACACGTGAGGCAATACTGACCTTACGAGTTATCTTAGAAGAAAGATTAAGGAAAGGCAAACCTACGTTTCTAGCATTTGTAGACTTGGAGAAAGCTTTTGACAATGTTGACTGGAACACTCTCTTTCAAATTCTGAAGGTGGCAGGGGTAAAATACAGGGAGCGAAAGGCTATTTACAATTTGTACAGAATCCAGATGGCAGTTGTAAGAGTCGAGGGGCATGAAAAGGAAGCAGTGGTTGGGAAGGGAGTGAGACAGGGTTGTAGCCTCTGCCTGATGTTATTCAATCTGTATATTGAGCAAGCAGTAATGGAAACAAAAGAAAAGTTCAGAGTAGGCATTAAAATCCATGGAGACGAAATAAAAACTTTGAGGTTCACCGGTAACATTATAATTCTGTCAGAGACAGCAAAAGACTTGGAAGAGCAGTTGAACGGAATGGACAGCGTCTTGAAAGGAGGATGTAAGATGAACATCAACAAAAGCAAAACGCGGATAATGGAATGTAGTCGGATTAAGTCGGGTGATGCTGAGGGAATTAGATTAGGAAATGAGACACTTAAAGTAGTAAAGGAGTTTTGCTATTTGGGGAGCAAAATAAAAAATGATGGTCGAAGTAGAGAAGATATAAAATGTAGACTGGCAATGGCAAGGAAAGCGTTTCTGAAGAAGAAAAATTTGTTAACATCGAGTATAGATTTAAGTGTCAGGAAGTCGTTTCTGAAAGTATTTGTATGGAGTGTAGCCATGTATGGAAGTGAAACATGGACAATAAGTAGTTTGGACAAGGAGAGAATAGAAGCTTTCGAAATGTGGTGCTACAGAAGAATTTTGAAGATTAGGTGGGTAGATCAAGTAACTAATGAGGAGGTATTGAATAGGATTGGGGATAAGAGAAGTTTGTGGCACAACTTGAATAGAAGAAGGGATCGGTTGGTAGGACATGTCCTGAGGCATCAAGGGATTACAAATTTAGCATTGGAGGGCTGCGTGGAGGGTAAAAATCGTAGAGGGAGACCAAGAGATGAATACACTAAGCAGATTCAGAATGATGTAGGGTGCAGTAGGTACTGGGAGATGCAGGAGCTTGCACAGGATAGATTAGCATGGAGAGATGCATCAAACCAGTCTCAGGACTGAAGACCACAACAACAAACAACAACAACATAACAGTATCTTAAGTTACCTTCACCTGCACCTTTCCCGTTCCTAGCTGTTTTCATTCGTTTACCCGGAGACGGTTAAGAAAAGGGCATATTTTTATTACAAGTTTTTTGTTCAGAATCACCAGTAGTATCACTCGTCAAAGCATGTGCCTTTCCTTCTTCCTCACCCTGCATCTGCGCGGATTCTGGAAAGTTTCCAGTGACGTGTGATTTTCTTTAGACTCTTCAAATGCCTATTTGAGCCAGAATGGTGAAGTAGTTCTTCACCAAGACATGAATGGAAAGCTCACGCTTCTTGTCTTCCGCTCGAGACACCGCCTGACCGCACGTTGGAAGTTAGCCCGTTTCCGCGTAATGGATTGAATCGCGGCTGTCTGGTTTTTCCAGTTCGGGAAGGAAATCTTTCACTCGCTGTCTTACGGGCAGCTATTCCAGCAGCACAGAGGTCGTTAACTTGAAAATGTTCGCAATTTGATATACAGTTGGCAAGACAGTCGCTAGAGACGGCGAGAACACAATAGAATCCAGTTCGTGTAACAGTAATAGGGTGTGCCTTGTCCCATCGATACTTCCGCCTACAAATTTATCTCTGGGGATATAGAGCCAGATTAGCGAGGCTATAAACGTGTTGTTCAGGAATTCCAAAGTAAATCTCTTCCATTCAGTTTCGTGACGCATCCCGTTACCTGTTTCAGTACATTTTTCCTCGATTTTCCACAGGCTGTTTAATAAATATTCAGTATTAGGACAAAAATGACAATGAAACAACTACTCTTACTTTTTACTGAAAGTGCTGGCTAAACATTTAAAGAGATAACTAGCAACAGAAAAAGATACTTTCACCAGCGATGTTACTTCATTTAGCTATTTGTAGAGAGGGAATCATTCAACTTAGCACCCGATCCGAACCACTGACTTACAGGCTAAGAGAGATGTGAAATATAAAGTTTCAGCGAGTATTATACGAGTGGTGTTTGATTCTGTGTTGAGCGTTGAAGAGATCCTACTCAAACGTGCTGAGTTGCGAGGGCTTATTGGAAACAGACTACAGCGGACACCCTTACTTTTAGCTTTATATGGAACAGTTTTATAGGTAATACTTCACTGTTTATATAAGCATTCCATGCAATGAGGGAATGCAGTCGAATGATAAGTTGAGATTAATATCAAATTTCCCTCTGACTGCAAAAATGATTTTCAGATTCTTTTTATTGTTTCATGATCGACTTGGGGGCTACAAGCCCATCCTTAGAAGTATCTGTTAACATTTCCCCTCTTCTGGCTGGATATACATACTCGTGTAAGCTTTCCATCGGGATGGCACCCCAGTTTTAATGTGCTAGGAAGTTTCATATCATCGCACATTCCGCTGCAGAGTGAAAATTTATTCTGGAAAGAAATCCCTAGGCTGCGGCTACGATTTTTAAGCGCAGTATGGGTTCTTCCAGGAATCCTAATTCCATAAGTTTCCAAGTTGGATCCAAGTCCGCCGCCGAGTGAGATACATCGCCACATTTCGTCCACAAAAATTAGTTGTTTAATTGTAAATAACGTTTAATTACAATTTATTTTCTTTTTCATTCTTGTTACTCAAGTTTAACTCAACATAGGCCGAAATTTTTCGTGTCAAAGATTGAAAATTTATTTAAAACAAGGCAGCGCCTAGTTTCAGCAATGTCTACTCTCGCCATAAACGTGCAATTAAACGTTTCTAAATCTGATTTCTGAACACTTTTCGTGTTAGGACAGACGCGACCTAGGCCTACGGTTTCCGAGCTATAAACGTTTGAAAACCTAATCATACAATCTTGGTAACTCGAATTCTCCCAAGGCAAAACAACTACTAATTCATTTTTCTGTCATTATATCTCTAAATCTCTACAAAAATAGCGCCAAGAGCACAATACAAATTAGTGTGGCTTTTGTTTACATGCAGTATCGCGTCTTTGATAAACTTAATATATTCCTCAAGTTGGTCTTAACTCTTCTTTCAAAATCGACCTCGAGTGAGAATACAGTGCTTTTATAGGGCATTAAGTAGGTGCATTTGTTGCCAGTCTTGTAGGAAATGTTTTCACTGGGTTTCGTGGGAAACAAGGAGGTAGGGGGAATGTAGTGGCAGGAGCAGCTGCCAACGTGATCGTCGGATAGTGAAGCAATTTAAATCACTTAATAAATGCAAGTTCTATGGTCCACATTTTATACCAATTAGGTTTCTTTCAGAGTGTGCTGATGTGCTGATGCAATAGCTCGTTACTTAACAATCATATACAACCACTCGCTCTATCAAAGATCTGGAAAGTTCCACAGGTCACACCGATATTCAATAAAGGTAATAGGAGTAATGCACTAAATTATAGGTCCATATCGTTAATGTCGATATGCAGCAGGATTTTGGAACATATTGAGTTAGAGCATTATGAATTACCTCAGAGAAATGCCTATTGACACACAGTCAATATGGATTTAGAAAACAGCGTTCTTATGAAACACGACTAGCTCTTTACACACACGAAGTCCTGAGTGCTATTGACAAGGGACTTCAGACTGATTCCGTATTTCTAGATTTCCAGAATGCTTTTGACAATGTACCTCACAAGAGGCCTGTAATCAAATTGAGTGCTCATGGAATATCGTCTCATTTATGGGACTGGATTCGTGATTTCCTGTCAGAGAGATAACTGTTCGTTGTAACTGATCGAAAGTCATGGAATGAAGCGGAAGTAATATCTGGTGTTTCCTAAGGTAGTGTTACAGGCCCTTTGCTGTTCGTTATCTCTATAAGCGATTTAGGAGACAATCCGAACAACCGTCTTAGGTTGTTTGCAGACGATACTGTCGTTTATCGTCTACTAAAGTCATCAGAAGATCAACACAAATTGCAAAACGATGTAAAGAAGATATCTGAATGGTGCGAAAATTGGCAGTTGACCCTAAATAATGAAAAGTGTGAGGGCATCCACATGAGAGCTAAAAGGAATCCGTTTAACTTCGGTTACAGGATAAATCAATCAAATCTGAAAGGCGGTAGCCGGCCGCGGTGGCCGTGCGGTTCTGGCGCTGCAGTCCGGAACCGCGGGACTGCTACAGTCGCAGGTTCGAATCCTGCCTCGGGCATGGGTGTGTGTGATGTCCTTAGGTTAGTTAGGTTTAAGTAGTTCTAAGTTCTAGGGGACTTATGACCTAAGATGTTGAGTCCCATAGTGCTCAGAGCCATTTGGAACATTTGAAAGGCGGTAAATTCAGCTAATACCTAGGGATTACAATTACGAACAGTTTAAATTGGAAAGAACTCACAGATAATGTTGTGGGGAAGACGAAGCAAAGAATGCGATTTATTGGCGCAACACTTAGAAAATGTAACATGTATATTACAGAGACTGCTTACACTACACTTGTCTGTCCTCTTTTGGAGCACTGCTGCACGGTGTGGGGTCCTTACCACACAGGATAAACGGGGTACACTGAGAAAGTTTAAAGAAGACCAGCACGTTTTGTATTATCGGAGATATAGGGGAGAGAGTGTCACGGACATGATACAGGATTTGGGATGGACACCATTAAAACAAAGCCATTTCTCGTTGTGGGCGGAATCTTCTCATGAAATTTAAATCATCAATTTTCTCCTCCGAAAGCGAAAATATTATGTTAACGCCGACATACGGAGGAAGAAATGGCCATCATAAAAGAATAAGTGAAACCAGAACTCGCATGGGAAGATATAGGTCTTCGTTTTTTCCGCGCGCTGTTCGAGAACGGAACATTAGAGAATTATTGTGAAGGTAGTACGATAAACCCTCTTCCAGGCAATTAAGTATGATCTGAACAGTATCCATGTACACTTTACAGCAAAAAAAGTGGGTCACTGCCAAATACAATCAACATAACGTAGCTGTGTTGCAGGTCCTCTAAACACCAAAACCCCGTGGGGTACAGTCGTCTGACTACACACAATGGGTACCGCAAGAGACTACTAGACACTAAAGGTCTTTATGGCAGTCATTCTAAGGGTCAACTAATACCGTCATACAAAACATACACTCCTGGAAATGGAAAAAAGAACACATTGACATCGGTGTGTCAGACCCACCATACTTGCTCCGGACACTGCGAGAGGGCTGTACAAGCAATGATCACACGCACGGCACAGCGGACACACCAGGAACCGCGGTGTTGGCCGTCGAATGGCGCTAGCTGCGCAGCATTTGTGCACCGCCGCCGTCAGTGTCAGCCAGTTTGCCGTGGCATACGGAGCTCCATCGCAGTCTTTAACACTGGTAGCATGCCGCGACAGCGTGGACGTGAACCGTATGTGCAGTTGACGGACTTTGAGCGAGGGCGTATAGTGGGCATGCGGGAGGCCGGGTGGACGTACCGCCGAATTGCTCAACACGTGGGGCGTGAGGTCTCCACAGTACATCGATGTTGTCGCCAGTGGTCGGCGGAAGGTGCACGTGCCCGTCGACCTGGGACCGGACCGCAGCGACGCACGGATGCACGCCAAGACCGTAGGATCCTACGCAGTGCCGTAGGGGACCGCACCGCCACTTCCCAGCAAATTAGGGACACTGTTGCTCCTGGGGTATCGGCGAGGACCATTCGCAACCGTCTCCATGAAGCTGGGCTACGGTCCCGCACACCGTTAGGCCGTCTTCCGCTCACGCCCCAACATCGTGCAGCCCGCCTCCAGTGGTATCGCGACAGGCGTGAATGGAGGGACGAATGGAGACGTGTCGTCTTCAGCGATGAGAGTCGCTTCTGCCTTGGTGCCAATGATGGTCGTATGCGTGTTTGGCGCCGTGCAGGTGAGCGCCACAATCAGGACTGCATACGACCGAGGCACACAGGGCCAACACCCGGCATCATGGTGTGGGGAGCGATCTCCTACACTGGCCGTACACCACTGGTGATCGTCGAGGGGACACTGAATAGAGCACGGTACATCCAAACCGTCATCGAATCCATCGTTCTACCATTCCTAGACCGGCAAGGGAACTTGCTGTTCCAACAGGACAATGCACGTCCGCATGTATCCCGTGCCACCCAACGTGCTCTAGAAGGTGTAAGTCAACTACCCTGGCCAGCAAGATCTCCGGATCTGTCCCCCATTGAGCATGTTTGGGACTGGATGAAGCGTCGTCTCAAGTTGTCTGCACGTCCAGCACGAATGCTGGTCCAACTGAGGCGCCAGGTGAAAATGGCATGGCAAGCCGTTCCACAGGACTACATCCAGCATCTCTACGATCGTCTCCATGGGAGAATAGCAGCCTGCATTGCTGCGAAAGGTGGATATACACTGTACTAGTGCCGACATTGTGCATGCTCTGTTGCCAGTGTCTATGTGCCTGTGGTTCTGTCAGTGTGATCATGTGATGTATTTGACCCCAGGAATGTGTCAATAAAGTTTCCCCTTCCTGGGACAATGAATTCACGGTGTTCTTATTTCAATTTCCAGGAGTGTATTAGAACACACAACTTCTTAGCGATAAGACACCCCACAACACTCATAAACTAACCTTAATTACAAGAAGTGACATTCCAAAAGTTCTGAGAAAGCGGGTTATTTTACATATATCTTACAGTAATCCTTAGTCAAAATTAAATACTGGAGACAATATGTGGAGTTACAAAGCTGTACGGCAATTGGAAAAAAGTTTTTCGCTATCGAAAAGGTTTTCCATCCACGTGCTGAACGTCGCTCAACGGCGAGTGGCTCTGGAAACTGGATATTGGACGAACCAGTAAAAAAACGCGATTAACGGCAACAAGCACTCTACGGAAATCTCAGCATTAACAGCGAATCACCAGTAATATCATTGTTCTCGTAACACATCAACAGCTACGTGAATCCAGCACCTAATCGTATTGTTAACGAAATACGTAAAATCAGAAGTTAAATATCAAATGTTTTCACCAATACCGAGATGTTGGAACCTTAAATGACGATGGGATTGTTTTTGCCTGACTGGGATTCGATCCCAGCATCTAGCGCCGTCGTTTTCTCGCCAGGAACAGACGATAAACAGCTATTGTTGGTTCACTAGTAGCGAGATGTGCGCATGTTTAGCTAAACATCAGGTGACAAAAAGTTCTGTGCTGAATGGAATTCAAACCCCGTACACGTGGTTATGAAGACACTTTAACTATCAAATTATTTTCCAATAATAGCTAGAAGTGGCATGTTTGTACTTTCAATGATGTGATGGAAAATACTCTGCTGGCTAGAAGTTGAATCCACAACATGTCGTCGTTGGTGATCACAACGAACACAACGTCAAACCCAAATCCGTTTTTACCAGTAGGATGGAGAGGAATGTTTGAACTTGAAAAGATGTAAGGAAACGTTTGGTCTTGAAATGTTGTGATAAAAACCTCATCATGCGGCTGTGAGTTGTAACGAACAGGTTACAGCTGACAACGCACGAAGAGAAGTTGAAAATGCAACTATTTTTCACTAGTAGTTCGGAGTGCACATGCTAGGGCTTGAAATGAAATAATGAATATTTTGTGCTGATCAGGATTCTAAACCAGATAGGTGCCTTTCGAGGAGGCCTAGAAGAGTTTGCAATCTTGGGGAACACAGTGAAATCGAATTCGAATCCCAGTCCAGCACCACAATTTTCAACGTCTCAGTTTCAAACAAAGTAAGAGCCTTGTGAACTTACATGGCCATTGGTTCATTAAATGAAATACGTTTTCTAGTTTACGACGGCTTGCTGGTGGCAGAGTCTCTGCCTTCAGGGGTTTCTCCATTTGTCACAGCTCAAACGAATGCCGCTCTGCCCCAGTCGGCAGCGAAGGGATGTTATCTTTACTCCGTATATTGAACTACAAGGCTTACTGGCGTTCTGAACTTGGCGTTACTAGGGTTGAAGGAGAGTAACTTGAGTGTGTTAAAAATCTACGCCTGACGTGAGATGTGAACCTACAAGTTTCACACATCAATACAAGATTAATCCACCAGAACACAGAACCCCCTGCCAAGCACATAATTATGAATTGCAGAGTATTCATTTGGATGCAGATGCAGATGTCAGGGGATTGGTAACAGGAAAGAGGGCGGGATCTGGGAATGGATAAAAGTGCAAAATATAAGCGTGAATTGCTTGCAAAGTATTGCTTACTTAGATGTGTGCCACAGTTCGTTTTATCTTAGGACCGAGAGATGAGGAAGGACTGTTTTCAGAACGAAGAATGGGGTACAGGGAAGGGGAGATCGAAGAATACGGTTTCATAGGTGTTGAGAGGAATGATAGAAAGTAAAGACAGCAGCAATTAAAAGAGAAAATGTAGCGTCAATGGAAACCGCTAGATTTGTTTATAAAGTTTTGGGGGAATGGGATAGAAGGGCACTTGCTGTGATAGTGTCAGAGAGAGAGAGAGAGAGAGAGAGAGAGAGAGAGAGAGAGAGAGAGAGAGAGAGAGAGAGAGAGAGAGAGGATAGAGGAGATATTAACAACGAGTTAACATAATATGAAATCGTTTGCGTATTGTGTGGAGGACTGAGAATATATTCATGGATAGAGGGGAAGAGAGAGATGTATTTGAAATAACAACAACTACTGTGACAGAGTCCATCTACGCTGATTAGTTTGTAAGTATCTAGACAGGGTATAAATGAAATCAAAATAGAATATTTAACAAACTGTATATTCAAAAGAAACCCACTTGAATTAAAAAGGCAACTCAAAGGAAAACTAACCCATATTTTATATTTTCTGTTGCCACGCAATCTTCCACTAGCTCCCAATGAGAAAAAAATGAAAAAGAAGACATAACTAAACATTTTAAGGATTCTAATATTTTATCCAGAATCCTTCATTATTTTGTACTTCTGTCATGCGTCTTGGCATAGAATGTATAAGCTGTCGGACGTAACAGCCTGAAGAAGCAACTTCCTCCCAGGCTTCCGAGACGCAGTCCCAAAGAGCGTCCGCAGTAGTTGGATGGTTTCGTGACCAGTTCTCTGTTAATGTTCTGGCGACCTCAGCCCACATGTTTTCAATGGGGTTCATATCAGCCGCCCGTGGCGGCCAGTCCATGAAGTTGACGCCAATCGTGGAGAGCCGCTGCTGAACAAATGCAGACTTGTGAATGGGAGAATGGTCCTCCTGCGATGTGACGTCCCCTTCTGCGTACAGCATTCGCACTTACGGAAGCATCACATTTTCCAATATGTGGGCATACTGCACGCTGTCCAGAGTTCTTTCTATCCTGTGAAGAATTCCCGCCCCTCTCGCAGAAATCCAACCCCAGCAGGTAACAGATAGCCGGCCACTTCTCGTCGTGGTTACATATTCGCGTCGATGGCGAGCCCCTTGCGGCCTGTAAACGATACGTGGACCGTCATTATTGGTGGAAAACACCTTCTCATCAGTAAAAATGACGTTGTCCCACGACGCCCTCAGATGGAGCTCCGCAAATGCTAGCCGGTATAAAATGTTGTCTTCGCTGACCTCTTGTTTCACGGCGGATCGTCGTGCATGCAGTCCAGCGTCCCTCAGCCTTCGGCGAACCGCATCACTGGAGCCGCAACTGCTTCGCGTCCAGAAAGGGATTTTCTCTGCTCCTAGACACTAGGTCCCTGTCTTCTTAATGTTAGCTCACTCTCTTCCTGCCTGAGCCAGTAGCCCTGTTGGTGGTGCCTCTTTCAAGGCAGATCCTCCACCATCTCGTTGCAGTGGTATGTGGTACGCCATACCGTCTGCCAGCTTCTCTGATGGAACATCCTCCTTCTTCAATGAGAACGACTACTCTATCTCGAATAGACCTCTCCCAGTGAGCCATTACGGCAAACAGCCTGATGTGTATTTCTGCGAGAGGGGCGGGAATTCTTCACGGGATAGAAGGAACTCTGGACAGTGTGCAGTATGCCCACATATTCTGACGCCAGCAGAGGAGGTAAACATATTTACGTCAAACGGAGCGGCAGAGGCAGAGGCATGCGGCGCAGCCGTGCTGGCTCGTCCCGGGTTGTTGGCCCACCAACGCCACCGCCAGCTCGCTCACTTCTGTCTCGCCTCGGCCAGTCTGGCTGGCCCGTAGCTCGCGAGTTGTGGCTAGCACACACCCGGGCCTCAAGACCACGATCACCCCTTGAAAGATAAAAAGTTACTCCTAACCTACCCAAGTCTGTAGCATAAACTAACGCAGCTACAGCTATTATGCTATAACATGTGCAGGCACACCTACAGTTGACGATTCATTCAAATATTTGATGAAAAGTACGTTCAAAAAGACATTCATTTTAAACAATAAACAAAATATTTCACCTAGCTAGCAACAGCATGACGCAGGAAACTATTCTTTCTTGCAAGCGCTCTGCATGAGATGTAGCCTTAAGAAAACGTGTATTCAACCACGACAACTAAGCGGAATGTAAAAGTAAACAGGTTTGGCGGCAGCTTCTCCAAATAGTAGTATATACGTAGTATATAATACACGTTTTGTGCACTTATAATATGTACTCAGTGTCTCTGAAACAACACGTGCTGCACGACGGAAATTACTTTCTACTGCGGCATTTAATTTACATCTCAATGATACACGACTACTAGAGAACATTGCTCTTTACGGCAGTCAATCCAGTTGTAAATTAACACCATGATATCGCAGATATTAGGCAACACGTTACTAGGGATTAGAAAGGCCTCGCAACTAAACATGCTACTCCTAGCTGCTACTGAATAAAAATTTGATTATATAACGTGTCTTCATAACCATGTGTGCGGCGTTCGACTCTCAGTCAGCATAGACATTTTCGTCGCCTTATATCTAGTTAAACGTGCGCACACTTCGCTTATGGTGGACCAACATTGGACATTTCTCGTCTGTTCCTGGTTAGACAACGACGGCGGTAGGCGCCGGGTTCGAATTCCAGTCAGGCAATACAACTTCAGTCGTAATTTAAGGTTCCAACCTCACTACTGGTGACAAACTATGATATCTACATTCTGATTTTACGTACTTATTCAACAATCCGATTAGGTGGTGGGTTCGCATCCTTGTCACCAGCATTACATGATGGCATTTCAATTTTAAACATGTGCATTCTTTGTTCCTTGACAATGCAACAATAGACAATGTCTTTAGAGGTTAATTACCAAGAAGGTAATTGTCATGTTAGGGTTCCTGGTTTCATAGAAACATTATCGTCATTTACGTTCAAGCTGAAAATTGATAACTGATACTGGTGCAAACGTCAATATTTGACGCCTCTTCCTGTCTAGTGATCGAATCTCGATAAGGCACAAGGCTTTGCTTGGTTAACAATGGCTTTACATTCAGGGTTTACATCCGGATCCAGAACGAAGACGTTGGTCATGTCATTTAAAGTACAACTTTTGTGCAAGTAACTGTTGATGAGTAATGTGAACAATGAGATTACTTGTGATTCGCTGTTAATGTTGGGATTTCCGTATAGTGCTTGCTGACGTTAATCACGATTTCTTTTAACTGCTTAGTATTACATAAAGTTGATGTGAAACCACTCCCTTTTGAACGCTGAACGACGTTCAACATGTGTTGGGTAAACCTTTTAGACAGCAAGGAACTTCTTTCCAGTTGCCATACAACTTTATAAATCCATATACTGTCTCAAATACTTAATTGTACCTAAAGATTACTGAACGATTTTTGTGACAAAAGTAGTTGTCCCACAATGTTTGAAATGTCACTTATTGTAATTAAGTTTAGCTTACAAACGTTAAGGACAGGCTGATCTCTTCTGTACTATCGTGGTGTTACTTTGCATCTGGACAGACAGTCATAAAGACCGGCGTTCTCTAGTAGTCTCTAGCGGTACCCATTGTGTATCTTACGACTGTACTGTGGAGGGTTGCGACAATGTCAATACAGATATGCTATGTTGGTTGCATACATTCAGGTGCAGCCTACACTTTGGAATTCAGGTGTGACCCACTTTTTTTACTGTCGAGTGTACATTTAAATGTAGAACACTGGGAAAACAAAAGAGACTCTCTCCTGGAACTGCAGAGTATGCAGCAGGAACATTTTGACTGAGGAGCAGAAACGAAAAATCTGTGCCCTTCAGGCACAGTTGGAAGACGCAAGGAAGAAACGGATCAGGATCAAGGGAGACAGTGGAGACGATGATGGTTGGGAACTGGCAGTTGGTGGAAGGCGAGGAGAAAGAAAACACGATCTGATAGTTTTATTATCAAAACTAAAGAAAGGTATCAAACACTGCCGGAGTTAGTGGAGAAGAATACCACGTAGGACTAGGAGTAAATTATTACAAGCTCCATGTAAAGTCTTAACTGCAAAAGTCTACAGTAGCTCGTGTGGAGTATCTTGTGTGTAAATGCGTCAGTAACCGACCATGTAGCTGCAAATATGGACATAGAAAAGTTTTATGTAGCTGTAAAAGGTCTTGGATTCTCAGACCATTTCTGGCAAGTAATAACAGGAAAATAAAGTGTGGAAAAATCCCTAAGCCACTGCAGAAAAAAGAACTCCTTGCAGGGAGAGCAAACTAATCCCTCAAGGAAGTTTACACAACTGGTCAATAAGCAATAAGCGTCACGAATTTCAGTGTGAAGAGGGTAAATGACAATGTTTATTGAACTTTCCTTGGACTTGCGACAATGTGTTTTCAGCATGATGGTTGCCCAGCACATTGTTCTGTAGCAGTATGGGAAGTATTACATCACTTGTAGAGTAGTCGGTGCATCGGAATAGGCGGTCCGATGATTCAGCGTCCCACCAAATCATGTCAGCAGATTACATCGGAAACAGCTCTCAGTTGTGTCAAATGATTCCACGTGCGGATAAATAAGTGCATCGAAGTGGACTGCGACATTTTTGAGTGCTTACTGTGAATCAGTTCTTACAAACAAGCACCCCGTTGGCGAGAGGTGACAGGACACATCTCAAACGATCACGCCGTTTTAAGAGAATACACCTCAAACAAGCTTTTTTTGACAGTTAATGAACGCGTCTCGTTTAATTTTTTTTTTTTTAATTTTGATCCAATGCATTTTCTTTGAGGTAATACTGTATCGGAAGTCAGTTGTATTACTTGTCGATTACAGCAATTACGACGTCGCAACAACAGAAGTGTTACCTGCGAAAGTTACGTATTTTTCCTCGTACAATCCGATTCCACAATAAAAATGGGATGTTCATATTTAAGATTTCAAATTCGTCCCTCGCCTCATTACTGGGATGTGGCTTGGAGGCAACACTGGTAACAACGGATAACGTAATTAAAAATATAAAGCCGGAAAAATAGCTCGTTCAACACGTAGAGATTTCCTGTTTATTGAAGATTTACTGCTGCAACAGCGCGTATTGAGTACACAGAATGATTGCATCTACAGATCAGTAGCACAAAAGGTTCCGAGGTATCGGATATTTCCCAGTGATGAAACAACAATATTAGTGCGTGGTGTAACCTCCACGGGTGACACTGCAGGTGCTGACTCCGGCATGCAGTTGGCCGTACAGATGGCGAATACCGTCCTTGGACACCTTAGGCGACATCTGCTCGACCTGTCCACGTGGTTCTGTAATGGTTGTTGGTAGACGAATCGTATGAATCACTTCTCGTCCCATCATATCCATCAGGTGTTCGATAGGAGACATATCGGAGATCGTGCTGGCCAGATAAGTTACAGCACGTCTTGAAGAGCGTGTTACGTTTCACGGGCAGTGTGTGGGCGAGCATTATCGGGTTGGAACAACACAGCACCTTCCTGTTACATGAACGGCAAACGAACGGTTCTAATAACATTCTACACGAACCCATCAGAGGTTAGCGTCCGCTCCAAGAAGACCAAAGATGAAAGAGAGTTGTAGCTTATCACGAACGAGAGTTGTAGCTTATCACAACACAGACCATAAGGCCTCTGGTGGGGCAGTGTGTCTTGGACGAACGCACTCTACCAGACAGCGCTCGGCGTGTCCCAGTCGTACGCGCAAACGATCATTACTTGCTTGCAGGCAGAATCTGCTATCATCGCTGAAGATCACGGCGTGCCGTTACATCATCCGAATGAGCCTCTGACGGTACCAGTCGAACCGTGTATGTCGACTCTGTGGTGCGAGTGGAAGACGGGCTAGACGTGTGCTTACCCATAGTCCCACTGCTAATAATCGGTTCGCAACGGTCCGTGTCTGGGCTCACAAATCCTCTTATCTGCGCTGTGATAGCTGTACTATCTCCACTGCTGCCCTAACGATATGGCGAACCTGGCGGGCGTCTATGCTGCGTGGACGTCTGGAATCTCGTCTACGGATGTGAGAATGTTCATCTGACCACCTATACCTGCATCGTTGCACAACTGTCACAGAACGTCCAACTTTTGTACCAAATCTCCGAAAGGACTATCCTGTCACTTGGAAGGCCACAATTTAGCCCCTTTCAAACTCGCTCGGTTGGTTGATTGGAAGCACGTCTCCCCGGCATAGCTGCCTGCTTGCTTCACACGTCTGCACCACACAGCCTTCTAGTCACGAGCATTACCTATTACAGTGTAGGCATAGATGGCACTCTGGTAGCTATGCTACTACGCTATCTGTTGGCGGACGACGTTGAACCATTGCCAGGAGATCTACCATCCCCCATGTGGCATATGTCATCGGATCAAAATCGACGTTTTCTTTCCAGGTGTACCGATGTTTTTTCGGCAGTGTACCTGAAAACGTATTTTTAAATTTTTTAATCCAATGAGCAGTTTGAGATACTTCGTTATCCCAAGATACAAAACTCACCCTGTATATGAATTACGTAATTTTTTGTCCATACATTATAATATCACATCACGTGCAGTATCCTTTGAAAAGTGATCTTCGGGTGAGTTAATGTTACTACTACTACTACTACTACTACTACTGCTAGTACTACTGCTATGTAAGTAGGCTGTTTAGGTTTTTATGTTGGTAACGTCACGTAGCGCTCTGCATGAAAATCACTGACTGTGCTGTGTGCAGTCTGTGGATGGTTACATTCATTGTTGGAATATATGCTAGTGTAGTGTTGGGCAGTTGGATGTGAACAGTGCGTAGCGTTGGGCAGTTGGAGGTGATCCACGAGCAGTCGTGCATGTGGAGAGAGAGATGTCAGAGTTTTGAGAGGTTACTATAAGCGGATGATTTGGCCGTGTGTCTGCCAGAAAAGGGAAATTTGTAAAGATGGTTGTCATGAATTGATAGATATATATGACGACTTGAGCATTATTAAGGTAAATACATTGTTTGTTCTCTATCAAAATCTTTCATTTGCTAACTATGCCTATCATTAGCTAGTGCCTTCAGTATTTAGAATCTTTTATTTAGCTGGTAGTACTGGCGCTCGCTTTATTGCAGTAGTTCGAGTAACGAATATTTTTGTGAGGTAAGTGATTCATGAAAGGTATAGGTTATTGTTACTCAGGGCCATTCTTTTGTACGGATTATTGAAAGTCAGACTGCGTTGCGCTGAAAATATTGTGTGTCAGTTTAGTGATTATCAGAATAAGTAAAGAGAAAACTGTTTGAGTACGTTGAGTTTTGCTCAGCTGTTTGAAAATCAAATAACGTGGAAGTTTATCAGCACTGTCATTCGTAATTTTCAAAGGGGACGTTTCATATTTCTTAATTTTTAAAGGGGACGTTTCAACTAGTGCTACTGGGCAATGGGGTACTGGAGGATGCGAAGCTGTGATGGCGGGTCGTGAGTCGTGCTTGAATGGCTCAGTCGGTAGAGCACTTGGCAGCAAAAGACAAAGGTCCCTGTTCGCGTCCCGCTCCGGCACACAGTTTTAATCTCCCAGGAACTTTCAAAAGAGCATGTACTCCTCTTCAGAGCGAAATATTCATTCTGGACCAGGTTTCGTAATTTTAACAACAAATCTTTCTGCATGCTTATCTTCTGTACAGGAACCTCACAGAGCGGAGTCAGCTTAGCAACTCTATGACGCTTTTGAGCTGTCACCAAGAAACCATGGCGAATCGTGCAATTTATTTCTGAAAGTTCGATAACTTATTTGCTGCACATCCCTGACAACAGTGAGGTACCGCTTTTTAAAAAAAGATTAAAGTAAGGTGGAAAGGAACTAAAGTAATTATACGACGAAAATGCTGCTGTTCAAACAAAGTGGGAGCCGGAGTAGAGACTTTTCTTGCGGTTACCCACCGCAACCCTTCATTTATTAGTCGCTGTGAGAGCGGCAAAGACAGAAATGGCGGCGGCGGGAGGGCTACCCCACGCCGTCAACTGTCATTGCCAGAGCAGGGCTGTGGTTGGCAGACCCCGCGCGGGATAGAAATAGGAATCTCTCAATCTGCGGTGGCGAATATCATCAGGCGGGGACGCTCTGTTTACTGGCGAGCACCATTCCGCCTCTGAGCGACCGCGAGGGGAAATGGTCTGCGCGAGTGCAGACTGTGCTGTGTACAAAGCTGCTAAGCGAAGGGGCTGTGGTGCGATGTCTAGTGGACGTCCAGTCTGGCAGGACCATCAGTTCCCCGCGATTCCGGAAAATAACTTTATGAATCCAGAATTATACACTGAGAGGACAAAAGTCATGGGATAGAGATATGCACTTATACAGATGGTGGTAGTATGGAACACAAGGTATAAAAAGGTAGTGCATTGGAGGAGCTGTCAGTTGTACTCGGATGATTAATATGAGGTGATATCCGACGTGATTATGGTCACACGACGGGAATTAACAGACTTTGAAATCGGATTGGTCCTTCGAGCTAGACGCATGAGACATTCCATTTCGGAAATCGTTAGGGAATTCAATATTCCGAGATCCACAGCGGCAAAAATGTGCCGAGAGTACCGAATTTCATACGTAGCCTCTCACCACGGACAACGCAGTCGACGACAGCATCCACATAACGACCGAGAGCAGCGACGTTTGCTTAGAGTTGTCAGTGCTAACAGACAAGCAACACTGTGTGAAATGACCGAAGAAATGAATGTGGGATTACAATGAAAGTATCTGTCAGGACAGTGGCGTTATGGGCTTTGTCTACGGACGACCGACGCGAGTGCCTTTGCTAACAGCACCACATCGCTTGTAGTGCCTCTCCTGCGTTCGTGACCGTATCCGGTTGCACCCTGGACGACTAGTAAATAGTCGTCTGGTCAGATGAGTCCCGATTTTGGTTGGTAAGAGCTGACGGTAGGGTTCTAGTGTGGCGCAGATCCAGTGAAGCCATGGGCCCAAGGTGTGAACAATGTTAAAAAATGGTTCAAATGTCTCTGAGCACTATGGGGTTTAACAAATGGTTATGAGCACTATGCGACTTAACTTCTGAGGTCATCAGACCCCTAGAACTTCGAACTACTTAAACCTAACTAACCTAAGGACATCACACACATCCATGCCCGAGGCAGGATTCGAACCTGCGACCGTAGCGGACGCGCGGTTCCAGACTGAAGCGCCCAGAACCGCTCGGCAACACCTCAGCTTTTAACACTGTGCAAACTGGTAGTGGATCCATAATGATGTGGACTGTATGTTTGCATGGAATGGACTGGGTCACCAGTTTCAGCTGCTACTTGGAGATCATTTGCAGCCATTCATGGACTTCGTGCTCCCAAACAACGATTGAATTTTTGTGGATGGCTATGTGCCATGTCACCGGGCCACAACTGTTTGCGACTTGTTTGAAGAACGTACTGGACAATTCGAGCGAATGGTTTGGCCACCCAAATCGCCCAACATGGCTCCCCTCGAAAATTAATGGACTTAATCGAGAGATCAGTTCGTGCATAAAATCCTGATTCGAGAAAACTTTAGCTATTATGGACGGCTATAAAGGCGCCATGGTTCAACTTCTCTGCTGGGAATTTCCAACGACTTGTTGAGTCCATGTCCATGCCACGTCAAGTTGCTGCACTACGCCGGGCAAAAGAAGGGCCGACACGATATTAGGAGGCATCGCGTGACTGTTGCCACCTTAGTGTATATTTCGTAAGAAAACGTGTTGAAAGATTCCCTGTCCGAAGAATGACGTTTATTATGATGATTTACAGAACTTAAAGAAGTCAACCTCGGTGAATATCATTTTGAGTTCCAGAGAAATGTCGGAATACTGATTAAAACTGACCCTAGGATTTATCTAAGAAGACAGAATGAAGAAAGAAACGCTACATTTATAGCATTTGTGGATTGTAGTCCTATACAGATGTGGCACGTGGATAATAAGGAGTTCAGACAAGAACAACACAGAATGGTTTGAATTGTGGTCATGTAAAATAATGACGACTCTTACATTGGTAGAACGAGAATCTGCTGAATCGAACTGCGAGAAAAAGAAATTTCTTGCACAAGCTAACTAAAAGAAGTACATTGACAACTCACATACTGAGACACCAGGAAATTGTCAAATTGGTAGTGGACTGAAGTGTGTGGCGAGAGGCTGGGGATAGGAACTATAGAGTAAGACCAAGGGATGGCTACTGAAAGCAGGTTTAAACCTATCTAGGTTGCAGTAATTTTGCAGAGATGAAGCTACTGGCACAGGCTAGACTTCCATGGAGGGCTGCAACACATCAGTCATCGGACTGAAGATCACAGCAATAAGACTTAGAAAAAGCTTTCGACAGTGTTGACTGGAGGACACTCTTCGGCACACTGAAGTTATCAGAGACGAAACACAGACGCTGAGAAGTTGTACACAACTTTTGCACGAAGTAGACGTCAGTTATGTGGGTCAAGTGACAAGGAAAGGAAGGCAGTGGTTGAGAAAGGAGTGAGACAGGGCTGTAGCCCGTCCACGGTGTTAATCAATTATACACCGTCAAAGAACTAAAAAATAGTGGCAAATATGGTAAGAAAATTAGACTTCAGGTAGTAAAAATTTTAAGGTTTGTATTACTGTCAGAAGTGTCAAAGGGCTAAGAATATCAGGTGAACGGAATGGAGAGTGTTTTAAACAGAGGTTAAGTTGGATGAATATCAACAGTGAAACAACGTCATTGGAATGTATCAGAGTTAAAGCAGATGATGCTGAGGGAATCAGATTAGAATATGAGACACTAAAAGTATTAGACGGATTTTGCCATTTGGGTAGCAGACTAATGGACGATCGCGGAAGTGAGGATAAAAAATGCAGACTGTTGACGGTGGAGGAGCAAGGTGTCTTATTTGCTATCACCATACGAAACTCGCTATGCAGGCTGTTGTAAACAATTGTTTAATACCTGGGGTTTATCAAATAATGAAAATCAGTAGTCACTCAACATTACTGTATCGGCACCTCTAGGCCGTTTGGAAATGTGACTTTCTTTGAAGATACCTAAGAGCCGTATGATCCCAGCTGAACAAAAAATACTTATCCAAACAGGCAGTCCTTCATATTTCTCTTTACTTGAAATGCGAAAAGCTAGTACAGGAAAAACATCGATCTACAGTGTATTCTAATTTTATAGTTCGTCAATAAAAATCGCATATACCCCTTTAGTCTTGGTTCTGATAGGCTGAAAAAAAATGAAACGAGCACGATTATCGGTTCTGGCATGAGGTATAGTTTTGTCACTCCTAGTAGCAGAGCAGGCTGTCTTAGATTTCTTACTGTGCGAAGTGATGTGTAGTGTGACGAGTATAGATCTGCGAGGGCAGAAATAATCGTCAAATACGACATAGCGTAGCAAGAGATATGACAGTTGCAAAAATAGAGCTTCCTCACAACCACTGACGAAAAAATCCACAAAAAGAGGCTCCTAGACTTGAACTTTAAGATTGGTAAAAAAAAAAAAAAAAAAAAAAAGTCAAAGACCATGTTGATGACACGTGCGTAGTGTCGGGGAAGTTCACATCCCACAGTCCAGGGTTTATAAAAGAGTCAGAAGTCCTGCAGTCCTGCAGATACGTCAACACTGCGCCATGAACTAGCAGCGATATTATGAGATTGTGCCCAAATGGCCTTACGGTGTACTGTTTATTGTTGTCTGCAGCTTCAACGTTCTAGCGATTGTAAATGCGTTCACTGGCAGTTAGTCTGCAGAGGCCACAAAGCCACACGTGTGTCAGTAATTGAACGAGTGACTACAGATTCATCGTCAATCACATGTGAGACCGCATTGGTATGTCCACTGCGACCCTGCACCGCAAATGTGGTTTATAATAGTTTTATCGTGTTTTTGTCACTTTTGACGATCCAGTATTGGCCAAAAGTTTTTTTTTTGTTTTGGTTACTAGTTTAGGAAGACAAGCACATATGATTATGATCTCATAGATTGAACCAGTCAAACAATAAAATTAAAAAAATTTACAAAGACTTTCCAAGTTCCAAAAAATTTTTAACATTAGGTTTCTGTGGACTTGCGAGCTAACACCCCAAAGATGTCCAGGCTCACATGCGGTTCCTCTTCGTCGAAATATCTTGGCTCAAAGTCGTCTAGGGGTGAACGGCACGTCTCACATTACAAGACCTAAATTAGACACTTGTGACCTTTTGGTGTAATTGTCTGGCTGTTGGCAAGTTTGCGAATTTGTATAAACATACAACGTTAATATAACACATAACAACATAATAATAATATCGGGAGCTAAATTAACGACCCATAAATGATGTAGGCCTCACAGTTGCGATTAGATTAGAATAATGTTTATTCAGAAAGCAAATTATTAGCGAAAGTGATCATATTTAGAATTACTATTACACTCGAGCCCATATCCATTTGACACAGTTCTATCATTCACAATGTCATTGCGAATTACAAGTCCAATAACGCGAGAAGCAAGAGTTCACACCATGCGCGCGGCTGCTCACCTCTCAGAGACGAAATACCGCGATACCACACAACTCGAAATTTTCTAAGTCGTTTCACTTCCTAGCTCCCTAAAGACCGACTGTCCGCTTTCGCGTCTCCACCAGCACTGTTCCTCTACCCGTCCCCGGCCGCGTTTTCCGTGCACCGAACGCCCTCGCTCAACCGACTAGTGTAAGTCCCTTTTGTAAAGCCCTCCATCTGATTGGCTACAGCTTATTCTACATTCTTTTACATTGTAACATATTTAAATAATCAGAGCTTGACCACTTTCACGTTCTAAATAAAGTAACAATAATATCCATTACATAATAAACGTTTAATTCTTTTACATAAAACCAATACAATTTCCTTCTTAGCTTTGAATGTCACGTCCAGTAGCCTTGCACCAATGTGCTTTCAGATAAATAAATAAAGAACAAAAGTAACTTATGCGCTAAACTTTACAACAAATACTCCATTACTTAATGATTGAGTAGAGTGTCGTGCTGTCATCGTTCAATATATTGTGTGGAGGAAATGATGATCTGATGCTTAACTGAAAAAATGATAATTTAAATTTACTATACCTTTCAAACAAAGAAAGTTACAGAGTTGATATTTACAACATTTGTCATTTTAATGATGCGCTTCTACACGAAATGTCTATCGTTAAGACTGACCAAAGTGTTCAGATTTTAGCATTCAGGTCTTCGTTACAAAACTTGTTAATTTAACTTTAAATCCTAAGCTATTATAGATGTGAACAATATTCAAGTTTTATTGCGATCACCATGAAACTTTATGAAGGATGGTAGGTGGCTTCATTCCCAGAATTACTACAGAATTAAATAGTTTTCATAAATGTTTCCCTTTATGGCCGATCTTAGGTCGGCCGCATTTAACGCTGCTAAGCGTAGTTGGTCACAAACAGCTTCTACAGGGTTTCCCTATGACTGTCTCACTCGCTTACTACAGCGGTTAGTTTTTTTTTGTGGTTTTAGGGCGCACAACTTCGATGGTCATTAGCGCCCAGACTACGTTAGGAATGCACCGCGAGGCACAAGTTTAAAACAGCAACTAAAAGGGAAAACACGATAAAAGACAGACTGACAGGCATAGGATTAAAAAAACAGCATAATCAAATGTCCTTAGAGAGGTTTGTCAAGTTGATAAAACGAAGAACGCTAGCAGCTGCTCGTGGGTCATCCGCTAAAATGGCATCTAGAGTACATGGCAGGCCAAGATCAAGACGCAGTGTGTTAAAATCCGGACAGGACGTTAAAATGTGGCGGACCGTCAGCAATTGCCCACATGGGCAGAACGGCGGCTACAGCGGTTAGGCCTCATCCAGCACAATAGACGTCTGTGAATTTCCCCATCTCGTGGCGAATCTGCGCTCTTTGTGGCACACGGTCCTGGACGACAGAGTTCGTTTCACAATTCCTGAGGGCTGACTCTTTCGGCCATATACTTAAATGAGAGCGAAATGCTCGTTAAGTCATATACTTCAGTGTGGTTATGCCACGCTTTATGATTTATGATTTAAATTGAGTTAAATGGTGATACTTAACTTACATCACAAACGTTTTCATTTGATTTAGTTTACAAACATCATCATCTTATTTACTGTTATAGTTACGGCTTCTTCACTTCTTACAGTTTGTTACTGCTTTTGAAACAATTATTATGACTAATATGGTACTAAAAAGTCTGTGGCGCAACGTATTTTTTTGAGATTTTAAGGTTCTGATGTGTTACAGCAAGCCTTATTTCTACATGTGAAGTCCACAGGGAGATATATTTTCAGGTGCTTTTTATTCGTGATACTTTATTCATCAGTATCGATGTCTATTTTCATTTTATGTAAAGAAGACCATTAAGAATGAATGATGGAAAACCCTTTGTTCAGATCTGCAGATGAGAGTTGAGTTTTTCATGAGCAGTCTTTAACTTTCTTTGTCTCGTTGGAGAAATATGGCTTACCCCAGTTGGTAGACCTCGTATTTGGAGCTCTAGATGATGATTTTCTGACGTTGCAAGTGAATCTTCTATCCGTATCCTAAAATTTGTCCACCACAGTAGTGGTCACTCCTGCTAGAACAACCTCATGTTAATCTATAATGACGTGCAGGTAAGAAGACTCAAATGTCTCTGAGCACTATGGGACTTAACATCTGAGGTCATCAGTCCCCTAATTTTAGAACTACTTAAACCTAACTAACCTAAGGACATCATACACATCCAAGAGCGAGACGTGATTCGAACCTGCAACCGTAGCGCGACTGAAGTGCCTAGAACCGCTCGGCCACAGCGGTCGGCGTAAGAAGACTACTGATGGGGAGATGTGAAGTGCCAAGGGGCACTGTACTATGTGACGCACCTGCAAATAGCGGCATTCTGCCACGTCTGTGGGTGCTGTACACTTTGGATTGCGCACACAACATTTATATTTGAGTTTCATGTTAGTTTAGGTGGTGGCATCCTTTCTTCCCCTAAAGCTGATGCTGTAGAATACCTGGTTCAGAGTCTGAAACGTTTGCTGCAGCGGAAAAGTCCCTCTCGAGTGTGACAGGTCCCATCGCAGTTGCAGTTTGGGCACGTGAAACGTCAGGGACTTCAAACAGAAGTCACTCTCCCTTTACTTCTTGTCCTCTTCCTCATTTGTTCTTGTGTTTCGCACAGTTAGTCGCCACTTGACACGCTCATCAGCGGCACTTTCCCATTTACTTGAATCAATACTGGCCTCGGTCGGATTCTCTTGCAGACATCCTCGAAACGAAGATCCACGCGTTTGACATGTCCCAGCCACCTTAGACGTTGGTGGTTCAGGAGTGCATTAATGCTGGTTACGTTTACGAGCTATAGGACTGCGGTGTTGGGTACTCTATCTGTCCAGGAGATCTGAAGGGTCTTCAGGAGAGAGCGGTGTTGAAAATTGTTCTGTTGAGATTTGTACTTAGCAAGAACTGTCTCGGAGCTATAGAGTAGGGTGCTGATAAAACAAGCATTATATACTTGTAATCTAGTTTTTATTGTGAGCAGTCCATTGTTGCATTCTCTGTTTTTCAATCTAGCTATGACAGATGTTTTTGCGATTCTGTTAGTAATCTCACTGTCCACAGACTAATCGCTATAGCCAGCCGGTGTGGCCGAGCGGTTCTAGGCACTTCAGTCTGGAACCGCGTGATCGCTACGGTCGCAGTTTCGAATCCTGCTTCGGGCATGGATGTGTGTGATGTCCTTAAGTTAGTTAGGTTTAAGTAGTTCTAAGTTCTAGGGGACTGATGACCACAGATGTTAAGTTCCGTAGTGCTCAGAGCCATTTGAACCATTTGCCAAATCGCTATATATTGTACATCCCAAGTAGATTAAGTCATCAACTATCTGGAGATAATTGCAGTCATTGCTGATACATGGAAGGTTGGATAGTCAGTCAGTCAGTCAAGTGTTCACTATGTTAGACTCAACGCAAACACAACTAGTATTCATTTCATAGGGATAGTTTTCCGAGCATATTAACTTTTGTAGGGAGAGACAGAAGTAGAAACGGAAACCCATTGTAGTGGTTACCACCGCGTCGCCAGCTACCATGGTAGGAAACGACTGAAGTGTGTGGTGTGAGACAGAAACAAAACACTGGCGACTCCGCAAAGTACTCTCCGTTCCTCCATCGCTCTCTCTGTGCGGAGAACGCATCCAGCACCCGCTTTCCTACTTGCGGCACTACTACTGCACTGAACTGATGAAGTTTTGTGGGTGTGCACTGCTGTTGTGTGCTGTATCACGGATCGTCCTGTGTCGTCTTTTATCGGGATCACAAAAAAATGGAGAAGTCTGACGTTTTACGGCAAATTCCCATTCATACAACCACGCCTACCAAAGGGACGGGCTTAAAATTCTCTGTACCTGCCGTCCAGTGTGGGAACGTTCAGAGCCGGCCCGTCGTGTAACACAAATGCGACCAGTATTGACGCGAGCGGTCTGAGGGGTGGCGCGGCTCTCCTTTATTTTTTTGTTTTTAGGTCAGCCGCGTATGCATAACGAGCGTTGTAGCCCGGGCGGTCGAGGTATTTTTTTATAATCCTCGCCGCCGGTCCGACTCTCGGGATCAGCGCAAATCCCGCGGACGCAGGCCGTCCACGTGGCGGGGCAGCGTTTAACATTGGGTTCGTTCCGAGCAGACTGGGACGCGGGGCTATTACTGGTGTCTGCCATTATCGCAGATGCCGCGGATTCGTGTTTCGTGCAGGTATCTTCAGAGCTGGTTCGCCTGTACAGCAGGGGAGGATTGTGCGCTGGCAGAGGTACGCAGGGCCAGGAAGCTGGGGCACGCTACCCTATACCCAGCGCGACCAAATATACTGACGCGCGGTTACAAGATGTGCAAGGTAATGTGGCGAATTTTCTGACCTACACAAGTGTTTTTTTAATTTTACGACTACCGACCAAAGAAAATTACAGGAAGCACAGTAAATAAGAAGGGCGTTCATTAAGTAATGCAAACTTTTTTTTCTCGGCCATTTTCGATTGAAAAAATGTGGAATTTGCTGTGGGACATTGCGGAACATTCCGGCTTCCACCACTATAGTTTCATGAAGTTCCTGTATGTTGCGACGCTGTACATAGCGTTCAAAATGGAGTCTGCAACGGACGTTTGTTCCAAGCAGAGAGCAGTCACAGAAGGAAGGAAATGGTTCAAATGGCTCTGAGCACTATGGGACTCAACTGCTGTGGTCATAAGTCCCCTAGAACTTAGAACTACTTAAACCTAACTAACCTAAGGACAGCACACAACACCCAGCCATCACGAGGCAGAGAAAATCCCTGACCCCGCCGGGAATCGAACCCGGGAACCCGGGCGTGGGAAGCTAGAATGCTACCGCACGACCACGAGATGCGGGCCAGAAGGAAGGAAGATTGGGCTTAACGTTACGACGACATGGAGGTCATTCGAGATGGAGCACAAGCTCGGGTTGTGTCAAGGACGGGGGGGGGGGGGGAGGGGGCAGGGAGCGGCCGTGCCCTTTTAAAGGAAGCGTCCCGGAATTTGGGTGGAGCGATTAAGGGAAATCATGGAAAAACTATATCTGGATGGTCGGACATCGATTTGAACCGTCGTCCTCCGGAATGCGAGTCCAGTGTGCTAACCACTGCGCAGCTGTCAGAGTGTTTTTTGGCAGAAAACCAGAGAGCATCGCAGATATTCGAGGGCGCTTGCAGAATGTCTACGGATACATGGCAGTTAACAAAAGCTCGGTGAGTCGTTGGGCGAGGCGCCTGTCATCGTAAAAAGGTCGCGCTAACCTGTCCGCTGTCCCGCGTGCCGGCCGGCCGCACACAGCCTGCACACGCCTGCAGTGATGGAACGTGCGGACACTCTCATTCGAGGTGATCGAGAGTTCACAATCAAAGACCTAGCTGCTCAGCTGGACGTCTCTGCTGGTAGTGCCGACACATTCGTCTACCAGTTGGGCTACTCAAAGGTGTGTGTCCGCTCCTTTCCTCGCCGCCTACCTGAAGACTTCCATTTGTTTAGGCCACTCCAAGGGAAGCAGTACGTGGATAATGACTGATGCAACAAGACGTTGTTTCCGACGTCGACCAGTAGCGGGGATACAGCTCCTCCCAATAAGGTGACTTAAGGCCGTCGCGCTGCACGGAGATTATGTTGCAAAACAGGGTTTTGTAGGCAAAAGAGGGCGGAAAAATATGGTGTATGGGATTCCTGAATAAAAACAACCTGCTTTCAGAAAAAAATGAGCTGCATTATTCACTGAATGACCCTCGTATTTAAGGATGCGTCACTGTGGAATAATTCGAATAAAACATTCTTTGGAAATGTCGACCCACAGTAAGTACAGCGACTGCCATTTGATATTGGAGCCACACACGTCATGAACAATCAATGAGAGATACGTCAAACACAACAACTGAAATCACAACAAACGAAACATGTCGGTCCACAAGGCGGGAATAATTGTTGCTGATGTGCTCTTCAGTCCGAAGGTTGTCTTAATACAGTTCTCCATGCTACCCTATCTTGTGCGAACTCCTCATCTCCGAATAGCTAATGCAAGCTACATCTTTCTGAATCTGCTTACTGTATTCATCTCTTGGTCTCCCTCTACGATTTTTAACGCCCCCCCCCCTCCCCACTTCCCTCGAGTACCAAACTGGTGATCCCTTGGTGTCTCAGAATGTGTCCTATCAACTGATCCCTATTTTTGGTCACGTTGTGCTACAAATTTCTTGTCTCCTCAACTCCATTCAGTACTTCTTTACTAGTTACGTAATCGACCCATCGGATCTTCAGCATTCTTCTGTAAAACCACAATTCGAAAGCTATTGTCTTTTGAAACTGTTTATCGTCCATATATCACTTCCATACATGGCTACATTACAGAGAAGTACCTTCAGACAAGACTTGTTAGCACTAAAATTTATAATCGATGTTGACAAATTTATTTTCTTCAGAAAAGCTATTATTATCATTGCCATTTTACATTTTATATCCTCTCTACTTCGGTCATCATCAGTTATTTCGCTGCCCAAATAGCAAAACTCATCTACTACTTTAACTGTCTCGCTTCCTTATCTGATTCCCGTAGCATCACCTGATTTAATTCGACTACGTTCCGTTATAGAAAGACCCTAAAAACGAAGATATTTTACACTTTACTGTTTCACTTCTAGTTTTCGACGAATTGTGTCACCAGACATTTTGTATATAACGAACAGATGAAGGAAAGGCGTAAACTGTTCATTATTTCAAAAGTAATCCCGATGACTGTTAATACACTTACCCCACCGTGAGACAAGATGGTCGGTGCCTTCATGGAAAAACGTTTGGAGTTGCATGTGGAACCATGATGGTAGCCAGGCGTGCGCCTCTTAGTGAGAGGCAAATCGAAGGTCACGGACGTCTTTCTTCGGGACTCCTGAAATATGGAATTTGCGCGAGGAGAGATCGGAAGTTTATAAAGGATGTGTAAGGGCTTCCCAGCTGGACTTCTGCAGCGAAGTCGAAGCAATAGGCACGCCTCCCAGCTCTGGTGGAGTCATGACTTTTTCTTTTACTGCAGGTCCCATTGCTCATTGACTTCTTGGAACACGGCTCCAAAATTAACGCGAAGCGGTACGTGGGCACTCCTGCAAGAATTGAGCCCGCCATGAAGTCCAAATGCGCAGGACTGTTGACAAATGAGGTCATTGTGTAGTAGGACAATGCTCATCCACGTGTTGCAGTAGTTTCGCTGGTAATCCCTTCCATATCCTCCATACCTCCCAGTCTCTCCCCATGCGATTTCCATACTTTTTAGAGCCCTGAAGAAAAAACTCGTGGCCATCGATTTACTTCAGACGAAACGGTGCATGCCTGGATACAGTCGTGGTTCAGTAGGCAAATGGAAACATTTTTCCGTGATGCATTAACCATCTTGTTTCACAGTAGGATAAAAGCATTAAAGGTTATGGTGAAGCATTTTGAAACAATAAAAAATTCTACTTACTATTTTCCCATCTGTCTCTTTTGCACCTGAGTGTTCCTTATAAGATGTGTCCAATTTTTACCGGTTTCAGAGGGGTAGTTTTTAGAATGTAACCCTAAACAAATACACAATGAAGGTACAAAGCAAAGGCAAATGATTAAATTTCATCATTTCCACCATAGTCCTAGAAAGCTCATCTCACGTGGTTCTTCAGAGATTGTCTTGGTGTTGTTTTTATCAGTGCAGCACTGTTCACAAACCGAGCGATCAGTTCTTGTGTATACTTTTTTTTGTGAACTTCGCATTTCAGCAATCGACACAGGCAAAAACCTGAAGAGGTAAGATGCAGGGACGTTGGTGGTCAATTAATTACACAATTTCTGCCGGTTCATCTCCCGAGGAACGTTAGATTTCAATTACTTCTCACTAGACGACTGAATTATGCAGGGGCCTCGCCTTCCTAGAAGAATGGACATGTCCTTGTATCCAAACGTGTGGCATCACGTATCGTTACCAATTCATGGTCGTCGAAGTTGGCAGTGGAACTGCAAGTTTCGATCAGACACAGACAGCGGTCCGGCAGACGCCATGGACTCAATGGGTTCAAATGGCTCTGAGCACTATGGGACTTAACAGCTGAGGACATCAGTTCCCTAGAACTTAGAACTACTTAAACCTAACTAATCTAAGGACAGCACACACATCCATGCCCAAGGCAGGATTCGAACCGGCGACCGTAGCGGTCGCGCGGTTCCAGACTGAAGCGCCTAGAACCGCTCGGCCACACCGGCCGGCGGACGCAGTGGGGGAGACCCGCTAAGCCACGCCTCCAGCGGCTCTGCTGATGAAATACAGTATAAGCGGCGGCAGCAACACAGCCCAACGTACTTGGAGTATCTTCGCCATGTGACGCTGGGTAGATGCTGCCTAGTTGTGACTTCGACACCGTCGATCGTGCTCTAGTTCAGAGAGCCTCATCCTTGTTGACACAGAGCTTGACTATCTCTTGCTGAATAATTTCTAAAGAGTCTTCGTGCACTTGGAGAAATGAATGTTAAGTAAATCTTATTTTTACTGTGTTAACCTGTTCGCTAATCATTTCTGCTCGTTTTCAGCTTGCGTACGACAACTAATGGCACACCACTCTGTTGCTCTCTTCTGCGTACCATTGTGTATGAAAACGCAAATATCAAAAGGAATCGCTTCCAACAATGCTCATAGCTGCTTTTAGGGAAAGCCTAGGTAACATGGCCCTGTATGACGATATGGTAACAATAGGCAGAGTCAGCTGTTTGTCTATCATATTTGCCAACTTCCATTCATGATTTTTATTATGTTTCTGTTACTCGCGAGCAGGCGTTCCTGTCATATCCGTTCCCACTGATCGACTTCTCCATGTTCACTGCGGCGTCTGCTATGTTGTTAATTTGTCTACCGAAACACTTTGAGGCGAGTGCGGTCTAGACCCATGAGAAGCGAGGACGCTGGCTTCAGAATTTTGAGAGGAACGTCTACATCTAAATCTGCGTGATTACTCTGATATTCACAATAAAGTGCCTGACAGATGGTTCAATGAACCACCTTCAAGCTGTCTCTCTACCGTTCCACTCTCGAACGGCACGGGGGAAAAACGAGCACTTAAATTTTTCTGTGCGTGCCCTGATTTCTCTTATTTTATCGTGATGATCATTTCACCCTATGTAGGTGGGTGCCAACAGAATGTTTTCGCAATCGGAGGAGAAAACTGGTGATTGAAATTTCATCCCGTCGAAAACGAAAACGCCTTTGTTTTAATGATTGCCACTCCAATTCACGTATCGTTTCTCTGACACTATCTCCCCTATTTCGCGATAATACAAAACGAGCTGCCCTTCTTTGTACTTTTTCGATGTCATCCGTCAGTCCCACCTGATGCGGATCCCACACCGCACAGCAATTCTCCAGAATAGGGCGGACAAGCGTGGTGTAAGCAGTCTCTTTGGTAGACCTGTTGCACCTTCTAAGTGTTCTGCCAATGAATCGCAGTCTTTGGTTTGCTCTATCCACAGTATTATCTATCTGATCGTTCCAATTTAGGTTATTTGTAATTGCAATCACTAAGTATTTAGTTGAATTTACCGCTTTCAGATTTGTGTGACTTAACGCGTAATCGAAAGTTATCTGATTTCTTTTAGTACTCATGTGAATAACTTCACACTTTTCCTTATTCAGGGTCAATTGCCACTTTTCGCACTATACAGATATCTTATCTAAATCATTTTGCAAGTCGTTTTGATCATCTGATGACTTTACAAGACAGTAAATGACAGTACCATCTGCAGACGATCTAAGACGGCTACTCAGCCTTTTTGCGTCCTACTTTGTTCAGGGTGGTTCTTGAGTGAAGGTATGCTTTTGCCTGTGTGCAATATGGTGTGCTAATGAACGTGGCTGCATTGTATCATTCTGAGAAAAAAAGAATTGTGTATAATGGCAACAATGGGCTTGCATTAGTAAGTTTATAAGCGAAGTAGACGTAGATCTTTGATGCATGTACTCTGACAAGGTAGTATTTCTCTAGAACTATATTCTTGTCGAGCCACGCTGGAACAGTGCGATTTCTTAGGCGCTGCAGTCGAATGGATAGTGGAATGTTGTTTACAGTTGCAGTTAATGAAGACAAATACCGTTGTGTTTACGTACTGCTATTTGATTCGCGATCAGTTTCAGCAGGCCAGAATTTCATTTATTAAAAGGTTTTTCGTATGTTATATGTTTTTCAAATCTATTTTACGTAGGTGGAATTTCTATGACTGTGCCAGGCACACCACTTGGATCGTGTCACATTACCTTACTGTTGCTTGTAAAGCATTTTATGTTTTTGGGACCCAACAATAATTAAAAGATAAACAGGATCTCAAACCTTTATTTCAGTTTTCTTCCTTTCACCAACTTATTTCAAAATGAAAAATAGTTTCTCAGTATGACAGTACTGAGCAAGCATGAGGCCTTGAACTAACGGTTTACATGACAATAACATGAAATATGGTATATGTCTCAGCTCACTCATTAGTTCGATGTAGGTATTGCCCGACCCAATAAGACCTTCGATTACTTGAGTAAATTATTTACAGATCACGGAAGGAGAGATTTCTCCGAGAACTGCAGTGCAGCCATTACTTCATTCTTCCTGATAATGTACTGTGATGAATATGTTCGTCCACCTCGGTAGCTCACGGTCTGCGTGGCTGATAGCCAAGCGAAAGGGCCTAGATTCGATTGTCAGCCGAGTCCGTCATTTGTCATTACGTTCGTATCGTCATAGCTGCATTTCCACGGCGGAGATGCCTGAATGGACCGCGAAAGGCAATAATTTAAAAAATTATTACCACCTCATAGCAATCAATTGCTATAAATTAATGGCTGAATTCATGATTTTTTATTTACATCCTGGCCGGCCGCGGTGGCCGAGCGGTCCTAGGCGCTTGAGGTTGGAACCGCGCGACTGCTACGGTTGCAGGCTCGAATAATGCCTCGGGTATGGATGTGTGTGATGTCCTTAGGTTGGTTAGTTTTAAGTAGTTCTAAGTCTAGGGGACTGATGACCTTGGATGTTAGGTCCCATAGTGCTCAGCGCCATTTTATTTATTTCCTGCGATTAGCTGAAATCTAGAGATTACCTATGACTTCCAAGATTATATTCAGCCACAAGAAAGTTAAGCAGTGATCAATGGTAAAACATTTCAGATGACAAACAACACCCTTTGCGTGAAGTATATGTGCCTGTGACGAACTATACCTCAGAGCAGTCAGTCATAAAGAGAACATATTTAAAGAAGGCAAATTGAAGTGAAACCGTAACGTCCACCACTAAAACACTATTTTCAGTTAACCGCAGACAATATTCACAATAGATCACATATTTACAGAGAAGCATGCTTGGATGTGTATGTCCAGAAGGGCAAATACGTTTTTGTTCAAAAACAAATGTTATTGATAACGCCCCGACTCAAAACAGCTTCATCAGTAAGCGGCATTAATGGGATTGCTACCTGATTTGCGGTAGGCCAACGACAACGGTTCCAATCGTCTACCATTATCTTCTTATCGAAGGTGCTGAATCTGCTGTGAATGATAAGGATAGAGATCGTGCATGTTTGATGTCCGCCATAGTCTTGTATGTGGAACACTGACGCACACAAATTCTACGTGCGTTGGTTGAAAGACTGCAGTCTACTGAATGACTATCTTGTACTTCATCCAAACTTTGTTGATTCACGTGTTCAGATGAAATATGACTACCAGGCGCTGCACCAGTCTCCCGCAGTTTAATCAACACACTAGTAAACAAGCTCTAATCTGGTGCTCTGTTGTTAGGAAATTGTCCACCGTATTCTCTGTCAGCAGCAGCAGCAGAGTTTTCATTTCAAAGCCATAACGAGAATACCGTATCGGTATACTCAGCATTTCTAAGCACACTATCTGATCAAAAGTATCCGGACACCTGGCTGAAAATGACTTACAAGTTCGTGGTGCCCTCTATCGGTAATGCTGGAATTCAATATGGTGTTGGCCCACCCTTAGCCTTGATGTCAGTTTCCACTCTCGCAGGCATACGTTAAATCGGGTACTGGAAAGTTTCTTGGGGAACGGCAGCCCATTCTTCACGGAGTGCTGCATTGAGGAGAGGTATCGATGTTGGTCAGTGAGGCCTGGGACGAAGTCGGCGTTCCAAAGCACCCCAAAGGTGTTCAGTAGGATTTAGGTCAGGACTCTGTGCAGGCCAGTCCTTTACAGGGATGTTATTGTCGTGTAATCACTCCGCCAAAAACCGTGCATTACAAACAGGAGGGCGATCGTGTTGAAAGATGTAGTCGCCATCCCCGAATTGCTCTTCATCAATGCGAAGCAAGAAGATGTTTAAAACACTAATGTAGGCCTTTGCTGTGACAGTGCCACGCAAAGCGAGCCCCCTTCATGAAACACACGACCACACCATAACACCACCGTCTCAGAATTTTACTGTTGGCACTACATACGCTGGCAGACAACATTCATCGGCCATTCACCACACCTACACTCTGCCATCGGATCGCCACATTGTGTACCGTGATTCGTCACTCCACACAACGTTTTCCCACTGTTCAATCGTCCAATGTTTACGCTCCTTACACCAAGTGATGCGTCGTTTGGCATTTGCTGGCGTGATGTGTGGCCTATGAGCAAGCGCTCGACCATGAAATCCAAGTTATCTCACCTCCTGCCTCAGTGTCATAGTACGTGCAGTGGATCCTGGTGCAGTTTGGAATTCCTGTGTGATTGTCTGGATAGGTGTCTGCCTATTACACATTACGACCATCTTCAACTGTCGGCGGTCTCTGTCAGTCAATAGAAGAGATCGACCTGTACGCTTCTGTGCTGTACGTGTCCCTTTACGTTTCCACTTCACCATCACATCGGAAACAGTGGACGTACGGATGTTTAGGAGTGTGGTATTCTCACTTACAGAAGTATGGCACAAATGCCACACAATCACCTGACCACGTTCGAAGTCCGTGAGTTCTGCGGAGCGCCCCATTCTGCTCTCTCACGATGTCTAATGACTACTGAGGTCGGTGATATGGACTACGTGGCAGAAGGTGGCAGCTAATATGAAAAGTGTATGTTTTGGGGATATCCGGATACTTTTGACCACATAGTGTAAATGCAGCATGCTCGAGCGATATAATAGAACTGACAAACAAATTACAGTCACAGCCAATTACTTCAAAACAAAAATGGCAGTCAAATATACACATAGTAGCTGGAGTAGCGACAAGTGAAGTGAAAACTTATCTCTGTAACTGTAGTCCGATTAATATTACTTGATAGCTGATGTCTGTCTCTTGCGCTACAATGTTGCCACATCCTCTGCCAGCTACCATTCGGTTATAGGCAGGTTACTTCACAAATGCTGGTTGCGTATTATGGGCGTCAAAGGAAGATGCTAAATGAAAAAAAGAATGATAGGAAGAAAAGTAAGAACATATAAAAATGTCAATACTATTATGAAAATGATGCGGCAAAGTATCGGAAATAATTTTGCGTAAAATTAAAAACCACTGTTTTGGGATCCGCGAGTGGCCTCTGCTACGTAGTCTTTCTCATTCGAGTTTGAAGAAACTACTCCGTAAAAAAATTATTTTCTTTGTCTTACAGTCTCATATCACAGCTTGATAATGAATTTGTTTTCTTTCAGTCTTGCCCGTAGTTATTGTGATACTTCGACCTTAAGTACAACACAGTGCTAATTTTGGAAACTTTGCAGTAAAAAATGTAATCACCGCGCAGTTTGCATTTGGTGTATTTTAGGTCATATAATGCTGCATACAATATGTAGCTAACTTAAAGAATTTGCTTGTAACGCTGAAAGGAGAGCCATCCATTCTCCAGTCTCGAGTAAACACGTGACATATTTGGGAGTTGTTCGCGATGAAGCTGGCAGCGACAAGACACACGGGATGTTGTTGCCGCCTACTTTGTCATGTTGTTCGTCATATAACTCCTGAGGGACACGCGTATCACAGAGACAAGCGTCGCATCGCCCGACATTTATTGCAGCGTGTTTTATGACATACCGTACCGCCTCAGTGGGAACAGCACCGAAGAGGTCCAGGAAACGACTGTCGTACTGTACTAAATGTAGGAAAACACGAAACTCTGGTATGTGCGCTTGAAGATCATGAGTCCGTGCTCGGCTGCTGTAGCCATCGGATAACTTTCTCGGTAGGCAATCCACACTCTCGGAAGGTATTAATCGGTCGAAAGTCGCCGAAGTGTTAGAGCAGTGGTGCAGTTGTATGCCCAGAGGCATTATGACCGTGTAAAAGCTGTCTTTGTTAACACTAGGACATCTGAAAAGGAGCAGCAGCCTAGGAGAGAAATACAATAAGAATTTTAGCAGCGTAACACCCAGTCCACATATCGCTAATGGAGAGCTTAATTGTACGAATGCGGATCGGTGGAGGGAAGCGTGACGAATACTGCGTACAATCTAGCGAAATTCATTCTTCCCACATTTGCTTCTGTCAACAGCTTCATGGTACTGAATTTCGAAATCAGTTACAGTTTTACATATACCTTCACATTTACTATCTGCGAACCACTGTGAAGTGCATGTCAGAGGGTAGAGGGCACGTCCTACTGTAACGTCACCTTTGAAAAATTATGAGTGACCGTGCTGGAAAAACTCTTACGTTATTTGATTTTCAAAAAGCTGAGCAAAACTCAACGTACTCAAACAGTTTTCTCTTTACTTATTCTGATCATCACTAAACTGACACACAATATTTTTAGCGCAACGCAATCTGACTTTCAATAATCCGTACAAAAGAATGGCCCTGACTAACAATAACCTGTACCTTTCATGAATGACTTACCTCTCAAAAATCTTCGTTACTCGAACTACTGCAATACAGGCAGCGCCAATACTGCCATCTAAATAAAAGACCCTAACTACTGAAGGCACTAACTACTGATAGGCATAGTTAGCAAATGAAAGATTTTGATAGAGAACAAACAATGTATTTACCTTAATAATGTTCAAAAGTCATAATATATGTATCAGTTCATGACATCCAGGCTTAAAAATTTCCTCTTTCTGGCGGACACACGTCGAGATCGTCCGTTCTCAAAACTCTGGCATCTCTCTCTCCACATCCACCGATGCTGGCGCCTCACCTCCAACTGCCCAACGCTTTGGGCTATTCACATCCAACTGCCCAACACTGCGCTAGTGAATATTTCAACAATTAGTCCAACCAGCCACAGACTGCACATAGTGCATTCAGTGATTTTCATACAGTGTGCTACGTGGCGTTACCAACATAAAAACCTAAACAGCCTACTTACACTACTGTACCAGTTATTAGGGCTTTTTCCGTTTCATTCACGTGGGGAGCGCGGGACAAATTAATGCTTTAATGCCTCCTTGCATGCTGCATTAACCTAATCTTATCCTCATGTAGGAGGCTGTAGCGTGTTCTTGGACTCATCATTGAAAACCTGCTCTTGAAACTTTGTCAACAGACTTTCCAGGGGCAATTTCCGTCAATCTTCAAGCGTTTGCCAGTTCAGTTCTTTCGAAGTCATAGTGGCACTCCCCCCGGGTCAAACGAACCTCGGGCAATTCGCGCTGCGCGTCTCTGCTGTCCCATTTCGTACGGGTTCCATACACCTGAGCAATATTCTAAGATGGGTCACACGAACGATTTGTATTATACGCGTAAATAAAGTTGACACTCGGCGCGGTGTCAGACAGGAAGGACTGTGTATGGCAAGTGCTTTTACGGTCGCTCGCAGCAGGCACCGCGTCGAGTGTCAAATTTCTTTGCGCATACAATAAGCAGCCCCTCTGAGCACTATGGGACTTTACTTCTATGCTCATCCGTCCCCTATAACTTGAACTACTTAAATGTCACTAACCTAAGGACATCACACACCGGTCGCGCGGTTCCAGACTGTAACACTTAGAACCGCTGGGCCACTCTGGCCGGCGACTGAAGACATTTCCTTACTATTCTACAATGAAACCGAAGCCTGCTACGTGCTTTAACGACGACTGAAAATACTCAATCTCTTGTAAAGACATTGCTTTCCCCGAAAGTCCATAATATTTTGTTCTTTTCTGCATTACCTCGTCATAGTACGTATGTATCATTTATTTCAACTATTCTTTATTTGTTAATACGTCACATTGTTTCTTCATTCATTTTGCTACTGATTTATATTTTATGTTGTACGAATATGAATGTTCTGGTTTTACATGATTTTTAAATCTTTGGTTAGGCTAGGAGAAGTACTGTGTCAGAGAGAGAGAGCGAACGACTATCGACAGAGAGCTTGCGAGTTGTTGAGGTATCGTGGCCGGTTCGCGAAGGGAGAAACGTTGAAAAGTTCGGCGTGAAAGACGGTGATACGCGGAGGAACAGTAAATTACAGTGCGTCCGCTGTGTTAATAGGAGATCGTGCATTATCAAGTGAACAGTAAAACCTGAAAAGTATATCGAGTGTTTGCGGTGACGATTTTACATACTGTGTTAACTTGTGACAATTAGCCGTGAACCAGACACCATTGTCGTGTGGAGACAATAATTGTTAGAATTGCGTGAAAGTGGAAAAAACCAAAATGTTAGGTAAAGGAACAGTGCTGTGATTTGATCAAGAAACATTTATTATATCATCCAAACTGTCTTAAAGACGACGACGTAAATTGAACTAATGCTTAACGGACTGTTATAGTGATAAACACATGTGACTGTTTTCCTGTGGCAACACGGTGAAATAACTATGCGAAGTATTCGCATTAACTGGCTATATATCGTAAATACTAAAGACACTGCATAATTCCGACCTACCCGCACCGCGTGATTAATAAACTTTTAATGATAAAACGTCGCGCGCGTAACGACAGCGCACACACTGGAACTATTATTATCGCGCCAGTGCTGCCAGCTGATTCGACTACAACGGAGACGTGGACCACCGCCGTAACTGGGATATTAATGAAACAGGAGGATCCATCGTTATCTTCACGCCACGAACCACGATTAACTTCACACATCGTCCGCGCGGACCACCGCTGACGTCATCGCACTGCCTGCAGCCACAGTTAAGACCTTAAAAGAAAATTATTACACTCTCTCTCATTTAAAAATTAAAGACAATTGCAGTTAAATTACCTATTTTAAAAATTCCGTCACAATATCAAGGTTCAATTTTGTTTAGTTCCAATAAATATTCTTTCCATTATTTCGTCTTGTTGACAGTGTTGAAAACCCGCCAAATTAAATTTCAATTAATAATTTTCTTTCAAAATTCTTCTCAGACATTTTGCTAATCATCATAATTTTATTTTAATGTTTGTATGTAACTTCTTTTAGAGGGAGTACATATTTTATTTTTTGTGCAGTAAGATTAGCTACCATAAAATTACGTATATTACCAGCTGATGCTGTCCGCCATTACTGCTTGAAAACTGACCAATAGTATTTTTGCACCTATTTTCTCATTGGCTGTCACCTTCAAAACAAAATTACATATTTCGTGGGCATCTAGCAAGTGCGCGATGTCTATGTAGGCCCCTACAATGTTTTTTTTTTTTTACTTTTACAGGTTTTATGGAATCACATTTACTTTAATTGTTCATTTGGCCCCCGCTTAAGTGATTTATCGCATCTATATAATAATTGTACTGAATTACCTATTTTTTATTACTTAAACATTGCCATACCATATTTAAATTAAAATTGACGTCTTATTGGCCCCACATAAGATTCTGCACGTTCTGACAAAGACTATGCCAATTTTTTTTTCGTCCATGACTAACAGGGGAAGTCAGAATCCTTGAATAGGTCATGTTTTATTATTTAAAAGGTTTTTTTTTCAGAAGTAGAGAACCAGTTTCTTTTAACTCTCCACTTCATGTTCCTACTAAGTATTGCATCCAAGTTTTTGAATGAGTTTACAGATACCAATTGTGACTCACTAGCATTTTATTCATAGGATACTATGTTTCTTCGTTTTGTGAAGTGCAGTTTTACATTTTTGAACACTTAAAGTAAGCTGCCAGTAGTTGGACTACTTTGAAATGTTATCAGGGTCGGACTCAATATTCATATAGCTTCTCTGAGACTCTGCTTCGTTGTAGATAACTACATCATCTACAAAAAGTCCGTGGTTACTACTCATATTGATCTCAAGGTGATTACATCTACATCTACATCTACATGGATACTCTGCAAATCACATTTAAGTGCCTGGCAGAGGGTTCATCGAACCACCTTCACAGTTCTCTATTATTCCAGTCTCGTATAGCAAGTGGAAAGAACAAACACCTACATCTTTCCGTGAGAGCTCTCATTTCCCTTATTTCATCATGGTGGCCGTTCTCTCCCTGTGTAGGTCGGCGTCAACAAAATATTTTCGCATTCGGAGGAGAAAGTTGGAGACTGGAATTTCGTGATAAGATTCCTCCGCAACGAAAAACGCTTTCATTTTAATGATGTCAATCCGAAATCCTGTATCATTTCAGAGGCTCTCTCTCCCCTATTTCGCGATAATACAAAAGTGCTGCCCTTCTTTGAACTTTTTCGATGTACTCTGTCAATCCTATCTGGCAAGGATCCTACACCGTGCAACAGTATTCTGAAAGAGGACGGACAAGCGTAGTGTAGGCAGTCTCCTTAGTAGAGCTGTTAGACTTTGTAAGTGTCCTCCCAATAAAACGCAGTCTTTGATTAGCGTTCCCCACAACATTTTCTACGTGTTCCTTCCAATTTAAGTGGCTCATAATTGTATTTCCTAGGTATTAGTTTATTTACGGACATTAGATTTGACTGATTTATCGTGTACGGACTCATTTTAGCACTCATGTGGATGAATTTTTTCTAAATCGTTTTGCAGTTTGTTTTGATCCTCTGGTAACTTTACTAGACGATAAACGACAGCTTCATCTGCAAAACAACTTAAGACGGCTGCTCAGATTACCTCCTAAATCGTTTATATATATATATATATATATATATATAAGGAACAGCAGAGGCCCTATAACACTACCTTGGGGAACGCCGAAATCACTTCTGTCAATTACTACGAACTGTGACCTGTCTGACAAGGAATAACGAATCTAGTCACATAACTCAGACGATATTCCACAAGCACGCAATTTCACCACAAGCCGCTTGTGTGGTACAATGTCAAAAGCTTTCCAGAAATACAGAATCAATCTGAAATCCCTTGTCAGTAGCACTCAACATTTCGTTTGGGTAAAGAGCTAGTTATGTTTCACAAGAACGATGTTTTCTAAATCCGTGCTGACTGTCAGTTGACCGTTCTCTTCGGGTTAAGGTCAACACAGCATTGTCATATCACTAGCAGTGCTGTCAGTCTCTTTACTTTTCTCACACACCTCGCACGTTCCCGTACACCGTATTCCATGCATCTTATCCCTCAACTGAATGTGAGTTGAACAATCCCGACAGACGTTCTCAACGAAGTACGTCATCCGTCATGCATCCTAGACTGCTTTGGGAACCGTTGCAGTGAAGATTTGTCTGTAGGCGCAGTGTCATATTATTAGAAAAACATCAACAAGTATTTCGCAAAGGACGGATTTCATTCATTGGGAACCGAGCCGCGCGTCTTTTGAAGTTAAGACTGAATGGATTGTGTTATCACTATTGCTTTAGTCTGCAGAAAGAAACATCCGCCTGGAACTGTGGATCATTACCATCCTACTAACCAGACAGTTCCTCACTTTAGGCTTCATAGCGAGAGCTACTTTTATTAATGTAGCGTCACTTCGTTAATATGATATTCTATAGCCCCTACACGCGCAACTCTGTATGTTTTATTGCAGAGGTTCATCCAATTACACGGCACACACATATACGGTGGCGCGTCTGCGCCAGATTTCGACGTGCGGCGGTGTCTTCAGCGCGAACCGTGCCAAAGGCCGCTCCCGCAGGTATTCCGACAGACACGCACGAAAGTGGCAATGAATTATCGACGCGGTAAAGGCAACAGCGCGCGAGGCTGCTGCAGTCAACGGCGGGGTCATTAGCGCCAGGTGCGCGTCGAGCCGCGGCGGCTCGGCTGTAAGGAGCAGCGAGTGGTGCCGCCGCCGCCGCCGCCGCCGCCGCCGCCACCCCCGCCGCCGCCGCCCCCGCACTCTAATTACGCCCCCACGCAGAGCGAGCCGGCCTCGTTCATTAGCAGTCCGCGGTTCTTCCGGCACGCTGGGCGCCGGCCCTGCGCCCTTTGATGTGAGGGGGCAGCGGCGCGGTGCGGCCGAGGTTGACGGCGAACGCCCTCAAACGTCAAAGCGTTTATCTTTCCGCTGCGCACCGCGGGTTTTATACCCCGCCATAGGTCTTCCTTGTCTGCGCGGCCTTCTCGTCTTCTTCTTCTCCTTCTTCGTGTCTCTCTCTCTCTCTCTCTCTCTCTCTCTCTCTCTCCCCGTTTCTCTGCGCAAACAAGACCCTCTCTTCCACAGCAACATCTCCCTACCTTCTTTTCTTATGAACGCGTTATTCCCTGATGGTTGTGCGCCGACGTTAATTTGTATGTATTCTTCGGATAACGAAATTCCGTTAAAAAGCCTCGTTTTTCAGTCTCTTGCAGTGAGCACCTTTAGGCGCAGAGTGGAGCAACGTTTCACAGCCCTCTTTTTCTTCTTTCCGAGAAACATAGGAAAAATGAAATCCGGTTACACGAAATAGCTAATATGCAGGATGAAAATGAAACAGAATGAATCGGGGTGTAGCTTTTCCCCCCATTATATTTCGCTAATTCTTAATTGAAACAGTTTCTAGGTGACCAGGTACTGGTAAGTGATGGTTAACAGACAGAAAAGGTTTTGTACGAAACCTGATTGTGTCGCCTAAAACGAAAACGTTTCTTTTCTTTACGATTATTAAAGTCATTCGTTCTTCAGTTTAAATGAAGAGATTGTTTGAAAGGATAACAACATGCACTGTCCAAGATGCTACTCCAGGCAGGTGTGAAATGAATCTGCGCAACGGAAAATACTGAACTCGAAAATGAAGATTTGGCCCCGTCTGACTACCTCCTGAAGCAGATCTTAATGGTGATAGTATTTCCATCCTCTTGCTCTTTAACATACAACTTACAACATGACTATAAATGAATGATTAAGGGAACTAGTAATTGCTAAATGCTTATACATTTATTGTAGACTAAAACACCTTTCTTGTTGTTGTGGTCTTTAGTCCAGAGACTCGTTTGCTGCAGCTTTCCATGCTACTCTCTCCTGTGCAAGCTGCTTCATCTCCCAATACCTACTGCAACCTACATCCTTCTGAATCTGTTTAGTGTATTCATCTCTTGGTCTACCTCTACGATTTTTACCCTCCCCGCTGCCCTCCAATACTAAACTGGTGATTCCTTGATGCCTCTGAATATGTCCTACCAAACGATCCCTCCTTCTGGTCAAGTTGTGCCACAAATTACTCTTCTCCCCAATTCTATTCAATACCTTCTCATTAGTTTTATCATATACCCATCTAATCTTCAGCATTCTTCTGTAACACCACATTTCGAATGCTTCTCTTCTCTTCTTGTCTAAATTAGTTGTCGTTCATGTTTCACTTCCATACATGGCTATACTCCATACATATACTTTTAGAAACGACTTCCTGACGCTTAAGTCAACACACGATGTTAAATTTCTCTTCTTCAGAAATGCTTTTCTTGCCATTGCCAGACTATATTTTATATCCTCTCTACTAAGAACCTTCATCAGTTATTTTGCTCCCCAAATAGCAAAACTCCTTTACTACTTTAAGTGTCTCATTTCCTAATCTAATTCCCTCAGCATCACCCGACTTAATTCGACTTCATTCCATTATCCTCGTTTTGCTTTTGTTGATGCTCATCTTATATCCTCCTTTCAAGACACTGTCCATTCCGTTCAGCTGCCCTTCCAGGTCCTTTGCTGTCTCTGACGGAATTACAATGTCATCGGCGAACCTCAAAGCTTTTATTTCTTCGCCATGGATATTAATACCTACTCCGAATTTCTCTTTTGTTTCCTTTCCTGCTTGCTCAATAAACAGATTGAATAATTCATATATTATAAATGTTTATATATCAACGTCCAATGGACATAAAGAGATACAAATGAATTTCCTAACTAATATTACTGATTAACTGCCCAAATCTGCCCCTTTTTATAGTTACGCGATCTTATAAAAATAACGTGAGTTGACTGGCATCATTTACGTACCAAACACTCGAACACACTACTTTCAAAGATGATCTACAGTGGTGTGGAACCTCAGTGGAAATAAAACTTACGTTATCACAGCTGTTTAGCTCTATAGCCCTAATAAGCCGAAGCAATTAGCAATATCACCGTATGTACTGTGTCCGGTGCTTCAGAGAGATGGTTCTCGTACACGTCTCCGACGGTGTAAATACTCCAGCCACAAAATAAAAATCTCCTTCAGACACTAGGACGGCAGAAGGCGGTTCTCTGACTGTTATAATCTAATACTGTCTTCACCTCTCTGTGTTCCACAGCCAGAAAACTCGAACTCCCAGACAAGGACGGAATTCAGATAACATCTGAACGTGAGTATAGACACAAGAAGAGCTCTCAATCACTGAACGCTGCGTACTCAATGACGACTCCCTACCCGGAGGCGAAGTCCACAACCGCATAAGCTCTCAACAGTACAGTGCTTAACTGTTTTAGCTATAAAATCTCCGCCGCGCGGTATTAGCCGTGCGGTGTCATGCGCTGCAGTCATGGACTGTGGGGTTGATCCCGGCGGAGGTTCGAGTCCTCCCTCGTGCATGGGTGTGTGTGTTTGTCCTTAGGATAATTTAGGTTAAGTAGTGTGTACCTTTAGGGACTGATGACCTTAGCAATTAAGTTCCACAAGGTTTCACACACATTTTTTTAATAAAATCTCCTGAGAGCAAGACGACAAGTCCGTCTGTACCAACAAAAGCTGATACTGAGTGACTGTCAAACACGGGTGCTCAAAACAGAAGACCCCATTCTCTCCACCGCTGGCTACCCAGCAAAACTCGCCTCCCCTCCCTCGTAACAGCAGAAGACAAATCCACTTCTCGAAACCACGGAATATTCTCCCTCTGTACAGATTCTTCCTAACGCCCATCAATCATATTTTAGTCTTTTGTCGTCCAGCGCGGAAAGTTTGCGAGGAATACCTATACCTGTTAATTAGGAATTCATACCATGGTAGGCTTCCCAGAGTAAAAATCCTCGGAAATAACCCAGCCTGCGTGATTTCCGAGGTAACGCTTCCTCGTTCAACTCTGTCACGTCCAAGATTTTCAGAGTTTCTGTTGTCCCGTATTCCTTCCGACGTCGCTAAGGAACTGGCCGGCCGCCGCTGTATTGTCCTTCAGCGCTCAGGTGCCCCGATCGTCCGTCTTGGGTTACTTCCTGTGTTAAGCAGACCAACACACCAGTGCGGGCTTTCCACCCAGGGCCTGAGTTATGCTTGCCGTTTCATTGCCACTGGTGTTCCAATCTCTGCTAGTGTAGGCAGTCATCATTCACTACGCTGTTTTGATAATACAATCAATCACCTTTCATGCAGTAAGCGTTAACAACCATTTACAAGGTGTACGCGACAATGTCAGTCTTCTTTAAATATTCATATATACGATGTGCAACCTATCTAATGATAGCAAATTCCGGTTTTAAATCACGGCAAAGTATGTAGATGAGTGCTTGTAAGGTGCGAAATAATAGCCACCTTACAACTGTTTACTTCCGTTATTGTATTAATAAGTAACACATTTCCCAACAATGATCAGACCTAATCATGCTCATATTATCAACGAGCTTTACTTGCACTTTCACCCTAAATTTTGCCATTGCTATTGTTTTTGAAAATTGAACTATCACGCTATGGCAGTTCATGGCAGCATTAGTAATTGTTCGAGTAATATTACAGCCCGCCAAGGGATATCACTCACTATGATGATGATTTGTCCATGATCTCGTCTGTGATTACGCGCACCTCCGTGAATAAGCCGATTAATAACGCGCTGTTGCGCTGGCATTTGAAGGAGAATTTCCAAACTCATTTTAGTATTATCTGCCAACTGTCCATATGTTTAGGTACTATTCGACTATGTACGACTGTTTCACGCGAAATATCACCACTACTTGCTTTCGGCTAGCTTTAAAGATGCGTGAGCAAAAGCACTTTTCTTGTTGATCTCATTTTGTTCAATATTGTTTGTTGAATTTGTACATGGCGGACGTCCGATGACACCCGTTCATGTTCTTCGTTGATCCGTTCCTTCAGTTTTTTTGTTACAGAGGGTAGCTAACCCTGCGACCAAACATGCTGAGCTAACGTACCGGCTAAGCGCTTGGGCAAAGTGAGAAGAGCCAATGACCAATATGGACAAAGTGGAAAATTATTGAATAGTTAACTCAGGGAACACGTTTATTTTCATACCATATTGTTATTTTTATTGTACTTTGTGGTTTTATGGAAAAGAATGGCATGTATGCTTGGTTTTCAAATGGTGTATTGAAATGTCCACTGAAACTTAACTGGCCTTGTGTGTCATTTGTCTTGTGGTATTATTGGTAAAGAGCTGTAGCAGATTTCTTGTTGCGTGCTCTTGAGTCCGTTGCAAGTCGACGTGTTTATTTACACGTTCCTTCCACAATCTCCCCAACGTCTCTCCAACTCCACGTCGACGTGGTGTAGTTGAAAGCTGCCATAGTAATTAGAATGACTAGATAGAGTAATATTTATGTTCCGTCTCGCCTAATTATTTATCAGAGATGCGCATTCGTTTATTTATTTCCTGAATACAACTTTTGCAGTCAAGAGGAAATACGTAATATTCACAACAACAACTTTCCTTCGTCTCTATCTGAGCGGGAACATAATCAGACTCATTAACATTACATTCAACAACAGAAATAATACAAATCAGAGACAATGCGATGATAAATTTCGCTTTTCTTATTCAAGGAGTAGCGTGTTTGGTTCCTACACACAGCACAGTATCTGCCACAATTATTTACATAATAAAATGTGATATTACATTTTCATTGATACAAATATGGGCCAAAAACAGAGGGGACCAAAAAAATGTATCCACTGTTTAAAAGTCCATAACTGGCAAACTAATTGACGGAGTTGTCTCATCTTTGGTAGTGTAGTACTTTGTAGTTTCGGCAATCGCCACACAAGCGTTGTATTGCGTTGTTTTGTTTTGTCAGATGACAGTCGCCAGGTAATGTTTTATTCTTAGTTACACCTAGTTACTCGACTAAACATGTCTGGCGCAAGGCTTACATTCGATGAAAGGAAGTCAGTTTTGAAGTGGTATTTGAAGGACGAGAACATTAAAGAGGTTCCACAGCAATGGCGAAATGAGTATCAAACAGAGCGACCGACACGTTTAACAATTCGTCGCATTCGAGACAAATTTGAATCCGAGGGCTGTGTTAAAGATGTACACAAACGACGATGTGGACGACCTGTAACAGTATCAAGTCCAGCTAACTCCCGTCGTGTGTTACAACAATTCACTCGCTCACTACAGAAGTCTGTGAGACAGTGTGCCCGTGAAACTGGAGTGAGTCACTCATGTGTTCGGCGAATTTTGAAGACAGCAAAGTGGAAGTGCTACATCCCACGACTGCTACACGCAATGAACGAGGACGACCCGGATCGTAGAATGGTGTACTGAGAGTGGTTTATTAACATGGTGCGCAACGATGAAGAGTTTGCAGATATGACTGTGTGGTCTGATGAGGCACAGTTCAAACTCAATGGTTCAGTAAATCACCACAATTGCATCTACTGGGTCACCGAAAATCCTAATGTCAATGTAGACAAAGCCGTGAATTTCCCAGGAGTAAATGTGTGTTGTGGGTTGTTTTACCGGGGCTTGATTGGGCCATTCTTCTTGGACGGCACAGTTACCGGTGAGGTGTACCTTCAGACATCCATTTTACCTGCCCTCCGAGACCTGTATGGAGACGGAAGAGTTTACTTTCAACAATATGGTGCCCCAGCCCACTACCTAAATCATGTTAGGGCGTATCTCGACGAAAATCTAAGAGGAAGGTGGATAGGCCGTAGAGGTGCTGTGGAGTATCCACCACGTTCCACAGACCTTACTCCTCTGGACTTTTACCTGTGGGGAAAACTAAAGGACGTCGTTTATCGACAAAAGCCACGCACATTGGATAAACGTCGAGAATCCATTGAGCATTCAAGTGCAAATATCCAACTGAACACGTTGCAGTCAGTAGTTCGTGCTGCAGTTCGGCGGAATCGTTTGTGTGTGGATGTTAATGGTGACCATTTCGAACACCTACAGTGATATCTTTAAGTTGGACTTTAAGCTACACTTTCACCAAAAATGAGACAACTCTGTCAATTAGTTTGCAAGTCATGAACTTTTAAACAGTGGATACATTTTTTTGGACCCCTCTTTATACGAAAACACCGCAAACAGCACATTTCTGTGGCTAATGCGGTACAGGAAAAGGAATCTTAACCCAGTCTTCTGTAGAGTAGTGGCAAATTCATGTAACGATGACGGAGGTGAATAGCGATTGCTCACCATTCTCTTCAAATTAGGACACGAAGGTTCAATAATATTGAGATCTGGTGACTCTGGTGGCCAGGGGATATCCGACAATTCATCTTCATGCTCACAAAACCAGTCCTGGTCGATGCGGGCTGTGTGAACAGCGGCCGTGTCGTCTTCGAACACAGCATCACTATTGGCGAACCAACACTGTACCTTGGAACGGACTGATCAGCCAAAATGGTCACACAATCCTTGGCAGTAATGCCATCTTGGAGAGTAACTATAGCCCCATGAAATACCACGATGTGGCTGTCAAAATCTTCACCGATCCCCGCCAGGTTTCAGTCTTGGGACGTAAACTCGGCCAGAAGCTGGAAACAGTGGGAAACAAGACTCATCTGACCAAATGACATTCTTCCATTGTTCCACAGTGCATGTTTTATGACTTCCGCGCCATGTTTTACTGTTGCGGGCATCTGCATCACAGTTAGGTGGTTTTGGAATTGCACCTCACCCTGGAATCCCCTGCTTATGGAGCTCCCTTCGTATTGGTTTTTGGCATTGGCAGGGTTCCTGAGTGCGACATTGACTTCTGCTGTCATTTTTTCAGCTGTCGTCGCCTTAGTTTTCGTCATAGTCCTCGTCAATTCCCGTCTGTCACGATCACTGTATACACACTGTAAGAGATCCATGACTAAGGAATTTATTGCTAGCGCACTCTTGCAGATGTAACTTCGATGGACTGCTCACGCGCTGCCTGCGATATGTAAGCTGCAATGGAATCGCAGACCAGAGAGCATTGTCGGCAGCAGTAGTGGTAGCTCGCAGTCGGGCGGTTGGCTTAGGTCGCTCTTAGAGAGCAGTTGTCTAGTTGTGTAGCTCACAGAGAGCACTTGTGTGCTGTATGGAATTACTAAGGCCGGTCGTGGAGAACGATGGCGGTGCCTGAGCGATGTAGTATGAGGTAAAAGCAAAAATTATTATTATTTATTGCCATGCGCATATGTAATTTGGAACAACTCATTTTGAACTATTGTTATATCAAAGTCAAATGTAAATAATTTTCAATAATTTTTCAATAATAGTCTTTCTTATAAAGATAACTTTTGACAGTCATTCATCCGAATTTAAGGCTTTTAGTAATTTCTCCTATCCATAGTCATGCCAATTACCGTAAAGAAAAATCAGTTTTTTTTAATATGTAACAAAGTCTATTGGCCAGCATTGCACTGGGCTGTGCCAGAAAAATTTCTTATAGGAGCAGATATATACGCGTTATCCAGCGACTTAATTGAGGTAAGAATTTTCAGTTTATTCAGAATGACTTTTCAGGGCCATGACGCAGCATTGCTGACGTCCAGATTTACCAATTTAGGTTCACAGTCACTTAATTATTGAAAGGTTATATATGAGCCGTATTTTCATTGGGAGGTTAGAATGCAATGTTGGCCGCTAGATTTGTCGTGTATAAAAAGAAACAACTGATTTTTCCTTGCGATAATTGGGATGACCATGGATAGGAGAACTTAGTAAAATCTTTAAATTCAGATGAATGATTGTCAAAAGTAATTTTTATAAGAAACATCATCATTAAAAGATTTTTTAAATACCTTTACATGGGACTAGATATAACAATAGTACAAAATCAGTTGTTACAAATTACATATGCGCGCGGCAATAAATATATAAAAAAAATTTTTTTTTTGCTTTGACCTAATACTACATCCCTCAGGCACCGCCATCGCTGTCCACGACCGGCGCTGGCAACTCCATACAGGAAGCAAGTGCTCTCTGTGAGCTATACAGCTAGACAACTGCTCTCTAAGAGTGACCTGGCCCAACCGCCCGACTGCGAGCTACTACTACTACTGCTGCCGACAATGCTCTCTGGTCTGTGATTCTATTGTAGCATATATATCGCAGGCAGCGCGTGAGCATTCCATCAAAGTTACATCTGGTCGAGTGCGCTAGCAATAAGTTCCTTAGTCATGGACCTCTTACAACACTTTCATCCGCGTTGTCACTTAGCGGATGGCGTTTCTCCGCTTTCCGTGTATGCGGTATAAATATTCGATATGGTGCCTCTGTAACAGCAAACACTTCTGTTACCTTGGTTACGAAGCACCAACCATGCGAGCAGCACGTTCGGCTTCATTATCACAACTACACAGAGCACTGTTCTGACCAAGAGTGGCTCTTGCAACGTATTGGGAACACTGTGTAGGTGCCGTTTGTGATGAAATGTAACAGTGCAACCTGCAGGCTTCGCTAGTATACGCGTTTATGTTCACGTATGCATTTCTCGCAATGTTCGCATATTTCTGTCCGGCCCCTGTAGATCGCAGTGCCGATTTTGCTGGCCTTGGACACGATTCAGTAACTGGGCAACTAGGAGGGACAGTGGTCTATATCACCAGTCGATGGAGTCAGATCTGTATGATGGCGTGTGCGGCAGATGATCCGTCGGCGTGACGCGGCTAACTCGCTGTTGTTTGGCAGCGGGTCCACTGCCGGCAGCGTGTCCTGCGACTGAGGTGATCGCCTGGGCGGCTTAACTCTGTCTCCTTCTGTAAATAGTGACAGTGGTACTGATGGTGGTACTAATAGTGTGGATCAGTCATCAAAGTTTTTTATGTGGAAAAGTGTAGATGCTATTAAAAATGGTGATATACATTTTATTAATACTCATTTGTTCCAGGTATGGGGCTATAGACACAGCTGTTAAGATGTTAAAGATGCTCAAGGTAATATTTATGGTAAAAGTTATGTAACGTCTGCAACTCAATGGTATTCTAATCAATTAAATCAATTTTTATCTAAAGCTCAATTTCATAGTTTACCTGATTATTGTTATGTTAAATCTATATCTATTGATTTAATTCCTGTTGGATTAGAAGCTTCAGTTTCCACAAGTAGTACATTAAGTGGATCAGGATCTATAACACATGTACCATTTATTATTTATAATAAAGGTGGAAATTTAGTTGTTGCTCATGAAATAGTTGAAATAAGTAGCACATCTACTAATCCAATGTTAATTAGTGGTATTAAGGGAAAGAAAGATGTGTCAAAAATTATGTGGGGAGATGGATATAACGATTATCCTTCTTGTACAACAGTAGTACGTAATTGGCCTAACTATGATTCATGGATTACACCCTTTGATAATAATGGTTCAGGAAAAAAGAATATGTGGAGTATACAGAATGAAGTAAGAGGACCAGTATTATTAAATGGTTCAAATGGCTCTGAGCACTATGGGACTCAACTGCTGAGGTCATCAGTCCCCTAGAACTTAGAACTAGTTAAACCTAACTAACCTAAGGACATCACAAACATCCATGCCCGAGGCAGGATTCGAACCTGCGACCGTAGCGGTCTTGCGGTTCCAGACTGCAGCGCCTTTAACCGCACGGCCACTTTGGCCGGCCAGTATTATTAAATAAAATATATTCACAAGGTATAGCAAGTCGGGCAGTTGATAACTCAGAAATTTTTTCATGGGATTACAAGCCACAAATAGGTATAATTAAAACAGCACGGCATGCTCATGGTATTGGTTTAGCAGATGATACATATATGTTAGGTTCAATGAATAGACCTGCTTTTTCAACTTTAATGAAAAATGTAAGTCCATCTGGTTTTGCAATGCAAGAAGAAAACGAAAAATTAAAACCAATATCTAATAATATAACATTATTTGTGTATGACCAGAGTACTGAAAAAGGTCAGGAAATAGGTAAATTAAATGAAATTCATCAAGCACCTCAAATACCTAGTTTCAGTTTAGGTATTAATCCTGTACCAAATAATACTCCTACAGAAGGAAATTCATTTGTAAATGCTAAAATGGTAATTCAAATGACAACTAGAATTACTATAGGCACTAATTATGAAACACATAATTCTCAAACACGTACATTAAATCATACTGACGAAATGTGGATGACTTCTACTAAATCATTTGTAGATGATTTTAGAGGTGTTTGTTTTGATTCTAATGCATTGTATAGTACTGATATATTACCTGGGTCTTCTGCACGTGTTTCTAGTAATTTAAATGTACCAAAAAATGACCTGCGTCCATAGCGGTTCAGGTAGCACCTGGTGCGACTTTATTGTGTGTACACTACCTCCGGCTGTTACTACGATGATTGTCGTGCAACAGGATACTTAAAGACACAAGTACCGATTGTAAGGGTTCATCCATCCAACATGGACTGAAAATTGATGATCACAATGTGCCAAACATTATAGGGGGAGTAGGAATCTGCTTCAAAATCCGAGGAATGAGTGGGCGACAGATTGTTATGTCTGCAGGAAAAACCCATTGTCTCTTCTGCTTCTTGTGACTATCTATCGCTTGCGCCTTTGTCCCACATTTTGCGCGGGGTTGGCGTGGTTAAATCGGATTTAGCATGTTAATTTGAAGAGGTTGGCCGGATGCCCTTTCTGCCGCTACCCCCGTACCCCTCGGGACGAAATCAGAGTACCCCATCTGTCTGCGTCTAGTGTAAATCATGAAAAAGTGCGGACGTGTTTCAAATGTCTGAGTCGTGTAACTGAGGCGGGACGTGGGGACCAGCCCGGTATTCACCTAGAGGGATGTGGAAAACCGCCTAAAAACCACATCCAAGTTGGCCAGCACAGTGGCCCTCGTCGTTAATCCGGCGGGCGAATTCGATCCGGGGCCGGCGCGCCTACCCGAGTCCAGGAAGCTGCGCATTAGCGCTCTCGGCTAACCTGGCGGGTCTCTTCTGATTCTTGTGACTCTGCATTGCTAATTCGCTGATCGGTCAGCGACTTTTCATTGTGTCTCTGCACATCCACTGCCTGAAAGTCCGACTGATATCTCAGTGTCTGCGACGCCCAAAGTTGTAGCAGTACAAGCTCTACAACAAATCATACAAAAAAAAAAGACTATACCACAAATCGAAAAAATACCTTTAAAGAAGACACAGTGGTCAGCTGAGCAACGGTTAGAAGGCAACGTATGTGGCGATCCAGAAAGGGCCGTCAAAGCTCTCCAGCTGCAGCAATAATTTTGGAAATTTGTGGTAAGTTCTATGGGACCAAACTGCTGAGCTCATCGATCCCTAAGCTCACACACTACATAAACTACCTTACGCTAAAGACAACACATACACCCAAGCTCGAGGAGAACTCGAACCTCCGACGGTGGGAGCCGCGCGAACGGTGAAAGGCGCCCAAAGCCGCACGGCTACCCCGCGCGACTGCAGCAGTAAGATTATCAGAGTTGGCAAAGTAGAGAAACCAAGTCTCCCAAAATGAGGAGTTTACAACGCAGCACAAACAGGCATCGATGTAAGGTCTGTATTACAAAGCAGCAAAAGACTTGTGTGAGGCATGTTTATAAATATCAAAACTTCTAGGATGAGATTCTCACTATGCAGCGGAGTGTGGGCTGATATGAAAGTTCTTGGCAGATTAAAGCTGTGTGCCGGACCGAGACTCGACCTCGGAACCTTTGCTTTCGCGGGCAAGTGCTCTACCATCTGAGCTACCCAAGCACGACTCACGCCCCGTCCTCACAGCTTCTCTTCTGCCAGTTTTAATCTCCCAGGAAGTTTCAGCAAAACTTCTGCCTTTCTAGCCTCGGTGAGTACTGAAAATGGCTCTAGTGCGACCCTGAGATGAGAACAGACAGCAGAATCACTATAGTCAATGTACAGGGTGTTTCAGAAATTACCGGTATATTTGAAACGGCAATAAAAACTAAACGAGCAGCGATAGAAATACACCGTTTGTTGCAATATGCTTAGGACAACAGTACATTTTCAGGCAGACAAACTTTCGAAATTACAGTAGTTACAATTTTCAACAACAGATGGTGCTGCGGTCTGGGAATCTCTATAGTACGATATTTTCTACATATCCACCATGCGTAGCAATAATATGGCGTAGTCTCTGAATGGAATTACCCGAAACCTTTGACAACGTGTCTGGCGGAATGGCTTCACATGCAGATGAGATGTACTGCTTCAGCTGTTCAATTGTTTCTGGATTCTGGCGGACACCTGGTCTTTCAAGTGTCCCCACAGAAAGAAGTCACAGGGGTTCATGTCTGGCGAATAGGGAGGCCAATCCACGCCGCCTCCTGTATGTTTCGGATAGCCCAAAGCAATCACACGAGCATCGAAATATTCATTCAGGAAATTCAAGACGTCGGCCGTGCGATGTGGCCGGGCACCATCTTGCATAAACCACGAGGTGTTCGCAGTGTCGTCTAAGGCAGTTTGTACCGCCACAAATTCACGAAGAATGTCCAGATAGCGTGATGCAGTAATCGTTTCGGATCTGAAAAATGGGCCAATGATTCCTTTGGAAGAAATGGCGGCCCAGACCAGTACTTTTTGAGGATGCAGGGACGATGGGACTGCAACATGGGGCTTTTCGGTTCCCCATATGCGCCAGTTCTGTTTATTGACGAAGCCGTCCAGGTAAAAATAAGCTTCGTCAGTAAACCAAATGCTGCCCACATGCATATCGCCGTCATCAATCCTGTGCACTATATCGTTAGCGAATGTCTCTCGTGCAGCAATGGTAGCGGCGCTGAGGGGTTGCCACGTTTGAATTTTGTATGGATAGAGGTGTTAACTCTGGCACATGAGACGATACGTGGACGTTGGCGTCATTTGGACCGCAGCTGCAACACGGCGAACGGAAACCCGAGGCCGCTGTTGGATCACCTGCCGCACTAGCTGCGCATTGCCCTCTGTGGTTGCCGTACGCGGTCGCCCTACCTTTCCAGCACGTTCATCCGTCACGTTCCCAGCCCGTTGAAATTTTTCAAACAGATACTTTATTGTATCGCTTTTCGGTCCTTTGGTTACATTAAACCTCCGTTGAAAACTTCGTCTTGTTGCAACAACACTGTGTTCTAGGCGGTGGAATTCCAACACCAGAAAAATCCTCTGTTCTAAGGAATAAACCATGTTGTCTACAGCACACTTGCACGTTGTGAACAGCACACGCTTACAGCAGAAAGACGACGTACAGAATGGCGGACCCACAGACTGCGTTGTCTTCTATATCTTTCACATCACTTGCAGCGCCATCTGTTGTTGAAAATTGTAACTACTGTAATTTCGAAAATTTGACCGCCTGAAAATGTACTGTTGTCCCAAGCATATTGCAACAATCGGTGTATTTCTATCGCTGCTCGTTTAGTTTTTATTGCCGTTTCAAATATACTAGTCATTTTTGAAACACCCTGTATTTGTCGTGAGAGAACAACAAGTGTTTTGATATTTAAAACAGTGCTAATATATGGTTTATTTTTCTGTCCTAGTAGCACATTTTTAATGCATGACTGGTTTCGTTCTTGCTGCATCAACTTCAGATCTGTATAGTTGTGTAAGTAACCCAATGCACCTGAGCGAGAACCACACGTCAGAGTGCTCTGACGTGTGGTTTTGACACAGATATGGCTGGTTAACGGTACACAACACACACCACGATTGGCCGTCACCCAATTAGACACAAACACTCGCCTGGTGCCTCTCGGTTCCGAGAAGCAGCCTCCAGATGGCACCCACAAATTTGGACCACTTTCTGCTTCTGCGCCTCATCCATCTGTGCTTCATACTCGTCCGCTTATCGTGTCCCTAGCCATCTAAGAAAGCGTTATCAGCTCTGGCCTACACTGCTTCCACCTTATATTGGCGCCCTTGGGAAGCTTTACATCGATAGGCACAAAACACGGCGTGCTGCGGATGCACACACGGTTCCGATCCTGCAGTCAGATAGTTTAATCCAAGGTCTGCAATTACGCTATGGAGAATGGTCCAATGAGTACCGTTGAGAAGACAACATTCAGACTTAGCAGCCGCTGCTTACGGATCAATAGGACGTGTCTGCACAATTACATTCAGCCGGAGTGATAATATCATACACCACCATGAGACAGCAAAGTTATATATATTTCACTGTATCGAATATAGGATATCAACAGCCACGCATCAACCTGTATCAAAATTAAATACTGTGTTACAACATACTCTTAATAAATGATTTTGGTTATTTCTCATTGTGTTGAAACATTTCTGTTTGAATGCCATCCTGTCAAATAAGTGTTTAATTAGTAAGCCTGCAGTCTGCCACCTATTTTATTTAATCATAGTAAGAATTACATTTTCTGCTAGAGTGGCTGTTTGAGCTGAATTAATAGTAGTATTCAGTTACAACAGTACCAACAGTGGAAAAAAACCAACATCTCAGAATTGTTTTAGACAGCAGAATATCTGCTTGACAGACTTCTCTCAGACGACGATTCAGATTCCGAAAAATAGCGCAGGCAACTTAGTTAAGCACTGGAAAGTGAATACATGAACATTACGGTTAAGCATACAATTTGATTGCATGGTGCAGGAGTGCGAAAGGCCCAATAAAATAACATAATACAAAAGTATACCATTTGTCAATGAGGACGTGGGTATAACTAAAATTAAGAAGTGGAAAGGTCCCAGGAACCGATAGAAATCACGGGAAGGTTCAGAACCAAATTGAGGAGGAAACGAGACTGATGGGCGGGTTATTAAGATGGCGAAGGCTGCTTGCGAGCTGAAAATTAGCAAGAGATTTGACAGTAATTAGTAAAACAATTTTGAGGGGAAAGACCAGGTTAATCCTAAGTATTACAAATTTCTCCGATACAAATGCAGCCTAGTTTCGAAAAAGTGTCTTGCAGGACGTATAACTACAGGTTTAGTCGTGATGTGGGATTGAAAACAGATCAGTCTGTGGTTTAAAAATATCGATTTCACGAAAACCACTTTTCATGGCCTACTTGATTCATATTAAACCGCAGCTGACATGTGCGCCTCTACGAATGTTATTGCAAAATCAAATGCAACCCGAAATAATGACATATCATTCACTGCATCTAAACTGGCGAGTCGCCAAACCCGTCCAACAGGTAGCTTTGAACTAAACGAATTATTTATCATTATTACCTAAAATCTAGTACACTAGTTAGAATTAGTCGTGTTTTTGCAGGAGAACTGTTATTACTCTTTTTACGAAACATGTTTTACTTGATCGTATTATGCATCTTCAACGATCTTAAAAAACAAAGAAATAAAATAAAAATATCCAGAATGAATCTTTCACTCTGCAGTGAAGTGTGCACTCTTCTGAACCCTTCTGTCGAATTGAAACTGAGTGTTATACTGGGACCCACACACAGAACCCTGCCTTTATCGAGCAATGTTCTTACCGACTAACCTATCTATTACTCACTCAGGACACAACCTTACAACTCGAAAGTATTTAGGAGAGGCTCTGTTAAGTTTTAAAGGTAAGAGAGAGACACTCGCGAATGTAAAACTGTGAAAGGGTGCGTAGTTCATTCGGTTAGTACACTGCCCGCGAAAGGTTCGACATCTGAGGGCGTGAGTGGCAAACAGTTTTAATTTGCAAGGAATTTTCAAAGAATTAATTGTTTTCTACATCTGCATCTACATGGTTACTCTGCAATTCACACTTAAGTGCCTGGCAGAGGGTTCACCGAACCATTTTCATACTACTTCTCTACCATTCCACTCTCGAATGGCGCGTGGGAAAAAGGAACACCTAAATCTTTCCGTTCGAGCTCTGATTTCTCTTATTTTATTATGATGATCATTTCTCCGTACGTAGGTAGGTGGGAACAAAATATTTTCGCATTCGGAAGAGAAATTTGGTGATAAAAATTTCACAAATAGATCTCGCCGCAAAGAAAACCGCCTTTGTTTCAGTGACTGCCACCCCAACTCGCGTATCATATCAGTGACACTCTTACCCCTATTGCGCGATAACACGAAACGAGCTGCCCTTCTTTGCACTTTTTTGATGTCCTCCGTGAATCCTACCTGGTAAAGATCCCATACCGCGCAGCAACATTCCAACAGAGGACGGACAAGTGTAATGGGTTTGTCGCATCTTCTGAGTGTTCTGCAAACAAATATCAGTCTTTGTTTCGCCTTCTTCACAATATTATCTATGCGGGGTTTCCAGTTTAAGTTGCTCGTAATTGTAGCTCCTAGGTATTTAGTCGAATTGACAGCCCTTGAATTTGTGCGAGTTATCGTATACTCAAAATTTATCGAATATCTTTTAGTAACCATGTGGATGACCTCGCACTTTTCTTTGATTACTGCCAATTGCCACTTTTCGCACAATATAGAAATTCTCTCTAGATCATTATGTAATTGGAATTGATTGTCTGATGATTTAACTAGACGGTAAATTACAGCGTCATCTGCAAACAATCTAAGGGGGGCTGCTCAGATTATCAACTAGATCATTTATGTAAATCAGTAACAGCAGAGGGACTCCGATATCATCTTCACTGGAACAAGTTCGTACTTACGAGAACATTTACCTACTCTCTAAGTTTATGAACGGGACAAAGATGTAGTTGTGAGTCAGATGTGCAGCAGTTTGGAGTGCGTGTAGATTGACTCAGTTACTTCTTAATTCATTGTTTAAATCTTACAACGAATTACTGATGTGGGGACAGGTTATCTGGTCACCCACGACAAGACGTGTACTCAGAACTTGCGGAACCTTGTTAGAGACGTCCAGAACGTCCCTCGTATATAAATGAGGATATCAATGAATTGAACAATAAAGTTGGTTTAATATTCCAAATCGGATAATACGATCAAAATCAATCCTTGAGCAGTCTGTTGTACTTTCTTTGTTGGGTCGCTCGGGAAACGTTTTCAGAAGTATGGTGGCTACAGAAGTCTTGATTTGCGGGTGAGACATATGACAGTTAGCTAGGATCCAAGTATAGGCGTGAACTTTGGCCGTGTGATGTAATGCCCACTGCCGATATACGATGACTTTGACGTGTATACACTGTAGGTGGTTTTGTTGATTAGTGCCAACTTCTTCATTACACAAGTCTAAATTTGATTTTGTTCCAGTCATACGATCTTATGTGTTAGATTTTCTATGTGACATATTCCGCGTAGGGGGTGTATCGCATGGCCTACATGAAGAGAGCTTCTCTTTTGTCGAGGACGTTTCCACGACGGTGCCAATCGAACTTGAACGTGTTTACGTTGTGAGAAAAAATTAGTGGCTCATCGTCCATACCTGTTCACAGCTATACGTTGGTCGATAAGTGCGGGGTGAGGGAGCAAGATTATTATGCATTAATATTAACACAGTGTTAGTCAGTTTTTCATTTATTATTTATTTTACGAATAAGGCCGCCTAGTTATTTAGTTTCAGGAAACTGCCAGAAATAAAAGTAAAATAGCGACTTGAACAATAATTAGTGTCTGATGACCAGTAGGGGAAGTTCAAAGCAGCTATGTCTGAGATTATACAACTTTCATTATCCTGTACAACTGATCTATTGATGAAAGGGGTGTATTTACTCCAGGCAGATGGGTTCCAAATAATAAATATAAATGAGACTGTGGTTCGTACGCAGGAGATGAAGTGTCAAGACCAGGCTGAGGAGGAGATAAATTGGAAACAGATGATTCGCTGTGTAGTATTGTTGTGAACATATGAATTCGTACGTGCATTTCAGAAATGTTTTGTGTATTCCAGAACTGCGTAGTTCCCCTCTCCCCCTCCCTCCCTCCCCCACCTTTCCATATTTGTTGGTGGGGAGAGAGCTGAGGGGGGCGGGGATACTATAAAAATACAGTTCTAAGATGATAATATTCTAGAGAATCATCCACTGCGGGTAAATCATCTCTGCGGTTGCTAGTGGGACATTGTATGTGGCAGCTACATGCTGTAAATTCGACTCAACGTAACTGTTCACAAAAGGCACTATTTGTAATCTATCAAATTCTTTGTTCGCGGAGTAGAGCCCACATTAGGAAGATTTGCGAGTTGCACTTCTTAAGCGCCTTATCTATCGTCGGTGCAGTTGCCTGAGATGGGTTTCCACTGGCATTGTGTACAGTCAGGATTAAAGGTAGAAACCTTGGTGTAGTTCGCTGTAAATGATTAGATTTTGAGTTCTTTCTTTAATACTTTCCACTATCTGCGTACATAAAGTTTCGTTACTAAGTTTTACGTATACTTGCTTGGTAAGAAATCATACTGGAGACCTTGTACATGCACACTTTTCAATCTCATCTTACTAGTAAACTAGATGAAAAACCCGGCACTGCCCGGGCATTTACGCATAGCTATGTACGAGACTTCGTACGCATGGAATTTATTTCTGACGTGCAAAGGTTCTATGTATAGAAAGTTTGAAGTAATGTGAATGGGGTATGAATGATGCACTTGTTTGCTTCACTGGCACGAAAGGGAGCCGCGCAGAGCTGTCCGTGCGAAAAGTGACTGACTCTGAAATCGGTGGCCGCAATACACAAGCGTGCTTTCTGTATGGACATGGGATAACATAAGCTCACCGGAAATTGTACACGTTGAAAGCGAAGTAGTAAACTTAAGTTGGTTGATTGTTTTATTTAGGGGAGGACACCAAACAGCGTGGTCATCAGTCCCAGCGGATGAGGGAAGGATGGGTAAGGAAGCCGGTCGCGCTTTTTCAAAGGAACCATCCCGGAATTTGCCTGAAGTTATTGAGGAAAATCACGGAAATTCTTAATCAAGATGGCCGGTCGTGGGTTTGGACCGTCGTCCTCCAGAATGTGAATCCATCTTGCTCCGTAAATTGTTGGAAATAAACGAGAGTCCGCAGCTCGTGGTCGTGCGGTAGGTTCTCGCTTCCCGCGCCCGGGTTCCCGGGTTCGATTCCCGGCGGGGTCAGGGATTTTCTCTGCCGCGTGATGACTGAGTGTTGTGTGATGTCCTTAGGTTAGTTAGGTTTAAGTAGTGCTAAGTTCTAGGGGACTGGTGACCATAGATGTCAAGTCCCATCGTGCTCAGAGCCAGCCAAATAAACGAGATTCGTTTCTGCGATATTACATTGAGAAGAAGTAAGTTTAAGCGTTCGCGAGTGAAGGGTTTTGAGGAACGAAATAATGCACGAAGCTCTCGATCGCAAATACATCGTGCATCGCTTTCAGAAGGAGTTACCAAAGAACGAGATGAAGCCTGATTTCCTGTTCTCGAGTTGCAGCAAGTTTCACCTAATGATCTTCATTGGATCCTTGACGCCGCGTAGTTCTGAGCCATTCTCGCGTATCCAGAAGACTTGGATGTTTTCTAGGTATTATTATTCGTAAACAAAAGCGAAATCAAAATGTAATGAGTAGACACTCAAAACACAAAGCAAACTTCATAAACTTATTTTTCCTGTCGAAGAGTATAAATAAAACATGTAGAGAGGATCAAAGCAGTGTCGTTAATTTTTAATACACGAAATGAAATAAAGTTAATCGCTGTAAGTTTTTATTCGTAAAGATAAGATTTCGGCGCTTAATTCTATCGCTGACGTAATCTTCCGAAAATACATCAGTCTCTTAGAAAAAAACTATCAGCACAATCTATTGGTTCTTTGTTGTACTACGCGTGACGATTAAACATCCGAACTACTAAGGTCAGCAGGCGACTTCAGATTAGATGATATCTTTTTTTGAGAGCGATTTTGATGAAATAAACTCTTACGTTGCCCCAAGCTACGTGCGAAAACCTTCATAAAAATTCGGCTAGTAGTTTTCGTAATTAACGTGTTCGAAGAGGCAGATACGCCGGTTTTGAAGTCTTATTAGTGCTATACAAGATCAGTCATCTACAATGGCAAGTCAAGAGCACTCGTGACTAAAGTGGAACCCGAAGCGTACAATGTAACGGCACGTACTGCCTTCCATAACAAAGCAGCCGGCTACTTACTGTTGTTGACTAGTTGAATGTCTGCTTCGCGTGTGCTTGGCTCACCGTCCGTCATCCACAAACACAAGTCTCTAACTGAATGTTTGTGTCACCTCACAGTGTTGCTGCATTCTGGCGACCCCCTACGGTGACCGAGGCAACCAGAATCACCATGGAGATGGCGGTCTTCAAGTAAGGGTAGGGTATCTGAGCAGAGAATCTCCATCAGACAGTATCTCTGAACTTCAAGCTGTGTTACTAAGGTTTTATTGGTTGCTTGTGTGAAGAAATATAGTTTCCCTACAGTCCTAATGTCTGACGACTTTCCGATATCAGTTCACTACCTGGTGACAAACAATAAAAGAAGTGTCGTGTGACTGGGGCCTCCCGTCGGGTAGACCGTTCGCGAGTCTTTCGATTTGACGCCACTTCGGCGACCTGCGCGTCGATGGGGATGAAATGATGATGATTAGAACAACACAATAGCCAGTACCTAAGCGGAGAAAATCTCCCACCCAGCCAGAAATCGAACCCGGGCCCTCAGGATTGACATTCTGTCGCGCTGGCCACTTAGCTACCGGGGGCGGACGGTGACAACCAATACTCCGGTATTTCGATAGTTCATTCAGCATACCACAAATTTTCAACGCCTTCCTTAGGTGCTAAATTATGAGGAAGTGAAATGTTACAGGCGATTTAAAATTTTGTGATTACTCAAAACATCCATGTTTTCTCTGCTTATGAGGCTGTAGGTGGACAGCAGGAAATGAATTCGTGTTCTGTTATGAAAATGACTAGGGTCGACCACTTGTGTTTCAGGGAAAGATTCTGTTCTAACTTAGCGTATAAAAACAAGATTCATTAACCAACTGTCAAGAAAATTGATTTTATTTCTGAAGGTTTCACATTTCTGCAAACACTATTCCCAAAATAATTAGATCCAAAATTGTAAGGTGGAGTTTTTGCGTCATTCCAAATGAGAAAATTAATGTATGGTGACGGGCTTATGGAGAGGTTGCCACCTATTCAAAGACAACACTAGAAGACATATATATACTTTATAAACAGTTTTTTGGATAAATATAGTGTACGGAATTACCAATAAATAGTTAAGTACAGGTTGGCGATAACTGTATTGTTCAATGTTTGCGTAGTCTAATGCAATGTCCTTCAGAAATGTATGCCTATCTCAAAGACCATGCATTGGACTATAAAGACACTGAACAATACCGGCACTGCCAAACTCTGTTTCATGCCACTGCAAGGCAAAACGACACGAATAACAGGAATATATGCGAGGGTAAGACATAGACTCTGTGAAAGGTGGATATCTCTGTCGGTCCGGGAGGCGTGCACGGACAACTAAAATACTTCAGCAGATCCTTCGCGCTAAGCGGGAAATCTGCGCTCGAGTCCAGGTAGTGCACAAATCTTCATCTGTTACTAATCATTTGCACAGCTGGCGTATAATCATATTCGCAATATGCGAATACATTCCGTGAAAATAATCAAGTGGTTTTTCGAAACTACGGTAGACGGGATGCCGAATATCATGACGCTGTATACAGGGTGATCCATTGATAGTGACCGGTCCAAATATCTCACGAAATAAGCATCAAACGAAAAAAAAAATGGTTCAAATGGCTCTGAGTTCTATGGGACTTAACATCTGAGGTCATCAGTCCCGTAGAACTTAGAACTACTTAAACCTAACTAACCTAAGGACATCACACACATCCATGCCCGAGGCAGGATTCGAACCTGCGACCGTAGCGGTCGCGCAGTTCCAGACTGTAGCGCCTAGAACCGCTCGGCCACTCCGGCCGGCTCAAACGAAAAAACTACAAAGAGCGAAACTCGTCTAGCTTGAAGGGGGAAACAAGATAGCGCTATGGTTGGCCCACTAGATGACGCTGCCATAGGTCGAGCGGATATCAACTGCGTTTTTTAAAATAGGAACCCCCATTTTTATTACATATTCGTGTAGTACGTAAATAAATATGAATGTTTTAGATGGACCATTTTTTTCGCTTTGTGACAGATGGCGCTATAATAGTCACAGACGTAGAAGTACGTGGTATCACGTAACATTCCGCCAGTGCAGACGGATTTGCTTCGTGATACATTACCCGTGTTAAAATAGACCGTTTACCAATTGCGGTAAAGGTCGATATCGTGTTGATGTATGGCTATTGTGATCAAAATGCCCAACGGGCGTGTGCTATGTATGCTACTCGGTATCCTGGACGACATCATCCAAGTGTCCGGTCCGTTCGCCGGATAGTTACGTTATTTAAAGAAACAGAAAGTGTTCAGCCACAAGTGAAACGTCATCCACGACCTGCAACAAATGATGATGCCCAAGTAGGCGTTTCAGCTGCTGTCGCGGCTAATCCGCACATCAGTAGCAGACAAATTGCGCGATAATCGGGAATCTCAAAAACGTCGGTGTTGAGAATGCTACATCAACATCGATAGCAACCGTACCATATTTCTATGCACCAGGAATTGCATGGCGACGACTTTGAACGTCGTGTACAGTTCTGCCACCGGGCACAAGAGAAATTACGGGATGATGACAGATTTTTTGCACGCGTTCTTTTTAGCGACGAAGCGTCAGCCACCAACAGCGGTAACGTAAACCCGCATGATATGCACCACTGGGCCACGGAAAATCCACGATGGCTGCGACAAGTGGAACATCAGCGACCTTGGCGGGTTAATGTATGCTGCGGCGTTATGGGAGGAAGGATAATTGGGCCCCATTTTATCGATGACAATCTAAATGGTGCAACGTATGCTGATTTCCTACGTAATGTTCTACCGATGTTACTACAAGATGTTTCACTGCATGACAGAATGGCGATGTACTTCCAACATGATGGGTATCCGGCACATGGCTCGTGTGCGGTTGAAGCGGTATTGAATAGCATATTCCATGACAGGTGGATTGGTCCTCGAAACACCATGCCATGGCCCGCACGTTCACCGGGTCTGACGTCCCCGGATTTCTTTCTGTGGCGAAAGTTGAAGCGCATTTTCTATCGTGATCCACCGACAACGCCTGACAACATGCGTCAGCGCATTGTCAAAGCATGAGCAACATTACGGAAGGCGAACTACTCGCTGTTGAGAGGAATGTCGTTACACGTATTTCCAAATGCATTGAGGTTGACGGACATAATTTTGAGCATTTATTGCATTAATGTGGTATTTACAGGTAATCACACTGTAACAGCATGCGTACTCAGAAATAATAAGTTCACAAAGGTACATGTATCACATTGGAACAACCGAAATAAAATGTTCAAACGTACCTAAGTTCTGTATTTTAATTTAAAAAACCTACCTGTTACCAACTGTTCGTCTAAAATTGTGAGCCATATGTTTGTGACTATTACAGCGCCGTCTATCACAAAGCGAAAAAAGTGGTCCAACTAAAACATTCATATTTCTTTACGTACTACACGAATATGCAATAAAAAATGGGGTTTCCTATTTTAAAAAACGCAGTTGATATCCGTTTGACCTATGGCAGCGCCATCTAGCGAGCCAACCATAGCGCCATCTGGTTTCCCCCTTCAAGCTGGACAAGTTTCGTTCTTTGTAGTTTTTTCGTTTGACGCTTATTTCGTGAGATATTTGGCCCGGTCACGATCACTGGACCACCCAGTATATTCCACTGACACCCACATATGTTAGTGATCGTATTTAAAATCTTAGTTACCCTTATGAATGTAATTTCTTGTAGATGAGATTGTGTTGCCGCTGTAATTTTCTATTTGGATGAACGAAACAAATACATGTGCCGCAATGGCTCAGTTCCGATTACTGCAGGGGTCTAGTTGTGCAGTGTAAAGATAGAAACCAAACAATAATTCATTGAACGTGAGATAGGTGCCCACAGGACTGAATCAGTGACTTATATTCTGGGATTGAGCAATCAGAGCTCCCTTGTATCAGATTAAGTTGACAGAGCAGCATCTTGTTGCAATACCACTTCCTGGGACGAGAAATAAAAATCAAAAATTAGCTCCCAACACCCCACAGATTTCCCCCCAAGTCCCAAATTCCCAGAAAAGTGAATAAGCGAACGAAGTTTTGTTTATCACTATTATTAGGACAATAACAAGTAATTAAATCAGGAATCTAAGACTTGACAATTAAGCAATCTACGAAAGAAAGACTAAATTTCACTAAAAATTAAAATCAAAATCATAATAAATTGCAATATTAGCATAAATTAACATTCGCAAAGTAGAACCAATGATCCCAAAGAATACTCCGTGAGAGTACTCTTTGGGAATCGTGAGTAATGATTAAGTATAATTCAATGCATTGTCACTACGTTACGAGAGTTAGCCGAAGCAGGTCATATATTTGAATGCTCGTACATGTAGGCGCGCTTAGATTGTTTTTGAGATTGAATGATTGCGATCTATTACGACGCAGTAATACGATCTTCTGACTTCAAATATTATGGCATAAGAATTCGAACGGAGGACTTTTACCTACTAGAATAAAGTGAACTTTTAACTAGATAATTGAACTAAACATTACTTAGACAGCGCTTTAGGCAACGAACACTGATAGACAATTTTCATTCTCAATAGCCAGTGGTTTATGGAACTTCAGTGATAGGTCCGCGCGACTACTGCGGTCGCAGTTTCGAATCCTGCTTCGGGCATGGATGTGTGTGATGTCCTTAGGTTAGTTAGGTTTAAGTAGTTCTAAGTTCTAGGGGACTGATGACCTCAGATGTTAAGTCCCATAGTGCTCAGAGCCATTTTTTGATAGGTCCGAAGCATATAATTTAAATCCCCCCAACACCTGGGAAACTTTTCTTCTCAAGGCTCGGTAAGGAAGTGACTGATATTGTGCAATAAAACACCCTGTCGTGCCAAGTCGTGCGTTTGTGATTTAAAATTCTATCAAATTATTGACATGAAACTCCCGAGTAATAATTACGCGCAGCGATAATATTTTACTGTAACGCTCGGCGCTTGTGTAGAATCTTTGACTCAAATAATAAGCCCATTGTTACGATTCTATTGAGAATGAAAATTGTCTATCAGTGTTCGTTGCCTAAAGCGCTGTCTAAGTAATGTTTAGTTCAATTATCTAGTTAAAAGTTCACTTTATTCTAGTAGGTAAAAGTCCTCCGTTCGAATTCTAATGCCATGATATTTGAAGTCAGAAGATCGTATTACTGCGTCGTAATAGATCGCAATCATTCAATCTCAAAAACAATCTAAGCGCGCCTACTTGAATTTACGACCAGCTTGTAGGAAATTTGTTGTGGATGTGACTGTATTGGTTTTATCATTAATATTTCATCATTAATCAGTTAAACATCGATTACGAACGATTAATTACGATTCTTGGTGAAGTAAATATCTCACTCACGTCGACATTTCGGTTCAGCACTGTTATTTTGTGTAACGTCGTCTTCGTAACTTGATAACTATCTCAACACTCTTCCGACTGTCGCCGAGTTTTAACCAAGGCCAAGTACAAATCAAACGAAATCATCAAGAAGAAGAGGCGTTATATTGTGCTGAGATTCTGGCAGTGGTACCTGCGAACTCAAGAGCAAAGCTGGAGAAGTGGGAAATTGGGTGACCTCCCGGATACAGCAGTGGCGGATGGGCAATAAACTGGTTACAGCCGCACAGAAAACTACATACGTACTTTTAAAAATGCAACTCTCCCTATGCAGAAATTTCGCGGTGAAACTAGAAAACACTTCAGTCACCAGACGAGCAGTCACGCGTTTTCTTGGAGGCCCAACTGGTTGAAAAGCATAATTTCACGCAACACATTAACACAACCGCACACAAAGCCCGTAACTTCATGCATAAAATTGCTCGTGCTTGTAGTGCCAACTGCAAGTTAGCGCTTTGTGCTGAGAGGACAAGGCACCATGCCGTTGTAGCGGTCATCAGCTGCTTCGCAGCGAGTGACTGCTCACGCAGAATTCTGTGCGCGCGAAACAGAAAAAGCCTGCGATGCATATCGACATACGTGCTGCTTCAGCCACACACACACACACACACACACACACACACACACACACACACACACACACACCGACGCTTTACTGGGGATTTTTGTGTCGTACTCATTTTGTAATGCCACTTCCTCGGACGAAAAATGAAAAAAAGAAAAAAACAGCAACCAATACCCACAAAATTTCCCCAAAACAAGTTCCAAATTCCATGAAAAGTGAACAAGTAACCGAAGTTCCATTTAACACTATTATTTGATAATAACCAGTAATTGAAACAAGAACCTTATACTTAGTAATTTATCAACTTACAAAAGAAAGATACAATCTCAATAAACTCAAACTCAAAATCATAGTAAATCGGAAAATCATTATAATAACTCTTTGAGAATCGTGAGTAATGGCGGAGGAAAATTTGATCCATTACCACTAAGTTACGAGAGTTGGCCGAAGCTGGTCAGACTTCTTTGAATACTCGTATATGTAGGCGCGGTTAGATTGTTTTTCGAGGATTGGTAATTGCGATCTACTAAGACGCAGTGAAACGAAACATTGACTTCAACTATAACATCATTTAGAATTCAGATAGGGGGCTACCTTATATCAGACTGAAGTGAACTTTTTAATTAGATAACTCGAGCTCAACTCTAGTTAGGCATTGAACAGTGATAGACAATTAACTTCATTCGTAATGGCAAATCGACTCTGGAACTTGGCAATAGTTTTAAAGCGGATAATTTATAAATTCCTCCCCTCCCCCCCCCCCCCCCCCCACCTCCACCACCTGGGAAAGCGTCTTCCTCACTGCCTTGTTAGGAAGTGATTGTTATTGTGAAATAAACCACCCTTTCGTGCCAGTTTACGCATTTGTGATTCCAAATTACGAAATTTGTATAGAGACATAACTGCGATCTTTCGCGTGCTGCGATAATATTTGACTGAAGCGCTCGGCGCATATATAGGAACTCTATGACGTTAGGAAGCAATCGCAATGTTACGACTTATTAGAAATTTGAAATTGCAACCAAACTATGGGGAAGTTGGTGTCGGTAGAACTGAACTGAACTTATCATTAATATTTTAATAGCAACTGTCAAACCATCGAATATAAACGAGTTAATTACGACGAGTAGTGTAACACGTCGAGAATTCAGTTCAGCACTGTTTTTTGTAACGTTGTCTTTACCTAATAAAAGTATCATCGCTCTACCGACTATCGCCGAGTTTTAGCCAGGGCCGATCAATACTAATCTATCAACTACCAACTAGAAAAACCAGTCACGTTACAATTTTCAACTAACCGTAAAGAAATGACAGTTGCAAGTATGTTTTATTCCATTATGAAGAATGTTTTGCAAACGGTAAAGAATAACTGAGAAAAATCAGTACAACTAAGGACTGTTCATTATAGCCAGTTGCTGAATAGCTTCGTCAGTAGTTGGGTTTTATAAAAAATTCGCGTAATTTTAGTTGGTTTGATATTTTGAGAAATAAACGAAGAGTGTCATCACTTTCCTTTCTAATAAAATACGTTTTTTTAAAAAAAATCGTCATACATTTCTTCGAGCCACAGTTAATTTCAGTCATGACCAATTCATAACAATTCTTGTAATTGACTCCTACTAGCGACTGATTCCCACGAGATCTACATCACTCCTCATACAAAGATATATGTTCGCTAAAGATGTGGTGATAAAATGTAGACGACAGAATTCAGAGATACAAAATGAATATTGTTACATATTTGATTTTAGCAGAATTGAATTTTAACAAACTAACTATAAATCTTCACATGAAAGACACGGTATTTACAAATGTAAAACAATTATTTTAATTACAGAAAGACTGGACTATTTAGATTGTCCCAAAATTGACTTGGATGTGACACAATCACATGCGTTTGTAAAAAAAAAATAACAAAATAAAAAAATGTCTGCAGTGGCCTGCGGAACCATGATTGTACCCAGGCTTGTACTTCTTCGTCCGGTCTAAGGCGCTGCAGTCAAGAACTGTGCGGCTGGTCACGGCGGAGGTTCGAGTCCTCCCTCGTGCATGCGTGTGTGTTTGTCCTTAGGATAATGTAGGTTAAGTAGTGTGTAAGCTTAGGGACTGATGACCTTAGCAGTTAAGTCCCAGCGGTGGCCGAGCGGTTCTAGGCGCTCCAGTCCGGAACCGCGCTGCTGCTACGGTCGCAGGTTCGAATCCTGCCTCGGGCATGGATGTGTGTGATGTTCTTAGGATTAAGTAGTTCTAAGTCTAGGGGACTGATGACCTGAGATGTTGAGTCCCATAGTGCTCAGAGCCATTTGAACCATTTTTTGAGTTAAGTCCCATAAGATTTCACACAAACTTCTTCGTCGGAAACAAACGGACGGTCACAAATGTCTATCTTCAGGGTCCCAAAAACAATGAATTCATGTGGGTAAAGATAGGGACTGTGCAGAGGGGCCGGCCGAAGTGGCCGAGCGGCTCTAGGCGCTTCAGTCTGGAACCGCGCAACCGCTACGGTCGCAGGTTCGAATCCTGCTACGGGCATGGATGTGTGTAATGTCCTTAGGTTAGTTAGGTTTAAGTAGTTCTAAGTTCTAGGGGACTGATGACCTAAGATGTTAAGTCTCATAGTGCTCAGAGCCATTTGAACCATTTTTGTACAGATGGTGTGTAAGGGCTTCCCAATGCCGGCCGGTTAGACGGGCGGTCTAACGCGCTACTTCCCCAGCGACAAGGCGTGCCGGTCCCCGGCACGAATTCGCCTGGCGCATAAGGGTCGAGGTCCGGTGTGCCGGCCAGCCTGTGGATGATTTTTCAGGTGGTTTTCCATCTGCCTCGGCGAATGTGGGCTCGTTCTCCTTAATCCGCCTCAGTTACACTATGTCAGCGATTGCTGTGCAAACACTTTCTCCACCTACGCGTACACTATAATTGCTCTACCATGCAAACATTTGGGGTTACAACCGTCTGGCATGAGACTTTCCTGGTGAGGGAGGGGGGAGGGGTGTCTACTGGGGGCCGAACCGCACAATAACCCTGGGTTCGGTGCTGAGCGGCGGTGGCATGGGTGGACTACTGCGGCCTGTTGCGCTGTTGTGAACCACTGAGGGCTGCGGCGGGACGAAACCTCACCGTCGTTTCTAGGTCCCCGGTTCAATACGCTACACATAAGGGCTTCCCAGCGAAACTTTTGCAGCGAAGTCGAAAGAAACCTTGGCAACAGGTAGGTGGATATTATCTGTAACAGAATGATGACGTCCGTCAACATTTCTAGGCGTCAGCACTTCATAACACACTTCAGTTCTGCAAACTGTCCACGAAAGGCTGTGCCCGCCATCTAGTCCAAACACCAAGTGAAGTCCATGCACGTTGGCCGGCCGAAGTGGCCGCGCGGTTCTGGCGCTGCAGTCTGGAACCGCGAGACCGCTACGGTCGCAGGTTCGAATCCTGCCTCGGGCATGGACGTGTGTGATGTCCTTAGGTTAGTTAGGTTTAACTAGTTCTAAGTTCTAGGGGACTAATGACCTCAGCAGTTGAGTCCCATAGTGCTCAGAGCCATTTGAACCATTCCATGCACGTCCTCACTGAGTTGCAGGATAATACTCGCCCGCATACTGCCAAGGTTGTTTAGACTGCGCTACAGAAGTTTCGCTGAGAAGGCATTAAAAAAAATGGCTCTAAGCACTATGGAACTTAACATCTGAGGTCATCAGTTCCTAGACCTAGAACTACTTAAACCTAAGGACACCACACACATCCATGCCCGAGGAAGGATTCGAACCTGCGACCGTAGCAGCAGCGCGGTTCCGGACTGAAGCGCCTAGAAGCTCTTACAGGTCCTCCTTGCAGTCCTGATCTCTCCCCATGCGTGTCCCATACTTCTGGAGCCATCGATTTGCTTCGGACGGAAAGGTGGACGCCTGGGTACAATCACGGTTCCGCAGACAACGGTACATTTTTCCATGCTGACATTCATCGTCTTGTCTCACAGTGGGGTTAAATGCGTTAAAAGTGATTGCCATTATTTTCGAAATAATGAAAAGTTTACTTAATTTTTTTCCATGTGCCTCGTTTCCGTTCGACTGCGCCTTGTACCTGCGAGAAGTTAGGCCACGAAATGGATATTTGGGGCTTCAATGTCGGTGTACTACAGCACCGAGCAGACTACACCAGCCACAGTAAGCACACACACACACAAACATGGTGTCTTGAGTTCTAAGCCAGTTACTGTGAATATAACTGTTGGCCACTTTTCCTCTATTAATGCTCTTTACAACAAGAAAGTGTGAGGATACACCAAGCGGTATTTGGATTTGCACGCAAAATCGCAATTCCAGGAACTTTTCGGTATCAGCTCTTAGTTTTTGGCTGGCCCTAGTAATAAATTTGCTATAGAGATTCGTGGTTCTAGCGTGTCTGCAGCCTCATCTTGCGTCCTGTGCTGGAGAACGGTGCCCTTGGAAGGGAGCGCAGCCGTGGTTATTTGGCGCGGCGCGAGGCGGCGCTGAGGTAGCGCGCACCTGCGGCGGGACTTCCCCGCGGCCGCAGCGCCGGGCGGGCAGCATTGAGAATGCATTAAAACCAAACACACCGTGACTAGCTGTGCAAGTATGTCGAGCCGCGCGCTGCGCCGCCCGAGAACGCGCCGGCAAAGTTTACCCTGGCCCGCGGGCCGCCAGCACTTTCAAAACCCCGTCCCCTCTGCTCCCCCACTACCCTCTGCCTCTTGATACCACTCCTCCGCGTGGAAGTGCGGGTCCGAGGCAAGAGGACGGAGAGGGGCGCCCGGAAAGGAGGGTGGATGAAAAAAAAAAAAAAAAGGCGGACAAAGTTGCTCGCAGCCTTCGCCAGCACAGACTTGCCGAGCGCTATGAAATGATTATGAGTTATTCATCCCCGCCGCGCCGAGTTCTTTGGCCGATTAATTCTGTTTGCGAGTGTATTTTTTTATTAGAACGCCAACTGTGCGGTGAGCGGTATTCTGAGCTGATGGTTTTTGAGTGTCTTTAACCATTGCTGTCCATAGCAGTGACTCGCCATTAATCTATCAATACATGTGAATGGCCAAACTACCGCTTCTGGGTAAAGTTCAGATATACATGCAAACAACTGCAAAATATAACAAATTGTAACTATTCATGATACGAATAATTTGAACAATTTTTGTCGTTATATATTGTGACATAAACGAAGTAAGCAGGCTGCTGTCAAAAACACTTTAGTATCAGCACATTCACAACTGTAAAACAATCGAGGCGGAAGGCAAGGAAACACAACCTCAAATAGGACAATGCTTAGTAAAGCACTTGGGTGCTGGATCGACCTTGGAGCTGGTAACAGCTGTACCTTCTACGCTATGCGATATGTTATGGCACTAATGGGCCCATTAACTACCCACGTGCAGAATTGGGAAGTTCGAGTCTCCGTCCGGCACACGGTTTTAATCTGGCAGGAAGTTTCATATCAGCGCACACTCCGCTGCAGAGTGAAAATCTCGTTCTGGAAACATCCCACAGGCTGTGGCTAAGCCATGTCTCCGCAATATCCTTTCTTCTAGGAGTGCTAGTTCTGCAAGGTTCCCAGGAGAGTTTATGTGAAGTTTGGAAGGTAGGAGACGAGGTACTGGCAGAAGTGAAGCTGTGAGGACGGGGCGTGAGTTGTGCTTGGGTACCTCAGGTGGTATAACACTTGCTCGCGAAAGGCAAAAGTCCCGAGTTCGAGTCTCGGTCCGGCACACAGTTTTAATCAGCCAGGAAGTTTCAGTTGCTTACCCTATGCGCCAGATCATTTATGTTTATAGAAAACAACAGGAGTCCTCCTGACGATAGCCTTGTCTCTGATACGACCCGAGCGTGTTTTTGCTACTTAGCATTCCTGTTGTTAATACTTTCGCTAGACATTGTCACAGACTACAGATTCCTAAATTAATTTGTTTTATTCAGTTAACTGGCTTGCAGTTAGTGCCCGTTCAGCAACCTCACTAATGAAAAGACAATACGTCGGTGAACTGCAGACGATTTTCGTGTCAGTTTCGACTATACGAAGGTGAGAACACTGTAACACCTAGTCCCTGTGCAGAGAAAGTCTCCGACCCGGCCGGGAATCGAATCCGGGCCCCTGCGGTTAGCAATTTGCCCCGCTGACCAGGCAGACTTCAATAAAGTGAATAATATCAGCCGTATCTAAAGATACAACAAAACTGTAATATTATTTACTCGTAAACAAAACACAAAATTCCAAAGTTGTGCAACAGATAGACAGTTTTGGCTCTAAGAAAAGCACTGTTGTTTTGATTATAGACTGCGTGAGTGGTGTTGTACCTCCACATTTCACACTGTAGTGGCGCGACACGTCCTTCCACTAGCGCTATAGCTTAGAGACAGCTCCTATTCGATACAGTCTGGTGCCCGGTACTACCTGATGTGCCTTTAAAAATGTAGCATTGATTCAAGTGAGCACCATAGTCCTCACACGAGCTCAACAGTTAACGCTACACAGTGGAGATCTACCAAGTGTGCATTTTTTTGGTTAGATACCAGAAAATTACACTCCCCCAACCGCCCCTCTCCCCCCTTACCCTCCCCCCCCCCCCACCACCAAATGCATGAAAAATAAGTAGTGCAAATAATGCACGCTCTGATAATCATTCAGAACTTGAACACAACGTTTTCAAAATGCCTTACACTGCTGGGGGGGGGGGGGGGGGGGGGGGGTTGAATGGACAAGCACTCTAACCTCGCCGCAAAAGTCACTAATTATTTATAAACCCAATAAAGTTCCTAAATTAATTTGACATCATTGGAGTTTCTGTGAATAAAGTTGTCTCTATGGCTTAATACACTACTGGGCATTAAAATTGCTACACCAAGAAGAAATGCAGATGATAAACGGGTATTCATTGGACAAATATATTGTACTTGAACTGACATGTGATTACATTTCCACGCAATTTGGGTGCATAGATCCTGAGAAATCAGTACCCAGAACTACCACCTCTGGCCGTAATAACGGCCTTGATACGCCTGGGTATTGAGTCAAACAGAGCTTGGATGGCGTGTAACAGTCATTGGATCTCGACCAACGCGAGCAGCAATGTCGCGATACGATAAACCGCAATCGCGATAGGCTACGATCCGACCTTTGTCAAAGTCGGAAACGTGATGTACGCAGTTCTCCTCCTTACACAAGCATCACAACAACGTTTCACCAGGCAACGTCGTTCAACTGCTGTTTGTGTATGATAAATCGGTTGTCAACTTTCCTCATGTCAGCACTTTGTAGGTATCGCCACCGGCGCCAACCTTGTGTGACGGCTCTGAAAAGCTAATCTACATCTACATTTATACTCCGCAAGCCATCCAACGGTGTGTGGCGGAGGGCACTTAACGTGCCACTGTCATTACCTCCCTTTCCTGTTCCAGTCGCGTATGGTTCGCGGGAAGAACGACTGTCTGAAAGCCTCCGTGCGCGCTCGAATCTCTCTAATTTTACATTCGTGATCTCCTCGGGAGGTATAAGTAGGGGGAAGCAATATATTCGATACCTCATCCAGAAACGCACCCTCTCGAAACCTGCCGAGCAAGCTACACCGCGATGCAGAGCGCCTCTCTTGCAGAGTCTGCCACTTGAGTTTATTAAACATCTCCGTAACACTATCACGGTTACCAAATAACCCTGTGACGAAACGCGCCGCTCTTCTTTGGATCTTCTCTATCTCCTCCGTCAGACCGATCTGGTACGGATCCCACACTGATGAGCAATACTCAAGTATAGGTCGAACGAGTGTTTTGTAAGCCACCTCCTTTGTTGATGGACTACATTTTCTAAGGACTCTCCCAATGAATCTCAACCTGGTACCCGCCTTACCAACAATTAATTTTATATGATCTTTCCACTTCAAATCGTTCCGCACGCATACTCCCAGATATTTTACAGAAGTAACTGCTACCAGTGTTTGTTCCGCTATCATATAATCATACAATAAAGGATCCTTCTTTCTATGTATTCGCAATACATTACATTTGTCTATGTTAAGGGCCAGTTGCCACTCCCTGCACCAAGTGCCTATCCGCTGCAGATCTTCCTGCATTTCGCTACAATTTTCTAATGCTGCAACTTCTCTGTATACTACAGCATCATCCGCGAAAAGCCGCATGGAACTTCCGACACTATCTACTAGGTCATTTATATATATTGTGAAAAGCAATGGTCCCATAACACTCCCCTGTGGCACGCCAGAGGTTACTTTAACGTCTGTAGACGTCTCTCCATTGATAACAACATGCTGTGTTCTGTTTGCTAAAAACTCTTCAATCCAGCCACACAGCTGGTCTGATATTCCGTAGGCTCTTACTTTGTTTATCAGGCGACAGTGCGGAACTGTATCGAACGCCTTCCGGAAGTCAAGAAAAATAGCATCTACCTGGGAGCCTGTATCTAATATTTTCTGGGTCTCATGAACAAATAAAGCGAGTTGGGTCTCACACGATCGCTGTTTCCGGAATCCATGTTGATTCCTACATAGTAGATTCTGGGTTTCCAAAAACGACATGATACTCGAGCAAAAAACATGTTCTAAAATTCTACAACAGATCGACGTCAGAGATATAGGTCTATAGTTTTGCGCATCTGCTCGACGACCCTTCTTGAAGACTGGGACTATCTGTGCTCTTTTCCAATCATTTGGAACCCTCCGTTCCTCTAGAGACTTGCGGTACACGGCTGTTAGAAGGGGGGCAAGTTCTTTCGCGTACTCTGTGTAGAATCGAATTGGTATCCCGTCAGGTCCAGTGGACTTTCCTCTATTGAGTGATTCCAGTTGCTTTTCTATTCCTTGGACACTTATTTCGATGTCAGCCATTTTTTCGTTTGTGCGAGGATTTAGAGAAGGAACTGCAGTGCGGTCTTCCTCTGTGAAACAGCTTTGGAAAAAGGTGTTTAGTATTTCAACTTTACGCGTGTCATCCTCTGTTTCAATGCCATCATCATCCCGTAGTGTCTGGATATGCTGTTCCGAGCCACTTACTGATTTAACGTAAGACCAGAACTTCCTAGGATTTTCTGTCAAGTCGGTACATAGAATTTTACTTTCGAATTCACTGAACGCTTCACGCATAGCCCTCCTTACGCTAACTTTGACATCGTTTAGCTTCTGTTTGTCTCAGAGGTTTTGGCTGCGTTTAAACTTGGAGTGGAGCTCTCTTTGCTTTCGCAGTAGTTTCCTAACTTTGTTGTTGTACCACGGTGGGTTTTTCCCGTCCCTCACAGTTTTACTCGGCACGTACCTGTCTAAAACGCATTTTACGATTGCCTTGAACTTTTTCCATAAACACTCAACATTGTCAGTGTCGGAACAGAAATTTTCGTTTTGATCTGTTAGGTAGTCTGAAATCTGCCTTCTATTACTCTTGCTAAACAGATAAACCTTCCTCCCTTTTTTTATATTCCTATTAACTTCCATATTCAGGGATGCTGCAACGGCCTTATGATCACTGATTCCCTGTTCTGTACATACAGAGTCGAAAAGTTCGGGTCTGTTTGTTATCAGTAGGTCCAAGATGTTATCTCCACGAGTCGGTTCTCTGTTTAATTGCTCGAGGTAATTTTCGGATAGTGCACCCAGTATAATGTCACTCGATGCTCTGTCCCTACCACCCGTCCTAAACATCTGAGTGTCTATATCTGGTAAATTGAAATCTCCACCTAAGACTATAACATGCTGAGAAAATTTATGTGAAATGTATTCCAAATTTTCTCTCAGGTGTTCTGCCACTAATGCTGCTGAGTCGGGAGGTCGGTAAAAGGAGCCAATTATTAACCTAGTTCGGTTGTTGAGTGTAACCTCCACCCATAATAATTCACAGGAACTATCCACTTCTACTTCACTACAGGATAAACTACTACTAACAGCGACGAACACTCCACCACCGGTTGCATGCAATCTATCCTTTCTAAACACCGTCTGTACCTTTGTAAAAATTTCGGCAGAATTTATCTCTGGCTTAAGCCAGCTTTCTGTGCCTATAACGATTTCAGCTTCGGTGCTTTCTATCAGCGCTTGAAGTTCTGGTACTTTACCAACGCAGCTTCGACAGTTGACAATTACAATACCGATTGCTGCTTGGTCCCCGCATGTCCTGACTTTGCCCCGCACCCGTTGAGGCTGTTGCCGTTTCTGTACTTGCCCAAGGCCATCTAACCTAAAAAACCGCCCAGCCCACGCCACACAACCCCTGCTACCCGTGTAGCCGCTTGTTGCGTGTAGTGGACTCCTGACCTATCCAGCGGAACCCGAAACCCCACTACCCTATGGCGCAAGTCGAGGAATCTGCAGCCCACACGGTCGCAGAACCGTCTCAGCCTCTGATTCAGACCCTCCACTCGGCTCTGTACCAAAGGTCCGCAGTCAGTCCTGTCGACGATGCTGCAGGTGGTGAGCTCTGCTTTCATCCCGCTAGCGAGACTGGCAGTCTTCACCAAATCAGATAGCCGCCGGAAGCCAGAGAGGATTTCCTCCGATCCATAGCGACACACATCATTGGTGCCGACATGAGCGACCACCTGCAGATGGGTGCACCCTGTACCCTTCATTGCATCCGGAAGGACCCTTTCCACATCTGGAATGACTCCCCCCGGTATGAACAAGGAGTGCACATTGGTTTTCGTCACCTCTCTTGCTGCCATTTCCCTAAGGGGCCCCATTACGCGCCTGACGTTGGAGCTCCCAACTACCAGTAAGCCCACCCTCTGCGACTGCCCGGATCTTGCAAACTGAGGGGCAACCTCTGGAACAGGACAAGCAGCCATGTCAGGCCGAAGATCAGTATCAGCCTGAGACAGAGCCTGAAACCGGTTCGTCAAACAAACTGGAGAGGCTTTCCGTTCAGCCCTCCGGAATGTCTTTCGCCCCCTGCCACACCTTGAGACGACCTCCTACCTCCCACTCTACCACAGGTGAGGGATCAGCCTCAATGCGGGCAGTATCCCGGGCAACCACAGCCGTAGTCCGATCAGGGGATGCGTGGGACGAGCTGGCCGTCCCCGACAAACCCCCATCCGGACCCCCACAGTGATGCCCATTGGCAACAGCCTCAAGCTGTGTGACCGAAGCCAACACTGCCTGAAGCTGGGAGCGAAGGGATGCCAACTCAGCCTGCATCCGAACACAGCAGTTGCAGTCCCTATCCATGCTAAAAACTGTTTTGCAAAGAACGTCTGAACTAATCTACAGAGAGCGCAAACAAATCAACAAAATTTAAACGGTTATTAAAATACAAGATTGCCTAGTAAATGCAGTAATACTGCTACTTGCGCACTGCTGACACTGCTCGGCGGCGGAAGGAGACTACGCGAATTTACACTATTCAGGTACTAAAACGCGATGCTACACTCTCAAATACTATAATACGCCCGAAATTTATGAATTAAACAATGCAAGCACCAAAAACACGCAAAGAAATTAAGAATTAAACTATGTAACAAATGAGTGAGCTAGGAGTATACGACTTGCTGCTTATCCAACGGCGGCAGGGAGCATATCACAGCATCTTCTTCCTGTCGGTTAAATTTCGCGTCTGTAGCACGTCATCTTCGTGGTGTAGCAATTTTAATAGCCAGTAGTGTATATCTTCCTGCCTAACGTCGTTCTGGCTGCTATCATGATCAGATCAATAGTTAGAAGTTATAAATTGTTAAAAGTTTTAATCGCAGTAAAACATAAATTTACAATGTGTTGATAACCAGCTTAGGTGCTTGACAACCATCTTCATACCAAACTTAATAAAGACTCAATGTCTATGCGCACGGTTGGCAAGAGCCAATCGTCAGTACGTGAATGTCAGAATATTCTCATTAAAGCATTAAGGAGCCGCCTAACGCCCATCCTAGACCACATCTGATGGAAAAGAACCCAACGATTTGCTGAAACTGCCCGGGCTGGAGGAAGTGTGTAGTGTTTAAATTTGGCCCTGTACTGCAGGATAGATGCAGTACGCCCGGTCTTTCGATTGGTATAGGCCTACAAATGGTCGCTAGATCAACGACTATCCAAACGACTTTACGCCTCCTCTCGGTGATCAGCAGGATCCGAAATATGATTTCCTGAAAAATTACATTTTTGCGTGCTGCTTTTTGGAACACATCGGTATCATGAGCCGTCGTGCCCGGACCGCTGTATATAGCTCTAAAATATAAATAAGTACGAGAACTATAACAGAAAACAAAGTTCGGTAAGTTATAAAATACTTCACCATTATAGATTCAAGTATTCCTACCTAAATAAGTGTGTATGCAGCTCGCTAACCTTGAATGATCCAATCAGTTTACTCTTACAGCACCTCAGATTACTCGAAACAACCCTTCGACACCCTTAATCTAAGAGAATGAAACTCCGCAACTGTCTCTTCTGCGGTATGTTGAGATTAACCACGGCTCTTTTCTCTACTGACACAAATGAATAACTTGATCCGATTCTACCAAACCGATACTTCACTATATCCATGCCTCTGGATTATATGTATTAGAATTTCATGTTTATTCGGGCTTATTTCCAGCAAAGGAAAAAACCATTCCTACAGACAAAGAGCGGTAAGAGAACTTGATGAATGTTGGTTATGCCTAACATTACTGGAACTTTCCAGGAGTAAATCGGAACACATGCCCAGAGGGCGTGCAGGAGCAGCTTTCGCCATATTTCTAAGATAAATAAAACACAGTGACGAGGGAAATAATCATCATCATCGCCTTCAAGGATTAGACCTTTTGGTGCCTTCCCTCTCGGAACTGTCCACGACACCTATTTAAGGGATGTTCAACGTTCCTCCTGCGGACTATGTCGTATTGTATCGCAGCTCTAGCTATCCTAACATTAGACATTCGTTGGACTTGGTATTCTTCAGTTATACTTGTAATGGGTTCAACTTTTAGTTCTTGTGTAATATGGACTTTTATTTTGTGATCCAACAATGGGTATCCCGCTACAGAGCGGGGGAACGTCAACTCTGATGATTCGATTCGTCGCACTTGATCAGGTGTTAGGGTCCAATCTTCGTTACCGCACAGCAGCAAGGGCGACGCTGTTACTTTGTAGAGTTTAATTAGCGTTTCTTTCCGTACACAATGTTTTAACGTACGTTGTATAATTCCAAAGAAATGTCTGAACCTTGAAAATTTTAGCTCTACATTTGGGAAATTTAGAACTACACCCTTACTTGTGCTATTATTCGTCCCTATATAACAATTTTGGCTCTTACGCGCTCTAATCCTTGAAATGCCACCATTTTTGGCTTGGCTCTGAGCACTATGGGACTTAACATCGGTGGTTATCAGTCCCCCAGAACCTAGAACTACTTAAACCTAACCAATCTAAGGACATCACACACATCCATGCCCTAGGCAGATATTCGAACCTGCGACCGTAGCGGTCACGCGGTTCTAGACTGAAGCGCCTAGAACCGCACGGCCACACCGGCCGGCTACCACCATTTTTGTTTTATCTCTCGATATTATGATTCCGTATTTAGCGCCACTTTGACTCAGTTTCTTCAGATTCTCTTATTGTAATCTGATCATCAGCAAACAAAGTACTCACTCGTATGAATAAAATTACCACTTCTTAATGTTTCATTTAATAAGATAAACATTGAAAAGGGTGGGGGACAGTGGACAGCCTTGACTAGCCCCTTCATTAATAGCAGCAGACTCTGTCCCATTCCTTACAGTGCGGATCCTTATTTTAGTATTTTTGTGTAATGACTGGAACGCCGTTATTAGATGTGCTGTAACTCCCATTTCCTTAAGAGGTTCTCAAGGGATTCTCCGCTTTATCTTGGCAATCCCCTTTTCATAATCCATGACAACATAATAAGTTGGCAGTCTAAATTCTCTTCATTTTTTGGTTACTTACAGCAAAGTGAAAAGACAATCAGAACACGATCTACCTTGACTGCTGTTTAGGACTTTCCCGACATAGTAACTGCTTCATTGGTTCACGGGCGTCGCGCCGGATAATGTTGTGGATGCTGCTGAGAATTTTTCCGGTTTGTACGGCCGTGGTCCATGGAACTCTTCTATCCCTGACGTTTCGTCCAAGGCTGCGTTGGACGTCTTCGGAGGTACTCTTGGTTCTGCTGAGTCTTGCCGATAGAAGAGTTCCATGAACCACCATACAACCCGGAAGCATTCTCAGCAGCTGAAATATCCGGTCGTGATGGCCTTCATAGTATGAATGTTGTGGAAACTGCACAATATTTCGACGAGACAGCTGCTCGTCAGCTCCATTTGTTTACTGATGTGTTGCTGCAACGGGTCGCAAATATATACGTTGACTCGCTAGAAAAGCGCAGGCACCAAGGGTTAAGGCTGTAACGTCATCGTAGACAAAGCGTAGAGCACGGTGACATCCGGAGCCCCCGGTCGTACTTACGGACCACGGGCTACTCGTTCGTGACGCGGGAAAGCGCGGCGGCAAATAGCAGCCCAATCCGACGCGACGCCCGTGAACCAATGAAGCATATCATCTACCTCTTCTAAAACGATGTTGTATCCATAAGATACTTGTTTCCACTGTTGGTATTAATCTCTGGTTTCTAATTTTAGCACACAGTTTGCAACAGGAATAGAGCAAACTTACTCCTCGGTAATTTGCGCATTGTGACGTATAGCCTTTGTTGTAAATAGGGCATACAAAACCTTCATTCCATTTGTTGGGTAAATGTCCGCTCAACCACCAAACATTCAAAACTTAAACGTCTACGCTTTTGTTGCTCGGATACATATTTAATCAGCTCAATGTTTACATTATCATTGCCCGGTGAGTTTTTGTTTTTTGTTTATTTGGTCGCATGTTGTAGTCTCCCATTGTTACCAGGTCTGCAGGGTCACTGATGCTAGTGTTTATTTCTGCTTCTTCTTCATTATCGCCGGCCGTGGTGGTCTCGTTGGTCTAGGCGCGCAGTCCGGAACCGTGCTACTGCTACGGTCGCAGGTTCGAATCCTGCCTCGGGCATGGATGTGTGTGATGTCCTTAGGTTAGTTAGGTTTAAGTAGTTCTAAGTTCTAGGGGACTGATGACCACAGCAGTTGAGTCCCATAGTGCTCAGAGCCATTTGAACCATTTCTTCATTATCAGTGCATAGACATTTAAAGTATTTTACCATTCCTTTTCGGATATTACATTTAATGGACCGAGGCTTATCAAAGCGACTGATCGCACACACTGTTGGCTGTGGTGCAATGACTATAGAACCAGTGGTGACCAGTTGGATTCAAAACACCAGCGCAGCGGGAAGACTACGTACTGGCACTTCCAAAACGACTATGCATCGTGGATATCATAAGATTGTTCAGCTGTCTCAGACGAAAAGACGAATGACAACAGCTGAAATCCGAGGAGAAGTTACAGGTTGTCTGGAACAGAGTACTGGAAAATCGATTGAGATCTGGAATGACCATGTACCGTTTGCGCTGTCACCACACCGCACAAAACAGAGACCTGCATGGAATACAGCCAGTCAGCTGTGACACTTCCGCACATTCGGTGGTAATCTTCGATAAGTCTCGCTTCTGCGTGTGGCGGTCAGATCGACGTCAAAGTGTCGGTTGGCGATCTCGTGAAAGGTCACAGGAATCAGCGATTCTGGAAACCCGTAACTCTGATTCCTGAAATCATGTTGTGAGGAGCTGTTGGACGTGACAACAGGACTGATTTGGTCATTTTTGAATGGAGAGTTAATGCTCGTCAGTACGTGGCAAGACTGTAAACCTTGTGGTCAAACCCTTCATGATCAGGGCTCCAAATGGATAATCCGGCAGCATAATGCAAGACTCACTTTGCAGTCCGCACCAAAAACGTCTTGGGAAAAGTCTTTGACTGGTCTGCCCGATCCTATAACTTATCAACCGCAGAGAATGTTTGAGCTGCGATGGAGAGGTACTTTATTCCAAACTAGCCTCCGGCTAGCAAGTTTCGTGATCTGATACATCGTGTATTACAGGGATGTCAAGAATTGAAACTTCCTGCCACTTTAAAATAACTCCGAAAGTAAAGTATGATAGGAGTTAAAAAGGTTGTGGACGAAAGTCACATGGGACAACGGGAGATATGAAGGTCAACTTTCTTTTCTTAAATGGGATGCTTTAGTTTGGTAATTTTCTGATAATGGCTATCGAGACGAATCCAGTGACCTTATTGTGTAACAGTAAGGTCTTTGGAGGTCAACGAAGGTCATAAAGGCGGCATGAACGTCCATTTACAGCAGGTGCAGTGCTGCAATCTTCTTATTATTTAAATATGTGTATGATAAATTGAGATCAACTGGATCTTTAACGCATCGGAAACATATCCGGCAAAGGAAAGTTACTAACGAGGAAACGGAAATTGGTACTCTTGTAAGTAGGCTGTTTAGGTTTTTTTATTGGTAACGCCACCTCTGTATGAAAATCACTGGCTGTGCTGTGTGTAGTCTGTGGCTGCTTTGCATTGTTGTAATACTCGCCATTGTAGTGTTAGGCAGCTGGATGTGAACAGCGCGTAGCGTTGCGCAGTTGGAGGTGACCCGCCAGCAGTGGTGGATGTGGGGAGAGAGATGGCGGAGTTTTGAAATTTGTCACGAACTGCTATATTTATATATGATGGTATCAAGATCTATTAAATAATAATTTTGTGATCCACATTCTTCAAAAAAGGAGCACTTGGAAAGGAAAGAACAATAAGAAGGGACTAGTAACAGTAACTGCATACATAATATTCTTTTCAAGTACATGGTAATATTTCTTTTACAATAAGTTGTTGTGGTGCACCACTTTAATTACTTAGACATTAAGATGTGATTATACATTTCCCTTATCTGCATTGTTATCTTTAGTGTACTATTTTTTTTGCTTGAGCTATGTCATGTTTAGATATAAGCTGCTGTTTGCCAGGCATAGTGCTACTGAACTTTAATTTGTGGTACTCTGCTAAGCCAGATTTATTTTTTTGTTTGCTGCGCATTGCCTCATATTAGTTGTAATGTTGAATTGCTTGGTAATTTAGATTTACTGTAGCTTGCTTTGCGATTTTCCATTTTTTTTCATTGCTGTTTATATTAATTGTTTTATGTGCTGCTGCATTGCCTCGTCCCTTAGTTTAGTATCTGGGCTCAGTAGATTTAAGTTAGCTTAAGAGGGGGTAGACTATATAAGAGAATGAGTTGCGATGAATTGGAAGAAACGCATTGAGAAGATATAAGAAACAGATTTGGCAAAAATGAGTATTGTGCACTGAGAAATAATTATTTTGAAAGAAATATGAACAGAATACAGAAAGCAGGCTTAGATAGGACTTTTTGGGAATAATGATGAACAAAGGGAGATCTCCATGCAAAATACTGCAGTAAAACAAACCCTGTCCTTTCCCTTTTGTGTTATCCCACTATATGTTTGTGTACCCTTGTGTATTTGTTTTCTTCCTGTCTCTGTGTACTGTTTCATAGAACTTTTTTCTCTTCTAATACTAAGTTACATTCACTATGATGAGGAATACTGTTATCCTCAAATACAATTGGCATTAATAATGTGTTATTTACTTTGTAAAGATGTTTAGACATTATTTATTCTGTTTTGTGTTAATGCTCATGTGTGAAGTTGATGTTTCGAAAGTTATTCTCATCTTTTATGTATGTACTCATGTCATAATTCCTGTAACACTGACGTATATGTCTATTTCTATTCTTTTGTAACGCCTGTTTTACTACAAATGTTATCTGTATTGTTATGTTCTTTAATGATGTATTTTGTACCTTTGTAATTGTATTCTCATGTTATAAAATTGTAATTGACACCAGTTCATCTTATTATTAACTTGTAAGTTACATTTCACTGCACACGCTTCTGTTGGTCATAGTATATGGACAATATGTGAGAAGTAGGGACTGTTAGTGTTTGCACGTGTGTTAATAATTCAGCAAGGGACTGGATAACAGCTTTGTTGGTTCTAAGGACAGTTCCGAAAACGTTGTGAGTGCACAAGTGGTGGTTTATGGACTTGCTATGTTATCCCCAAGACTCTTCAATGGTGATTGTGCACCTGCACAGTCACAAAAGATGGCTGCTGGCCATCTCTACAAGGACTACAGTGGGTCTACATCTTTGATGATCCATCAATACCACTATTTCTACAAGGACTGCAGTGGGTCTGCACCTCTGGTGGCCCACCAATACCGTAATCTCTTCCAGGACTACAGTGGGTCTGCTCTGTGATGACCTACCTACCAATACTCTTCAAAATTTCGACTGACTCTGCTGTGGGTTTGCTCTGTTGTGGCCCATTACCTGTATGCATGTCAAGAGTCAGCACTGTCTTTCCGTTGGAAGGACATTCAAGACTGCATGGAAATCCACTACTTCTGTGTGCATTTTCTTTTACTGCTCAGACTTTGAGAAAAACTCTGCATTTTTACTGTGATGAACAATCTGGACTGTCTTTATGGACTGTGAGAAATTTTTAGCTTTTGACCAACATTGTATCAATAAGTGTGTGCATTTGATTTCTTTGTTATTGTAATTATGAAAAATTTTTTCAAATCTGTATTGGCCACTGCCCAAACCAATTTGTAAAATTTTTTTGTGGGGAGCATGGGGGCTATGTAAGTAGGCTGTTTAGGTTCTTTTATTGGTAACGCCACCTCTGTATGAAAATCACTGGCTGTGCTGTGTGCAGTCTGTGGCTGCTTTGCATTGTTGTAATACTCGCCATTGTAGTGTTAGGCAGCTGGATGTGAACAGCGCGTAGCGTTGCGCAGTTGGAGGTGACCCGCCAGCAGTGGTGGATGTGGGGAGAGAGATGGCGGAGTTTTGAAATTTGTCATGAACTGCTATATTTATATATGATGCTATCAAGGTAAATACATTGTTTGTTCTCTATTAATATCTTTCATTTGCTAACTATCCCTATCAGTAGTTAGTGCCTTCCATAGTTTGAATCTTTTATTTAGCTGGCAGTAGTGGCGCTCGCTGTATTGCAGTAGCTTGAGCAGCGAAGATTTTTGTGAGGTAAGTGATTTGTGAAAGGTATAGTTTAATGTTAGTCAGGGCCATTCTTTTGTAGGGAATTTTGAAAGTCAGATTGCGTTGCGCTAACAAAATATTGTGTGTCAGTTTAATCACAGTCATGTATAATTGTTCAAAGGGGACGTTTCACTCTTGCCACTGTGGTTCGAGATCCTTGTGTTAGATCGTGTCAAATCGCAAGGGAATCTGGCATGAGCCAGAGTAGTGTTGTTCGCGTCCTACATCGCCATACGTATCATCCTTACCATATCAGTCTCCACCACGAATTAACTGGTACGAATTTTATGCGTCGCACTGAATTCTGCCGACGGGCTCAACTTCAGATTCAGAGGGATAACATATTTATTAATTTGATTTTATTTACTGACGAGGCTACTCTCACGGACCATGGAAATGTTAATTAGCTTTACATGCATTACGGGGCAACGGAAAATTCATGTTGGGGCTGAAGCAAGTCACACACCAAAAACCGTCGTCAGTGAATGTATAGTGTGGTATTCTAGATGACAGAATTATAGGCCCCTATTTCATCGAAGGAAATCTTAATGATAGTAAGTACAGCACATTCCTGCAAGAAATATTAGGTGTGTTATTGGAAGAAATACCTTTAGGAACAAGGAACAGAATGTGGCATCAACAAGATGGGTGACCGGCACATTTTTCGCTGATGGTTAGAAATGAGTTGCAGAGACAATTCGCAAATCGTTGGATTGGACGGGGAGGAGATGTGTCGTCGCCGGCTCGTTCGCCAGACTTGAAGCCTTTGAATTTTTTCTTGTGGGGATCCGTAAAAGACATTGTTTATAAAGACGCTCCAACGACACCTGAAGATATGCGAGAGAGAATCGTCAGAGCACGTGCTTCGATAAGTGGTGAAGTGATAAGGAATACCACTCAATCCATGATAAGAAGATTGCACCACTGCATTGATACCAATGGTCATCACTTCGAACACTTTCTGTAAATGGACGTTAATGCCACCTTCTTGACCTTCGTTTACCTTCAAAAACTTTACTGTTACACATTATTGGATTCGTCTCGATAGCCGCTATCAGAAAATGAGTACCAAATTATAGCATCCAATTAAAAAAAATTGATTTTCGTATCTCTGACGCAACCCCACCTAGCAACAAAAAACCAACGTCATATTATGGCCACCGTTGTCCGATGGAAAATTTGTCCCACAAACTCTTCAGCTACTATCGTACTTTCGGAGTTATACTAGGTGACAATAGTTAGTTATATGTATATATATAGTGCTACGAGTATAAGTGCAGAAATTTTTTATTAGTGATAGAGGACAGAGTGCTGAACAACATCGCATCAGTATTTAGTTCATTAGAGACTTGTAATTATAGCTACTAGGAGTGGTATGTTTTTAGGTTGGTTAGCCTCCAGTATAAGTGGCAAGAACAAGCCTTTTAACGCCTTTTACCCCTGAGCAGCAGATCTGGTGTTGAAATGTGGATGCGTGGACGCAAAATGGCTAGTCTATATTGATAAGCGTAGTCCACTTAATGGTGCATATACGACCACGCAGAAAATATCAGGTAGTAAATTAGTAGACGTGTTTGCAATAAGACTTTTCGATGCAGAGAAAATACAACTAACACAATGAAGTGCATACAAATTAGGATATCATTGAGGATATCATTGATAACCTTATCTGCGCTTATGTCCTTAATACCCTGTATATCGGGCATCCATCCTCACTATGTAGCCTGTGCTTGAGTTCAACAAGGTTGCTCTCAGAGTTATCCAAGCAAGACTCGCGGCCGTCACAGCCCTTCTTCTGCCTCAGCCCCTATTCGGCAGAGCATTTGCCCGCAAAAGGGAAAGGTGTCAAGTTCAATCGCGGTCCGGCACATAGTTTTCATCTTCAAGTAAATTTCAAATCAGTGTACATTCCGCTGCAGAGTAAAAATTCATTCTCGATGTTAAGAAATTTGTCAACATAACATTCAGAGACTTTTTGGCTCCATGTTACAACGAAGACAAATGTGTGGTCGTGCTCATACTGGTCACATCCCATTCTTGTGTTGATGATGGATATCAGTTCAGAATGAGATAAATGTTTAATCATTAACACACATTACGTGTCGAACACCGTCACAAAGTCGGTAAATAACGTAATGGTGCTTCATATGTAAAATTTTCCATTTCCATCATTCCGTTTATGGTTGACAGTATTACTCCCATACAGCTTATTAGTAGATGTATTGCTTTGACATGTGCATGTATCAGGCATGTCAGCGTTATGTCTGGCAGAAGCGTCGCAGCATATCCGGTATGTTATTGCTCTCTAGCCCTGAAAACTGCTGCTGTGAACAGACAAACACATCGTCCACCCAAAATATCCAGTTATGCCGTTAAACTCCTCCGCACATCTGTGTAGGTGTTTAGCAACTACAGCTTGTCACATGCCATAATAGGGGACAGCCTTTGTCGTGTTATTCACTGCTACATCTGTTCCAAAAGCTCTGATGCGTGTTGTGTCATGTTAGATTAAGAGTACACGGCTTTTGCGTTAGTGCCTGCACGAACATGACGCTGTATATGGTGGCATATTCTGTTCTTCATAACGGCGTCAAATTAAAGCTCACAATTATGTGATATGTGATGTCCATACGAGCACTTTAATATTTAGTTTTCCTCGTCTTGTTTTGTAACCATTTATTTATCATAGTTCGGAACATGTGCGTTACCCGACGGCGAGCAGGCTAGCTACGCAGGAAGCCGCTACAACAGGCGCAGACGAAGTTTACTAATTCAAAGCATCACTCACTTTACTCCGCCTTGTCTGACTGTTCCCACCACTTCTTTCTTGCTACTGACGATGAAAAATCTTGAGGTTCGCAGCAAAAATGCATTTTTTGAGTCATCAGTTTTCTGACTGGTTTGATGCAGCCCGCCACGAATTCCTCTCTTGTGCCAACCTCTTCATCTGAGAGTAGCACTTGCAATCTACATGCTAAATTATTTGTTGGATGTATTCCAGTCTCTGTCTTTCTCTACAGTTTTTGCCGTCTACAGCTGCCTCTGGTACCATGGAAGTTATTTCCTGATGTCTTAACAGATGTCCTATCATCCTGTCTCTTCTCCTTGTCAGTGTTTGCGACATATTCCTTTCCTCTGCGATTCTGCGCAAAACCTCCTCATTCCTTATCTTACAAGCCCCCTAATTTTCAGCATTCGTCTGTAGCACCACGGCTCAAATACTTCGATTCTCTTCTGTTCCGGTTTTCCCACAGTCCATGTTTCACTACGGTACAATGCTGTACTCAAAACGTACATTGTCAAAAATTTCTTCCTCACATAAAGACCTATGTTTGATACTAGTAGACTTCTCTTGGCCAGGAATGCCCTTATTGCCAGTATTAGTCTGCTTTTCATGCCCTGCTTACTCCATCCGTCATTGGTTATTTTGCTGCCTCCGTAGTAGAATTACTTAACTTCATCTGCTTCGTGATCATCAATCCTGATGTTAGGTTTCTAGCTGTTCTCATTTCTGCTACTTCTCATTACTTTCGTCTTTCTTCCATTTGCTCTCAGTCCATATTCTGCACTCATTGGGCTGTTCAGTCCGTTCAGGAGACCATGTAATTCTTCTTCACTTTCACTCGGGATAGCAATGTCATCATCGAATCGTATCATAGATATCATTTCACCATGAATTTTAATTCCACTCCTCAGCCTTTCTTCCATTTCAGAGTTAGCAGCAGAAAATCACTAAGAACGTTAACTTTTAAGCAGCTAACTGTAATTAATTCTTCATTAAAATATCATGATGTAACGCTGTTCATTACACTGTCCTCAGTCACCAATAACAAATCTGCCCTTGCATCCCTAACAATCTGTATGGTTGTTTTCTCATGTGGTAGCGCCGTGGAGCCGTTGAGATGCTACATGGCGTTGAGTGTAGCTCTTCTGAACCCACCGATTCCATATTCACATGCCAGCCGTGAGACTTCCACGAATGCGAAGAGAAGTACTCTGGAACGATAAACCGCCTTCTCGATGTGCAAGTATTCTCCCGCTGTCGAAACCGAAATATGTTGGTGAACATGTGTCCTTCGTACACGAAGCAAAGAACGACCTTCTACCAAACAAACAACATTCAGATATGATTTCTGAATGAGAAATCCGCTTCCTAATCTTTCTTTAGATACAGAGCTTAAATGGCGCTACTCCAACCCACTGCGGGTGCGTTAAAATGTTTTGCTTAGCCAAAAACATAGTATACTTCATGCAGATTTGATGTTTGTTGTTCGCTGCTTTCGTGGTTCTGCAATTTAACGTCCAGCTGTGCAAAACACCAATTCATCCACTGTTAAGAATTGGTTTAATTTCCACTACTGCTAACTTCCATTGAACGTTCTCAAGTGAGAGATTCCTAGAGTCTTCCAGGGGATTTTAGAGTACAGGAAAACGTGTTTGTTTTACAGAGAAATGGCACCGTGAGTTCAGCTCGGTTTTCCACAACGTACACGTACGTGGAGTGTAGTTCCTCATTTGCGTGTGGAGAGGAACGACGAGTAGTTGTCTCACTTTGCCTTGGCTCTTCCACATTTTGCTACACTAACGTTTGAATCTGTTAGCATTCTATCACGAGGCGTCGCATGGGTCCACGTACTACTGAAACTGTTTTCATGTGTACTAAAGCACTGCGCATGGCACTAAGCACTTCGCACCAACAACATCTGAGGTGGCGTTTTTCATTAGACCTTAGAGTATTAACAGCTTTCGGAGCATAATACGGAACATGCAACTAGTACTGTCTCCGACTGTGTAGGGTCAATACCTTTCCAACCAGGTCCACTATTCGCATTGGTTCTATCGTATTCAGCCGAATTGGTCGTTTACAATGATTGTACTTGTTATAACAATTTGCGGCTTTGGTGAGAAACGTTTGTTGCCCGAGTACATACTGGGTGTTTCAGAAATGACCGGTATATTTGAAACGGCAATAAAAACTAAACGAGCAGCGATAGAATTACACCGTTTGTTGCAATATGCTTGGGACAACAGTACATTTTCAGGCGGACAAACTTTCGAAATTACAGTAGTTACAATTTTCAACAACAGATGGCGCTGCAAGTGATGTGAAAGATATAGAAGACAACGCAGTCTGTGGGTGCGCCATTCTATACGTCGTCTTTCTGCTGTAAGCGTGTGCTGTTCACAACGTGCAAGTGTGCTGTAGACAACATGGTTTATTCCTTAGAACAGAGGATTTTTCTGGTGTTGGAATTCCACCGCCTAGAACACAGTGTTGTTGCAACAAGACGAAGTTTTCAACGGAGGTTTAATGTAACCAAAGGACCGAAAAGCGATACAATAAAGGATCTGTTTGAAAAATTTCAACGGACTGGGAACGTGACGGATGAACGTGCTGGAAAGGTAGGGCGACCGCGTACGGCAACCACAGAGGGCAACGCGCAGCTAGTGCAGTAGGTGATCCAACAGCGGCCTCGGGTTTCCGTTCGCCGTGTTGCAGCTGCGGTCCAAATGACGCCAACGTCCATGTATCGTCTCATGCGCCAGAGTTTACACCTCTATCCATACAAAATTCAAACGCGGCAACCCCTCAGCGCCGCTACCATTGCTGCACGAGAGTCATTCGCTAACGATATAGTGCACAGGATTGATGACGGCGATATGCATGTGAGCAGCATTTGGTTTACTGACGAAGCTTATTTTTACCTGGACGGCTTCGTCAATAAACAGAACTGGCGCATATGGGGAACCGAAAAGCCCCATGTTGCAGTCCCATCGTCCCTGCATCCTCAAAAAGTACTGGTCTGGGCCGCCATTTCTTCCAAAGGAATCATTGGCCCGTTTTTCAGATCCGAAACGATTACTACATCACGCTATCTGGACATTCTTCGTGAATTTGTGGTGGTACAAACTGCCTTAGACGACACTGCGAACACCTCGTGGTTTATGCAAGATGGTGCCCGGCCACATCGCACGGCCGACGTCTTTAATTTCCTGAATGAATATTTCGATGCTCGTGTGATTGCTTTGGGCTATCCGAAACATACAGGAGGCGGCGTGCATTGGCCTCCCTATTCGCCAGACATGAACCCCTGTGACTTCTTTCTGTGGGGACACTTGAAAGACCAGGTGTACCGCCAGAATCCAGAAACAATTGAACAGCTGAAGCAGTACATCTCATCTGCATGTGAAGCCATTCCGCCAGACACGTTGTGAAGGGTTTCGGGTAATTTCATTCAGAGACTACGCCATATTATTGCTACGCATGGTGGATATGTAGAAAATATCGTACTATAGAGTTTCCCAGACCGCAGCGCCATCCGTTGTTGAAAATTGTAACTACTGTAATTTCGAAAGTTTGTCTGCCTGAAAATGTACTGTTGTCCCACGCATATTGCAACAAACGGTGTATTTCTATCGCTGCTCGTTTAGTTTTTATTGCCGTTTCAAATATACCGGTCATTTTTGAAACACCCTGTAGATTGGCAACGACACCCAAGCAGTGAAAGCTGAATGAAAATACGAGTTCACCTACATTAGAATTCGCATGTTTTGGTTCAAATGGCTCTGAGCACTATGGGACTTAACATCTGAGGTCATCAGTCCCCTAGAACTTAGAACTACTTAAGCCTAACTAACCTAAGGACACCACACACAGCCATGCCCGAGAAAGGATTTGAACCTGCGACCGTAGCGGTCGCGCGGTTCCATACTGAAGCGCCTAGAACCGCTCGGCCACTGCGGCCGGCCGCAAGTCTTGACCGGGTCGCCAGGAGAGTGAACATTCGAATAAAACATGTGGTTATAAAATTTTTAATTTATTAAATAAACTTCATTAACTCTTTCAGCGGAGAATTAGCCCACCATTCCATACGTCGGCACGTTTAATACGTTGTCGGTAGTAACATGCAGAAGCATCTCAAAGCTGTAGTAGAACTATACATGTGGTTTAAGGTTTGTGGACAGAATTGAATCCAACAACCTATAGGCGCTGCGCTTGCATTCACACTTCAAACTTTTTCTTCTGCCGCTGGTTATCTTTGAGCTGTGAGTTCGCCAATTGATTTTATGTAGTACCCTGTATGTATACAAAAATGTGGAGACAGTTGCGATATTTTGATGGTAATTTAATCTTTGTCGAAACTTACATTGTCTGACAACGTCACGTGTGTCAACAGTTGGAGTTCCGCAAATTTTTACGAATATATTGACGTTGTCTGGTTGTAATTGAAAAATTGGACACACGCTTATAATGGCAATGCAGTGCTTCTTGAACATACTTCAACCATTTACTGTGAAATTTTGCAACTGCTAGCTATCAGAGCAGCAAACTGAACTGACGTTAGATTGGCTTTGGAAGACGTCATAATTTGTTATCTGGGCTAGTGGACTTCTCAGGTGGAAAGGTAGAATTGCGTTATGTAGATTTAATATGGGTGACTTGGAAGGGTCATGCATGAACGACTACATGAAAATAAATTCTGTCAGTTGAGTGTTGAAAATGTTGTCATTTCCGCTTTACTTCTCATTGATGATACACAACTTGGAACAGAAAACCCTGCAGCCATTATACTGATAAAGATAGACGATCATTGCGATGGAATTACACTTTCCTGGAGACATATTGAGTCTCAACTTTTATCTTCGATAAGCAATGAAGCAATGAATTAAAATTTATGCCACAGTGCAGTGGTGGTGTGGTGGATAGCATATCTGCCTAGTAAGCAGCAGACACAGGTTCAAGTCCTGGCCTTGACAGAAATTTTAATTCATTGCTTCAGCTTCTATCCTTACAGGATAGCTGTTAGCAACAGATGTGGTCTACTTTATTCGCCAGTACATACAACTGATGAATATTACAAACTCTAATAGCTACCAAGTACCAACAGCTATACCTCTCCAGTATTCATCTCAAGAGCAGTCAGCAAAGCCTTCTACAGAAGCGCATGAGCATCAAGGAGCGATGGCGCGTTCTGCCGGGTAAGACCTTTCAAAGAAGCCCGTGATTATCACAGGGCGGGCATCTTGCCCTGCTGCCTGCCTACTTATGCTACCATGTTTTATATTGCCTTGTATTAATGTCTTACCTTCATGCACTCGTTCAGTCTCGAACTTAAACCTCTGTTTCTCTCTTAACGTTAACTATTTCCGTTTTCTGATTCCCTGAGACAGTGTTTGGCTCCGTCTAGTTCTCCACGCTGCAGAAGTCCACCTGCATGAATGTCTTGACCTATCATTTCGTCAGTTTCCGAGAATCTGAGGTGTTTGTGATCTGGAAGTTTCAATCACTACCCCCGGCCTGCGTGTAGCGATCCAAAGGCACAAAATCGAGATCCCTAGCATCATCTGTTTATATTTAGTAGCCGCGCGAGTGGTTTGGTATCTTTACAGTAAAGGCGTCCAATCCGCGAGCTGCAGGCCGCGTGCGGCCCAAAGCAAGCATTAGTGCGGCCCTCGAAGTTAGTCTCTTCCACACGATACGCAAAAAAAAAGAAAAAAATCCGATTATATAATGTTATGATAAATTGAACATTTTCAGTCTGAAACTCCGGACACACGATGCTATTTTGCCATTAGTCCATCCTTTTCCTCTTCCGGCTACTGTTAATTTTAGGTATGCAGGGTGGTCCATTGATCGTGACCGGGCCAAATATGTCACGAAATAAGCCTCAAACGAAAAACTACAAACAACGAAACTTGTCTAGCTTGAAGGCGGAAACCAGATGGCGCTATGGTTGGCCCGCTGGATGGCGCTGGCATAGGTCAAACGGATATCAACTGCGTTTTTTTAAATAGGTACCCCCGTTTTTTATTATATATTCGTGTAGTACGTACAGAAATATGAATGTTTTACTTGGACCACTTTTTTCGCTTTGTGGTAGATGGCACTGTAATAGTCACAAACATATGGCTCACAATTTTAGGCGAACAGTTTGTAACAGGTAGGTTTTCTTTTTATAATTAAAATACAGAACTTAGTTACGTTTGAACATTTTATTTGGGTTGTTCCAATGTGATACATGTACCGTAGTGAACTTATCATTTTTGTGAACCCATGCTGTTACAACGTGATTACATGTAAATACGCCGGCCGAAGTGGCCGTGCGGTTAAAGGCGCTGGAGTCTGGAACCGCAAGACCGCTACGGTCGTAGGTTCGATTCCTGCCTCGGGCATGGATGTTTGTGATGTCCTTAGGTTAGTTAGGTTTAACTAGTTCTAAGTTCTAGGGGACTAATGACCTCAGCAGTTGAGTCCCATAGTGCTCAGAGCCATTTGAACCATTTGAACATGTAAATACCACAGTAACGGAATAAATGCTCAAAATGATGTCCGTCAACCTCAATGCATTTGGAAGTACGTGTAACTACATTTCTCTCAACAGCGAGTAGTTCGCCTTCCGTAATGGCTCTGAGCACTATGGGACTCAACTGCTGAGGTCATTAGTCCCCTAGAACTTAGAACTAGTTAAACCTAACTAACCTAAGGACATCACAAACATCCATGCCCGAGGCAGGATTCGAACCTGCGACCGTAGCGGTCTTGCGGTTCCAGACTGCAGCGCCTTTAACCGCACGGCCACTTCGGCCGGCCCTTCCGTAATGTTCGCACATGCATTGACAATGCGCTGACGCATATTGTCAGGTGTTGTCGGTGGATCACGATAGCAAATACGCTTCAACTTTCCCCACAGAAAGAAATCCGAGGACGTCAGATCCGGTGAACTTGCGGGCCATGGTATGGTGCTTCGACAACCAATTCACCTGTCATGAAATATGATATTCAATACCGCTTCAACCGCACGCGAGCTATGTGCCGGACATCCATCATGTTGGAAGTACATCGCCATTCTGTCATGCAGTGAAACATCGGTAGAACATTACGTAGGAAATCAGCATACATTGCACCATTTAGATTGTCATCGATAAAAGTGGTCCAATTATCCTTCCTCCCATAATGCCGCACCATACATTAACCCGCCAAGGTCGCTGATGTTCCATTTGTTGCAGGCATCGTGGATTTTCCTTTGCCCAATAGTGCATATTATGCCGGTTTACGTTACCGCCGTTGGTGAATAAAGCTTCGTTGCAAATAGAACGCATGCAAAAAATCTGTCATCGTCCCGTAATTTCTCTCGTGCCCAGTGGCAGAATTGTACACGACGTTCAAAGTCGTCGCCATGCAATTCTTGGTGCATAGAAATATGGTACGGTTGCAATCGATGTTGATGTAGCATTCTCAATACCGACGTTTTTGAGATTCCCGATTCTCGCGCAATTTGTCTGCTACTGATGTGGGGATTAGCCGCGACAGCAGCTAAAACACCTACTTGGGCATCATCATTTGTTGCAGGTCGTGGTTGACGTTTCAAATGCGGCTGAACACTTCCTGTTTCCTTAAATAACGTAACCATCCGGCGAACGGTCCGGACACTTGGATGATGTCGTCCAGGATACCGAGTAGCATACATAGCACACGCCCGTTGGGCACTTTGATCACAATAGCCAAACATCAACACGATATCGACCTTTTCCGCAGTTGGTAAACGGTCCATTTCAACACGGGTAATGTATCACGAAGCAAATACCGTCCGCTCTGGCGGAATGTTACGTGATACCACGTACTTATACGTTTGTGACTATTACAGCGCCATCTATCACAAAGCGAAAATAGTGGTCCAACTAAAACATTCATATTTCTTTACGTACTAGACGAACATGTAATAAAAAAAGGGGGTTCCTATTTAAAAAAACGCAGTTGATATCCGTTTGACCTATGGCAGCGCCATCTAGCGGGCCAACCATAGCGCCATCTGGTTTCCCCCTTCAAGCTAGACGAGTTTCGATCTTTGTAGTTTTTTCGTTTGATGCTTATTTCGTGAGATATTTGGCCCGGTCACTATCAATGGACCAACGTGTATTATGTGCGGCACATACTCGTCTCCTCTCGATGCGGTGCAGGTAATCTAAAGGTTAGACGCCACTGCTTTACAGTCTCAGTAGATCTACTTATGTCGGGATTAGGACGAATACGACAGTACTCGCCTGTTTTCGAGCGACCAATTAGCCGTGCGAATGCGGTACCAGTGGAGGACTCGGCTGAAAGCACCCGGTGACCTTCGCCTCGTAGGGTCCAGTTACGTCACGGATCCTTCCCCTCGCGGGCAAAGTTCTCCCCGGCGCAGCTGCGAGCGGCGGGTGGGGAACAATTATCGGCTCATCGGCGTCGCGCCGGCCCATTGGGCAGGAGGGGCCCCAGGGAGGCAGCCATCGACACCCCGACCCCGCCTGGCAAACACCGGCATCTGGCGGCCCGTAGCCGGCCGCCGTCGCGACGCCCAGCAGATGCTGCTGCGCCCCCGGCCTCATAAATTATTGGCGCGTCGCGAGAGAGCCTCTCCGGTAAACAGTGGCGCCCGCTCCGGGACGTTTGCGCAGCCGGTAATCGCATCCCGGGTCGCTGGGGCGCAGTGGCGCGGAGCACCCGCCGGCCCGCCTCCTGCCGGTGTGCTGCGCCCACGAGTGCCGCCTAAAGGCGTCGCCGCACCGGCTGTGCATTCGAATGTTGTGCGTACAAGGTGCTGAGTTTCTGACGTCGTAGTGTCGAAAAATCGCGCTGGTGAGTCTTTCCGAACGTGCAGAGCAATATCTAGCGTGTCAGATGTTCTGAACGAGTGTTTGAACGTGGACCAATGAATTGGAGGAACGCCACTTGTGTCAGATGACGCCATCCCTCTTCGGTACAGAATCGAAAGATGACATTTTGTTTTCAACTGAAGCCCATATACCGGGTGTTTATAATTAAACAAGAATCATGAAACAAGGTTGTATCCATGGTACAACGCTGGAGATACTAGAGGGTTTCAGATAGATTATATTATGGTAAGACAGGGATTTAGCAACCAGTTTTTAAATTGTAATACATTTCCAGGGGCAGATGAGGACTCTGACCACAATCTACTGGTTATGAACTGTAGATTAAAACTGAAGAAACTCCAAAAAGGTGGGAATTTAAATAGATGGGACTGGATAAACTGAAAGAACCAGAGGTTGTACAGAGTCTCAGGAAGAGCATAAGGGAACAATTGACAGGAATGGGGGAAAGAAATACAGTAGAGGAAGAATGGGTAGCTTTCAGGAATGAAATAGTGAAGGCAGCAGAGGATCAAGTAGGTAAAAAGACGAGGGCTAGTAGAAATCCTTGGGTAACAGAAGAGATACTGAATTTAATTGATGAAAGGAGAATATACAAAAATGCAGCAAGTGAAGCAGGCAAAAAGGAATACAAAAGTCTCAAAAATGAGTTCGACAGGAAGTGCAAAATGGCTAAGCAGGAATGGCTAGAGGACAAATGTAAGGATGTAGAGGCTTATCTCATGAGGGATAAGATAGATACTGCCTACAGGAAAATTAAAGAGGCCTTTGGAGAAAAGAGAACCACTTGCATGAATATCAAGAGCTCAGATGGAAACCCAGTTCTAAGCAAAGAAGGGAAAGCAGAAAGGTGGAAGGAGTATATAGAGGGTCTATACAGGGGCGATGTTCTTGAGGACAATATTATAGAAATGGAAGAGGAGGTAGATGAAGATGAAATGGGAGATATGATACTGCGTGAAGAGTTTGATAGAGCACTGAAAGACCTAAGTCGACACAAGGCCCCGGGAGTAGACAACATTCCATTAGAACTCCTGACAACCTTGGGAGAAACAGTCCTGACAAAACTCTACCATCTGGTGAGCAAGATGTATGAGACAGGCGAAATTCCCTCAGACTTCAAGAAGAATATAATAATTCCAATCCCAAAGGAAGCAGGTGTTGACAGATGTGAAAATTACCGAACTATCAGTTTAATAAGTCACAGCTGCAAAATACTAACGCCAATTCTTTACAGACGTATGGAAAAACTGGTAGAAGCCGACCTCGGGGAAGATCAGTGTGGATTCGGTAGAAGTGTAGGCAATACTGACCCTACGACTTATCTTAGAAGAAAGATTAAGGAAAGGCAAACCTACGTTTCTAGCATTTGTTGACTTATAGAAAGCTTTTGACAATGTTGACGGGAATACTCTCTTTGAAATTCTGAAGGTGGCCGGGGGTAAAGTACAGGGAGCGAAAGGCTATTTACAATTTGTACAGAAACCAGATGGCAGTTATAAGAGTCGAGGGACATGAAAGGGAAGCAGTGGTTGGGAAGGGAGTGAGACAGGATTGTAGCCTCTCCCCGATGCTATTCAATCTGTATATTGAGCAAGCAGTAAAGGAAACGAAAGAAAAGTTCGGAGTAGGAATTAAAATCCTTTCTCTGCCTCGTGATGACTGGGTGTTGTGTGCTGTCCCTAGGTTAGTTAGGTTTAAGCAGTTCTAAGTTCTAGGGGACTGATGACCATAGATGTCAAGTCCCATAGTGCTCAGAGCCATTTGAACCATTTTGAATTAAAATCCGTGGAGAAGAAATAAAAACTTTGAGGTTCGCCGATAACACTGTAATGCTGTCAGAGACAGCAAAGGACTTGAAAGGGCAGAGGAACGGAATGGACAGTGTCTTGAAAGTAGAATATAAGATGAACATGAACAAAAGCAAAACGAGTATAATGGAATGTAGTCGAATTAAGTCGGGTGACGCTGAGGGAATTAGATTAGGAAATGAGACACTTAAAGTAGTAAAGGAGTTTTGCTATTTGGGGAGCAAAATAACATATGATGGTCGAAGTAGAGAAGATATAAAATGTAGACTGGCAATGGCAAGGAAAGCGTTTCTGAAGAAGAGAAATTTGTTAACATCGAGTATAGACTTAAGTTTCAGAAAGTCGTTTCTGAAAGTATTTGTATGGAGTGTAGCCATGTATGGAAGTGAAACATGGACAATAAATAGTTTGGACAAGAAGAGAATAGCAGCTTTCGAAATGTGGTGCTACATAAGAATGCTGAAGGTTAGATGGGTAGATCACATAACTAATGAGGAGGTATTGAATAGAGTTGGGGAGAAGAGGAGTTTGTGGCACAACTTGACAAGAAGAAGGGACCGGTTGGTAGGAAATGTTCTGAGGCATCAAGGGATCACAAATTTAGCATTGGAGGGTAGCGTGGAGGGTAAAAATCGTAGAGGGAGACCAAGAGATGAATACAGTAAGCAGATTCAGAAGGATGTAGGCTGCAGTAAGTACTGGGAGATGAATAAGCTTGCACAGGGTAGGGTAGCATGGAGAGCTGCATCAAACCAATCTCAGGACTGAAGACCACAACAACAACAACAACAACAGCGTCGAGAAATCACGCTGGTGAGTCTTTCCGAACGTGCAGAGCAATATCTAGCGTGTCAGATATTCTGAACGAGCGTTTGAACGTAGACCAATGAGATGGAAGAACGCCACCTGTGTCAAATGACGCCATCTCTCTTCGGTACAGAACCTAAAGATACCATTTTGTTTTCAATTGAAGCCCATACACCGGGTGGTTACAATTAAACTTTCCCTATGTAAAATTTCATAGCACGCAAACTAATTACCGTGCGTGTACCAAACTTGGTAGCATTAATGCCCACAGTATGGGGTGTATGATTTTCATGCGTCACAGCGTCACCGACCAGTACCAACTATAGCCACCAGGTACCGTGATCAGTCACCGTTATTCATAGTCTCACACACCTGACCAGTGGGATTGCACTTGTTGACGTGTCAACATGGGCTTGGGCGAAAGGAGCACCGCATTATTGGTGAAGCTCTATTATGAAAACAACAGTAATGCTGCTGCTGCACTTCGAGAATATCGTCGGCTGAAAGGATTACGGAAGGGCCCTCTTTCTGCTCCCACTGTGCGGAGCATGATGAAAATGTTCGAATTAACTGGAGAACTGGGCCTCCCTCCGGGAAGAGGTCGACGACCGGTTGCACCACAGGTGGTTGATCAAATCGCTGTTGCGATGGGAGACAACGCTGCACGCAATTCCCGATCGTCAGGCAGTGCACGTGCTGTGTCACGACAGTTGAACATCCCGTGGTCCACTGTACGGAAAGTGCTTCGAACCGTTCTCAAATGGTATCTGTACAAGATCCATATCGTACAGTACAACGGAGAGCAGCGTGCTTCGTTACAGGATCATTTAGTAATCGCGAAAGCGTTACGAAGATGACAGATAAACTCCAGTGGAAGACTCTGCAAGAGAGAAGCTCAGTAGCTCGGTACGGGCTTTTGTTGAAGTTTTGAGAACATACCTTCACCGAGGAGTCAAGCAGTATATTGCTCCCTCCTACGTATGTCTCACGAAGAGACTATGAGGATAAAATCAGAGAGATTAGAGCCCACACAGAGGCATACCGACAATCTTTCTTTCCACGAACAATACGAGACTGGAATAGAAGGGAAAACTGATAGAGGTACTCAAAGTAGCCTCCGCCACACACCGTCAGGTGGCTTGCGGAGTATGGATGTAGATGTAGATGTAGATGTAGCTTGCACCACAGGACGCACAACGACGTGTTGACTTCGCACTCCATTTTCTCGCAAGAATTGAAGTTGACGAGGGCTGGTCCTGGGCCATCAAAATGGTTGAAATGGCTCTGAGCACTATGGGACTTAACTTCTATGGTCATCAGTCCCCTAGAACGTAGAACTACTTAAACCTAACTAACCTAAGGACATCACACACATCCATGCCCGAGGCAGGATTCGAACCTGCGACCGCAGCGGTCGCACGGTTCCAGACTGTAGCGCCTTTAACCGCTTGGCCACCCCGGCCGGCCCTGGACCATCCTATGGACAGACGAAGCTCATTTTTCTCTGACGGGTGAGGTGAGCACACAGAATTGTCGTGAGTGGGGAGCTTCAACTCCAATCACTGTGCATGAAGTTCCTCTGTATGGTGAACGTATCACCGTATGGTGTGGCTTCACGGCAACGTTCATCATTGCCCCATTATTTTTGAAGAATTTAGCGCTCAAGGACCAAAGACGTGCAGTATGAAGATAGTAATTTTTTTATCGGACATGTCAGAAGGAACAGATACCATCTTCATATAGTTAAGGCTAACCAGCCATTGACCTTCTTCTTTTGTGTTGGATGCACGCGCATTGCCCGAACTCTTACGGGACTCTGTAAGATTGTCTGCCGCGAGTAATGAGTGTAATGGGCAGGGGCACTACGAATGTAGTGTGTGTGGACATTAAGTTGGGAATGTGGGTCTCACGGGGAGCGTGCAAGGGATAAATCCCTGCAGTCGCACTATCCTCTGTGCCCTCGGTGGCTCAGATGTATACAGCATCTGCCATGTAAGCAGGAGATCCCTTCTTCGAGTCCCGGTCGGGGCACATATTTTCAACTGTCCCCACTGATGTATATCACAGCCTGTCGACAGCTTAGGGTCTTGATTTAATTATCAAATATATGCAGTGTGACTGGCCAGCGTTACTGCGATATGCTTCGCCAGCATGTCATACCCGCCCCGTGGGAGAGAGGCGCTTTGAACTCAACGGTTTTCATGCAAGATGGGACTCCGCCACAAATAGCTCGTGTAGTTTATCTGCTTCTCCAAAACACATTTGGAAACGATTTAATTATCAGCCGATCCTTTCCAAATGCTTAGCTGGCACGATCATCTGATCTCACACCCTGTGATTTGTGATTGTAGGTTACCTGGAGAACAGGGTTTACCAGGAAAATATTCACACATGTTCTGATCTGAAGTGCAGCAGCATATGAAGAGAGGTAGCCAGCATATCTACGGACATGCTTCGTTCTGCTGTGCAGAATGCAGTCCTGCGCTTTCAGACTCTTCTGGGCACTGATGGGCACCATATTGATCCCCTTTTGTATCAGTAACGGTACCGGTATGTGTTGTATGCTGTACCGTAACAGCACATTAAAAGTGTTGCAATCGAACTGATTCTGTATTATTTTTCTTCCCCGTGTCCTTGACATTAAAGCTACCCAGTTTGGTACTCGTACGGTAATTAATTAGTTTCCTTGTTATAACGTGTTAACATCCTTCAATATGAATCAGTTGCATAACGGTTTGAATTTACGGTTCCAGTTTTATGGCACCATACGATTAGCTTGTTAATACGAAAATAGCGTATTGGGCCTGAAGATGGCAATATTGAGTTGCCGAGACTGGTAGCATTTGATGTATAAAATAAAACAATCCAAAATATACGGCTGTTGGTATTATTTTTTAAATCGAGAAATACTTCTCGGTGTCGCTTTTTTTTCTGTCAGTGTATTTTCGCTTTCAGAGGAGAAATATAGTGCTTGAATTTTTGTGAAAAAAATCTCGATCAAACGAAATATGCGTATGATTTAATGATTAACAACGCAACTCACTTATCATATCCATGGCACTCTCTCGCTTATTTCGCGATAATGCAAAACGAGCTTCTCTTCTGTGGACTTTTTCGTTGTCCTCTGTCAATCCTATCTCATCAGGATCACACCAGCACACAGCAATATTGTAGCAGATGAAGGACAAACGTATCGCAGGGAGCTTCTTCAGTAGACCTGTCATATCTTCTAGGTGTTCTACCACTAAACGCAGTCGTCGGTTCACTTTCGCCAGAACATCCTGCATGTGATCCCAATTTAAGTTGTCCGCAACAATCATCCTTAGGTAACTTGTTGAACAGACAGTCATTAGATTTATGTCATTTATCATATAACCGAAATTTAATGGATTTCTTTTAGAACTCATCTGGATGATCACTTTTCATTATTTGGATACAATTGTCTCTTTTCGTACCTCTCAGATATCTTCCCTAAATCATTTTGCAATTGCTTTTGATCTTCTGATGACTATACTAGACGGTAAATCATACCATCATCTGAAAACAATCTAAGAGGGCTGCTCAGATTGTGTCCTAAATCTTTTATACAGATTACAAACATCATAGGGCCTATAATACTTCATTGGAGAACACCAAACATCAATTCTGGTTTACTTCATGACTTCCCGCCGACTGCTATGAACTGTGACCATGCTGACCGAAAATCACGAATCCGGTCGCACATCTGAGATGACAGGCACGTAACTTGATTGAAACTATCTTGTGAGGAATGATATCAGATGCCTTCTGGAAGTGCAGAAATAGGGAATCAGTCTGAGATCCCCTATCGAATGTCTTCACGATTAATACAGGTTTCCAGATGCAACAAAACTGACGCCACAGCAAGTGGCGATACAGCTGATACGGTAATGGCGCCGAGTGCTGCTGTTTCCAAAACCTCCTTTCAAAATCCTAGTGGCACCGTTTTCAGTATGCCGTCAACTGAGATTATTCGAACGGACATTGGAGTCGTCACTCAAGTTATGGCATAAAGGCGTATCCCAACTTGCAAATAAATTCCGCAAGTAACTTCTGCAAATACTTGCAGAGGTGTTTGCATCAGCCCAAAAACTTGCGCAAGTTTACTTTAGTAGGTCAGCTGAACAAGTTAACTTCAGGAACTTACGTCAAGTACTTGCAGAAGTGTCTCCACTCGAGTCGCTTCATAAGATAGGCAACTGGAAGTTTACAGTGTCGGATGTAAAAACCAGAGCAGCCGCCACCGTCATTGCTTTATTATTATTATCGAATAATAACCGCGACGAAAAACATAGATAAAAAATGTTTGCGTGAACAGATGGATACACAGGCGTACGTATTTAAGTTATCGAGAAATACTGCTGAATAAACTAAAATAAGAGAACTTAGCTTTCTGAGAATGTATTGTACAAGTTTAGAACACCTCTCGTCTAGGCTGCAATAAAATATTCGAAACCACAACACAAAAAATGCGGTAATCTGTATCACGAATAGATGGCCTTTTAATTGCTCTAGAATTTTTGAAATACTACTTATTACTTGTATTACAAATTTAATGCATTTATGCTTACGCTGACATTGAAAAAATTATCTATAATGGAACGACGTCTATATTGCCATTCTACGAGGGTTGGAGCTTTAGAAGGCCCGATGGTACTTACCGCTGGCCGTGTCATCCTCAGCTCACAGGCGTCATCGGATGCGGATACGGAGGGGCATGTGGTCAGCAACCCGCTCTCCCGGCCGTACGTCAGTTTCGAGACCGGAGCCGCTACTTCTCAATCAAGTAGCTCCTCAGTTTGCCTCACAAGGGCTGAGTGCACCCCGCTTGCCAACAGCGCTCAGCAGATTGGATGGTCACCTATTCAAGTTCTAGCCCGGCCCGAAAGCGCTTAACTTCGGTGATCTGACGGGAACCAGTGTTACCACTGCGGCAAGGTCGTTGGCTTGGAACTTTAATAGTGGCAACTACTTATTTACAGCTCGTACAAAATAGATACGTGTTTCAAAGTTTTACTGACCTCCAAAGTAAACACCAGCTTTTTGTATAACTCGTTGCCAGCGATGTAGAAGTGCCATTTGAGTTGGCAGTTCGAGTGGCACAGTATATTGCCCGACGAATTTGTAGTAGTTCTGAGGTGAATGCCGTGAAGTGATTCCTTCAGTTTAGAAATCGAGTTGAAATTAGAAGGGCTTAAGTCAGGGGAGTGCAGTAGATGGTATAGCACTTAGCAGGCCCATCATTCAAACAAACAAGTAACAGCTTGCACTGTACGTGCTTGAGCATTGTCCTGCAAAATGATGGTCAGGTCCTGCAGAAAGTATCATCAGATCTGTCTCTAAGCTGTTCGTAGGTTGTGTTCCAAAAATGAACAGCAAAAAGATGATAGACACTTCTCTAGTGTGTCATGGCAAAGCTATCAGACAGGACCCATCCAATGTAAGTGACACTAAAAGTGCAGTATGGGCTACATATTCCCAAGTGGTGTCAACACATGAACATCTCACACGTTAGTTGTGCCACATTAACAGATGTAAATATCTGGAGACTCAGAGTTATGACAACCCCTATATTACAGTGATATGCTTTCCATCGTATCTTGTATGTTGTCAAGCCCACTTATAGGTTTCCGGCCGATCCTCAACTTCGAAAACGTGTGTTCATAGAAAAACCAGAATCTAAATGTGTCTGTAAATTCATTCATATGGAATCGATGCCCTAAAATCACATTTTCATCTCCTACGGTTGATAGAATTGTAACTTATGATGTAGTTCTTGCACTTAGTGATGCGAACGTAGGGAGGATGAATGTGTTAGAGAGAATAGGCTTTAAGAAGAAAAATTTCACTCAAGGCATCTTGATTAAAATAGATTTACATCAATGCAAAAAAATGTTCAAATGTGTGTGAAATCTTACGGGACTTAACTGCTAAGGTCATCAGTCCCTAAGATTACACACTACTTAACCTAAATTATCCTTAGGACAAACACACACACCCATGCCCGAGGGAGGACTCGAACCTCCTCCGGGACCAGTCGCAATTTACATTTATTCTCTGCAGCTGGAAAGTCAGTTGAAGACTTTCTAAAGAAAAGAAGGGAGAATAAAAGAAATCAGAAGAGAATCCTTAAAGGGAAGAGCACAATGACAACAAATCTGGGGCCTTCTGAAGAGGAGACATAAGAAAAACGTTAGGTTGATCTTCAAATAACATTCCCTGAAAATTATGTTTTTTAAGGTTTATGTACCTTTTTCTCAGAATCTACGAAGGTTAGAAGTATGAAATGGTGTACACTTATTGCTAAAACCCCAGTAAATGTTGTCTCAAGATTACATTTTGAAATTCTAAGAATAAACTGAAATATGGGGCAAAATGCTTGGAATTTTGCTTGCGTTTTACATTATAGTAACAAAATTATAATTACAAAATTATTAAAATTCTGTTATTCGATGTATTCAAAATAATCTCACGAGAGAATCTTACTATATGCAAAGGGATTAAACAGAACAGATTTTGCACAAATCTCTTGCATAGTTCCTGAGAAAAAGGAAGATAGATCTTTTTTGAAAATGAAATGTTTGAACTCCATTAAAAATACTCAAATATATAAAGCCAAAGAACTTAACAGTAAATGTCTCAGTTCCACGTAAATTTCTCTGACGTATCTTCAAAAGTATGGATTTGGTGCATCTTTTAAATAGTGTGTGCTTTTCATTAACGTCCCCCCTAAGTTTGTGTTAAGACATCTTACATCATGTGGCATTTTTTTACGTATCATTGTTTATAACATCATATCTCCTGAACTATATGTGTTACTACGTGTTACTATGATCTACATTTGGAGATGCATTTAGCGGCAGATGTTGGTACTGCCGGTGAAATGTATTGCGAATATCACGAAATATCGGGCATCATGCCTCATTGTTTATGACGTCATATTCCTGAAGTGTGATAGAAGTTCTTACCCCAACAGCGACTGTTGCCTGCTAGTAAGGTAAATGTGTACCAATTTTGGTTGAAATCGGTCCAGTAGTTTAGGAGGAGATGTGGAACACACACACACACACACACACACACACACACACACACACACACACATCCATTTTTGTAACATGTGTGGAGATCCGTTAAAACAACATGCAAAACACTAATGTAATCATTATAGGTTCAGTTCTGCTATGACCAAGTCTACAGGATAATTGGATAATCTAACAGTGCGTAATAAGGATAACATGATCCACAGCTGTACCGTTAAAGGTATTCTGATATGAGTGTCAACATCAAATGCTTTGTACAAAGTGGTACGTGAACGAGTGCTAGCGATGGCCTGATGGAGACCCATACTTATTCAAACATGAGCTATAAGCAGTAGAAAGCGCCCGTTAGAAGAAAACGTAAGTGCCCAGCACCAGAGATTCTATAGTTTAAAATAAAATATTCATGATCAGTAACTGAAATAGTTCCACATTGCTCAGTAGTGTGTATAACACTAAAACATAAGACGAGAGACAGCAGCAATATGCACACTTAAAAAATCAGAATAAAATGATAAACCAACATTAGATGTTTGTTAAATATTTATATCTGCATCGTCGATTGTGTTTTATTTTTCTATATACGATTGCATTTTCGTGGCTTAGACCCTCGTCTAGTGTCTCTGGATCGTAACTGCAAATGTTAAACATTTCATGACATGTACAACTGGAAGCAGTCGAGCACATATAAGTCCTCGAAGCAACGTGTGCCTTATAAGTACCTGGGCATTATACATTGTCCTGTCAACAGTATACAGACACCGGACACCGCTATGTAATGTTGAATTGGCCACTAGATGTCACGAGAGGCGAGCCTGCCAATATAAAAGGAGGTGAGGAGGAGGAGGAGGAGGGCGGCTGATATGCCCAAGCCACCCCCACCTGTCCACCTTCTCCAATAAGCTGATGACACTGCCTTCCTGGCTCTCTATCCTATCCTTCAATGGTCCCAATGCACCCTCCGAACCCTCCTCGACCAGTTCACCACTTGGTGTAACCAGTGGTTCCCTCCAAAACCCAGGCAATCATCATAGGCCGCACCACCCGCTCCCTCCGTCTCCATGATTTCTACCTCATCCTTTATAGTCAATCCATCCAGCTCACCCCCACCCTGAGATACCTCGGCCTTGCTCTCGACTGTCACCTCACCTGGACCTCTCACCTCCTGACCATCCATCAGGAAGCCCATTCTTGCCTCTGCCTCATGATACTCCTGTCTGGCTGGACATGGGGATCGCATCCTTCCACCATCCTCCACACTGACAAACCCCTCATCCGTCCTATCCTTTGTTATGCCAGTATTGCCTGGATCTCTGCACCAACCCGCTTTTACAAGGCCCTCCAAATCCTCAAACGACATGCGCTCCGCCTTGCCTTCCGTATCTGCCATCCTTCCCCCACACAGCTCCTGTATGAACTCATCCCCTTCCCCCACTTCCTCCTTTTCCTACTGCATCTCTGCGTCATTTACCCTACCACAGGCTTGATCCTCCCCACACCCAGGTTTCCTTCTTCCTCTCCACCCCCTGCCAGTTGCTGCGCCTCTGTTGCTGTATCCCTCCCTCTCTCCACCTCCACACCCTCCATCTCCTTCATCAGGGCAATTTCCAGCTCCTCCCCTTCTGGGATAATGAACTTCGCTGTGACATACACCCTTTCTTCCAACTATAACCTGGCCTTGTCCTCCCCCCCCCCTCCCCAGGGCCCCATTTTTCCTCACCCCTACTTCTCCCAGAGCGGATTTTCCTCCTTCCCTCCCTGATTCCCTGCACCCTGTCCTCGGCTGTTTTCCTCTCGTGTCCCATCCCTTCCCAGCCCTCCTTCGGCGCGCCCCCCACCTCATCCTCCTTTCTCTCCCCTCCTCCTCGCCTCATTCCCCTTCTTCTCATTTCCCTTGTACCCCTATCCCAAACAGATCCTCCCAGGTTTTCATTCGGTACTAGTGTGCTACGTTAGTGTTGTGTTTCGGTGCCATTCTACAGTGTCATCTAGTGATGTGGGTTTTAATTGTTTGCTCGACCTGTTTACTGTCCATGACAGTTCTTTGCCTGTCGTGTGGCTGTTTTACTTGTTCTATGGACTTTTATGCTCCGGCCGTACTTTGCCTGGTGCCTTTTAATGTAGTGTGTGTGTTTTTTTTGTGTAACATACTTTTTTACATTTTTATCTTCGATTTACAGTCACCGCTTTGTATGTCTTATTTGCTTCTGTTCCGCGATTTTTTGTATCTATATTCCGCCATGTTATCTCATTTAAATTATTTTTAAAAGTCTCTCTTTCTGTTTATGTCTCTCGGCTGAAGGGCAGCGCTTATGCTGCTGCCAGCCCGCCCCTGATGGGGTATGGAAATGACAATAAAGGAAAGGAGGAGGGTGTGTTGTCGATAGAGAAGCAGTAACAGCGGTATTGGTCGCTCAAGAGAGACCTGTGACTTCGAAACGTGGACCAGTCGTTGGAAGTCCTCTGAGTAACAAATCCATCACGGACACTTAAAGCTTTCCAAAGCTAAGTCGACTGTTGGCGGTGTGACTGTGAAGCGGGACTGTGAAGGGACAACCAAGGCCAGGCAGTCCTTAGCTTCTGATGGACAGGGATCGTCGAGCATTGTGGAGGATGGTTGTAACAACTAGCATGAAATCCGCGGAAGGAAGCAGTAGTTAGTTTCAAAGTGCTACCAGCATTCCAGCTAGCACAATGAGCCTGCATAGAGAGTAAAAAAGAATGGGGTACAGCAGTCGAGGAGATCCACGTAAGTCATCGTTTATGTAGTCAGTGCTAAGCGAAGCTTCATGTGTTGTAACAAGCGATGTGACTGAACGATGTATGAAAAGAACCGAGTGGGTTGGAGTGACGTGCCAATGCGATGGAACGTTTCGGGTTGGGCGAATGCCTGGAGAGCGTTACCTGCCATCTGAGTGGTATCAGCAGTGAAGTATGATGGTGGTACGGTATGGGGGTGTTTTTCTTGGTTAAGGTGTAACGCTAGATGCGGAAAAATATGAGCAAATTTCACAGCATTGCCTACTGAATACGATAGAAGAACACTTCAGCGACGACGATTGTTTGTATCAGCATGCCAGAGGATCCTGTCAAAAGCAGCATGTGAGAGGCAGTGGTTTGTGGACAGTAACACCTCTGAAATGGTCTGGCCTACACAGAGTCCCGACTTGAGGGTAACGGAATAACAATGGGATGAGTTAGACTGTCTTTGTTCCAGCCCCAGCGCCCAACATCTGTACCTTCTCTGGTTTCGGTTCTTGAGGAACGTTGGACTACCATTCTCAACAGACGTTCAGAGACCTCATTGAAGGTGTACCCAGCAGAGTTAAGCTTGGTAAAGGCGAAGGGTTGGCCCACCCGACATGAAAGTCCACAAACAGATCCGGATACTTTTGGTCAGATATAGCATCTAATGGTTCCAGTGTAGATGTTATAAAACATTTAACAATTATGTATATGATCGAACAGTCCACAGGTGAACTCTCAGTTCATATTGTCCATCGAGCAAAATATTACGTTTACAAGCCTGATTGTTGAAATATCGTTCCCGCTGTACACTATGAACTGACAGTACACCGGTAGATAGCTCGATTAAGTAATATGGAAGGAGAAACTGAAGAATAAAAATGTGGGTATGTGGCAGTAGTACTTGGCTAAGTGCCGAAATTCAAATCATGTATGGAAGAATAAAACTTTGCAGTCGGTGGCCGAAAGGTGCTGTCTCTCAAAAAATTCATTTTCACTGTGGACCCAAAGCACAAGACGTTATTCAGTTTACATCTGTGTATTTTCAGGAACTAATATTAGGTAAAGGTATAGTTTGTGGCGCCAACCCTGACCGAGCTATTGACCTGACGGCAGGTACATTTCAGCCTTTCTTCGCTGTGGCACTAGGAGGGAGAGGGCGGTAGGCCCATTGCCTTGTCTGCCTTTTATCTTTGGCGAACACCCCAGTACTCATTTGATAGCAGGATGACTGGACCTGGAGTCTTCGTGTAGGTAATGAAACGAAGAAAAATCTCTACCCCTAATCGGGATTGGCCCCATTACCACCAGGAGTGTCATCTAGTGACCTTTACACTGTATTACCACGGCCAAAAGGAACTTATGTGTAAAACTGGTCGCGTAAGAAGAAGCATATTCGGGGTCGAAAATAACTTTATATTTAGGAAACCAAGTAAAGTCCTAAGTCGAGGCGTTTCTTACAAGTGTATACACTGAAGTGACAAAAGTCACAGAATACCTCCTAGTATCGTGTCGTACCTCCTTTTGACCGAGCAAGGTGGCGCAGTGGTTAGCACACTGGACTCGCATTCGGGAGGACGACGGTTCAAACCGCGTCCGGCCACCCAGATTTAGGTTTTCCGTTATTTACTTCCCTAAATTGCTTCAGGAAAATGTCGGGATGGTTAAAAAAATGGTTCAAATGGCTATGAGCACTGTGGGACTTACAACTGTGGTCATCAGTCCCCTAGCAATTAGAACTAGTTAGAGCTAACTAACCTAAGGACATCACACACATCCATGCCCGAAGCAGGATTCAAACCTGCGACCGTAGCAGTCACGCGGTTCCGGACTGAAGCGCCTAGAACCGCTAGGCCACCACGGCCGGCCCCGGGATGGTTCCTTTGAAAGGGTACGGCCGAATTCGATCCCCATCCTTCCCTTATCCGATGGGACCGATGACCTCGCTTGTATGATCCACTCCCCCAAACCAACCAAGCAACCTCCTCTTGCCCAGGATAGTGCAGCAACTCGACGTGGCATAGACTTAACAAGCCGTTGTAAGTCTCCTGCAGAAATACTGAGACATGCCGCCTCTATATTCATCCACTATTGAGAAAGCGTTGCTGGTGCGGGACTTTATGCACGAACTGACCTCTCGATTTAGTCCCGTAAATGTTCGATAGGATTCATACTGGGCGATCTGGGTGGCCAAACAATTCGCTTGAATTACCCAGAATGTTCTTCAGACCAATGGCAAACAACTGCGCGCCACTGAATGGCGCATCGTCATCCATAAAAATTCCATAGTTGTTTGGGAAGATGCAGTCCGTCGTTGTTTGGGAAGATGCAGTCCACGAATGGATGCAAATGGTCTCCAAGTAGCAGAACATCCGTAGGTCGCAGTCGATTCCACGTAAACATAGCGTACACCATTACCGAGCTACCACCAGCTTCCACAGTGCCTTCTTGACAACTTACGTGCATGGCCTCGTGGGGTCTGTGCCCCACTCGAACCTTACGATCACCTCTTACAAACTGAAATCGGGACTCATCTGACCAGGCCACGGTGTCTAGGGTCCCATCGATGTTGTCACAATCCCAGGAGAGGCGCTGCAGGCGATGTCGTGCTGTTAGCAAAGGCATTCGCGACGGTCGCCTGCTGACATAGCCAATTAACAACAGATATCGCCACACTGTCATAATGGGTACTTTGGTCGTACGACTAACATTGATTTCTGTGTTTATTTCGCGCAGTGTTGCTTCTCTGTTAACTCTGACAACTCTACACGAACGCCGCTGCTCGCGGTCGATAAGTGAAGGCCATCGGACACTGCGTTGTCTGCGGTATTCTCGGCACACTCTTAACGCTGTGGATCTCGGAATTTTGAATTCCCTAACGATTTCCGAAATGGAGGGTCCTATGCGTCTGCTCCAGCTACCACTCCACGTACCGAGTTTGTTAATCCCAGTCTTGCGGCCGTAATCACGTCGGAAACGTTACTCACATGAATCACTTGAGTACAAATGACAGCTCTGAAAATGCAAAGCCCTTTTATATGTTGTGTAGGCGATACTACCGCTATCTGTATATGTGACTATCGCTGTGCCGTGACTTTTGTCACCTAGTGTATACTCGTGCAGAGTCAAATGCCTCGTTTTTGCGACACTTACCTGCCGCAGCAGTGACAGAGCCCCTTGGCGTCATCCCGGGAAGTCCCGCCAGGGTCTGAAACAAACAAAGGGCGAATGGTGTAGCAACAGCTTGCAGCACCTGATGGCGGGATGTGGCGGTGCGGCGCGGCACTTCCCGCCGACGCCGCTATGAATAATGCAGCGCCAGGCCGGCATACGGCGCCGCGCCACACTGTAACCTGCTCGAACAAATCGCGGGTTCGCCGGCAATCACATCTCTTTTGCAGCGCTCGTAGAGAAAGACTGAAGAGGCGCCCTCCCAACGATTCAGTCTCCCCTCAGCTTATTCCAGGCTTCTGCATGACTGTTTAACCAGGATTTGACCAAGCTTTTTGCTGAAGACAAGACTGTAAAAGGATGGTTTAAAAAGTCTGGTAAAAAAGCAAGATAAAATGCTTGTTTCGTGAACACCTTACCTTAATTCTCGACATAATCTCCTTCGAGAGATATACACTTGGTCCAGCGATCCTCTAGTATTTTCATCCCATCGGAAAAAATACTCGTGGACTACAACTATCACTTCGTCATGTAATGAAAATTTCTTGCCAGCAAACCAATGTTTCAAGTTACGGAACAGGAAGAAGTCACTAGGAGCTACGTCGGGTGAAGAGGGTGGATGAGAAACGAGTTCAAAACCCAATTCATGTGCTTTCGTCACTGTTATTGCTGACTGAGGGATAGTGCATATTGTATTCTCTATAGCCGCTTCTATGTCGTCTCGTTGTCTCTGTTGAGCTGTGCCGTGGGAAGCAAGGAGAGGAGGTTGGTTGGTAGCCAGTATCCTCGTTCTACACTACTGGCCATTAAAATTGCTACACCACGAAGATGATGTGCTACACACGTGAAATTTAACCGACAGGAAGACGATGCTGTGATATGCAAATGATTAGCTTTTCAGACCATTAACACAAGGTTGGCGCCGGTGGTGACACCTACAACGTGTTGACATGAGGTTTCCAACCGATTTCTCATACACAAACAGCAGTTGACCGGCGTTGCCTGGTGAAGCGTTGTTGTGATGCCTCGTGTAAGGAGGAGAAATGCGTACCATCACGTTTCCGACTTTGATACAGGTCGGATTGTAGCCTATCGCGATTGCGGTTTCTCGTATCCCGATATTGTTGCTCGCGTTGGTCGAGATCCAATGACTGTTAGCAGAATATGGAATCGGTGGGTTCAGGAGGGTAATACGGATCGCCGTGCTGGATCCCAACGGCCTCGTATCACTAGCAGTCGAGATGACAGGCATCTTATTCGCATGGCTGTAACGGATCGTGCAGCGACGTTTCGATCCCCTGAGTCAACAGATGGGGACGTTTGCAAGACAACAACCATCTGCACTAACAGTTCGACGAAGTTTGCAGCAGCATGGACTACCAGCTCGGACACCATGGCTGCGGTAACCCTTGAGACTACATCACAGACAGGAGCGCCTGCGATGGTGTACTCAGCAACGAACCTGGGTGCACAAATGGCAAAACGTCATTTTTTCGGATCAATCCAGGTTCTGTTTACAGCATCATGATGGTCGCATCCGTGTTTGGCGACATCGCGGTGAACGCGCTCTGGAAGCGGGTATTCGTCATCGCCATACTGGCGTATCGCCCAGCGTGATGGTATGGGGAGCCATTGATTACACGTCTCGGTCACCTCTTGTTCGCATTGACGGCACTTTGAACAGTGGACGTTACATTTCAGATGTGTTACGACCCGTGGCTCTACCCTTAATTCGATCCCTGCGAAACTCTACATTTCAGCAGGATAATGCACGGCCGCATGTGACAGGTCCTGTACGGGCCTTTCTGGATACAGAAAATGTTCGATTGCTGCCCCGGCCAACACATTCCCCAGATCTATCACCAGTTGAAACCGTCTGGTCAATGGTGGCCGAGCAACTGGCTCGTCACAATACGTCAGTCACTAGTCTTGATGGACTGTGGTATGGTGTTGAAGCAGCTGTACCTGTACACGCCATCCAAGCTCTGGCTCTGGCTCTGAGCACTATGGGACTCAACTGCTGTGGTCATAAGTCCCCTAGAACTTAGAACTACTTAAACCTAACTAACCTAAGGACAGCACACAACACCCAGCCATCACGAGGCAGAGAAAATCCCTAACCCCGCCGGGAATCGAACCCGGGAACCCGGGCGTGGGAAGCGAGAACGCTACCGCACGACCACGAGATGCGGGCTCCAAGCTCTGTTTGACTCAACGCCCAGGCGTATCAAGGCCGTTATTACGGCCAGAGGTGGTTGTTCTGGTTACTGATTTCTCAGGATCTATGCACTCACACTGCGTGAAAATGTAATCACATGTCAGTTCTAGTATAATGTATGTGTCCAATGAATACCCGTTTATCATTTGCATTTCTTCTTGGTGTAGCAATTTTAATGGCCAGTAGTGTATCACACAAACTGCATGCAGTTAATAAGTTCTTTATTTATAAAGAAAGAGCTACGTAACTGTAAGTTTCAATGTGCTGTGGTACAAGCTCTCTTCTGTATAATCCACGTAGCCTCAATACTGTTAAAGTAGAAACCCGCTGTGCTCACTACAAGGTTGCTATGTGCTGTCTGTCTTAGTGCTGGAGGCTAAGTCTGCGGCTCCGTCTCGATGACATACTCGAACTAACTGAAACTAACGAGTTGACTAACTGACGGCTGGAATGGCCGAGCGGTTCTAAGCGCTACAGTCTGGAACCGCGCGTTCGCTACGGTCGCAGGTTCGAATCCTTCCTCGGGCATGGATGTGTGTGTGATGTCCTTAGGTTAGTTAGGTTTAAGTAATTCTAAGGTCTAGGGGACTGATGACCTAAGCAGTTAAGTCCCATAGTGCTCAGAGCCATTTGAACCATTTTTAATTGACTAACTAACTGCGTGTAACTGACTCGCTAAACCGGCCCTCCGGTCCGCGGTGGCGATCCTAAATACTGGCGGGCTATTTCCAGCGAGTCTTGTCGTGGGCCTCTATCGATACTCTTGAAACCTCTATGCCACATTGCGTGCTGGTGCCAGCGTACGCCAGCACAGTGCATTATCCAGGAGAAAGAGCGCTTTTTTCGTGCAAACCTTGGTCTTTTTTTTTTTCAGGCAATGCAAGTTTCAAACGACCCAACAAGGAGCATAGTAAGGTCCAGTTAGGTCATGCCTTTTCCCAAGTAATCGATGAGGATTAGTCCTTGGGGAGCGAATAAAACAGTGGCCATCACCTTAGCAGCTGACAAAATGGTTTTTGGCTTCTTTCGTACCCTTTCACCAGCCTTTTTCCATTGTTTCGACTCCCGTTTTGACTATGGTGTGTAACGATGGATCCAAGTTTCATTAACAGTTACAAATCGGTGAAAAGTCTTGCGAATTGCGATCAAATAACGTCAGACATTGTGCTGAGATGTTATGCTTCTTGTCGTCTGCAATCAATTGTGGCATCCACCTCGTACGTAGCTTGTTCATAGACAGTTGTCAGTGCAGGGTAGTATGATTTCTCTAAGTTGAGATGCTTACAGCCTCAGCAATCTCTCGAATTTTTATTCGGCGATCTTACATTACTATATCACGGATTTTATCAATAGTTTCCTTCTTGGTGACCAATTGGACGGCCGGAGCGCACTTAGTCTTCCTTGCTTGTTAGACCAGGTTCAAACTCATTAATCCAAGAGTAAATGGTCTTCAATGATAGTGTAGCAGTCCAGCCCTTCAAATAATGAAAACGTATAATAAGAGCACGAACCTCGGTTTTCTTCATTTTCAGTCACAGTCCACACTCTCACCAATTCAGAAGGGTATCAACAATGAACTGTATGCTAAAGATTGTTGAAATTCTTTATACCCTTTAAATAAACCAGCTTACCAACCACCAAGACTCAACAAAACTGTTCCATTCTTTCATGGAAACTTACCAGACTTATCAAACCATCGTCGTATTGAGATTTGTGGATGTGCACAGGTTTTTGATGCTTTGTTGGGGCTAAACCGTTCCTTTCTTTCCCTTATGTTCGCATTAAGACACCACTTCTCGTCACTGTTAATGATAGAGGATAGGAATAATCAATGTTGTTCAGGAACCAGTTGATGACGACCAAGTAAAGATGCCACCAGATGATTCTTGCGATTTTGGCTTAGACCATGCAGTAAACATACACCCGATGTCTGAACCCACCTCATTGGCTGCAAATGTCGCACGACGGTGGAATGATTGTAGTTCACCACATCTGCCTTTTCTCTAGCACACTGACTTGGATAATAGTGCATTAATGCGTTTGAACGGTCTTCAACAAACCCAGAAGGTCTTCCTAAACGTGGAGAGTCACTAATGCTAAAACGATCTTCCTTATAACGAGAAAACCACTTTTTTGCCGTGATCTATCCAGTGGCATTATCCCCATATGGGCGCAAATGTCCCTGGCTGTCTCCGCAGTTACCGCTCTAATAGACTCAAACAGAGGAATATTTCGGAAATATTCCGATTTCTCCACTTGGCATTCCATTTTCTAGAGTCCACAGCTCCACTTACTACGTACAAATGACAAGATGACGATATGTAAATTCAAACAGCAACAGTGAACTACAAATAAAAATGGCAATCGATAAATAAAGCCATAGCAACCGAAAACCAACGTGCAAAACAAAAACTCTAGGAATTTATTCACCAGCCTAATAGTATCCAGAAAGCCAAGTCTTGTGATAAAGACAGAGAGTGAAGCGCATTGTCGAAGCTTTGCGGCATAGCCACGAGGGCGATAACGAAACGGCGCTAGGCGCCAGTACATTCAGGTACTACGCTGTTAACTATAAACAATGGCGTTACAGTGCACCTTTGAGGAACATAGCTGCAAGTGAACTCGAAACACAGCAAGAATGACTAGAAAGAGCAAGTGGGAAATGGGAAACATAGAGAGTGTCTCTGTGAGAGACATCTATACGTCATGGGCAGCCAGTGACAGACCAAGGACGCAGTGAGTGTCCGTATAAGGAGAGACGTCTGTCTCCCTTTACCCAACCTCTGAAGAACACACTGAAACCAGTGTATAATTAGAGCCAATGGAACGGCGGCGCGTCTTCAGTATCACGTCGTGTCAGGGACAGTCTGGGTAGCGAGGGAAAACTCCGAAGCGCGGGAAAACTCTGAATAAAATTAGGAGAGCAGTATGCTCCAAAAATGGCTCTGAACACTATGGGACTTAACTTCTGAGGTCATTAGTCGCCTAGAACGTAGAACTACTTAAACCTAACTAACCTAAGGACATCACACACATCCATGGCGGAGGCAGAATTCGAATCTGCGACCGTAGCAGTCGCGCGGTTCCAGACTGTAGCGCCTAGAACCGCTCGGCCACTCCTGCCGGCAGTATGCTCCAGACTAGGGTAATGAGCAATGGGTAGGTGGAGTAGGTGAGCAGCACTAAAACAGGAGTATCAGTACCCATACAGCCCTAGGCGTAAGTAGCTGCATTAGGCTCGTTTCACACTCGTCCGTCTCCCGTGCGAACGTCGCCGGGTGGATAGCCGCCGCGTGGGCATTCTTCACGGCTGCCGCATAAACGGTGTGGTACGCTGTGCCGGGAACACACGGCAGACTGCAGCACAGCAGAACGTCAGACGTTCCTATAGTATGGCACAGAACTAGAAAAAGGTATCGCAGTAAATTAGATGCGTGGCTGAAGAAAAAGAGAAATAGAGCGCAGGGGGTTCATCCAATCAAGATGAGAAGATGCGATACTGGGGCATTCTTTATACTTTTTGAGGACATGAGAAAGAATAGTGGTAGAGTTTCCATCTTTTTTAGGATGACTAAGCAAGCTTCTGACGATCTACATACAAGAATAAAGTATTCGGTCCAACACCACAACACATCCTTCAGAAGGTTATTAAACTTTCACGTAAGTAGGCAGTCACAATCTAGGAAAGTGAAAAATTTTATTCTAATTTCTATTCTTGCTTCAAAAAAGTTTAACATATTACATAATATTATGCATTCGAAAGATGTTTAAGAAGTAAAGATATATGTATTAATATTAATACTGTAACGGACACAAAAATTAAATGCAAAGAGACATTTAAGAAAAACCTGCAATATTTAATTTAGAAACTGAATGCATTAAATGATGAGATTCCGGATTGATGTGAGACAGCGGGACACGTACAAAATGTCATTGTGGTGTTCGGTAACGCACCTGTAGGGTATTTTGGTGGCTACCCTATGCCGAATGATGTCCGTGGAATGTGCTAGGATAAGCATCCACGCTTGCATTTACTCGCTTTTTTGGTCTTTTATTTCGTAAACGATTTGTAACTGAACTGGAAGCGGTTTCCTTGCTTTTCTTTTAAGTAATGATTTCTAACATATTTTAACGTCCATCATGATAAGGACAGATAACAAAAAGTATTATTTCACACAAAGGAATACAAAAGCGTCGGAGACTACAATAACAAACGTCAAATACCACTAAACCTGAACGCCAGCAACGGCATATAGCCCCTATTCCATTGATCACTTTGGTTTGCCACCGCCTGTTTTCTATAGCAGCAGTAGCAGCACGGCAGCCGTGTGCTGTTTAGCCGGCGACAGACTAGAGTGAAATGTCTCATACAATGTACCCTTAGTGTCAGCAGAGCTGATGAGGTCATAGGCGAGAAGCTGAGACGCTCTGCATATTATGTCGTGGGTACAGGTCACAGTAACAGTGCCAGTACAGAACAGTGGCAGCCGCAGAAGTACACTACTGGTCAATAACATTGCTACACCACGAAGATAACGTGCTACAGACGCGAAATTTAGCCGACAGCAAGAAGATGCTGTGATATGCAAATGATTAGCTTTTCAGAGCATTCTCACAAGGTTGACGCCGGTGGCGACACCTACGTCGTGCTGACATGAGGAAAGTTTCCTACCGATTTCTCAAACGCGAACAGCACTTGACCGGCGTTGCCTGGTGAAACGTTGTTGTGATGACCCGTGTAAGGAGGAGAAAAGCGTACCATCACGTTTCCGACTTTGATAAAGGTCGGATCGTAGCCTATCGCGATTGCGATTTATCGTATCGCGACGTTGCTGCTCGCGTTGGTCGAGATCAAATGACTGTTAGCAGAATATGGAATCGGTGGGTTCAGGAGGGTAATACGGAACGCCGTGCTGGATCCCAATGGCCTCGTATCACTATCAGTCGAGATGACAGGCGTGTTATCCGCATGGCTGTAACTGATCGTGCAGCCACGTATCGATCTCTGAGTCAACAGATTAGGACGTTTGCAAGACAACAACCATCTGCACGAACGGTGCGACGACGTTTGCAGCAGCATGGACTATCCGTTCGGAGACCATGGCTGCGGTTACCCTTGACGCTGCATCACAGACAGGAGCGCCTGCGATGGTGTACTCAACGACGAACCTGGGTGCACGAATGGGAAAACGCAATTTTTTCGGATGAATCCAGGTTCTGTTTACAGCATCAGGTTCTGTTTACAGCATCATGATGGTAGCATCCGTATTTGGCGACATCGCGGTGAACGCACATTGGAAGCATGTGTGTATTCGTCGTCGCCATACTGGCGTATCACACGGCGTGATGGTATGGGGTGCCATTGGTTACACGTCTCGGTCACCTCTTGTTCGCATTGACGGCACTTTGAACAGTGGACGCTACATGTCAGATGTGTTACGACCCGTGGCTCTACCCTTAATTCGATCCCTGCGAAACCCTACATTTCAGCAGAATAATGCACGACCGCATGTTGCCGGTCCTGTACGGGCCTTTCTGGATACAGAAAATGTTCGACTGCTGCCCTGGCCAGCACATTCTCCAGATCTCTCACCAAACTGAAAACGTCTGGTCAATGGCGGCCGAGCAACTGCCTCGTCACAATACGCGTCAGTACTCTTGATGAACTGTGGTATCGTGTTGAAGCTGCATGGGCAGCTGTACCTGTACACGCCATCCAAGCTCTGTGACTCAACGCCCAGGCGGATCAAGGCCGTTATTACTGCCAGAGGTGATTATTCTGGGTACTGATTTCTCAGGATCTATGTGCCCCAATTGCGTGAAAATGTAATCACATGTCAGTTCTAGTATAATATATTTGTCCAATGAATACCCGTTTATCATCTGCATTCTTGTTGGTGCAGCAATTTCAATGGCCAGTAGTCTACTAGAAGTTTGACTGGAAAACGAAAATAATTCCTTCTGAACTGTGATTGGACTCTGGATCTTGCAACGATCTCTGCCATTACCTGTGGTTTTGCAGCCGTCGGTACACGTATATCTCCAAATACCTTTGACTGGGCGATACGAGACTGTAACAGCTAGTAAATAGACTGTGCGGTTATTGATTTACCGAGGGCGTGGGAGTACTGCAAATGGGTAGAGCCCGTTCGCAGGTGAAACGCGGACGTGGAGCTGATTGGAAATGTGCGCCTTAGCGTCGCGCGCGCCACTTCCCCGCGCCCGGTGAATACGCGCCGCAAATGAAGCCGGCGCGGAACCGCTGGCGGCGGCCGCAGGCGCGGCTCTGCGGCTGCGGCGCTTTCACGCCTGGGAACAGAGACGTAGGCGACGCCTCGCCACGTTATGCGTCGCGGCGCGGCGCGGCGCGGCGTGGCCGGGCTGGCACAGCACGCAGGCTGCTAAACGCGCCGCGAAATTGACTGGCCGGCCGGCCTTTACTGCCGCCGGCGGTCACGCCGCGGCCGCAGCATAATGCAGGCGCGCGTTTATGGCCGCCAGCGACGGTCGCCCCCACGAGAGGTTGGCAACACTGAGCAGCTGCCGTCGCGCCACCGACTAGCGGGGGTTCCTCGCAGGACGACTTCCAGTCTTTTTTACGAGGCGTCTCAAGTCGATTATTCATTTCTGCATTTCGAGAAGTCTTTTGGCACCATTCCTTTCAAACTCTTTCAACCAAATTACGTGCCTGTGGAGTATCGTCTAGGCTAGCGGTACTCGAAGTGTGCCCCACGGAGACCTGGGGGTCTGCAAGATCTCTGCGAGGGCTCTACCAAACTAATAACAACCTGACGCAAGAAACAAATCAAGTCGTCTCATACAGAGAGAAACACAACTCTAATAAATATAATATTAATGTTGGTTTTATAAAAAGCTATTTTTTTCCTCTCAGTGAGTAATAGGTGAAAATGATGTGACGTCCCATAAACATACAGTAATGCTACGACCAAAAACTAGTAACAAAAAAGATTAACTTGTACGGGTAGGCATGTGGCAATTCGATACTTGTCACTCTACGTGTACAATTCCTATGCTGATGCTTTCGCCCCCTCCCACTCTCTCTTCCCCTCTCTAACTATACATTGCCCCATCTACGTACACTGCGAACATTCCATAGCGCTCTGCCCATCTCTCTCTTATACACAAACACTTTGATCCATCTCAAAGGAGTTTCACTATCTATGCTTCTTTCCCCAGGTCTGTAGAAACCTTCACCTTGAAGCACAGAGAACAGTTCCTACTCGCGTTTGGAATTGCAATGGGCATTTCAGTTTGGCATGTCAAATCCACACACCACTCTTGGACCACAGAACGTCCGATTTATGTTTGTGCTGACTACAGTTGTAAAGTTCATTACCTTGTGGAGATTTTATTTTATGTTTTTCATATTGTAAAATTAAGCTGTAGATTTTAAAAGACAGACTGGTGTGTTGGCTTAAAGGTGTTGCAAAAAAATCTTACCTTGAAATTTCAAAGAATTCTGATCAACACTAGGAGATTGAAGAAAGTGATGCTATTTCCATGGTTTAGAACATTAAAGTATCTAATGACTCATCAAAGTTTAAAAAGATGAAGTATGACAAAGATTACTTCAATCTTGGATTTGCTGATTCTAATGGCTCACATCTCTCCATGCTGTGTAGGAAGCTACTTCCGAATAGCTCCATTGAATGTGCTAGGATATGCTAACATTTACAAACTTTAAGTACGTATCAATTGCAAAGACAAGAATGAAGAATTTTTTTTCTACATGAGGAAGAAAAATGAGAAAGAACTCAAAAATACTATGAAGCATGTTATGAAAACTATGAATGAAAAAGCTGGAGTGGCACCATGTTTGGTCAACTATCATACTGTACAAATGGATGAAGCACACAGTATCGCTGAGACTTTAATAAAACAACGTGTGGTAGACATAACACAATATATGCTCGATGAAACATTTGAAAGGTATGTTACTACATTGCCACATTCGAACAGCACTGTTCTGCGTTGAATTAATGATCTCATAATCTGTATCAAACAAGAATTAGGTGTAACGATATCACAATGTGTGGTAGACATAACACAATATATGCTCAATGAAACATTTGAAAGGCATCTTACTACATTGCCACATTCGAACAGCACTGTTCTGCATTGAATTAATGATCTCATAATCTGTATCAAACAAGAATTAGGTGTAACGATATCACATGATGTATCAAACGAGAACTGATTTTTGTTACTGACATTTGAAAGGCATCTTACTACATTGCCACATTCGAACAGCACTGTTCTGCGTTGAATTAATGATCTCATAATCTGTATCAAACAAGAATTAGGTGTAACGATATCACATGATGTATCAAACGAGAACTGATTTTTGTTACTGACTTGTTTTGAATATTTTCATTCATTCTCAAACTATTACCTATATTAGAAGGTTACATGTTATTAAAAAAAACCTGAAATAAAACAATTTCAACCTTTTTCTGTGCACAGATTACAGCAGTGCGATACGACATGCCTGCATTTGTAATGCTTCAATAAATAATAGAATTATTTTTACATCAGATCAATCTAGCAAATGTTATTTGACTGTCTTACAATTGTCTTAATACACACAAAATTTGATAGGCGTCTTTATCTGTTAATATATAAAAACCTGACAGATGCCTCCAATTTTTTATTATATATTATATATAAAAATGAAAGAAAGTGTTCGAAATTAGTCTGTGACAAAAATCTTGTTCGAAACTCTGATGCAAACCTTCATTAATAAATTACAAATGCATTGAGTTGCTGATCCTGATACCAAAATAATGTTGGAATTATGTAAAGAGCTAGTTAATTGCCTTCAACACAACAAATTCGTCTTGCAAAAGCATGAGTTGTGGTGATGTTGCTCGACTGGCAGTTATGCAGATAATCGTGTGATATTGATATAAACATTCACTCGAAGGAGACTTGCCAATGTGTGCATCATGCAAACCCACACTACAGGGAAAAAATTTCTAACGAAATCAATAATTAAAAAAAAATCTTTACTGGAATGAGTGGATCGATATTTGTATAGATGGGGTAATGACAGGCAGAACAAAAGGAGTGGGATCACCAATAATAAGTAAAGTACAAAACTGCAGTTTCAGCCATTAGACGCTGCATAGAAAAGCACTCATATTAAAGAAGATGCCGCCAAATCTAAAACTGGTTCTTGATGAAGCAATATAAATTATCAGTTACGTTAAATCATGCCCTCTTCAGTGCCAATTGTATTAAATACTGTGTGAGGAATACGAGAACAGACTACTGCTCCACACTGAGGTTAGATGGTTATCTCAGGGTAAGACCTTAACAAGATTATTTGAACTAAGAGATGAATTACAAGTTTTTATGCCTGAAATTTCTTTTAAATTAGAAATCTGTTTCAGAGATGTAACTTGATTTTTCATTACATTTTTGGAAGATATATTCGGAAAACTTAATGAATTTACTCTGTCTCTGCAAGGAAAACAGACAACCGTTTTCAATTCTAATAACAAAAAACTGCCTTCAAAAAAATAGATTTTTGGATTGTTTGTGTTGGCAGTAGAGGACTGTAAACCTTTTCTAACAATGAAGGTATTCAATGGTGAAACAGCAGACCTACCAAATGAAATATCTGAAGAATTTGCCTAATGTCTCAATAATATCCACACATCTTTTGTGAGATTTTTTTCCTGAAGAGCATAATACAAAACTGAAAATGAGATCATGGGTTCAGAATCCTTTGGTATCGGTCTGCAGAAAACAGAAAATATGTCACACAAAGCCTAAGAATCTTTATTAGAAATGACTTAAGATTCAAGTGGCTGGTCCCGGCGCAGTTTCAAGTCCTCCCTCGGGCATGGGTGTGTGTGTTTGTCCTTAGGATAATTTAGGTTAAGTAGTGAGTAAGCTTAGGGACTCATGACCTTAGTGGTTAAGTCCCATAAGATTTCACACACATTTGAATATTTGATTCAAGTATTGAACAATTGTGTAAAACAGTGTTACTTAAAGATTTTTGATGCAGGGTTCATGATGAATAACCACAACTTGCCTCACAAACTCTATTCTTCTCCTGTTCCAAACAGCATACTTTTGTGAAATGTGTTTCTTAGCGTATGCAGCCATAAAGACAAAATGCCACCATAGATTGGATACTGAACCTGACATGTGTCTTCAACTCTCTTCAACCAAGCCATTAAACAGTTGGTCAAAAATAAAAAAATAAAACAGCTTCATACCAGCCATGGGAATGATTTATTAATTTACAGTGGAATCAGTATATTGTGATCTTGTGTGTTCTGTTATTGTGTGTTGTTTTGCATATTTTTGTAGAAGTCAGCAGTGTTTAACATACATATTTTTGTATGATCTTTATTAAATGATTGTAATTAAGCAGTGAACATAAAATGATATTTCGATTATTTTAGGGCTCTATAAAATTTGTAGTATTTCAAAAGGTTTCCACTACCAAAAAAATTTGCAGAATGCTGGCCTAGGCTATGTAATAGGATTCATGATTTTTTTCCTCAGTAAGGTCACAGTTAGTTGCGACTGATGGTCTAGTGCAGATCCAGGTTTCGGTTCTCAGGCAGTGGACTTATACATAGTTACTAAGATATATAAAATATTTTGATATAATAATAAATTGTTTAATTACTTTAAGAAAGCATATGACTCTCTTGACAGACAAACCATTTTGGGCGCTTTAAAAGAGCTCAGAGAAGACATGAACACTACAGAACTGACCTGCCAGACTCTCAGACACACAGATATTTCTTAGAGAAATATCTGAGCCTTTTAAAGAGCGTACGATAAGGAGATGGCCTCTACTTACTTCTGTTTGACATTGTGTTACGTAAATTTATCAAAGAGTGGGGGAAAGAAATCAGGTTTAATTAATATTGTTGTTATTAATGTAAAAATCAATATGCTAATATTGTTATTTTATTAATTTTCATATAGTATGTAAATTTTCATAATCATATTGTAGATAAAGACAAAGAAGGCGAAACTGTGGTAATGCTGACTTCTTGGCTGTCAGTGGTCACTTTCTGCAGAAAATTTGGTCACAACCTACAACCCCACAAAGAACAACTAAAACACACCTATTGTTAAATTCTGTCATTTTGAATGGGAAAAGCTTAAGCTATACCCCGATTATACAGCTATAATTGGCATCTGCATAAACAGTAATTACAATCGAATTAAATTTAATTGTATCTAGTGTAGATATATTCACTACCTATTACTGATTTTAATTAAATGAAACAACAAGTTTGCTATTACCAGTCACTGTTCATTTACGTCAATGTCGCGTTCCAAAGGTTGAAACTTCTATCATCAGGTGGATTTACATTTGTTAATATGGAATTTGTGTGTGTGTGTTGTGTTACGATGCTTTGGATTAACTTGTGGCACTGTCTACTGGAGAAACAAAACACTATTTCAGAGCATGGCTTTGGGTTTCTTTTGACAAAAAAATTAAACTGTATCTAATCGTAAACATAAAAATAAGTAAAGTAAAGTACCTCCAGTGGTCACAAGTTCCTTTCACTGTCGTAACACATCACATGTATAGAAACCCAAAACCATGTTCTGAAATAGTGTTCTGTTTCTCCATTAGACACTGCCACAAGTTCTTCCAAAACATTGTAACACAACACACACACAAATGCCATATTAACAAATGTAAATCCACCTGATGATGGAGGTTTTAACCTTTGAAACCCGTCGTGGAGATAAATGAACAGTGACTGGTAACAGTAAACTTGTTGTGTCATTTAATGTCAATAACAGTTGTGGCAGAGCCTAACCTAAAATGTTCGCATTCAAGTACTGATTGCTTAGACAGATGTAAGGTATCATGTATTGCACCAGAAGTGTAGAAGCTACACCATAAAGCAGCAGGGTGTACCGTGGGACAGTACATAAATTGGCACCTTTCTTCCCATGATTCACTGTAACCCATAGAAGGATCAACAGTAGCATATATGAATATTGATAGCACATATTAAGTAGATTTTGTTTATAGCTGATGTGAGTTATGAATAGGGGTTACAAGTATTGTCCAGTTAATGTGAGGTAACAGGTATAGCGAAAGCTGACAGAGCTGTTAATCCCATCATACCAGAGGAAACATCACTCTCTTTCAGATTTCGAGACATAACAACACAAAATCTGCTGTGAGACTATGTGTCACGAGTACAGCCATAATGTTGAGTGGCAAGCAAACAGTGGTGGAAATAGACTATTTCTATTTTGAGTAGAAATGATGAAAAATGGGTATGACGAGACAGTAGTAATTCTTTTTACTACAGTGAGTAAGGTAATGAAAAGTAGTTAGTAATTAGAGATTTTGTTGCAATGAAGCCCTGATTAGGGATTCAAGACCACAATTTGTTATTAATAATAAGTTTATTAAAATGCTGAAGAAGTAAAACAAATTTTAAAACATATTATTGGTGGACACCAAGATTTAAAGAGAGATAACAAGATTTAAAAGAAAGATTCTGAAGTTTTAATAGAGTCCAAGAGTATGAAAGAAAGAGAGATGGAAGAGATGAATACTGGGTTAAGTAGGCACTACAAGGTTGTCAGTGATAGAAAGCAGATTTGGAGGAGATAGTATAAGAGTTATTCACACTCCCTGAAGAGGCTGTTGACATATAAGAACCTCAGGGTTTGGCCACAGGATTGTTATTAAAAGATGTTACCGAATAAATAATTAAGAAATGTAACATATTAGATGAAATATTAAGAGCTTAGGACACATTGTTGATTCCCAAAAAAGAAAACACGAGAATGGGTGGTGGAGAAGGTAATGCAACCTGCTGTTTGTGTAATGGAATTTATTTTTTGTGGTAAAGGGGGAAAGTGTAATTTATAAACTAGCTTGTGTGGTGAAGAATGTATAGCTTCCTTTCCATGTAGTATAATTTGACAGCAATGCTTCTAATTCATCTGGGATTCACAATTCACAAAGCTCATGTAGAAGTGGTAATGGCAGATGTATGTGTGTTGGGGACACATTGATCTGGATGGAAGAATTAAGGTTATGGATAAAAAAGTGGGAATTCACTTTCATCATTTCACACCAGATGGGGCAATCGATCAGTTATATTTTGAAATGAGGGATGATAGCAAAAGTATAATAGTCATTTGGAAAGATGTACTTCACAGTGGGTCGCTCAATTTAAATCGTTTTGTGACCACAGATTGTTTATGCAAGCATTTAAAGATGAGTACTGATCAGAGTACATTCAAAGGTAACAGAGACTAGAATTGTTTGGTCCTCATAGATAGAATGGTAGCTGCTGTGATTCAAGCATTAATCTAGACGAACTTGTTAGTTAATTACATCTTATCGAGGTTTCAATCACAAGATTACCTGACAGAATGAAAGAACGTTTATTGGGTGAAAGTTAGACCCAAATCTAGCCTATGTTAGAATCGTTAGACCAGGTGAACTACCTTAACAAATATAGAGACAAAATGTGAACTTAAGTAGCTGACTGAGTACAGAAAGGAGGAAATGAAAGTAAATTGAATAACAGAATGGATAAATTCCACAAGGAGAACAGGTATATTTATAGTAGTTATCAAAATCATAGTTGCCATAGACAAGGGGGTAGAGAACGAGTCACTAGATAGGGTGGAATAATAATGATAATGAGAATAAAAGCAGTAAAAGATGTAATAATAATTGTATTAATTATAAAAACTGACACATAATGATTGTGGAAGTTTCAAAGTACAGCAATCCTATCCCTATGTCTAGCACATCTTCAGATCAAAATGGTTTCAGAAGTGCATTTTTAAGATATATCAGGAAACAATCCCTTGGAGAGGAATTGCCTATGACAAGAGAGGTATCAGAAAGAAAAGTTCAAAGATATGTGGAAGGGAGCTGATGCAATTTTTGATAGATACAGAAAAGAAAGTGAGAGTGTTGTTTAAGGATCTATGAGAAACAAAGGTAACAGTCACTGTTACTAATGCACAAATTATGGGTTCGACATGACCAAAAGGAGAGAATGTAGGGGAAAAGGAGTTAGTGACAGTCCAAGTTTCAGGAATAATAATTCAACAAACCATGCTAGTAGTAGCAGATGTTAACATACCATTTTTATTACATAAGGACTGGATGATGAGTCATGCTGTTTAACTACACTTTCTGAGGGAAATGATGAGTATACATCACCAACATAAACAAACTTGTATTATGTTAAATAAGGGACAATTCCAAGGACATCCAAAGAAGTGTTTTAGGACTTAGGATATAGGTATAATCACAAGGTCAGTTAGGTAGGCTCTTATTCTGCAAGAGTGCAACCTTGAGATCTGATACAAAAAATGTGAAGAAAATAATGTAGCAAATGCTCTAATCTGTTTTTTTTTTAGTATGGAGGTTGAAACAAACTTATAGAAATGGGGAAATACTTTATGGTCTACAGAGTTAACAATTTGGAATATGAGAAAGAATAAAACTGTTAACGAGAAACTTAGCAAAGGGCAACTTTAGCATGTTAGAGGGCATAATTCTATGTTTGATTTGCACATTCTGTACACTGCAACTATTTTCATTGTTTCATTAAAACTAAAAAACTATTTTTTACTCTTTTATTTCTAAAATATGCTATTTGGAATTTTTGAATATGTCACAATGTAAATCCCTTGAAGCCTAAGGAATAATTATAATGTAATAGATCGTATAGTCTTCATAACAGTGATACAACCATGTTTCTCATGATATCACTGGGCATGAAACATTTAAAGTCCTGCTGACTTGCACTTGTATTATTGGGACATTGCTTCTCTGCAGTATAATGTAAGTTTTATACTTGATCTGTACTTAAAATATATATATATAAGCCTTCCTTTCCATAGCTTCTATTATGTGCAGTGTTTTCATAAATACTTAATAATGGCCTAATATATAGGATGAACCCATTAGTTGAGTCATTGAAGTTCTCAACACAACTGGAGTAGTTTTTCATTAGTTAAAATGACTATTGTTTAAACAAAGTAATAAGTCGGCTGGTGATGATGAATGATAGCAGCCTTGGGAGAATCTCTCAGATTTTGTACAAGGGTTTTTTTTTTTTTTTAATAGACATTGAAATGGTTTACTCAACTGGAGAATTTTTATACCTAAATTCTAGGCACAAATGATGATACTGTATATTCATCACATCTATGGGTATTTCACATGTATACACTGATAGTTAATATGCAAAAATTTTATTTCTGTAAAGGAATGAATCATGTTATTAAAACGGAAGAACATACATCCAGAATGTGTTACCAAACTAAATACGGAACCAAAGACTTAAAATCTGAACTTATCCCACAGCACCATTGCACCTATAGGATTTGGTAGCCATAAGTATTTTCTGACCTTCACCAAGATGAATTAGTGGTGTGACTTGTTTAGCAGCAATATGCAGCTGTGGTCTAAATTAGGTAAACTTTACCCAGTGAAAGTGGTGAACAGTCAAACTGTTACAAAGATACTACTGAAAGGCTATTTCCCTAATGTGGGAAAACCGGGGTGATGGGTTGCAAATAACATAGTCTAATTTTAAGGAATTCTTGGTGGAAAGGAATCTGCAGCATTTGTTGATGGCTAGTCATAAACATTCAAAATGGTCCATATATTTAGAGGAATTTGAAAAAAATTGAAATGATCAACCACATGATAGCACTGGAGTTTCTCCCAGGAAGATAACTGAAGGTAAAATCGCAGGAGACGGATTGTTAGATAAAATTAAGCGTCTTCCACAGGATGATAGATGGCAAAGAGAAATACGAATATTGTTGGAAGCAAATGTTAAGAATAAAACACCTAAACAGGCTGAAAGGTTCAGCCAAAGGGTTATGGAGCATAATTTTCAGATAGGAGACCAAATATTACTGACAGGACATTTTTACTTAAGTGACTAGTTTTAAGTACTTACGTGATAGTTGTAATCTCTTAATTTTATAGCTGTTGTATCATTTACTTGATAGAAGCGTTATTCCAACTGGAGGACAAAAGATATGAAGTGTCCATGGATTTGCACTTTCAGCTCTTTCTGGCTGAAATACAAATAGTAAGTAATCAGGAAAATTTTAAAGAAGATAATGCGAAGGTTGAAAAGGCAGACAGTAAATATTTTAATTTATTGAGAACATGTTTGTAGGTAAGAGTGGTTGAAGAAATCATAATTAATGATTTTTGTGAATATGGAAATTTTTTTGTGTTGGTTTCTGTAGTTAAGAGTACAATGGGGAAGCACAGAGAGTCTCTATTGAATTTTTATTTTATTTATTTATTTGCATGTCAAGTTCCATAGGACCTAATTGACGAGCAAATCTCCAAGGTCATGGAATGTGTCAGAACATCAAATGTTGATGAACCTGAAAAAAAATCAGTCCATAAGTTTAAGTAAACACAATGAACAATACAATAAGAATCATCTTAATTTTTCAAGGAACTCCTCGACAGAATATAAGGAGTGACCCGTGAGGAAACTCTTCAGTTTCGATTTGAAAGCTCGTGGATTACTGCTAAGATTTTTGAATTCGAGTGGTAGCTTATTGAAAATGGATGCAGCAGTATACTGCACACCTTTTTACACAAGAGTTAAGGAAGTCTGATCCAAATGCAGGTTTGATTTCTGCCGAGTATTAACTGAGTGAAAGCTGCTTATTCTAGGGAATAAGCTAACACAGTATTGGTGACAAGAGACAACAGTAAGGAATACACATATTGAGAGGTCAATGTCAAAATACCCAGTCTCGTGAACAGGGTTCGACAAGAGGTTCATGAACTTACACCACTTATTGCCCGAACTGCCCTTTTCTGAGCCAAAAATATCAATTTAGAATGGGAAGAGTTACCGCAAAATATAATACCATACGACATAAGTGAATGACAATAAGCAAAGTAGACTAATTTTCGTGTTGAACGATCATTCACTTCACCATCATTTCATTTCCTTTATTTGAAAGCCCGCATCTGTATCACAGAGGAGTATTTCAGACATCAATCTCGGAAAGGCATTTGCCAGGAAAGTGTTATGATTTCCTGTAGAAACTAAATTTTTATTTAATTCACCAGCAGTGCTCAGAAAATGATTGTTAAATACTGTACATATATCTGATTTAGCAGTAACAGAAACATTTTTCCTGCGAACAGACTTTATATCGTCGACCTTGTTTGCTGATCAGACACTTCCTTCACAACTAACCATATGGTTTTCATTTTATTCTGTGAATTAGCTATTCTATTTGCATGCCACATACTCTTTGCCTTCCAATAACATTTTTAAGCACCTTACAATCCTGTTTGTAATGGGCTACTGTAGCTTGATTGTGACTACTTCTAACATTTTGATTTAATTCCCGCTTTGTTCAACAAGATATCCATATCCCACTAGTCAGCCACCTTCAAATGGCCACTGGAACACTAAACGAAGTGAAATTGTTGAATGAAAATTTTACCGAAATATTTCACTAGAAACAATAAGAAACGTCAGTTGAAAACTAAAGTACGAAATTCACAAAACGACTTCAACCCCCAGAAAACTCTAAAAAACGCAGCGAGCGAACGATTCCAAAAGTTTTTTAAATCATTATTTTGCCACAAACAACATGAAACACCAGCGAAAACTATTAAATTTAATACCCGCATTACAGTGCACAAATAAGTTTGTCAGTACTTATCTTTATAACCGCTACAGCTGCAGAGCACGCCGCTAAATGTAAACACTCTACTGAAGCTCGAGGCTTAGACGAATGACGCAAGCACACTCACGAATAATAGACCACTCAAGTCAACAACACAGGAAGAAAGACTGAGATTAATGAAAATCCACTAATAAGTAACTTTTACAGCAAATATTAACACAAATAAACTTTAAAATAAATAACTGAAGATTAATACTTTATAAAATTCTAACGAGCAATTTCAACAGCAGTGCAGCACACGTGAAGTCACACCAAAGAACTAAAGGTTAAGTTCAGAACAGGCATTTGAAGGAAATTATCTGTGAGTGGCCTCTGGATTCTGATTAGTGTTAACTTTCCATTTTCTTTATGTGTGGTACTACAGAAATATTATAATGTTAGTTGAGATTTTATATGTGAAGGATAAAGAATTATGAAGTACAAGGGTACTAACCTTGCTGAAATTATGTAAAATTTACGTTTTAAGGTAGAATATTTGATTTAAAGTAGAAATGCAGCTAAAAGTATTCAAATACCACTTATTTATGCTGCTGTGTAATGAAAATTTATACAGGAGGTTTGTATTTATTTTCGCTAACACCAAATTGTACAAATGGTTAATTACTATAGACTGGATATATTATCTGTATTATAAAAGGAAGAAGAATGTAGGCGTGTGTTAATCTGTACTAATGTGGTGAATAGAGAAGTCTATGAAATTGTATAAAATTAAGTGTATAGCATCATGAGAATATGCGTTTCACCATATTAGGTATAGATAGGATCATCATCATCATCATCACCATCATCAGTTCACATGTAGCTCTCCTTGAAGTCCTCTCATTTGCTACCCTCTTCGTTTTCTCATTACTGTGCTGCAGTGGCAACACCAGTTCCCATCAGATCACCAACATTAAGTGCTGCCGGGGTTGACTAGCTCTTGGATGGGTCACTGTCTGGGTCTACCGAGTGCTGTTGGCAAGTGGGGTGCACCCAGCCCTTGTGAGGCCAATTGAGGAGCTACTTGACTGAGAAGTAGTGGCACCGGTCAAAAAAACTAACAACAGCTGGGAGAGTGGTGTGCTGACCAAATGACCCCCATATCCAGATCTAGTGACACCTAAGGGCGGTCAGTAGGTACCACTGGGACTTCATAGCCTGTTCAGGTGGTGTTTGTTTTCGTTTTATCATTATCATTGTACTATCTATGGGGTTATCTTATGCATCCTGTTTATCTTCTTCCAGAGCACCCTCTGGTAAACAATATCTTCTCATTCAATGTCAAAGGTAATTCTGTTTTTTCTTCCTGATTATCTTTAAAATTTCTCTCTCGTCCTCCTCTCTTCTCAATAGCTCCTCATTTCTCACTTTGTCTACTCATTTTATCTCTTCTGTCCTCCTGCAAACCCACATCTACAATGCTTCTATTCCTCTTTCTTCCTTTTTCCTCAGACCCCATGTCTCAGCTCTGTATGATGCCACTCTCCATGTAAAGCACTTCACCAGTCTCTTCCCCTGATCTCTCTTCTTCTTATTAAATGTCTTCTTTGAAACTGGTATATGAATTTGCTCCTCCTTATTGCACCCCACGTCTTCCCTAATTATGTTACACAGACATCTGAAAGCACTTACTTGTCCTATATCTTCCTGTCGCAACTTAATAGAAGTTCTTACATTTCTTGTACTTATCGCCATACATTTTATATTTTTCTTCTTAATTCTTCTTCTGAATTCCTCACAAATCTTCTTTAATTCTTTTAACATTTAAATCATAATTCGTTCACTCTCTGCCAGTAACACAGTGTCATCTGCAAATCGAATCAGTTCTATTCTGCTACCACCAACTCACACTCTTCTTTTTAGTTTCAAACATTACTGAATAATATTGTCCAAATGTGTGTCAAACAGTACTGAGCAGAGACAACTGTCTTACCTCACTCCTCTTCCAACTGTGCTTTCATCTGTCATCCCATTCTAATATGTACTCGTATTTCCTGTTTTAGGTACTGATTCTTAATCAGTATTACACCCCTCCAGTTGACTCCATTCTTTCTTTGAATTTCCATTAATTTATTTTCCAGTTTCCATCAATTTATTCCCCTGTACTCTGTAAAAGGCTTTCTCCAAGTAAATGAAAACAGTATAATCTTCTGTTCCTCTTTCAGTGTATTTCCCACCTGCTTCTCAACAGTTCAGTTGTCTCTCTTGTACCTTTCCCTTTTCTAAAATCCATATTGTTCCTTTTCAATACTCTTTAGCCTTCTGTGAAGTCTTCTGTTGATCGCCCTTAGCAAAACTTTTTCTGCGTGTGAAATCAAACTTACGGTTCTAAAATTCTCACATTTCTTGCTTTTGCTGTTCTTCTCAAGTAGCATCATTACTACCGAGAGGAAGTCATCTGGCCATTCACATTCTTCATAATCTTATTACATAGGCAAGTTAATTCTTTCACAACACTATTTCCAAGGCGTTTAAACATGTCTGCTGTTAATCCATCAGTTCCACTTGCTTAACGATTTTCATCACCCTTGAAGCCCCTTCTACTTCTCCTTCCAAGATACAGCGTCCTTTGTCCTCTTCTATAACTCTCGTCTCCTCTTCTAATTCAGTATCGTTTAGTTTTCGATCACACACATGTAGGTACTCTACATGTTCTTGCCATCTTTCTAACTTTTTATCATGTTAACTATCATTGTTCCATCACTCCATTTCATCCCCAAATTTGTCCTGCTTTTCTTTGCTACTGAATGGTAGGCCATCCATGTGGAGCACGTATTGGTCTCACCGCGGACTTCTAGCACTCAGCCACACACAATTGATATCATGAAAATGTACTGGTCTGAAGATGACGTTGACGCAACGTCGAAACTAGCAGCCAAATAAATATGAAATCTTAAATACAGCTGGAGGAGTTTCATTTTCAATAAAAAAAATTATACCAGATGATGTCCCACCATCATTCACTTGAAATATGGATGTACGAAGACCATATTTTGTCTTACGGGACGTGCTGTGCAGTAGAGCATTCTCGAGAAATTTTAAAATGAAGACTGTACCAGAATGTATTTCTCTCCGTAGCCATATGTGGGTCTGAAACGTTTACATTAAGGAAAACAGATGCACGAAAACTGCTGGTCTTCGGGAGAAAGATGTTAAAGAAAATATTTGGCCGCAAGAGGGACACCCAGTCACAGGAATGGAGAATATTAAAAAACGGGTAACTGACAGAATTACATTCACCAGCTGATATTGGCCATAGGAAGAAGAAAAGAAGACTGATGTGGACAGGACTCCTAATTAGGATGGAAGAGAAAAGGCTATCGCGAGTAGTATTGTCAGAATCCGGAGAGAGCAGAAGGGTCTGAGGAAGGCCACGAACAAGCTGGAAGGATAATATCAACGGGAATACGTAGGCGATGGCCCTGAGAAAACGAGAATGGGCCACGAAAGCCAGGAACAATACTGAATGGTGGAGGATTGTGGAGGATGCGTGTGGTCTCCGAGGCCCAAGCTACAACTATGAAGAAGAATAAGCTAGCAGTATTCCTTGACTTCGTCTACTTTGTGGTCCGTAATTTTGATTTTAACTTTATCGATAATCACATACCTGCTATTTCGCAATACTTCCGCGTTTCTTCATTTGCTCTCAATCCGTATTCCGTAATCACTAGACTGTTCATTCGACTCAATGTGGCCTATAACTCCACTAAGGATAGCAATGCCACCAACGAATTCGTCATTGATCACCTTTCACCCTGAATTGTAATCCCACTCTTGAACGATTCTTTTATTTTACTTTATGTCCATATACCTTTGTGTTAATAAAATAATAAATAGTCCATTTTAGGCTGTATTGTGCTTTATTGAAATTTCGGTGTTATCTAATTTCGGCAGTGAGCCCTTATGAAACACCTGAAGTAAACCATCGTGGACGAGCGTCAAATGTCTGCATAGATCGTCACGTATAAATAAAGGATTCCGTAAATCTCGATAACGTAATCAGATTTACAGTGAAATAACCTTACTTAATGTGAGTTATGGAATGCTTTATTTATTCATTACGACCTATGCAGATATGTGATGTTCTTCCACGTTGGTTTGTTTCAGGTTGTTGATAATGGTTCACGGCCGACATTAGCTAATAGCACGATTGTAATAAAGCACAATACGACTCACAACGGACAATGTATTCCTTTATTAAACACTTATAGACTGTAGATCCACACGAAAACAACAACCTTTATTTTACTTTATTTAATGAGTATTTTCTGCGTTTTTAAGTGAGTATGTATGAAGGGTTGAACGCAGATAGCCAGATGACTGGAGCTTGGCTCTCGAAACGCATAGCTGTGGATTACATTCCTCACATTTGTGTGTTTTAATGAAAGTATTACTTTTGTATTGCTGCTGGTATAGCTGCAATGTTCTCATATTTTTTTCTAAATTAATACTACATTGTAAATGGTGAAGATTAAGTGAGACGTTAAACACACTTCCTTCATCCACATTACCGATCGCTTTACAGTGTAACATTGCGACTCTTCTACGTTGTTGCCATAAGCAGCGAGACTATTAAACTATCGATTATATCCTTCGGAAATATTTCAAGAGAAAGTTCTAAGAAAATAACTGAGACTACTAGCAAAACATACTTGGGCGTTGACAGTCGCTAGAAGAGAAAGCATGCCATATTCAGAACAGCGAGGAGAGATGGCGGGGATGTGACTTTCACAGCTCCATAGATCTGTCATTCTAAGAGTTGCTATGTCCCAGTTATTGCTACAGGCAGGTGAGCGGTCATTCTACACGAGAATGGTTGCACTCAGATGAAGGTGTTAGGAGAGTAACTACGACCGTACAGAGTCCTCTAGGACATATTCCTTATTAAGAAAGTGAAAGGGAAAGCATCAGACTTATAGAAAGCACGAGAATAGCTTATATCTTGATTCCCAATGTCTTGCAATCAGCATCACTGTCCATACTTGGGTGAACTCTTCAGTTGTCTCGGTTTTAGTGGCGGTGCCGTTCAAAGGCTGCTGCCACATTAACGAGAGACAGTGCCCTAGCTACATGCCACTGTGGAGGAATGCACAGAGCTGTATTATTGGTCGCTTTATTCTGCCGCTTTCTACTGTGGAAAGCTTCCGTATTCGCTAGTGTCTGCAACACAGAGCTGGGGGCAATGCTTTCACTGCCTCGTACTTGAAACCAGGAAGGGCGTTGCTGGATTCCAGTGCTTTCGCGATTTTCGGTTTTTATGTGGCTACAGGTAGCAAATCTGGAGATACTGTGTAACATTTCATATGCTTTCCGCCTTGCATCTCGGCTAGAAATTACATTCGTTAGTTTTTTAACAAAATTTGAAGTAATAAACTGCTCTACAAAACTTAAGGATAGATAGATAAAGTAACATAACATTTTAGCAACTGGGGTGGAAATGATTGGAAGACTGGGAGCATGCTGCTACCGGCCTCTTGATCGTGGACAGAAAGCTGGACGCTACGGAACACAACGTACTGGTCGTCGGGCAAGGAGACCACCCCAATGCAGCCGTTGCGTCACTGTTAAGTACAGCAGCAGCTGACCGCTGCAAAATGCAACAGACAAGAAGAGACCTACGTCAGACAGCAGGAGCAGTTGCAAGCACATTTAAAAGGAATGCACCGCTAGCGATGTTGAGACTGGTCCAACGAGTACTGGGGTCGCATGCCCTTCTCGGATGAAAGGAGACTCAGTATGAGTAGCGATTTATACGAAGAGAAGTGGGAACACTATCGAACGTGATTGCTTTGCTGGTTCAGGTGTTACGGTGTCTTTTGCTTGTGCCTTTGCCCCGCAGTTTTGACAGGGTCGGCATGGTTACGGTCGGATTTGACATGGTTAATTGAAGGGGTGGCCGAATGCCCTTCCTGAAGTCACCCCATAGCCCCCGCGACGGAATCAGTGTACCCAAGCTGTCTGTGTTTAGTGTAAACCATGAAATGTGTGTGAGTCATGTAACTGAGGCGCGACGTGGGGACCAGCCCGGTATTCACCTAGGGGGATGTGGAAAACCGCCTAAAAACCACATCCAGGCTGGCTGGTACATCGGCCCTTTTCGTTAATCCACCTGGCGGATTCGATACGGGGCCGGCGTGCCTAGCCGAGCCCAGAAAGCAGCGCATTAGCGCTCTCGGTTAACCTGGCGGGTGTTCAGGTGTTATGGTGTGGGGAGGCATAATGTTGCATGTGTGTGCTATCTTCCAGATCTTCGAACACTGTCAACGCTATTGCGATACTGTACACCTTCACGATATATCGAGTTTTCTGGGAGGCATTCGGCCTGCACTTCATTATCGTGGGTAACAATGCGCGACCGCATCGCTGATGATGATCATGATGTTTGGTTTGTGCAGGTCTCAACTGCGCAGTCGTCAGCGCCCGTACAAGTACCAGTCTTTACACAGTCCAATTTAGTCAATTTCACGAATGATGATGAAATGAGGAGGACAACACATACACCCAGTCCCCAGGCAGAGAAAAATCCCCAACCCGGCCGGGAATCGAACCCGGGACCTCGTGATCCCAAGGCAGCAACGCTAGCCATTACACCACGAGGTGCGACCGCATCAGACAGCGCGGGTAGAGGAGCTCTTGGAACGAGAAGATGTTCTGTGGTTGGACGGCCGTGCCCATTTCCCTGACTTAAATCCCGTCGAGAACATGTCGGCCCCATTGTTAAGACCTAGTGCGACACGTCCACATGCCTCAACGACCATCCAGCAGTTGTAAAACGCACCAGTGGAGGAATGGAACGCCCTACCAAAATGGCGCAAATGGCTCTGAGCACTTTGGGACTTAACATCTGAGCTCATCAGTCCCCTCGAACTTAGAACTACTTAAACCTAACTATCACAAGGACATCACACACATCCATGCCCGACTGAAGCACCTAGAACCCCTCGGCCACAATGGCTTGCATAGCCTACCAAAAGATCACCTTAGCTACCAACCTTGCAGCGAGGATGTTGTAGAGCATGCACTGCTGTCCTTGGTGACCATACATCATACAAAGGACCATGTCCAGCCTTGTGTAATGTCCAGGGGTCCATAAAAATCATGGCGATGTTAATGTAATCATTGACTTTTAGTAAAAGTGTCATCAAGTTCCATACAGCTATGTTAGTATTTCAGCCATGAACCTCAACCTGAAATAATGTTAGCCACAGATAAAAAAGGATGCTCATCACTGCCTAGGTTCTTACGTTTTCTCGTTTCCGCAGAGGAAAACGAATACTGTCAATTTTTTCCAGTTTCGCACTATCTGTCTTGACTGACAGTCTGGAGACAGTGGGCATGTAACAACAGTTATGTTCTACCTTTAGCAACAGTAGGCCTCTAAGTAAAAGGAAGACGTACGTCATTTTAATAACTTATTTATGCGGCGGATCTAGTGGATATAATAAAATAATAAGTTTTTACATGTCACGAGCTATGTTTACTGGAACAGACAGTGAAACGTGAGGGTAGCTGTCATTATTGCATGTACACATCATTGATCATAACAAAATTTCTGAGATACGAGCACAGCCGAGAGTAACACGTAGTTCCTGATAAATGCTTGCAATAATATCTTTGTGATCACATTTTAAAGTCCAAAAAATATTCTGTGCGATGAATGTCGTCAGTTGGGTGATGGGAGCGCCATGACTGTTTTGTTGCCTGCAATGGAGATGCAAAATAGACACCACCAACAGAAAAGATGTGTAGATTGTATAATGTGCAAAATGGTGGTTGAACTTTTCGAGCCGGCCGAAGTGGCCGTGCGGTTAAAGGCGCTGCAGTCTGGAACCGCAAGACCGCTACGGTCGCAGGTTCGAATCCTGCCTTGGGCATGGATGTTTGTGATGTCCTTGGGTTAGTTAGGTTTAACTAGTTCTAAGTTCTAGGGGACTAATGACCTCAGCAGTTGAGTCCCATAGTGCTCAGAGCCATTTTTTTTGAACTTTTCGAAGAACCTCGAAGTATTGCAGGCATATGGTTAGAAACAACTGACGCCATTGATATTACAGGCTGCATATCAGATAGTGGCGAAGACACTAAAGACCGTTATATTCCTGAAGAATCTGTGATTCATTGCCTCATTTGATTATTTCTGAAATAAAAGTCAGAAACTAAAATCATCGCTCTAGACAAAGATAAATCAGCGGTGTAATGGATGAATGAGAATGTCTGTTCCAGATACAAGGAACAAGATCGCTGGTTTTAGTGAACCTTGCGTGTACCTTGCAAATCAGTCAAATTATGTTATTTATTTATTTTCAAGAATCGACTGGGAACTTAACAACGAGAGTGAAAAGATCAATGTCTTGCACACAAAGTCTTCCAGTAGACACATCAGAGACTTAAAAAAATGGAAGAGGGAAACGTTACGTGTTTCCTGTGCTACGCTTTTGTTCCGTTTACCGTTTCGTGAAAAGAGATAGTCCTTATTCCTCCTTCTGTATTCTCAGTCAGTTCATGAAAATTCTGAATCATCATCAGCCGCATTTCGAACTGACAAAGACGTACATATACTGCACATTTCACCTGTTACGAAGAATGAACTTCTCACTCTTTTCAACCGTAGTGCATAGTTTCCGGTCGATTCCTAAAGACGGAGAAATTATCCGTCATTGTAATGCGTTTCACAGAACATTAACCTAGAAAAATATTACCGCCGTTTTCACTCCACCACCGTGTCAATACCCTAAAGCTGCAGTTGTTAGAACTCTACCTTTTGCTCTCCTCGCCTTCAAAATCTGTTTAACAATACAGAATACTCCTCAAAAAATACCGATGTTAGGCAGAAATCATACATAACTACGAGGGCTATTCGGAAATATAAATCACAGTGAAAATCAAACATGCTTTATTTGCAACACTTTAGCTACACCGTTAAGCTACGTCTCTACATAATCGTCGCTCCGACTGAGAATTTGTCGTAGCATTGTACCAACTTCCCTACACCCTCGTCATAGAAGGCAGCCGCCTGTGCTTTCTGTTAATTCTCTACGCTGATCTGCAGCTCGTTGCCTTTGCCAAAATGTTGTGTTCATAGCCAGCGATTCATGTGAGCAGAGATGAAAATCAGAGGGAGCCAAGTTCGGGCTGTATGATGGGTGACCAAGCACTTTCCACCGGAAACGGTGCAGGGGCATCCTCATTGTCATTGAAGAAGGAAATGCATGACAGTTACGTTGTGCAGGCTGTATGAAATCAGGCGAAATCTCTCGCAGTCACTCCTACTATTTTCTAGGCATCTTTACGTGCTCACTGAGCGCCCATAACAGAAAAGAGCGACGTGATGCAATCGATGGGCATACTACAGACACTGTCCAATACGTCTATGCAAAGCTTAGCCGGATTTGCACTGTGGTTTCCTTTTCGCGACGAATCGGACCTTACTTTATGAATAGTCCTCGTAGAACCCAGTTTTCTATAAAACGTCAGCGACTCCCTGCTAAGGGAAAGGCTGTCAAATGCTGTCATTACTTTATATTCATGGTACACATAAAGTATGTCTGGACGTTGGGCTAATATTTAAAATTCTTGAAATAGTTAGAAGAAATAGAATTAATGTAGATGTGTAGGAAATTTCATATTTATGTACGTATTATCCATGCATATCTTGAAAGAAAGCTACGGATAAAAATGTTGCATTTCTATACGTGTTCGGTGTGTAGTTACCTTTCAGTCGCTCTGAGTTTGTTAATCAGAGCTCGCATTGTATAACCAATGGAAGCCATGACAAGAGAGAGGCGTATCGGTGACTTGAGAATTCAGAGCCGTACACCAGGCAGTTTCAAGCGCAGAAACCATGCGGATAAGTCACACTTCATAAATTCTTTCACTGACATACAGTTGACGTCGGCAGCTAAGATTTCGCATATGGAACTTTATCGAAGTCTGACCATTCTATTGTGAGTTAAATTCGAAACTTGTCAACAGTGTCTCATGGAGTAATGGCATCAGACACTGTATACAGTTATCTATCTGTAGCATGGCCACTTAGGCTAGACGTTTCTCTTAATGCTATTCAAGAGGGACGCAGTTTTGGTGTCACTGCATCACTTCTTTCCCATTGTCATCAGAAACGCCAACCCAGCAGTATAGGTACACTGAACTGTTAGCACTTGAAACACTTTGCGGCGGTATGGTCATTATCTTGAGTTACTCGCTACGGCACTGCATGTTGTGCCCAGGGAGGCTGAATGAGTGGACAGACTCATAGGATTAGTACTCAGGCAGTTGCTCAACACACTGATCAGTGTTCAGCTGTACAGCTGTCACGTTAGTTGGAGTTGATGTGATGTGCTGCAGGCGATCAGTAAAGGTGCCCTACGTGTATGAACAAAGGCTGATGACATAAATCGTTTGCCAAATCGCTATTTTCTTTGCATTTCCTTGTAGCCTCTGCGGTATAAACTTTGTTTCGCTGTTGGGCGTTAGTGTTTAGAATGGTGAAACAGCTGTTGTGTTCCTAGTGATACAAGCTAGCTCTTCACGCGTCGTTCGTGCTCCAAAAGGATGCGATACGCGGCTCGCCAGTCAGTTGTTTTTCTGTAGTATCGCAGGCTGCGACATCTGGCTGGCTATCAATATCTGGGGTGAAACGAATGGAAAGGAAACGGGATGGGGAAGCGGTAGTATGGAAATTGTGACTTCCAGTCTCACAGGTCAGTGCGATAATGCAACGACGAGAGTTGAAAATTTGTGCCGGCCAGGACTCGATCCCAGATGCTCTGCTTCTGTAGAACGGTTGCCTTAACCGGATCGGCCTTCGGAACACAATTACCGGCCGACCCGCATTCCCAGTTTCCCGCTCGCCATACCGCGACACCCCCTGCCCATTAACCTGCTACTCGCAGAGTTCTGATTCCTATAGGAGTTCAGACATTGGTAGTGCATCCGCACTGAAACTGTTTCATCAAACAGCCATCGCGCCCATTGAATTATAGATACTAATATCGCCTGCTGTCGAAACTCGACCATCTGCGTCAGTGGACCTGATCTGTGACACCAAAAGCCCTTTATCTTTTAACGTTTGAAATTTTAGCCGCAGAACGTGGCGAATGATGCATTGTAGCTATGTTATTCTTGAAACAATTCTTGTATTTCTCTTTAATTGTTCGAAGAACACGATCGTGTGAAACCCAGCTCGCGCTATTCGTCCACGAGACTCAGAGGGCCAGAGACACGGGTTCCCAGCTAGATGCCGTGTTTCTTGACTTCCGCAAGGCGTTCGATACAGTTCCCCACAGTCGTTTAATGAACGAAGTAAGAGCATATGGACTATCAGACCAATTGTGTGATTGGATTGAAGAGTTCCTAGATAACAGAACGCTTCACGTCAATCTCAATGGAGAGAAGTCGCCCGAAGTAAGAGTGATTTCAGGTGTGCCGTAGGGGAGTGTTGTAGGACCGTTGCTATTCACAATAGACATAAATGACCTTGTGGATGACATCGGAAGTTCACTGAGGCTTTTTGCAGATGATGCTGTGGTATATCGAGAGGTTGTAACAATAGAAAATTGTACTGAAATGCAGGAGGATCTGCAACGAATTGACGCATGGTGCAGGGAATGGCAATTGAATCTCAATGCAGACAAGTGTAATGTGCTGCGAATACATAGAAAGATAGATTCCTTATGATTTAGCTACAAAATAGCAGGTAAGCAACTGGAAGCAGTTAATTTCATAAATTATCTGGGAGTAGGCATTAGGAATGATTTAAAATGGAATGGTCATATAAAGTTGAGCGTTGGTAAAGCAGGTGCCAGACTGAGATTCATTGGAAGAATCCTAAGGAAATGCAATCCGAAAACAAAGGAAGTAGGTTACAGTACACTTGTTCACCCACTGCTTGAATATTGCTCACCAGTGTGGGATCCGTACCAGATAGAGTTGGTAGAAGAGATAGAGAAGATCCAACGGAGAGCAGCGCGCTTCGTTACAGGATCATTTATTAATCGCGAAAGCGTTACGGAGATGATGGATAAACTACAGAGGAAGACTCTGCAGGAGGGACGCTCAGTAGCTAGGTACGGACTTTTGTTAAAGTTTCGAGAACATACCTTCACCGAGGAGTCAAGCAGTACATTGCTCCCTCCTACGTATATTTCGCGAAGGGACCATGAGGATAAAATCAGAGAGGTTAGAGCCCACACAGAGGCATACCGACAATCTTTCTTTCCACGAACAATACGAGACTGGAATAAAAGGGAGAACCGATAGAGGTACTCAAAGTGCCTTCCGCCACACACCGTCGGGTGGCTTGCGGAGTATGGATGTAGATGTAGATCATTTGGAGGCAAATTAACTTTTCGCTTATGACAACACAAAGTTAATGCCGTTCTATAGTGTAAAGTCACCTCAGAATCGAAATGATTTGCATTAGAAAATCTGCACTGTAAATTCATCAAACTGAAACTACAATTCTCAGAATTATTCGGAATTGTGTTCTGTGCACATTGAAATGCATCTTTTAGAACGACAATAGAATTATCGTTATCAGCATCTGCATTGTTGCTGTTACTTTGTCTACACAAAAGTTGTGTCTTTCTAGCTCTTCGTCTTTCATTCCGACCCGTTAACGTTCTTCTTTGAGACATAGCCTAAAACAAATATAGTTTCCTTGTAATAAGTGAGGTTGTAGCTAAACAAATTGAAGATACTGAAAATTAGCGACTGAGGGAAACCAACACAGAGTTAGTTCCGTTTACTCTTAGACCAAAATAAGTGAAAAAACGACGCCCGTAAACGACATTTGTTGTCCTCAATGGCTTTGCTACTACGTTTCTTTCTCCACTGTCGACGTCAACGAAGTAGAACTTGAGCGTTGTAGCTGTCCAGCATGCGTGTGTTACTGCAGATGAACAATTTTAACATTTCAACTTGAACATTTGTAGAATGCAACTTCACGAAACGTTATTACTTTCGTGTGTCGTTTCTACCATATGCGTGGTAGGAGTCAGTAGAAATGTTAGAGACAAACGAAAACTTTTCTTATGTGTGTGTCTACTTCCTTTCACCCCCGCTAATGGCTATGTATACACATGACTTTTTATTTTGTGCACATCTAGGGCAAAGTTCATTTCGATTATGTAAGTTTCATTGGCCTCCTTGTATGATTAATCTTAAAAATCGGTACTTCACTTTTCGATGCTCGCGTATTAGTATTAGGATCGTTAAATAAAACAGGCGCATTATCGTTATGAATGTTTACATTGCTATTAGTTTCTCTACCCAAAAACTGTTGTGTCTAGCTCTGCGTCTTTTACTCTGACCCATTGACATTCTCCTTCCAGGCGTGCTATACAACAAATATAGTGTTCGCAAAATGAGGGAAGTAGCAAGTCGTAGTTCTTCAAAATGAAGAAATTAAAAATTAGGGACTTACTTCAAATTTTCTGGCAATGGCAGCAAATGACCACACAGTTACCCTTACAGAAAAGTAAGCGAAATAACAACGCCAATATACAACGTTATTGACGGAATTGTTACTGCGATATGTTGATTTTCACTGCTGACAACATTATCGACCTAGCAGTTTTCACATTGTAGCTGCCCGGTATGCATGTTTTACTGCAAATGACCATGTAAACATGAAAGCCCCTAGAATGTGATGTCACGAAATGTTGTTAATTTTTACTACAGCACATAATCGGTGTGCACGGTAGACGTTGGTAGCTCTTCAATTTTCAATGTTCACGTACTGGAGATTTTAATGCGTGATAGTGTAACATCTGTGTTATGAATTTGAAAGCTTCTACTTCCTTTTACCACTGTTCGCGGCTACATAAACACATTATTTTTTCTTTGTGCACATCTATGGCAAAGTACCTTTCGATTTGTATAAAGGTCATTGGCCTTGTACAATTAAAAATCGGTACTTCGATTTTAGTGTTCACGTATTAATATTATGATAAATGGTGTCTGCTCTGTCAGACACATTCGAGAGAACAGACTTCACCAATATCTGTAAGCCTGGCTGACTGCAGCAATTATCTATAAACCGCTAAGTTGCTTGGTGTGTCTCGTGGAACTTACGGAATCTGATCTGCGGGGTACAAACATGGTAATCACCGCGAAATTGTCAGTATGAGATAGAGTGGTCGCAGCGGGAACCCACTCTGGCGATAGTTTTCGTATTGCACGGACGATGTTGAAGACCTGCTGTTTCATGTATTTCGGTGAGGTAGCTGCATGCTGTTGACTTAATCTGTTTTCTCCATGTATGTATCACTTTCGTTTCTTGCAGATCGTATTGCTTTCGAGTCGTGTTTATACAGAGCGCATTCTCATGTAGTGTATTTGTTCAAATGGTAATGCAAATCAGCATTTCTTTGTGGCCGACTGGGAACCATGCTCCAAGTAGATATAGACTTCAGTTTAAGACGTGCGTGAGCGCTGGTGGCATTCAACTTCTCCCTCTCTCACTCAAGTGAAAGTAGGAAGAACACTTTCATTGTATTATTTTTTGCTCTCATTAAATAGCTACACAGATTATGATTTTGTGTGGGACTTGAGACGAACTGTAACCGCTCAGAGGGACTGTCTATCCTGTAATTAATCTCTTTCAATGTTAGAATATCTTTCTACAACTGCTGTCATCTTTTAACGGTTTTAAAAGATTTCCGCTGTGTGAACATACAACCACATAGCTTTACATATTAGCACCACTACTGGATTTTCTCATGGTACGTGTTCCCACCTAACAGCTCTCCTTCAATAACAAAAAATGCAATTTCCTTGGTTCACAATCCACTCTTCAGCTGTCTTTCGTCGTATTTAGAGCTACCATGTAAGACTACGTGATGTTATTTGTTGATATACGCAGTCAGGAGTGGCTCATCATCATATCAGTCGCACTACATAAATTTCGTCATTATCAGCAGGACGTGAACTAGTTGTTAGCGTCGCTGCCTCTAGATCGGTAGGTCCTGGTTCGTTTACCGACGCGATAACAATGGTGATGTTATTAATCACAGTGCCACTAAAGCAGAGTTACTAAAGACGATTTTCCTAAATTCCTTCACAAAAGAAGACGACGTAAATATTCCAGAATTCGAATCAATAACAACTGCCAAGTGGAGTAACTTACAAGTAGATATCCTCGGTGTAACGAAGCAGCTTAAAAGACAAGAAAGGCAAGGATTCCGGTCCAGACTGCAACCAGTCAGGTTCCTTTCAGAGTACGCCGACATAATAGCTCCACACTTGACAATTATACGAACCGCTCGCTCGTAGAAAAACCAGTACTCAGAGATTGGAAAGGTGCACAAATCACACCAAAACCCAACAAAAAGGAAACAGGAGTAATCCGACGAATTACGTATAGACCCATAACAATAACGTCGTTTTGCAGTAGGATTTTTGAAAATACAGTGTGCTCGAACATTATGATTCACCTAGAAGAAAACAATTTATTGAGAAGCAGCCAACACGGATTCAGAAAATATCACTTTCGTGAAACACAACTAGCTCTTTATTCTCACGAAGTAATGATGCTATCGACAGGAGATGTCAAATTTGTTCCATATTTTTAGATTTCCAGAAGGATTTTGGCACTGTTTCTCACAAGCGACTCCTAATTAAATTGTGTGCCTGTGGGTCATCAACTTAGTTGTGGGCCTGGATTTGTGATTTCCTCTCAGAAAGGTCACAGTTCGTAACAACTCATGGAAAGTCATCGAGTAGAAGACATGTAATATCTGGTGTTCCCCAAGGAAGTGTTACAGGCCCTCTGGTGTTCTTGACCTACATCAACGATTTACGAGATAATCTGAGCAATCGTATTAGATTGTTTTGAGATGACTGTCATTTTCCGTCATGTAAAGTCATCAGATGATCAAAACAATGGGAAAATGATTTAGACAACACATTTGTATGACGCAAAAATAGGAAGTTGACTTTAAATCATGAGAAGTCCGAAGTCACCCCATGAGCATTAAAAAGAATCCGCTGAATTTCACTTACACGATAAATCTCACAACTCTAAAGGCTCTAAACTCAACTAATGCTACATAATTAGGGACTGAGATTTACAATAACTTAAATTGGAACTATTAATTCTATAGTGTTGTGCTGAAAGCAAACCAAAGACTCAGATTTATTGACAGAACACTTAGATAACGTAACAGGTTTACTAAACAGATTGCTTACACTACGCTTGTCCGCCATCTTCTAGAATATTGCTGTGCGGTGTGGGATTCGCATCAGACAGGATCGACGGAAGACATCGAAAAAGATCAAAGAAGGGCAGCTCGTGTTGTAATATCACGAAATAGGGGAGAGAGTGCCACGTGTATGATACACAAACTGTAGCATCATCATTAAAGCAAAGGCGTTCTTTGCTGCGGCTGCGGCTGGACTTTCTCCTCAGAGTGTGAAAATATTTTGTTGACGCCCACCTACATAGCGAGGAATGATCATCATAATAAAATAAGAGAAATCAGAGCATGCACGTCTCAACGTTACAGAAAATGAGATCTGGTCATATGAGTTACATACTACAAACTTCAACTCCTCTCTAACCAACCAGGCGCACAGCCTTGACAACTAAAAGAAAGTGAAGTACAGTATTTAAACCGTTTAAGTGACTTTTTAAATCAACAAGAAAAGCTAAGTCACAAATCCAGATCTTTTCTTGCAACTCAGGAACTGGTTGATTTTAATTAGTCATTAATAATTCTACTTCGTCTCTCAATTGAAAGAATAGATCGAACACCTTACCCCCTCTCAAAGAGCGCACATTACAATCATACAGATCGCCATACTGACTGTGACATTCTTCAAGAAAAGTTTTAAACATTCTATGTGTAAGGGCTCTTGACCGAACGGAATTTATAATTTGTACTATGGTATTCATACCATTTTTAACTTTAATGTACTTGGCGCAAAGAATCTCTTGGTGGAAAATGCAATGGACTGCAATGAGATGATTTGTTCCACCAGTAACACGTTTCGTATGTTCTTCCATTTGTGTCATTAATCCAACACTTACACCTACCAAAGACCGAGCCTCCGAGCCTCATCTGTCGCGACAGGAACAAGCTTATTCCAACCTAGGCCATCGTTTTCAACAGCGCTTTCAACACCTTTGAAAATGTCCAACCCCATGGTGGTGCCCGTAAGGGATGCAAAATCCTACAATTTCTCTGTGACGTTCAACTTGCCATCGACGCCCCTAATGAAAATAGACAACTGCACAGTATCTGATATGTCACGATTCTCATCCACAGCTAGATAATAATGTACAAGCCTACGTGCCATAACACCTAGTTTCTCTTGGACATTTGCACCCATTTACTGAATTCGTCGCTTAATAGTCTTAGGAGACGAACTTACTCTTTGAAAGTCTTCTACCAAATGTGGACACATTTCTTCAGCAGCCATCATAACAATTTCTTTCGTAAAGTTTCCTTTAGTGAAAGTCCTTACATTCCTGGCTGGAAATATGAAGAGCAATTGTATAGCTCAGACGGACAGACGCTTCACTAATTTGATAGCCCTCCGCATCAGCAGGTTCCCTTAATTCCGATATTACTGCATCACGTTTTTCTTCTTGATATTCATTTGCGTGGTGCACAGAACAGTGACGTTGTATATTACATTTCTTAATAGTCCGTACTTCTTTTTTACTTATTAAACACTTTACAACTTCACCGCATACAACAAACAGAATAAGACTCTCCCACAGGGACGGAAACCTGGCTGCTCAAGTTGTACTTGTGCTCTCCACGTTATTGTCATCGAGAGCGCTACAGCTAACTGTTCCATTCTCACAGCGCCGTTTCCCTAGGCAACATTGCAGTACACAGCTCTCGCCTGACGTCACACGAACTTTTCAGGCCTGCTCTTCGTTCCGACACGTAACACCGCCTGCAGCTGTAGTCCTCTGTACCAGAAGAACGTCGTTGGCGTATGTGGCGTACTTTTTCCTCGTATGCAGCCGGCCGTTGTGACCGAGCGGTTCTAGGCGCTTCAGTCCGGAGCCGCGCTGCTGCTGCGGTCGCAGGTTCGAATCCTGCCTCGGGCATGGATGTGTGTGATGTCCTTAGGTTAGTTAGGTTTAAGTAGTTCTAAGTCTAGGGGACTGATGACCTCAGATGTTAAGTCCCATAGTGCTCAGAGCCATCTCAACCTCGTATGCATCTGTCGAGTGTTGTCAACACGAACCGGGAAGTCTCTGTGCGATTGCTTGTCTGACGTCCACGTGCAGCTGTCAGTTACGAATATCTGAGGTTGCTGTTAGTAAGTAACCAAACAACTGGCCAAAAGAAAAGTGAGAGAGGAATTTTCAGCTGCAGATTATGTGTATCTTCTGCATCCAAGTTACAGTATTATATCGAAAACTCACCTGTATAGAGACTGATTCACCTAAATTGTTCACCTCAGACGTTTCCCGAATAGTTTAAGATATCGTAGTTCTGTTTCCACCTAGATAAACTGTGAAAATGTCCTCATTAAACGACATACAATCTGTTTTCATAGTTCAATCTCTATGCATAAAAGGAAATGTCCTGATGATTGACTCATCGTCGCCCGAACCAAACCGCTAAGGATGGAAACTTGACGCAGTAGGCGTCGTTTAAGAAGGTATTATCGAAATTCCACCCCTAAGACGTGAAGTGGGAGATGAATTATTTTTTTAAAATATGTCGCAATAAGGCAAATTTGAAGCTAGAGCTACGAAAACTAGTATTTTGTTTCTCGTTCAGAAATAAAGAAATATGTGTTTCAGTATTTTTTGTAAATTCAACCACAAAGGGAGTAAAGAAGCGGGTGAAAGTTTATTTTGAAAAGAAACCATTATTAAAGCAGTACTAAAGCATTTTTACAGTTAAATCAATGAAAAATGATATTTGATTTCTCGGTTAGAAATAAAAAAGGCACATGTTTCAGGATTTTGGAAATTCATTCCTTAAGGGAGTGAAATAGGGGACGAAAATTTTTATGTGAATATTTCGCAGAAGTACATTCGGAAAAGACTATGCTTCTGTGGCCTTCAGTAACATGGAAAGTTTAGACGCTGTTGGAATGTGAACAATGTAAAAATTCGATTAAAGGAAAACCAAACAAATATCTGTGCAGACCATACAGGCTACGCGAGTGAAGCAGCGGCGCTGAGTTAATTACTTATGTTTTCAGGATGGTCACCACTGAATCACCGCTAAGTAATTAGAAAACGAAACTGGAAGCTTCTGTTGTTGTTCCGAACTCATGCGCAAGCTGTTGGAACGCTCCAGATTGGCGCATGTAAGACAGTCTGTTTACGAAAAAGTTCAAAAAATGGCTCTAACCACTATGGGAGTGAACATCTGAGGTCATCAGTTCCTTAGAACTACTTAAACCTAACTAACCTAAGGACATCACACACATCCATGCCCGAGGCAGTATTCGAACCTGCGACCGTAGCAGCAGCGCGGTTCCGGACTACGATAGTCTAATAGTAGAGAAAATGTAATTTAAAACCGACACTAATCATACTTGGCTAAATGCAGCTAGACTGACACACCAACTGGAAGGCATGGATGATTCAGCAGTTAACACCAGTAAGAGGTCTCCATTCTATCTCCCAGAGCCTTGAAACAAAGGTGGCCATCCAAATTTGAACAGATTTGTTAAACAGGGAGTAGAGGTACACTTAGGGTCATTACACACACTGACACTGCGAAATTACTTCAGCAGTGGCAACAAAAACGAAATCACCAAAGAATGTGGTCATACACATTTCCTTAAAATTCCATTTAGGGCTGTATTATCAAGTATTCGACACACCCATTTCTGGACAGACAGAGTAAATTCCCTTAATAACATTGCACATGCTGAAATAATACGATATTTTAAGTACGCGTGGTTCACCGGAACTTGTGTATCTACTTCATCTTCGAGTTTATCCTAGTGAAGAAAGTTCTGCAATGTGAAATCAGGCGAAATATTCTCTTTTCTGCTCATCCGACGTGAGACATTTCCTTATTTGGGATTGAAATCACGAAATTCCGCGCAAGACAGCAGTCGGTTGCTTGTTCAGAACCTACTGTTGAGTTCTACAAATTGTAAGCTACGAACAGTGCGCTCAGCCATCTCGCCTGGCTGGCTGCTTACTTGCCGCACTGCCACGTCACAAAATCACGTGGGAATGAGGAAGAGAGGGAAACTGCGAATGCGCCCCATGTAAATGGCGACGCAGTAACAATTCGTACGACTTAGTTTTATATTTCCTACTCCTACACAACATAGATCATAAACAAAACAAATTTTTAGCATTATTTAATTATTGTTTGGCGCACTGAAGACACAATATAATTTTCTTCTGGTACAAACTATCGGCATACGGACGGAGACATACCGTTTCACAGATTTTTGCGCTCAGGTTGTGAAGTAATCATGGCTTACTCAGTTGCATAATCAAAAAAAGATTTCCAAACTCAGATCTTGATAGACATATTTTACGACCTTTGCAACCTCATTATGGAGTCGTGGAAACTCTTCTAGAGGAAAAAAATATAGACCTCCTGGACGGTGGTGCCGTAAAAGAATTTGTCTTTTAAGCAGGAATTACACTGCAGATCAATGTTCTATTTGCACGTGCACAAGGCGCTTTCAGCTAAGTGGCAAGCGGTATGGAAAACAGCTCTAAAATGGATGTAACATTAGCAGTGTCCTCTACATGTTTAGAAAACTTTCCTTGTAATTCTTTCAAGGCCACAACGAATTCTTCAATACTTCCATTTTCCTTAACGCCGGTGTTTTCTGACAGGATTTGTCGCTTTCACAATGCTATTTTCTTTTTCAGTGCATTCGCATCAAATCAGAAATTTAGCGATCAGAAACAAAGTGCGAAAATTTTGTTTTTCTGTATACAGAATCTGCTACATACCATCGAACGAACTTGCAGATGACATGATGTTCGCTAAGTAAAAACGACAACAAAGAAATAAAATCACGAAGAAAATATGTCGCAAACAGCGACAATAATTCTCAAAAACATGCTGTAACATACTATAAATAAGATTAGGAAACATCCACTGATGATGGTGAAATTTGTCACCGAAACTAGTTTGTGAGAATTAAAGAAGTAAACGAATAACAAGGTGTTTTGCATCAAGGCGGACTCAGTTTCTGATATTGCTGTTTTTGGATTATACGTCGTCTACCGAGGACTTTCTCACAAGTCGTCATTCATTTCGATATTTTAAACGGTTCCAGAAATATCAGAGGTGAAAACCTTAGCTGAATCACCCAATAAAGAGGGTGTTTCACTGTTGTAGGTACAAAGGAGAGGGGGCGAGTAGAGCGCAACGAAACAAATAATCCACACGTAAGTCCAGAAACCAAAGGTTTCCTCGATACGATGTATTTCGACGAAGTACATGAACACCTTACAGCAGAGTCCCCGTGGATACAAACTGCAGATATGCACTTGAGGACACATACATTACCAAATGCGTTCCACATGGCCATTGTTCATGTGAAAGCAGGCTACAGCACATCTCCTCATTGATACCTGCACACGTTCAAAAATCTCAAGTGTGATTCAAATGCTTTGACAACACCCACTAAACGGTCTCGGAGTTTGCCGACAATATCAACAGGGCTGGACACATCGAAGCTTTTAAATATATCCATACATAAAAAAATCACCGATTTCTAGTCGGGGAACTTGGAAGGCCATGGTTTTGGCGATCCACGAATGATACACTTGTTGTCGAAGGTTTGTGCTACGTATTCCCTAACATCCAGGTGAAAGTGTGCCGGTGCTTCATTTTGCATGTACCACAAGTGGGTCTTTTCACCATAAAGAACACCGTTAACAGTATTGTGACATTGCTATGGGTGCTCTTTTTATTAGGGTTATTTGCTTGTTCGATTGTCCTCTTCTCGCGTCTTTCCTTTGTCCCTGTAACAGTCAAACGCCCAATGTATTTTACTCCTAATTTAACAATAATGTTATTTTAAAACTCTTCCACTGGTTCACGTTTGCATACAAAAACAACAAAATCGGACTGCAGGTCCGCCTTGATTAGAACACTTTGGTTATCTATTTATTTATTCCCAAACTAATTTCAGTGATAAACATCGCCATCGTCAGTGGATTCTTTGATTCTAAAACGTACAAAAATAGCATACTTATAAAACATTATTACATCTATACTGTTTGGTTCCAAATGCTGTTTTCTCCGAATAATTTCATAATACTTTATTCACCATGCGTCCCAACATAGTTTCAGGATCGTTGCCGCTGTTTCCAGCATATTTTCCGCGTTTCTTTTTTTTGTGCTATTTCTTCTCAGCATACATTATGTCTTCTGCATCTGTATGAGTGGCTGTTAGTAAACAAATACGTAGGACAAACAAACAAGAATTTCCGAACAAGATACATAGACCACATGACAGCTCTAAAGAGTGACAGCACACATTCCACTTTCGCAGAACACATAATGAACAAAAACCACAACCACACTAAAATCGAAGGTGATCTACACATCGTGAAACACAATTTACACCGAAAACTAACAATAGAAGGAAATTTTTACATTCAAAAGGCTATAGTTGAAGAGAAAAATGTAATAAACGAAAACACAACATTTTGCTACAACACACCCTTTACTATTCTAAGAGAACTGACACAGGACACAGAACAGGAAGACACACACACACACACACACACACACACACACACACACACAAAACGACACAAAATCACTTCCCCATCACACAAGAAGACATAAATAAGGAACAGAAGTCGTCAGAACTCCTGCTACAATTCTCATAACCTTCTGCCAATATGCGATACATTTCTTGCGACACACGCGAACACCAAGATGGCGTAATGTTTTGGATTACTAACAATGTGCGAAAGTTATGTGTTTGAAAGTAGCTGCAAGCTGTCCAGCGAACGTGACTACATCGCAAACTACAACAAAATAGTACACACCAAAACGGTATCAACAACACAACCGCAATCTAGTTGTATAACGCTGACATACGTAAGTTCACGACTTTGTATTTGTTTACTAGCAGCCACTCACTCATACAGTTACAGAGGACATGATGTATGTCGAGAAAAAACGACACCAAAAAACGCAGAAAATATGCTGGAAACGGCGGCAACAGCCGTGAAACCGTGCTGTGGAAAATTTGGAAATTTGTCGTAAGGTCTTATGGGACCAAACTGCTGAGGTCATCCGTCCCTAAGCTTGCACACTATTTAATCTAACTCAAACTAACTTACGCTAAGGACGGCACACAAACCCAAGCCCGAGGGAAGACTCAACTTCTGACGGGGCGAGCCGCGTGAACCGTGACAAGACGACTCATACCATGTTGTGACGTAGAGTAAATAAAGCATTATGAAATTATTCACAGAAAATGATATTTGGAAGTAAACAGTACACATGTGATAACGTTTTACATTGTTTTACAAGTATGCTGTTTCTGCATGTTTTAGAATCAAAGATATTTATCTCTGAAACGAGTTTGGGATTAAATAAATAAATAACAAAAGTGTTTTACGTCAAAGTCGACCCACAATCCCATATTGTTATTTTTATAAGTTTACGTTGGTTTGCCGTATCTATCTGAAGACAGTACGCGTGTAGCACGTTCCAAATGACGTTTTGCATTGTTATTGTTATTTATACGTTCCACGACGCTTGCCGGTTTAATCTGAGTCATAGAAATGCTTGCGCATGTACTATCCTTGAGGGTCTGTTAAATTATTCTAACACTACTGCTACATGCTACACAAATCAGACGAGTCCGCGACCTCTCAGGTGTGTTAGGCTAGAAACGAAACGACCTCTTCCAAGCAGAAGATGGATGACTGCGGAAATGATAATCATGATATTCGACATTACTCTAATGATGCTGTGCTGTTGTGCGTGTCACTTTTCGTGAAGGCATGGATGAGACGTACACTCCAACCGAAGTCACATTTAATTCGCCCTGACACGGTGACCTGTTTCTCATCGCGAAGTACGCCACACGTTGTGTCCGTCGTAGATGCTGCACTTTCAGAAACGACCTGCTACATCTCACGGAATGCGATCCTTGCCGTGATTTGGCACCTCAGCGCTCTCCAGCGGCATTTCCCGGATGGTAATTTGGCAAGTTGTGGTAAGGTCTTATGGGACCAAACTGCTGAGGTCATCGGTCCCTAAGCTTACACAATACTTAACCTAACTTAAACTAATATACGCTAAGGACAACATACACACCCATACCCGAGGGAGGACTCGAACATCCAACGGAAAGAGGCGCGCGGATCGGGCAAGACGCCTCGGACCGCCCGGCTACCCCGCGCGGCTGTTCCCAGATGTATATGGTGCTCAAATCACATGGTATCTTTACGAAAGTGGACACGCGCAAAATGGCTGGCGTTTGGTCTGTAGCGATTGTCGAAGAAGAGTGGGGTAAATCGCAAAGAAGAATCTGGACTCGTCTATGGCTTGAAGAGCGAATTACTGGTAGAGGAACACTATATAATGCTGCGCGACGATTTGAGATCCGTACTAGTAGAAGTTATTCGTTAACTCAAATGAATTTTCCTCCCATTTTCGTTTATAAATTGGATATAGTTAACGTATAGTGTCTCATGTCAGTCTACGCTTGCATGATATCCATATTATTGATGTTTTGTGGACTGTACCTGCTCTGCAGTAACGAACTTTGTCACGTAGATTTCAAGATGGGAATTCGTAATTTCATTTGAATGGAAGAGAACATTTTTCCGAAGCTGCTTACCATCACTGAAAAAGATGTTTACCAGCAAAATATAAACATGAGGCAGACCATAAAACCGCCAGACACGTATACATATTTACACCAACTTTCATAACAGCAAAAACTTCCAGTGTGTATCTTGTGTTCACATCCTAACACAGACTGGCCTTCGCCTTAAGATTTGTAGCCACTGGCTATGTAAAAAGAATTGCATAAAATATACTAGTTAGAATAAAAAAATGGACTTTTGTAGCTAATACCTCTATTAAGGAAATAAGAAATATCCAGAATTTTCGAGAAAACTAAAGATGAGAAAAGAAGAAATTGAGAGGACGTGGAGCGAACCCGCTGCGGTTCTCTTTGCAGCCCACAATGCTGCAACCAAGTTATGGCTTTGGTACAGCAGTCGCACCTCTCTGTATGGTATAAACTGCGTAAAGGCTGTATCGACAAATGTCACTGTTTGATATTTAAGTATGACGGATAGTACCAAAACGACGCGCTTTTGATAGATCATTATTGTACCGTAGCAGTGAAGCGGTATTCTTCATAACACACAAGTTACAACACTAAGAGCATAACATACGGAAAGCCTTTGACTACCATTATGTAGTTTCCTGCCATTTTATTATAACAAATCGTATCTAAAACGATGCGTTTCTTAGAGATCCTCAATTTTCTGATGCTTTAAAACAGTTTACGTTCATACCACGGACTCAGCAAACACAGAGTTTATCTCCACACAATAAGGCGTCTCGTATGTTCTGATTGTGATGTAAAAACGATGTCGCATCTCGTTGTCCGCGTTTCTCCCCACGGGGCACAAATCTGACATGCCAGATTTTTCATTTTACGCTTCACAGCATAGTGGAATGTGAAATTCCACACTGTGACGTCACCAGCTCCTCATCCACATGCATTTTCACGTTCCGTGAGAGCACCGCTTTAGGGCTCTACTCGTACTGAAATAGTCACGTGCCGGTGCATACTTCTCTGTTTGACAGGAACAGGGTGAGTCATTAAGTTTTACCTATCGCCTCGAAAAATACAAGCTGCAATAGTGTTAGCCCTTTCCTATAAATTCAACCCTTATTTTGTCACATTTTCGCAACTACGCATGACATGGCGAAGATCTTGCTTGTAGAAGTCTGTATTTTGGCTGCTCAGTAAACATTCGATCTCGAAAATCACCTTGTCGTCAGTCTGGAAATATCTCCCACGCACCTGATCCTATATCCGAAAAAAAGGGGAGTACAGCGTTGAGACAAAATTTGATAACCCAAAAAAGCAAAAGCACCTCTATGGACACCTTTTGGCGGCACTTCGGCTTGATAGCTTCCCATAATCTCCTCATAATATTTCAGTAATATTCTCTCGCGATGGTTTGCCCCTTACCAGTATAAGCTGTTCCCACCACACCATGGCAGTCCCAAGAAACATTCAGCATCGCCTTACTGGTCGGTGGTTTGGCTTTCACTGTTACAGGCGGTACTGAATCCACGTACACTCCTGGAAATTGAAATAAGAACACCGTGAATTCATTGTCCCAGGAAGGGGAAACTTTATTGACACATTCCTGGGGTCAGATACATCACATGATCACACTGACAGAACCACAGGCACATAGACACAGGCAACAGAGCATGCACAATGTCGGCACTAGTACAGTGTATATCCACCTTTCGCAGCAATGCAGGCTGCTATTCTCCCATGGAGACGATCGTAGAGATGCTGGATGTAGTCCTGTGGAACGGCTTGCCATGCCATTTCCACCTGGCGCCTCAGTTGGACCAGCGTTCGTGCTGGACGTGCAGACCGCGTGAGACGACGCTTCATCCCGTCCCAAACATGCTCAATGGGGGACAGATCCGGAGATCTTGCTGGCCAGGGTAGTTGACTTACACCTTCTAGAGCACGTTGGGTGGCACGGGATACATGCGGACGTGCATTGTCCTGTTGGAACAGCAAGTTCCCTTGCCGGTCTAGGAATGGTAGAACGATGGGTTCGATGACGGTTTGGATGTACCGTGCACTATTCAGTGTCCCCTCGACGATCACCAGTGGTGTACGGCCAGTGTAGGAGATCGCTCCCGACACCATGATGCCGGGTGTTGGCCCTGTGTGCCTGGGTCGTATGCAGTCCCGATTGTGGCGCTCACCTGCACGGCGCCAAACACGCATACGACCATCATTGGCACCAAGGCAGAAGCGACTCTCATCGCTGAAGACGACACGTCTCCATTCGTCCCTCCATTCACGCCTGTCGCGACACCACTGGAGGCGGGCTGCACGATGTTGGGGCGTGAGCGGAAGACGGCCTAACGGTGTGCGGGACCGTAGCCCAGCTTCATGGAGACGGTTGCGAATTGTCCTCGCCGATACCCCAGGAGCAACAGTGTCCCTAATTTGCTGGGAAGTGGCGGTGCGGTCCCCTACGGCACTGCGTAGGATCCTACGGTCTTGGCGTGCATCCGTGCGTCGCTGCGGTCCGGTCCCAGGTCGACGGGCACGTGCACCTTCCGCCGACCACTGGCGACAACATCGATGTACTGTGGAGACCTCACGCCCCACGTGTTGAGCAATTCGGCGGTACGTTCACCCGGCCTCCCGCATGCCCACTATACGCCCTCGCTCAAAGTCCGTCAACTGCACATACGGTTCACGTCCACGCTGTCGCGGCATGCTACCAGTGTTAAAGACTGCGATGGAGCTCCGTATGCCACGGCAAACTGGCTGACACTGACGGCGGCGGTGCACAAATGCTGCGCAGCTAGCGCCATTCGACGGCCAACACCGCGGTTCCTGGTGTGTCCGCTGTGCCGTGCGTGTGATCATTGCTTGTACAGCCCTCTCGCAGTGTCCGGAGCAAGTATGGTGGGTCTGACACACCGGTGTCAATGTGTTCTTTTTTCCATTTCCAGGAGTGTATTTCCAGTGGTTGCTTTGCTCCTTTGCATAGGGGACACAAGGATAAACTCCGCACTCGTCCGCGTTATCAGCAGGAAAAAGAAGTCGTCTGTATTGGTTGACACAGCTGCAACATTTCCGCCGCCATGATTCGGCGGGATTTTGAAACGAATCTAAACAGTCACGGTACGTAGTGGGAGGTGACCTTTCTCATGCTCAAAATGTCGTGCAAGGTGTTGAAAACTGATCCAAGATTGATTTCAGCTTTATCCACCATCTTTTCAATTTTAATATGTCAGTCTTTACGCACGAGATCCTCCAAGTCTCTTGAGTTCCCCGGTTTCCCATAGAGACATGATCTGTCACTTCGTTGTAACTCATTTATACGGCCGTGTCATATGATTGTGAATTGTCGCCGTACGCTTCCACCAACTTGCTTAAATTGTTTCACCGTTGTTCCCCTTCAAATGCTGGAAACGAATTATCTCACTATACTGCACATTATCAATGGCCTTCGTCATTTTGTTTTGCTTCTTCTAGCGGCGTTCTACGGTAATGAAACGCAGGGATTTGGAAATATACCAGGATTAGAGACATGTAACTGCCAAAAATCGGCAAATTAAACTTTACATTTTCCAGGTAGTAATTAAGGCTTTTGACTACTCCTCGTATGTCTTATTTCTATTTTATCGCTGATTTAGTCCATTTATCTGTAGATAAGTCGAGCCTAGCACTATCAAAACTACGTTCTGTACGACTGCTATTCATGCTTTTCACGAGCCATACCAGTTTAATCTATGTCACAAAAATGCTGCTAAAAGTCCTCTTGGGACTCAAACGTCCTCTTCCAAGCAGTAGATGAATTAGCGCGACGAAAGTAATGATGATAGCTGTCGTTCCTGGTGCTACGTTATTATAGGTGTCGCTTGTTACCGAAAAGTCATCAGAAACACACTGAGAACTGGCATATCATAATTTTTTTGCTTTATGAGTAGGTCCTTGGCTCCACTATTTCTGACGTACGTCGCTTCGTTCTTAATACTGCAGTTATGTGTTGCCAGTCAATATATCGTCCAGAATCTGAAATCTCTTCCTCTTGCGCCCCCTCTTCCCTTCTAGCTATTCTATGATGGTTTTTATGAGCTCCTCCTTCTTTCTTAATGTGTGCTCTATCCAATTTCATTTCCTTTGTTTATTACGCTCTCTGCTTTTTCAGTCTCCTCAGAACATCTACCTTTTTAACTCTATCCGTCAAACTTGTTTTTCACTTTCTTCGCCAAGTCCATATCTCAGAAAACTCCGGCATTTCTCTATCTTTCTTCCTCATTGTGTACGTCGGAGGATGATGCTTCATACAAAAAAATTACCATTTTTCTTAATTCTTTGTCCATGTTGATGCAGAATACTCTCCTTTCCTTACAAAATGCCTCTTCCGCTATTGCGCTTCCAGTCGCTTTCTGTTCTGCTTCCTAGGTATTTAAAGCTCTGCCCACGCTCTAACAGTGCAACTCCGTAGGCTAGTGACCAGTGTGTCAGACTGCACAGAGGGGATACGGGTTCGAGTCTCGGCAGTGCTACGGATTTTCCTTGTTTCCTTGGTGGAACGACTGGAATGGAGTCCACGCAGTCTCGTGATACCAGTTAGAGAGGAGTAGCTGTTCCAAATAATAAAAGCTGACAACAGCCAAACCACGGCATCCAGAAGCCGCCTTTGGCTGAGGATGGCAATGCGTCTGGTCGGCCACCAGCTGCGGAATTATATGCATATAAAAAAAAGCGGTGCCGGAAGGACCTTGCACCACCACACACGAAAAGTGGATACTGGAGTACTGAAGAACGTTTAGCATCAAGAATGGAACTGATTGTGTCATGTTCACTATGAGGGTCACAGCCATTTGGCGAGCTTGCTTAGTATGATGAAACAAAATACAATCATAGTGAAATAAACATCGATCCAGTATTTAAAATTTATATATTTTAAAAGTTTTTGTTGTTGTTAAACTCTTTTATTTTATGATCGATTTAGGTCTGCATGATCATTATCAGATGTTTCCGTCTTTTTAAAGTGTTACAAAAAAACTTACAGGCACCATCAGGGGATGTAAACTTGTGATAAATCTACGAAAGACGTAGATTTCCTGTAGTATAATGCTGAGTAGGGTTATTCTGTAAATGTCCTAATATACGAGGGTAATCCTAAAAGTAAGGTCTCCTATTTTTTTATAAGTACATAGACCTGTTTATTTCTACAATCGTTTACATCAGTTTACAGCTTGAATATTTAGCTATTTTTCGACATAATCACCATCTCTGTCGATGCATTTTTGTAGACGCTGTGGCAGTTTTTGTATGCCAATGTCATACCAGCTCGCCGCCATGCTGTTCAGAAAGTTATGAACCTCTTCTTTCACCTCGTCGTCGGAGCTGAATCGCTTTCCGGCCAAATGTTCTTTTAACTTAGGGAACAGGTAATAGTCACTGGGCGCCAGGTCAGGACTATATGGTGGGTGGGTGATTATGTTCCACTGAAACTGTTGCAGGAGAGCAACGGTTTGCCGAGCGATGGGTGGACGAGCGTTGTCATGGAGAATGTGTACGCCCTTGCTCAACGTTCCTCTTCTCCGGTTCTGAATTTTCCGTTGGGTTTTTTCAGTCTCACAGTACCTGTCAGCGTTAATTGTGGTCCCTGTGGGCATAAAGTCGACCAACAATACCCCTTTCCGAACCCCAAAAAACGGTTGTCATGACTTTATCGGCAGACTGTGTTTGAATTTCCGCGGCTTGGCAAAGAAGGATGCCGCCACTGGCGTGATTGTTGCTTGGCTGCACATGTAAAGTGTTATGCCCACGTTTCGTCATCCGTGACAGTTGAGTCGAGAAAGTTGTCCTGTTCGACTGCAAGGCGGTGAAAAAATACCCGGGAAGCATTAGCTCGTTGCCGCATGTGGTCCACAGTCAGCATGCGTGGCACTCATGTTGCGCACACCTTCCGGTAGTTCGATGTTTCCGCTAAAATTCTGTTAGCGGTGCTTCGGGAAACCTCAGGAAGCAACGTGCAGAGATCATTCAGGGTGATCCGCCGATCTTCACGTATGCTTTGCTCAACCTTCAACACCGTCTATTCACAAATTGACGGTCTCCCGCTCCTTTGTGAATTTCGGTCCGACCAGCTGCAAACTCTCTACAACACTCACGAACATTTTTGACATCCATGCACGACTCACCATACATTTCCGTCAATTGGCGATGGATTTCCGTCGGCGCAATGCCCATTGCACTCAAAAACCGAATAACTGCGCGCAATTCGCACGTGGCGGTAACATCCAGCGGGAGCTCCATTCTCAACGGTTGCCAAGCCAAGACTGCGCGTCTCAGCGCGGCGTGCGCATCTTCACACACAGTGCATGAAGCACTCTTCATAACACTGTGACCAACTGCCTCACAAACTGCCTCAATCGGTGAGAGATCTGGAGAATGTGTTGGCCAGAGTAGCAGACGAACATTTTCTGTATCCAGAAAGGCCTGTACAGGACCTGCAACATGCGGTCGTGCATTATGCTGCTGAAATGTAGGGTTTCGCAGGGATCGAATGAATGGTAGAGCCACGGGTCGGAAAACATCTTAAATGTAACGTCCATTGTTCAAAGTGCCGTCAATGCGAACTAGAGGTGACCGAGACGTGTAACTAATGGCACCCCATACCACCATGCTGGGTGATACGCCAGTATGGCGATAACGAATACACGCTTCCAATGTGCGTTCACCGCGATGTCGCCAAACACGGATGCGACCATCACGATGCTGTAAACAGAACCTGGATTCATCCGAAAAAATGACGTTTTGCCATTCGTGCACCCAGGTTCGTCTTTGAGTACACCATCGCAGGCGCTCCCGTCTGTGATGCAGCGTCAAGGGTAACCGCAGCCACGGCCTCCGAGCTGATAGTGCATGCTGCTGCAAACGTCGTCGAACTGTTCGTGCAGATGGTTGTTGTCTTGAAAACGTCCCCATCTGTTGACTCAGGGATCGAGACGTGGCTGCACGATCCGTTACAATCATGCCTGTCATCTCGACTGCTAGTGATACGAGGTCGTTGGGATCTAGCACGACGTTCCGTATTACCCTCCCGCACCCACCGATTCCATATTCTGCTAACAGTCATTGGATCACGACCAACGCGATCAGCGATGTCGCGATACGGTAAACAGCAATCGCGATAGGCTACAATCCGACCTTTATCAAAGTCGGAAACGTGATGGTACGCATTTCTCCTGGTTACGCGCGGCGTCACAACAACGTTTCACCAGGCAACGCCGGTGAGCTGCTGGTTGTGTATGAGAAATCGGTTAGAAACTTTCCTCATGTCAGTACGTTGTAGGTGTCACCACCGGCGCCAATCTTCTGTGAATGCTCTGGAAAGCTAATCATTTGCATATCACAGCATCTTCTTCCTGTCGGTTAATTTTCGCGTCTGTAGCACGTCATCTTCGTGGTGTAGCAATTTTAATGGCCAGTAGTGTAGTACAAGAAATGCACTTCACCACACATCAAAAGGTGGCTCCCTTAGAAGAGATGCAGATGTAGATTTCGAATGTTCTCCGTCAGTAGGAACCGCACTGCTTGCGTCGCGGTCATGAGCGTCGCAGCCATTTGGCGACCCTGCCAGGGAGACAGGTAGCTCCTTGGGCCGCGCTGGCCGCGTGAACCTGCGGAAGGGTACGTCGGCCCGGCGCAGCAGATAGAAGCCGCGCGCCGGTGGCCGGCCGGGACGCACAATGGCCGGCGCGTCCTCCGGCGAGGAGATGGCCGCTGCCGCTGGCGCGCCCGTCGCGGTCTTCCGGAGCAGCTCCTCCCAGATAAGGCGCGCCGCACTCCATTTCCGGCGGCGCCATTGAGGCGCACCTCGACAGTATCGCGGCGGCCATCTGACAAGGCCACTTCCTCGGGTCGCGCGCCGCCGCCGCCGCCGGCCGCGCAGATTACGGCCTGCATAGCCGGCTGCCCCGTCCGGCTTATCGCGGCCGCCGCGCTGTCAGCGACGCCTCCGGTGGCGCCGCCTGCCGTGCCACCGCACGTCAGATACCGCCCGGCAGATGCGCCCGCCTCTGCTGCTAAACACGTACGGCCGACTGATCGTCGTGTTGGGGGCGTGCAGGGGCTCCACACTATACTCTGACGGAAAAAGATTCGAGCACCCCAAAAATAATTTACGTAGACAAACGAAATTTCGGGAATACATTTGTCTAGGTAACATATTTAATTGATTAACATTGCAAGAGCACAGGTTAACGTTGTAAGACGGCAAGAACTATGCCTCTTACATGAAGTCATTAAAGATCACCTAACTCACGTTGACCGAACAGTAGGGCTGAACAAAAATGACCGACAAGGCACAATGCATCTTGTAGAGGGTATAGTATGGACGTATTGGAATAATTAATGTCGCGTGATGGTTTTAAAGTAATTCACACGACATGAAAACTTTGTGGCAAAGAGTCGATTTACTGGACGCTAGTTTACCCCAGGGAAACATTTAGAGTTGACCGTGGCCAGCTGGGGAACAGCGAAGGGAAGCGACAATAGCCAGCTTAGGGCGGCTCAAGCTCTGAGAAAGCGGTAACGCGGCGCGGCCTCCAGCTTCCTTAAGATGAGTGACAGTGAGTGGGTGGTTGACCCCACGCCGGTGTAACGGGAAACAGACGGAGAACTTGTACGCCTGTCGATAAATGTCCGTCGTCCCGTTTTCAGTGAAACATGCGAGAAATTCGCGCAAAGTTACAGTGGAGCAGCCAACAGAGGTCAAAATATGCGTGTTCGTGGCTATAGGAACTTCATGCTGAATTCACGATCCGCAGAGTCTGAAGTGAAGAGCGACAGAATGAAATACGCTGGCCTCCGATGGGAACGTAGGACCGAGGAATTTGAAGTACTCTCCTGGGAATCAGAACTCTAGAAAAATTGGTGTTTGTGCAGACGCTAACCTTGATGGGTGGCCTAGGAGCAGCTAAATAGCAGAAGTTGAGAGGAAGAGAAATTTTGTGGGAATTTGTTGACTTCCCAGAGCAGGCATTGGTCGGCGTTGGGAAAGGACGCATAATTAACGCGACTTGCGCTGCAATTGGCATAAGTGATTTTGCTGGAGGGGAAACCAAGGCGAAGAGTGGACTGGGAGAAGTCTCTGTAGTGGTCTTCCGTTCCCAGCTTGCCTAGATTGCAGACGTGGCGTACTTTACTCATCTTGCCTGAGAAAGAGTGAGCATCTCTGCAGTTTAGGACTTAGCAAACGGAACGATTGAGCTTGGAGATAGGAAGGTTTGGTTCAGCTATGTACTGAGCAAGATAGCTAGGAGTGAATAGACGAGCGCAGCCTTGCAGCACCACGAAGTCGGCCGACGTCCGCACGACGACACCGCTCTGCCACGCTGAATTCGGTGATATTGCACCCGCTCCGGCCACTGATTAATTTGTTGGATCACGTCGGCAAAGTTTCCACGAGGGTTTCATGGGCCGTGTATTGTAGAAGTCTTCTCGCACTTCGCATTACGCCTGGGTCAGTCGATAGGAATTACTTTTGATTTATCGCGCTTTACTCCACGCAAACGCAATTTATTACCACTGCCTGTTAGGAGAGTCATGTAATGTGATGATTGAAGGTCGTGAGTTAAAATAAATCTGTGCTAATCGACTGCATCTGTTTTCAATCAAGTAGTTGAAATCCCAAGTCACTTTCTTAATTAATTTTATGTTCAACATTTGCATCTGGTGTTCGATAGCTGAATATAACATCAATGTGCACACCTTTTTAATTAAAAGGGATCAATTGTGAATCAATTAATGCCAAACAGCGCCACCGCAGTTAAATCAGGAGTCACAGGGCCTTATTACATTCTTTGCGTTATCCGACATTGCGGCAGTTTTGCACTCTCTGTTGATCTGTTAGTCAATTAGCTGGGGTGAACACACACTAAAACCAGATACGTGACGGGTGGGGTGTTACAACGTAAGGGCGAGTTAAGCTTTCGTCAGAGTATTGAATGCAAGCATCCAAACCTGCATGCATAGTGTTGTACGGGTGCTGGGTGTCAGTTCGTGGGATTGAGTTCCATGCCTGTTGCACTTCGTCGGTCAATACAGACACGGTTAATACACTTTTGTGAATGACGCTGGAGTTGTCGACCGATGATGTTTCATATGTGCTCGATCGGAGACAGATCTGGTGATCGAGCAGGCCGAGGCAACATGTCGACACTCTATGGAGCGTGATTGGAAAGAAGTACAGGTAGTTCCAGTTTTCAAGAAGGGTCGTCGAGCAGATGCGCAAAACTATAGGCCTATATCTCTGACATCGATCTGTTGTAGAATTTTAGAACATGTTTTTTGCTTGCGTATCATGTCGTTTTTGGAAACACAGAATGCGATCGTGTGAGACCCAACTCGCTTTGTTTGTCCATGAGACCCAGAAAACATTAGATACAGGCTCCCAGGTAGATGCCATTTTCCTTGAGTTCCGGAAGGCGTTAGATACAGTTCCGCACTGTCGCCTGATAAACAATGTAAGAGCCTACGGAATATCAGACCAGCTGTGTGGCTGGATTGAAGAGTATTTAGCAAACAGAACACATTATGTTGTTCTTAATAGAGAGACGTATACAGACGTTAAAGTAACCTCTGTCGTGCCTCAGGGGAGTGTTATGGGACCACTGCTTTTCACAATATATATAAATGACTTAGTAGATAGTGTCGGAAGTTCCATACGGCTTTTCGCGGATGATGCTATAGTATACAGAGAAGTTGCAGCATTAGAAAATTGCAGCGAAATGCAGGAAGATCTGCAGCGCATAGGCGCTTGGTGCAGGGAGTCGCAACTGAACCTTAACATAGACAAATGTAATGTATTGCCAATACATAGAAAGAAGGATCCTTTTTTGTATGATTGTATGATAGCGGAACAAACACTGGTAGCAGTTACTTCTGTAAAATATCTGGGAGTATGCGTACGGAACGATTTGAAGTGGAATGATCATATAAAATTAATTGTTGGTAAGGATGGTGCCAGGCAGAGATTCATTGGGAGAGAGTCCTTAGAAAATGTAGTCCATCAACAAAGGAGGTGGCTTACAAAACAATCGTTCGACCTATACTTGAGTATTGCTCATCAGTGTGGGATCCGTACCAGGTCAGGTTGACAGAGGAGATAGAGAAGATCCAAAGAAGAGCGGTGCGTTTTGTCACGGGGTCATTTGGTAAGCGTGTGGCAGACTGTGCAAGAGAGCCGCTCTGCATCGCGGTGTAGCTGTCCGGGTTTCGAAAGGGTGCGTTTCTGGATGAGGTATCGAATATATTACTTCCCCCTACTTATACCTCCGAGGAGATCACGAATGTAAAATTGGAGAGATTTGAGAGCGCATGGAGGCTTTCCGGCAGTCGTTCTTCCCGCGAACCATTCGCAACTGGAGCAGGAAAGGGAGGTAATGACAGTGGCATGTAAAGTGCCCTCCGTCACACACCGTTGGGTGGCTTGCGGAGTATAAATATAGATGTTGAGTCACAATAGAGGAATGTGGTCGAGCGTTATCCTGTTCGAAAACAGCCCTAGAATGCTGTCCATGAATGGCAGCAGAAGAGGTCGAGTCAGACTGACGTACAAATTTATCGTCATGGTGAGTGGAAGAGTGTTTCTGCTGTCATACGAAATCGTACCTCAGACCATAGCTCCAGGTGCAGGTCGAGTGTGTCTAGCACGCAGACAGGTTGGTTGTAGGCCCTTAACTTCTAACGAACACACGGCCATCACTGGCACCGATGGAGAACCAGCTTTCATCAGGACGCACAACGGACCTCCACCCCGCCCTCCAGTGAGCTCTCTCTCGAAACCACTTAAGTCGCAAATGGTGATGGTTTGGGGTCAATGGAAAACACGCTACAGGGCATCTGGCTCGGAGTCCTTGAACTAACAGATTTGTAAAAGTTCCTTGTGTCACTGTAAGAGAAAAGAGAAATAAGAGAGGAAGTACTTAGCATTTGGCAGTACAACTGGAAAAACTTCGATACCGCAAGATGGATGTATACCATCTTGCTGAACGTAAGGGAAAGATCAAAGTTAAAACATTTTGAACCAAGCCAGGGACTTGTGCACTTCCTCAGTGGAAGAAAGGAATCAGATATGAGCGACTGTGTTGCCCAATCAGGCACCAAAGAACACACAATATTTCAGTGTGGCTCCAAAAAAGGGTTCAAATGGCTCTGAGCATTATTGGACTTAACTTCTGAGATAATCAGTACCCTAGAACTTAGAACTACTTAAACCTAACTAACCTAAGGACATCACTCACATCCATGCCGAGGCAGGATTCGAACCTGCGACCGTAGCGGTAGTGCGGTTCCAGACTGTAGCGCCTAGAACCGCTCGGCCACTCCGGCCGGCAGTGTGCCTCCCTAACCAAAGAGATAGGTGAGGAAAGAATATGTTGATGACAAATAACATAAAAGATATAGTAGAGAATAGCGAGCAGTTTGTGATATTCAAAGAAATAGTAGACAGAACTTCCAAAGTAATGTAGTAGTGGTACATCAGATAACGGCTCAAAACTGAAACGTATAAAATACAAAAGACAGGGGAATTGAGGGTGGACTGAGTGCTGGTGCTCTTATCCTACTGCCGTAGGATGAAGGAGCGACGGTTAACGCGTGGACGGGTCCTCCCGGAGGACCGGACACCACAGGAGTCCATGGACTGGCCGACCACCTGCGAATCTGGATCGCCTCGTCGCTGGAAGGAATCCCGCCCCCGGTCTGATCACAACGAAGGTAGTGCAGCGCTGTATAGAGTAGAAAGCAGCAGTAGTAAGCACTGAAAACGTAGATTAATTAGTTAATTGGTGGTGAGGATGTATAAAATGGTGCAGCAAGGCAGTGGCTCTGGTAGTAGCCGGCCCGGCTCCAAGTGCCTAGGGACGGGCAACCTGGGCCGAGCAGCATGTGGTAACACATGGTGACCGGCACATGCCGCGCGGGGTAGTCGCGCCATCTAGGGCGCCTTGCGCGGTTCGCTCGGCTGCCCCCGTCGGAGGTTCGAGTACTCCCTCGGCCATAGGTGTGTGTGTTGTCCTCAGCGCAAGTTCGTTTAAGTTAGATTAAGTAGTGTGTAAGCTTAGGGACCGATGACTTCACCAGTTTGGCCCCATAGCACTTACCACAAAAAACCGGGTCATGGCTTAGTAGGCTGCATATGTGTCACAACAAACTGTAAATTGTGATGTAGATTCTTTGAGACATGTAATGTAGTAATGTAGTCGTGAATGTAGATACAAGTAGATGAACTGGAATTGTAGATGTACGCTCCATTTTTGTCACTAGATGATGAACCTTAATTGCAATAAAGCTGTCACTGTGGTGCCAACTGCTGCTCAAACTGCTGCTGGAGATGCAGCACGATGCGCAAGAGCCATACGCCGAACACGACCGTCTTCCCTCTCGGCAGTGCCACGTGACCGTTCGGAGCCCCGTCTTCTTGCTACCGTAGATTCCCGTGACCACTGATGCCAGCCGTAATGTACAGTGGCTACATTCCCGCCAAATCTTTGTGCAATATCACTGAAGGAACATCCACCTTCTCGCAGCCCTACTACACGACCTCTTTCAAACTCACTGAGGTGCTGATAATGGGGTCTTTGTCGCCTTAAAGACAATCTTGACTTATATCAACTCACAACATCCAGTCTCAAAGATAACTAACGCTCACGACCGTTACAGCGTGTATTTGGAATTTAGAGCAAACCTGATTTGTATCTTCATAGGGGGCGCTACTAGCACCAGGCTTAAGCGACTGACGCGAAATTTGGACAGACATAATCTTTCAGATGTAGAAACACGCCTACCAACATTCGTTTATGTCGCAGATCTGGTTCTTGGTGTGGCGTCTTTTTTCCGTCACTGTAATACAAAGGCCACTGCACAAAATTCTTGAAGCAACTTGAAAGCGGGTCGTCTAGTTTCAGGCGGGTTGACACAACTGCTCTTTGTTTAACAGCAAGTGAATCAAGTACCAGCCTGTTGGGTATCAGAGCACGTGGGGATCTGAGGAAAAGAGCGAGCAGACCAGGCAGCCAAGAAGGAATGCATGGAACACGAAGTGCCACTATGAGTAATTCCACTGTAGGCTGTCTTTACGACAATGAGGCACAGAGCCAAGCAACTGTGGGATGAAGTGTGGCAGGCTGTGAAGGAAAATAATCTAGTCGGCGAAGCCGAGTATCAGATTATGCCATTGCTCACAGCAGTCATTCCAGCGGGATGGAGCGACCCTGACCCACCTCCAAGGAGGGCACTGCACTCCAGTATATGGCTACATTCTCTGGCGAAAGGATTAAATGGTTCAAATGGCTCTGAGCACTATGGAACTTAACTTCTTAGGTCGTCAGTCCCCTAAAACTTAAAACTACTTCAACCTAACTAACCTAAGGACATCACACACATCCATGCCCGAGGCAGGATTCGAATCTGCGACCGTAGCGGTCGCGCGGTTCCAGACTGTAGCGCCTAGAACCGCTCTACCACCCCGGCCGGCGGCGGAAGGATCCTCCCTCCATCTTTACCTCTCCGCTGCCCCCCCCCCCCCCCAATATGTGATAGCTCTGAAGTACGAATGAGTATACATCACATTTTAACTGTGATAAGAGCGTAGAATCAAATGTAGGTGGGAAACGGCCCTCAATTTTAGTTGATGAGGATACGAATTTATGGAATTTTGAGTAGTGTCTGCCACTCCAGTCTAAAATTTTAGTGACATCAGCGACCAGCCAGTCATACTCCACTGGTCTACTATTTCAATATTTCCACTAAATTTTTCCCTTTTATTATAAGTTTTATATCTGGAAAAATGGATGAATTTGGGATTTATTTGTGTATGTGTATGTTAGATGGCTTTTATATTTTATTTATAGTTAAGGTTTTATTATTTTTGCCACTTTTATCGACACTTAGCTCCTAGAAATTCAGTACAAGCGCTAAGGACTTTGCCGTCGTATCGTTCTACCATCACCGTTGCGGACCAGTTTCCATTTTAAGCCTACTCTGTGCAACAAAAAAGAAAGCACCCTCCTTGATTGCTCAGATTAGACCGGGCAAAAAAATAAAAAAAAATTTAAAAAAAAATTAGTCACCCTCAGGAGACAGCACACTGACAGAGTGTAACACTGCCATTGACCTTGACAAGGGCTAAAGTTTGGTGAGGAAAAGGGTTGGAAAGTTTCTTCAGGTATACCACAACCAGCTGAAGCCATAACTGGATAATACTATCCTGTAGAGTTAGACACAGAGCTATGTTCGCTGAGAAAGGCCATTCAAAATATATTCTAAGAAAGAAAAAAGAGATACGAACCACGAAGAGATTATCCGAATGGGTCGTAAATCGGTATATGTGATGTACATGTACAGACAAACAAATTATTACAATTTCGGAAAAATTGGATGATTTTTTTTCAGGAACAAGAGATTCACAAATTAAGCAAGTCAATAACACGTTGGTCTACCTCTGGCCCTTACGCAAGAACTTATTCGGGTTGACACTGATTGATAGGGTTGTTGGATATCCTCAAGGGGGATATCGTGCCAAGTTCTGTCCTATTCGCACCTTAGTTCGTCGACCTCAAGAGTGTTAGAACGTCAAAACCATGATAATGGCTGGAAGGCCCTTCCCACAATGCTTGAAACGTTCGCAATTAGATCCAGCGACGTTGAAGGCTAAGTGTTTTCGGGTAGTTTCTTTTTTTTCCTCACTAAGGCATAGTGGAACATGTGAGCAATTTTACGACGTGCGAAAAAAAATTATTATTTACAGCTCCCAAATTATGACACTAACTTTTTTTAATGGGACTGTATACGTTTTTCAGCAGCATCGTAAAGAGTTATCGAAGATGATTTCAACGAAATAACGAGAGTGGAACTTGAACAAATAGTAATATAAAAGCGACGTAAAGTAATATCCTGCTGGCAGGAGAAGAGCTCTCTGCAACGTCTGCACGTTGTGCCAAAAATTCAAATGCGTAAGTCTGTAAGCTTCGTGTGTCAGTTGTTATGACTTCCATATCAGCGGCTCAAAATGTTAACCTTGAGGAAAGATATGAGCAGCAAAGCGATTCTGGACAGATAATACTACACGTTGAATTTCAGCTGTACTTCCCGTAGCATAGCCATGTGTCATTGTCAATGTCATTTCATTTCTTCGGCAGTTGTCGGTGTTTTGTTTGTAGACCTCTTGTTTTAAATTATCCCACAGATAAGTGTGTAGAGTTGCTAAGTCTGGTGAGCGTGCATGCCATTCTTTGTTTCAAGGCCACTCTCCAAATGTTCTGCTAAGAAAACAGCTAATTATGGAAGCAGAATGAGAGAGACGTTCGTCGTCTTGGTACCACATGGTTTTCCATATGTCCTCTGGGATGTCTTTCAGTAACTGCGGCCGCATGTCTATTTGGGACTGTAGACCCTTGTGGCTGCTTGTAGTTCCATGAGTAAATCTGGGATCGATGAGGCGATTCTTGAGAAGGCCGCACCTCACGTTGATAGACCATGGTCGTTTATTCACTTCTCTCAGATAGCCCGTATTTTCAACTCGCCAGTTGTGAATAATGCGAATTTGATTCACCCATGGTTTCTAAAAGGTATTTCATCCACAGCAAGGAAAGTATTGCACGGAAAGATCACATCACATTGTAGTTTCGTAGACACCATTCAGAGAACTGTAACCAATTTAGAATGCCTTTCCTATGAAGGTAGTGATGAAGCGAATGTAAAAATGATGAAATGTGTCGGAATGTCCTAAATGCAGAGCTTCTCCGTTGGCTAATCTCAATTGCGCATTCCAAGCAAAGTGACATGTGGATTGCATGTTAAGAGTTGCTGAAACGGTAATGGCATTTCTCTCACAAGTTGATATTTCTCTTTCGTTGGCGTTTCCTATTCTTCATACTTCCAGTTTCTGTAACTTTTTTAAGTACTGTATTTGCTAAGACAGATCGCGAAGGCTTGGCACGATCAGAAAATCCTTCAGTATACAACCACACTTCTCCTCTAAGAGATGTGTATGACAGTCGCCATAAATGAATACCATATCCACTTTTCCGACTGTCGTGTGCATTTAACAAGGTCTGCTGTCACAATTCGGCTATAAATGTTAAAAATTAGTAGTAAAGCCAAAACATTTGCCACAATGTTGGCTATAGTTCTGCCAAAACTGCTCACGTTCTAGCTATATTTTGTGTGCTCTACTTTAGCTACATCATTCTGTACCTGTGACCAGAGCCGTAAAACTACTGTAGGCTGCAGTAGAGTGTCGCAAGTGACTGTAGACTACGGTAGTTATCTCGCAGCTCTGGTCAGTTAAGACTGTAGCCACGTTACCTGTATGTTAGGTGTGTTGCATACCTATCGAGCGGTAACCCATTTCGATAGCTTTGTTCGCGAATGCTATAACTGTCCTAAGACAGATTCTCCTACAACCCTGAATCGTTGAATAATCTAGAAACTGAGTGTGGATATGTAAATGGGTACATAACCTATGGAACATTTTTGTTCTACATAGTCATCCTCCTGTCTGTTACTTAAAAATAAACATAATTTATAGCAACATAGGAACTGTTATTCTTTAATTCAGGTTTTATTCCAAAATTGTTGATCTGTAATGTGAAACAAAGTAAATGTGAAAGTAAAAAAAGAAGAATACAGGTTTATCACATAGTGCTAGAAAACGCAGCTCACTCAAACAAAGAAAAATTAAAATTTTTTAAAAAAAGTCGAACATTGCTCCAATACTTCGTCGAGCTTATATAAAACATGTTTCCTTTCTTGTTAAACAACTTCTGCGTTTATCAGTTGTAACAGTAAACTGTTGCCTTTGATAATAATAAACAAACTTCTGTTGAGTACAAAATAACAACAATAATTAAAAAGGTTTTTTGTGTTTGTCGACGTAAGCTGTACTTACATCAAAAGTAATTATTTTGGTTACATGGAAGTTAAGTGAGCAGCTAATTGTTTTTACTGCAATTTTGTCATATACAGACATTGTTGGAGGCCGTGGCTATAATATGAAATAAACTGTTGATGGTGTACAGCAACCAGCCACAAATTGGTTTTAGATTACTTTATTCAAAAAGTACATTTACCGGTTCCTTATTTTTCACAATTCATCGTCAGACGGTGGACATTTCACGGCAACTCACAGGAAACCAATGTATAAGTTGTTTTGATAAAAGCGTGAAAAAACCGTCTTATGATGAACTTGAAAAATTCGAAACCGGTAACGATGCTTTTTGAATAAAGTAACCTAAAACCAATTTGCGGCTGGTTGCTGTACACCATCAACATTTTTTTTTTTTTACTTATAAGAGGAAATTTATATTTTGTAAGGATATAAAATATACAATGGACTAAAACTGATCTACGTGCGGTTCTAGTTATGTACAAAAAAACGAAAAAACAAACAAAAAACAAAGACAAGCCGTCGGCTCCCGGTTCCTCTCTCACACGTTCATTCATGTTTCTTTCCCTACTAATGCTGTAATCCCGTCATTTGCTATGTCATTTATACATTGCACCAAAACTACCGAACCTTGGTTTTGGTAGACCGCAACTCCGGAGTTCAGAAAGTCAGGGACACTTGTCGTTTGACGCTCTGCGCAAAAATAGTGGCGCACTTACAGAAGAGAGCACGTGTTCCGATTTTCCAGGAGACACAGTTTTGCTGCGGTAGGGAAAACAGGAGCATTGCAGTGTGGGAGTAAAATGCCGCAGTAAATGGAAACGTACTCCGAAGTTGAAGTACCCGACACAGTAAGATTCTTGCACACAGCTTCATCGTAAAATTCCATTTTTTCTGGAAGTTGATAGAACAACTGGGAGAAAGAAATTTTCCATGGATGAGGACGTTCACGCAATAGTTCCTGAATGGCCCCGTGACCAACGAATGGATTTCTGTCTTCGAGTAACCGAAGCACTTGCGGAACGTTCCGACTGATCCTTACAGAGCCTTGGCGACTATGTGGAAAAATAGTGCCATGTATCTGAGTCTGTTTGAAGTGTAGTCCAGCGTTCGATGAAAGTTGCTTGGCCTGCCATAATAATGTGTAACATAGTTTCTGAAGTCATCTCATATAATATGCATTTCATGATTTGTGCGTACTCTGTATTGTTGGGTCCCAGCGTCTGACTTTTTTTCTGTTTGGTTGAGATACTCCAGTTAAACAAATATTTGAAACGAGTAACTGAGACTGACTACCACTGACTACTTTATAGGGACCTAACGACTAGAGGAAATTTTTTTACCTTGGGGCACTTTTCCGGTTTTCATTTGCGTAATAGACTATTAATATATTTTCTTATTCCATTTTAAAATGATGGCATTCATTTTTTATGTGCTGCACTCTTTTTCTGAAATTACGAAAACTACTCCGGAAAATTAAGGTTTTTCCAAATGTAAAAAGTTGCAATGTACAACAAAGTCATGTACCTAACAACAAAAACTCTATTGAAATTTAAAAGCGTTGCAGTTGTAAAAATCTTGTCACTACTGTATTTAGTCTGTTTGTTACATTATTACTCTGCTACACACAAATAATCGGTAAGTTAAATCATATTAAGCAGAAATATTAAAAATGCAGTACAAGTTAAATACATTTTGAAATTTAAGCTATTGGAAACTAATACAAATTTTCATTTTCAAAACAAGTAAAATTGTTAAGATTTTAACGAACTAAATTAATTTTCAAATATCAGATGTTCCATGATAAAAGGCCTTCTTCTGTTTCAAGGTACAAGATTGTGTATGACTTACGAAGCATGGCTTTACTGCCTGCATGTTATACAGCGTGTAATGCAGATTTTTTATTGGTGACTGAGAATAGTGTATTGAACAAGATTACATCAGTATTTACTTCATTTGCAACCTAATAATTGTAGCTATTAGGAGCATTATGTTTTTAGGTTTGTTAGTACCTCCAAATAAATGTGACCAGAGCGAGCCATTAATGCTTATTTTTCCCTGGGCAGCAGGTGATGTAATGGAGTGTGGACACAAAATGATTAGTGGACTGTCCGGTGTAGTTCACTTTGTGGAGCAGTTACGATTGTGCAGGAAACATCAGGTAGAGAATTATGTGATGTGTTTCTGGGAAGACTGTATGACCAAGAGGAAAATCAATAAATTCCAAATAGCCTTAACGCACTTAAACAGGTAGAACTCGAAAAATTTACAAACGCTACACAGAACACACCCTCAAGTGGAACAACAGCAAAAACTGGAGGAAATGCTGGAAACTGCTTATTGCAGTCCCTAGTGCACATTGCTTCGTGCGATTCTAAAATCAGTTAGTAGAGCGAAGTACTAACGAAAAATATCATGCTTTCTTAGGTACAATATCCAATAGGTACAATATTCTCCACTACTGAGGCGGCAGGAATGGTACCACAGCAGAAAAGAATGATGAGGAATGGTAAAAATGGTAGAAGCAAACTTCAGAGAAGGTCAGTTTGGGTTCGGGAGAAATTTAGGAATATGCAGTCCAATGCCGACCCTGCAACTCATCTTTAAAGATAGGGTGAAGAAAGGGAAATCTACGTGTATAGGATTTGTGGATTTACAGAAAGCTTTTCACACTGCTTACAGAAATACACTGAAATTCTAGAGGTAGCAAGTATGAAGTACAGGACGCGAAGTATTACGTAGGGACTCTTTCTTGTGTAGAAAGCAAACTGTAGTTATTACAGTCGAAGGACGTGAAATGGAAGCAATAGCTGAGAATTGAGTGGAACAAGTTGTTATCCTATCCGTGATGTTATTCGGTCTGTGCACTGAGTAAGCAATCAAAGAACCCAAGGACATCGTGATGGCTGGGTGTTGTGTGATGTCCTTAGGTTAGTTAGGTTTAAGTAGTTCTAAGTTCTAGGGGACTGATGACCATAGAAGTTAAGTCCCATAGTGCTCAGAGCCATTTGAACCATTTTTGTAATTATGCTGTGTAACTGGTGATGGCCGAAGTAGAGACTGGCAACAGCAAGAAAAACAATTCTGAAAAGGAAAAATTTGTTAACACCGAATATAAGTTTGAGGTTAGGAAGTCTTTTCTAAACGTATTTGTCTGAAGCGTAGCGTTGTACAGAGGTAAAACGTGAACCACACGTACTTGAGCTAAGAAGAGGATAGATGCTTTCGAAATGTGGTGCTACAGTAGAATGTTGAAAAGTAGATGTGTTAATCGAATAACTGATAAAGAGTTGCTGAATAGAATTGTGGAAAAAGAAATCTGTGGATGAGCTTGACTAAAGGAAGGAATTTGTTGATAGGAGATATTCCGAGCAATCATTGAATCGTCAGTTTGCTAATGGAGTGAAGTGTGGGTGATAACAACTGTGGAGGGAGATTAAGGGATGAATACAGTAAGCAGGTTAAAATGAATCTAGGCTGCGGAAGCCGAGGTGAAGAGCTTTGCACAGGATATGCTGGAATGACGAGCTGCATCATACCAATATTTGGACTGAAAACCACAGCAACACATGGTTAGAATTTCCGGAATATTGGTGGGCTATCCAGAAAGTAACAGACTTCTTGAAATTAAAAATTTAACAGTTTGGGAAAAAGCAATTGTTATTGTATTCATTTTAATGATACACTCTTAGGTTATCTTTTTACGTAATCGCCATTCAGATTGAGGCACTTATACCATGGCACAAGTTTTTAATACCGTCTCTGTAGAAATCTGTCGCCTGCGATTGCAACCACTGGTCTATACCGGCATGCAGTTCGGCGTCACTATCAAACCGATGTGTAGCGATCTATGTCTTCATTGCTGGGAAGAGGTGGTAGTCGCTCGGTGCCAAATGCGAGCTGTATGGTGGATGATCAAGCACCTCCTGTGCAAGACCCTGACAGTGTTCGACGTACGTTGTCATTAAAAAATAAAACTTTTGCTTTACGTTTTCCCCGATGCTTGTTTTGTACCTCCCGCCTTAACTTCGTGTCTGACAGTATCTCCCCGACATAATTATTGAACCATGTTCAAGAAAATCAACGAGAATCTCTCCTTTGTCAGTCGCTAGGCTAGGCCTACCACGGCGGTCCTCATCGTCAACATTGGTAAGACCATTTTTAAAATCAATACTCCATTGCCTCACTCGGGTTTCATCATTATTTCTTTTTCATACAAATCACACAAAGATCACGATTAATTTCAATTGTTTTGCATTTTTTTATTACAAAAACTGTTACGGTGCTCGCATATTTCCAAGTCCGTATCGATCATAGTGCTGAGTTTTTACTCAGATGGCGCTTTGGCGTTAGGCAGTTGTTCCCGTGTGTGATCGCTGGCCGGGGCTTAGCTGGAGGCGTGTGAGGAGGTAAGAGGTGGCTGCCTTGGCGTGAGGACAGTTCGGCTCGGCTGGGGTTGTTTGCGTCTGGACGCCGAGTGGGGGCCGATGGGAAGACCGGACCGTGATTTTACGATTAATAGTGTGGACAGCGGCGTGGTGTGCCGTTTAACTTGATTCGCAAGGGGAGCAAAATCTCGCCTGTTGTAGTTTGTCGAGCCTGAGTTTGAAATACCTTCTATGTGCGGAGGGATATCATTTCGTCCTCCTGTCTCTCCGTCGCTGGGATTGCTATCCTCGTTTACCGTCCCATGGATGTATATCGATGGGTTACGCTGCTCTCCGTACTCTACTAGACGCTGGTGATGGATGTGCGTCGTTCAGCGGCACGTTAGTCTAGGTGCTTTATGTTCGATCTTCAAGTGCATAGTCTTCGAGTGGCACTCCTTAGAGTTTGCCTTGCGCAGTTAGATTGGAGTTTATTTTGTCTTGTGGTGCTTCCGCTTTCCGTTAACGAAGGTTAAGCTTGATTCGGCACTCCGTACGACGCTTGGCACCTCAGCAGGCGGGTCGGAGCCACCTTGCGAGTAAACAGAAGCCTTTGGACTGAGAGGTCTTGTGTTTTGCATATTGTTCATAAATTGTTGTTTTGGTATTAAGCTGGCTGAGGTTTCTTATGGATTTCCCGGCATTTGGTCTGTTGTCCGGCCCGGGCTAGGTCTTGTTATTTTAAAAGTCGGTCCTTGTTTTGGCTTAGTACGATTTTGGTTCACTGCCTGGTGGTTGTGGTAGTACGCCGGGTCGCTGTGGTTGTGTTGCATTTTGTATGGGACTGTGTGCTCGGAGCCGTGAAGTACCATTTGTGTGAACTGCTTCACTGGGTAGTACTGATCGGGCCATTCTTGGTCCTCTTTTGTATGAAATAATTTCATTATTATTTTAAAGTAACATTATCACTTAAATGATTTAATTCTTGTTGCGTTAATTGCAACTTGGGTACTGAGAAATTTAGTAGTGTATTTAGGCAAGATTTAATAGTGGCACATGCCCCTTTACCTTTAGTAATCTATCAATTACCGACAGACCTTAAGCTCATACTCATATGATGTGATTTTCTTAAAGTGCTGTATTTTTATGTCATGTTATTGTTTTTTTTTTTTTTTAAATTTGCTGCTCACTGGTGTACTGTTCCAAGTATTAAAATGTTTCAGGTAGCTGTTACTTGGGCGGAACGTAACATTGTCACTTAAATGATTTAATTCTTGTTGCATTGATTGCAACTTGGGTACTGAGAAATTTGGTAGTGTAATTACGCAAGATTTAATAGTGGCTTATGCCCCTTTACCTATCGTAATCTGTTAATTACCGAAAGACCTTAAGCTCATACTCATATGATATGATTTTCTTAAATTATTGTATATTTATGTCATGTGATTGTTTTTTAAATTTGCTGATGACTGGTGTACTGTTCCAAGTATTAAAAGGTTTCAGGTAGCTGTTACTCGGGTGGAACGCGCGGAACCGCAACGGAGAGAGTAGTTGCGTGCCTTACGTGTCCGTTGTTGGCGCGGCCGGGTGTCCGTTGTTTGTTTTGGTGCACCTGAGTTAAGTATTGTGTTGCCTCCTCCCTTGCGGCCCCGTCGTGTCCTTCTCATAAACATTTCCTTCAAGACACTTTAGTTAATTTTGTGCTAGTATTATTTTAATTTCTTACATTGGTAAAATTGTGCGGCCTTCATTATGCACACTGTTTGTCATAATGTCTCATATTTCATGATGTGCGCGTGTAATGGTGCAATAAATGGATGATTGTTATTTCTGTTTTGGCGCCCTTCATGCCTCCTTTCTTGTCCCTATTGGTACACTATCCTTGTACTTGTGTTGGTAACCCACATCAGAAACCTGATCATAGAAAGCACCTCACGCACCGCACATTTGAACACGTCAGAGAGAGCACAGTAGCAGAGACGCTCGTCACCACACGCTACTACCACTGGATGAGTACTGATTGCAGGAACAGTATGGCACCAAGATGGCGGTTGTAGCCCAGCCCACCACCGCGACAGACGAAACGTCTGTTACCTCCTGGATAGCCCTCGTACAAGAAAAACACGTCTCCGGTTTGTGACGGTAGGCACCTCCAGGGAGAAAGCGCACGTTCAGAAAGTGATTAGGTTCGCGGTTGTCGGCGTATTAGCGATCTGTCACGCGCGGGCTGCGGCGCCAGATGCCTGTCGGCGAGGCGCCAGCAGGTGCGGCCGGAAGGGAAAGCGGGACCGCGAGACAAAGGCCGTGCCGGAAGGAAGCGAGGGCGGGGGCGTCTGACGAGGGGCGGGGGCGGGGGCGGGGGCGGGGGCGACGCTTTTTACGCAGCCTGTAGCCTCCTGCCTGCCTGCCTGCTGGCAATTTCGGCGCCGCGGTGCTGGCGACGCGTGGGTGGCAGCGCGACGCTACATGATCCAATATCGGGGGTCCTCGCCTCGGCTCGGCTCCCTCCTACACACCACACCTGCTCCCCCCGCGGCTCCCTCCGTGCCGCGACACTTGTTCCCTCCTGGTCACAGTCACTTGAGACGCCGACTGCTGACTTCCCTGGAGGACGACGCTGTCAATCGGGGTCCGTACGGATAGGGAATGACGCAAGGAGCTCTTAGCAGCCAGTGTCTTACACCTATTGTCCCCTAACGTAGCCGGGTAGGCACTATTGGAGGACAGTGTGAAACATCACATAGTGGAAGGCGGAGTTGCCAGTGTGTATTGTAATAAACATGTATCACGCTAACTTTCGTTATGCTGTTAGTATGCCAGCCTTTGCGTTAGCCTTCCAGATATGAAATATATGTGGTAGCAAACATACACTGACACTACCGTTGCACCAGAAGAAAGAAAGTCCTTGGGCACGATGAACAAGTTGAAACGTCCGCTTTGGAAAATTATAAATTACTGTGCTGGTAAACCTCTTACGTTATTTGATTTTCAAACAGCTGAGCAAAACTGAACGTGCTCAGACATTTCTCTCTTAACTTACTCTGATCATCAATAAACTGACACACAATATTTTTAGCGCAACGCAATCTGACTTTCAATAATCCCTACAAAAGAATGGCCCTGTCTAACAATAACCTATACCTTTCATGAATCACTTACCTCACAAAAATCTTCGTCACTGGAACTCCTGAAATACTGCGAGCGCCAATACTGCCAGCTAAATAAAAGAGTCAAATTACTGAAGGCACTAACTACTGATAAGCATAGTCAGCAAATGAAAGGTTTTGATACAGAACAAACAATGTATTTACGTTAATAATGTTCAAAAGTCATATATATATCAGTTCATGACATCCAGTCTTACAAATTTCATTTTTCTGGCGGACACACGTCCAGATCGTCCGCACTCAAAATTCTACCATCTCTCTCCCCACATCCACCACTGCTGGCGGCTCCTCCAACTGTGCAAAGCTACGCGCTGTTCACATCCACCTCCCCAACGCCATAATAGCAAATATTTCAACGATGCAAATCAGTCACAGACTGCACGCAGCACAGTCAGGGATTTTTATACAGAGCGCTACGTGGCGTTACCAGCATAAAAACCTAAACAGCCCACTTACAAAGTGCTTTACATCGTTCGTCCAAGGAGTTCGGAGACTGATTTTATTACTGGCTTATAAGAGACGCCCGAGCAGTAGCTACCGTGGCAGCTTGAACTAGTAGATGTAAACAACAGATGTGCGTTCGACCATTCAGTTGTGAGCAGGCAGTGTTAAGTATTGGGCGTGGGGCCATACTGTGTCAAACCAACTTTTCTATACTAACTGTCCGAGACTTAGACCACAATGTCTTGCAGAAAAGGAAATTGTGTGCGAAGTTTGTCCCGCCCACTTTGACTCCTGAATTATAAAAAAAAAAGAGAGAGAGAGATAGATAGAGAGAGAGAGAGAGAAAAACACGTGGACGCCTGTTACGACTCAATGAAAGCTAAATACGGACAGTTCTGTTCTCCATTTTTTATTAATCTACATCTACATCTACGTGATTACTCCGCTATTCACAATAAAGTGCCTGGCAGAGGGGCACGTGGGAAAAACGAGCAGTTAAATTTTTCTGTGCGAACCCTCATTTCTCTTATTTTATCGTGACGATCATTTCTCCCTACGTAGGCGGGTGCCAACAGAATGTTTTCGCAATCGGAGGAGAAAACCGATGATTGAAATTTCATGAGAACATCCCGTCGCAAAGAAAAACGCCTTTGTTTTAATGATTGCCACTCCAATTCACGTATCATGTCTGTGACACTATCTCCCCTATTTCGTGATAGTACAAAACGAGCTGCACTCCTTTGTACTTTGTCAATGTGATCCGTCAGTCCCACCTGATGCGGATCCCACACCACACAGCAGTACTCCAGAATAGGGCGGACAAGCGTGGTGCAAGCAGTCTCATTAGTAGACCTGTTGCACCTTCTAAGTGTTCTGCCAATGAATCGCAGTCTTTAGTTTGCTCTACCCACAGTAGTATCTATGTGATCGTTCAAAAAAATGTTCAAATGTGTGGGAAATCTTATGCGACTTATCTGCTAAGGTCATCAGTCCCTAATCTTACACACTACTTCACGTTAATTATCCTAAGGACAAACGCACACACCCATGCCCGAGGGAGGACTCGGATCTCCGGCGGGACCAGCCGCACAGTCCGTGACTGCAGCACCTTAGACCGCTCGGCTAATCCCGCACGGCTTGTGATTGTTCCTATTTAGGTTATTTGTAATTGTAATCCCTAAGTATTTAGTTGAATTTACAGCCATCAGATTTGTGTGACTTATCGCGTAATCGAAATTTAGCTGATTTCTTTTAGTACTCATGAGAATAACTTCACACTTTTCCTTATTCAAGGTCAATTGCCACTTTTCGCACCATACGGGTATCTTATCTAAATGATTTTGCAAGTCATTTTGATAATCTGATGACTTTACAAGATGGTAAATGATAGCATCATCTGCAAACAATCTAAGACTGCTACTCAGATTGTCTCCTATATCGTTAATGTAGATCAGGAACAATAGCCTCTAAAATTTTCCGAGTTACGGGGTACGTTTTCTTTGGTGAACTTGTTCAGGAAATGTGACATAAATTGCCGGTTCCCCCGAAACGTAGTATGAGCGGATACTTACCTGATGATCACGGGAACGCGAGATGGAGGAGACCTACTTTCGACAGGTTTCACCGCAAGCCCTGGGTAACGAAAATTTTCATTATTCTTGTATCTGCTTCGGAAGGGCTTCAGCCCACCGCCTTTGAGTGAATGCCGAAGTTTTTTTAGTGTGTATTTTTACTTTCAGTTTTTTACTGTACCAGGTTATTGTCACAACAGATTCGTCATTAACTATTTTATAGCAAGGGCGTAGCGCTATGTTTCGTTACTACTTTACCTTTTGCTGGTCCAGTAGCTTCTGTGACCATACCTAGTGTTTGTGTTCATTATGTCAAGATTAAAGCCGCACTCTCGGTTTATTATGATAGCTAAATTTCGATTAATAGGTTTTCGCTGGTGGTGCGCTTTAATCGTACTGTATGTAACAGCCAGTTGGTAATTCGACACATTTTCTTCCTCATATGGACATTTTTGCTTCCCATTTCTTTCTCTGTAGTCTCTTATGTTTCTTCTCAATGTGTTTTACATTTTGTTCAATAACTGTGATTAATGTATGACTACGTAAAGATTGCTCTTTCCGTAAGACGGTGTCTCTCATTGTGCTCCTTTAGTACTTGGCCACATGCATGGTTACGTTGTTGGCGGTTGGAGCCCTGAATCTTTTAGCTAGTTTCATCTTACTACAGATTTATTCGAAATTGTTGTTACTGAATTTACACACCGCCTGCATAATCCTCCGTAATACTCGCCTTTCTTCCCGTGGTTACAGTTTTGTTTTTGTGTAACAGAGTGAGCTACATACAAACCAATAAAAAAAATATGGTCACAAATTGACATTCATAGAGGTATCGTAGGAAAACACAAACTTATAAACTTTGGCATATCGATACCAAGGCATAAACTATTTGCGAATTCCATTCCATGTAGTCAGTTGGACATTGACAATGTCTCAGTGACAGGTACGTGAGCAATATACATAGATGTCAGCATCCGAGAGAGAACGTGTAATTGGACTCAAAATGGTTGGAGTATCGATGAATCGCTCAAAATTTGATAGGATCGATGGCACTAGTCGACGATGTTAGCATGAATGGGCGAGCCACGGCCGAACACAGCTTCAAGAAGGAAGCGGTCGACATAGATCTACATCTACATCTGCATGGCTACTCTGCAATTCACACTTCAGTGCCTGGCAGAGGGTTCATCGAACCATTTTAATACTACTTCTCTACCATTCCGCTCCCGAATGGCGCGTGGGAAAAAGGAACACATAAATCTTTCCGTTCGTGATCTGATTTCTCTTATTTTATTATGATGATCATTTCTCCCTACGTAGGTGGGTGTCAACAAAATATTTTCGCATTCGGAAGAGACAGTTGGTGATTTAAATTTCGTAAATAGATCTCGCCGCAAAGAAAACCGCCTTTGTTTCAGTGCCTGCCACCCCAACTGGCGTATCAAATCAGTGACACTCTCACCCCTATTGCGCGATAACACGAAGCGAGCTGCCCTTCTTTTCACTTTTTTGGTGTCCTCCGTCAATCCTACCGGGTAAGGGTCCCACACCGCGCAGCAATATACCAGCAGATGACGGACTGGTGTAATGTAGGCTGTCTCTTTAGTGGGTTTGTCGCATCTTCTAAGTGTTCTGCCAACAAAGTGCAGTGTTTGTTTCGCCTTCCCCACGATATTATCCATGTGGTCTTTCCAATTTAAGTTGCTCGTAATTGTAATTCCTAGGTATTTAGTCGAATTGACAGTCCTTAAATTTGTGCGATTTATCGTATACCCAAAATTTATCGGATTCCTTTTAGTACCCATGTGGATGACCTCGCACTTTCCTTTGTTTAGTGCCAATTGCCACTTTTTGCACCATACGGAAATTCTCTCTTGATCATTTTGTAGTTAGAATTGATCGTCTGATGATTTTACTAGACGGTAAATTACAGCATCATCTGCAAACAATCTAAGGGGGCTGCTCAGATTATCACCTAGATCATTTATATAAATCAGGAACAGCAGAGGGCCTATGACAGTACCTTGCGGAACGCCAGATATCACTTCTGTTCTGCTAGATGATTTACCGTCTATCACTACGAACTGTGACCTCTCTGAGAGGAAATCACGAATCCTGTCACACAGCTGAGACGATATCCCATATGCACGCAATTTGATTAATAGTCGCTTGTGAGGGACGGTATCAAAAGCCTTCTGGAAATCTGGGTGTATGGAATCGATCTGAGATCCCTTGTCGACAGCGCTTATTACTTCATGGGAATAAAGAGCTAGCTGTGTTGCACAAGAACGATATTTTCTGAATCCGTGTTGGTTATGTATCAGTAAGTCATTTTCTTCAAGGTGATTCATAATGTTCGAGTACAATATATGCTCCAAAATCCTACTGCAAATTGAGGTCAGTGATATGGGTCTGTAATTAAATGGGTTACTCCTATAGAGAGGCGACAGATGGTGAGGACAGAACAATTGTCAGAGAGTCACTCATAATCCGGTATTTATCAGCGTCATCGATCTGACTTGCGACTGGTGGTTAAGTGACCACAAAGACCATTAAGACGAGGTCTATAGAAAGGATGTTAAGCTCCCAGCGCACTTTGCGCCGACCGACATTGACCTGTGTATACCAACAAGACCGTCTGTAGTCGTGTCGGGCACAGTCGGCATCGAATCTCATTGACTGGAGTAGAATTGGTTCCACTGATGGGTCCCACTTCGAACAGTGCCCCAATGATCAGCGTATTCAGAGAAACCGGTAGGATACCAGTCTCAGTGTCACCCGGCATACGGCCCGACAACCTGATGTGACAGTCTGGGGCGCCGTTTCATTTTATCGCTGGACATCTTTGGTCGTCATTCACCGTACACTCATAGCAATGTGGTACGTCGAAGATATTCTACGCTCCCGTTTTGTTGTCCTCCATGGCAAGCCACCTTAGATTTACATTTAAGCAAGATAATGACAGCATTATGAGCAGGGCCTCCCAGCCAGCTCTAGATTTTGACGATCTAAGGCGCGAATTGGACAGAATTTGGCACGAAACCCATCAAGAGGACATCCAACAATTCTATCAATCAATGTCAAGAAGAATAATTGCTTGCAGACGGGCCAGAGGTGGACCGACGCGTTGTTGACTTGCTCAATATGTGAAGTTCTTTCTCTTGAATATATTGTTGAATTATTCTGAAACTGTAACTATTTATGTGTCTGTACATGTACACCACATTTGCCCGATTTCCGTTCTATTCGGATAATTCATTCATGGTGCGTCCTTTTTTTTGTCTTATAGTGTACATTGCACAGAAATGTACTCGTACATGAATGTATTTTCTTGCAGCACATGAAAAGTCTGCCGCTGTATGCGTCTGCGAGATGCCGCATAACGAGAGCTATGACTACGTCCATCGCGTGTCATCACAGGCCTTATGAAAGCCATCTTCAGTTTCAGAGCATGACTCTGTCAGTAAATTTAAGTTTCAGCAAGTTACTTTCATTTGGTTAAATTTAAAACACGAACACAGCAAAGTTCAGTAATTACAAGTCAGCTCTTAATAATATTTTCAACTCCGAGTAAAATGTTCGAAGCAGTTAAGTAAGTAGAACTTAAAGGCTCCCCTTTCGACAAAAATAATACAAGACAGTACAGCCGCGGCTACTAGCGAGGTGTCCGTGGAACCTCCTAAATAGAGATGGGTCGTTCGAGAACTAACGGGTCCAAAGGAACGGTTCACCAAGATGAACGGAACGAGCGAGGACCGAATTCTAAGGAACGGTCTTTCATAGTTCACTTTGGTCGCGGATTACTACTTACGGTGCCCGGGAACGGGAAACGGTCAGTCTCGTTCATGCAACGGCACGTCGGCCGGTCTCGTTCCAGCCTCGGTCCCGTTCCCGTCTGTCTCGGTCTCGGTCTCGCTTGGCCGGACTCGTCCTTCTTCGCGTAGCCACTCGTTGCAGTTTCACAGCCGACTGCTCATAGTTAGTTCAGTATCGAGTTGTTCGTTTCGTTCGCTGCGCACGCCCATTCTAGATCAGTTTCAAACCTTTTTTGAACTATGAGCTTCTGGTTCTTTTTGTATTCTATTCAGCGCCCACGACCGGTAACTAAATTGCATAAAAATTACGTGGTATGTAATACATGGTCCGCAGCTCGTGGTCGTGCGGTAGCGTTCTCGCTTCCCACGCCCGGGTTCCCGGGTTCGATTCCCGGCGGGGTCAGGGACTTTCTCTGCCTCGTGATGACTGGGTGTTGTGTGATGTCCTTAGGTTAGTTAGGTTTAAGTAGTTCTACGTTTTAGGGGACTGATGACCATAGATGTTAAGTCCCATAGTGCTCAGAGCCATTTGAACCATTTTTGTAATACATGTATTTTTTCAGGTAAAAAAACGGCATTTTTTTTGTTATTACACACGCAAAGGAAGTCGGCCGTTTTAAGTCGTTTTTTGATCCAAGGTAAAAGGGCATGTTCATTGTTATGGAAGGCAGACCGACTTACAACCGAATGAAGCCCGCGCTCCATAATCGAGTGTCTGGTGTCTCATTTTGTAAAGAGAATATGATAACTTCTACAATATTATTCAGTGGTAGAAGGTGGCGCAAGAAAAATCAACCCCGAGTACTAGACTGCTCATTGTCGCCCGCCAATCATCATCTATTGTTTTGAAGTTGTTGTTTGCATTAGCTTTTTTGTTACTTCTTCACTGCCTAATTATTACATGATTATCTATTCTGCTCGTAGTGGTCAACAAATCTGTACTCGGGGCCGGTTTTTCGTGCGCCACCTTATATTACTTTACTGCGATCAGCCACATAACGCTACAATTGGCTAAACGAGAGCTTTTACACAATCACGAAAATTATAAGTGTATGAGAATTCTGTTATGGATAAAAACTCTGTACTCCATGGGGGGAGGCAAGTGCACCCTCTTGGCGCCTTCCATCTTCAGTCACCTATGCTACTAATTTTTCATAACAACCATATAACAAGCACAAATGAACGGTGAACGAGTAAAAATGAACGGTTCCCAAAAAAGAGCTATCACCAGTGAACTAGTTCCCAAGGATGAACTAGTTTGCCCATCTCTATTCCTAACCTGCCATTGAGGCGGGGCACGTCTTCACAAAGGTAGGGTGCGCATGGTACTCTTAGTTGTTCTGGTCCATAAATTGACACGCATTTAAGTCTAACCTCTCATGCGAAGCACACCCCAACTGCGGGGAGGCTCCAAGAAGGCACTACCCAAATAATTAGCGAAATATTGACGGTAGCGCGGGTGGGGTCGGAGACGAGTAAATCGTTCCAATAGGAAGGTACAAAAATCGAGAAAATTATTTTCACCAACCCCGGGACAGGTACAATATTGTCAACCCCTTGTCACTGCATGCATATTAAATCGTGGATAAAACGACATATCCGGCGAGAGAAGGAAGATCGGAGTCATTGCCGTTGGGGTCGTGCCTTGAATGACGGCCAGCACCAGTCTTAGGCTATCCGAGCCCGCTCCCCATGCCGACCCAAGCTTCCGTATGTCACACACATGTCTGTTTCTTCTCATAGATACACTCCTGGAAATGGAAAAAAGAACACATTGACACCGGTGTGTCAGACCCACCATACTTGCTCCGGACACTGCGAGAGGGCTGTACAAGCAATGATCACACGCACGGCACAGCGGACACACCAGGAACCGCGGTGTTGGCCGTCGAATGGCGCTAGCTGCGCAGCATTTGTGCACCGCCGCCGTCAGTGTCAGACAGTTTGCCGTGGCATACGGAGCTCCATCGCAGTCTTTAACACTGGTAGCATGCCGCGACAGCGTGGACGTGAACCGTATGTGCAGTTGACGGACTTTGAGCGAGGGCGTATAGTGGGCATGCGGGAGGCCGGGTGGACGTACCGCCGAATTGCTCAACACGTGGGGCGTGAGGTCTCCACAGTGCATCGATGTTGTCGCCAGTGGTCGGCGGAAGGTGCACGTGCCAGTCGACCTGGGACCGGACCGCAGCGACGCACGGATGCACGCCAAGACCGTAGGATCCTACGCAGTGCCGTAGGGGACCGCACCGCCACTTCCCAGCAAATTAGGGACACTGTTGCTCCTGGGGTATCGGCGAGGACCATTCGCAACCGTCTCCATGAAGCTGGGCTACGGTCCCGCACACTGTTAGGCCGTCTTCCGCTCACGCCCCAACATCGTGCAGCCCGCCTCCAGTGGTGTCGCGACAGGCGTGAATGGAGGGACGAATGGAGACGTGTCGTCTTCAGCGATGAGAGTCGCTTCTGCCTTGGTGCCAATGATGGTCGTATGCGTGTTTGGCGCCGTGCAGGTGAGCGCCACAATCAGGACTGCATACGACCGAGGCACACAGGGCCAACACCCGGCATCATGGTGTGGGGAGCGATCTCCTACACTGGCCGTACACCACTGGTGATCGTCGAGGGGACACTGAATAGTGCACGGTACATCCAAACCGTCATCGAACCCATCGTTCTACCATTCCTAGACCGGCAAGGGAACTTGCTGTTCCAACGGGACAATGCACGTCTGCATGTATCCCGTGCCACCCAACGTGCTCTAGAAGGTGTAAGTCAACTACCCTGGCCAGCAAGATCTCCGGATCTGTCCCCCATTGAGCATGTTTGGGACTGGATGAAGCGTCGTCTCACGCGGTCTGCACGTCCAGCACGAACGCTGGTCCAACTGAGGCGCCAGGTGGAAATGGCATGGCAAGCCGTTCCACAGGACTACATCCAGCATCTCTACGATCGTCTCCATGGGAGAATAGCAGCCTACATTGCTGCGAAAGGTGGATATGCACTGTACTAGTGCCGACATTGTGCATGCTCTGTTGCCTGTGTCTATGTGCCTGTGGTTCTGTCAGTGTGATCATGTGATGTATCTGACCCCAGGAATGTGTCAATAAAGTTTCCCCTTCCTGGGACAATGAATTCACGGTGTTCTTATTTCAATTTCCAGGAGTGTAATTAATTCACAGGAAGTTGAGAAATAGATGTGTGTGTGGCATATGGAAGTTTGGTTTGGTCTGGGGAGAGTGCTTGGGTAACCTAAGTGGTAAGGCAACTGCTAGCCTTCAGTCGGAAATGGTGTTTCGGGTCTTGGTACGGCAAAAATTTTCTTATGACGCTTTAGGTTGTACATCTGTACCTATTACGGTTAAGGTGAGTTTCAGGAATAAATTTCAGTGTTTGAGACTGTAGCATGTCATCAAGTGTAAACAAGAAAAAGTGACTCTCTGCCTCGCACATTGTACAGAGGGATCCAAAAAAATGTATCCACTGTTTAAAAGTCCATAAATGGCGAACTAATTGACGGAGTTGGTCTCGTCTTTGGTAGTGTAATAGTTTGTAGTTCCGGCAATCGCCACACAAGCGTTGTATTGCGTTTTTTTGTGATATGACAGTCGCCAGATAGTTAGTGTTTTGTACTTAGTTGCACCTAGTTACTCTAGTAAACACGGCTGGCGCAAGGCTTACATTCGATGAAAGGAAGTCAGTTTTGAAGTGGTATCTTAAGTACGAAAACATTAATGAGGTTCTACGGCAATGGCGAAATGAGTATCAAACAGAGCCACCGACACGTTTAACGATTCGTCGCAATCGAGACAAATTCGAAGCCGAAGGCTGTGTTAAAGACGTACACAAACAACGATCTGGACGACCTGTAACAGTAACAAGTCCAGCTAATTCCCGTCGTGTGTTACAACAATTCACTCGCTCACCACAGAAGTTCGTGAGACAGTGTGCCCGTGAAACTGGAGTGAGTCACTCAAGTGTTCTGCGAATTTTGAAGACAGCAAAGTGGAAGTGCTACATCCCACGATTGCTACACGCAATGAACGAGGACGCCCCAGATCGTGGAATGGAGTACTGCGAGTGGTTTACTAACATGGTGCGCAACGATGAAGAGTTTGCAGAGATGATTGTGTGGTCTGATGAGGCACAGTTCAAACTCAATGGTACAGTAAATGGCCACAATTGCATCTACTTGGCTGCTGAAAATCCGAACGTCCATGTAGACAAAGCCGTGAATTTGCCAAGAGTAAATGTGTGGTGTGGGTTGTCTTACCGGGGTTTGATAGGGCCATTCTTCTTTGTCGGCACAGTTACCGGTGAGGTGTACCTACAGAAGCTTCAGACATCCATTTTACCTGCCATCCGAGACTTGCATGGAGACGGAAGAGTTTACTTTCAACAAGCTCACTACCAAAATCGTGTTAGGGCGTATCTCACGAAAATCTACCAGGAAGATGGATAGGGAGTAGAGGTGCTGTGGAGTATCCACCACGTTCCCCAGACCTAACTCCTCTGGACTTTTAACTGTGGGGAACACTACAGGACGTCATTTATCGACAAAAGCCACGCACATTGGATGAACTTCAAGAATCCATCGTACATTCATGTGCAAATATCCAACTGAACACATTGCAGTCAATAGTTCGTGCTGCAGTTCAGCGGCATCGTTTGTGTGTGGGTATTAATGGTGACCATTTCGAACACCTACACTGATATCTTTAAGTTGGACTTTAAGCTACACTTTCACCAAAAATGAGACAATTCCGTCAATTAGTTTGCAAGTTATGGACTTTTAAACAGTGGATACAGTTTTTTGGACCCCTCTGTAGTGGTTTACAAACGTAGGTAGGATAGTACTGCAGCTCTTCACTTCGTTATTCAACCACTTTGGGGCACTGGACGGCGCGGGACGGCAGCCAGTGTCCCGGGATAAGTTCCTCCGCGGGCCACGGTGGCGCGCTGCGGCAAGTGAACTGGCTGCCGGCAGAGGCGGCCGGGCTTCTGGGAGGCCGTGGCGGGGCAGAGGGTGCCGGCCACGGCGGCCGTTGATGGATGGTGCGGGATTAGACGCCGGGTCTTCCCATCAGCAGACGGACGCCTCAAAAGCGGGAATCCATCACGGCGCGGCGCGCGGATCACGGCGTGACGGCGCATGATGTATCACCTCTGTACCGGCGCAATTTACATAGGGGTGCCCGGGCCGGGGGCAGCGCGACGACATCATTAGCGCGTCATTACCGCCCTCTCCCCCCTGCACCACAATTTATGATTTATTTTCCCTTCTTTTAGCTAATCGCCGTGGGAAACGCGACACGTCTTATCGTAATGAGTGCTACCTACCGGCCTAGCCGCAACAAACGTATGATGGAGCGAGGCTGCCCTGACAAGCGTGTCGCACACTGCCCTCGTTTCAGTTCACAGCTGTGGTACTTTTATTTTCCGTAAGTCATCAGTCTTCTGACTATTTTGTTGCAACCCAACACGAATTTCTCTCACAGAATGCGAAAGGTTGTACGGAATATTTCAGAGAGTACCGGAAATGGAGAAAATTGTAGTGACCGGGATAATATCACAAAGGGTGTCCCACAGGGTTTAATTTTAGGTCCACTGCTATGTATTATATATATGAATGACCTTCCACTTAACATTCAAAACGTAAAATTCGTACTTTATGCGGATCATACTAGGTTATAATAAATCCCATTAGAGCGAAAGCAACAGAAGAGTTGGTAAATGTTATTTTCCAAAGAATTAGTAAATGGTTCTCTGAAAATGGACTCTCCCTAAATTTGGAAAAGCACACTACACTCATTTCTGTACGACAGATAAGAGTCATAGCAACAGCTGATGTAGCACATCAGCAAAAGTTAGTAAGTACCGTAGAATGCTCGAAATTTTTGAGTGTAAATACTGATAAAAACTTGAACTGGAAGAAGCATATTACGGAGCTTATCAAACAATTAAGTTCAGCTACTTTGCTCCTCGTATGATTGCTAATCTCGGAAACATACGTATCAGCCCCTGACATATGTTGCACATATCCATTCAGTAACGTCGTACGGAATAATTTTCTGGAGTAATTCATCTCTTAGAAGAAAGTAATGTCTGCACAAAAGCGAGCAGTAAGAATAATGCGTGGTGTTCACCCACGGACATTTTGTAGTTACGTTTCAAGGGACTCGGCATTTTAACTGCGCCGTCACAATACATATATTCTTCACAATTTCAGGAGAACATTGACGTACATACCGACAACACTAGAGGGAAGAATGACCTTTTTTACCCATTGTTAAAGTTTTCAGTGGTTCAGGGAGAAGTTCAATATGCAGCAATACATTTTTTTGATCGTTTGCCCGTTAACGCCGGCCGGTGTGGCCGTGCGGTTTCGACGCTTCAGTCTGGAACCGCGTGACCGCTACGGTCGCAGGTTCGAATCCTGCCTCGGGCATGGATGTGTGTGATGTCCTTAGATTAGTTAGGTTTAATTAGTTCTAAGTTCTAGGCGACTGATGACCTCAGCAGTTAAGTCGCATAGTGCTCAGAACCATTTGAACCATTTGAACCCGTTAACGTAAAATGCCTGACAGGCAGCGAAGCATTTTTTATATCCAATTTATAATCATTTCTTGTATACAACTGCTTCTACTCCATTCCACTGGAAACTTGTTTTTAAGTGTAGTTGCATGAAGAGGAATAAAATAATACCGTTCTCATTAACGTTAACACTTATCATGTACAAATATCCTGTAAACCGACTCATTACACTCATTTCGACAAAAGAATAGAAGAAATGATGTGTGGAACATGTAGCTAACTGAATAACTGTGCCCATCTCTTCATCTCAGAATAGCATTAACACCCGACGGCCTCAGTTGTTTGTTGGAGATATTCCAATCTCTGTCTTCCCTTAGGCACTTTAACCTTTCCAGCTTTCTGAAGTTACTCGTAAATTATTCCTTGGTGTCTTAATGCATGTCCTATCAGCCTGTCCCTTCTTCTTGTCATTGTTTTCCATACGAAAAATGGAAATTGAATTATCTGTAGGTGTCGGATCTCACGTTATTCAGGAGTATCAAAAAACAATGTGTATTTTAGGACATAACATATTTTTATCCAGAAAACCAAGACGATTTTCTTATACCCTAGAATTATGCTGCCCACATTATCACGGCAAAAAATAATGAGATAAACGAAAAAATATTTTATTAAGAACGTTCTAAGTGCCAAACCAGGAAACTAACTGTTCTAACTGCCAATAAAATAGTTTTTGTTTCAAGTAGCGTTCTATTAATACAGAGGAACTATGTTTTGTTTGTGATAATAAAAGTACCGAAACACTTCAGTAATATTTTGACTAGTAGAACCGTAGGCGACAAAAAACATTTTACATTTCCTCTAAAGTTTTTACAAGAGGACAACATAATTAAATTCAAGAAAAAGTCTCTCACTATTGACTGCTGTGTCTTACAAAACTACATTCGTAGGATCAGACGCTGTAAAGTTTACTATAGAACTACCTGGGCTGTTGAGGAAGAAATGGCAACATCGTAAGAGGTCTTTCTACTTTTCAACTGATAAACGTGGCTGGTTGTTCAGATGAAGTATGGCACAGCATAGATTTACCACGGTATTTTCTCTTCCGAATACGTTGACATTCTGTTTCGGAGTCAGATATTTTATACATGGTGGTCAGAAACAGTTTGGAAAGCTTATAATGGAATTGCAGGGAAGGGTGTGTTGCGAAATAATCGTTAAGAAAAAAATTCGATACGTTGCGCCGTTTTCGATTTGATTGCCATTTAGCTTAACCAATCTGGCTGATGCACTTGCTTACCCTAACATGCGGTAATCCGCTGACATCTGTACGTCCATGAGTTTCCTCTTGTTCAAGTACTCATTACCAGTTAAAGTGATAAATTTAAGCAGGCCGTAGTGGCCGACCGGTTCTAGGCGCTACAGTCTGGAACCGCGCGACCGCTACGGTCGTAGATTCCAATCCTGCCCCGGGCATGGATGTGTGTGATGTCCTTAGGTTAGTTATGTTTAAATAGTTCTAAGTTCTAGGGGACTGATTACCTCAGAAGTTAAGTCCCATAATGCTCAGAGCAATTTTTTTGATAAATTTAAGCTAGGTTAGCATAAGCTAAGTTTGTTCATTTTGAGGAAACCAAACGAAGAACATATTTGGGGACACTGTCTCTGCCAGGCTGTTTGGATTTGTGAGCGCAGCGGCCTAATTAGCTAACTTCAGTGCCAATTAACTTGGAAACGGCGCAATGTATCGAATTTTTTTCTTAGTAATTATTTCTCAGCACGACCTACCCTGCAACACCCATACATGCTTTTCAGTCTGTTTCTGACTACCCTGCAAAGTTGTTTGCTATGGATGAGTATGAGACAGTTTGATCAGACTCCATTTCGAGACCTTGCAAGTCTGCATTGACGCAATGGTTCAGAAGCATCTTCAAAATCAAGCTCGTCAGTTGTATGCGTTGTAATTACATAGAACTGCTTCATAGCTTTAGCTGGCCCTACTTCTGTAGATCTTGCAGACCAAAGGCCTTGCTTACCTTTCTTCGTTTCTCTACAATTGCAAAATTCTCTATCGCAGCTGAAAAGCAGTGCCCACTTACTCAAGACTTGCGTCTTATCTCTTCGACCCATTCCAGGCTAAGTGGAGGAGACTTTGAAGCATGGCACTTGGAACCCCACTGGCAAACATTGCTGGACACGTACACCATGTGCCATCTAGTAAGCAATGCTTGAAATATTTTCTCCGTGATTTGAGACTTGGAACAACTCTAGAGACATGCAACAGAGTACCGACAACACAATTTTACGAAAAAATGGACCATAGAACATTTTCCATTTCAACTCTTCATTCGTTCCTCTCCTCACCGTATCTGCAGAGCACCTTCACATTTTCTATCTTATCAGTCTACCGAATTTTCAAAATCCTTTTACAGCGCAACATCTCAGATGCTTCGATTTTCGTTTTTTCCGGTTTTCCTTCAGGCCGTGATCCAGTTCCATACAGTATTGTACTCCAAACGAACATCCTTGTAGGATTCCTACATGTGATATTAGTGCACTCCGTTTTGGCTATGAATGCCTTCCTGCATGCGTTAATCTGCTTTTTATATCCTCCTTGGCTCGGTCGTCATGTGTTATGCTGATTCCGAATTCGCAAAATTCCGTCACTTATTCCACTTTGTGGTGCCGAGTTTTGATGTTAAGTTTATTGCTAGTATCATTTCTGCTACTCGTTATGAATTTCGTTTTTCTTTTACTTACTCTCAGTCGATAGTGTGTTCTAATAGACTGTTCTTTCCAATTATCAGGTCATGCAATTCTTCCTCACTTTGAATGAGGTACGAATGTTATCATCGAATCTCATGATCAATATACTTTCGCCTTGAGTTCTAATTCTTCTATCGAAACTCTTTTTATTTCCTTCTTTGCATTTAGCGTGTACGGACTGAAAAGTACGGACGAAACACTACATTCCTATCTTATACTCCTTCTAATCTCATAGTATTGAGTAATGAATGTGTCTGTAATGAATGGGTCTCTCGTTGATTCATAGCATGTTCTGTCTTAGGACAACGTAAATATGATACAACAGAGCCACCTCATAGATAAGTAAAGTAAACAAAACCGCATTCGTGACTTCCAAGTAATCAGGCTCGTCCTCCTTGTTCCCTTGCAGAAAATAAAGATTGTACATGTAAATTAACAGCACAGTACGTGTAACCTTGTAAGCATGTCAGTTGTAAATAAGCTGGAAAACAGTAGTGGTAGACAGAGTGGTAGACAAGTTTACTTCCGCATCTCCTTAAGATGGCTTCTCCGATCCCAAGTGTGCTATGTCAAATTGTTCAGTGGAGCATTCTCTATGTCCCGTTACATTTTTGCACGCTCTTACGGAAGCACCCTGTATACCATGACACGTGTAATAGCGTTGCAAATGTGATCCAAAGATTAATAAAACTATTACTTCTTCTTCTTCTTCTACTATCTATACTAGCCTGCTATTACTACATTTGTCAACTGACGATGAATTCAAAGTCTAATCTGGATAAGTGCGAAGACCTTGCACGTTGCAGCAGCATCAATTGGGAGTTCCATTAGAAACTGCCGTCGAGCCACCACTGCTATATAAATAGACTGGGGGGAGGGGCCCCCGATGACTGAACTATGGCTTGCCTGGAAGTCAGTTTGACTTCTACCTACCTGTCGCTAACAAATGTAATTTTGTCACTAATAACGAGGAACGATTACATTACTGGAAAGAGTAACACAGTCTCACAACATATTTTTGCATTAAAGTGTCATAAATGCGGAATTTTCAACACTGAAATATGAAGATTAGCAGGTAATAGCGAATGTAACGTTGTTTTTAAAAAAATTGTAGAAGCTGTGAACGCATATTACAAGAACTTAACCTTATGGAATTTTGTTGCTCAAGACAGTTCATATCGAACTTGTGCATGATATCCTGCCATATATCCCCGCCCACTCAAATCCTTTCCTTTCTTCTTACACTTCTTCTTCTAGTTCCTCTTCATACATCACCTCGCTCTTTCCCTTTTCTTCTGACATTCCTTAATATTTTCACTTATCACAAAAATACTGCCGGCCGGAGTGGCCGAGCGGTTCTAGGCGCTACAGTCTGGAACCGCGCGACCGCTACGGTCGCAGGTTCGAATCCTGCCTCGGGCATGGATGAGTGTGATGTCCTTAAGTTAGTTAGGTTTAAGTAGTTCTAAGCTCTAGGGGACTGATGACCTCGGAAGTTAAGTCCCATAGTGCTCAGAGCCATTTGAACCGTTTTTTGAGCAAAAATACTGCCCCACGGAAACGGTGCCCAGAGCTCTTATTCAAGCTGCCACACCCTTCTTACGCCACCGCCCTTATGTTAAAGACATAGTGAAATTGTTCGGCACTTCTTACACAGAGCAAGTTCTCGCCGTAAGGTATGTAGGAATGCAGGACGCAATTTCGCTGCAGCGGTATATGACTTACGGTTTATTATCAGCTCTCGAAAACTGAGACCGGGCTCTCGACTTCACGGTGGGGAACGCACACTGGAGCCCGTGACCTGGCGATTTACGGTGCAAAGTCCGGGCAGCTTGGCTGCGATCCGAATACTAAAATAGGGACACGGCGATTCGGCGAGGACACGGAGCTGCCCGGAGGGCGCAGGGCGCACGTTTTAAAGCCCCTCTTTATTTCAGGCGACCCTGCGCGTTAATATAAATGTTAAACACGCGGCGTGCAGGGCCGCCCGCCAAGGGATTTGGCGGTCGGCCACGGCGGGCCATTACGGCGCTCGCCGCCGGCCGGACACCGCGATTTAAATTGCAAAGTAGCGCCGGCAGCGGCCATTAGGCTCCCCTTTCCTCTCCTGCGCGTTCGCCGAAGTCGCCAACTTGCAGCGCAATAACGCCGGCGACACCCGTGTCTGCCATGTGTCGGCCACCACGTGCGCTGCTGTTGCTGCTGCTGCTCTCCTACCCCGCAGCTCGGTCCACAGCTGGCTTACCGGGGGTACTAGTTCATTGGTTATATGATAACGCCTTAAGTTACGTTGTGCAAGACGCGACAGTTGGCTGCGACTGCGACGCTGCCCCCTCCCTCCTCTTTTCCCACCCTGGCAGACGGCGACACGGCCGCAACACGACTGGAGTCGTCGCTGTTTCCCAAGCTCCGGTCGGCGGCGGCGGATTCAAATACATAAGAAAAATAAGAATTCCGATTTTCTTGCTGTAAAAAATACTGTATGTTAATGCAACAAAGTTACATCGGCTCCCAGAGTTAGTTTTTCGATACAGATTCTCCTTTTACTTTAAAAAATTGAAAAGTATCTCTTCCTGTTTTTCGTGTTTTTTTCGCTGTATATTACTTCTCTATTAATTGTGAGGAAAGTAAAAGGCACAAAAAATTGATGTTTGCGTATCTTACAGTTTCACATCACAGCTTGATAATGAGGTGTCTATTTTTCCGATATTCGTCACAGTTACCTACTGGACAGTAACCTGCTGCATAAAATTTGAATTGTGTACAGTGAAAAATGTGGTCGCTGGCTACTTTACGTATGGTTCACGTTAGGTCATACGTAGTTGCCGATGAAAAGAAGCTAACATATCGAAATTATTTTTAAAGTTGAGATCAGAATGATATCGAGCTCCGTTTCCGAGATTTGGGCTCATATATCTCCGGGAGCGTCGCGACTAGCCGCCAGTTCTGTCGACGCGCAACGAGAATCGTGTGGTCATCACACGATAGAGAATGCATTTGTTTTGTTTCGCTGACACATTTGGACCTAATGAAACCATTTATGTCATATTTCTCCGGTATGAGTTACTAATATTTCTCCATATGCTCTTGACAATTTCATTTAAAATGCCACGAAATGTAGGTTCCTTAAAGCCAAGTGATCAAGCAGAACCCACTTTCTTGGTTTTGCTGGTGGCATCTGAACCTGTTCCAAGCTTTCTTTCTCGTTTAATTCTCTGATACGAGTCCCGAATATTCCTCCATCTGTTTTTGCACATTTCACCTAAAATTCCAATGAAAGATAAGTTTATTAACAATAAGCGCACGCTAGCGTCATTGCATTGTTTCAAGTTCTTGACAACAAGATAGGGTTACACCTTAAACATTTCTAGAATTTTGATTCTGAACGTCTACAGTATACACTGGCAGAAATGTGGAAGAAATAATGTCCGTGCTTGTTCACAAAAGTTCCCCAAATTATACTTGTCAGTTTCTCCCATGCAGAAACTTTTGAAACAAGCTAAGGCAACTTTCATAGCCGACTGAATCTTTATTCCCATCCAAATGAACTTCCATATTCTTATATTCTGACAGCATACATTGTTATGGATGACATGAACATTTAATCTTGCCAAGCTGCACTGAAAAGATGACTCCAGGATTTACAAAAGACGAATTTCAATCGTGAACTGTGTCAGACCAGAAGGGCCTTGTAAAACAGTAGTGCACTTTTGGCACAAGTTTTTTGAGCACCATCTTCTACCAATGAATTGAAGTGAATGTGACAAATTACTTACTGCAGCTACTGTTTGCGCAATCTGTTGAGAAACGCCTTCCTCAAAAACGAATATCTATTGATTACAGAAAGCTGTACAACAATCTGGTGGTGGTTTTTCACAACTAGAAGGTATCATCAAGACACCAATTTACCGTTTACTTTCAAAGTGAAGGTATTGTAAAATGTAACTTTCTCGTTGTACTTTAGATTGTTCATTTTATAATGTACTTGCCGTTTTCAATTTTTATCGTCACAAAAAAGAGTAATGCGAAAATTGGCCTTCAAGTTCATTTTCATCATTCTAATTCTACATCTGCATGGATTATACTGATTTTCATAACAGGCCTGAAAAATTTGCATTAATGGGAAAATATTATATATTTCACTCACCTGCCAGTTTCAACTGTGCACCAATTTCTTCCCAAATTCTGTCTCTGAACATAGTGTCTCTATATTTAGGGTTCTTCAAATCGTAAAGGCAAGGATGTTGCGAGACCAGCTCACAGAGCATCACATCCTGTGAGTGAGTGGCTTATTTCAGTTTTCCTTGACTGGCTCGATATCTTTCTGGCAGCCGTATGTCTTTGTGTCGTGCGACTTCCGTCGCATCACTGCTCACTGGTGCAGTGCTGCGGCAGCTGCCGCAACAGTCGCGCGTCGCATCCCAAACTCGAACTGCGCTTGCGCCAGCAGGCAACTTCTGACGTCACGTAGCGACCCGTCGCAGTCGGTAGTGTGCGTCGCGTCTTGGACAACGTACCTTTAGAGCGCCGTCTACAGGCTACGTATATTCATCACCAAGCTGATACTGAGGAGACAAAAATCACGGGATTTCGATATGCACACATACAGACGGGGGTAGTGTGGCGTACACGAGATATAAAAGGGCAGAGCATTGGCGGAGCTGCCATTTGTAGTCAGGTGAGAGTACTAACAGACAAGCAACACTGCGTGAAATAACCGCAGAAACCAAGGGACGTAAGATGAACATACCCGTTACGACAGTGCGGCTAAATCTAGCATTAATCGATATGACAACAGATGATCGACGCAAGTGCCTCCAGCGTCTCTTATGGGCTCGTGGCGATATCAGTTGGACCCTAGGCGACTGGAAAACCGTTGCATGATCAGATAAGTCTCGATTTCAGTTCGTAGGACCCTACGAAGTCATGGACCCCAGGTGTCAGAATGGCACTGTGCGAGCTTGTGGTGGCTCCAGACTGGTGTGGGCTGTACCTACAAGGAATGGAGTAGGTCCTCTGCTCCAACTGAGCCGATGGTTGACTTGAAATTGTTACATTCGGCCACTTGGACACCATTTGCATCAATTCACGGACGTCATGTTCCCAAACAACGACGAAATTTTTATGGCTGACAATGAGCCATGGCCGGCCGGAGTGGCCGAGAGGTTCTAGGCGCTTCAGTCTGGAACCGCGCCACCGCTACGGTCGCAGGTTCGAATCCTGCCTCGGGCATGGATGTGTGTGATGTCCTTAGGTTAGTTAGGTTTAAGTAGTTCTAAGTTCTAGGGGACTGACGACCACAAATATATCCGACCTTGCATTGAGTGGTAGTATGTCTCACTGTCAACGCGGTAACGCTAGATTCAAACGTACTTTCAGTCTGGTACGTGGCGGTGAACAAGACAGACTATTCGAGAGAGACTCCATAGGATCTATCTTACCTATTCGCCTTTGTGGGTGAACTGCAATGTTCAGGATACAGACGAATACCTGCAACATTGTAGGCCGGTGGAAGAAATCTAGTATTTTGTGGGTCAAATTTTGGATGTCGCCCGCCTATATCGATTCGCGCACTCTCCTCTACCCGGGAGCTGTTTATTAGGCGCGGACGAAACACAGCGCTGTCACTTGGGTCAGAGATCACGCAACTCATTAATCCTTTGGAACTATTTAAAAGATCGTCATTGTTCTGTTGTGAAGAACCATAAGTACAGTCAATACTTTTCGAACTACTTGTGGATTCGGCTCGCAGCTGGATTATTCATAGCAGAAGGTGAATTTCATACATCCATACGTGGAAGATTGAGCAGATAACGTACCTACCCGGCTTTACCAGAAGACATGCAGTGAAGATGGAGCGGTGGCGTTCGTGGCGTATCGACGCCGCATATGCGTGCTCTGCAGGTGTTACCTTGTGTTTTGTTGTTTTTGAACATTGAGCCATGTCACTGGACCGCAATTATTCGCGATTGGTTTGTAGAACATTCTGGACAGTTTGAGAGAATAATTCGGCTACCCAAACCGCCAGATATGAATCCCATCGGAAAGTTATGGGAAGTAATCGAGGGACCAGTTCGTGCTCAAAACCCTGCACCGGTAAATCTGTCGCAATTATGGACAGCTATAGAGGCAGCATGGCGTATTATTTCTTCAGCGGACTTCCAACGACTTATTGAGTCCATAACACGTTGAGCTGCTGTACTATGCCGGGGGAAAGGATGTCCGAAAAAAAAATGGTTCAAGTGGCTCTGAGCTCTATGGGACTTAACATCTATGGTCATCAGTCCCCTAGAACTTAGAACTACCTAAACCTAACTAACCTAAGGACAGCACACAACACCCAGCCATCACGAGGCAGAGAAAATCCCTGACCCCGACGGGAATCGAACCCGGGAACCCGGGCGTGGGAAGCGAGAACGCTACCGCACGACCACGAGATGCGGGCAAAGGATGTCCGAAACAATATTTAGAGGTATCCCATGACTTTTGTCACGTCGGTGTATACTCTACATCGACTCTTCTTTAAACGGTTGCGTCTCAGTCTTCTTGAATTTGGACTCATACTATTATCAACTCGAAAATCAATCTGCATCAGTGAGACTTGTCTTTTTGTACATACTCAGCGTTCAATTGCGAAACATTTGTCCCGATGTTGGACTGCACTTATGGGGTGGTAGACCTGAACTGTTTGGGTCAGGAAGCCAGTAAGTCACCCCGTAGGCGGAGTAACAGTGCAGTTTAAGGCTTCTTGTCGTCTGATGTATCAACATGAAAACATCATTGTCAGAACATTAATTTATTACTCAACAAACCGCAACAATCGGGACGACACTATGAGAAGCCAACATACCCTGGACGTAAGCTGTAGGCGGCCTGTGAATAGACGTGATGGTTCTATGGCGAAAGGACTGAGTGCAGCATTACGCGGACGATGAAATAATGACTGAGTGAGTCCACAATGCGCTGTCCACAGCAGTGGGCGTCGTCCCACAATGCAGGCCAGCGGCAGCCCGACTCCACTATTTTAATATTTTTCACTAAAGGTCCAACAACTGGTCTCCCTCGCTTGTAGACGCAGAGGAACGCATTTGTTCCAATGTGGTTCAGGTGCGTTAGCTATCTGAGGAACATCTGGCAATTTTGGAGTTTGAACATTTTGAAACAACTTAGTACTTCCATCTGTTGTTCACTGGCTTTCATTTCCTAAAATACTAGAACCCTTGGGTCGGCGACGCAGTTCTACGCTGAGGTGCGTAGAACTGCGTCGCGGACTCATGGTGGATAAGGTGACTCACAGCAGCAGTAGCAGTATCTACCCATATGAGCAAAGGAAGGCAGGCAATTACGAGTTTGCCCGTGCAAGTGATGGCGGCTGAGCATCTGCACAGCCCCTCCACAGTAGAACGTCGCTAGCGCCTGTGGTAGGCCTGCAGATGACCCACCAGTAGAAGGGCGCTAAATCCACTGGTCTCAGCACATCTAGCAGAGGCAGAGTGCAGAGATGGTGACTTGTTGATCCATATGGACTCGGAGATTATCGTAAGCCCCCCCCCCCCCCCAGGACTGGTGGTTGTCACACTGCAATAATACCTCTGACTAGAAATCAACAGTATTTATACCGATTCGGCTAGTCCCTGTTTAGTTAAAATATACGTTTCTATCGCATACGCCACAACACAATTATGGTTCGGACGCGAAGCAAACAGGTCACCCATGCTGCAGCAGCTCTGTCTTTCTGCTGTGCCAACGGTATTACGTCTCTGGTGTCTCCCATTAGCTGTGGCATGTGGTAACCGTCTCGACGCCTTGCAGACAGTGCCTGCTATGTCAGCAAGTATACGCTAATTTAACAGCGTCTCGTAGACTCTAGTCTGGCACGTTTACACGGCCACCTGGATTAGCTGCGGCAGCGTAGTTATTTTATCAAGTCACACAAAAGAAATAGTGCTGACGCTACAGCTGGATACATGGCCAAGACTTCTGTTGCAGGAGTCCGCTGCTTTACTAGAAAAGTTCCACCTCGAAAATGACATCTCCGTAATGATGCGAATGCCTCCCATGCAGTGGTTACTTCGTCTGAGGAAAGAGAAGAACATCGCTGAGTGCCATCTCAGGACAATGCAGGGGTGAGGCAAAATTTGACGTCCCAAAGAAGCAGCATGTCTGACTGTGTCTTGCACAGAATGAACTGTGGTGGATTAGGGCGGCTTTCCACGAGTTTCATCTCGACAGCCTCCTGTGACCTCTTCGGAAGTTATTGGTACCATACACCTGTGGTAATTTGGTGAATATAATCTCTTAGCACCACGCATTGGCAGTCCCTAAGACAGTCAGCATCACCTTACCCAATGATGATAGTGGTTTCGCCTTTCTCGGAGGTTCCGAACGCACATTTCTCCACTACTTGCTTTGATCTTTTGTCCTGGGGTCATAATGACACACCCAGCACTCGTCCATAATGATAAGACGGCTACAGCAGTAATCTGGATTAGCCCAAGTGCCGGCCGTTGTGGCCGAGCGGTTGTAGGCACTTCAGTCTGGAACCGCGGACCGCTACGTCCACAGTTTCGAATCCTGCCTCGGGCATGGATGTGTGTGATGTCCGTAGGTTAGTTAGGTTTAAGTAGTTCTAGGTTCTAGGGGACCGATGACCTCAGATGTTAAGTCCCATAGTGCTCAGAGCCATTTGAACCATTTTGATTAGCCCAAGACAACTGCAACGTTCCCGCTGCTGCCTCGGGTCGGCGGTCTTTGTGTGGATGTAATGTCATGGAGCTCAGAGGGCAGCCACGTTTTTCATGTTCCACATGTTGCGCAAGATGTTGGAAACTGATGCATGACTGATTTTCGCATTCACCACTATCGTCTCGATTGCGGTAGGCTTGCCTTCGACGACCAGGGCGGCCACTCCTCTTGCGATCTCCGGTTTTTCACACTCCGTTCTTCAAAATTCGGACCTGTCTGACTACACCTGAATCTTCCCCGCTACCTAATCAGTGTGCTGTATGACTGTGCACTGCTGTCGGACACTTCCACCAACCTAGCAAGAGTTGTTGCAGAACTGTCCTTCCAATGCACAAAATGAATTACTGCATGATACTCCACTTTGTCAATGGCGTGTGTCATTTAGCTTTGGATCCTCTGGTGGGACGCTACGTGAGGCTAGGGCCGCGTGGGACTCGCCATGGGACACAGCACGCAAAACAAACAGCTGTGAAGTTACGAGACCGGCCGCACTGAGCGCTAGCTGACTAAGAGTCTAGAGTCTAGACGAACGTTCGTGTTGGTTCTTCCTGACTTGTTGCCAAGTGGCTTCGAAGAGAAAATCTGCTGATTGTCATCTGGTTTGTTTCCTTTCCAAAATGCATGACGAAACATTAATATCGGCAGTTGTCAAAAGGAAAATGACATCTTGAATCGATGCAAGTTCTGCAACAATTAAATTCTGAATTTAGTTTCGCAGCATAAGTTTCTGCCAAGATGCAATTTCAACCACGTATGGTATCAAACTTTGAAAGAACAGATGGTCGTCATTTTAGTTTCTATCAATGCGTTGCTCCACTATTTCAAGGTCCAACAACTGGTCTCCTTCGCTTGTAGACGCAGCGGAAAGCATTTTTTCCAATGTGGTTCACTTGCGTTAACTATCTGAGGCACATCTGGCAACTATGGAGTTTGAACATTTTGATTCAACATAGTACTTCCAACTATTGTTGATTGGCTTTCATTTCCTAAGATACTAGAACCTCCGTGTTCGTAGTTCATTGCAGTATTTTCTAAAAATTGTAACTGTTTAGAAAATCGCGAAGAGCTTGTGGCAATATCGTCAGCTCCGTGTCCACTTCTTGGAGGTATACTTAGCAGACATACTGGCTCTGAAATTAGTATTTGGTTTCTACATCTACATCTGTGTGATTACACTGCTATTCACAATAACGCGCCTGGCAGAGGGTTCAATGAACCACCTTCAAGCTGTCTCTCTACCGTTCCACTCTCGAACGGTACGCGGGAAAAACAAGCACTCAGATTTTTCTGTGCGAGCCCTGATTTCTCTTATTTTATTGTGATGATCATTTCTCCCTATGTTGGTGGGTGCCAACAGAATGTTTTCGCAATCGGAGGAGAAAACTGGTGATTGAAATTTCATGAGATGATCCCGTCGCAACGAAAAACGCCTTTGTTTCAATGATTGCCGCTCCAATTCACGTATCATGTCTGTGACACTATTTCCCCTATTTCGCGATAATACAAAACGAGCTGCCCTTCTTTGTACTTTTCCGATGTCATCCGTCAGTCCCACCTGATGCGGATCACACACCGCACAGCAATACTCCAGAATAGGGCGGACAAGCGTGGTGTAAGCAGTCTCATTAGTAGACCTATTGCACCTTCTAAGTGTTCTGCCAATGAATCGCAGTCTTTGGTTTCCTGCACCCACAACATTATGTATGTGATCGTTCCAATTAAGATTATTTCTAATTGTAATGGCTAAGTATTTAGTTGAATTTACTGCCTTCAGATTTGTGTGACTTATCGCTTAATCGAAATTCAGCGGATTTGTTTTAGTATTCATGTGAATAACTTCACATTTCTTTATTCGGGGTCAACTGCCTCTCCGGTATAATAGTGACAAAGTCAAAAAAGTTGCAGGACTTGAGACCTTTAATAGTAGAGATGTTGTAGCCTATTGTACGTTTCAGATTGGAGAGGCATATAATAGAAAAAAATGGTTCAAATGGCTCTGAGCACTATGGGACTCAACATCTTAGGTCGTAAGTCCCCTAGAACTTAGAACTACTTAAACCTAACTAACGTAAGGACATCACACACATCCATGCCCGAGGCAGGATTCGAACCTACGACCGTAGTGGTCGCACGGCTCCAGTCTGTAGCGCCTAGAACCGCTCGGCCACTTCGGCCGGCATACATCTGTTATATAAGCAACACTGAGGATATTCTGCCCAGTTGTGAATCGTGTAATTATTGCGAAAACAAGTTCCGGGACATCATTTTCCCACTTTCAAGTGCTAAAAACAAGGAATACAGAAAAAAATTCTTCTTGTGCCGACAGACATATAAGGATTGCAGACGTCCTGTGTTAAAGCCTATCTTAAAAAACTGTTATGCCATTTGGCCTTGTCACAACTTAAAAACAAGATGCACACGTGGACTGTCGACTCAAACCATAAAACATCACAATATAGCACATCCACCGTTCCCGAGGTATAGCTGCAAACTGAAAGCCGCTGCCATTACCTACTAAAGCCCAATGCTCAGCACCAATGATGCTACTGTCCGTTATTAAACCTTCTATAAATACCTGTCTGGTCCTAGCCCATTATATTCGTATTTTACCTATTGACATAGGATTCATGCGCGTTATTTCCATTTAGACTGCTGCGTAGAGGTAGTTTCATGTTAGAATTGGCTAGCACCAGACACAAATTTCTCAAAGATTTAATGACAGGCAGTAGTACGTTAGTGCTGAGTATTAGGCTTTAAGTAAATATCATCGCTGGTTGGTGATGACAGTGGCTTTCAGTTTGCAACTGTACCTTGGGAACGATGGGTGCAGGCTTGTGATGTTTTATGGGCTATGGATTGAGTTGACAATGCAAGTGTACAGTTTGTTTTTACGTTGTGACGAATCCTAACGGCTTAAAATTTTTTTAAGGTAGGTTTTAACTCAGGACGTCTGTAATCCTTATACGTCCGTCGGTATAAGCAGGATTGTTTTATGTGGATTCTTGTTTTTAGCACTTGGAAGTTGGATAATGTTGTCCCGAAACGAGTTGTGACAATATTTACTCTATTGACAACCGGGCTGGATATCCTCGATATACCTTACTGCCTTTCTCACTCACAGTCCAATGCAGAGTGAAGATTATCCTCATGTTGAAGAAGAAAACGAAGGCAGAAATGCTGTCGTACCTAACAATATTTTCAAGCTCTTACAGGGCCAGACTGATTGCTAGGAAGCACCAACGGAGCTGTTCCTTGGCAGAAAGCTGCGGAAATTCATCCACATCCCCTGCCGAAGAGGCTCGAACAAGGGTCACCACGTCGACGTTTCCGCACGTGCAACCTTGTGTAAGCTCGAACATTCTGTCGGCAGCCATGGTGAGAGCCTACAACAGTCACCAGACCTCAGAGATGCCTCCTCCTACCACATGGATGCAGAGGACTGCCAATGGCGGTGTAGCCAAAATCAGCCTTGTATCAAGCTGCACCCGTCCACATAATCTTGACCGCAGATTCCTCGTCTGCTACCACCACCACTTTCCCTTACTAGCAGCAGAAGTGGGAGGAAGAACCCCACAACCAGCAGTACTCGGCGCTTCCCAAACCACCCCCACACCAAGCAGCAGCGGCTTCCAGTGGCGTCAGGGCCCTATCCACCACTCACCAGAACCACGACACCGATACCCCACGTTCCCAGCGACGCTACCACCGAGCTGGAAGACGGATTCAGCTCTGTAGCACTCCGCCTCGCGTCCGAGGGTCGTACAGTTGGATGAATCCCAACCCACGCCGTCTCGCAATCCTACCGTCACGTCGCAGCTGGGACAAGTTCGGCTTGTTACGCCTCGCCTTTCCATGTCAGAAGCGGAAGTAACTTGTATCCATCAGCGACTTCGGTAACTATTCCAACGAGAACGTTTTCCAGATCACATCAGTGGTGACGCTCCCGTTGCTTTAGGGTCACTGGGTGGGAACTGGTGTTCTCTGGGGAGGCAGAGATGACAGCGCAGCAGTCTCCGGCTTTCGTATGTCTGCGGTCTTCTTGATCATCGACTGCGATCAGACCGTTTGTGAGATGACGACTTCTGCTACACACATGAACTTGCTACTGTCGTCAGGTTCTCGCTCGCGGTTCATCAACGACGATGCCGGTACTTAGTTTTGTCCATTTGACTTGTGCTTTGTATAATCTGTTCTTGCGAATTGTATTCAGTAAAGGGAGATGTGTACCATGTGTCTAGAATAACGCCAACAACGTAGTCTGAACATTACAACTGTATGTATTCTTAGCCAAACGGAACTATTGTTATTGCTAGTAGTCGTACAGTGGGAAGCACCCTCTGCCATGCGTTACACTGCGGTCTGCAGAGTATAGATTTAGCTGTGAGTGGAAGTCTGTGTCAATAAGTTTCATTCCGTTGACGTAGTACTCTTGATAAGCACGGTCTGTACAGCGAAACGCTCTTTACCCTCTGAATGACTTCCCGTAGCTCAAGTACTTCTCCACGCCCACGGTCCTGGAGGGTCCAACGTCGAGGCACAAGTGTCCCCGTGAAATGCGGCGCCGCCGAGTCCGCCCACCGGAGCTCGTACATATTCATGGCGGCCGCCGGCGCGTGGAGGGGCGGCCGAGCCCCATTCGTCAGGCGTGTTACCGAATCAACACCAAATTAGTCTGCGGAGCGCGCGACACGCCTTGGTGTCGCCGTCGCCGCAGCCGCCAGCGTGGTCCAGGCCATTCCAGTCACGCGGGAACGCTGCCGGAGGAATGTGGCGGGCAGGGCAGGACCACGGGGGGGAGCGATGGCCTGCCATTAAACATGAGTCACGCCCTAAAAGGCAAGTACACTTTTCACGCACTACACTCCAGAGCACGAACTGTATGTCTCGCAACCTAGGGTTGACGGCGGGGCTACCTCGCACCGCTTTCACACTCTCCAGTCACATTACCGTTAGCTTCTGATGAACATGACGTCCATGGTGCATAGCTCATGGCGTATGAGTACAGGTTACTGCAAGTGGATGAAAGTTATCGACATTCAGTTACGAATCATCCAAACTTCCGGGCAGCGTGCCGTCTCTTGAAACTTAGCGACCCGGCCGCTGTGGCTGATCGGTTCTAGGCGCTTCAGTCCGGAACCGCGCTGCTACTACGGTCGCAGGTTCGAATCCTGCCTCGGGCATGGATGTATGTGATGTTCACAAAATGTTTCAAATGGCTCTGAGCACTATGGGACTTAACTTCTAAGGTCATCAGTCCCTAGAACTTATAACTACTTAAACCTAACTAACCTAAGGACATCACACACATTCATGCCCGAGGCAGGATTCGAACCTGCGACCGTTGTGGTCGCGCGGTTCCAGACTGTAGTGCCTAGAACCGCTCGGCCACCCAGGCCGGCTGTGTGTGATGTCCGTAGGTTAGTCAGGTTTAAGTAGTTCTAAGTCTAGGGGACTGATGCTCTCAGATGTTAAGTCCCATAGTGCTTAGAGCCATTTGAACCGTTTTTGAAACTTAGCGGCAGATTACGACTCGAGCCCGAAACCAAGTGATTTACCTTTTTTCTGCATAATTTTCCACACGGTACGTATTTTTTTCCTTTCTCTTTAGGAGACATCTGTCTCCTTACTTGTTCCATGTCGCCCACCGCAAGTTTGCCTCCTGTAACAACATCTTCATCTCAGAGTAGCACGGCCACCCTACATCCCCAATTACTTGTTGGATATATTCCAGTCTCTGTCTTTCCCTACAGTTTTTACCCTCTACGGGTCCCTCTAGTACCACAGAAGTTATTTCCTGATGTCTTGAAGCATGCCTCATCATCCTGTCGTTTCTTCTTCTCACTGTCCTCCACATGTTTCTTTCTTCACCAATTCTGCGAATATCCCCCTCACTCCTTATCACTCCACCTACTTTTCAACGTCGTTCTACAGCTTCACACGTCAAACGCATTGATTCTCTTCTTCTCCAGTTTTCCCACACTACATGATTCGCTACCATACAATGCTGAACTCCAACTGTACTTTCTCACAATTTTTTTCCTCAGATTAACACCGATGTTTCCTACAAGTAAACTTCTTTTGGCCACAATAGCCTCTTTGCCTGCGTTAATCTGCCTTTTATTTCCTCCTTGCTTCATCCGTCATGTGTTACGTTGCTTCCAAGCTAGAAGAATTTCTTAACTTCATCTATTTCGAGGTCCCCGGTTTTGATGATAAGTTCATCGTTAATCTCACTTCTTCCACTCCTTATTACTTTCGGTTATCTTCGGTTAACTCTGTTCTGTACTCATTCGACTGTTCATTCCATTCACCTACTCTAATTCTTCTTCAGTTTCATTGGTGACAGAAGCTTCATCAGCAAATCTTATCATTGACATCTTTTCACCCTGACTTTTAATCCCACTCTTGAACTTTTCTTCTGTTTCAATCATTGCTTGTTAAATGTAGAGATTGAACAGTAGTGTCAAACGACTGCCTGAATGAGGTTTTCACTCTGCAGCGGAGTGTGCGCTGATATGAAACTTCCTGGCAGATTAAAACTGTGTGCCGGATCGAGACTCGAACTCAGGAGCTTTGCCTTTCGCGGGCAAGTGCTCTGCCATCTGAGCTACCCAAGCACGACTCATGCCCCGTCCTCACAGCTTTACTCCTGCCAGTACCTCGTCTCCTACCTTCCAAACTTTGCAGAAGCTCTCCTGCGAACCTTGCAGAATTAGCATTCCTGAAAGAAAGGATATTGCGGAGACATGGCTTAGCCACAGCCTGGGGGATATTTCCAGAATGAGATTTTCACTCTGCGCTGATATGAAACTTCTCCTCGCAGGATAGCTTCTGTAAAGTGTGGAAGGTAGGAGACGAGGTACTGGCAGAAGTAAAGCTATGAAGAGGGGGCGTGACTCGTGATTGGGTAGCTCAGATGGTAGAGCACTTGCCCGCGAAAGGCAAAGGTCCCGAGTTCGAGTCTCGGTCCGGCATACAATTTTAATCTGCCAGGAAGTTTCAAACGACCACCTGCTTGTATTACACCATTTTTAATCAGAATCCTTTGTTATTGGTCTTTAAGTCTTATTGTTCCCTCTTACTTCTTGCACGCATTGTATATTATATGCTCTTCCCTAGAGGTTACTTTTATTACTGTCCCCAAACTGGAGTGTGTTAAAGGGATCCTTTGTCATTTTATTCATGTACACGTCAATGTCCTCGACCACGGGTCAGCAGGGTGCAAACCAGGAGGACTCAAAAAACTTTCAAATTTCGTAGAATGATTTTTTACGGGTCCTAGTGGTTCTGCGTCCTGTACGAGAGAAAAACTGAAGTCGCGCTTCATTTTACAGCAGTCAGATCATTTTCAGCGCGGTTGTAGCCCCACGGTGTCCTTAGAAAAGAGGCGAATCGTCCGGCGTTGTCGACAGTGTCATACCTTTTCATGAACATCGTTATGTTGCACATCGCACTACAAACCGTGGTTTCCGAAAGCCAAATGTGTATGAATGAATGCCGCATTGGCAGAGGTGGTTCTACTGATGTCCTTTGTGCCACCTACTGAGGCCTTTGCGTGTCCATTCTGACTGGCGGTGTGTCTGAAGCGTTTTCCCTGGCCACCGATAAGAAAACCGCATATTTCAGCGCCGGGCGTCGCGGTTCCCACACCCATCACGGAGGTGACGAGAGATGGGGTGAGACGTGGTTAATGGGTGGGTGACGCACCCCCTCCCCCCCCTATAACAGAGAAAGGTTGCAGGTACCTTTGAGCAGAGTTATAAACAGAGCATACACGAAAATGGGACCATTTTAGTGAAATAAATAGGGAAATCCACTGAAATAAGAGACTTTGACAAGGGACAGATTATTATGGACCTGAATCAGGGAATGCACACCTCAGAAACGGTCAAACTGGTCGACTGTGCATGATATACATCAGGCTCTAGATACCGGCTCCCAGGTTCATGCCATATTTCTCGACTTTCTAAAGGCGTTCGACTCTGTTCCGCACTGTCGCTTGCCACAAAAAGTGCGCGCTTACGGTCTATTCGATGACATATGGGATTGGATAGAAAGTTTTCTAACAGACAGAGAGCAGTATGTCGTCCTGAACGGGGTGACCTCAACAGAAACAAGCGTAGCTTCAGGTGTGCCCCAGGGCAGCGTAATAGGTCCTCTGCTTTTTACGATTTACATAAACAATCTGGTTGATGGTATTGACAGCGGCCTTAGACTGTTTGCCGATGATGCTGTAGTCTACAGGAAAGTAATAGCACACGAAAGTTGTGAACAAATCAATGAGGATTTGTAGAAAATAAATGCCTGGTGTAATGACTGGCAGTTATCTCTCAATATTACTAAGTGTAACCTACTGCGTATAACAAGGCTAAAATCTCCATTAATGTACGAGTACAAAATAAATGCCCAGTCTCTGGAAGCGGTAACGTCCGTTAAGTATATGGGTGAGACTATTCGAAATGATCTCAAATGGAATGATCAGATTACACAAATAGCGGGTAAGGCGAACTGTAGATTGTGGTTTAGTGGTAGAATTCTGAAGCGATGCAGTCCTTCAACAAAGGAAATAGCTTACAATATGTTAGTTCGTCCAGTCTAGGAGTACTGTTCATCTCTATGGGACCATTACCAGTTGGGTCTGATTCAAGAGATTGAGAAGGTCCAAAGAAGAGCGGTAAGATTTGTGACTGGTACATTTAGCCGTCGCGTGAGCGCTACAAATCTCATAGAAAGTTTGAAGTGGGACACACTTGCAGATAGACGGCGCGCTAAATGGAAGGGGCTGCTCACTAAATTCCGAAATCCGATCTTTACCGAGGATGTAGAGCATATATTATTACCACCAACTTTCAAATCGCGCAATGATCACGATTCAAACGTAAGGGAAATAAGAGCTCGTACTGAGGCGTTCAGACAGTCGATTTTTCCTCGCGCGATCCGCGAGTGGAACAGAGGGGTGGAAATATGACTTTGGCGCGCGTTGTGCCCTCCGCTACACACCGCTTGGTGGTTAGCGGAGTATATATGTAGGTGTTGATGTAGACTGTTAGCGAGCTACTGTCTTGAACATCTATGTAAAGGATGGTGAAACCAGATATATCTGGCGAGGTATTGGAAGTACACGGATTATCAAGGAAGATGGAGGTTGAAGGCTTGCCCGCCCTATAAAGCGGGATAGGCGACGATCTGTGGTAGATCTGACAACAGAGCATAATGTTGGAGCAGGTCCATACCCCTCAGTGCACATTGCCTAACAAAGCAGACATTGCCATGTTGAAACACGACATTGTCAATTGCGACTGTAGTGGGCACAAAGTCATCAGAGTGTCGACTGGTCGGATGAATAACGTTTCTTGTTACACCACGTTTTCACTTGAGTGCGGATATGACGTCATTCACGCGAACAGCTGCTCGCAAGTCGAAACATGCACCGCGCTACGGACTTCCACCGGTGGGGGCAGTATTACACTGTGGGGGACTTTCACCGGGACTTCCGAAAGGCCTGTGGTAGTAACCGAAGCCTCTTATAGTACTGTGGACTACGTGAAGATTATTGCAGGGCACGTGCTTCTCTACGTGTTTAATGACTACCACGACGGCGATTGCATGTTCTAACAGGGTAACCGTGTCGCGAGCTCAGAATCGTGCTACAGTGGTTTGAGGAGTATAATAGTGACTTCATGGTGATGTCTTGGCCAACAAATTCGCCTGTCTAGAGCGCTACCTGACCCCAACACCCCACCCAGCAACCACTGGCTAGTAATTCGTAATTGCAGTGACTGTGTCTTTGTTTAGATAGAACATAAACAATTCTGGCAATGTTCAATGATCTTAGCAGTCGATGATGACTTATCGAAACACAGTGACAACAACCATGACTTCTTCTCAACTCGGAGATGTGTTGATCCATTTACACTGAACACCCAAAACATTACGACCACTACGTTGGATTCCGCCCGGTGGCGTTTGGGGCATGTGGCGGGATAACAAAAGTACTTAAGCGGAACAGACACAGACGAGGGATCAGTCTAGCGAAGATGTGTGCTGAACATTGGAAAATCCATTGAGATAAGCGACTTTGACCAAGGGCAGATTGTTATTACCCAGAGCCCGTGAACGAATATCTCCAAAACGGTGAAGCTGGTCGAATGTTAATGTGCTATTGTTGTGAGCATTTGCAGAAAGAGGTAGAAGGATAGTGAAACTACCACTATAGTTCAATTCTTTTATCTTGGCGGGTCGCGCATGCCCGCCCAAACGTGGGAGATTGCTGCGTTGCCAGTTGCATGCGCCAAGCAAACTTACGTTTAGGGGGGAGCGCGCAGTTTATTAAGTAAAGCCACCACGGCCGCATTAACCCTTTCGCTGCTACAGAGACGTGCTCCCCGCATTCCGCGCTGTGCGCGATTTTGTCATCACTGCACTGCTCGCCTGTGCAGACACATGGTGTTCCGACTGCTTTGACACACTTATCATTCGATTTCACAAAAACTATTTGGCCCAAAAATTTGATTTTTACACATCTTCTTGACTGATACCTTCCCGCCATAAATGACTTAATTTTGTTTCGATATTCAACGCAGTTATTGTGCAGCATTAAATGTGTTAAACCACAGCTCGAAATTTTGAAGAGTTTGCAGAGATAAAAGTCCATAGCATACACTTTCCGTATGGTTGATTTCAGTTGCCACTAGAAATTTCAAAAAGTTACATTCAAATGAATAAAACTCATGAAATAAGACACTTCGATATTATTTCTAAATAAAGAAAATAATAAGCACTGAACAAGGTTAGAACTCGGAACCTTTCGCTTAGTAGCCAAACATTTTTTTTTAATCTCATTTTGTTCGCTTTTTTTCGTTGTATCTGCTCGGGGCGGACGTCGTAAGACATCCGTTTAAGTTCGTTGTTGATCGATTAACTCAGTTTTTTTATTACAGAGGGCAGCTAACCCTCTGACCGAAATACACTTTAACCATTACGCTAACGCAGCTGGACATTCGATATACTTCCTGGAAGGTCGCAACATACCGACAAACTCTGTTGGTATGACTATGAATTACTCACGTTTCGTGAAAGTGCAGTAAGAAATAAACAATTACCGTTGTTCTTAATTGCGAAAAAGCGGTTAGTGAGAATGATACAAACACCTTTCCTTGCTATCGTCTGAATTAGGAGGCTTATTAATTAATAGAATATGAAGCAATTGGTATAAAGAATGCTTTTTCCAATCTTTCAGTAAAGGAAATTCTGCTATCAAGACACTGTTTTCGTTCAGTTACAATATTTATGACTGAACGTTTCTAAAACTGAGGACATTAGTCCGTGCTGTGCACTGCAGTCGAGCTCTGGCAACGTCGTTCTCTGTTTATTGGCTAACTGTGATTTGTGACGTCAGATGCGCAGAACTAACCTAAACTCGGCCGCCGTCATAAATGACGCGCACTTTAGGCGCTAAATGGTTGGACGTCCACCTCTCTTGACACAGCATGGTGTTCGGAGCCTTGTCTGCTCTGTAAAGTAGGATAGATAGATAGTAGGACGGATAGTGATCTGTGGCATCTCTGCAAAAGAGCACAATGCTGGTGCACGCAAAAGTGGTTCGCAGCACACCGTTCATTGCACATTGCTGAAAATGGAACTCCGCAGCAGACTAGCCCTACGTGTTCACATGTTGACCCAACGACACCGTACATTACGACTGCAGTGGGCAGAGGACCATCAGGATTCGACCATCGATCAATGGAGACGTGTCGGCTCTTCGGGTAAATCACATTTTCGCTACACTAGGTCGAGGGTCGACTCCACAAACGTCGTCATCGAGGAGAACGACGGTTCGAAACGTGCAGCGCACCAAGGACGCAGGTTGGTTGAGGCGGTGTTATGCTGCGGGAGACATTCTCCTTCCTGAGCTTGCACTGGACCTGTGGTAGTAATTAAATACACACTGACAACTGCGGACCACCTGCATCCCTTCATGCTTGATGTCTTCCCCGACAGCGGTGTCATCTTTCAGCAGTATAATTCTCGGTGTCTGGAAACCAGAGCCGTGCTACAGTGATTTGAGAAGCATTATAGTGACCACACGTTGATGTCTCGGCAACCAAATTCGCCTGATGTAAATCATATGAAACGCATCTGGGTCGCTATCGGGCGCCGTCACAGCCATCGGAAATCAATGGCTCGTTATTTTATTCCAATTACATGACCTGTGCGTGGACATCTAATGCCACATACCTCCAAAAACCTTTCAACAAACTGTCGGATCCCTGATACGCAGAATCAGCGATGTATTTCGTTCCAAACACGGACAAACATGCTACTAAACAGGGAATCATAAAGTTTTGACTCATCAGTGTATAGAGTCCAAGACATCGATGAATTAGTGCGAATTTCTACGCTTATGAATACTACGAGACTAGTTACAATGTTTTGAAAGGAAAGACATTCCACTTGTTTATTCTAAATAGGAAAATTATTGTAAAAGTACGTAAATGTATCCACTGTTGTCTGAAATTTGTGAACTTTTTCAATATTTTTCCACTAATTGATTTCATTAGAGAATGACATACTTTCTGAGTGCCGTGTTAGAAATTAACAGAAAAGGCATAAAAATATTATTTTGGAAAGTAGAAATTCCATTGTCGTCCAAAAGAAATACTGCTTAAACCAATATTTCAGAAGAAAACTATCTAAACACTGCTAAAAGTAGTGACAGCTGGATAATGAGGCAAAACCACCTTCGTGTACACTGTCATTAAGTTTATTTCGGCAGGTATCATCGTTTTATTGTTGTTTTAAATTTCCTTTCGCAATGGGAGCGTTACGTATCTAAATGAGATTTCTTTTTTAACCTTATTTGCTCTATAGTTTACTTTAATCACTTTAACTGTTCGGAAAAGATAACATGCAGCTATGCTTTTCTCGCACTTGCGAAAGTTATGGCCGAGGAGTAGATACTGCGCACTTGAACGTAGTTGATTGACCAACGAAACACTGTTCATTTGCTATGAGAGTCGCATTATTCTGTGCTTTGATTCGGGAGAAAGAGAGAGGGAAATTTTCGGCTCCTCCGGACAAACAAATATGAAGGTACTATATACAAGGTCTTTCACTATTCCTTTCACGGTCTTGTGGGGGTTGTAGAGGAGTATTCGCAGATAAAGTTATGATAAGGATCCAGTGTGCAGAAATGTACCATTTGAAGTCGGATCACTTTCAAATCTCCCGGTTCACGGTACGCACACAAACTGTGAAGAGGACGCCGTCGTCAGTCCTTGTTGTAATTGCGACACCACGTATCATTTTCGTCCTACTACTACAATGGCTGCGAGAAACTGGTGCATTCGCGACTGGGAGGGCTGTTTGCGGTCCACCGCAGACGCGCCGCGCTCTCGGCTTTGAAGAAGGCGTCCTACGTCGTATTGGACCCGACGGCAAGTTCTCGAAACATTGCCTACGCCATGGCTCCTGTAGAGCACACAGTTCAGACGTGATGGTTTCCGCTGAAAGTGCACTGTGAAACGGGGGACTTGAAAGTGAGCAGAACTTCAAACTTATTTCACGTCCAAGAGGTACATTTCTGCAGTCGTTCTAATGTTGTTGTGGTCTTCAGTCCTGAGACTGGTTTGATGCAGCTCTCCATGCTACTCTATCCTCTGCAAGCTTCTTCATATCCCAGTACCTACTGCAACCTACATCCTTCTGAATCTGCTTAGTGTATTGATCTCTTGGTCTCCCTCTACGATTTTTACCCTCCACGCTGCCCTCCAATGCTAAATTTGTGATCCCTTGATGCCTCAAAACATGTCCTACCAACCGATCCCTTCTTCTGGTCAAGTTGTGCCACAAACTTCTCTTCTCCCCAATCCTATTCAATACCTCCTCATTAGTTACGTGATCTACCCACCTTATCTTCAGCATTCTTCTGTAGCACCACATTTCGAAAGCTTCTATTCTCTTCTTGTCCAAACTGGTTATCGTCCATGTTTCACTTCCATACATGGCTACACTCCATACAAATACTTTCAGAAACGACTTCCTGACACTTAAATCTATACTCGATGTTAACAAATTTCTCTTCTTCAGAAACGATTTCCTTGCCATTGCCAGTCTACATTTTATATCCTCTCTACTTCGACCATCATCAGCTATTTTACTCCCTAAATAGCAAAACTCCTTTACTACTTTAAGTGTCTCATTTCCTAATCTAATCCCCTCACCATCACCCGATTTAATTTGACTACATTCCATTATCCTCGTTTTGCTTTTGTTGATGTTCATCTTATATCCTCCTTTCAAGACACTGTCCATTCCGTTCAACTGCTCTTCCAAGTCCTTTGCTGTCTCTGACAGAATTACAATGTCATCGGCGAACCTCAAAGTTTTTACTTCTTCTCCATGAATTTTAATACCTACTCCGAATTTTTCTTTTGTTTCCTTTACTGCTTGCTCAATATACAGATTGAATAACATCGGGGAGAGGCTACAACCCTGTCTCACTCCTTTCCCAACCACTGCTTCCCTTTCATGCCCCTCGACTCTTATAACTGCTATCTGGTTTCTGTACAAATTGTAAATAGCCTTTCGCTCCCTGTATTTTACCCCTGCCACCTTCAAAATTTGAAAGAGAGTATTCTAATAGGACCTCTGAAACACCTTGTACAGATCTTGCGAAGACGGGTTACTTACTAACAATGGACAACTGTACTGGACAACAACGTATTTCCCAAACGCTTTGCGGCCCCTCTAGACTAGTGTTTCCCAACCTGGGGGTAATTACCCCTGAGGGGAAAACAGGAAACTTTCTGAGGGGTAAAAACAAAACACCTGGACTGCGTTTTCGTCACGAAACTAACTTAGTTTTTGAAGACCATTACTATTATTACTGTTTCAGAAGACTGTAATAGTGATCACATAAGATACCAATAATTACATTTTTTTCATATTCTAAGATTAATGCATGACAGAATTTGGTGGAAGTTGCAACCTTGAAAAGGAATGTATGAACAAACTCTTCCTCGGATATTGCACCCACTAACACTTACTTCGTACTTTCTACTGTGCAGCTATGGCAGTAAAGCTGATGTATGTATATCATATATACTTACAAAAGTCTTCTGAGCAGTAGCTAGCCCCCGTAATGGAACATATAAGCTTGATTACTCACTTCACAACAGAAAAACGTACTAATTGACAACACAACAGTAACCACGTAACGACTAATACACTGCTGTAAGGGCTGCACAGTATTATTATTATTATTGTTATAATTAATGACAGTTGTGATACGCCAAGCACTGGCAGCCAGGAGTCTTGCAATTTATGTCAGTGCAGAAGCAAGAACTTCAGCAATCACGTGATTTACGAACAGTAGATGGTGGTGGTGGGTAGTGTTTAACGTCTCGTCGACAACGAGGTCATTAGAGACGGAGCGCAAGCTCGGGTTAGGGAAGGAGTGGGTAGGAAATCGGCCGTGCCCTTTCAAAGGAACCATCCCGGCATTTGCCTGAAACGATTTCGGGAAATCACGGAAAACCTAAATCAGAATGGCCGGAGACGGGATTGAACCGTCGTCCTCCCGAATGCGAGTCCAGTGTGCTAACCACTGCGCCACCTCGCTCGGTAGAACAGTAGATGTAGTGCATACGTTTAACTTGGCTCATTTTAAATGGAGGCGTAGTGTATGGGTGAAGCAAGTATCGATAGGGAGAGGAGTGGTGCAGAAGAAGTTTCATTACAAATATGTGCACCCTCAATGTGGACAGTTACCTTCCTTTTCTGAGAAGGGGTTGTAGGTAGCACTCAAGACGCACTCGAAATTGCTTCATCATTCAACGAAAAAAATGTTGTTATAAATAAGCAGTACCAGTTGTCTCATCAGTTTGTGACTTAACAAAAAGAAAATCACTTGTCGTTCTAGGGTTAACTCACGCGGTAAAATTGCTGTTTGGGTCAGGGGAATGGTAGCGATGGGGATAGGGGAGGTTTCAAAAAATGGCTCTGAGCACTATGGGACTCAACTGCTGAGGTCATTAGTCCCCTAGAACTTAGAACTAGTTAAACCTAGCTAACCTAAGATCATCACAAACAGCCATGCCCGAGGCAGGATTCGAACCTGCGACCGTAGCGGTCTTGCGGTTCCAGACTGCAGCGCCTTTAACCGCACGGCCACTTCGGCCGGCGGGGAGGTTTCGCTAGTAGCTGATCGCACTCGGGGTAATTATCTCCGATAGGCTGGCAGCTACTGTTGTAAGTGCACAGTACCATGGTCGGCATGTAGTGATGGCGTTGGTTACGCTTCCTGATTATTATCAGCCACGAATGGCGATTATTACTTGAGGAAGTGATGTCTCTCTGGAAGGACAACGATGAGTTTGGCAATTGTTGCGAATTTGGTAACCGCACGATGTGCCAAAACAGATGAGAAATTTTTTTAGCTTGAAACGTCTTAAATTAAAACCATGCACCGGACCAAGACTCCAAGCTGGGACCTTGGCCTTTCACGGACAAGCACTGCACCGACTGAGTCGTCCAAGCAAGACTCACGATCTGCCCTCACAGCTTTACATCTGCCGTTACCTCATCTCCTACTTTCCCAACTTTACGAAAGTTATCCTGCATACCTTGCAGCAATAGCACTCCTGGAGGGATTGTTTGCAGAAATAAAGTTGTGAGGGTGGACCGTCAGTTGTGGCTGGATGGCCCAGAGCACTTGGTCGCAAATTTCAAACGTCTCATGTTCGAGACCCGGTCCAGCACACAATTTTAATGTCCCATGAAATTTCGTATCACTGCACACTCCGCTGCAGGGTGAAAATTCATTCTGGATCTTTAAGCTTACTTTGTTATGGCTAACAAAGACTAGTATCGAACTTGACAGTTTTATATTGGATTGACACACAACAGAGACTTTAGTCATCAATAATACATTCTCCTTAATTCTTTACAACAGTCTGCCGAGGCCGACCCTACGACTGTAGAAATCAGGTGGTTTTGAGGCGAAGAAAGCGCATTTTTATCCGCAAAGGAGTTTCGTTGAAGAATGCTCCACAGCGAGCAGATAAGGTGAACACCCGAGGGCGAAAGATTGCTTGAATTACGCAAAAAAAAAGAAAAAAAAGGACTCCGTCTTCAGGCCACGAGTGGCCTACCGGGATCATCCGACCGCCGTGTCATCCTCAGAGGAGGAAGCAGATAGTAGGGGCGTGGGGTTAGCACACCGCTCTCCCGGTCGTTATGATGGTATGCTTGACCGAAGACGCTACTATTCGGTCGAGTAACTTCTCAATTGGCATCAGGAGGCTGAGTGCACCTCGAAAAATGGCAACAACACATGGCGACTGGATGGCCATCCATCCAAGTGCCGGCCACGCCTAACAGCGCTTAACTTCGGTGATATTACGAGAACCGGTGTATCGACTGCGGCAAGGTCGTTGCCATGGTTAAATTAGGTGGGCCGGCGATAAATTCCCAATTCAGGTCCTGTGTAATATTTATTGTGAATCTATCAGAATGCGGGCGGTCGTTATGGTAGAGTAACATCACTTCGCGCAGTGTTTCTGGTCGTTGTTCTTGGACTATGTGTGTGTAAAACGTCTCAGGTGTCTACATTAAATATCAGCCGTAATGCTTATACCTCGGGGAAGAATACTTAGTACACCGGCATGCCGGTGTGGCACAGCGGTTCTAGGCGCTTCCGTCTGGAACCGCGCGACCGCTACGGTCGCAGGTTCGAATCCTGCCTCGGGCATGGATGTGTGTGATGTTCTTAGGTTACTTAGGTTTAAGTAGTTCTCAGTTCTAAGGGACTGATGACCTCAGATGTTACGTCCCATAGTGCTCAGAGCCAACTGAACCATTTTTTGAACCTAGTACACAGTACTGCCGCTGTTCCACCAGATGCATAACATTACTTTTTGTGGATGCGCGCAGGTCTTTGTACGGGTAGTTGCACTGTTTGGAACCAATAATTCCTTTCTTCACGAGCCAGCTGATGACTAGCAAGTAAAGATACACGTATACCAATCGGCTGATTTTTGTGACTTTGACTTAGAGCATGCACACTGGACTCGCATTCGGGAGGACGACGGTTCAATCCCGTCTCCAGCCATCCTGATTTAGGTTTTCCGTGATTTCCCTAAATCGTTTCAGGTGAATACCGGGATGGTTACTTTGAAAGGGCACGGCCGATTTCCTTCCCCGTCCTTCCCTAACCCGAGCTTGCGCTCCGTCTCTAATGACCTCGTTGTCGACGGGACGTTAAACAACACTAACCTAACCTTAGAGCATGCGGTGCGAATGAAGCTGATTTTTGAGCCTTCCACACTGCATAAGAAGGTCGCACGATGGTGGAATGACCGGAGTCCATCACATTTGCCAGTTCTCCAGTACACTGACGTGGTTCACTGTGGATTAATGCTTTTAAAAAATCTTCATCAAACCCCGAAGGTCTTCCTGAACATGGAAAATCGCTAATGTCAAAACGATCTTCCTTCAAATGAGGAAACCACTTTCTTTCTTGCTTTCTCGAATGACGTTATCCCATTCCCGGTTTAAATGTTTCTGGCTGGTTCCGCTGCTGCCACATCTCTGCTGAACTCGAACAGAAGAATACGTTCAGATTTTTTCACTTGACACTCCAGTTTCTAGTGTCCACAGCTTTACTCACTGTTTCCAAAGGATAAAATGAGAACAGGTAAACTCAAATAGCTACAGTGAATTACAAAAAAATGACAGCCGACAAATAAACCCATAACAGTCGGAATATCAGCGTGCAAAACAAAAACGCTACGAATTTATGCACCAAACTAATAGTTACCACACTGAAGGATGCTGGGCTACATTAATAGGATGTAACTGTGGTGTCGTGTCACATCGGTAACAGTGCTGAAGTGCCTAAAGATAAAGCCGTGGTTGTTTCGAAATCGAGTACAAGTGAATTAAAACAATACACACAACTGAGAGGATGAAGAGCAGTAAGTCAATAGCCTTTCTTCCTCATTACAATTTTTTTTTCTTTATTGAGTTTCGATTCCCCCTAAAGGGGGCGGGCTGGCAACAGCTTAGTACGCCGCTCTTCAGCCTACAGAATTTGTTTTAAAAAAGATGAAAATAATAAAAGCAGGCGATAAAATCGGTGACTTAAATGGTAAAATGGTGGAAAACCGTGTAACTTAAACCATGGAACAAAGGGTTGATGATGCTAATAAAATACATATGAAGCAGACAGGTAAAAGAATAGACAGACAATTAAAAAAAGACGGCGACAGTCTGGTTTCTGTTTGCAAGAGATATAAAATTTACACCCAGCGACAGCATGGTTTCTGTTCGCAACACTTTGGAAAGACGAACAACACTGAACATTCACTTGAACACTGCACTAAAAAATTGGCACAAATATGATATACCACAGCCGATGGCAGAGGGGGGGAACCTGGACAGATGTCTGGAAAGGAAAGGGGGCAAGAAGAGAAAAAGACGATGTGGGGGGGAGGGAGAAAAGGAGCCGATGGAGGACAAGGACCTATAAAGGGGGGGGGGGCGGGTGCTGGGCAGACGCGAGAGGGAGTGGGGGAAGGCAGAGGACTGGTACACAAAAGGACTCAGGGGGGAGGGGAATTCATTACAAAATATTTCGCAGCTAAAACCCTCATTTTCTAGCGCTATGGAAACGAGATCTTTCAGTTCATTCTTGAGGAGGACAGTGACACGTTGGATGAGAATAGCACTTAGTGCACTCCTCATTCTTTCGCTTGATTGCCCGATTAGCTTTATTTGTGACTGTTGTGTCCTCCAGAGATACGGACGTACGCGTACACAATGAGGTCGCTGCAGAACAAAGCAAACCTCCGGAGACGCGCAACACAGTAATGGGCAGTCGTCATAGAGGGCGCTTATAACGCAGGCTATGTTGTGATTCCGCCTCACATCGCCCAAATAGTTCTCAGCAGGACATCAGTTCGATAAATGCGGAAGAAAGCGAACACACGAATCTTCTCGGTGTCATCGCACTGTATCATCAGCGCCAGTATTCGGAGTGTCAACAGACTGCATGAGAAGTGTGTATACTGGGCGTCCGAGGAGGAATGTTCAGTATTTAGGGGTATGACAAGAATGGTCGTTTGAAGCAAAAATGTCTAGTAAACATAGGCACTGTAATACATTCATTAAGAACTACGAGCACTTCATCATCTTCGATACTGAGAAATTTGCTGTTTGCATTGCTTATTTTGCGAGGAGGAAGTATGAAAAAAAGAACTGTGCAGTAAATATGGTCTCTAAAATGCATGTCTTAAGAAATACGAATACTTGTTCAATAGAAGAGATGTGTTTCACTGCAACGTCAGCCGGCGTGGACGAGCGGTTCTAGGCGCTACAGTCTGGAACTGGGCGACCGCTAAGGTCGCAGGTTTGAATACTGCCTCGGGCATGGATGTGTGTGATATCCTTAGGTTAGTTAGGTTTAGGTAGTTCTAAGTTCTAGGGGACTGATGACCTCAGAAGTTAAGTCCCATAGTGCTCAGAGCCATTTGAACCATTTTTTTCACAGCAGCGATAATATGCCCCCATGGTTCTTGGAATATATCTCCTTTAGAGCCATTGTTTAATGGACTATTCTTCTTGTTTCAATCCATACTACCACGTCCCAAAATATGGTAAGCAAAGAGCATGCAGTAGAGGAGTTTTGTTTCACAGTAACGAAGATAAATACGTGCTCATAGCTGTTAAGGTAATATTTGAGTACATGTTTACTAGTCTTTTTTGCTTTGAATGATCGTACCTTGAATATTGACCATTTCTCATGGGACATCCTGAATACTCGCTGCCCAGAAGAACCCAACTGAACACTCGATCAGATGTATTACTAATTGTCCACTAGATTCAAAAAATGGTTCAAATGGCTCTGAGCACTATGGGACTTAACATCTGTGGTCAACAGTCCCCTAGGACTTAGAACTACTTAAACGTAACTAACCTAAGGACATCACACACATCCATGCCCGAGGTAGGATTCGAACCTGCGACCGTGGCGGTCACGCGGTTCCAGACTGAAGCGCCTAGAACCGCATGGCCACACGGGCCGGCCACTAGATTAAAGTCTAGACTAGTTTTCGAAGTCATATCAATGAAAGTGAACTATTAAAAACATTGTCACATTCAGGAAACGTTATGCATGTTTTATGATAATAAATTATTGCAACTCGCCGCTAATCAGCATTGTCATACTTTTTGATATAGTCTGCCTAAGGCTATGTGACAAGAACGTATAGTTTCTGCACGCAAGCAAGGCACGTCAATGGCAGGAACTACTTCCGGTGGTAGGGGGTTCGTTTCCTGCCACATTTGTTTTGGACGCCAAGAGTATTTGGTGAACATAACAGTTTACTTACAAAACATAACACGCAACATTTCTATTCTCACCGTTATGCACACAAGGCACTTAGTCGGTGAATCGAAAACTCAGGAAGTAACGCCTGGCCCTTAACACTGATTGTAGTCTTGTTGCCAATAGAACCACGCACGAGCCACGATCACTTCCTTTTTTGAGCTGCACATTCGCCACTGGCGTCCGGAGACGCAGTTTTTCACTCTTGCGGCAGTCGATAGTCGATTAATTTCCAACCGAATTTAGCGGGCGTCGGGAGAGAGCAGGTGGCGTCGGCATTGTCTGCAGTGGCTCCCCCGTTCTGTCACGTACACTTGCTGAGTTTCGGACGGCAGACGAAAATGAACTTACCTCCGGGTGGCGCAGCCGTCCCCCTGGCGGCGACAGCGCGAAGCGTCGGCGGCGGCGGCGGCGACGGGTCACGAATTCAATTACCGCGCGCGTCGCCAATTCCGCAGGCCGGGAGCGCCGGCGGCGACAGGTGCGGGCGAGGCGTCGCCGCGGCGCCGCTGTGGCGTCGCGACGCGTCCAGCGCGGCCGCCGGCGCCGCGACGACTAAAGGGCACGGCGGGAGCCGCGAAAGGGCCCCCCTCGCCGAAACAATACCGACTTTTCGCATGCAAAAATATATAGGGCTCCTTATGACGAACTTTAACGTCATTCACGCCGGGGAAAAAGATGCTTTTTATTCCGTTCATTTCATATGAAAAGGCGGCCGGAGACCGCGAATAGGGACCGGCGGCGGGCGGGTGGGGGAGGATGGAGGGCGAGAGAAAGGGAGACGGAAAACACCCCGTGCGGTACTCGCCTGAATAGTAGTGCCTGTGGAAACCCACTACAATAAATACACTGTATTCTTCGGGCTCCTTTTCTCTTTGAGACAAAGAGACATAATCGCGGAGCTGAGCTGGAGAAGAAAAGGCGAAAAAGAGGCGAGGAAAGTCACTTCCTCCCCCCCTCCCCTCCCCTCCCCCTGCCGCCCCCTGCCGGGACGCGAGCCCGCTCGCTCGCTCGCGCATTCACCGGCGCCGACAATGTATGCGCACAATGCTGGCAAATTATTTTCAATTTAAACGCGCCCTCCTCCGCCCCCGCGGCGCGCCCTAGACGGCGCGCGAGCCCTTTTCTGCGGGCCATTCACTGGGGCACGTGGTCGTGCACGTGAACGGCAGAAAGGGCGACGCGGCGACGGCGTTGCCACGGCGACGGCGGCGCAGCGGGGCGGCAAGAATCTAAAAGGAGAAAAGTTGCGGGCTGAGGGGTTAAGCATGAATATGGAATTATTCGGCGCGACAAAGGGGGCTTCCATTACAAGATGGCTTATTCCGAGTTGGCCAAACACGCTGAATGGCGCGCGCCCGCTCTCGCCTCGCTGGCAAGCTGATGCGTCTGCGCCGCTTAAACGTCCCGCCCGCTGGCTCCGTAGCGCCATCTGACATTCACCTCCGAAGCGTTCGAAAATGAAACCGACGAATGCAGTGCAAACCCTGGCCTGAAATTAACTTCCCTGTTAGTGATGCAGTGAATGGCACGCCTTTTTGCTGTAGCTACTTTTCTGTAGCCTTGCCACTAGAACATGGTAGTCTTTTCAAAGCCTTATTAGGTCCGCTGCTCCACCTTTCCAACTTTCCTTAACGCCTAGTGACGAATAGGTACTCAGCATGCTACCAAAAATTTCTTTTTGCTTTCTTTCAAAAACTGTGTGTTGCCTTACCACTTCCGAGTCTCCTATATACTGGTTGTCCTACTTGTCTATTTAATGTAGCTTTTCGTCTGATGACATACGTAACTCTGGAAATTCTCTCAAGAATTCTTTGAGGTGCTGATCAAGTAACAAAAAATTTAGGTAAGGAACAGCATCATGAAACATCTGAAAGCTGTTGTTATGTTGTTGTTGTTGTTGTTGTGGTCTTCAGTCCTGAGACTGGTTTGATGCAGCTCTCCATGCTACTCTATCCTGTGCAAGCTTTTTCATCTCCCAGTACCTACTGCAACCTACATCCTTCTGAATCTGCTTAGTGTATTCATCTCTTGGTCTCCCTCTACGATTTTTACCCTCCACGCTGCCCTCCAATACTAAATTGGTGATCCCTTGATGCCTCAGAACATGTCCTACCAACCGATCCCTTCTTCTGGTCAAATTGTGCCACAAACTTCTCTTCTCCCCAATCCTATTCAATACTTCCTCATTAGTTATGTGATCTACCCATCTAATCTTCAGCCTTCTTCTGTAGCACCACATTTCGAAAGCTTCTATTCTCTTCTTCTCCAAACTATTTATTGTCCATGTTTCACTTCCATACATGGCTACACTCCATACAAATACTTTCAGAAATGACTTCCTGACACTTAAATTTATACTCGATGTTAACAAATTTCTCTTCTTCAGAAACGCTTTCCTTGCCATTGCCAGTCTACATTTTATACCCTCTCTACTTCGACCATCATCACTTATTTTGCTCCCCAAATAGCAAAACTCCTTTACTACTTTAAGTGTCTCATTTCCTAATCTAATTCCCTCAGCATCACCCGACTTAATTAGATTACGTTCCATTATCCTTGTTTTGCTTTTGTTGATGTTCATCTTATATCCTCGTTTCAAGACACTGTCCATTCCATTCAACTGCTCTTCCAAGTCCTTTGCTGTCCCTGACAGAATTACAATGTCATCGGCGAACCTCAAAGTTTTTATTTCTTCTCCTTGGATTTTAATACCTACTCCGAACTTTTCTTTTGTTTCCTTCACTGCTTGCTCAATATACAGATTGAACAACATCGGGGAGAGGCTACAACCCTGTCTTACTCCCTTCCCAACCACTGCTTCCCTTTCATGTCCCTCAACTCTTATAACTGCCATCTGGTTTCTGTACAAATTGTAAATAGCCTTTCGCTCCCTGTATTTTACCCCTGCTGTACACTGTTATGTACACTGAAAAAAAAAACGCTGCACAAATGATGTCTATTCAAATTTCGTGCCAGTTGGATAAGTGTGGCGTTGGTAGCGCCACTATGAGGATGCAAACCAGGTTTGCTTTAAATAGGTGCTGTAACGGTGCTGAGTGTTAGCTAGCTTTGAGATTGGACGTGGTGTGTTGATGTTAGTCAAGAATGCGTTTAAGGCGACGAAGACGCCATTATGAGCAGCTCACTGAGTTTGAACGAGGTCGTGTAATTGGGCTACGAGAAGCTGGGTGGTCCTTCTGCGATACTGCAGCAAGACTTGGCAGGAATGTAGCAAAACGGCTCTGACCACTCTGGGACTCGACATCTGTCATCAGTCCCCTGGACTTAGAACCACTTAAACCTAACTAACCTAAGGACATCACACACAACCATGCCCGAGGCAAGATTTGAACCTGCCACCGTAGCAGCAGCGCGCTTCCGGACTGAAGGGCCTAGAACCGCTCGGCCACAGCGGCCGGCTAGGAATGTAGCCACTGTATAAGATTGCTAGCAGGGATGGTCACTGGAACATAGTGTAGTAAGAAGACCAGACTCCGGACAGCCACGTGGCACTACCGACAGGGAAGATCATCCTGTTCAGAGTAGGGCTCTGGTACATCGTACTGGAATTGCAACGGCAATCTGAGGAGCAGTTGGCGCCACAGCGACACAACGAACTGCTATAAATCGGTTACTTCGAGGACAGGTCTGACCCAGACACCCTGTAGCGCACATTCTACTGACGCCAAACCACTTGCGAGAGCCTGGGGGTCTACTGAGTTTAAAGCTGATTCTGCTTCGGTGCCACTAACTGCCGTGAGTCGGTTAGGAGGAGGCCAGTCTAGGGCCTGCGCCAACCTATCTGCGTGATAGACATACTGGACTTACACCTGGAGTTATGGTCTAGGGTGCGACTAGGTATGTCGGCAGAAGCGCTCTCGTGGTTAGCCCATGCACCCTGACTGTATATTTGTACGTCAGTCTATCGATATGACCTGTTGTGCTGCCATTCATGAACAGCATGCCACGGGGTGGTTTCCAACAGTACAACGCTCGCCCACATACCGATGTTGTAACGTAAGATGCTCTACAAAGTGTCGACATGTTGCACTGGCCAGCTCGATCACCAGATCTGTCTGTAATCGAGCATGTATGGGGCATCATCGGGTGAGAACTCCAGCGACATCCTCAACCAGCATTAAGTGTCCCTGTTTTGACAGACCAAGTGCAACAGGCATAGAACCAATTCCACAAACTGACATCCAGCACCTATGAAACACTACTGTAGCGGTTACACCTGTTATTAATGTACTAGCATTTCTCATTTGCCATGACTCACCTCGCGCTTACATAAAACTTTAATCAAGCAATGTTAATCACTTACATATATTACCTAGACAAATGTATTCCCGAAATTTAATTACTCTACATTAATTACTTTTTGGCGTTGCGATTTTTTTTCTTCAGTGTATGTTTATTATTCGCGGATAGCCAGTTTCGGTGTAGAGATCCTCTTCGAATCATATATATATATATATATATATATATATACACTCCTGGAAATGGAAAAAAGAACACATTGACACCGGTGTGTCAGACCCACCATACTTGCTCCGGACACTGCGAGAGGGCTGTACAAGCAATGATCACACGCACGGCACAGCGGACACACCAGGAACCGCGGTGTTGGCCGTCGAATGGCGCTAGCTGCGCAGCATTTGTGCACCGCCGCCGTCAGTGTCAGCCAGTTTGCCGTGGCATACGGAGCTCCATCGCAGTCTTTAACACTGGTAGCATGCCGCGACAGCGTGGACGTGAACCGTATGTGCAGTTGACGGACTGTGAGCGAGGGCGTATAGTGGGCATGCGGGAGGCCGGGTGGACGTACCGCCGAATTGCTCAACACGTGGGGCGTGAGGTCTCCACAGTACATCGATGTTGTCGCCAGTGGTCGGCGGAAGGTGCACGTGCCCGTCGACCTGGGACCGGACCGCAGCGACGCACGGATGCACGCCAAGACCGTAGGATCCTACGCAGTGCCGTAGGGGACCGCACCGCCACTTCCCAGCAAATTAGGGACACTGTTGCTCCTGGGGTATCGGCGAGGACCATTCGCAACCGTCTCCATGAAGCTGGGCTACGGTCCCGCACACCGTTAGGCCGTCTTCCGCTCACGCCCCAACATCGTGCAGCCCGCCTCCAGTGGTGTCGTGACAGGCGTGAATGGAGGGACGAATGGAGACGTGTCGTCTTCAGCGATGAGAGTCGCTTCTGCCTTGGTGCCAATGATGGTCGTATGCGTGTTTGGCGCCGTGCAGGTGAGCGCCACAATCAGGACTGCATACGACCGAGGCACACAGGGCCAACACCCGGCATCATGGTGTGGGGAGCGATCTCCTACACTGGCCGAACACCACTGGTGATCGTCGAGGGGACACTGAATAGTGCACGGTACATCCAAACCGTCATCCAACCCATCGTTCTACCATTCCTAGACCGGCAAGGGAACTTGCTGTTCCAACAGGACAATGCACGTCCGTATGTATCCCGTGCCACCCAACGTGCTCTAGAAGGTGTAAGTCAACTACCCTGGCCAGCAAGATCTCCGGATCTGTCCCCCATTGAGCATGTTTGGGACTGGATGAAGCGTCGTCTCACGCGGTCTGCACGTCCAGCACGAACGCTGGTCCAACTGAGGCGCCAGGTGGAAATGGCATGGCAAGCCGTTCCACAGGACTACATCCAGCATCTCTACGATCGTCTCCATGGGAGAATAGCAGCCTGCATTGCTGCGAAAGGTGGATATACACTGTACTAGTGCCGACATTGTGCATGCTCTGTTACCTGTGTCTATGTGCCTGTGGTTCTGCCAGTGTGATCATGTGATGTATCTGACCCCAGGAATGTGTCAATAAAGTTTCCCCTTCCTGGGACAATGAATTCACGGTGTTCTTATTTCAATTTCCAGGAGTGTATATGGATTTTTCGTCAGTCATCAGATGCAAAATCGGCAGTCCGTTCCTATGTTAAATACACTGTCACGAAGTTAAAAATGATCACCTGACAGAAACTGGCTGTCTGTACGTAAATATACATTAGAACACCTTTTTCCATTACGTCGTTCTTGAAATACATAGAAGATTTGCAACACTGTTTACAAAATATATTTTAAAAAGTGTTCCTAAAGCTGTAATTTTATCTTTCATGTATGTCTATGTTCCTGACAGCAACCTCGTATGGTCAGCAACATCGTATGGTCCGAGCAGCTTTCTTTTTTTTTTTTACACCTAGCACGCCACAAAGGAACTAGAGGATTAGTATTTCTAGATCCTCAGAAGCTTTGACTTAGTCCTACACAAGGGCCATATTTACAAATTATATCAAAATGAGTACTCCGAACGCATAATCTGGCTTATCATTTACAAAACAGTGTTTCTTCGTAAGAAATTATATTCGTTCTAATCAGTGCAACGCGTCATTCCCAACCATGCTGTAGGTTGCCCTCTTGGCGCTTAGAGTCATCAGAGCCCGTTTCCCATATTCCAATTGAAGGCAACTCTTTTCAGCTCCGAGCAGATGCGTTGGTTTTTCTGCAGTCCTGTCTTGGCTATCAAATTTTAGTAATGTCCGAAGCGTCATTCCTGTCAAATTCTAGTAATTTAACGAGGTGCACCACACGTATATCGTCCGCGGGCAGAAAACAGAGAATACGAACTGCAAATACACAGAGACGAAAGTGGAGCGTCACAGTCACTATTATCGCCGGGGCGATATCGCGTTTGTAAAATCGGAATTGTCGTGTGACTAGGGCCTTCCGTCGGGTAGACCTGCCTCCTGGTGCAAGTCTTTTGAGTTGACGCCACTTCGGCGACTTGCGTGTCGATGGGAATGAGATGATGATGATAGAGTCAACACAACACCCAGGCCCTGAGCGGAGAAAATCTCCGACCGAGCCGGAAATCGAACCCGTGTCCCCTATGCATGACAGTCCGTCGCGCTGATCACTATTTTTTCATTGTCAAACATAGACTGCTTCGATCAGTTTTTTTCATATAAGACGATGTCCTTTATAAAATGAAGTATTTTTAGAAAACGTAAATAAGTGAACTTTCTTTTACATAATGGTGTAACAATAACAAACATAAACTGGTTCTACCAGTTTTTTTTTGTACGTGATATGAAATAAAATATTTCTGGAAAACATAAATAAGTGGATTTTTTTACATAATGGTGTAACAATAAAAAAAACATAAACTGCTTCTGTCAGTACAAAACAATAATGGACGACGTCCTTCTTCTTGTGCGCGTTCCTCGCTAATCCCGTTGTACCTCGCGTTGGTGGCGGGTACGTCCTCATGTGTGGTGGTGGATCCTCTTCACTGTCCTGGTCCTTTCTGGTTCTGAATACTTAATAGGCAAGAATTACATTGTCCTACCTGGGACACCCTAACTGGGTGTGAGATCAAGCAAGGTACTCACTAAAAAATTTGCGTAATATGTTCGATATCTCGGATGTCTCATAAGCTATAAGTGATGTTCTTGTGGTAAGGCCCAAAGGTTGAGTATATTCTTACTGCTCTCTCGGAAAAGGTAAAGCACAGTCAAGCCCCGAATCCAAGTCACTGCGTTTGTCTTCGTTCGGGGATAATAAGTCATATCTGGGAGAAGTAGTATCCGTGGTTCTATTGCTTGCGGCACCACCCGAAGGAGGAAGGCGATCATTTTTGGACCAAACACCACACATTCGCCGATGGCCCGCATATCAGGCGATGTTCCACTTGATCTATAACATTGCACTCTGGACATAGTGGCTCATCCGCCATATGAATTATATACAACCTCGAACGAGTCACGTATTTCCCATTTACCACCTGATACCACGGAGTGTACGTGTCCCCGTATCAAGGATTGCGTGGTGCACTGTACGCCATACCATTGACCACCTAACTATTGGTTGTCGGCGCTCTACGGCATTTTTCGGCTGTCGTCGAGTCAAGATGCGATATATATCACGTGCCGTTGCCGTCCTGGTAGTCGGTAGTTTCATATATACATAACTGTGTTCCACAAAAAAGGTTTGCATATGGGGAAGCGATGGTGAGATGTGAGCCACCGCTACCGGTGCCAAACGAGAAGGTCGAGCCAGTTCGTCCATCAAGGTGCCCGTCAGACTTGTCCGTTGTCGTGTCCGCATCTTTATCATCGTGCTTACGTAAATAGCCACTGCTCAGTCGCGTACGTGGACTAGTCCAAGACTTCCGCGACTGCTAGGATGGGTGAGGGTTTCGTATCCGACCTTAAAAAGCAGGCCTGTGCTCACAAAATATCCTAATGCCGCCAGGATTCGGCGCGCCAACACCACCGGCATAGGAAGAACTTGTGCCAAGTGGAAGTGCGAGAAGCTAGATAACTGTTGGCAAAGGTGACCCGTTGTATCATGTCCAGAGCCCTTAACCTGTGACTTCGGGCACTCGCACGAATTGTTTGCAGAAGATGTCTGTAGCTCAGTGCCGCCGTCCGTCGAACGTCTGTAGTGAAGATAATTCCTAGGCATTTCATCTTGTTGATTGGTTGTAATGGTGCTACACTTTCCGTCGGGAGTCCTTTACCGATGTTCATCGGTCTCGACTTTTCCATGTTCATAGGACTTCCCGTAGCCATACCATACAAATTAATCCAATGCAAGGCTGCTCTTGCCTCGTCGCCCGAGCGTGCTAAAATACTAGGTCATCTGCGTATGTTCGGCATATAAACTTGTTGTGCCTTACCGTCATTCCTTGGAGTCGATTCGGAGCCCGCAGAGCAGCAGCTTGACAGCGATAGTATACAACATCGTCGACAGCGGGCACCCTTGTCTGACCGATCGTGAGATAGTGATGGGCCCCATCATGCGTCCATTGAGGAGCACTCTGGATGAGGCGCCGTGGAGTAGTCTCATAACGATGGTGACAAAACTTTATGGAAATTTCAATTGCATCATCACTTCGGAGAGATAGGCATGGCTCACCCTGTCAAAGGCGCGATTGAAGTCTATCGATACCAGTGCACCCCGGAGACGATATGTTGTTGCCAGTGCGATAACATCGCGGTAGGCGCTGAGTGCTGTTTGTATATTGCTATTTTCTCCTAGCTGGATTTGGCCGAGTGATATCACTTGGCGTAGTACGCGTGTAAAGCGTGCTGCAAGTATCCTGGTGTAGATCTTGAGGTCGCAATTAAGAAGGGTCAGTGGGCGGTACGCCTGTATCCCTGTGCCGCCGGATGGTTTGTGGATGGGGATGATTATTCCTTCCACGAAGGAGGGTGGAAGAGGCACGTTGGGAGACATCAATTTGCTGTACGTGGCAGTCCATCGCGGAGTCATGAGCTCTTTAAATGTAAGATAAAACTCTATCGGAAACCCGTCGGGCCCCGGCGATTCGTGCGACGCTCCCTTATCAAGCGCTACCATTACATCGCCAACTGCGACTTCCCCTATTAACTCTAGGTTGGCCGTCTTGTCGACGCACGCGGATATCGTTCGTCGGACCTCATGAAAGGCTGCCTGATCGTGTTCCGCTTCTTCATAGAGATGTCCGTATTGTTCCACAAAAGCATTGTCAATGTCTTTTGGCGTTGTCATACGGCGACCATCCGGCAGTACGACCGCCTGTATTAAGGTTCTGCGGTTACGTTACTTTTCTCTAACGATACATCGACGGTGATTCTCTACGGACTCGTTCAAACGCCTTTGCACGGATTGCGACACCATCCAGACGGCGGCGCGTTATGGAAATTATTTGGGCCTGCACTCGTTTTATAGCAGCACTCCAATGCTGTGAAGGCGCTTGTACAGATATCTCGCGGAGCATCGTGAAATAATATTCCGGAGTATGGGGCCTCCATATCATCTGCTCTCTTCCGTATACGATTAACGCTCGCCGCAAGGCAGGTTAACGCATTCCAGCCACCACTTCAACGTCGTCGGATACGCCAGGAAGAATCGTTCACGTACGTGCCAAGTGTCTTCGATTAAGCGTCTGCACTCAGATTCCGTGAGGAGTACTGTATTCAATTTCCAAACACTGCGACTTCTCCATACTCGCCGCGCGGGATTGGCCGAGCGGTCTTAGGAGCTGCAGTCATGGACTGTGCGGCTGGTCCCGGCGGAGGTTAGAGTCCTCCCTCGGGCATGTGTGTGTGTGTGTGTGTGTGTGTGTGTGTGTGTGTGTGTGTGTGTGTTTGTCCTTAGGATAATTTAGGTTAAGTAGTGCGCAGGCTTAAGGACTGATGACCTTAGCAGTTAAGTCCCATGGGATTTCATACACATTTGAACTTTTTTTTCTCCATGTTCTTTGAGGACTTAGGGAGACTGTGCATATATATGCTGTGAGATCTGAAAAGGCGACAGACCACAATTCCGCATGGAGGATCGCAGATTCGAGACGATGTGTTACGTAAATTCGATCGAGGCAACTTGCGGAGTGACTTGTGACGTAGGTGTATCCGCGTCTGTCGCCATGTATCGTCTCCCATGTATCGATGAGATTCATGTCCTGTATCAGTTGTCGCAGCTCTGGGCATGAATTATAGTGTGGATGTTGATCTTTTAGTCGAGCACGCAGTTGAATTCGCCTCCAAATGAGACATGTTCATACCGGCCTAAGAATAGTGGTGCAATCTCTTCAGCGTTAAATCGGGATCGATTGCGCAGTCTGTCGGACCCCGACGGTGCGTCGATGTCAACGATCCGTACTCCTAGCACTGTGAGCGCCAGTCCTCGCCATGACGGCAGGTGCACCACGTCCTCGGCTACTATGCCGCCACGTAGAAGTATCGCTGTTCCGCTGCCGCCATCTGTAGTGGGTGTAATGTATGTATAGTACTCATAGAGGTTGGGGAAGCTCTCGACACATACTTCCTGCAGAAGGACGATGTCGACGTCTGACGCATGCAGCAAGTCTCGTAATAATTGCAATTTGACCGGCGTTCTAATTGTATTAATATTAATAGAGGCTGTTCGATACGCCCGTCGCTTTTCCTCAGTGCGTAAAGCGCACATGAAAGCTTATGTTAACTTGTGCGCTGTTGCTCGGCGACATGCTGTCTGTGCGGCAGTCTGCGTCTTCTGCGTGGTTAACACCTGGTGGACGCCACACTCGCCATTGCGGCTGCTTCATCGGTCTGTGGATCAGTATCGGACTCGGCGGCCCCGTTCCTATGCTGGAGGTCCATCTCTCGTTGTGTTTCTCCGGCCGGGCTGACCGAAGGCGGAGGTGTTGCTGCGGTGGGTGGAGGGACTCCTTCTGGCGGCTCTCCGCCCGATGGGTCTGTATTCAACCCCTGTCTCGTGTGATTCGCGTCGTACTGCTGTGTGGGTGGTAGAACCTCCCTTTGCTCATCCATATTCACTGTGTCGTCGTTGCACGCAAATCTGTCTGACGTGGAATGCATTAAGCAGGTGTCCAACGTCGCTAGCCATTGTTCTTGTGGCGCTTCGGCGATCGTTGTTTGCGTGTGTGCGCCTCCGTGTCCGTGTACGGAAGTGATTTCCGGTGCTCAGGGTCGAAAGCAGCTCTCGGCACAACCGTGGGATCAATTTCCACAGCTCCTAACGAACCTTTCCGATCGGTTAACGGCGTCGTCGATGCTGGAGTGGCAGAAGTGTACGCCGTTTCGTCACAGGTGGCGGTCTCCGCTGCAGTCAGTTGCCGTAAACTGTCAGGATGTTGAAGCTGGTCATTCTTCCGGATGGGATGTGTTCGAAACGCGTCCGCATACGTTAGTGTCAGCGGCGTCAACGTGGACATAGGCACGGGTTCGCCAATAGGAACTTGCACAATCCACCGCTGCATACATTGGGAACAGACGTGGCCCTCTTTTCCGCATCCAGAGCATGTTTTGGGTTGACCATCGTAGATGACTATTGCTCTGCATCCGCCGATAAACAAGTATGAGGGTACATGTCGTGCCAGTTCTATTCTGACTGGACGAACCCCATTGAGAACAGGGTAGGTCGTGAAGTTAGACAATTTTTCCTCTACGTGGCTAAGCGCTCTTCCGTATGGGTGTAAGGCATCAATCACCAAGTGAGACGGAACCTCGACGGGAAGTTCGATAATACGTATGCTTCGTAAGCCCAGTCCTGCGTGATCAATAGTTGCTTCTCCAACATGTCCATCAGAGTGATGAAATTTGAGTGCACGTTTTGTATCTCGAATGATTCTGTCACACACTCCATCAATTTGACGTAAACGACACTGCTCACTATAGACAGCTGTATTCCAATAAGTTCGTTGTAGTCAAGTCTAATGTCGTCTCGTAGGAACCTTTCAATTTCATAGGCTTTCGATCTCACATATTCATTCGAAAAACTAATCTCCAGAGTCTACTTTTGGTAATCATGTACCATTCTACATCGAGTCGTCGAAACGTGCGAGTACGCCGAATAGGTAAACAACCGCGCGCGAACTTCCACGGCAGGGACGCAAACAGACGTCCATGCCGCAGCACATCCGAAGGCAGACTGCCACTTTCCTGTCGGGGCAGACGTCGCGTTTGTATGCGACAGTGGTAACTGCAACCAGACGCTGGAGTCAAACATCGAAATGGTAGCAAGGCTGTTGTGTCTGAGAATCATTTAAAACCAAGGTGGATGTTTCTAGTAGCATCAGGAACGCTGCTGTAGGAATTCTCTCAGAAATCCCTGGAAAAGTTGGTATAGGAGCAGGTAACACACAAGACCAAGTCAGTCACAGTCGGATTCAGTACAATGAATCACTGATTACCAGAAAGCAGGTAGTACAACACCCGAGTCTGGAGAAGCGTTCACTATAGTGAGACACTTTGATGCTGGTGCAGTAAAAACTACGAGAAGCCTGTACACGTTCGAGGGAGGAAATCTGAGTTCTCGATTAGTATCCAGCAGCAGTTACTATCTTGATTTGTCTGCCTGTTAGAAAATAAAATGCTCTGTAGAGTTTGTCTCTAATAGTAGCAACGAATATCAGTATTTTCTGTTTGTAAGAATATACAGAGAAACGAGTGCTGTCTCGCCTTGCCTCCTATTGTGGTTAAAGTACTTGACTGTGCAGTGTCGCAAAGAGTTGTAAGCAGAGCACTCATCTCTGATAGCGAAGGTAGACTTAAGGAACTAACAGCAGCTGGAAAGGACTACCATATAGAATGGCAGAGTGTAATCGTTGACGTGTTAATATGTAAAGCATAAGCTACCTCTCCAAATAAGGTTGAACTACTGGAAAATAAATTAATCTTATGCTGCATCTTTAAGCTATTGCACCCTCGTCCACTTCCTACAAAGCCAACAATTTCTCCTCTCCGTTCGAAAAATCATCTGTGCTAAGTGTCTTAAAACACTTTTTCCCTCTCACTCCATTAATTAGTGGACCTCAGCTAACATCGTCGTCAGTATCCTGATTACACCACGCAGGCCACATTTTCAAAATGGTTCAAATGGCTCTAAACACTATGGAACTTAACATCTGAGGTCATCAGTCCCCAAGTCTTAGAACTGCTTAAACCTAACTAACCTAAGGACATCCCACACATCCATGCCCGAGGCAGGATTCGAACCTGCGACCGTAGCAGCCGCGTAGTTCCGGACTGATGTACCTGGAACCGCTCGGCCACCGCAGCCGGCGCCACATTTTCGCCCAAAGCTGAAGATAGGACCTATGATAGGACGCGACAGTCCATCTAAAATAGTTTGGGGTTGAGATGTACTGGAAGGACTTAAGGGCTGGTAACTTGCCATGAAAAACGGTGATTTCCAGCAGCTATTGGCCACAGACTTCTGGACAATCCTGGCAGCAAGGGTCTTTTTAAACGGCAGTGCTGTTGGTGAGAGCAGAAAACGGCCAGTGAAAATTCTTGATTGTTAAAAAGCAATTTCGTGGAGCTGCTGGGAAGTCACGAATTCAAGGAGTGGCTGGTAGTCTCCATGGGTGTAGCTGGCCGGCTGTGAGCTTTCTGAGGAGGGGGTTCTGTTTTAGTGTTAACATTTCGGTAGTTTCCCTGTGGATGTAAGTGGTGAATCACGTGCCATCTGGGGAAGAGGTGGTGTTTTAGTGATTAACATTTCATCACAAGTCATCACCGCGCACCCCTGATATGAGGCCTCGTGACGATGTCACTGACGGCGATCTACCACGATCCTTCTGCGTTCACTTGGATTCCCTATATTATAGTCCCGTATCTCTATTCCTCATCTTCGCTATCGGATTATCCACCACAGGCTTCACTGTGTCTACCATCGTCAAAAAGTTCTGTTGGATCGGTATTCTCCTCACCTGTGCCTTGTGCTGCTAACAAAGCTAGCTCTTTCTTATCCCATACTACCCCGTGTATCTGCCATTTCTATATTGTTACAACTAGTGATCTGTTGTACTACTAAGCGCGCTTTCGCCCTAGTTATCATGGAGTGATCCCTGATAACAGTTCTCTCTTAAAAGTACACACAATTTTCACTACCCACATTTATTATGTCACGGGCATTTAACATAAAATATTTACAACTAAGAAGCTAAACTACTAGCAACGTCGTGAACGAGCAGTATCGTTACAATACAAACAAAATACAACGACAAATGACAGAACATAAATATCAATAAATTGCCCCCAGCGGACTGAATCGCAAAGCGTCTGAAAAGAAATACAATAATATACACAAATATTATTTTTAATCTTATTTCCTGACTTCACCACTGCAAACTATACACGCAATCTTGTGATCACTATCAATAATACCTAAACATTTTAAATGGGAAAAAAGTTTTGATAATTTCCGAGGTTTCAAACCACTTTATGACGACTGTCAGAAGACTATAAGTAGGATCCTGCTAGGTAATCAATATCCAAGATGCTACTCCAGGCGGGCGTAAAAATGAATGTGTGCAACGGGAAATACTGAATGCGAAAATGAAGATTTGGCCCTATTTGACTACCTCCTGAAGCAGATCTTAGGATCTCTTAATGATGATATCTCCTCCTTCTTGCTCTTTAACACATAAATTATAACATAAACATAACTGAATGATTGAGGGAACTAGTGACTACAAAATGATAAATGCTGTTTCTGCTTATATATTTATTGTTGATTAAAACCCCTTTATATATTACAAATATTTATATATCAATCTCCAATGGACATAAAGAATACAAATTAATTTCCTCACTAGTACAATTGATCAATTGCCCAAATATGCCTCTTTTTATGGCTACGCGAACTAATATAAATAACGCGAGATGGCTGACATCATTTACGTACCAGACACTACAAGACACTACTTTCAAAGATGATCTACAGTGGTGTGCAACCTCAGTAGAAATAAAATTTACGTGATAACAGCTGTTTAGCTTTATAGACCTAATAAGCCGAAGCAATTACCAATATCACCGTATGAACTGCGTCCGGTGCATTGGGGTGATGGTTCTTGCACACATCTGCGACGATGGAAGAACTCCAGCCACAAAAATATTAAAAAAAAACCTCATTCAAACATTAGGACAGCAGAAGACTGTCCTCTGACTAGTGTAACCTAATAGTGTCTTCTGATCTCTGTGTTCTACACATGAGAAATGCGAACTCCCAGCCACAAGGACGGAGTTCTGATAACGTCTCAACGTGAGTATAGGTAGAAGAAGTGCTCTCAATCACTGAACGCTGCGTACTCAATGATGACTCGCTACGTGGTGGCAAAGTCCAGAATCGTATAAGTTCGCAACAGCACAGCGCCTAACCGTTCTAATTATAAACTCTCCTGTGAACAAGGACTGCAAGTCTGTCTGTACCAAAAAACGCTGATACTGAGCGACTGTCAAACACAGTTGCTCAAAGCAGAAGACCCCTTTCCGTCCTGTGATGACTGGGTGTTGTGTGATGTCCTTAGGTTAGTTAGGTTTAAGTAGTTCTAAGTTCTAGGGGACTGATGACCATAGATGTTAAGTCCCATAGTGCTCAGTGCCTTTCTCTCCACTGCTGGCTTCCCAACAAAGCTCGCCTCCCCTCCCTCGTAACTGCAGAAGGCGAATCCACTTCTCAAAAACACGAAATATTCTCCCTCTCTACAGATTCTTCCAAACACCGACCAACCATATTTTTGTCTTTTGTCGTCCAGCGCGGAAAGTTTGTGAGGAAATACCTCTCCTCGTTAACTAGGAATACATACAATGGTATGCTTCTCAGAGTAAAAAACCTCATAAATAACCCAGCCTCCGTGATTTCCGAGGTAACGCTTCCTCGTTCCTCTCTGTTGCATCCAAAATTTTCAGAGTTTCCAAAGTGTCATTTGGTTATCCTTTCGACACCACTGCAACACCGGCCGGCCGCCACTGCATTGTGCTTCAGCGCTTAGGTGCCCCGACCATCCATCTTGGCTACTTCCTGTCTCAAGCAGGACCAACTCACCTGTGCGGGCTTTTCCACCCAGGGCTTGAGTTACGCCTGCCATTTCATTTCCATTGGCGTTCCAACCTCTACTAGTATAGGCAATCATCCATTACGCTGGTTTGATAATAAAGACATTCTGTCACCTTTCATGCAATAACTGTTAACAACTCTTTACAATGTGTACGTGACAAAGTCAGCCTTCTTTATATATTCATATATACGATGTACAACCTACCAAATGATACCTAATTCCGGTTGTAAATCACGGCAAAGTATGTACACTCCTGGAAATGGAAAAAAGAACACATTGACACCGGTGTGTCAGACCCACCATACTTGCTCCGGACACTGCGAGAGGGCTGTACAAGCAATGATCACACGCACGGCACAGCGGACACACCAGGAACCGCGGTGTTGGCCGTCGAATGGCGCTAGCTGCGCAGCATTTGTGCACCGCCGCCGTCAGTGTCAGCCAGTTTGCCGTGGCATACGGAGCTCCATCGCAGTCTTTAACACTGGTAGCATGCCGCGACAGCGTGGACGTGAACCGTATGTGCAGTTGACGGACTTTGAGCGAGGGCGTATAGTGGGTATGCGGGAGGCCGGGTGGACGTACCGCCGAATTGCTCAACACGTGGGGCGTGAGGTCTCCACAGTACATCGATGTTGTCGCCAGTGGTCGGCGGAAGGTGCACGTGGCCGTCGACCTGGGACCGGACCGCAGCGACGCACGGATGCACGCCAAGACCGTAGGATCCTACGCAGTGCCGTAGGGGACCGCACCGCCACTTCCCAGCAAATTAGGGACACTGTTGCTCCTGGGGTATCGGCGAGGACCATTCGCAACCGTCTCCATGAAGCTGGACTACGGTCCCGCACACCGTTAGGCCGTCTTCCGCTCACGCCCCAACATCGTGCAGCCCGCCTCCAGTGGTGTCGTGACAGGCGTGAATGGAGGGACGAATGGAGACGTGTCGTCTTCAGCGATGAGAGTCGCTTCTGCCTTGGTGCCAATGATGGTCGTATGCGTGTTTGGCGCCGTGCAGGTGAGCGCCACAATCAGGACTGCATACGACCGAGGCACACAGGGCCAACACCCGGCATCATGGTGTGGGGAGCGATCTCCTACACTGGCCGAACACCACTGGTGATCGTCGAGGGGACACTGAATAGTGCACGGTACATCCAAACCGTCATCGAACCCATCGTTCTACCATTCCTAGACGGGCAAGGGAACTTGCTGTTCCAACAGGACAATGCACGTCCGCATGTATCCCGTGCCACCCAACGTGCTCTAGAAGGTGTAAGTCAACTACCCTGGCCAGCAAGATCTCCGGATCTGTCCCCCATTGAGCATGTTTGGGACTGGATGAAGCGTCGTCTCACGCGGTCTGCACGTCCAGCACGAACGCTGGTCCAACTGAGGCGCCAGGTGGAAATGGCATGGCAAGCCGTTCCACAGGACTACATCCAGCATCTCTACGATCGTCTCCATGGGAGAATAGCAGCCTGCATTGCTGCGAAAGGTGGATATACACTGTACTAGTGCCGACATTGTGCATGCTCTGTTGCCTGTGTCTATGTGCCTGTGGTTCTGTCAGTGTGATCATGTGATGTATCTGAGCCCAGGAATGTGTCAATAAAGTTTCCCCTTCCTGGGACAATGAATTCACGGTGTTCTTATTTCAATTTCCAGGAGTGTAGATAAGTGCCTGTAAGGTGCGAAATTATAGCCACCTTACACTATTAGGAAACACTAGGATCATTCATAGTTAGGCACTGCATTTACATCTGTATCACACTGTGTTAGTTAGTTTGCCTTCGTAGGATTACATGGCATTTTCACAGAAACATTTTGGACTATTTATTCCTTCAAAAATTCGTTTTGTAATTCAGTGTTTTATACTGTTAGTTTTGTGTGTTGACACGACAAGTCACGTAATGTGACATCACACATTGTAGCACTGTCCACTGCCCTGCACAATACAGAAATTCATTGGGCACCCTTTTTATTATACAGTTTTACATTTTGGTAAAAATTTATTCAAATGAAGTCATACAGTTTCATGGAGTTCCGGCGACTCTTTTATCAGATAGCACTCTTGTAAGTGCATCACTTGCAATGTTCAGAATTAGAACAAAGTTTTAGTAGGGTTTTTCTTTAATAAGTTCGAGTTAGTTAGTTAGTTTCACATGACTAGCCTTCAGAAGTTATACATTTACTGCTCCTTTACCGTTGCAATAATTAATCTCATGTCAGAATAATATTTGGTATAAAAAGTAATTTTTGTAAAGAGCATTGTAATTATTTCAGTATTGACAGTATAGTTTTTTAAAAGATTAATTTACTTTCAATCATTTAGCTAAATAAATTCTACTATCGTCTCCCCAAGAATCAATAAGCACTGACCTCCATTACTTTGGAGTCGGTCGTGTGTGGAATCACGTGGGTCAGGGATTCGGTCACGCTGCGGGAGTATGCACGTGCCTACTGCTACCGCCGTGTTTATGCACGTAAACAGCTTGCCGTGCTACTCACCTGCAAACCAATTGTCCATGGGATAAGATTTGCCATTCCAGCCGCCCTTTGTAATCAAAACGTGTACCTCTTTTGGTCAGCAACAGTCTCCTACTTTTTACTACGATGTTTTCCGACTTTTTTTCTACTTATGCTTTTCTAGGGGATGAACGAGCATTTAATTTCTTACATACATGATGTCTGTTCTTTCGGACATGTCCGAAAGAACAGACACTATAATGATGCTGCAGCCGCCATGAACATGCCACAGAGAAATTAAAGACATTAGCTGCCAGTGGGCATTGATTTATGTCGATGCGATGGGACGTGTGGAGAATTTGGTCAGACTGGAATTCGAACCTGGATCTTCTGCTTACCAAACAGATGCGCTCACCACTCGCTATCCAGACGTCGTGTCCACATACATCCACTGTGTCAGGGTGGCGTAGTGGTCAACGCATCTGTTTAGTTAGCAGAAGATCCAGGCTCGAATTCCAGTCCGACACAAATTTTCAACTTGCCTCACTAATTTAAATCAGTGTCCACTGGTAGCTTATGTCTTTAATTCCTTTGTATGTTCATTTAATTGTTTCTCTCTTGGAATCTCCCATTAGCAGGCAGGACCGGCTGTGCAACACGTAGGCGTACTCCGGAATTGTGCACTGATGTCCCACGCTGTAAAAGTCTACCTCACATTCGATTACGTTTTAATTAAACAATATATAATTATTCGATTGATTTATTCCTTTTCTCTTGTATGCTTGTGGCCTTCCTCAGGCCCATTTCTTCAGCGCCATCTGGCTGGTACATAAGCTGTAGTTTGAATCTCTGATGCTGCTACAGTCAGGAGACAGAAGATCTTCAAGTAAGTTAGTTTGTCTCTGGAGGCAGAGATGCGGTAACACGTAGGGCAGAAATTTTGATGAATTCTTCTCACATAATGTGACTGAAACTCTTCACGCAAACGTTTCAACACTTACGTTGTCAATTTTACATCTGGACCCCATATACGCATTGGGTGTTCAAGGATAGAACAACAAAAAATCGTTGCGGTCTCATTTTTGGTTCCTTACGTCAGCCGCCAGTGACTTATCCTTGTCAAGAGAGAAACTATTGCAGAAGCTAACATTTCGAAAGTGAGGGCATTCATAAGCGAGACTATCGAAGAATCATTCGTTACAAAAAAATCGAATTGATTCTCCCATTGCAGCGTTTTTACTCACTGTGACAGCAGACAGCAACTCTCCACGAAAACGGAAAGTCGATACGCGAAGTTCAAGAGAGGAAACCAGTCCACCTTTAGTTCACAACAAATAATCATTTTTATTCAAAAAAGTTACAAAATCAGCCAAAGGAAAACTATCATCATTTTATGTGTTTGTGAAACTAATGGTCACTGGATGCAAGTAACAAGGATAACGAACGGCGTTATTAAGTTGAAACAGTCACCTCGTTACTTGTAGCGAACGGGTTACTGCATCCTGTTCTAAATGCAGTCAGTCACACCATTATTCTATATGCTCCAGTGCGGATGTAACTTCCACTCCAGTAAACAAAATCCACTCCAACACTGCAGACTAGAATTTATTTCGAAACTCCCACCTGCCAGACGGTTCGTATGAGGCTTATGAAAAGTTGACGCAATGAGTCCTACCTAGAACGAGAAGCGCATTTTACATTCACCAGCGCAATACTTTTCGACATATTGAAACATCCCACGGTCGCCGAGAAAAACACACGCTTCACTACTTTCGAATGCAACACGACTCGTAGGTCGCTGCTGAAATGTCACATAATTACTTTACTGCCGTAGGGAGCCCAGACTACAGCAATATTTAGTTTCACTTCTCTCTAAAGCATCAACACATGTTCATCGTACGCACCTATTCCTCAGTACAACTTCTCATTCACGAGAATACAGAAAATGGCACTGGCAGATCCGAAAAACTACTAGACGGACTTCCCAATAGACTAGTTCATTGATGGAGGTTACCATTAGAAGCTGATCAAAAATACCTCGCTAATTAGTATTTAGGATACCACTAGACTTTGATCAAAATTGTGCCACCAATCATAATCTCACCTTCGCTACTACTTACGCTATTCATTTCTGAATGTCTGTTCGCTAGGAAAAGAATCAGAATCGAGGATAATCAATTAATCGTCATAGACACAGTGCTCAGTTTTTTATTGACCATGGCCTACATAGCTTTGCCGGCCGCGGCGGCCGTGTGGTTCTAGGCGCTACAGTCCGGAACTGCGGGACTGCTACGGTCGCAGGTTCGAATCCTGCCTCTGGCATGGATGTGTGTGATGTCCTTAGGTTAGTTAGGTTTAAGTAGTTCTAAGTTCTAGGGGACTAATGACCTAAGATGTTAGGTCCCATAGTGCTCAGAGCCATTTTTTGAACCTTTTTTGGAAATCTTGAGAGTCTCAGCCTATAGGGATCAGAAGCATAATTACCAATGTCAAGCTTCGATGTCCATAGTAGCAGTAACCTAACAGAGTAAGAAGACACTGTGGTTAGGACACTAGACTCGCAAGCGGGAGAAGTGGCGTTCACATCCCCTTTCAGCTTCAGAGATTCAGGTTTACTGTTGTACTCCTGGATCACTGAAGGAAAATATTGCCGCGCTGTAATATCTTTGCATCGGACTTAGGCCGTTCCCTTTCATGTTGTGATGACTACTTGTGAGAGGAGCCAGCCTCAAACAGTCCAACCATAAAATCCTTCCCACAAGTTCTTCGACTGAGCAGTCATAATATAATAACCCGCCAACATTCTTTCCTCGACACCTGCTAGTTCCATGAATTTCTTGAGCCAAGGACATTAGTAAATGTTTGCTGTATTCCTGTCCTGCTTACAACTGCCTTTAGCGTGAGAGGGGATCGTGCTAGGGTAAAACTGCTGATAAACTGAGAAGAAGACCAAATAATATACCTCGTAATATGTCTACATCGCTGCAGTAATTGCGGGTCGGTTAAAATAAAACTGGGCGGAAAAGTATTTCATGCTCCTTAAGATAGTCAGCACAACTTACATCATCCACGCTTAGATGTAAGTTGGGTTGCCTGTCTTAAGGAGCATGAAATATTTTTCTAACCAGTTTTATTTTGGTTACCTCCTGTTAGGAGACTGCCTTCGACCATTATAAGTAGTCATCTTCAGGCTGTACGTAGTGACATTGTTGTTGCTGGGTTTTAATCAGATGTCGAGGCTAAATCTAACAGAGGGGATCGTGCTGGGGTAAAATTGCTGATAAACTGGGAGGAAGGCCAAATAATATACCTCGTAATATGTCTACATCGTTGCAGTAATTACAGGGCGGGTAAAATAAAACTGGCCGGAAAAGTATTTCATGCTCCTTAAGATAGTCAACACAACTTACATCATCCACGCTTAGATGTAAATTGGGTTACCTGTCTTAAGGAGCATGAAATATTTTTCTAACCAGTTTTATTTTGGTCGCCTTCTATTAGGAGACTGCCTTCGACCATTATAAGTAGTCATCTTCAGGCTGCATATAGTGACGTTGTTGTTGCTGGGTTTAAATCAGATGTCGAGGCTAAATCTAACAGAGGGGATCGTGATAGGGGAAAATTGCTGATAAACTGAGAGGAAGGCCAAATAATATACTAACAATTGCACAAAAATGAACGCAAAATAGTCACAGAAGCTGCAGAAAAGGGGAGAGCAAACCGTTTATAATGGTTGCACATATAAAAATTGCTTAGTTTGTTTATGGCTGTGGCAAAGGTGACTATGGTACCCGCTGGCATCATGAAGGGAAGACCCTTTCCTTTCCACCAACACTAATGACTTCTAGTTCGATGCTGTGCGGCTAGGGCCTCCCGTCGGGTAGACCGTTCGCCTGGTGCAAGGCTTTCGAGTTGACGCCAGTCCGGTGACTTGCGTGTCGATGGGGACGAAATGATGATGATGATAAGGACAACACAACATCCAGTCCATGAGCGGAGAAAATCTGCGACCCAGCCGGGAATCGAACCCGGTATGACATTCCGTCGTGCTGGCCACTCAGCTACCAGGGGCGGACTTCTAGTTCGATATACATTCATTGTTGTGTTTACGACTTCCCGCTGTCCAGTCGTTACGTCTTATTCGGATACATTACAGTGATTTTGCGTAATTTCCTGATGTGTCTTTTTAGTATTGTTGTCAAATATCTAGTGATTTTTAGCTTTCAGTCATTCTACGTCTGCTGCGACTTAAAACTTACATTTCGCGAATATCTGTATGGAGTTTACATTCTCTTGTTTATGTCCGCTCGCAGTCTGGAAGTTAACTGGGCAGCTCATCGGAAAATAGGTGTTCAGTAATTGTTAGTTTATTGCATATTGTGTATTAGTGTTTTTCGGTTTACTGTAAAAATAGCGTAATGTGTGATTAATGTGGATGTTGGTGTAGTTCAGTTAGTATGGGAGAAACATGTTACGACTGCGGGTTGATGTTTTTTCGGGGCAATTGAAGTGGGGAGGCCAGTAAAGTGTCTCGTGAGTCCCGCCCATGCAGTTGTAGATTATGCATTCGATACATGAGAATCGTGGAAAAAAGAAGAAAGATTTGTGCCACTCAGGCAGAATTATAAACATCGTAATTTGAATTAGGTAGACTGAAAGGGAAAGATAAAATGGGAACTGGAAAAAAATAACGAGTAACAAGCAAAGGAAAGGAAGGAAGATTACGATTTAACGTCCATCGACAACGCGGTCGTTGGTGATATAGTAAGCAAAAGAAGTAAACCTATGAAATCAGATTTCAAATTCAAGTTAGCACTTTGTTTGACTTGATATATTAGAAGAGCTTCCATCAGTTTTTGAGCAAAGTAGAGTGCAGCAAACTTGTAGGAACAACTTAAAGATTAGATCTGAAGAAAAGTCAAGTTCTGCATCTAGATAGCAGTCAACAGAGGTGTGTAGGCCAAAGGCTACCAGAAAAGCTAGGAATAGTTCATCAGGTCACAAGAAGTGTTAAATCTAATGACAAACTCAGCCAGGTGTCAGAGATTTCGATGAAGAATGTCAGGCACTTTTTTAGGAGGAACTGCAAGCAGTCTTGCTAGCAAATTAGAGTATAGTACTGAAGCTGACATGGAGGAAGTAGGAGCAGCAACACCACGCACTCCTGAGGGTCTGTGGAGACTTCGCAGTACTATGACCAGCCGTAGGTTAAGACAGCTGTCAGCTGCGTTAATAAAGAGTTAAATGGATCGCTTTTGGCTGAAACAAAGTGTCATGTCTGTCTATAACTGTTGCTGCAATTGCGAGACGGGGTACGCAAATCACGGCGTGAATAGGAAGCTAAAGGACAGATTCGCTGAGCATTACGTAGAAAGTGTAAGGGGCCCACAAGCACATAAGACAAAGTCTCTATCATTACTGGAATCACATTTTGTCGTTCAAAGTCCGGTTTTAGACAGAAAATCGAGAAATCAATTAGAATAGGACCGTAGTATATGTAACAGTTTCCTGAAGAGTATGAAAAAGATCGTTTCATCGTACCATTAGTGGGCTGAAAAACAAGATAGATGAGCTTCTTGTATGTCTAGAAAATGGAGAAAAACGTGAAATAATAGGTTTTGTGCCTCTCTGAACACTAAGTATCCACAGGGATGGAGAATTTAAACATCAGGACTCATATACTACCATCATTTTTGTGTAGAGTTAACACAGAAAAAGGAGGAATTGCAAATACGTAAAAGTTCGGCACAGATTCATAAATACTGAAATAATCAGATTTTCTGTAGATCAGAACCTAGAAGTATGTGCTTGTGAGCTATTATTGCATAATATTTCTCTCGAGTAGGGAATTAATTTTCATTCTGCAGTGGAGCATGCATTTATTTGAAACGTTCTGGTAGATTAAAACTGTGTGCCAGACTGTGTCTCGGTTGGAAGTAAAGTAGTGAAAGCCGATGTGAGTCATGCTTGGGTTTCACAGCTGTTAGAGCACTTGCCCCGCGATAGGCACAGATCCCTGATACTGGTCATCTCCAGGAAACTTTTAGCTATTTATGAGAACTCTGCATACATTAATAGACAAGGAGAAATTGTTTAGTTTGTGGAGGTCTCGGGGCAGATTTATTAAAATATTGTAACTGGAAAAATGAACAGATATCATTACTCATCTGTTTCAGTACGATTTCGGCAGCAAATTTTCCTACTCGCATGCAGTAAGATGCCAATACCAGTTCTATAGATAAGCGTTAAACTCTGCTGGGGCTCGGAAACAATCAAAGATGTGAAATTAACTGCCACTGCGGATCGCTTCGTTGCTACCTAAACACTAGTGGGTGAGTACACGACCCTAGATTTGAATACGACTCTTCTGAGCGAGAGAGGTTCGACCATTCACTGTTGTTTTAAGCACTTACAGAACCATGGCCACTCATGGTGCACCTTAATTTAGCACAGACATATTAGTAAAATAAAGGAATGAATTATTAAGTGGATTGGAATTTAAAGGACAGCGTTGTTGTTGTTGTTGTGGTCTTCAGTCCTGAGATTGGTTTGATGCAGCTCTCCATGCTACTCTATCCTGCGCAAGCTTCTTCATCTCCCAGTACCTACTGCAACCTACATCCTTCTGAATCTGCTTGGTGTATTCATCTCTTGGTTTCCCTCTATGATTTTTACCCTCCACGCTGCCCTCCAATACTAAATTGGTGATCCCTTGATGCCTCAGAACATGTCCTACCAACCGATCCCTTCTTCTAGTGAAGTTGTGCCACAAACTCCTCTTCTCCCCTATTCTATTCAATACCTCCTCATTAGTTACGTGATCTACCCATCTAATCTTTAGCATTCTTCTGCAGCACCACATTTCGAAAGCTTCTATTCTCTTCTTGTCTAAACTATTTATCGTCCATGTTTCACTTCCATAAATGGCTACACTTAATACAAATACTTTCAGAAACGACTTCCTGACATTTAAATCTATACTCGATGTTAACAAATTTCTCATCTTCAGAAACGCTTTCCTTGCCGTTGCCAGTCTACATTTTATATCCTCTCTACTTCGACCATCATCAGTTATTTTGCTCCCCAAATAGCAAAACTCCTTTACTGCTTTAAGTGTCTCATTTCCTAATGTAACACCCTCAGCATCACCCGAATTAATTCGACTACATTCCATTATCCTCGTTTTGCTTTTGTTGATATTCATCTTATATCCTCCCTTCAAGACACTATCCATTCCGTCAACTGCTCTTCCAAGTCCTTTGCTGTCTCTGACAGAATTACAATGTCATCGGCGAACCTCAAAGTTTTTATTTCTTCCCCATGGATTTTAATACCTACTCTGAATTTTTCTTTTGTTTCCTTCACTGCTTGCTCAATTTACAGATTGAATAACATCGGGGAGAGGCTACAGCCCTGTCTCACTTCCTTCCCAACCACTGCTTCCCTTTCATGCCCCTCAACTCTTATAACTGCCATTTGGTTTCTATACAAAATGTAAATAGCCTTTCGCTCCCTGTATTTTACCCCTGCCACCTTCAGAATTTGAAAGAGAGTATTCCAGTCGACACTGTCAAAATCTTAGCGTTAAGAGAGTGTAATTCAAGGAAAGCGTTAAGAGTGTGAGCCTGTAGGATAATAATGTGAGATACAACCAAATGGTTAATTTCATTTTTCATTTATTCAAATCACACACAGATTTGGTCCTAATAGTGGCCTCCCACAGGTTGTTATAACACACACACACACACACACACACACACACACACACACACACACACACACACATACACACAAAAAGAAACCAAAGTCATTGACGCTGCAGAGCAAGTAGAGTCTTTGCAGGCAGTAACGAAAGTAAACTAAAGGCATGGAGTCATGCATCGAATCGCTTAAGCTGTAACAAAAGTTCAACAAGTACACACAGTTCTTTATACAATAACAAAATTCACCTCCATTGAAAAGCTCAATAATGTTTGCCAGATTATGAATCTGTGCCCACTAAGGCTCAGAGTCCCAAAATATTTCCAAGTCGAGAACAGGATCACATGCAAGTATTTCTAAATGGTGTTTATCTAAGTATTTATAAATCCTGTGAAACACTAAGGCCCAAACGGCTCTCTGGATGTGTAAACATTACCAAAATAAACCTCACCTACCAAGACACGAAGATTGAAGACATTGAACTATGCTCTGACTGCCTATTTCAAAAGTTGGTCACCTGAGTCATTGCTTGACTCGTTGTAGCAACATGATCACCATTTATAAGAGTAAATATGTCATAACATTTACGTATTTCATAAATACATGACACATACTTTCGGCTGACTAGCTGTTTGATATTATGTTATCCATTTTCATATATAGCTAAATAACGTATTTATTTAAATCTTATATACCACAAAAAGACCTGCAGGAATCTGGTTAAATTGACAACTTTATTCAACTTGACGCTGCAGTTCTATATTATTTAAATCATGATGTTACGAATATTATGTTACTGAAATTCTTAAAAAATAATGTCAGGCTAATGGGAAAATGGGACAAACCTCCCATGCTGACTCTAATTGTTAGTGTAAATGTGGAGAAAGCTTTGTTTTGGTATTGTTCTGTTATACATGTAAAGCAGAGTGTATATGTGTATGTCTGGCATTTTCCCCCATACCCCTGGACCAATTTCAACTAAATATAGCACAAAATCAGGAGACCTCGTCATTGGGATTTATAATCTTCTAGCTCCATTAGTAGTAGAGATAGGGACAAAAACGTTTTTCCAGCCCTAGGCTTATAGGCCGCCCTGCACAGCAGCAATGTTGTGTGGAAACAGTATCGGCCTGCCAAATCAACCTGCTTTGCATGGCAGCCGAGGTATCATGGAGAAGAAATGGTTTCCTGGCCCTAAAGTATAGGCTGCTTTTCATGACGGGCATACTGTGTTGACATGCTCTTACTGGCCTGCTTTCCATGGCGTCCTGTACATCAGAGGCAAATAAATGATTTTCAAGCACCTATTGTGTAGCCTGCCCTGAATGAAAGGTGTGTTGTCAGAGTAGTATCAGACTGCTTTACTCAACTGTGTGACAGGGGCTAAATGTGCTGAGGAGCATAATGGATTAGGGTGGGATTGATAGAGGGGTGGATTAACAGAACCAGGGGGAGGAGGAAATAAACAAAGAGAGGGGAGGAGGAGGAAGATGCATGAGGCATGTGGAAGATGCAGAAGGGGGTGGACAGGTGGAAAGCAAGAGGGGGAGGTAGAGATGAAAAGGGAGAAGGGGAGGAAGACATGATTAGGTGGAGGGGGGAGGAAGTTGTGGTCAGAGAGAGGGGGTGGAGAAAATGGGCAAAAAGATAGAGAGGATGAGAAGAAGACACAGAGGGAGTGGGATGCAGGATATAGACAGTGGGATGAGGTGGACAGGCAGAACAGAGGGAGAGGTGCACAAAGAGAGGGGGAGGAGGAAATGTGTTCATTATATGTGTCAAACGCATATGTGAGTGAAGCTGCTGTTAAAGGCTAGATTTTCAATAAATGATTTAAACCAATTTGTATATTTGTTTAGCAATGACAGAAACATAGCCATTCTTAGTGGGCAAATGCAGTAGAAATTCTCACCATATGTGGACAGGAGTTATCTTGCTGAAATGAAAGCACAGAATGGCTTGCCATGAAGGGCAACAAAACGGGGTGTACAATATCGTCGATGTACTGCTATGCTGTAAGGGTGCCGTGGATGACAAGCAAAGTGGTCCTGCAATGAAAAGAAATGGCACCCCAGAACATCACTCCTGGTTGTTGGACCGTATGGCACCTGACAGTCAGGCTGGTACCCACTGCTGTCTTGGACGTTTCCAGAATAGTTTTCAGACTGAACTCTCATTGACTGGAGTGGTATTGTCTTCTGTGGCGAATCTCGTTTCGACCTGAACCCCATTGATTAACAGAAACATGCCTGGGACGTCCACATAGTGGTGGGATACCAACCACATGGTCGGCTGCCATGTGGCATGACGACCAGGAGTGACTGTCTGGAGTACCATTTGTTTTCGTAGCTGGACTACTTTGGTTGTCATCTGCGGCACCTTTGCAGCACAACCATATGTCGACAATAGTTATTGCCCTCTTTTGTTGCCCTTCATGACAAGAAATTCTGGGCTTACATTTCAGCAATATAATGCCCCCCGCACTCGGCAAGAGTTTCTGCTGTTTGTCTAACGTACTTGCCAAACCCTGCCTTGGCTGTCAAGTCACCGGATGTCCCCCCCTCACCAAACGGGAACATTTTGGAGCATTATTGGCAGGGTCCTCTAACCAACCAGGGATTTTGATGATCTAACGCAAAAATTAGACAAAATTTAACATTATACCCCTCAAGAGGACACCCAGTAACCTTATCATCAGTGCCAAGCCGAATAACCGCTTGCATAATGGCAAGAAATGGACGAATGCGTCATTGACTTGCTTAGTTCGTAAAGCTGTCACACTGTCTATGGAGATACTTGTTTTGCTCCAACGTACATGACTGACCATTTGACCACTAGATATCAATAGTTGTGGAGACACCATGTAAAAGGAATATGGGAGTATTAAGAAGATAGTAGAGACGACGTCACAGCAGAATGAGATCAGTAAGAGCGCTCAGTGACTTCAAACGTGGACTAGTCACTGGATTTCATCTGAGTAACAAATCTATCAGGGATATTTCTACCCTTCTAAGGCTGTCACAGTAGACTGTTGGTAATGCTACTGTGAAAGAAACTTCGATGAAACAACAACAGTAAACATCGAATATAGATTTAAATGTTAGGAAGTCTTTTATGAAGGTATTTTTCTACATCTACATCTATACTCCGCGAGCCACCTTACGGTGTGTGGCGGAGGGTACTTATTGTACCACTATCTGATCCCCCCTTCCCTGTTCCATTCACGAATTGTGCGTGGAAAGAACGACTGCTTGTAAGTCTCCGTATTTGCTCTAATTTCTCGGATCTTTTCGTTGTGATCATTACGCGAGATATATGTGGGCGGTAGTAATATGTTGCCCATCTCTTCTCGGAATGTGCTCTCTCGTAATTTCGATAATAAACCTCTCCGTATTGCGTAACGCCTTTCTTGAAGTGTCCGCCACTGGAGCTTGTTCAGCATCTCCGTAACGCTCTCGCGCTGACTAAATGTCCCCATGACGAATCGCGCTGCTTTTCGCTGGAGTATAACCATGTAGGGAAGTGAAATGTGGACGATAAACTGTTTGGACAAAAAGGGGTTAAAAGCTTGCGAAATGTGGTGCTACAGAAGAATGTTGAACATTAGATCGGCCGATCACATAACTAATGAGGAAGTACTGAACAGAATTGTGGAGATAAGAAATTTATGATGCAACTTGACCAGGAGATGAGATCAGTTGATAAGACACATTCTGCGACATCAAGTGATCAGCAGTTTAGTCTTGTAGGAAAGTATGGGGGGTAAAAATTGTAGAGGGAGACCAAGAGATGAACATAGTAAGCAGATCCAGAAAGATGTAGGTTTCAGTAGTTATTCGGAGTTGAAGAGTCTCGCACAGGATAGAGTAGCATGGAGAGCTGCATTAAACCAATCTTTGGACTGAAGACCACAACAGCAACATAATTTATCTAAGCAAATCATTGTAATATCAGGGCTAACATGTCACTACCGCAGACGACGACCGATGGTTTCTAGAGCTTATAACGCAACCGACTAGATCGTTTATATACAGTGTGAGTCAGCTGGCTCTAGTGTTGAGTTTTATGCAACCCGCAACACCCTCAAATACCACGCACAAGATTTTCGTATATTCTCGCTTGCTATGCACAAAGTATTAGTCCTACAGGGACTTTTCGTAGGAAATTTAATGTAGTTAAAGTTTATACTGTCATACGTTTTCACTGGAATCCACAGTTTAGAGTTACTCCCGAAAACCCATATGAAGGTAACTTTTGTACATTTTTCTTGAATAATACGAAAACTACAGCCTCTAGCAAAAATGGATCCCAAAAAGGTCCTGTTCACTTTTTCTGTAAGACTAATAGTTCGCAGTTCTCTAGCGAATGGGGTGTGGGAAGAATGATTGACGGTAAATCCCTGTGTATTTGGTCTAATTTATCGAATTTTCTCGTTGAGGCCATTTCGCATGACGTATGAGGAAGGAACGTACTATCCCGGAATTTCAATAGTGAGCCACTCCATGATGCACAACACCTCTCTTGTAGCGTCTGCCACTGACGTTTGTTGGTTCAAATGGTTCAAATGGCTCTGAGTACTATGGGACTTAACTTCTGAGGTCATCAGTCCGCTAGAACTTAGAACTACTTAAACCTAACTAACCTAAGGACGCGACACACATCCATGCCCGAGGCAGAATTCGAACCTGCGACCGTAGCGGTCGCGCTGTTCCAGACTGTAGCGCCTAGAACCGCTCGGCCACCCCGGCCGGCCTGAAGTTTGTTGAGGATCTCTTCAAAGCTCTCACACCAACTACACGACCCTGTGGCTAAATGCACTGCTCTTCGTTGGATCTTACCCATCTCTTCTATTAGTCAAATCTGGTAACAGTCGCAGTGTGGTAAGCAGTACTTACGGAACGGTCGAACAAGTGTTTTGTAAGCCACTTCTTCCGTGGATGAGCTGCACTGCCTTACGCTTCTCCTTACGAATCTCAATCTGGCGCCTGTTTTTTCCCAATGATGTGGACATCCGGCTTAAGGTCAGTGCTAATCGTTATTCCTAGACATATTACGATAGATAACGTTTCCTGCAGTCAAGAATTGTGCAGTCGTACTGTAACACCATAGCTCTAATGTTGTACTGATTTATTTCGCTTTTGTTTCATTTAATGTTACATCGCTGAGCTTCTGTAAATGTGTGTGATTGAATCGATAACATAAAACTGTACATTTCTTTCTTTGCACGAACTTTGATGTCATGGTTTGGTTCTATGCAATTTAGGATATCTGTCGTTTAAATGCTTTGTCCCATTTGGAGGGAACAAAACTTACTGTATATAATTGCAATTTTGTGTGAATAATTTTTTGTAGAAAGGTCTATATGTGCAAATGTTCTGTTTTGTTTAAAATGATTGTTTACTGTTATGTAAACTGCTGATTCTCACTTAAGGTTCTTAGTTAGTTTGTATGTAAAAGGTGTAGTGGTTCCCCTCGGGAACGGAACTGTGTAGCGCGCGCAAATTGCGGTTGGCCTAGATAGGAAAGGTGGAACTGATAGTCAGTCGGGGACGAGCCAGCAGTCGGGGATGAGCTACGAGTCCGTGCACTGCCATGTAAAAGATGCATATTGTGCTGATTTCGAGAGAGGCTTTTCCTGCTTCTTTCTAAGGCCTCGGATGGATGGATAAATAGCTGGAATTTTTCTGGAATTTGTATCTATCATCGCCACCAAGAAATGACAGTGTCCAGCAATTCTGCCTGCAATTCCACCTACCAACATGCAGTTGCCACCACATTGCGCAATCATTACATTGGAATGTTACGATGATGTACAGTGAAGGATCAGCTTAATGGATGTTTTAGTGTGCACAAATATAAGGTAATTTATATCTGACTTTATGTACGTACCTTGATTTTTCTCCTCATCATAACACCTCTCAGGTTCCTCTCCGTTTGAACTAAAGTGATTACCGAGTGTCCTTACTGAAAGTACATTAAAAGTCCAATATTTTGCTCATTAATGCCTCTTGAACATAGTAAAGAAAAAGTTAAAGTTAATGTGGCAAGCGAGTGAGTTAATGATGTTTGCTGAAATAATTTTCCTAGTAAAACTGTTTATTAATGTATTGTTGCCAACTTCAAATTAAAATTTCTTAAGACTGAGGCTTATAAAGTAAATGATCACATAGTTGTCTGTAGTAAATTGTAAAAGGTGAGGCAGTTTCTTGCAATTTGGTCAACAGTGTGTTTCGATGTAGTAAAAGTGAGAAAGCTGCAGTTGTGAAACCTTATATACTCTTGTTTACTAAGTGTTTGTCTCTCTGGTGTATTAGAAGTGCATATTAATAGTAATGTTATAATGACCACTCAGTTTGTGTAAGCCATGAAAGTAATAGTTTGTTTCGGTATCTGTTATAATTTTGCAAATAGTTTGTGCTGCTCTAGCTGCTGGCTTTAATCTTAACGCAAACAAATGTATGTGTCAGAGGTCACTGCACTCCCGTGTGACAAAGTATAGGTTGTGTTTATCCACTAAAATTACTAATAACTATTTTCTTGAACGAGAATGTTAATCATTCTCTTGCCTAGTTAGGCTGGCGACCGTTTTCTTTATCCATTAAACAGTGCAGATAGGCAAAATTTCGTTTGTTACTGTTCAAATATTTACGTAATTCTGACTTTCATTTCCGATAAGCCACCTCCGTTAGGTACAACACGGTCAACATAACAAAATTCCTCTCAGAGGGTAACACTGCTCTGTGGCTTTATGCCATAATTGCTTTAACAAAATAGTTTTATTTCAAAACCTGTTTCCAGCTTTAAGGTTATGGTATAGTAATAGCAGGACAGGAGTGTTATAGTACAGTAGTGGATTTCTTTCTCTATTTGCATGCAATATGTTACATTTATTTATGTTTCGCGTCAACTGCCATCCCTGCACCATTCATCAATCCTGTGCGGGTTCTTTTGCAAATCACTACAGTCTTCTGGCAATGCTATCTTCTTCTACACAACCACATCACCTGTGAATAGTCTTACAGAGCTAGCGACGAATTCTATTAAATCATTTATATACAGGTTATTCAGCTGCGCCTATGCTTGGGTTTTATGCAACCCACAGCGCTTTCAAATACCAGGCGCAAGATTTTCATATTTTCTTGCACGCTTCATGTAAACTGTTAGTCCTACAGAAAAAATTAACTGTTCCTTTTTGTAGGAAATTTAGCGTAGTTAATTTTGTTTTGGAACACTTTTCGATAGAGGCTATAGTTTTCGAATTATGCGAGAAAAACGTACAAAACCGACCCTCAAACGCGGTTTTCTTGAAAAACTCGAATACCGTGCCCTCCAACAAAAATGTATTACAGCAGAAAATTTAACTACAATAAATTTCCTAAAATATGTCCTGTTCATTTTTCGTGAAGGACTAGTAGTTTGCACACAGCGAACAAGAGAATATGCGTATGGGTTTTGAAGGTGTTGTGGGTTGTATAAAACGCAATGTTAGAGGCAGCTGAATCACCCTCATATTTACATCTGTCGGTTTTGTTCGATTGAGAGTGACGTCTAAAATTCTCTCTGCAAGAGAGAACCCTGTCGCGAAAGTGATCTGAAACTCATTAACCTCGTCTGTATTGCACTAAATGGCATTGCGGGACGGTGTTAAACGCCTTCCTGATCCAGGAACGCGGCATCAACCTGAGTGCTGATGTCGACAGCATTGTGGAACTCATGGGGGAAAAGAGCGAGCTGAGTTTCCCAAGCTTTCTGTTTGTGAAACCCTTGTAGATTCTTATGGAAGAGATCCCATCAATTCCATGCTCGCCTGATCCTGAAAAATGTGGGCAGCAATATTACGGAGCAATATCGATAAACCGCAGTTTCGATTGACCACGGTCCTGCCGTTGTCGAATTCCGACACAGAGCAGACGCTTCTACTTATAATACGAGACGTAACACGGTCCTCTGGCAAACCACGAACATAATATTCAAATGTGTTTAGCGAATGAAAGCCCGCTCCATAATCTTGTAACAGAATGCAGACAGCGCTACTGCTGTTAGTCAACTACAGTATTACTACACCTGGGAGTCAGGGTACTTCGGTTGGTTTACCGTGAGTTTTTACCGTGACATTTGTAGAGCACACGCTGAACCACATGATAGTATACGCATAACTGTCCTGAGGGCACTCACAGTGCCATGGGTTACCACCGTGTTTGTTTAATGCAACGTCAGCACATGTTGACGAGAACGGCCACGGCAGGGCAAGTTCAATAATACTGCGGTCGTGTAGTACCTACGTTGCACGGTCGCGCTGGAAGGATAAACATCTGCGCATCCATCTTGCAGTACATTCTGTACCTGTTTGACGTTTACTGCGTGCTGTCTTAATGCGCCCCGCATCTATGAATTTCCAAACTGGGACAAAAACTTGATTGCGGCGCCCCCCCTCTCTCCCCCCCCCCCCCCCCTGGAGTATTTAAGATAGGACATCAAAAGCTTAAAAAAATTCGATTCTCAAAAATATGTTCATCTTGTAGCTCATATGCTTCTGATGAGTCTGATATACATGACATACATGTTCGAGGAAACGTAAGACGTGGTATTTGGCCATAAGTGTGGCAAAGTGCAGTGGCATGCCTCTTCACACAGCAGTCTTCTACCGCACGTCATTGATTTCGCTCTGTGCAATTCAAATGTGCTGATTTTGTAATGGAAGCCATCAAACCTATATTCAGGACAGTGGAAATTAAAATGTCTATGGTGCCTCTCCTCCTCCCAGTCGGCCGGTTTGACATCCTACCCCGCCTCTAAAAACACAATTAATACTGAGTGGAATTACTCGCGACCAGGAAATACGAACTCTTCAGAAAATTAGCACTCTCTATCGGCTATTAGCTAATAACTTTCTCTTTTGTGTGACACAAAATTAGATACAAGAAACATAAAACCAGTAAAGACAAGAGACAAACAAAACAGTACATATTTCATCAATCCCTAGGTCCCAGCATTTTTTTTTTCTCTCTAATCTTGCTACAGCTTTTCCAGCGTGCTTTCCTTTCTGCGAAAGAATCTATTACCTCGTCAAAGTTCGTCAAACGTTCTGCTATATGAAAAAGCAAACTGTAGATGTCTAATACTGAAGAAGCTGTTAATACGAATAGTGCCCAAGACTAGTGTGGCTTATTGATTTGCTTACGTCTATTTTGTCACTGACTGCTAAATAAAACGAAATAAGTCTTTCTAATGTTGCAGCAATTGTAACACAGGCCAAATAAACGAAATTTCTTTGGCACAAATGGTCATTTTTATGTACCTCATTTACATAAATAACACGACAAAATATAATTCACAAAGTACCAATATCAAATGCCTATTAGGCAAGTAAAAAGGTTTGCGTTAGGAAATAAGTTTCACATTTTATTGATGGACTCCAGTTTATCAAGCATGAGATTGAAAAGCAATAGTACGAAATTTTTATGCAAATTTGGAATCGTCGTATTCTACGATATAATTTGTGTGATGTCCCCGTTTCTTCTCCTTCCTCGTTCTGACAAACAGTCTGGTGATCATTAATTCTGTAACTCTTTCCGCCATTGTCAAAACTTATTCTTCTGTTAGCTTCGGTAATTCTGCCAGAATCACCAGTTCAGTTATACTCTGTTTAATCTGCGGTTATTATGTGTTCATACAACGCGTTTTCCTGGCTGTTCCAAGAATAGAACTTAAGCGGCTGCTAACCAGAAACTGCACCACTGGCACTTAATAGTGTAGCAATCTGGCAAAAGTGTTCTGTCAAAAGTTCATTTTCTTGGATACTCAGAGAAGACAATATGTAATCTTTCTTGCCTGTTGTTCCTGTTAGTCGTTTATTACCAGCTGGTAGTCTGAATCTACGGATTCTGGTAATAATTATAATAACACCGATCATTCGCACACCAAATCAACCATATAAACAAGCAGCAGTTGGCATTTACCCGTTAAAGTTTATTTGGCTCAGCTCGTATAGCACCGTCCGCATTTGTCTGCGGAATTTTTTTTTTTTTTTTAATTTCAAAATGGGACGGGGGTTCCCCGGGCAGAGACATCACGTACACTATGCACGCATTCAAAAATCAACTTCAGATGCGTTCAGAAATCAACTCAGAATGTATTCAGAAATGTTCAACAACAAACTAGGTGCTTTTCAAAATCATATAAATAATAGATAAATCAACGTGCGCTCATTCCTAGGCGCTTTGTGAAACAAGGTTTTATTGAAGAATATACACTACTGACCATTAAAATTGCTACACCAAGAAGAAATGCAGATGATAGACGGGTATTCATTGGACAAATACATTATACTAGAACTGACATGATTTGGGTGCATAGATCCAGTTGCTCGGCCACCATTGACCAGACGTTTTCAATTAGTGAGAGATCTGGAGAATGTGCTGGTCAGGGCAGCGGTCGAACATTTTCTGTATCCAGAAAGGCCCGTACAGGACCTGCAACATGCGGTCGTGCATTATCCTGCCGAAATGTAGGGTTTCGCAGGGATAGAATGAAGGGTAGAGCCACGGGTCGTAACACATCTGAAATGTAACGTTCACTGTTCAAAGTTCCGCAATGCGAACAAGAGGTGACCGAGAAGTGTAACCAATGGCACCCCATACCATCACGCCGGGTGATACGCCAGTATGGCCATGACGAATACACGCTTCCAATGTGCGTTCACCGCGATGTCTCCAAACACGATGCGACCATCATGATGCTGTAAACTGAACCTGGATTCATCCGAGAAAAATGTCCTTTTGCCATTCGTGCACCCAGGTTCATCGTTGCGTACACCATCGCAGGCGCTCCTGTCTATGATGCAGCGTCAAGGGTAACCGCAGCCGTGGTCTCCGAGCTGATATTCCATGCTGCTGCAAACGTCGTCGAACTGTTCGTGCAGATGGTTGTTGTCTTGCAAACGTCCCCATCTGTTAACTCAGGGATCGAGACGTGGCTGCACGATCCGTTACAGTCATGCGGATAAGATGCCTGTCATCTCGACTGCTAGTGATACGAGGCCGTTGGGATCCAGCACAGCGTTCCGTATTACCCACCTGAACCCACCGATTCCATATTCTGCTAACAGCCATTGGATCTCGACCAAAGCGAGCAGCAATGTCGCGATACGATAAACCGCAATGGCGATAGGTTACAATACGACCTTTATCAAAGTCGGAAACGTGGTGGTACGCATTTCTCCTCCTTACACGAGGCATCACAACAACGTTTCGTCAGGCAACGCCGGTCAACTGCTGTTTGTGTATGAGAAATCGGTTGGAAACTTTCCTCATTTCAGCATGTTGTAGGTGTCGCCACCGGCACCAACCTTGTGTGAATGCTCTGTAAAGCTAATCATTTGCATATCACAGCATCTTCTTCCTGTCGGTTAAATTTCGCGACTGTAGCACTTCAACTTCGTGGTGTAGCAATTTTAATGGTCAGTAGTGTAAATTTGGCGTCCCCTGAAATTGCCGCCCGGGGCAGATACCCCGGTTTGCCACCTCCTACATCTGGGTCTGCCTTCATGCCTAGCAGTGTATTTTCTCAGACGGTAGCTTCGGCTGCAACAGTGCAGCGAGCAGAGGCTGCCCCTGCAGAACTGCGCGTGCTGTCAGGGCGCCGGGGCAGTGCCCGCGCGGGCATGATCTCACTTCCGCCGGGTGGTGAGTAAGTGGCGGCGGGGGTGGACGGAAGGGGTGCCACGCCGCCCGGAAGCGAGCGTCGCGAATCGGCGTCCAGCCGCCGAGCCGCGCGGCGCGGCGCGTTCGTCACCGCCCGCCTACGGCGTGTCTGATTACGCGGATACGACGGCGCGGCCGCCGGCTCCGTACACTCCACTGATTATCACCCCACGTCGCGCGCGTCCACAGGGGGGGGGGGGGGGGGGGGAGCGCGGAACGCGGCGTGGAAATAATCGCTAATGGCGCAGATTTTCCCTGGCACTCGCTCCTCTGTCATAGTTTCTCAGTAGCACCGGGTGCGATACTCCTCCGGGATTTCCAAAATAGCTACAAGTACACATATCCAAGCGGATGCCATAGGAAACGATGTCAAGTGAGTCTTTCGTCTCTACTTGCTAGAATAGTATCTTATTTATAAGCGGAAAGCACAAAAATGGGATTTACTACAGTACTACACTTCCTGCCATTAAAATTGCTACACCACGAAGATGACGTGCTACAGACGCTAAATTTAACCGACAGGAAGAAGATGCTGTGATATGCAAATGATAAGCTTTTCAGAGCATTTACACAAGGTTGGGGCCGGCGGCAACACCTACAACGTGCTGACATGAGGAGAGTATCCAACCTATTTCTTATACACAAACAGCAGTTGACCGGCGTTGCCTGGTGAAACCTTGTTGTGATGCATCGTGTAAGGAGGAGAAATGCGTACCATCACGTTTCCGACGTTGATAAAGGTCGGATTGTACCCTATCGTGATTGCGGTTTATCGTATCGCGACATTACTGCTCGCGTTGGTCATGATCCAATGACTGTTAGCAGAATATGGAATCGGTGGGTTCAGGAGGGTAATACGGAAAGCCGTGCTGGATCCCAACGGCCTCGCATCACTAGCAGTCGAGCTGACAGGCATCTTATCCGCTTGGCTGTAACGGATCGTGCAGCCACATCTCGATCCCTGAGTCAACACATGGGGACGTTTGCAAGACAACAACCATCTGCACGAACACTTCGACGGCGTTTGCAGCAGCATCGACTGTCAGCTAGCAGACCATGGCTGCGGTTACCCTTGACGCTGCAGCACAGACAGGAGCGCCTGTGATGGTGTACTCAATGACGAACGTGGGTGCACGAATGGCAAAACGTCATTTCTTTCGGATGAATCCAGGTTCTGTTGGCAGCATCACGATGGTCGCATCCGTGTTTGGTGACATCGCGGTGAACGCACATTGGAAGCGCGCATTCGTCATCCCCATACTGGCGTATCACCCAGCGTGATGGTATGGGGTGGTATTGGTTACACGGCTCGGTCACCTCTCGTTCGCATTGACGGCACTTTGAACAGCGTACGTTACATTTCAGATGTGTTACGACCCGTGGCTCTACGCTTCATTCGATCCCTGTGAAACCCTACATTTCAGCAGGATAATGCACGACCGCATGTTGCAGGTCCTGTACGGGTCTTTCTGGATACAGAAAGTGTTCGACTGCTGCGCTGGTCAGCACATTCTCCAGATCTCTCACCAACTGAAAATGTCTTGTCAATGGTGACCGAGCAACGGGCTCCTCACAAAACACCAATCATTACTCTTGATGAACTGTGCTATCGTGTTGATACTGCACGGGCAGCTGTACCTGTACACGCCATCCAAACTCTGTTTGACTCAATGCCCAGACGTATCAAGTCCGTTATTACGGCCAGAGGTGGTTGTTCTGGGTACTGATTTCTTAGGATCTATGCACCCAAATTACGTGAAAATGTAATCACATGTCAGTTCTAGCATAATATATTTGTCCAGTAAATACCCGTTTATCATGTGCTTTTCTTCTTGCTGTAGCAATTTTAATGCCCAGTAGTGTATTTCTACTAAACGTATGAAAAGTAATGCCTCCGAATTTTTTATGTGGATACTCTTAAAGCTGTAGCTGTCAAACGTTTTTGCTTAAGAGCCAATATTGACTTTCTACACACTCTAGGGTCACACCTAGAGCCGCGTACGAAGGGGTGAAAATGACGAAGGGGATGGGTGCGGCGGAGGGGGGAGGGGGGGGTTAAGTGGCTATTCAAGGTACCACTTACCCATTTTGAATCTGCATATTAAAAGGTACGAGGGCGGTTTGAAAAGTTCTCGGAATCACCACGACAAGTCAGCGCCAGCACGAGTTGTTTACTTGATATTTATTGGACTGTTGCCTGTAAACACATGACACGTCAGTGCTCTTGGAAGAGAGCTGTGGCGGTGACATGGATCTGTTGTTGTTTCCGCGTAGTGATTTGCGAAGTTGGAAAAAATCGATATTCGAGCAGTGATTACGTACTTCGTAAAGAAAGGTATGAAAGCAAAGGACACTCATGCCGATTTCCAAAATACACTGGGGGACTCTGCTCCTTAATATTCAACTATTACCAAGTGGACAAGTGAATTTAAATTTGGTCGGGAGAGCTTATATAATGACCCGCACAGTGGTCGGCCAAGATGTGTCACTATTCCAGAAACCAATGCAAAAGTGCACAAAATAGTCGTGGAGGATCGCCGACTGAAAGTGCGTGGAATTGCTAACGATTGCCAGATGTCATCTGATAGGGTATATCACATTTTAACTGAAGATTCAAATGGTTCAAATGGCTCTGAGCACTATGGGACTTAACGTCTGAGGTCATCAGTCCCCTACAACGTAGAACTACTTAAACCTAACTAACCTAAGGACATCACACACATCCATGCCCGAGGCAAGATTCGAACCTGCGACCGTAGCGGTCGCGCGGTTCCAGACTGTAGCGCCTAGAACCGCTCGGCCACCCCGGCCGGCTTGTAACTGAAGAATTAGAAATGAAATATTTATCTGCAAGATGGGTGCTGCGACTCGTGACGCGCGCCCGCACACATATGTGCCGTCGCCATGGCAAAATTATACGAACCAATGTATGAATTGTTGCCACACGCGCCTAATTGACCTGATGCAGCTCCGTCAGACTTCCATCTGTTCCCAAAACTGAATATTTTTCTTGGTTGACGAAGATTCACTTCAAACGAAGAATTGACAGACACAGCTGACAACTGTTTTGTAGGCCTGGAGGAAGCTCATTTTCGAGATGGGATCAAGGCACTGGAACGTCGTTGGACCAAGATCATTAATCAACAAGGAGACAACATCGAAAAAAGTTTCAGTGATGTAAGTACTCTTTTTCTATTCCGTTCCGAGAACTTTTCGAACTACCCTCATATTACACCGAATATTTTTAACTGTAAAAGAAAATGCTATATTGGAACTGCGTGCATTTTTCCGAAGGCTTACATAGTGACAAGTTTTCCGTAGCTAAGCGAATACCGTGGGCAGCGCCATGGCAACAGATCCCATGTTAGTTTTTCTGATTTCCTGGCATATTTTCCAGCCATATTCACGTCCCAGTGTCAAAAACAATACCAAGTGGCTGCATCAGACCGTTTTCACTCGCGTTTTTGTATTAGGGCAAATATAACAGGACGGCGGCTGTTATAAATGATGTGACTAAATTACCGGTAATTCAAAACTGTTACAAAAGAACGGAATAGCGGATGACACCTTTGTGTATAAAGGGTTTACAGAGGTTTATCTGTCGCCTTATGCGTGTCTTTTGGAAGTAACTAACTATTCTTTCGGTGAATACCTTGGCCATTTTTCCCGATCGGCGGCCATGTCGGCTTTAGTGACCCACAGGACAAACTACCAAAGTGCAATAAATAACAAGGAACTACATTTGCACGCTAAAATACGTTCTTTAAAAATTGAAGTTGTACAAAATTATTACTCTCCATACAACAGAGGCAACAAAATAATATAAATGACTTATCTTACATCAGACGAGAATAATTAAGTTTCTGTTAAACTCACTATCAACACTGGCGATATATAATAGAACTAGTCTGACCACTTCTCGGCACGCAGGAGCGCTGTTCAGGACAAAGAATATGCTGTGGCCACTTTTCCGTCCTGGCCACTGAACCCCACCTTCTCTTATCGCTCTTACTATTAATTGGGAATCTACATAAATTAGTATGTTATTAATTAAGATCAGTAACTGTCACGTGAGACACGTTCACAGATGTTTTCTAAATGTTTTGAATGTCGCTTTTCTTTCGCTCAGTGCGTTGTATTACAACAAATTTAATTTGATTTCATATCAGTTGCTACCAACCTGTATTCAGATTAGTTGCTACCAACTTGCAGCACATTTGAAGATGGCGGACTCCATAATGCTCATTCACTAATCCATGTTACTTCCGTCTGACAACTATACCACTGTAGCCGATCGGTGCTAATTACGCACGCTCGTGAGTTGTCACCATTGGAAGACAAACGGTAAAGTATTCCCCATATTACGTAGACTAACCCCGCAGTGACCGCGCTACATAAGCACACGGCCCCTGACGTAAGCACCAAATTTTGCCGAATTCACCAACGTGAAATAAAATTAAGCACATCTTAAAATTTTACTGTCTCTGTAACTATTTTTATTTGTTACTGAGGAAAAATACACTCTTAAGAGGCTCTTAAGGTAAGCTGACATTTCTGGATTCTCTTGTTAGTTGCTAGAAGCATATTATTACAAAATACGGCTGATAACCTCGGTCCCCACGAACACTTGATTCGGGCCGCATGCGACCCGCGGGCGGCAGTTTGACAACCACCATCTTAAATTTTTAAAGTAAAGCACCTTTCATTAACATTCTATAGTTTTATTCTTCACGTCTACATAATTATTTCCCAAGATAGTCATCCTGGCGACAACACCTTTCTTCCAACGAGAGACCAGTTTCTTCATAACTTCACTGTCCAATGTTTGACTTAGTTGATGGATCCACAACCTCACCTCTGCTTGCACCGCTTCATCGCTATCAAAGTGAAGTTCTCGAAAGCGTTCTTTAAGTTTAGGAAACAGATGAAACTCGGATGGGGCCAAGTAGGGATGGTATGGGGGAGACAATATGTCAAACACCTTACAGCCGTCTAATTTCCGAACTGTTATGTTATTTGACTATCAGTTTCGGCGATTTACTACGCCATCTTCAGACTCCCTGACCGACTTGTAGGAAGATTATAACCTCGGTTCTGGTTTAAATAGGAGCCAGCATCCATATACTGGTATCTGTAGATTATTTTTTGATACGGCGATCACTTCAACCATCAACTGCCGACTCAATGAAAATAGGGGTCAGCATTCAAATTGCTCACAATTGCCAGATGCCATCTGATAGGGTGTATCACATTTTAACTGAAGAATTAGAAATGAAATATTTACCTGAAAGATAGGTGCTGCGACTCTTGACGCGCGCCAGCACACATAGTGCCGTCGCTATGGTAAAATTATTCGAACTAAGATATGAATTCAGATTTCTGCCTGATATGGCGACCACTTCAACCATCAACTGCCGACTCGGTGAAAATAGGGACCAGCATTCAAATACTGGTATCTATAGATTACTGCTTGACAAAATGGTTCAAATGGCTCTGAGCACTATGGGACTCAACTGCTGTGGTCATAAGTCCCCTAGAACGTAGAACTACTTAAACCTAACTAACCTAAGGACATCACACACATCCATGCCCGAGGCAGGATTCGAACCTGCGACCGTAGCGGTCGTGCGGTTCCAGACTGTAGCGCCTTTAACCGCTCGGCCACTCCGGCCGGCTACTGCTTGACACGTCGACCACTTCAACCATCAACAGCTAACTCGGTGAAAACAGGGGTCAGCATTCAAATATTGGTATCTGTAGATTTCTGCTTGATACGGTGACCACTTCAACCAACAACTGCAGACTCGGTGAAAATAGGGGTCCGCATTCAAATACTGGTATCTCTAGATTTCTGCTTGATACAGCGATCACTCCAACCATCATTTGCCGACTCGGCAGATAATGGTTGAAGTGATCGCTGTATCAGGCAGAAATCTGCAAGTATCAGTATTTGAATGCTGGACCCTATTTTGACAAGAACCGAGATTGGAATCTTCTTACACGTCGGTCAGGGGGCCTGAAGATGGCAGAGTAAATCGCCGAAGCTGGTAGCCAAATAAAATAACAGCTCGGAAATTAGACGGGAGCAAGGCTTTTGATTTGACATCTGTACTGAAAGGCCGAGTCCTGCATCCATCTCTGAAAAGATGGGCGTACAGAGATGTGGAGGACGATTGATGATAGTCAACCCAAGGCGTCGGATTGTTGCAGATGTCGCAGCACCCAAGTGTGGTCGGACATTGTCATGCCGAAGGAGAGGGTGCTTCATGTGTGGACAGAATCGTCGAATTCGAAACTAGATTACAGTAAGCCGTTTCTCACGCAACGTCGTACGGGTTGTTATGTTATATACCGCCATGTTATACATTGCAGCTCGGAGCCCTCTAGCAGTGGAGGGCTGGGAACATGTAGACATGAAGAGTAAAGATGTAGAATGTTAGTTACGTCTATTTTATTTAAAAAGCTTTAAAAGTTTGAGATAAAAAATCGTAGTCATTACTTTTGAGCACGTCGCAGCCGGCAAGTAGAGTACACAGGGTGTTCGGAATATGCTGTTGCAAATTTCAGCCGCGCGGTATTAGCCGAGCGGTCTTGGGCGCTGCAGTCATGGACTGTGAGGCTGGTCCCGGCGGAGGTTCGAGTCCTCCCTCGGGCATGGGTGTGTGTGTTTTTCCTTAGGATAATTTAGGTTAAGTAGTGTGTAAGCTTAGGCACTGATGACCTTAGATTTCACACACATTTGAACATTTGTCCTTTGGTTAGGTTTAAATAGTTCTACGTTCTAGGGGACTGATGACCTCAGATGTTGAGCCCCATAGTGCTTAGAGCCATTTTGATGCGTAACATATTACATTATTGCTAGCTATTCGAAAGGAAACATATCAAAACATCAATTTATCATTTTAAGTACATTTGCTATTATTGACAATTAAAAATTATGTAGTTACATTATTCCAAAACAAAGAAGGATCCAGCATACTGTACGTACAGAACAGTAGTGGTTCATTACAACAGCGGCTCCATGTGGCGGCTATCAACGTTATTACAAACAAAACCCGCACAGAAGCATGTTCTGGTACACACTCTCCATCCCACCTGGTGTCCTTCAGTTTCTAGTGCGGCGGCCAGAACTCTTGGCAGCCGGTCTTCCTCTGTAGTCTCGTAAATTAAACGTTGCATGCGAACCCCCAAGTTAAATCAGGTAATCGCAGTGGCCACGCGAGTGGACCATCTCGGCCTATCCATGTTTCACCAGATCGTCTGTTGAGATGTCTCCGAAGCACACGTGATAAGTGACGTGGTGCACCTTGAAACTACATTTCCTGACGGACATTCAGTGACACTGCTTCATGTCCACACTACTGTGTGCCAGGACAAGCAACTCTGCGTCTTTTCTCTTTCCCTCAGCAGACGTGGATGCGTTACACATCCGAAATGAAACGGTCGTAGAACGGAAACGGTACGTTTCCGGACATGGTTCCTATTCAGAATATTATGTACTTACTTCCCTCTACTAGTCCTAGAAGTTTGTAAGGGGAATTTCCGAACAATCTGTATAAGCGCACACAAACAAACCAACAGCAGTCATTTTCCTTGACGATGCCCGAGAAGTACTTGGTTGAAATGTTGTTGCATTTAAAATACTTGATATGGGATATGGATGTAAGGCCGAGAACATTTTATTAATGGAGTGTTGTGAAATTCTGTTTTGTGCCGCATACATCGATAGATATGGCAACAGCGGTAAAATAAGAGTTATCCAGGCAGATACTGCGTCTTATCGTCAGTCGCTCCCTCTTACCAGTCACAGATACAAAGAGAAAGAGAGAGAACTATTGTAACGGTAACGAATTACTCACCCACTGTCACCAACCGTAAAGTGGTTCTGAACTATTGATGTTGACGTAAAATCAATACGAGGGGTAGTATGAGGGTTATCCAGAGAGTAACAGACGTTTCGAAATAAAAAATTAACTATATCAAAAAAACAAATTTTATTGTATGCATTTTAATGGTACACTCTTAAGCTATTTTTCTACATAGTCGCCATTCAAACTGAGGCACTTACCATAAAGTGGCACAAATTATCAATACCGTCTCTGCAAAAATCTGCAGCCAGCGATTGTAACCGTTGGCTTATACCGGTATGTAGTTCAGCGTCAGTATCAAAGTGTTGTGTAGCGAGCCATTTCCTCATTGCTGATAGAGGCCCAACAAAGTTTTCCATAGTTGGGCAAAGAGCGTCACATTGAAGAGCGAATATACAGTGATCAGCCAAAACACGATGACCACCGTCCACTGCGACGTTGGATGCCGCCTGTTGGCGTTGCGAACATTTGACGCGTAACAAAAGTATGTAAGCGGAGCAGACACGGACGGAGGATCACGATAGCGAAGATATGGGCTGCACATGAGTAAATCCATTGAGATAAGTGACTTTGACAAGGGCAGATTATTATTACGTGGAGCCTGTGAACGAGTATCTCCAAAACGGAGAAGCAGGTCGAATGTTCACGTGCTACTGTCGTAAGCATCTATGGGAAGAGGTAGGACAGTGGAACTACCACTAGGCGCTAAATGATTGGACGTGCACGACTCTTTACAGAACGTGGCGTTCAGAGGCTTGTCTGCTCTGTGAAGTAGGATAGATGGTGATCGGGGGCATCTTCGTCGAGAGAGAGCAGAATCGTACATTGTTGAACATGGAGCTCCACAGCACATCACCACTACCTGTTCGCAAGTTGACCCAATTATGATCGGAGTGGGCACGGAACCATCGGAATTCGACCGTAGATGAATGGAAATGCGTCGGCTTTTCGGGTGAATCACATTTCTGCTACACTAGTCGATGGTCGTCTCCACAAACGCCGTCATCGAGGTGAACGTCGGCTCGAAACGTGCAGCGTGCCACGGACACAGGCTGGTGGGAGCAGTATAATGCTATGGGAGACATTCTCCAGCGCTTGCATTGGACCTGTGGTAGTAATGGAAGACACGCTAGCAGCTGGGAACCATCTGCATTCCTTCATGCTTCATGTTTTTCCCGACGGCTATGTCATTTTTCAGCAGTAGAATTGTCCGTGTCTCAGAGCTAGAACAGTGCTACAGCGATTTGAGGAGCATTATAATGAACTCACGTTGATGTCTCGGCGACCAAATTCGCCTGATACAAACCCACCTGGGTCGCTGTCGGGCGCCATCACCACGTGCAAAAATCAACGGTTCGTTATCAAATACTTGTCGGGTTTCCAGCCGGATCAAACCGTCATCTGAGCACAATATTTCAGCGGTCCACCTGGCCGCCATCATCAGGTTAGAAAAGCTACGTTGCTCTCGCCGATAACTGATTCCACACGCAAATGACTGCACCTTTACATGCATCGGAAGTTCATCAACTCATGCGCGAGATGCAGTGCGCACGCGCTCAATCATTCCTGCTGCCCCCTGGCGCAAAGAGAGTTGCAGCGCCTCCGGTGGTGTATACTGTTGCAAATGATATATCGTTACAAATGATTATTCATAGTCGGCCGATTCAGATGCCGTTGTTTCTTCATGTCTGATAAAACAGGATTCCACGTTCTACTTAGCGGGTATCCATTATCAAGATTAATGATATTATCCGCTAGTCTGATTTCAACAGATTCTTTTAAAACACAATCCCAGTACCGAGAAGCATTTGCAACTACTTGTGTCTCATTGTATAACATCCCTTGTCCCTCTGTAAGGGAATGCTCAGCCACCGCAGATTTATCTTGTTGTAATAATCGGGTATGGCGATGATGTTCAATACACCTGTCGTTGACGGTACGAATAGATTGGTCAGTGTAAATTTTCCCGCACTCACACGGTATTTTGTAAGCGCCATTCCTCCTCAAACCTAAATCATCTTTGACAGAGCCAACAAGTACTCGAATCTTAGTCGGCGGACGAAAAACACATCTGATCTCACATTTCTTCAAAAGTCTACCTATCTTGGCGGACATATTCCCAGCATACGGAAGAAAAGCCACAGACCTAAAGGTGTCTTCAGAAGGTTCAGGCAGAGGTCCAAACTCAAAAGCACGTCGAATTTGTCGGTCCGTATAGCCGTTATTATTGAACACGTCCTAAAGATGTTGCAGCTCCTGTGGTAAATTTTCAGCATCCGAGACAGCATATGCTCGTTTAACCAAGCTCCGAAGGACTCCTGTACGTTGAAAAGGTGGATGGCAACTGGTAGCATGTAAATACCTGTCGGTATGCGTCGGTTTCCTGCAAACACTGCCGGCCGGAGTGGCCGAGCGGTTCTAGGCGCTACAGTCTTGAACTGTGGGACCGCTACGGTCGCAGGTTTGAATCCTGCCTCGGGCGTGGATGTGTGTGATGTCCTTAGGTTAGTTAGGTTTAAGTAGTTCTAAGTTCTAGGGGACTGATGACCTCAGAAGTTAAGCCCCATAGTGCTCAGAGCCATTTGAGCCTGCAAACACTGTGTCCAAGAGTTCCGTCTTCTTTTCTATAAATTAGTATATCCAAAAAAGGTAACTTTCCCTCCTTTTCAGTTTCCATCGTAAATTTGGACCATTTTAATTGTCTTCATCCCAACATCAAATTTTATATACTAATACGCCGGGAAAGTCTACATAGTCACAACGGCTCTCTATTTACGCGAATTACATGACCTGTGCATATACATTTAATGCAACGTACCTCCGCAAACCTACCAACAAACTGTTGGTTCATGATAGAATCAGCGACGTATTTCCTTCCAAAGACGGACTGACAAGCTATTTAGCAGGTGGTTATAATCTTTTGGCTCATCAGAATATGGAGGTCAGCTAACACTATCATCGAGTTTGATGCTCGCTGCTTCATTTTTTCGAAATGATAATTAAAACTGTTGTGTACATAGTTCCACGTAGTCAGCGTGTACACAACTTTCCCACTATAGCGCGCCCTCCTAAGCACAACAGCGCAGGCGCAGCGCTCGTCCTTCTCCGCACTACGAGATGGCGCTGCCTTAGAGACGGACCAAATTCTGCTTCCGTCGATACGCGTATCAATATGTAACGCAGCCAATGAGATTGCTGCTAACGTAGAACCTTTTCTCCTCACGGATCACACTCACGCAGTGATACCTGAACGCTCGAGGTATTATAACGAGTGTACAGACCTCCAATTAGTCAGTCTGCATTAGTCTGCATTAGTCTGCATTTGTCTGTAGTCAAGTTTCACTCTGCGCCTAATAAGATTACCATATTCCTGTACATAGCCATGAAGATAAATGTATAGACACTTTGTCAAATATCAGAGATATGTGAGAATAAGAATAACGTACCAAGACCAAAGGAACTTCAGATTGTCCATTGTAAATAGCATCCAGAATCAAGTTACATACGGTTTATGCTTGTTACCATTTTAATAAATGTGTGTGAAAATTAATCAAGTTCTGTTTAAAGTTGGTCACCGTCAATCGGCTACTCTAAGCGTGCAAGTGGCATTTCTATCGTCTGACCTAACGGCAGAAGATAAACACGCCACGATAAGACCACGAGACATATTGCTGACACTCGCCTACTTCGTTAGAGAGACAAGTAAAATAATCTGATGGTGTGTGTACCGAAGGTCTTATAGTACGCAGACCACAAAAACTTTATGGCTGCTCTTGCATAAAACGCTGTTGAGGAACGAATATTTTAATGCGGCTGTTTGTTGCAGACATCATCGATGCCCGGCGCGCCTTTTGGCCTGCTCGCGCAAGCCTCAGCGCCAGCCACCAGACGGCGCGCGCGTCGCTGCCCTGCGGAGCGTGTCGGCGGCAGCAGCAGCGGCGGCTGTTGGTTTTTTGGGCGGCGCGCCAGGTGATAAATGGACGGTCGGCGGTCGGCGGCCGCTGCGTTATTAATGCCGCGCCGGGCCCGCTCGGCGGGCGATGGCGACGGCGCTACCGGGCGTGCGGGCGAGCTCGGCCGCCTTCGGCTGTCCTCGGCCGCCCTCGGTCGTCCTCGCTCGCCGCAGCCCGCCATTTGTTTCCGGCGCGGCCGTAATGACGGCTAATTAGCGATTGGTTCCAACGGTCGCTGCCCCAGCCACCAGAACTGACGGGCCAGCCCACCGCTGACAGCTCAAGGGCCGCGGGTCTGTCGCTCGCTGCCACAGGGCAGCGCGCGGAAGGCAGCTGCCTCCGCGTTGTCCTCGAAATGTCGGAATTGGTGGTGAAACCACAAACTACAGGCAACCTACAGCAACCTGAACGTGATTCTTGCTTGTACCGATTACGACGTTTTTTATAACAAGAGCGGGTGCGTAGCGTACTTTGTACAGAATGTAAATATCTGTCTTTATGTTACAAAAGTAAACATTTATGAGCGAAATCATTATTTAATCTTAGTTTAATTAAACAACGATAAAATAAACTTACGATATACGAGGGTTGTTAACTAACAAGTAGAGGCCACGACATTTGGGACGCGGATTTACTGCATACTTCGTACACTCGTAGGACTCCATGAGGACAACAAAATGTGTAAGCAGTAGCGCGTACTTCTCAAGCGTTACTGAGAAAATCGCAACACAATTTCGGTCGTCAAATATATATCTGTGCGTGGTCATTTTAACCATGAAGCGGCAGCCGCCGAGTGGTGGCGGCATGGTAGCTCAGCGTTTTCGGTTAGAGCATTAGCTTTCCTTTGTAATTTGTGAATTGAGCGAACGGACCATCGATGGTTGGCGTTCAAGCCGCTGGATCGCCGGATCGAGTTCCATTCGTCAGTTTTTTTTTATTTTCAACACAGTCATTTTCTTTATTATTTATATTACAGTTGATATAATGGGGAAAATAAGTGTAATCGGATGAACATTTATTAAATTTACAATGTTATTTGGCAGTCTACTAATTTTCATTATCACAAATATTGTAATATTCATAACTATCGACTAGTAAACGGCCAAACGCAGAAAGTGATACTGAAAATTTATGCTTGTCCGTGATTTGAGACCTCCCTTATACCTGGAAGGAGCCCGAAACGACTTGTTACCTCCAAGTTTTGACCGGCACAGACGGCTTTCGGAAGATGTACTATTAATCGTCGCTTTCGACTTTACGGGTACAAGTTGGAGGATGGTATTTTTCGTAAAAACATGGAAAACGTGAAGTTAAACGGCACCAGCTGCATTGAATAAATGCTATGTTTCCTCATAGCAAGGTCTTTTGACGTTTCCCGTGGAAAAACAAACCTCGTTAACATTTTCAAAAACCTCTCTTTCAGACGATAGTTTGGAAGTAAACCATGCATAACGTAGTATTTCCTTAAAAATCGGCGCTGATAATTGGTTATGCAGTATCGAGTGCATTTTAATAGCGTCTTCCAAGAAGCAAAATCTCGTTCTCTTTCGATTAAATACGAACAGTTTTGAAGACACAGACAAGCACACATTTTCAGTATCACATAATGCGTTTGGTCGTTTACTAGTCATTAGTTACAAATATTATATTATTTGTGATAATAAAAATTAGTAGACTCCCAAACAACATTGTAAATTTTATAAAAGTCCGTCTGATTACACGTATTTTCCCATTATATCAATTGTAATATAAATAGTAGAGAAAATTACTGTGTTGAAAATAAAAAAAAAAACTGACAAACGGAACTCGATCCAGCGATCTAGCGGCTTCAACGCCAACCACTTTCTTTTAGAAAACAAAAACACATTTTGTTCGATATTGTTCGCTGAATTTGTTCAGGGTGGACGTCCAATGATACCCGTTCAGTTTTTTCGTTCGTCTGTTCGCTCAGTTTTTTATTAGAAAGGAAAGCTAACGCTCTGACCGAACACGCTGAGCTACCGTGACGGCACCACACGGCTGCAGCCGCTTCATGGTTAAAACGGCCACGCACAGATATACATTTGACGACCGAAATTATCTTGCGATTTTCTCAGTAACGCTTGAGAAGTACGCGCTACTCCTTACACATTTTGTTGTCCTCGTGGATTACTGCGAGTGTACGAAGTTTACAGTAAATCCGCGTTCCAAACGTCGTTGCCTCCCCTTGTAAGTAATGCCCCACATCTTTTTAAAAATCCATTAATGTTCATAGACAACGTCCTTGTTGGTGCTTCACATTAGATGTTTGTTCTGCGCGCCGGTGAAGTTTCGACCCCTTCTGGCAGGTGGCATAGCCGTAGTACAGCGTCAAAATGGCGTCTACACACGACTCACGTTACAAGCAGCGTGCTGTTGTTGAATTCTTGTGTGCAGAAAAAGAAACCTTGGTGAACGAACATCCATAAATGTTTGTGTGTAGTGTATGACGATACTGCAGTTGATAGAAGTACAGTTGGACAATAGGTAAATAAAGTTACAGCCTCAGCAACTGCAGAAACAGAGCTCCATGGTCAGCCAAAGCTCGGGACGTCCTGCCGCAGTCATTGCTCCAGACATGCTGAATTGTGAGTATGCCGTTATTCGTGCCGACCGGCGCGTCACATCTCGACAACTGACTCTACAGTTGTCGGTCAGCATTGGAAGTGCGTTTGCAATGATCGAGACTCTCGGACATTCAAAGAAGTGTTCACCATTCGATCCAAATAGCTCTGAGCACTATGGGACTTAACGTCTGAGGTCATCAGTCCCCTAGAACTTAGAACTACTTAAACCTAACCAACCTAAGGACATCACACACATCCATGCCCGAGGCAGGATTCGAACCAGCGACCGTAGCGGTCACGCGGTTCCAGACTGAAGCGCCTAGAACCGCTCGGCCACACCGGCCGCCACCATTGGATCCACGAATGCTCACAGCGGACCACAAGATTCAAAGGAACGTCATTTCATCTGAATTGCTGGAGCATTTTGAGACCGACGGAGGGGCGTTTCTGTCACGGATCGTGTCAGTCATGCAGTGAAAACATGGCTCTGCTTGCAGGCGAGAGCACAGAACATGATGGAGACTACGTAGAAAAACAGACAAGACATGTTGATGTATATTGTCACCAAATTCTGACACTTAACAATAAATACGTTCTGAGAAAAACTTACTTAATGACCCATCATCGTATAACGTACATCACCATTTGACTAAACAGTAATACAATAAACTTTCATTTTATCACTCTGTTGCGTGCAAGTGTTACCCCACACTATTCAACCACTCGAAGCATTAAGCAGCGCAGTTGCATCCGATCCCATCCGACCGCTTATTTGATTGCAAGCTATCCTGTAGGCAAATGCCTCATGTGGGATTGTGTCGATAGCTGCGAATCTCGGTCAAGTTCTTGGACGGGTCCTAAATTTTTTTCTCACGTAGCTCCCTGTTTATTTTATATTACTGTTGCTCATTTGGACATAAGACAGCACAACTTAGCATTTTGCTAGCTAATGCAATAGTGAAAGAATAGGTACGGCTCGCAACTGTAAAACAACAATGGAACGGTACACGGCAATCTTATTTGTGGTTGGCGTACTTCATACATAGGCGCGCCCGCTCTAGATTATACCACGTACGTGAAATAAGCTAGAAACTTGCGGGAAATTTCAACTCTTGCACAGGACTACAAAGTTTTTACTTTCAAAACAACCACGCCATTTTATGAAGGTACACGATGTAAATAAAATCCCGTTTTATTTTAACAAAATCATAACTTGTAAACTAATGGAGATAGAGAATAGGGGTTTGTTGTACAACTTTTAGCAGCTCTCAAAGTTTCTTTCCATTATAACGCAATATGTAGTCCGGTACGCGGAACCCAAATGTTTGACAACGGTACCACGATATTATTGACGTCATGACGGGAGGGCACCGCTGCCAGAAACAGACCTAATGTTGTGGTTCAAAAACTTTTAAGAGGCAGTCTAAGGGCCTTCCTCGAAGCAGGTGTCCCCCTGTGTCTCAACCAAGTGTTGACAGAGTGCAAGCCGCATATCTGCGCACCTCCAGGAGTCAGTTTCTCGTGGATCACGCGAATTGTAAAATGGTTCAAATGGCTCTGAGCACTATGGGATTTAACTTCTGAGGTCATCAGTCCTCTAGAACTTAGAACTACTTAAACCCAACTAACCTAAGGACATCACATACATCCATGCCCGAGGCAGGATTCGAACCTGGGACCGTAGCGGTCGCGCGGTTCCAGACTGCAGCGCCTAGAACCGCTTGGCCACCCCGGTCGGCGCGAATTGCAGGAAGCGAGATCGTCTGCCCAAAAAGTGTTACGTAAGTGATTACGCCTTTTTGGGTACAAAGTGCAAACAGTACAAGCACTGAAGCTAAGGATCGTCCCCTGTGGTATGCATTCACGTGTTCCATAGTGGCCTGCACAGATGCTGACAATAAATTCCTGAAAAAGTGCCATTTTCCAGGTCAAGCAACGTTTCTTATTTCTGGACTTATGAGTCGTTACAACATTAACATTTGAGGCTCAGAAAACTCATATAACATTGGTGGACATGCCCGTAGCTTTTAGTTTGGTGTGGCCTAATGCACAATGGAATTACAGTTCCACTTTCCATGGCACAGAAAACCATTACGGAAAATGTTTACCTGGACACGCTCGAACAGTTCGTGCTACCACAGATCGAAGAACTACAGCTGTGAATCACCTTCCAGTAATAGTGCATCCACAACACTGGAGTCTGAACGTGCGTGATGTGCTGAATGACTAATATTCTGAGAGGAGGATGGGTCGTGACAGTCTCAACGCACGGCGTTCGACTCTCCCAGTGTCACGTCATTAGACTTCCTCTTGTGATGTTACGTCGAGGATCGGGTGTACACTACACCAGTCTGTGTCACTGCTACCCTTCGTGCTCAAATCAGTGAATAAATCAGAAATGTTGATGGTGCATTGCTGACACGTACACGGGCAGAACTTGAATATTAAATGGGTCAAATGGCTCTAAGTACTATGGGACTTAACATCTGAAGTCATCAGTCCTCTAGACATAGAACTACTTAAACCTAACTAACCTAAGGGCATCACACACATCGATGCCCGAGGCAGGATTCGAACCTGCGACCGTAACGGTCGCGCGGTTCCAGACTGAAGCGCCTAGAACCGCTCGGCCACACCGGCCGGTCACTTGAATATCGCCCTGATGCTCTACGAGCGAAGCGTAGGGTGAAATTCGGGCAACAGCAAGACGACTTTGAAAGCTGCCGAATGTTCTACGACAAACCACGACGCTCTGTCTGTAAATGACAGCGGCCTGTATATCTTTTACATGCATGCACGTACAGCATTGTATTAGGTTTTTCTATTACTTTTACGATCAAAGTTTTCATTTACCTTTCAAAATTGTTCAACGTGCCCTCCATCAGATGCGTTACAAACATTCCAGTGTGGAGCTATTGCATTCACTGTTGCTACCATCGCCGTCGAAGTCGGCCCAAATTCGTTGGAATCTGAGACAATAAATAGTTTCACAAACCCATACAAAAAAAGAAAACTCACCTACCGTGAGAGGACGCAACTTTGGAGGCCAACGGTGTAGCCCGAAATCTTTACGCTCCTTGTGGTCGATCCATCGTTGAGGCAGCTCACAGTTGTAAAATGCTCCTTTATGCATATTTCAGGGTATTTCCTCCTGTTGAAAATCGAAATTTTTCTCTGGTCTAGCAAATTGTGGAAAAATCCAACTCTCCAGCATATTCAGATATGTGATTTCCGTAACCGTCTTTCCCGCAGAAAAGAGGAACCCGCAAAACGTGTCTCGAGAAAAGGCGCAAAGCTCATGAAGCTTTCGAGAATCACTTTCTTGCTTGACTATGTTATGTGGCTGCCGTGCGTCACATATAGTTAACGTTTGTGGTGGTTCACTTGTCCACGTATTCTCAGCAATGAACACTCAACGTGATTGGAAATTTTTGTATTCCACGACCAGAATCAATTCAGACAGTTCTACACTTTCTTGATTATGACTACCAAAAAGAGCTTGTAGCAACTGAATACCGTATGGACTGGACCACAAACGTTCCCTAACAATGCAACAGATACACACAGGTGGAACGGTTAACTTCGACCAGCACGACAGGTACACTTCTGTGGACTGCGTGCAAAACTGTTGAATGAGCTCATCTTGAACGACCTGTAGATTTCCCCTACGAGAACCACCATTGTACTGCAACTGCTCGTGCCATCGTCGAATTGTTTGGATAGTAGGAAGTGCAGTGCCGTACTCACCACGAAAATCACGCCGTATGGTTGTAACTGAATTCCATCTTCTGCAACGGAGTACGCAGAACGCCTGTTGTGGCTATGTTGTCGCCTTCACATCTCGGAAAACAATGGATACTGAACGAAAGAGCGAACGATATGGCTCCAACTGGAAAACCCCTATCAGCAAACACATGAAGAAGTAACTAGCGGCAACGTAAACTTCCTATTTCTATGAGTAAGTTAAAATTCACCCACAATTTCTATCTTAATTTATGCAGACGATATAGTCTAGTGAAGTCGGATGAAACTTTCTGAGACACAATATATTATTGCCTTAACTAGAGGGACTATAATACGGCTGCGACTCTTCACGATAGATTCACTGACGAGGCAAAACATTAAGAGCACATGCTTCATCGCGTTGGTCCACATATGTTGCACTATATAGCTGTGATTCTGCGTGACATGCATTCGGCATGTCCTTGGGAGGTTTCCGGAGGTAACTGGCGTCGGATGATTACACAAGGTGACCCAATTATCATAAATTACGGGTCGGTAGTACGTATCGAAGATAGGTTCCACCGGGTTCAAAAATGGTTCAAATGGCTTTGAGCACTATGGGACTTAACATCTGAGGTCATCAGTACCCTAGAACTTAGAACTGCTTAAACCTAACTAACGTAAGGACATCACACACATCCATACCCGAGGCAGGATTCGAACCTGCGACCGTAGCGCCTAGAACCGCTCGGGCACCGCGGCCGGTTCCCACCGGGTTCAAATCAAGCGAATTTGACAGCCAAGACTTCAACGTCAATTCACTGTTAAGCTTCTGAAACCATTGTAAAACAGTTCTGAACTCGTGACATGGGAATTTATGCTGCTAAAAGATGCCATCGCCGTCGGGAAGACATCAAGCATGCAGGGATACAAATTTTTCGCAATAATGTTCACGGAGTCCACAACTGTCATCATAACCGCTACCGCGATGAATGGCCCTATAGCAAAGAAATGTCCATCCATCGGATGGATGACTTGATGGAGACCTTGGTTGAAGATGTCAGCAATTTGGATGCTCATGAGACATCCAAACTCGAAAATATCTTGTCGTCACTCCGGAAATGCCTACTATTCTAGTATTTCTTCATCTGAGGGATGAGGAAGAAGATACGAGGAGTCATGTTAGGGGAATAGCTTCAGGGGGGAGGGAGGGAGGGAGGGAGGCAGAATTTGATAGTCCAAAGAGGAAGTGTCTGTGACTGTGTCCTGTGTAATCCGGTGCATGTTTCGAGCATGTGTTCGTCTGGACTGTGGAGTATTCGGAATGACTATCAGCTAGATGTAACAACAAACGTGATTCTCCGACAGCGTGAAACGTTTCCATTGATGCACGGTCCAATCTCGAAGTCGTTGTGCCATCATTGGGATATGTGGAGATCGTCTATTGCGGATCTCCATGTTCAACAACGTTCGTTCGACCGTATGCGTTGAAACTGTTCTGGCGGCAGCAGCACTATTCTCTGTCACCGGATCTGCCGCAGTTTGTCGCCTGTCCTTCTTTACAGGACGAGCGAAATTCCGACCATCACATTCTGTGAACTCTGTGACAGGGGCTAGACGTAGCTTACCCTGTAGTCTACTCTCTGTTTCGCCATCTTTCAACCACTTTATAGGAACAGAGTGAACATTAACAAAACCGAAAAACTGCAGGGACAGATTCCTGACTGCAAATGGAGTGAAAAGGTCCTCGGAGCATGGGTCCGGAAATGCATCGTAGCCACGGTAGATGGCGCTGTCCAATGACAGTTACTCTGACCTCGTGGCGTGTGTTGCTTGTGTGTAGCAGGTTGTGTGATTGACGCAGCGTACTGTAAGCAGCAGAATAATCCAGTGTTCATGTCGGAAATAAGCCGAGATTGTGTTTGTGCACGGTCAATCAGATAGAACAGGTCGAGAGGCAGCACGGCTGTACCAAAACATCTACTCTCACTGACACCAACCGCATCACACAACATTCCAAGCCATTTTCGAGCGTTTGTTTGATAATGGGACGTTTCAGAAAGGCAAATGGACCGCCGCCATGGTGTAAGCCGAAGTACGATTATTTGTATCCTTCACCACAACCCCTACTACCCCTATCACCTGCAATCCCATGGAGGCCACTTTGAACACCTTTTATCTCATGGATGCGATGAAACTCTGTGCTGTGTTCCGGGACGCATACCGTCCATTTCCGCACACATGTTCGTAGGACCTCTTTTCCTCTATTTTCTGTCAGCAACCCGTCCCTGTAGTTCGTCGGTTTTATTAATGTTCACCCTGTATGCTCATGAAAGTTGGATGAGAATAACAACAGTATCAGAAATTGAGTCTGCCTTGATGCAAAACACCTTGTTATTCGTTTCTTTTCTTTATTTTTCCCAAACTAGTTTCGGTGACAAATATCACCATCATCAGTGGGTTTTTTAATCTAAAACGTGCGGATTATAGCATGGTTATACAAACACAGTGTCACGTTATTACATTTTTACTATTCGTTTTTGGAAAAATAGTTTTCTATGGATACTTTCATACTACCTTATTTATTGAACGTTACAGCATGTTTTTGGGAATTATTATCGCTGTTTGCGACATATTTTCGGTGCGTTTTTTTTGTTTCTGTTTTTACTCGGTGAACATCATGTCATCTGCAACTGTGTGAGCGGCTGTTAGTAAACAAAATACTAAAAGGCGAACTTCGTATGTCAACTATATAGACATGGGGTTGCCGTGGTGTTGTGGAATCCAGTTATTTGGTGTGTACTGAACTGTTATTTAGCAATTCGTGTACTCACGTTCGTTGGATTGTATGTAGCTGATTTTATACACATAAAAACAAAACTCACTTTGTTTATGAACAAGAATATTACGCCATCTCGCTGTTCGCGTGTGTCTCGAGAGGTGTATCCCATGTGGCGAGAACGGCTATTAAAACTGTAGCGCGAATTACAATGACTCCTGTTCCTTATTTATGTCTCTGTGTGTGATGGAGAAGTGGTTCTTTTGCGTGCGTGTGCATTTTGTTCTGTGTCCTTGGTCAATTGTCTCAGAGCGGTGAAGAGTATGTTGTTGCAAAGTGTTGCGTTTTCGTTCCCAGGCGTCGGGGCATAACAATCTGCCCCTTGTATGAGAATTTTCCGATTTGCGGCTTCAAAAAATGGTTCAAATGGCTCTGAGCACTATGGGACTCAACTTCTGAGGTCATTAGTCCCCTAGAACTTAGAACTAGTTAAACCTAACTAACCTAAGGACATCACAAACATCCATGCCCGAGGCAGGATTCGGACCTGCGACCGTAGCGGTCTTGCGGTTCCAGACTGCAGCCCCTTTAACCGCACGGCCACTTCGGCCGGCGATTTGCGGCTTGTATCGTCGCTAGAATGAATGCCAAATTAGTCTCTTCCCCCGCTTATACACAATTAAATAGAAGATAAAAAGACGCACAACGAAGAAAGTGTCCGACTGGGACGAAAACCGGTAGATGTGATGTTTGTACAAACAAATCGTAACAATTTCAGAAAAAACGTGTGATTTATTCAAGACAAAGTACCTCACAAACTGAGCAAGACAATAACACGTTGATCCACCTCTGTTCCTTATGCAAGCAGTTATTCCGGTTGGCATTGATTGGTAGAGGGATATCGTGACAAATTCTGACCAACTGGTACGTCACATCTATCTACATGGATACTCTGCAAATCACATTTAAGTGCCTGGCAAAGGGTTCATCGAACTACCTTCACAATGCTCGATTATTCCAATCTCGTATAGCGTGCGAAAAGAATGAACACCTATATCTTTCCGAACGAGATCTGATTTCCCTCATTTTATCTTGGTGATCGTTCCTCTCTATGTAAGTTGGTGTCAACAAAATATTATCGCGTACGGAGGAGAAAGTTGGTGATTGGAATTTCGTGAGAAGATTCAATCGCAACGAAAAACGCCTTGCTTTCAAAGATGTCCAGCCCAAATCCTGTATAATTTCTCTGACACTCTCTCCCATATACAAAACGTGCTGTCTTTCTTTGAACTTTTTCGATGTACTCCGTCAGTCCTGCCTGGTAAGGATCCCACACCGCGCAGCAGTATGCTAAAAGAGAACGGACAAGCGTAGTGAAGGCAGTCTCCTTAGTAGGTCTGTTACATTTTCTAAGTGTCCTGCCAATAAAACGCGGCCTTTGGTTAGCCTTCCCCACAGCATTTTCTGTGTGTTCTTTCCAATTTAAGTTGTTCGTAATTGTAATACCTAGGTATTTAGTTGAATTTATGGTTTTCAGATTAGACTGCGTTATCGTGCGACCGAAGTTTAACGAATTCCTTTTAGCACTCGTGTGGATGACCTCACACTTTTAGTTATTTAAGGTCAACTGCAACTTTTCGCACCATTGAGATATCTTTCCTAATTAGTTTTGCAGTTGGTTTTGGTCTTCTGATGACTTTATTAGTCGATAAACGACAGCGTCATCTGCAAACAACCGAAGACGAATGCTCAGATTGTCTCCAAAATCGTTAATTTAGATAAGGAACAGCAAAGGGCCTATAACACTACCATGGGGAACGCCAAAAATGACCTCTGTTTTACTCGACGACTTTCCGTCAATTTCTGCGAACTGTGACCTCTCTGACAGGAAATCACAAATCCTTAAGAAACGCCGGCCTGTGTAGCCGAGCGGTTCTAGGCGCTACAGTCCGGAACCGCGCCCCGCTGCGGTCTCAGGTTCGAATCCTGCCACGGGCATAAATGTGTGTGATGTCCTTAGGTTAGTTAGGTTTAAGTAGTTCTAATTTCTAGAGGACTGTAGACCTTAGAAGTTAAGTCCATAGTGCTCAGACCCATTTGAACCATAATGCTTCAAACATTCTCAAGTAGGGAGAGATGGTGATCTTCCTGGCCAGGGCTGGGTTTGGCGAGCTCGAAGATAAGCAGTAGAAGCTCTCGCCGAGTGGGTGCGGGCGTTATCTTGCTGAAGTATAAGCCGACGATAGCTTGCCATGAACGGCTACCGAACGGACGTAGACTATCGTCGACGTACCGCTGTGCTGTAAGGGTGGCGCGGATGAAAGGAAGAAAAGAAACGGCACCCCAGACCACCAATCCTGATTGTCGGGCACTATGGCGGGCGACAGTCAGGATGGTATCCCACCGTTAACTGGGGTGTCTCCAGGCACGTCTTTGGCCTAGATTCTCATTGACTGCGATAAAATTGTCTTCAGTGATTGGTTCCGCTTCTAATTGAGCCCCAATGAGTAGGGACGACTCAGACAGTGGTCGCACGCCCAGGAGTGACTGTCTGGGATGCCATTTCTTTTCATAGCAGTATCCCTTTGGTTATCGTCCACGGTTCCGTTGTAGCACAGTGGTACGTCGGGGATATTCCAAGCCCCGTTTTGTTGCCCTTCATGCCAAGCCATCCTGGACTTACATTTCAGCACGATAGTGCCCCCCCCCCACCACCACCACCACCACCATGGCGAAAGTTTCCACGGCTTGCCTTCGTTCTTGCCTACTCCACCGTCGGCAGCGAGGTCGCCGGATGTCTCCCCAACTGACAACCTTTGGAGCGTTATGGGCAGGGCTCTCCAATCAGCTTGGGATTTTGACAATCTAACGCGGCGGACGGACAGAATTTGGCAACGATATCCCACAGGACGGCACCCAACTACTCTAATGACTTTTCTGGAGACTAGAAATCTACTCTGTAGGAATCAGCATGGGTTTCGAAAAAGACGATCGTGTGAAGCCCAGCTCGCGCTATTCGTCCACGAGACTCAGAGGGCCATAGGCACGGGTTCGCAGGTAGATGCCGTGTTTCTTGACTTCCGCAAGGCGTTTGATATAGTTCGCCACAGTCGTTTAATGAACAAAGTAAGAGCATATAGACTTTCAGACCAATTGTGTGTTTGGACTGAAGAGTTCCTAGATAACAGAACGCAGCATGTTATTCTCAATGGAGAGAAGTCTTCCGAAGTAAGAGTGATTTCAGGTGTGCCTTAGGGGAGTGTCGTAGGACCGTTTCTATTCACAATATATATAAATGACCTTGTGGATCACATCGGGAGTCACTGAGGCTTTTTGCGAATGATGCAATAGTATATCGAGAGATTGTAACAATGAAAAATTGTACTAAAACGCTGGACGATCTGCAACGAATGACGCATGGTGCAGGGAATGGCAATTGAAGCTCAATGTAGACAAGTGTAATGTGCTGCGAATACATAGAAAGAAAGATCGTTCATCATTTATCTACAATATAGCAGCTCAGCAAATGGAAGCAGTTAATTCCACAAATTGTCTGGGAGTAGGCATTAGGAGTGATTTAAAATGAAATGACCATATAAAATTAATCTTCGTTAAAGCAGATGCCAGACTGAGATTAATTGGAAGAATCCTAAGGAAATGCAGTCGGAAAACAAACGAAGTAGGTTACAGTACACTTGTGCGCCCACTGCTTGAATACTGCTCACCAGTGTGGGATCCGTATCAAATAGGGTTGATAGAAGAGATAGAGAAGATCCAACGGAGAGCAGCGCACTTCGTTACAGGATCATTTAGTAATCGCGAAAGCGTTACGGAGATGATAGATAAACTCCAGTGGAAGACTTTGCAGGAGAGACGCTCAGTAGCTCGGTACTGGCTTTTGTTGAAGTTTCGAGAACATACCTTCACCAAGGTGTCAAGCAGTGTATTGCTTCCTCCTACGTATATCTCGCGAAGAGACCATGAGGATAAAACCAGAGAGATTAGAGCCCACACAGAGGCATACCGACAATCTTTCTTTCCACGAACAATACGAGACTGGAATAGAAGGGAGAACCGATAGAGATACTCAAGGTACCCTCCGCCACAGACTATCAGGTGGGTTGCGGAGTATGGATGTAGATGTAGATGTACTGACAAATGCGAAGCCGAATAACTGCTCCCATAAGGGCCAGAAGTGGACCAAAGTATTATTGATTTGCTCAATTTGTGAAACTCTGTCGCCCGGGGTGGCCGAGTGGTTCTAGGCGCTACAGTCTGGCACCGCGCGACCGCTACGGTCGCAGGTTCGAATCCTGCCTCGGGCATGGATGTGTGTGATGTCTTTAGGTTAGCTAGGTTTAAGTAGTTCTAAGTTCTAGGGGACTGATTACCTCAGAAGTTAAGTCCCACAGTGCTCAGAGCCATTTTTTTTGTGAAACTCTTTCTCTTGAGTAAATCATCCAATTTTTCTGAAATTGTAATCATTTGTACGTGTGTACTCATACATCACATCAGCCGATTTCTGTCCCATTTTGTTAATTCTTCGTGATGCGCCGTTGGATATTTTTTTTTTTCCCCTTAGAGCATTTCTTCCTGCTGGCAACGCTTCGAGGCGCCACTGAATCTCCCGATGGACAGTGGTCATAACGTTTTCACTCAACAGTGTATCTGACCTTGCCTTTGACTGTGCAACAACTGCTTCAGTTTGTAAAGTGGCTTTTTGTGCACCCTGTGTTTGGAGTCCACGAACACCGAGAAGTGTGAGAACCACTCGCTGGGGAAGCTGGAGCTGCAGGTCGGCCCCCGGACACTCGTCATAACCCGACGTCCGCGGCAGGTACGCGCCGTGGGCGGAGGCCCCGCAATTACGGCGGAAACCCGACGCTGGCCGGCCTTGTGCGTTACCTGCCTCCGCTTTGCGTAACAGGAGACGCCGCTTTGATGCGCTGCCGCCGACCCAGTTCGGAGCTGGCCGCCCGGCCGTTCCCAGCGTGAGCAGAGCGCCGGAAAAACCACGTTGTTTGCCCGAGTTACCTCTTCACGGTGTCCTGTAAATCCAGCACGCTGCTGCTGACGGAGACCTAAACTCCAAAACTAAACTTGTTAAAAGTAAGCTCACTGAACAAAATTTTGGTGTCCCGCTTAAAAGAGCCACTGTTAGCTTTAGAGCGCTGAAGACAATATAGGCGTCCTACAGGGAACTCCACTGCTGGCGTAAGTCAGGCCAGTGAAATGGTGTGTATTGTATTGTGTTGTATCGAACTGGGTAACTAGAAAGGACGGAGAGGCTTCGTCCCCGCCGTAGTCCTCAGTGGTTCACAACCTCGCAACAGGCTTCAGCAGTCCACTCACCCCACCGACGCCCCACACCGAACCCGTGCGGTTCGGCCCCCAGTGGACCCCCGGGGAACGTCTCACATCAGACGAGTGTAGCCGCAATGTTTGCGGGTAGAGCAATTATGGTGTACGCGTACGTGGAGAAAATGTTTGCGCAGCAATCGCCGACGTACTGTAACTGAGGCGGAATAAGGGGAACCAGCCCGCATTCGCCGAGGCAGATGGAAAACCGCATTAAAAACCATCTACAGACTGGCCGACACACGGGACCTCGACACTAATCCGCCGGGTGAATTGGTGCCGAGGACTGACTTCCCGCTCGGAAAGCAGTGCGTTAGACCTCGCGGCTAACCGGGCGGGCTGAAATGGTGTGTACTCGCATGTGCTACCCCGTAGTAAGAATTAGCCCAGTAGGACGGGAAGATCGGTATACAGGGTGAAACTTCCTGGCAGATTAAAACTGTGTGCCAGTCCGAGACTCCAACACGGGACCTTTGCCTTTCGCGAGCAGGTGCTCTACCATCTGAGCTACCCAAGTACGACTCACGAATCGTGCTCACGGCTTTACTTCTGACAGTTCCTTGTCTCCTACCTTCCAAACTTCACAGAAGCTCTCTTGCGAACCTTGCAGAACTACATCCCGAGCTCGAGTCTCGGTGCGGCACACAGTTTTAATCTGCCAGGAAGTTTCAACCCGGCATCTCTTCAAATGTAACTCATGCCCAACTAGCTGTAGCATGAACGACTTAATGTCTGCAGCACCCAATGGTATCAAAGTGGCCCAATTTTGGGTGAATACTGTATAGTTTTCTTTGTATGTATTGTATATGTGTTCATTTTACTGTACCTCTGGCACGAATAAAGAAGGTAAAGTAGAACTGATAGAGAAGATTCCAACCGTAGGCTGCCGTTAACATGGCGACACAAACCGCTTCTTGTGGAGTGCTACCGTGGTCTGTTGATGAACGGAGTCCTGTTATGTTCAGCGATTAATCACCTTTCTGCCCCACCTGGATGACCATCGCCAGCGATCATGGGGGCTACATCACAGAAATCCTGGGTTCTCATGTAGCGCCTTTCATGAGACATTATCGTGGTGCCATTTTTCAGCTGGACAATTCTCATCCACATGGGGCACGTGTCTCTATGAAAAGTCTGCGTGATGTTGAGGCACTCTAGTGAGTAGAAAGAACCTCAGACCTGTCAGCGATAGGACGTGTGTGGGATAAGATCGATCATCAATTCCGTCCCAGCGTCTTTATCCGGAATATCAAGGACCAGTTACAAGAGCTGAAGACCAGTTTACCTCAGGAGATGATAGAATGGCTTTGTGACGTCCTTCGCAATCGAATCAGTTCGTGTATCCAAGCCAGAGGGGATGCAACGTCGTTCTGGTAAGTGGACTCATGCTGTCAAGTTCTTTGTAAATTTGAGTCGATTTAGTAATCAGTGGATCAACGTCATATACCCTCTTAAAATGTGAAGTTTCATTTCGTTTCCTTCTGACCTTCTGGGTATTGCACGTTTCTTATCAGGTAGTGTATGTATGTATGAGAGGTGTTCAATGAGTAATAGAACACCTTTACTTTCTCGGCCAGTTTCGGTTGAAAAAATGCCGATCTTTTTGTGAGAAATGGTGGAATATTCTAGCTAGAACCACTATAGTTTAATGAAGTTCCGATAGGTGGCGGCACTATACGTAGTCTTGAAAATGGCGACTGTAACGCTCCAAGCAGCGAACAGTCATTGAGTTTCTTTTGGCGGAAAATGAGACCACGGCAGATATGCATAGGCTCTTGCAGAATGTCTACGGAGACCTGGCAGTGGTGAAAAGCACGGTAAGTCGTTGAGCGAAGCGTCTGTCGCAATCGCAACAAGGTCGCACAAACCTGTCCGATCTCAAAAATTTTTCAAATGGCTCTGAGCACTATGGGACTTAACATCTGAGGTCATTAGGCCCCTAGAACTTAGAACTACTTGAACCTAACTAACCTAAGGACATCACACACATCCATGCCCGAGGCAGGATTCGAACCTGCGACCGTAGCAGTCGCGCGGTTCCGGACTGAAGCGTCGAGAACCGTTCGGCCACCGCGGCCGTCTGTCCGATCTCCAGCGTGCCCGTCTCCCCGCAGAATCTCTCACTCCTGCAATGTTGAAACGTGCCGATATACTCCTTCGGGGTACTCGAGGATCACAATTAAACACCTCGCTGCACAACTGGACGTCTCTGTTGATAGTGCTGACAGACTAGTCCGCCAGTTGGAGTACTTACACGTGTGTGTTCTCTGGGTTCGTCGCCTAACAAAGGACCAACGAATATGTGTGGAATTACTCGCTCGTCACGAGGCTGATCGTGACCTTTTTTTTTTTTTATGTCGTCAAAAATTTCATCGGACTCTTCTTCCTCATCCTCCCCGCCCGGATCACGCGCCTTCCGACTTCCACTTGTTCTTCCCAAAGAAGGATGCATTCCGCGGGAAGCTGTACGTGGATGATGGGGATCGTATTGGTGCTGCGAGACATTAACTCCGACGTTGACCAGCATGGTACCATGTTGGCATACAGGTCTTTCCAGTAAGGCGGCGTAAGGCAGTTGTAGTGAACGAAGATTATGTTGAAAAGTACGATTTTATAGCCAAAAGAGTGGGCAATAACGTGGTGTATTGCAATCCTGAATGAAACCAACCTGCTTTCAGAAAACAAAAAAATGTGTTGCTTTACTTATTGAACTCTGCTCTAGGCAAGTAGGAAAGATCAGCAAAACCGGTGACTCGTCGGACATAAGCTTGCCCTGTCGATGATGGGGTGTTCGGAAAAGAGCTTCCCAGACAGTGTGAGTCGAAGATGGGTGCTAAATTGTTAGGATAGATGGAGATTTTTGTTTTTTAGCATAGACAAGGGTGCCGTTACTTGAATTCGTTGTTAGGAACTAGGAATCAGCGTAATTTAGAGTAGAATCTGTGTGGCATAGGAATGTGTAGTGTTTATATTCGTTTGGGTCAGAATTAGAGTGCATGCTTACAAGAAGCAAGCCACGTTTGCTACAGAGTAGCGGAAGTAATTGTGCTTTGTTAACCATGGATCCATTGGAACTACTGACAGCCCTGGGAGAGCCAGTCCTGACAAAACTCTACCATCTGGTGAGCAAGATGTATGAAACAGGCGAAATACCCTCAGACTTCAAGAAGAATATAATAATTCCAATCCCAAAGAAAGCAGGTTTTGACAGATGTGAAAATTACCGAACTATCAGTTTAATAAGTCACAGCTGCAAAATACTAACACGAATTGTTTACAGACGAATGGAAAAACTAGTAGAAGCCAACCTCGGGGAAGATCAGTTTGGATTCCGTAGAAACACTGGAACACGTGAGCCAATACTGTCCTTACGACTTATCTTAGAAGAAAGATTAAAGAAAGGCAAACCTACATTTCTAGCATATGTAGACTTAGAGAAAGCTTTTGACAATGTTGACTGGAATACTCTCTTTCAAATTCTAAAGGTGGCAGGGGTAAAATACAGGGAGCGAAAGGCTATTTACAATTTGTACAGAAACCAGATGGAAGTTATAAGAATCGAGGGACATGAAAGGGAAGCAGTGGTTGGGAAGGGAGTAAGACAGGGTTGTAGCCTCTCCCCGATGTTATTCAATCTGTATATTGAGCAAGAAGTAAAGGAAACAAAAGAAAAATTCGGAGTAGGTATTAAAATCCATGGAGAAGAAATAAAAACTTTGAGGTTCGCCGATGACATTGTAATTCTGTCAGAGACAGCAAAGGACTTGGAAGAGCAGTTGAATGGAATGGACAGTGTCTTGAAAGGAGGATATAAGATGAACATCAACAAAAGCAAAACGAAGATAATGGAATGTAGTGGAATTAAGTCGGGTGATGCTGAGGGAATTAGATTAGGAAATGAGACACTTAAAGTAATAAATGAGTTTTGCTATTTGGGGAGCAAAATAAGTGATGATGGTCGAAGTAGAGAGGATATAAAATGTAGACTGGCAATGGCAAGGAAAGCGTTTCTGAAGAAGAGAAATTTGTTAACATCGAGTATAGATTTAAGGGCGAGGAAGTCGTTTCTGAAAGTATTTGTATGGAAGTGAAACATGGACGATAAATAGTTTGGACAAGAAGAGAATAGAAACTTTCGTAATGTGGTGATACAGAAGAATGCTGAAGATTAGATGGGTAGATGGGTAGATCACGTAACTAATGAGGAGGTATTGAATAGAATAGGGGAGAAGAGGAGTTTATGGCACAACTTGACAAGAAGAAGGGATCGGTTGGTAGGACATGTTCTGAGGCATCAAGGGATCACCAATTTAGTATTGGAGGGCAGCGTGGAGGGTAAAAATCGTAGAGGGAGACCAAGAGATCAATACACTAAGCAGATTCAGAAGGATGTGGGTTGCAGTAGGTACTGGGAGATGAAGAAGCTTGCACAGGATAGAGTAGCATGGAGAGCTGCATCAAACCAGTCTCAGGACTGAAGACCACAACAACAACAACCATGGATCCACGTCACATTATTAGCGGTGACCAGGCAGATATTACACGGGATTCTCACATAAATGCGGATGCGGACCGGTCACAAATTTCAAATGTAGAACTTGCAGAGTATGACGACATGTCTCAGTTAGGTGACGAAAGTGAACGGGAGACCGCAGCGGCAGAAAGGAACAGACAAGAGGCAGAATGGAAGAGGCAAGAGACAGAAAGGAAGAAACAAAAGGCAGAAAAAAGAGAAGGGAAGAAGAGGAGGAAAGACACAAATTAGTCATAAGAACGGTGACAGACGGTATAGATGATATCAAGGAAGAGATCCCAGGAAACCAAGAAGAGCTAGAGCACCATCGAAAGCATCACAGAAGTGAAGAAAATGTTTTGCGACCATCCGAACCGCTATATGAGGACACACTCCCTGCACATGGGCGAATGCAGCAGGAATATGCTTCCGCAACGGTGCTAGATTCACGCCGGGTGGTGGCTGGTAAATCGGAATGGTTTTCTGGAAGACGTGCACCAAGTGCGCCTGGAACCCGATGCCGGGCCTCATTGTTTTCCGCTCGCGAGGTAACCCGACCCCGGCGCAGCCCGGTGCCCGGTGCGGAACCCGCGGCTGTCGAGCCTCTGGCCTGAGAACTGGAGCAGCTCGCAGGTGATCAGGGGCTGCCAGCAGGGGAACACACCACCGGGTATGGAATCATGTGGTGCTCTCTGCGCTAGTCAGTCTCATTAACACTCTCCTCCCCACCCCCCCACCCCCTCCACTGTAAAAAAAAAAAAAAAATCGAACTCCCATGTACACCGCTGCAAAGAAAATGCATCAATGTCAAGGACAAGATCGTTTTATTCACAAGTGAGGCGATAACTATTTCTTCATTGTAGCAGAATACACTGAGGAGACAACAGCCATGGAATAGCAATATGCACTTACAAAACAGATGGAGGTAGTACCGTGTACATAAGGTGTAAAAGGGCAGTGCAATGGCGGAGCCTTCATTTGTACTCACTAGATTATCATGTGAAAAGGTTTCCGACCTGATTATGGCCATTCGATGGGAATTAACAGACTTTGAATGCAGAATGGTAGTCGGAGCTAGATACGAGGGCGAGTCAAATGAAAACCTTAAAATTGTAATAACAAATCGAAATTTCACGCCGTTATCGTTTAAGTCGACAAGCGTGCTACAAACAGCGTGCAGACTCTAGCACTTCCCCGCGAAAGGCAAAGGTTCCGAGTTCGAGTTTCGGTCCGGCACACACTTTTAATTTGCCAGGAAGTTTCATATCAGCGCGCACTCCGCTGCAGCGTGAAAATCTCATCCATGTTTACAGATTAGTCTTGGGTCAGCACACAACACTGTGCATGATGTGCTCCAGTTTCACAAAGTGTGTGCAAGATGGGTGCCACGACAGCTGACACCTGAAATGAGAGAACGACGTGTTGATGCTTGTGAAGAACTTCTTCGGCACTTTGAACGAGAAAGTGATGGCTTCCTTGCAAGAATCATTACTGGGGACGAAACCTGGGCTCACTTCCACCAACCGGAAACGAAGAGAGCGGGCAAGGAATGGCGCCATTCCTCATCACCAAAACCAATGAAGTTTCGAACAGAACCATCAGCAGGGAAGGTTATGCTGACTCTCTTCTGGGACGAAAAAGGCGTCATTTTGGAGCATTATGTGCCTAGAGGGACCACTGTCACCATTGCATCATACACACATCTCCTAAAAAATCATCTGCGGCCTGCAATAAAATCAAAGCGACGTGGATTGCTGTCAGCAATTGTCCTTTTACAACATGACAATGCAAGGCTCCGAACTGCCCGTACAACAGTTGCAACCATCACAGACCTGCATTTTGAGTGTCTTCCTCATCCACCATACTCACCAGACCTTGCCCCCAAGTGATTTCCATATGTTAGGACCACTCAAAATGCAATGGGACGAAAGAAGTACCGTTCTGATGAAGAGGTACGCCACGCGGTGCATGAGTGGTTGCGCAGACTACCAAAATAATTTTTTTCTATAGGAATTTATGCATTTTTTAAGCGCTGGAGGTCTCGCATTGAGCGTAGGGGAGGTTATGTTGAAAAGTGGTACACCTTTGTACCACTTCTGCACAGTAAATAATATTTAAAAATATATTTAAGGTTTTCATTTGACTCATCCTCTTACGTGGGACCTTCCCTTTCCGAAATCTTTACGGAATTCAGTATTCCGAGATCCACAGTGTCAACAGTGTGCAGAGAATACCAAATTTCTGACATCACTTCTCACACGGACAACGCAGTTGCCAACGGCCTTCACTTAACAACCAAGCGCAACAACATTTGTGGAGAGTTGTCAGTGCTAAGAGACAAGCAACACTGTGTGAAATAACAGCGCAAATCACTGTGGGAAGTACGACAAATGTATCCGTTACGAAAGTTCGGTAAAAATTGTGAATTAATGGACTATAGTAGCAGCAGACGACCAAGACGGGTGCCTTTGCTTACAACAAGTCATCGCCTGCAGCGCCTCTCTTGGGCTGAGTGGAAAACCGTGGTCTGTCACATGAGTACCAATTTTAGCTAGCAACAGCTGATTGTAGGGCTCGAATGTGGCGCAGACCCCACAAAGCCATGGACCCAAGTTGTCAAATGGTTCAAATGGCTCTGAGCACTATGGGACTTAACTTTTGAGGTCATCAGTCCCCTAGAACTTAGAACTACTTAAACCTAACTAACCTAAGGACATCACACACATCCACGCCCGAGGCAGGATTCGAACCTGCGACCGTAGCGCCTAGAACCGGTCGGCCACCCCGCCCGGCCCCAAGTTGCCGATAAGGCACTGTTGAATCTACTGGTGGCTCCATAATGGCGTTTACACGGAATGGACTACGACCTCTGGTCCAACTGAACCGATCGTTAATTGGAGGCCGTTTGAAGCGATTCGTGGATTTTATGTTCCCAAACAACGATGGAATTTTTGTGGATGACAATGCGTCATGCGATTGGTTTGAAGAACGTTCTGGACAATTCAGGCCAACGATTCGGCCATTCAGATCGCCCGACATGAATCCCACAAACACTTATCGAACATAATCGGGAAGTCAGTTCGTGCACAAAATCCTGCATCGGCAACACCTTCGCAGTTGTGGGCGGCTATGGAGGCAGCATGGCTCAAGGTTCTTTCCAGGGGACCACCACCTCGAAGTGCTGCACTACGCCGGGTAGCGCACGATGTGAGACGTATCCCATGACTTTTGTCAGCTCAGTGCATGATGATAAGATCAGACCTAATGCAACACACATGTCACAGTTGAGGCTGCCCAAACAGTTTCATCGGTACGCATTATGTCCTCTAACAATCACTCTGACCTGTATTTTCTCAAGCAATCGATGATATAGGTAGCTGGTGAACGGCGCAACCAGCCACATATCCTTTTTAAAATGATTCACTTTAGTGCCATAACCGTTTACAGCTACATGCCCGTCTTAAGATGGCTAATATCTTCAATTAGATGGACGTTTTGATCAACAGCATGTCGTCTTCTCTTACAATGCGCGCGAACATTCAGTTACTTGGTGCCACTTCATAAGTTATTTCATTAGTAAAAACTGACCAGCTGTGAGTAGAGCTTACACACTGAGGCTTCCGTACAAACAGAACTAAGTTTTAATAAAATTAATAATATAAGTGCAGATCAGATGTGACTTGAATTCGGGTTCCCGGGTTCGATTCCCGGCGGGGTCAGGGATTTTCTCTGCCTCGTGATGGCTGGGTGTTGTGTGCTGTCCTTAGGTTAGTTAGGTTTAAGTAGTTCTAAGTTCTAGGGGACTGATGACCATAGATGTTAAGTCCCATAGTGCTCAGAGCCATTTGCATTTGACTTGAATTCAAAGAAATAATATCGGCAGCAATTGAGAGATTTATACTAAATAAATTAACAAACGATGGAGCTAATCCTCCTTGGTACACAAAACGGGTTAGAACACTGTTGCAGAAACAACGAAACAAACATGCCAAATTTAAACATACTCAAAATCCCCAAGATTGGCGGCCTTTTACAGAAGCTCGAAATTTAGCGTGGACTTCAACGCGAGATGCGTATAACAGTTTCCACAACTTAAATCACTTAATAAAAGCAAGTCTTCTGGTCCAGACTGTATACCAGTTAGGTTCCTTTCTGAGTATGCTGATGCATTAGCTCCATACTTAGCAATCATATACAACTGTTCGCTCGATGAAAGATCCGTACCCAAAGATTGGAAACTTGCACAGGTCACACCAATATTCAAGAAAAGTAGTGGGAGTAATCCACTGAATTACAGGCCCATATCGATAATGTCGATATGCAGCAGGATTCTGGAACATATATTGTGTTCAAACATTATGAATTACCTCGAAGAAAACTGTCTATTGACACACAGTCGCCCGGCCGCTGTGGTCGAGCGCTTCTAGGCGCTTCAGTCCGGAACCACGCGCCTGCTACGGTCACAGGTTCGAATCCTTCCTCAGGCATGGACGTGTGTGATGTTCTTCGGTTAGTTAGGTTTAAGTAGTTCGAAGTCTAGGGAACTGATGACCTCAGATGTTAAGTCCCATAGTGCTTAGAGCCATTTTTTTTGACACACAGTCAACATGGATTTAGAAAACATCGTTCCTGTGAAACACAACCAACTGTTTATTCACATGAAGTGTTGAATGCTATTGACAAGGGGTATCAGGTCGATTCCGTATTTCTGGATTTCCGAAAGGCTTGTAGTGAAATTGCGTGCTTATGGAATTTCATCTCAGTTATGTGACTGGATTTGTGATTTCCTGTCAGAGAGGTCACAGTTCGTAGTAATTGACGGAAAGTCACCGAGTAAAACAGAAGTGATTTCCGGCGTTCCCCAAGGTAGTGTTATAGGCCCTTTGCTGTTCCTTATCTATGTAAACGATTTGGGAGACAATCTGAGCAGCCGTCTTAGGTTGTTTGCAGATGACGCTGTCGTTGATCGAATAATAAAGTCATCGGAAGATCGAAACAAATTGCAAAACGCATTAGGAAAGATATCTGAATGGTGCCAAAATTGGCAGTTGACCCTGAATAAGGAAAAGTGTGAGGTCATCCACATGAGTACAAAAAGGAATTCGTTAAACTTCGGTTACACGATAAATCAGTCTAATCTAAAAGCCGTAAATTCAACTAAATACCTATGTATTTCAATTACGAACTACTTAAATAGTAAGGAACACATAGAAAATGTTGTGGAGAAGGCTAACCAAAGACTGAGTTTTATTGGCAGGACACTTAGAAAGTGTAACAGATCTACTAGGAAGACTGCCCACATTACACTTGTCCGTCCTCTTTTAGAATACTGCTGTGGGGTGTGGGGTCCTTACCAGATGGGACTGACGGAGTACATCGAAAAAGTTCAAAGAAGGGCAGCACGTTTTGTATTATCGCGAAACAGGGGAGAGTGACACTTAAATGATATAGGATTTGGCTTGGACATCAGTAGAACAAATGCGTTTCTCGTTGCGGCGGTATCTTCTCATGAAATTCCAATTACCAACTCTCTCCTCCGAATGCCAAAATATTTTGTTGACACATAGGGAGAAACGATCACCATGATAAAATAAGGGAAATCAGAGCTCGTACGGAAAGATATAGGTGTCCGTTCTTTCTACGCGCTACACGAGATTGGAATAATAAAGAATTGTGAAGGTGGTTCGACGAACCCTCTGCTAGGCACTTAAATGTGATTTGCAGAGTATCGATGTAGATGTATACAGAGTATCCATCCATTCCGGGAATCGAGAATCTCGACAATTTTTTCTGTTATCGACATTGATACTGGCAAGATTTCGGACTCAGGTATTCCAAGACTTTCGTGTGTGTTTTAATTTCAAGTTTGAAGTCGGATAACAAATGAGAAAACAAACATATTTTTAGTGTGATATAATTGCAAATTTAATAATTTTCTAATCTTTTCCCTTTATTCATACTGTGAAACATTTCTTCTTGCCAAATTTCATGATCCTACATCAGGGGGAAGTACCCATTATGCTTTTAATAAGAGAGTTTGCGACTATCATAGCCGCCGCTCCGACATAGACATTTCTCGTAGCGTTATATGAAACTTTCTAGCGCCTCGTCACAGAAGTCGGCCACCAGTGCCTTCCGGCAATTCTTTACGCTCATCTACAGTTAGTTGTCTGAGCCGAAATGTTATTTTCAGAGCAACCGGTTCATGTGAGCAGATATTACAAGTTGTGGATAATCAAACACTTCCCATTGAAAGCGTTGCAGCAGCATCTTCATTGCCTCTGCAGAGTGCGGCCGAGAGTTGTCATGAAGAACGAAACGCATGGCAGTTATGTTACGTGGGGTACATGACAACAGGCGAAATCTCTCACCGGGCCCTTATACTTGGCGGGAGACACTATTTTCTAGGCGTCTTTGAGTGCTCACTGTGCGCTCAGAATTGAAAAGAGGTGCCGCGATCGACGGGCATACTGGAGACACTACCCAACACGTATGTGCAAGACTTCATCGGATTTTAACAGTGGTTTCCATTTCGCGAACGATCGGAAATTATTCCAGAAGAGCCGTCGTAGATCTTGCGAATGGACACTACAAGTTACATACGTTCTGAAACGTCTAAGCTCTACAAGCTTTATGGATGATATCAGGTTTTGGAGACGGAAGTGCCAAAAAGTTGACTTCCTTCTCCTATAACTATTTACAGTAAGCTGACAAAAGTCACGGGATACCGCCGAATATCGTGTCCGACCTCGATTTGCCTGGCATAGTGCATCAACTCGACGCAGCGTAGCTCAACAAGTCGTTGGAAGTCCTCTGCAAAACTACTGAGCCATTCTGCCTCTATATACGTCCATAATTGCGAAAGTGTAGCCGGTGCAGGATTAAGTGCACGTACTGACCTCTCGATTAGTCGCTTAAATGTTCGATGAGATTCATGTCGTGCGATCTGAGTGGCTAAAAAATTCGCTCGAACTGTCCAGAATGCTCTTCAGACTAGTCGCAGACAGTTGTGGCCTGGTGACATGGCCCATGTCATCTATAAAAATTCCATCGTTATTTGGTAAAATGAAGTCCTTGAATAGCTGAAAATGGTCTCCAAGCTGCCGAACATAACAATTTCCAGTCAATGATCGGTTCAGTTGGACCAGAGGACGCAGTCCATTCCATGTAAACACAGCCCATAACTTCATGGAGCCACCACCAGATTGCACAGTGCCTTCTTGACAACTTGGCTCCATGGCTTTGTGGGGTCTGGGAGACAGGGTAGACAGGATACTGTGAGAAGAATCTGACAAAGTTTTGAAAGTGGTATGCCGAAACAAGTGTCCACGAGTAGACGATAGAATTACTGAAATCCTAGGCAGGACCATCCATGACAAAGGAGTTCCATTTTGTATGCAAGATATATCTGACAGGTAAAATTTCCTCACACATCGAGAAGAATATTATAATTCCTTTCCTAAAGTAGATAGGGGTTTACATGTGTGAATATTTTAGAACCATCAATTTTCTAAGTCATGGTTGCGGGATGCTGACGTAAATTATTTACAAAAGAATGGAAAAGTGGTAGACGCCGACCATGATGGAGATTAGTTTGGGTTTTGGAGAAGTGTAGGCCATACTGACACTGCGACTTATCTTAGAAGGCAGAAGGAGGAAACGCAAACTTAACTTTATAGCATTCACAATTTAAGAGATAGTTTTTGACATTGTTGTAATTCTGAAGGTAAAGATAAAATACAGGAAGCGAAAAGATATCTACAACTCGTACAGAAAACAGACTATAGCTGTAACAGACGATGGTCACCAAAGGGAAGCAGTACTTGAGAAGGGAGTGAGTGGTGTAGCCCCTCTGTGATGCTATCCAATCTGTACATCGAGCAAGCAGTAAGGAAAACCAAAGAAACTGAAATCCAGATGGAAGAAATATCAACTTTGGAGATAGTCAGTGAAATTGTTATTCTGTTGGGAGCAAAGGACTTGCAACAGCAGTTAAACAGCACTGACAGTATCTTGAAAAGTGGATACAAAATGAATAACAACAAAAGGAAATAAGGATAATGGAATGTAGACGAATTAAATCAGACTATTCTGATAAGAGTTACGTTAGGAACGGAGGCACTTAAGAGGCCAAAGAGTTTTGCTATTTTGACAACACAATAACTGACGATGGACAAAGTAGAGAGGACATAAAATGCAGATTGAAAATAGCAATCAAAGCGTTACTGAAAAAGATAAACTTGTTGACAACGTATATAATTTTTTTAGGAAGTCTTTTCTGTAGTTATTTATCTTGGGTGTAGCCTTGCACGGAAGTGTTCTGTGTATCATAAGTGTGTCAGACAAGGAGAGAATAGAATCTATTGAATTACAGAAGAATGTTGACAACTATATAGTAGATCGATTAACTGTTGTGAAGGTAGAAATCCAACTGCGGAAAAAATAAATTTATGTGACAACTTCACTAAAAGAAGGAATCGGTTGGTAGGTCGCTTGCTGAGGCAACAAGGAATCATCAATGTGGTACTGGGTGGAAGTGTGGAGCGGATAATTTGTAGAGGAATCAACGCTTGTGTGTAATGTTCAAAAAATGGTTCAAATAGCTCTGAGCACTATGGGACTTAACGTGTGAGGTCATCAGTCCCCTAGAACTTAAACCTACTTAAACCTAACTAACCTAAGGACATCACACACATCCGTGCCCGAGGCAGGATTCGAACCTGTGTAATGTTCAAATGGTTGCTCGTTATAGTAATTATGCAAAGATGAAGAGGCTTGCACAGGATAGACTGACGTAAAGAGCTGCATGCAAATCAGTCTTTGGACTGAAGACCACAACAACAACAACCTGTCATATGCTTGATAGGTTCAGTGAACGACAACTTTCTGTCGCACTTCATGAAAGAGATTTTTGAAATTTTCTACAAAACACTTCTACGAGATGGGGCATTCAGTTGAAGTCTATTGCAGATTGCATATTGTTTAAAGTTAATCACTTTGTTTATTTATGACGTTTACACGAATTCACCATAGTACTGAAGTATGTTAATGTGCTACACTTCTCAGTGTAATAAACGTTGTATTATGTACTTGTAATTCTACTGATTTTAAATGAAATACTGTTCGTGTTGTATGATAGTACACAAACACACGTCAAGAACAAAAAATAAAGATTCCAGTGGACGGAGAATCCTTTAAGAAATTTCAGGTAGCTTTGTAGATGGGGGGCAAAATAAAAGTGGCCTGGGAAATATTTCATGCACCTAAATACAGGAGACCCAAGTTACATCATCAACCCCGAGTGCAGATGATGTAAAGAGCGTAGTCTGTTTTAAGGTGCGTGAATTATTTTCGGGGGCGGCTGTATTTTACCCGCCCTGTAACAACTTTCGGTAAATGCGTAAATGACTCAGACGGAAGGCAGCTGATGCTACGAAGGAAACAGGATGCAAATGCAGTTGTGGGGAAAACCAGAAAGAAGGGCACGTCGCGCCACCTTCAGGCCTTGCAGAGGTCAACAAAGCGTGCACCCTCTACAGGACGTAGTGAAATGAGGCCTAGTATCACTCCGTCGCAAAAGGATACTAACGGCGACTTAAAACAGTATTTGTTATTTTTAACGATTGATTGTAGTGCAGGCAGATGAATATCGTCAAACTTGACTCTGTCCCTCAACTCTTAACCACTAATTCTTGTTGCAGATATCCACTGATAAAGGTGAAGGTATAATGAAACCGAAGATTGTTTTACTGCTACATTCGCACCTACATCTATACTCCACAAGCCACCTTACGGTGTGTGGCGGAACGTACTTTATGCCACTGTCACTTTCCCCGTTTCCTGTTCCAGTTACGAATAATTAGCGCGAAGAACGATTGACGTTAGGCCTCCTTGTGGGCCTGAATCTCTATAATGTTATCTTCTTGGTCTTTTCGCGATATATACGTAGGAGGAAGCTTTTTTTTTTTTTTTTTTGGCTCATCTAATAACATACGCTCTCGGAAATTTAACAATAAACCGCAGCGTGATGCAGAACGCTTCTCTTACAGCGTCTGCCACTTCAGTTGGTTTATCAGTTCTGTGGCACTTCATCTACATCTACATCTAACATCTACGTCTACATTTATACTCCGCAAGCCACCCAACGGTGTGTGGCGGAGGGCACTGTACGTGCCACTGTCATTACCTCCCTGTCCTGTTCCAGTCGCGTATGGCTCGCGGGAAGAACGACTGCCGGAAAGCCTCCGTGCGCGCTCGAATCTCTCTAATTTTACATTCGTGATCTCCTCGGGAGGTATAAGTAGGGGGAAGCAATATATTCGATACCTCATCCAGAAACGCACCCTCTCCAAACCTGGACAACAAGCTACACCGCGATGCAGAGCGCCTCTCTTGCAGAGTCTGCCACTTGAGTTTGCTAAACATCTCCGTAACGCTATCACGGTTACCAAATAACCCTGTGACGAAACGCGCCGCTCTTCTTTGGATCTTCTCTATCTCCTCCGTCAACCCGATCTGGTACGGATCCCACACTGATGAGCAATACTCAAGTATAGGTCGAACGATTGTTTTGTAAGCCACCTCCTTTGTTGACGGACTACACCTTCTAAGGACTCTCCCAATGAATCTCAACCTGACACCCGCCTTACCAACAATTAATTTTATATGATCATTCCACTTCCACTCCCTGCGTTCCGTACACATACTCCCAGATATTTTACAGAAGTAACTGCTACCAGTGTTTGTTCCGCTATCATATAATGTTACAATAAAGGATCCTTCTTTCTATGTATTCGCAATACATTACATTTGTCTATGTTAAGGGTCAGTTGTCACTCCCTGTACCAAGTGCCTATCCGCTGCAGATCTTCCTGCATTTCGCTGCAATTTTCTAATGTTGCAACTTCTCTGTACACTACAACACCATCCGCGAAAAGCCGCATGGAACTTCCGACTCTGTCTACTAGGTGCTTCTGTGCTTACTAAATGAACTTGCAACTACTCTATTTCTTCTGTCAGTCCTAACTGGCACGGATCTCGTACTGACAAGTAATGTTCTAGTATTGGTCGAACAAGGGCTTTGAAAGGAACTTCCTTTGTTGATATAACGGGAACAGGTGTTGCCGCTGCGGAATGTTCGTTGGCTCGACAAATTATTGCTCCTCTTAAATTTAATATTTAATTATATTTTCATTTTTTCAGTGGCATATGTTCTGCACTTATAACTTTCGTTACACATCTACATCTACATGGTTACTCTGCAATTCACACTTACGTGCATGGCAGATGGTTCATCGAAACATTTTCATACTACTTCTCTACCATTCCACTCTCGAATGGCGCGTGTGGATTAGGAACACCTAAATCTTTCCGTTCGGGCTCTGATTTCCTTATTTTATTATGATGATTGTTTCTCCCTACGTAGGTGGGTGTCAACAAAATATTTTAGCATTCGGAAGAGAAAGTTGGTGATAGAAATTTTGTAAATAGATCTCGCCACAAAGAAAACTACCTTTGTTTCAGTGACTGCCACCCCAACTCGCGTATCATATCAGTGACACTCTCACCCCTATTGCGCGATAACACGAAACGAGCTGGCCTTCTTTGCACTTCCTCGGTGTCCTCCGTCAATCCTACCTGGTACGGATCCCACACCGCGCAGCAATATTCCAGCAGAGGACGGACAAGTGTAGCGTAAGCTGTCTCTTTAGTGGGTTTGTCGCATCTTCTAAGTGTTTCGCCAGCAAAGCGCAGTCTTTGTTTCGCCTTCCCCACAATATTATCTATGTGGTCTTTCCAATTTAAGTTGCTCGTAATTGCAATTCCTAGGCATTTAGTCGAATTGACAGCCCTTAGATTTGTTCGATCTATCGTACACTCAAAATATATTGGATATCTTTTAGTACCCATGTGGATGACCTCGCACTTTTCTTTGCTTAGGGCCAATTGCCACTTTTCGAACCATACAGAAATTCTCTCTAGATCATTTTGTAATTGGAACTGATCGTCTAATGATTTTACTTGACGGTAAACTACAGCGTCATCTGCAAACAATCTAAGGGGACTGCTCAGATCATCACCTAGATCATTTATGTAAATCAGTAACAGCAGAGGACCCATGACACTACCTTGCGGAACGCCAGATATCACTCTGTTCGATGATTTACGTTCTATCACTACACTTATCACTTAAGGTTCGGAGTGTCATTACTTTTTATTTCGCCTGATCCCTATATATAATGGTAAATAGTGTGACGTAATGACATTTGCAAAACAAGTTTAATGGACTTCACTGGATAGTAGTAGCTTTAGGAAAAAGCAGCTTCTTGCAGTGTTTCGCTGCGCTCGTAAAAACGAGAGAAATGGCTGATGTTCTCGGGGCATGTTCCACAAAACTGGACTCTGCGGCCACGTGAAGTGCCCCACAGCTAGCCCTCCCTCATAAATTATTACCCTGCTTCAGAATACATTAAGAAGGTCAGAGGGTGGAAAGCTGAGAATTTTGAAATATGTGTTTGCCGCAAAGCACTTGTGTGGCTGTGTGTGTGTGTGTGTGTGTGTGTGTGTGTGTGTCTGTGCGTGTGTTGGGGTGGGCTACCAACACACACACACACACACACACACACACACACACACATAGCGACAGAAACTCGACACACACACACACACACACACACGTCCTCTCGCGATGCATCAAGGGGCGTTCCGACCCCGCGGAGCACAATACAAAGCGCCGGCCAGCCCGGCGTGGGACCTGCGTCCATTCAGCCGCGCCGCTCTGCCGGCTACCGGATTTCTCGGAATGCGTAAACAGCGCGCCACGCCGCAGAGCGGTGTGATTCGCCCGGTGGCGGGGCTGCGCGATTCATTACTAACGAATGCGGCCCTGCCAGCACGAGTCTCTGCCGATCGCCTTTTTGTCGGGCTAGTCTTTCATCTCTTTCATTCTGTGAGTGAACTGTTAATACTGCATAGGTGGTACATTGTTGTGACAAGACTTCCGCGTCGGCGCAGATACCCGCTATCTACATCTACATCGTACTCCACAAGCCACCTGATGGTGTGTGGCTAAGGGTACTTTCGGTACCACTATCTGATTCCTCCAACCCTGTTCCACTCGCGAACAGTGCGTGGCAAGAATGACTGTCGGAAAGACTCAGTACTGGCTCTAATTTCTCGAATTTTCTCCTCGTGGTCAATGCGCGAGATTTATGCGGAGAGAAGTAATATATTGTCCGACTCCTGAAAAGTGCTGTCCCGAAATTTCAGTAGTAAATCTCTCCTTGATGCACAACGCCTCTCTGCCAGTGGACTTTGCTTATCGTCTCCGTAACGCTCTCTCACCAGCTAAACGATCCCATCACGAAACGCGCCTCTCTTCGTTGGATCTTCTCTATCTTCTGTATCAGTCCTACTCTATAGCGATCCCAGACAGATGAACGGTATTCAAGAATCTGGCGAACAAGCGCCTTATAAGCCACTTCTTTCGTGGGTGACTTACATTTCCTTAAGATTCGACGGACGTTGTGACCGAGCGGTTTTAGGAGCTTCAGTCCGGAAATGTTCTGCTGCTACTGTCGCAGGTTCGAATCCTGCCTCGGGCATAGATGTGTGTGATGTCCTTAGGTTAGTTAGGCTTAAATAGTTCTAAGTCTAGGGGTCTGATGACCTCAGATGCTAAGTCCCATAGTGCTTAAAGCCATTTCAACCTTGTTGTTGTTGTTGTTGTGGTCTTCAGTCCTGAGACTGGTTTGATGCAGCTCTCCATGCTACTCTATCCTGTGCAAGCCTCTTCATCTCCCAGTACCTACTGCAACCTACATCCTTCTGAGTCTGCTTAGTGTATTCATCTCTCGGTCTCCCTCTACGATTTTTACCCTCCACGCTGCCCTCCAATACTAAATTGGTGATCCCTTGATGCCTCAGAACATGTCCTACCAACCGATCCCTTCTTCTGGTCAAGTTGTGCCACAAACTTCTCTTCTCCCCAATCCTATTCAATACTTCCTCATTAGTTATGTGATCTACCCATCTAATCTTCAGCATTCTTCTGTAGCACCACATTTCGAAAGCTTCTATTCTCTTCTTGTCCAAACTATTTATCGTCCATGTTTCACTTCCATACATGGCTACACTCCATACAAATACTTTCATAAATGACTTCCTGACACTTAAATCTATACTCGATGTTAACAAATATCTCTTCTTCAGAAACGCTTTCCTTGCCATTGCCAGTCTACATTTTATATCCTCTCTACTTCGACCATCGTCAGTTATTTTGCTCCCCAAATAGCAAAACTCCTTTACTACTTTAAGTGTCTCATTTCCTAATCTAATACCCTCAGCATCACCCGACTTAATTCGACTACATTTCATTATCCTCGTTTTGCTTTTGTTGATGTTCATCTTATATCCTCCTTTCAAGACACTGTCCATTCCATTCAACTGCTCTTCCAAGTCCTTTGCTGTCTCTGACAGAATTACAATGTCATCGGCGAACCTCAAAGTTTTTATTTCTTCTCCATGGATTTTAATATCTACTCCGAATTTTTCTTTTGTTTCCTTTACTTCTTGCTCAATATACAGATTGAATAACATCGGGGAGAGGCTACAACCCTGTCTTACTCCCTTCCCAACCACTGCTTCCCTTTCATGTCCCTCGACTCTTATAACTGCCATCTGGTTTCTGTACAAATTGTAAATAGCCTTTCGCTCCCTGTATTTTACCCCTGCCACCTTTAGAATTTGAAAGAGAGTATTCCAGTCAACATTGTCAAACGCTTTCTCTAAGTCTACAAATGCTAGAGACGTAGGTTTGCCTTTCCTTAATCTTTCTTCTAAGATAAGTCGTAAGGTCAGTATTGCCTCACGTGTTCCAGTGTTTCTACGGAATCCAAACTGATCTTCCCCGAGGTCGGCTTCTACCAGTTTTTCCATTCGTCTGTAAAGAATTCGCGTTAGTATTTTGCAGCTGTGGCTTATTAAACTGATTGTTCGGTAATTTTCACATCTGTCAACACCTGCTTTCTTTGGGATTGGAATTATTATATTCTTCTTGAAGTCTGAGGGTATTTCGCCTGTTTCATACATCTTGCTCACCTGATGGTAGAGTTTTGTCAGGACTGGCTCTCCCAAGGCCGTCAGTAGTTCCAATGGAATGTTGTCTACTCCCGGGGCCTTGTTTCGACTCAGGTCTTTCAGTGCTCTGTCAAACTCTTCACGCAGTATCGTATCTCCCATTTCATTTTCATCTACATCCTCTTCCATTTCCATAATATTGTCCTCAAGTACATCGCCCTTGTATACACCCTCTATATACTCCTTCCACCTTTCTGCTTTCCCTTCTTTGCTTAGAACTGGGTTTCCATCTGAGTTCTTGATATTCATACAAGTGGTTCTCTTATCTCCAAAGGTCTCTTTAATTTTCCTGTGGGCAGTATCTATCTTACCCCTAGTGAGATAAGCCTCTACATCCTTACATTTGTCCTCTAGCCATCCCTGCTTAGCCATTTTGCACTTCCTGTCGATCTCATTTTTGAGACGTTTGTATTCATTTTTGCCTGCTTCATTTACTGCACTTTTATATTTTCTCCTTTCATCAATTAAATTCAATATTTCTTCTGTTACCCAAGGATTTCTACTAGCCCTCGTCCTTTTACCTACTTGATCCTCTGCTGCCTTCACTACTTCATCCCTCAAAGCTACCCATTCTTCTTCTACTGTATTTCTTTCCCCCATTCCTGTCAATTGTTCCCTTATAATCTCCCCGAAACTCTGTACAACCTCTGGTTCTTTCAGTTTATCCAGGTCCCATCTCCTTAAATTCCCACCTTTTTGCAGTTTCTTGAGTTTTAATCTGCGGGTCATAACCAATAGATTGTGGTCAGAGTCCACATCTGCCCCTGGAAATGTCTTACAATCTAAAACCTGGTTCCTAAATCTCTGTCTTACCATTATATAATCTATCTGATACCTTTTAGTATCTCCAGGGTTCTTCCAGGTATACAACCTTCTTTCATGATTCTTAAACCAAGTGTTAGCTATGATTATGTTGTGCTCTGTGCAAAATTCTACCTGGCGGCTTCCTCTTTCATTTCTTAGCCCCAATCCATATTCACCTACTATGTTACCTTCTCTCCATTTTCCTACACTCGAATTCCAGTCACCCATGACTATTAAATTTTCGTCTCCCTTCACTATCTGAATAATTTCTTTTATTTCATCATACATTTCTTCAATTTCTTCGTCATCTGCAGAGCTAGTTGGCATATAAACTTGTACTACTGTAGTAGGTGTGGGCTTCGTATCTATCTTGGCCACAATAATGCGTTCACTATGCTGTTTGTAGTAGCTTACCCGCATTCCTATTTTCCTATTCATTATTAAACCTACTCCTGCATTACCCCTATGTCATTTTGTGTTGTTATAGGACCATTATTTTTCACGTTATGTATAAAAGACCTAGTAGATAACTTCGGAAGTTCCATGATGCTTTCCGAAAATGATGCTGTTGTATACACAGAAGTCACGAAGCTAAGAAATTGTAGTCAAATGCAGGAAGATGTGCTGAGGACCCACACTTAGTGCAGGGAGTGGCAATTGACCGGCGACACAATCAAATTGTGTATTGTATTGTATGATTATACAATTACAGAACATCACTGGAAGCAATTACTGCCAAAAATGTCTAGAACTATGCATGCGGAGTGATATGAAATGGAATGATCCATAAAATTAAATGCGGGTAAGACAGATGCCAGACTGGGATTCACTGGAAGAATCTCCAAGGAATGTAGTGACCGAAGCATAATGCAACCTTTTTGTTTTCAAAATTGTTAAGGCTTTCGTGGCCACTTGTTGACAAACTGCCTATTTGCTTCTGTCTCGGGTTCTTCGGCCGACGTTCAACTAATGATTTTTCTGACGTTTTTGTTTCCACCCGTCAGTAAATAGCCTTTTACCCCTCAGGATGTAATTACCCTCAGGTTGGGAACCACTGGTCTATAGATACTGCATTACCTTACCTTGAAGTAATACTTTGCGTGCGTGTATATACGAACACTGGAATACTTTTTTCTGGGACTCTATAGCCAGGAAAATCTCAAGGCGTTAATGAAAAACGTTCGATAGCCCTTGATAGACGCCCGTAGCGGACAGGGTTTTGTTGCCAGTGGGAAAGAGACCTCTCATCCGAAACGGCTTCATTGAGAAGGGAAACTTTATGGCCGCTCTCTGGCCGAGAACGACGGCTGGGCCCGTGGTGCCGCCCCTGGTGACGGGGCTAATCGACGGATGGAGTACCTGCCGAGACAAAGCTGGAAGGTGGACGTGACAGCCGAAAGCGTGGCAGCCGCGGGGTGTCCGGCCGGCGGACGCGTGGGTTCTCGCGGGTGGTCCCAGCACTGTGCGTCTGCCTGCTCTCCCCAGTGGTCAAGCAGCCGTGGGGTAATAGTCCCCACCCGGCCAGCCAGACTTAAGTCATCCGTGATTTTCTTGAATCGCTTGGAGGCAGTACCGGAACGGCTCCTTTCTGCAGGACATGCCCAAATTCCTTCCCGCACCCTCGTCATTTCCGAACTTGTGCTCCGTCCCTAATGACCTAAAAACGTCGTCCTCAACAGAATCGATCGTGAAGATTGTAAACGACACCTCATCAGAACGCCAGGTCACAGAAATCCTCAGAAGATCCTTCACTACATGCCGAATGGGAAAAGAGATATTGGGAGGCCTAGAAAAAGATGGAAATGATTATGGCTTTGAGTTCGAAACAGGCAACAACAAGATGATTTTATATACAGAAGCGCCAATGAAACTGGTGTAGGCATACGTATTCAAATACAAACAAGCAGAATACGGCGCTGCGATAGGAAACACCTATATAAGTGTCTGGCGCAGTTATTAGATCACTTAGTGCTCCTACAATGGCAGGTTGTCAAGATTTAAGTGAGTGAACGTGATGTTATAATCAATGTCGGCACACGAGTGATGGGGCACAACATCTTCGAGGTAGCAGTAAAGTGGGGATTTTCACGTACGACCATTTCACGAGTGAATCATGAAAATCAGGAATCAGATAAAACATCAAACCTCCGACATCGATGCGGCCGGAAAGAGATCCTGCAAGTACGGGACCAACGACGAGTGAAGAGAATTGTTCAACGTGACAGAAGTGCAACTCTTCCGCAAATTGCTGCAGATTTCAATGCAGGGCCATCAACAAGTGTCAGCGTGCGAACCATTCAACAGAATATGCGTTCGGAGCCAAAGGCCCACTAATGTACCGCTGAGGACTGCACGACACAAAGCTTTACGCCTCGCCTGGGCCGAACAATATCGACATTGGACTGTTGATGACTGGAAACATGTTGCCTGGTCGGACGAGTATTCTTTCAAATTGTATCAAGCGGATGGACGTGTGCGGGTATGAAGACAACCTCAGGAATCCAATGACGCTGCATGTCAGCAGGGGACTGTTCAAGCTGGTGGAGGCTCTGTAAAGGTGTAGGGCTTGTGCAGCTGGAGTGATATGGGACTCCTCATACGTCTAGATACGACTCTGACAGGTGATGCGTACGTGAGCATCCTGTCTGGTCCTTTGCATCCATTCATGTCCCTTGTTCATTCTGATGGACTTGGGCAATTCTGCGACACCCCGCACGTTCTGAATTGCTACAGCGTGCCTTAAGGAACGCTCTTCTGAGTTTGAACACTTTCGCTGACCACCAAACTCCCCAGACATGAACGTTATTGAGCATATCTGGGATGCAACGTGCTGTTCAGAAGAGATCTCCACTCTCTCGTACTCTTACAGATTTATGGACAGCCCTGCAGGATTCATAGTGTCATTTCCCTCCAGCAATACTTCAGACATTTGTCGAGTCCTTGCCACGTTGTGTTGCGGCACTTCTGCGTGCTCGCGGGGGCCTACACGAGATTAGGAAGATGTACCAGTTTCTTTGCCTCTTTAGTGTATGTGTATATATACACTATGTGATCAAAAGTTCTGGACACCTGGCTGAAAATGACTTGCAAGTTCGTGACGCCCTCCATCGGTAATGCTGGGATTCATTAAACGAAAGCATGAAATTCAACTGAGAGACAGAACAAGCGGGCCAAATAAACTTCCTAGATATATCCATCGCAATGAAAAATAACCGGCACTCATACTGGATTTACACGTAAAACACCACAACAGATACAATATTACACAGACCCAAAAAGAATCTACCCAGATAAATGATCCACAGATTAAACACAGTACCACTTGACACACATAACTATAATAAGGACCTGGACATACTTATTCAGGTAGTAAAAATTAGAAATAAAAAAGATAACCACACAAACCCAAAGACACACAACACCTACCACAAACACATACACAAACATCACCACCACCACACAGCAACACAACATCACAAAACCTCAACAGAGAAGCTGGTACACACTCTCATATGGAAACAAACTGACACACAGAACTGGGAACACTGAAGAAATAAAGAAGAAAAGTAGTACAGCAAAGCAATAATTCTATACAGAATGTCTAAAAGAATGTCTGAGGAAGGCAGATCACACTCTCCCGTACAAGAAAGTGTTGTATTTACGAACTCCAGTGTAACTGCTACGATGCTCTGTACTTAGGACAGACAGGCAGAACTTTTGAACTAAGGTATAAGGAACACAAAAGGGCATGGAAATATGGCACCAGCCACTCATAATTTGCCGAACACCTCCGTCAAGAAAACTACCACCATACCACAATAGCAAATCAAATGAAAATAGTAAGATTCGGCAACAAGGGTCTTCTCCCAAACCTACGAAAAACCTTCCAAATTAAAAATCCAATAACAGTGAAGAAAAACATAATAAATTACCAGACGAGCAACAGCAACCAGGTAATATTCAGACTAATAAAACAGATTATAGAAAAAGAGCAACCACCCCCCTCCCCGCAGACACCACAAAATAATATCACAAACTAGGCAATATCCTCACGCTAGGTCATCCACCACTGTATCATAGTAAAGCGACAATTTACACACACAGTAGTCAAGACGTGTTAGCTCTCCTCACAAACACACACACACACACACATATATATATATATATATATATATATATATATTCCGATCAGAAACACTCTCAGAGCGATAGCAGACGCTCCCACCACTACCAAAACAAATAAAAGACGAACGCATACAGTATTAGCAAAACAAAACACATGAAATGGCGAGATGACAGCAGTTCTTCGCAACACAGAAACGTGAATATTTAGTGCAGTGTAAGTGCTGTGTACTGAATACCTAAAATATACTCGTTGAAGCCGGCCGCTGTGACCGAGCGGTTCTAGACGCTTCACTCCGGAACAGCGCTGCTGCTACGGTCACAGGTTCGAATCCTACCTCGGGCATGGATGTGTGTGATGTCCTTAGGTTATTTAGGTTTAATTACTTCTACGTTCTAGGGGACTGATGACCTCATATGATAAGTCCCATAGGGCTTGGAGCCATTTCTTTTATACTCGTTGAAGAACAACGAGAATGGAGTAATATAGCAATAATTGAAGCATGGGAACTGTGCTAGCAAACAAAATTGTAAGATAGAAAACCATATTCTACATCTACATCTAAATGATAACTCTGCAATTCACATTTAAGTGCTTGGCAGAGGGTTCATCGAACCACAATCATACTATCTCTCTACCATTCCACTCCCGAACAGCGCGCGGGAAAAACGAAAACCTAAACCTTTCTGTTCGAGCTCTGATTTCTCTTATTTTATTTTGATGATCATTCCTACCTATGTAGGTTGGGCTCAACAAAATATTTTCGCATTCGGAAGAGAAAGTTGGTGACTGAAATTTCGTAAATAGATCTCGCCGCGACGAAAAACGTCTTTGCTTTAATGACTTCCATCCCAACTCTCTCCCCTATTACGTGATAATACAAAACGAGCTGCCCTTTTTTGCACCCTTTAGATGTCCTCCGTCAATCCCACCTGGTAAGGATCCCACACCGCGCAGCAATATTCTGAGGACGAACGAGTGTATTGTAAGCTGTCTCTTTAGTAGACTTGTTGCGTCTTCTAAGTGTCCTACCAATGAAACGCAGCCTTTGGCTCGCCTTCCTCACAATATTATCTATGTGGTCTTTCCAACTGAAGTTGTTCGTAATTTTAACACCCAGGTACTTAGTTGAACTGTCAGCCTTGTTACAGTGACCACTGAAGATACTTAGGCTAAAGCGGAACGCGTCTGGTATTAATAAGACTTTCATTACAGTTGCAAAAGACGGTATTTGGTCTGTACAACTAGGCTCCACTTCTTTCTGTTCTTACTGGAAAGCTGTTACATTCCATGTACTCACCCACTGAACGTTTTCCACAGGTCCTGAGAAGTTAAGATTTTGGAGTAAGGTCCTTTCAAGAATGATTGTATCAATTGATCTTTTTATAACAGTGCAGGAATGCTGTAAACATGAGGTTCAAAAAAAGGCTCTGTGTACTATGGGACTTAACTTCTGAGGTCATCAGTCCCCTAGAACTTAGAACTACTTAAACCTAGCTAACCTAAGAACATCACACACATCCATGCCCGAGGCGTGATTCGAACCTGCGACCGTAGCGGTAACGCGGTTCCAGACTGTAGCGCCTAGAACAGCTCGGCCACCCCGGCCGGCTAAACATGAGGACTCTCTGCTGATTTGTGCGTGTTTAATATGTTTACAGTGTCATTTGATTGTACACTCTTCTCGTTTTTCTTGCTGGGATATGATCCTGGAGGTCTTACGCAGCATATTTACCAGAGACGTGAACCAGTGCGGGCAGCGGGAGTCGAGCCGCGACCGGTCGGGCAGCCGCCCTACATGGACGCCAGGGAAGGCAGTCGGGGCGAGGCGGACGCCGCCTTCGCAGCGGGGGGCGGCGCGACGCAGTCTGTGGCCCGGCTCGACCTTGTTTACATTCCCCTCGGCCCGGCCAGGTGTCCTTCCCTGGCTGCCTTCACACCTCACCGAAACCCCGGAATGTGGCGAAATAAATTACAACGGCCCAACCCAGCCCTCCCTAAAAGCTGGTAAGGGCCCGCTCCATTCACCGACGCAGCGAAACACGAAAAAAAGGTGCGCTCTAGCTGCGGTGCGTGTGAACCCGCAGCCGCGCCGCTACCTGGCCCGGGCCACGTCTCCTCCCTAGTCCCTGGTCGCTGCTGGCTGCTGGCTGGTCCTCCGTAATCCGGGAGCCCCTCAACCCCTCCCCCGACGCTGCTCTGAACTGCGCTCTCCAACCTCTCCTGCGCCGAGGCTCGTTCACCTATTTTTCTTCTGCACCCACGTCAGTCTTGTTTGGATCCGATCCATAGACGTCATCGTGGTTTCCTTTTGCAGCTATCGTTATGGTCATTTCACAGGTCGGCTTACAGTTCATAACAAGCACGGTGTTGTAGGCATCAAACGCGATGAACAACGTTTGGTTCCGCCCGAAAAAATACGAGGGTGAGTCAAATTAAATTTGTAATAACAAATCGGAACTTCACGCCGTTATCCTGTAAGTTGGTAAGCGTGCTACGAACAGCGTGCACAATGGCCTGTAGGTGGCAGCATAGTGCAGATGCACAAATACCGTCGCAGAATCAGTATAAAGATGGCCGCCGCACTTGCCACTAGCAACATGGCTCTGAGAACAATGGCACTCAACATCTGAGGTCATAAGTCCCCTAGAACTTAGAACTACTTAAACCTAACTAACCTAAGGACATCACACACATCCATGCCCGAGGCAGGATTCGAACCTGCGACCGTAGCGGTCGCGGGGTTCCAGACTGAAGGGCCTCGAACCGCTCAGCCACACCGGCCGGCTGCCACTTGCACCAGGGAAGAACAGAGTTCTGTTAATCGGTTTTTATGCAGTGAAGGTGTGAAACCTATTGAAATTCATCGACGAATGAAGGTTCAGTATGGTGATGATTTGTAATAACAAATCGAAATTTCGCGCCGTTATCCAGTAAGTTGGTAAGCGTGCTACAAACAGCGTGCAGAATGGACGTAGGTGGCAGCATAGTGCAGATGCACAAATACCGTCGCAGTATCAGCATAAAGATGGCCGCCCCACTTGCGACTTGCACCAGGGAAGAACAGCGTTCTGTTATTTCGTTTTAGTGATGATTTGCAATAACAAATCGAAATTTCGCGCCGTTATCCTGTAAGTTGGTAAGCGTGCTACAAACAGCGTGCAGAATAGCGTGTGGGTGGCAGCATAGTGCAGACGCACAAATACCGTCGCAGTGTCAGTATAAAGATAGCTGCCCCACTTGCGACTTGCACCAGGGAAGAACAGCGTTCTGTTATTCGGTTTTTGCGTAGTGAAGGTGTGAAACCTATTGAAATCCATCGACGAATGAAGGTTCAGGACGGTGATGCATGTTTGTCACAGCAGCAAGTCTACGAATGGAGTAGGAAGTTCGCAAAAGGTGTGACTGCAGTGGAAGGTGCTCCTCGTCCAGGTCAGGCACAATGAGTTGTGACTCCACGGAACATTGCAGCAGTTGAAGCCATAGTGAAGGGAAACCGCCGAGTGACACTGAATGACATTGCAGCATGTTTACTGATTAGTCATGGGTCAGCACACCACATTGTGCATGATGTGCTCCAGTTTCACAAAGTGTCTGCAAGATGGGTGCCACGGCAGCTGACTCCTGAAATGAGAGAACGACGTATTGATGCTTGTGAAGAACTTCTTCGGCGCTTTGAATGGAAAGGTGATGGCTTGCTTGCAAGAATAGATACTGGGGACGAAACCTGGGTTCACTTCCACCAACCGGAAATGAAGAGAGCGGGCAAGGAATGACACCATTCCTCATCACCAAAAGCAAAGAAGTTTCGAACAGAACCATCAGCAGGGAAGGTTATGTTGACTCTCTTTTGGGACGAAAAAGGTGTCATTTTGGAGCATTACATGCCTAGAGGGACCACTGTCACCAGTGCATCATACACAGATCTCCTAAACAATCATCTGCGGCCTCCATTCAAATCAAAGCGACGTGGATTGCTATCAGCGGGTGTCCTTTTGCAACACGACAATGCAAGGCCCATACTGCCCGTACAACAGTTCCAACAATCACAGACCTGCATTTTTGAGTGTCTTCCTCATCCACCATACTCACCAGACCTTGCCCCAAGTGATCTCCATATGTTTGGACCACTCATAGACGCAATGCGAGGAAAGAAGTTCCGTTCTAGTGTACGCCACACGGTGCATGAGTGGTTGCGCTGACAACCAAAAGTTTTTTTTTTTTTCTAAAGGAATTTATGCACTTTGTAAGCGCTGGAGGACTTGCATTGAGCGTGGGAGAGATTATGTTGAAAAGTGATACAGCTTTGTACCACTTCTCCACAATAAATAACATTTAAAAAAATATTTAAGGTTTTCATTTCACTCACCCTCGTACAATTCAACGGAGTGGCTGCACTGCCGTGGCATTGAAGCAAGTTGAACAAACCTCTAGCATGTTTTTTCTTCACACAAGGCGGAGCGATTTGTTTTAATTATTTTGGTATTCGGTCCAAACACTAATTTGATAAAACTCTCAATGCTGCTCTACACAGTGCCATACTCTTCACCTCCGAATAAATAGTCCGCAGCTCGTTGTCTACTGGGTATGGATCTACTGGATCACGGGGTCCCGGGGTCGATTCCCAGCCAGGCTGGGCATTTTCTCTGCCCAGGGACTGGGTGTTCATGTTGTCCTCATCATTTGATCATCATCTTCACCATTCGTGACAGTGGCTAGATTGGACTGTGTAAAGGTTGGACTGTGTAAAATCTGGGACATTGTATGGGCGATGATGACCACGCAGTTGAGCGCCCCGCAAACCAAACATCATCATCATCATCTTCAACGACTGTCCTTCACCATCATTCAACACACACTTTTGATTGCGTTGTGAATTAGCAACCAACATATTTCCGCTTTGCCTGTATGTGGTATAAATCTTCAATACGGAGGGATTTGTTTTAGTTACGTTGGTATTCGGTCCGAACACTAATTTGATGAAACTCTTCACCTCCAAATAAATAGGCCGCAGCTCGCGGTCTACTGGGTACGAATCTACAGGATCACGGGGTCCCTGGCTCGATTCCCAGCCGGGCTGGGGATTTTCTCTGCCCAGAGACTGGGTGCTCATGTTGTCCTCATCATTTGATCATCATCATTACAATTCGTGACAGTGGCTAGATTAGACTGTATAAAGGTTGGACTGTGTAAAAATTGGGACATTGTGCAGGAGATGATGACTGCGCAGTTGAGCATCCCACATACCAAACATCATCATCATCTTCAACGACCGTCCTTCACCATCATTCAACACACACTTTCGTTCGCGTTGTGAGTTGGCAAACAATATATCCGCTTTGTCTCTATGTGGTATAAATCTTCAACACGATTCCCTTGAAACACCAAACACTTCGGCTACCGTGGTTACAGAAACTCTCACCATACGAGCACCAACAGTCTGCCAACGTTCGAATTCACTTAGCTCCGACTTAACGCACTCGCAACTACACAGAACACTGTTCCGTTTACGACCGACACTTGCAACGTATTGAGGACACTGCAAAGGTGCCGTTCGTGGTCAAATACAACAGCGCAACGAGGAGGCTTGGCTAGCTTCTACATTTATGTTCAAACATGCATTTCCCGCGCCATTCCCATGTTTTTGTCCAGCTCCTGTAGATCCAACACCTTCTTATAGGGCAAGATAGCAACAGTGCCAACCGATTACTATGTCTTTGTTATTACTACCATAACTTCTGGTACGACTTAAGTGTAACACAATAGTAATTTGGTTATCTTTCGGGGTCTCCGTGACAGAATCTTTCTATATGATGAATCTGCCAATAGAAATGTCTGTCAAGGGTAAAAACGGACACTGGGAAAATAACTGTCATAAATTGGAACTACGAAACGATAAAATTAAGAGAGCCCAGCACACATGATACAGGGTGACAATTATTGAATTATACGAAAAAAAAGACTAAATTAGTTGCAAACTACGGCGTGCACGCACATTACTCGATATGTAAACGCCACTAACGATTTTCGGATTTAGGTTATGACATGTTCGATATCCCTGCCATCTTTCGCGATGATGATGAGGCGCAGACGAATAGCGAAGTTCTGCATGACTCGCTGAAGTGTCAGAACATCGATGCTGTCGATGACCTCCTGAATGGTTGTTTTCAGCCCTGCAGTGGTTCTGGGGGTTATTGCTGTACACCTTGTCTTTAATAGAGCCCAGAAAAAAGGAGTCGTATGTGTTCAGATCCGGAGAATATGGCTGCAAATCGAGGCCCATGCCAGTGGCCTCTGGGTATCCCAGAACCAGAAAGCTGTCGCCAAAGTTCTCATCCAGGACATAAAACGCTCTGCTGCTTCGATGGGGTCGAGCTCCGTCTTACAAGAACCACTCTTGTCGAAATAAGGGTCACTGTGGAGAATGGGGATGAAATCATCTTCCAACATTTTCACGTACCGTTCGGTAGTCACCGTGCGTCAAGGAATGACGCACCGATTATTCCATGACTGGACATTACACACCACACAGTCAGCCGTTGAAGGTGAAGAGACTTCTCGATCGCTAAATGCGGATTCTCAGTCCCCCTCAAATGCACCAATTTTGTTTATTGACGAACCTATCCAAATGAAGGTGGGCTTCGTACCTAAACCAAACCATATCCCCTTACTAATTTCCATCATGCGCCATAACCAACCGTGAAGTTTGAACATCCTAATGCAAACCGTTCAGAAGTTGTGACAATTTTATTTCATATAGTTCAATAATTTGTCATTCTGCAACACTCTAAGGAGCAAAAATGCTCAATAAAGCCGTGAACCGGGCGAGAACCGTACTGATTCACTGATTCGAGACAACACACTGTGCAGATAAAGGTATTATATGAAGAGAACAAAGCACTGTTTATTTCAGTATGGAAAGAACCTAACAATGGAAGGACGATTTAGCCTAACGGAATTGTATAGCGGACGCCTTACCGTAAATCTTTGTGACCGCGTCTCTGGCGTGAACTCCTTTTATGCAGCACTCACCTGAAACACAAAGGAAAACACGAAATGTGGTACTGTGGAGCTACCTGTTAACGCAACATAGGTCTTTTCTCTCATGCCACCCTAAACTGATTACATTAAAATGAATTCTCAGTAGCAGTGTTCATTTCTTAAAGTACGATGCTTATTTCTACATAATCAGTTATCATTACAGATTTGTTAGACCATAGTTCTTCAATATACGCAGCGCACAGAATTTAAAAAATTTTGACAGTGTAACTTTTTTTATTTCAATTAAATACAACAGGAAAAGAATTTAAGGGCTGCTCTTAGCTTTTGGTTAGAATCTGCAACCTGTGTTATATAACAAACATGTCAGCATCGTCGTTTCCTCGTAATTTTTTCCGTTTGCACAAAATGAAGCGTTGTAATAAATGTCGATGAAAAAACGGTGGAAATCGGCTAGCTGGCGCACGGGGATCGAATGAACACAGCTCCAGAAGCATACACATGGGAATCGTTAGTAACACCAAACGATAATTTAACATCACGAGATTTGTGCTGCAAAAATTGTTTCTAATACGAAAAACATGGCAAAATGTAACATAATAACATATTGAAACTACTGTATAATAGATTTATTACCTATAAAAAAAGAAACTTACCCTTACAGGCTACTGAAGATGCTTCATAAAGAAAAGAAGCGAAAGGCGCATGGCAAAAAACAAACCGCCTTTCATTTAGTTGCATAGAAGGAACATGCCGCCGTGAACGTCGTTCTATTCATCCGAGAATGACATTTACAAGGATGTGGGACATGTTACGGTGTTACAGCTTGAGAACAATACGAATTTCATACGTGCAGGTGGAGATTTACCTGCAGTTTATCGTTCAGTGTAGAAAAGTGAGCTCCCATCAGAGAATTCTCAAATCCACAACTCTTGTGGGTATACTTATCTCTTGGTCGTTGGCAGTCCAGACGCTTTGATGATTAAAATACGATATTTTTCAAATAGTTAGCCTTCATTTGATTTTGGAATTAGTAAGGAAATACCACAAGATACCAGATCAGACACATAGCACAAAATATCAGATGTATTCATAGTTTTGCGTGCAGTTATACGCTGAGCACACAGTGGACGTTATTGTGTAACGTTATACGTAGAACAGCCAAAAGGCAAGGGTGGACACCATAATCCGGATCTGTGGTCGGTTGCTGATGCCTAAGCCGTGCATTTCTCTCCGTAGGTTTACGTTCCCAGTAGAAATCGTCTTCTGGTATCCCACATTCAGATCTGCGGCGACCTGGGTCACGGTGCAGTGTCGGAGACCCACATGGTTCCACGGAGGCGACGTGAGGTCAGACGCTTGCGGTCGACCCTTGCCGTTGTTTAAGTGTGTGGAAACATTGTCTTTGCGATGTTACAGATGCTTCCTGGACACTGCTAAGCTCGCAGTACGAATTATTGAGTGCATACCGACAAACTATGAGGCGTGCGACTCGCGCCGATGGTCACCACACGTTCACAGCTGGTTAACTCGTGACGTGTAGCCGTGCTCATTACCCACCCGTCTGTAACAGACTGCTGAAGTGTGTTTTCATTTGCTCCTTACACAGCACTTTAGCCGAAACACTCTGTGTTTATACACAGCACACCTTCAGATGCGACAAGCTTTTCCGTAACGCTCAGCCTCTCCGCTTATAATATTCATTTATTACGTTGCTTACGAACTGTAACGAGATTCATTCGAAATAAGAAGCACATAAAATTCTCCGGGTGACAACACGGCGTTAAAACACATTGAGAAATAAATAACGTAGCTCGGTTTTTCTAAGTGTTTTATGTCCAAGAAGTCCGCCCCCGGTTGCTGAATGGTCAGCGCTACGGAATGTCAATCCTGAGGGCCCCGGTTCGATTCTCGGCTGGGTCCGAAATTTTCTACGCTCAGGGACTCGGTGTTGTGTTGTCCTAATCATCATTTCATCCCCATCGACGCGCAAGTCGCAGAAGTGGCGTCAAATCGAAAGACTTGCACCCGGCGAACGGTCCATCCGACGAGAGGCCGTAGTCACACGACATTCACGTTCTTTTATGTCCTAAAAGCGATAACATTGCTGCCACTTACTTACAAAGCCCGAAACCTGCTATACGTGCTACGTTATGAGCAGCATGTATTGGTTTATGTCGGAATAACGGTAGAGACTGGCCCAACAAACTGCCGAATGGACCGCTCACGTAAGGACCGCTCACGTATGTTATCCATCTTTGAAGAAAAATCAGTAAATCACACATTGTTACGTTATCATAAAAATCTCCAATTCTAAATCCGTGATCAAACTAATTACTACGCTTGGATCTCTCGGCAAATGTGCTGTTACAGTATCTTCTAAAGTCTTCTCCATGAAGGAAAAATACTAATATTGTATTGCGCTGCTGTCGACTAAACGTGCATCACGACTGAGGAAGCATGCAACAGATTCCAATTCTGTTATTATTTATAACTTTTTAATATCTCGACACACACCACCTGGAATCTAAGGCGGGTCGTACTTCCATACAGTCACAGAAAACTATACACAACTGTAATCAAACATTTGCTTCAAGATTCCTAATATAATTTAGGCATTGTCAGTAACTGGTGAAAGTAAATCCACGCGTATTATAAATACTGATGTATGTATGTGTGTGTGTGTGTGTGTGTGTGTGTGTGTGTGTGTGTGTGTGTGCGTGTGTGTGTGCATGTGTGTGTGAGTGTACGTTCCATATCTCCTTCTAGACCACTACAGCCGATTTCAACCGAACTTCGTACATCGCAACAATCGCTGCAGGGATAAGAACCACCTGCATATCGTACACACATCAAAAAGTTTTGCATCACCACGGTTCCCAGAACTCCTGAAGATAGACGTTGACTGTGCATATTGTATCACAGACACAGTCTCTTTGACTGTTCAGAGATGTCACTAAACCCGCCCAAAGATGTAAACAACCATGCATGAGCAGCGCCAATTAGACGGAGGGGATCCGACAGCCGAGCAGTTCCAGTCATTCTACCAAGAAGGAGGTACACGGTTCGTGTTGTCTGTTGTTCAGTCATGCCTAGACGGCCAATACCGCAGTTTGATCCCGTCCGCATTGTTACTTTGCGCCAGGAAAGGCTCCCAACAAGGGAAGTGTCCAGGCGTCTCGGAGTGAACCAAAGCGATGTTGTTCGGACATGGAGGAGATACAAAGAGAGACAGGAACTGCCCATGACATGCCTCGCTCAGCCCGCCCAAGGGCTACTGCTGCAGTGCATGACCGCTACCTACGGATTATGGCTCGGAGGAACCCTGACAGCAACGCCGCGCCGGCCGCTGTGACCGAGCGGTTCTAGGCGGTTCAGTCCGGAACCGCGCTGCTGCTACGGTCGCAGGTTCGAATCCTGCCTTGGGCATGGATGTGTGTGATGTCGTTAGGTTAGTTAGGTTTAAGTATTTCTAAATCTAGAGGACCTTAGATGTTAAGTCCCATAATGCTTGGAGCCATTTGAATTTGAGCAACGCCGGCATACTGAAAAATGTTTTTCGTGCAGCCACAGGATGTCGTATTATGACTCAAACTGTGCGCAATTGGCTGCATGATGCGCAGCTTCACTCCCAATGTCCGTGGCGAGGTCCATCTTTGCAACTACGACAGCATGCACCGCGGTAGAGATGGGCCCAACAAATTGCCGAATGGGCCACTCACGTATGGACCGCTCACGTATGTTATCCATCTTTGAAGAAAAATCAGTAAATCACACATTGTTACGTTATCATAAAAATCTCCAATTCTAAATCCCTGACCAAACTAATTACTACGCTTGGATTTCTCGGCAAACGCGCTGTTACAGTATCTTCTGAAGTCTTCTGCATGAATTTACAAAATATCTTTCCATAAATGGAAAATAACCTAAGAAAATTATTGCCGGCACACAGCACTGCCTAAACGCATCTTACTCCATCACAAGATGCAACTCGACACTTCCTCTCTGTCTCCAAGACTGCACTCCACTCACAAACGAAGGTTCTACTGGGAGTCTCGCGGGGCAACCTCTTTGGCAGAGGTGTTGCCCACTATTACTCAAATTCTACTGAAGCTTCACTTTTCCGCGTGACATCCAAAATATTACCAAAACCGTTACAACTTTTCACCACAGACAATGCTATGTCCGACAGCATTCACTTAACGATCAAAAGCAGCGGAGTAAACGTAGAGTCTTCACTGCCAACAGACAAGCAACACGGTGTGGAATAACCACAGAAATCAATGTGTGCCGTACGACGAACGTAACCGATAGGACAGTTCGAAGAAATCTGACGGCAACGGGGCATGGCAGCAACCCATCGACGCGACTGCCTTTGCTAACGCCACAACATTGCCTGTAGCGCCTCTCCTGGGCTTGTGACCATAAAGGTTGGGCTCTAGACGACTGGAAAACAGTGCCGTCGTCATATGAGTTCCAATAAGTAAGAGCTGACGGTAGGGTTGGAGTGTGGCGCAGACCCCATGCAGCCACGGACCCAAGTGGTCAACGAGACACTGTGCATGCCGGTGGTAGCTCCGTAATAGAGTGGGGCTGTTTCACATTTCGTGGACTGGGTCCTCTGGTGCAACGGAACTGATTGTTGACTGGAAATGATCATGTATAGCTGCTTGAAGACCATTTGCAGCTATTCATATACTTCGTGTTCCCAAACAACGAAGGAATTTTTTATGGGTGACAATGCACTATGTCACCAGGATACAATCGTTCTCGATTGGTTTGAAGAACATTCGGGTGAATTCGAGCGAATGATTTTTCCACACAGATTGCCCGACATGATTCCCATCGAACATTTATGGGACATAATCTAGAGGTCAGTTAGTGCACAAAATCCTGCACCGGCAACACCCACGGAATTATGGACGGATATGCAGGCAGCATGGCTCTTTATTTCTGCATGGGACTTCCTACGATTTGTAGAGTCCACACCACGTCAAGTTGCTCCAATAAGCCCGGTAAAAGGAGTTCGACACAATATTAGCAAGTATCCCATGACTTTTGTCAGCTTAGTGTATACTCTTCACTATTTTGGGAATACAAGCAATAAACATTGTCACATAATGCTTGGGATTTTCGGCGTAGGTAACGTAAAAATAAACAGTTGTATCTTAAATATTTGTTTACATTGAGTTCAGTCGTTATTAAATAGAGTTGCATGTAAATAGGACGTTTCTCAGACGCCATTCTGCCATCAAAGATAAACAGCATGGGTTGATGTTCCCTTTACCGGAGCTCAAATCTGTTGGATACTCAGGCAGAGGTAGCGAATCTGTGTACTAAATTTCGCACAATGCACATTGCTTAACCGCATATAAGTTTACTCATTTGTATTTTTGTTGTTGTAGTAGTCATCTTCATTCTGAAGATAGTTTTGATATTTCTCCACGCTACTCTTTCCAGTACACGCCTCTTCATCTCTGGATACCTACTGCAACCTACGATGATTTTCAACCTGCTTACCATAATCAAACTTCGACCTTCTCCCTCTCTCTCTCTCCGTCGGAACAGGCCTTGGAAGGCCCAACGGTACCGATCGACCGCCGTGTCATCCTCAGCCCACAGGCGTCACTGGATGCGGATATGGAGGGGTATGTAGTCAGCACACCACTCTCCCGGCCGTATGTCAATTTACGAGACCGGAGCCGCTATTTCTCAATCAAGTAGCTCCTCAGTTTGCATCACAAGGGCTGAGGGCACCCCGCTTGCCAACAGCGCTCGGCAGACTGGATGGTCACCCAACCCGACAGCGCTTAACTTCAGTGATCTGACGGGAACCGGTGTTACCACTGTGGCAATGCCGTTGGCTAAAACTCGACCTTACGCTATAATATTTATGCCCCACATTTCCTTACCTTATCAATTTGATGATCTCTTGATGTGTAGGATTTCTCCTTTCAACTGATCCCTCCTTCTATACTGTTGTTGATGTTGTTGTTGTTGTGATCTTCATTTTGATGCAGCTCGCCATGCTACTCTATCGTGTGCAAGCCTCCTCGTGTCTCAATAACAACTGCAACCTACAGCCTTCTTAATCTGCTTATTCATCTCTTGGTCTCTCTCTACAATTTTTAACCCCTCACACTTCTTTCCAATACTAGATTGGTAATCCCTTCATGTCTCAGAACGTGTCCTATCAATTGATCCCTTCTTTTAGTCAAGTTGTTCCATAAATTTCTTTTCTCACCAATTCTGTTCAGTACCTCCTCATTAGTTACGTGATCTACTCATCTAATCTTCCGCATTCTTCTGTAGCACCACATTTCTAAAGCTTCTGTTCTCTTCTCGTCTAAACTGTCTGTCCTCCGTGTTTTATTTCCTTACATGGCTACACTCCATACAAATACTTTCAGAAAAACTTCCTGACACTTAAATCAATAGTCAATCTTAACAAAATTCTGTTTCTTTGGTAAAGCTTTTCTTGCCATTGACAGTCTACTTTTATATCCGTTCTACTTGGACCTATTCCCTCAGCATCACCTGATTTAATTCGACAACATTCCATTATCCTCGTTTTTCTTTTGTTGACGTTCAAATTACATCCTTCTTTCAAGAAAATGTCCATATCGTTTAACTGCTCTTCCAAGTCCTTTGCTGTCTTTGACAGAAATACAATGTCATTGGCAAACCTCAGAGTTTTTATTCCTTCTCCGTGGTCCTTAATTCCTACTCCAAATTTTTCTTTTGTTTCCATTCCTACTTGCTCAACATACAGATAGGAAAACATCGGTGATAGGCTATTACTCTGTCTCACTCCATTGTTAACCACTGCTTCCCTTTCATGCCCTCGACTCTTATAACTGTCATCTGGTTTCTGTATAAATTATAAGTAGCCTTTCGCTCCAAGTATTTTACCCCTGACAACTTTGTAATTTGAAAGAGAGTATTCCAGTCAACAGCGTCAAAAGCTTTCTTTAAGCCTACAAATGCTATAAACGTACATTTGCCTTTCCTTAACCTATCTTCTAGGAGAAGTCGTAGTGTCAGTATTGTCAGCGTGTTCCTACATTTCTACGGAATCCAAACTGATTTGCCCCGGGGTCAGCATCTACCAGTTTTCCCGTTCTTCTGTATTTGTGTTAGTATTTTGCAACTGTCACTTATTAAACTGATAATCAGCTAATTTTTCACACCTGTCAGCACCTGATTTCTTCGGAATTGGAATTATTATATTCTTCTTGAACTCTGAGGGTATTTTACCTGTCTCACTAGATGGAAGAGTTTTTTTGATGGCTGGCTCACCCAGGGCTATCATCAGTCTTACAATTTAAAATCTGGTTCCAAAATCTCTGTCTTACCATTATATAATCAATCTGAAACCTTCCGGTGTCTCCATGTCTCTTCCACGTATACAACCTTCTTTCATGATTTTGCTGTGTGCAAAATTCTATCAGGCGGCTTCCTCTTTCATTTCTTTCCCCCACTCCATTTCAATTACTACTTTTCCTTCTCTTCCGTCTCCTACTATCGAATTCCAGTCCCCGATGACTATTAAATTTTCGTCTCTCCTAACTAGCTGAATAATTTCTGTTATCTCTTCGTTCATTTCTCCATTCTCTTCATCATCTACGGAGCTAGCTGGCGTGGAAACTTGTACTACCGCTGTGTGTGTGGGCTTCGTGCCTGTCTTGGCTCCAATACTGCGTTCAGTGCGATGTTCGTAGTACCTTATAGCGTTCCTACTTTTTTTACGTATTATTAAACCTACTACTGCATTACCCCTGCTTGATTTTGTATTTACAATCTAGTAATCACCTAACCAGAAATCCTGTTCCTCCTGTCACAGAACTTCACTAACTCCCACTATATCTAGCTTTAAACTTATCCATTTTCCTTTTTAAATTTTCTAATTTATCTGCCGTATTAAGGGATCTGACATTCCACGCTCCGATCCGTACTATGGCAGTTTTCTTTCTCTTAGTAGCGACATCATCCTGAGCAGTCCACGCTCTGAGATCCGAATGGGGGACTGTATTACCTCCGGAATATTTTACCCAAGGGGATGCCATCGTCATTAAACCATACAGTGGAGCTGCATGCCCTCGGGAAAAATTACGGCTGTAGTTTCCCCATGCTTGCAGCCGTTCGCATTACCAGTAGAGCAAGGCCGTTTTGGCTGATATTACAAGGCCCGGTCAGTAACTCATCCAGACTGTTGCCCCTGTTGCCGCGCGGGATTAGCCGAGCGGTCTAGAGTGCTGCAGTCATGGACTGTGCGGCTGGTCCCGGTGGAGATTCGAGTCCTCCCTCGGGCATGGGTGTATGTGTTTGTTCTTAGGATAATTTAGTTTAAGTAGTGTGTAAGCTTAGGGACTGATGACTTTAGCAGTTAAGTCCCATAAGACTTCACACATTTTTTTGTCGCCCCTGCAACTACTGAAACGACTACTGTCCCTCCTCAGGGTCCACAAGTTTGTCTGGCCTCTCAACAGATACCCCTCCGTTGAGGTTGCACCTGTATCTCTGAGGCACGCAAGCTTCCCCACCCCACCAACTGGTAGGTCCATGGGCTTCTTGGTGGTGGCGGCGGCGGGGGGTGGGGGGTGGGGGGGGGAAGGAGGAGAGGAGGAGGAGGGAGAGAGGGGAGAGCCTTTCATACTATACGTAGACAAAAAGTAAAACGACGTTATTTGAGATTATTAATGGTGTTACAATATTTATTGGCTAAGAGTGCACGATTTTCGTCCAAGCATGCTGAAACAGGCGTGAGTAACGGTTTCCAACATAATATTATGAAGGGGTATATGCAAAATTGGTCAAAAATGTTTGTCACCAGCTAGTTCTGTAGCATGTTAGAAATATTGCCTCTAGTTTTCAGAGTTTAATTCGTGCTACAAACGATATAAAAGTCATCCTGTTTCAACAAGTGCGCAGTGAGACTCTCCCTTTTCTACACGCCTCTGTCCTTGTTTGCGGTATTTTATTATTTCCCACCATCAGAGAAGACTACTATACAGTGTAGAAGGCTGTGAGCCCGTATACAATACGACTTTTTGCTATTTATTAAAGAAATGCGCTCTTGGAGGAACATATAACACGAACGAAATCTTTAATAACCTCATTTAGAAGGCTTTAATCATTTTCTTTTGTTAAAATTTCCTCTCATGATGGTTGTCTGGTATTCAGTGATGGTAACGCTGGAAGAATCAGGACCCTTATGAGTCTAGGATTTGATGCAGACAGTTTCACTGAAAACCCAGCGAAGAAAATTGAAGATGTGCATACTGCTAGTCCTGAAATCTCAGTGAGGGCTAAGGCAAAAGGGCATGCCAGAAGGATCAAATTGCAAGAAAAGAGCTACATAAAGACTAGAATGAACAAATTTTATAATTATGACCAATACAAAGATACTTGTTTCTGGTATGCTAACAAAACCTTTTTCTGCATTTCCCGCAACTTTCATTTTTCAGTGAATAAGGAAGATTTCCCGCTGAACCATTCGAGAAAAAAAAGGTGGAATTTGCTACAGACTTTGTACATACCATAACACAACTTACTGTGAAACAAAACTTTTTTAAACGTGCGTTACTGTCAAATATATTTAAATTTTTGTACAAAATTACTATATATCGTGCGCATGATTTAAAAATTGTTGCGAGACTTCTGAGACTGATATTAAAAATTTGCTACATATATTTGTTTATCTAATTACCAAAAATAACCTCCCATATTTTGAACCTGATAAGTAATGCATTGTTTGAAAAAATATTTCTCGTATTATAGTATGTGTTTTTCAAGACCCGCCAGGATAGCCGAGAGCGCTAATGCGCTGCTTCCTGGACTCGGGTAGGCGCGCCGGCCCCGGATCGAAGCCGCCCGGCGGATTAACGACGGAGGCCGGTGTGCCGACCAGCCTGGATGTGGTTTTTAAGCGGTTTCCCACATCCTACTAGGTGAATAACGGGCTGGTCCCCACGTCCCACCTCAGTTACACGACTCGCAGACGTTTGAAACACATTCACACTATTTCACGATTTACACTAGACGCAGACAGCTGGGGTACACTAATCTCGTCCTGGGGGGGTATGAGGTGGCTGCAGGAAGGGAATCCGGCCACCCCATAACTTAACCATGCCAAATCAGTACTTAACCCTGCCGACCCTGCGCACAATGCGGGATAAAGGCAGTAGCGAAAGAAAGAAAGAAAGTATGTGTCTTGCAAGTATCCATCATCGTCCTGAACAAATTTTTTGGCAAAAATAATTGAAAAAAATAAACGCAGATGATAGACAAAAACATAATGACAACATGTGCAAAATGTGTTTCAATTTTCTCTCATACAGTAAAAGTTACATTAGCTTATTTGTACTCGTGAATTTTCTCTACAGCCTTCCCTTAAAATTTTCGTGTAGTTTGAGTGATCTAAATCGTTTTCTCGGAAGCTGATTTTCGTCCCTGTATTACTGCGGGATGATGGGTAGGAAAGAGGGGGCAGCGGAGGAAGAGGTAGGCGGCCCCCGTCGACGGCGACGCCGTCAATTACCCAGAGTACACAGCGGCGGCCGCCATTGTGCTGGGACGTGGACGCCACGCCGCGTGCGCGTCTGTTTGTTCCATCGACTCGGCCCGGGCCTCCCGCCGCGCCGGTTGCATATTTATTCTCCGCTCGCTAAATAGTTGCGTAATCGCTGCATGTTTAATAGATGCTGCATCGGCGCCAAAGCAAACTTCGCGGGGGATGCCGTCAGTCCGGCAGTTAGCGTTTCAACTAGCTTCTCTGTGCAAACGTTCCACCGGCTTCGTGTCGCCGCTAAAGAATAGCCGCGCCGGTTCTGCTCTTTAGATACAGATGAACTTTCGAGCGCCTAACAGCGGTCTAGATGCCGCTTTCGCGGTATTACAAGAATTCCTGGATAATTCGGAATATTTGTCCGGTACCCACTCAGCACGAATGTACAATATTACAGTAAGTATACTTCAGGATTAATATTAAACCGTGATTCTTGAGTTTCTCCCAGCGTATTTGATAATCGAAATATCCACGGGTGTACTGCCGGTCTACAGTGTCCAACGGGTACAATATTTCGGCGATCATACATGTCGCCGTCATCATGTGAACTGACGGACTGAGCTCCTGTGAACGTGCCGGAACGGAGATCCGTACGCTATGGCTGCTCAGAGGGAACTGGGTTCGGTCGCGGCGGCGGCCGATTTAAATACCCTCCGCCAGCGGCAGTTGCCACCACCCTTCACAGAGGAATTGGGTACTTAAAACTCTAGTACATAGGGCGCGCACTATCTCTGACGCAGAGAGTCTACCCCAGGAATTGGAACATCTGAGAACTGTATTTCGAAAAAATGGGTACTCATAGTGGCAGATTCAACGTGCTCTCCGCCCACCCGCTACAGCACAACCCGTGGAGATGGATGAAATCACGAGGGAGGAGGTAGGCACTGCGTTTATTCCATATACAGGCGCACTCTCGGGGAAAATCGCCCGCATTTTGAAGAAACACCGGGTCGTAGCTGTGTTTTGTCCTCCGAATAAAATTCGTGCACTGGTGGGGAGCGCCAAAGATGACCTCGATCTGAGGAAGGCCGGCGTGTACCAGATTCCGTGTCAATGTGGCAAGTCGTATATTGGTTAGACGATGCGTACCGTCGAGGATCGATGCCGTGAACAGCAGAGGCACACTCGACTGATGCATCCGAGCAAGTCGGCGGTCGCTGAACATTGTTTGTCGGTAAATCACGCTATGGAATATGAACGCACGAGGATTCTGGCACAGACGTCGAGATACTGGGACAGCGTTGTTAGAGAGGCCATCGAAATCCGCACCAATGACGACCTAATAAACTGTAACTGTGGCTATAATCTTAGCAAGGCTTGGGAACCAGCGATTGGGTTAATCAAGAATGAATCGAGCAAACGTATAGTTGTGATGACCACGGCGGACAGAGCCATCACACCGACGTCATCTCAGACGCCGTCGCAATCTGTTCCACCGCGCGACCGTGGCGCGGGGAGCGGACGGCGGAGGGAGCGCGCCGCGGGCGGAGGGTATTTAAATCGGCCGCCGCCGCGACCGAACCCAGTTCCCTCTGAGCAGCCATAGGATACGGATCTCCGTGCCGGCACGTTCACAGGAGCCGTCAGTTCACCTGATGATGGCGACATGTATGATCGCCGAAATATTGTGCCCGTTGGACACTGTAGACCGGCAGTACACCCGTGGATATTTTGAATATTAAACTGTTATAAGGAAGGATGGGAATACAGCAATCAGTCGTAATCCCATACGGTTTTTATTACTCTTGCATATCTAGATTTCAGCTATAAATAACCATCTTCAGCGCTAAAATACAAGGAAATTACAGAATCAGAATTGAATTACATAAACAATAAATAAAACACCACATTATCGAATAGGTACGGTCCATTTACTCACCACTGTGCAGCAGAGTAGGGCGTACATCCCAAAGCGCTAGACGCTGCGCTGTGGAAGTGTTCCAAATGGACTGCAAGGTCTCGAGACGTCTAGGCAGCACTGACTGGCGTGCACCCCTTTTAAGCAACAGCCTACATCTGAATGGCGTCGCTAGTAGCATGAATGTGTTGTTCGGGCGACTTCACTTCTCGGGCGCGCTCCGCACACACGACGCCATTCATGTGCACCAACAGAGGGGCCAAGCGATTGAGGTCCGGCTACAGAGCGGACCATTCAACTGGATTGCCTCGTCCGAGTCATTCACTGGGGAGGACGTCGCACCCTTAAGAAAGTGCGCTGGTTATGTTATAACCATGTGACAGACACTTGCCCTTGTGAATGCATTTCTTTCACCAAGGGTGCAGATATTCGTCGCTTGTAAGGTGTTGCAGGTCAGCAGCAATCACTGGAGGGGGGGGGGGGGGGGAGGGGATGGCGTTACCTGTAACATTCTAAACATGGCACTGAAAAATTAGAAAACCGTATCTTTCACTGGATTAAACAGTCAATGGCAGTTCGTTCCCAACGTTGAAAAGCCACCTTGTATATGTTTAGTATACTACACTACTGGCAATTAAAATTGCTACACCAAGTGGAAATGCAGATGATAAACGGGTATTCATTTGACAGATATATTATACTAGAACCGACATGTGATTACACTTTTACGCAATGTGGGTGCATAGATCCTGAGAAATCAGTACCCAGAACATCCACCTCTCGCCGTAATAACGGCCTTGATACGCCTGGGCATTGAGTCAAACAGAGCTTGGATGGCGTGTACAAGTACAGCTGCCCATGCAGCTTCAACACGATATCACAGTTTATCAAGAGACGTGACTGGCGTATTGTGACGAGCCAGTTGTTCGGCCACCATTGACCAGACGTTTTCAATTGGTGAGAGATCTGGAGAATGTGCTGGCAAGGGCAGCAGTCCAACATTTTCTGTATCCAGAAAGGCCCGTACAGTACCTGCAACATGCGGTCGTGCATTGTCTTGCTGAAATTGGGGTTTCGCAGGGATCGAATGAAGGGTAGAGCCACGGGTCGTAACACATCTGATATGTAACGTCCACTGTTCAAAGTGCCGTCAATGCGAACAAGAGGTGATCGATACGTGTAACCAGTGGCACCCCATACCATCACGCCGGGCGATGACGAATACACGCTTCCAATGTGCGTTCACCGCGATGTCGCCAAACACGGATGCGACCATCATGCTGTAAACATGACCTGGATTCATCCGAAAAATGACGTTTTGCCATTCGTGCACCCATGTTCGTCGTTGTGTACACCATCGCAGGCGCTCCTGTCTGTGATGCAGCGTCAAGGGTAACCGCAGCCATGGTCTCCGAGCTGATAGTCCATGCTGCTGCAAACGTCGTCGAACTGTTCGCGCAGATGGTTGATGTCTTGCAAACGTCCCCATCTGTTGACTCAGGGATCGAGACGTGGCTGCACGATCCATTACAGCCATGCGGATAAGATGCCTGTCATCTCGACTGCTAGTGATATGAGGCCGTTGGGATCCAGCACGGCATTCAGTATTACCCTCCTGAACCCACCGATTCCATATCCTGCTAACAGTCATTGGATCTCGACCAACGCGAGCAGCAAAGTCGCGATACGAGAAACTGCATTCGCGATAGGCTACAATCCAACCTTTACCAAAGTCGGAAACGCGATGGTACGCAGTTCTCCTTACACGAGGCATCACAACAACGTTTCCAGGCAACGCCGGTCAACTGCTGTTTGTGTATGAGAAATGGCTTGGAAACTTTTTTCATGTCTCCACTTTGTAGATGTCGCCACCGTCGCCAACCTTGTGTGAATGCTCTGAAAAGCTATCACATATCAGGCTTGCATATGACAGCATCTTCTTCCTGTCAGTTAAGTTTCGCGTCAGTAGCAAGTCATCTTCGTGGCGTAGCAATTTTAATGGCCAGTAGTGTAATTTCAAATAGCTTGCCAAACATAGAGGGTGAACAAGTTCCAGATATAATCTGTGTAACGGTGTAAAGTCAAGTGCTGGCACGCCAGTCGGAAACGTTAGAGCAGAGAGGGCTGAGGCGAAGACGTCAGCCAAGGCGACGGTAGCGCCAGTTAAGCGAAGAGGACATAAGCGCCGCCCATACCGGCTGCGGCTTTCTTCTACAGCAGCGTCAAGATAGACACTTCAAGACCAGCGACTTGGGAATTGTGCATACTCAAGAACATAATTTAGTCTGTCACCCTTTGCTTGCAACACATCTGTTTCAAAAAATGGTTCAAATGGCTCTGAGCACTATGGGACTTAACATCTGAGATCATCAGTCCCCTAGAACTTAGAACTACTTAAACCTAACTAACCTAAGGACATCACACATATCCACGCCCGAGGCAGAATTCGTACCTGCGACCGTAGCGGTCGCGCGGTTCCAGACTGAAGCCCCTAGAACCGCTCGGCCACAACGGCCGGCCACATCTGTTTAACAAAAAGTTAAGTGTTGTAATCATTTCCTTTTGTAATAAAATTCATTAATACCATTTGCTTGAGTTGTTGTCCAGCGATCCGAGAAATCAGGTTTCCTAGGCACCCCATAGTTGGCGAGTAGGCAGGATTCAACAATCTGCACACCAGCTTAATGTCTTCTGGTCTGGACATTTATTTATTTATTCATTAACCTTATAGAGTGACCCATCACCTTGATAACTATGGTGGTTCGTTTATCGCTAAATAGTAGTGACAAATTCGCAGAGACAGATTCTTCGTGTTTTCTGCAGCTTCTCTCACTGGTGCTATTTTTATCCTCATTTACATAATTGCATTGTTAACCAAAACTCGTGTGATACATAAGGTGCATTTTGGAAAAGGTAATATATTGTATTATGTTCTCAAGGAGGGAATAATAGCCAATAGGAAAGATTTAGGCAATAAAAGAGGTCCCTTTACCTGGCTATTTCAAGTGTGAAAGTTTTGGTACACCTTCGAGACTGTCTCACCTGAATTAGAATATTATATTTTACTATGGCTACTACTATACACTGCAATATTTCTAGCTCTACAGCCGTCATATTCAGGTACAAGAAACTCTTTTTAGAGGAGTTGAGAAGGCAGCAGTGGCAAGATGACGTAATGTGGAGTGAGGTACCGATGACAGATAGTTTGCTCTGTACGGGTATCGTGAGAAAGACTGCAGAAATTGTGGTCCATCTCCGCGACTGGCTGCTGCGTTCGGTTGTTGCGCGCCAAAATGGTAATCTTCTATTATTAATATTCGGAAAATTAAACCGCGTATTTACTTGAATCTCAGAATAAAGCACCTCTCAATAGCGAACTGTCATTTCATTATTTCGCAAGTATTAATAACCAGCAGAATAATAAACAACTACTATACGAAAAGGATGGCGAAGCGCTTCCATGATCTCCGGATCGCGCTCAAGTTGGATGGCGGGCGAAGTGGATCGGCTGTAAGATCAGAGCTGGTTTGGCAGCCTTGGAGGACATACATGTTGTCTGCCGCGGTCGGTGTCAGGTTAAGGCTTTATTAGCAATGTATGATTATATGGACGTGTAGTTGAGAACAGTGCACTTCTAAACGCAGAAATATGCAATTCATTAATTTGTTGAAGAATAAAGATTATTTGTGACTCTAAAGTGGAATGTAATTGTGCAGTTTCTCGTGTTCTGCCAATAAAAAGCGAGTGGGAGCTCGTATAAACTAACTGATTGGAAATTTAATCATTTCTAAAATAACAGTTCCTCGCTAAGAGTTTCTTACAGCCTCAAGGTTACGGATTCACGACTTACGTGCTGTCTTCTGCGCAGTGGACAACAACTATAGAAGACTGCCATATGGTGAACATTCCACTCAGGACGGTGGAAGCAAATGGGCACCTCGCATGCACTGCAGTTTTCGTACAAATGAGATCAGTGACACGTCATCTGTCGTAACACAGAGGAGATACAAAGGAGAGAAATATTTTTGAGCGAAGGGGTTTATCACATACACACGTACATATAAATGTCCCTCTCTCAGTCTCTCCTTTTCAACTTGCCGTAACACAACGCTCCACAGATTTACTAGGAAACGTTTATTGACGGACCCGGATTTAGTCTCTGCATTGCTGCAGTATAAAAACCTGTGTGATTAAGTATAGACTAGTTAGACAAGGTAAAACTTACCAGTACTCCAAAGTCAATAATTAAAGCACTGTTGCCATCTAGCTGTATTCAAAAAGACTCCGTGACTCTAGGACAGTACTGTAAATTGCACATCGATAACAGTTCACACACCTTCTCTAACTGACTCGTAGCAACTTTCGTTGAAAACATCCCAGACGCGCTGGGTAGCCGAGCGGTCTGAGGCGTCTTGGTTCGCGCGGCTCCCCCCGTCGGAGGTTCGAGTCCTCCCTCTGGCATGAGTGTGTGTGTTGTCCTTAGCGTAAGTTAGTTTAGGTTAGATTAAGTAGTTTCTAAGCCTAGGGACCGATGACCTCAGCAGTTTGGTCCCCTAGTCCTTACCACAAATTTCCAAATTTGAAAACATCCACAAAGCCATAATACACTAACAGTTTGAGTTGAATAATTAACAAGTCAAGAAAAAGCTGCAGACTTTTTACACGCATCACTGGCATCAGTTATGAAGGGCGTTCAGTAAGTAACGCCACTGACTTTTTTCTCGGTCAGTTTCGTATGAAGAAATGGGGAGTTTGTTGTGGGATACCGCGGAATAATCCCGCTTAAGCTCTTATAATTTCTTGAAGTTTCGACGGGCGGCGGCGCTGTACGGAGCCTTTCTTCAAAATGGCGTCTGTAACGGAGGTGAGTACCAAGCAGAGAGCTTTCATTTTCTTTTGCCGGAAAACCAGAGTATCGGAGATATTGATAGGCGCCTGCAGAATGTTCACAGAGACCTGGCAGTGAACAAAAACACGGTGAGGCGTTGGGTGAGGCTTATGTCATCATAGCAACAAGGTCGCGCAAACCTGTTAGAACCCTCCCGTGCTGGCCAGGCGCACACAGCTGTGAATCGTGCAGTGCTGGAACGTGCGGACACTCTCATCATCCCAATCAGACATTTCGCTGTTCAACTGGACGTGTCTGTTGGTAGTGCTGACACACTCGTCCACCAATTGGGGTTCTCAAAGGTGTGTGCACGCTGGGTTTCTCGCCGCGCAACAAGAGGACGATAAAGAGCAACGAGATACCGTCTGTGCGGAATTGCTTGAGGTTTACAAGGCTGCTCCTGACAATTTTTTGTCGAACATCGTCGCAGGCGATGAAACATGGGTTCATTACTTCAGACCATAAACAAACAGGCAATCCATGGAGTGGCGCCACCCCACCTCTCATGCGAAGAAAAAGTTCAAAGCTGCACCCTTAGAAGGTAAAGTCATGGCGACGGTCTTCTAGGACTCTGAAGGGGTAGTGCTGTTTGATGTCCTCCTTCATTATACAACGACCAACTCAAAAATATGTTGTGCTACCATCAGGAAATTGAAGAAGCGACTTTAGCATGTTCGTAGCTACAAAAATGCAAACGAACTTCTCCTTCTCCATGACAATGCAAGGCCTCGTACAAGTCTGCTCGTCAGAGAGAAGCTCAGAAACCTTCACTGGACTTCCTTATCCAACCTACAGCCCGGATCTCACCCCCACCGACTTCTATCTGTTCGGCCCAATGAAAGATGCATGAAGCAGTGCGTGGATGATGGGGAGGTTTTAGATGCAGCAAGACGTTGGCTCTGACGTCGACCAGTGGAGTGGTACCATTTGGGGATGCAGGCCCTTCCAGTAAGGTAGCGTTAGGCCGTCGCATTAACGGAGATAATGTTGAAAAATAGGGTTTTGAAACCAAAAGAGCGGGAAAAAATATAGTGTATTGGAATTCTGAATGAAACCAAACTGCTTTCAGAAAAAAAAAATATGTTGCATTACTTATTGAACACCCCCCGTTCAGTTCACCAAGACTCTTTCATTATACGCAACATCTAGATAGCTAATGGCACCACGTTATACTATGCGACCCTCATGCTATCGAACACGTGCACGATCGCTGCATTGTAGCACTCGCCTATCGAGCTGTAAAATTAAAAGGAATTCCACACTCACGTAAGGGAATGGTACTGCTAACTCTTTCAAAGATTTCCACACTGTCAGAACGACTACGTGGATAACTAAGGATGACTCACTCCCAGAATGATAGACACATCAGGTAAAACACATATCTGCCTCAGAGAGCACGTGACTTGCTTCCTACATACACAATGGCTGTCCCGCGACTCGTCGACATTTCAAGCTATAAGCAGTCCCACAATATTGTTTCAGTATTCAACCCTTTCAGTAGAGCCTCCGAGTGGAATGCAGGCCTTTCATTGGTTATTTCTTGCTCCCGCCAATCACGTTAGTCAGCAAAGTGTTGCTTTGTGTCCAGATTTTTCAGAAGCCCTCATGTACACTGACTCGTTCCGCATCATTTCTACGGAAAAAAAGTGCAAATTATCTAAGAAACACATAAGTAGCTAACTACGTAAGCAATAGGTGATGGAAATACCAGTCGTTACGGGTAGGTAACTAGGCCTTACGCGAGGCTAGTACGTGCCGACCAAAAACACTTGTAAGGGCCGGCCAGGGTGGCCGAGCGGTTATAGGCGTTACAGTCTGGAATCGTGCAACCGCTAAGGTCGCAGGTTCGAATCCTGCCTCGGGCATGGATGTGTGTGATGTTCTTAGATTAGTTAGGTTTAAGTAGTTCTAAGTTATAGGGGACTGATGAGCTTAGAAGTTGAGTCCCATAATGCTCAGAGCCATTTGAACCATTTGAACTTGTAAGGACTACAGAGAGAGCAACGTATCTCTAGGTTCGACATATCCCCTTCCCCCAGATACTAGAAACCAGGCCTGTTGACCACAACATTGGCGGAGCCCACAGACACAGCAGGAATGATTCGTTACAATGGGCCAAAGGCAAGGAGAACTGTCGACACGATCTCATGACGTTGCCCAGCTAGCAAGTAGGCGAAGTTCGTCAACTTATGCTCGGTATCTCACTGGTTGGATAGGAGAATACTAGTCCAAAGGTTGGACTTCGATACATAGTCTGTGTACGGATGGTCCGTGTTACGTAGCGCTTTTTTTACCCTCACCTAATGATCTGCATATGAGAAAATCGCGACGTTAGGTTACGGTTCGGATTTCAAACTTAAGCTTAGATCCCCCTGTTACTTTCTTGGTAAACCAGTTAACAGGTCGAACGAGTATAAAGGCATACTGCCTCCAGTAGAGCCATACTTGGTGAACACTGTCCCGCTGAAAATAAAACTTCAGTGTGACTATAATATTAATGCTTTTCATTAACTTTAAATGTAGAAGGACATTAAAAGGTGATGTGTTGGCGAATGTGCCAACACCTTGTAAATAGAGGAGGCCGAAATGCACGCTATCTAACGCAGACGGGCGTGAATTCTGGAACAGGATAAGTAGTGAATTCTAATAAGAAAAGTATGCAGCTCCTCGAATACTTAACTTTTATTCCTTCATGTGAATACAGCAATCTTGATGAGACATTTCATACGATAACTATCAAACTATGTAAGGCTAATTGCGCCTTGCTAGGTCGTAGCCATGGACTTAGCTGAAGGCTGTTCTAACTGTCTCTCGGCAAATGAGAGGAAGGCTTCGTCAGTGTAGTCGCTAGCAAAGTCGTCGTACAACTAGGGCGAGTGCTATTCCGTATCTCGAGACCTGCCTTGTGGTGGCGCTCGGTCTGCGATCATACAGTGGCGACACGCGGGTCCGACATGTACTAAATGGACCGCGGCCGATTTAAGCTACCACCTAGCAAGTGTGGTGTCTGGCGGTGACACCACAAAAGGGTTGTCAACTGAAGACAGGTTTGAGATTTCGCAGTCCTTCCCTCGGAATAATCGACGGGGTGGTTAGTTATTTAGGTAATTAGTTACATGTTCCATCGATCATTTTGCACGACAGATCGTAATGATGTGGAACGAGTCATAATTACATCTTTTACACATTAACTTTTACACATTACACTAACAGAAATTTTTCCACAGAAAAGAAGTTGTCAAGGACAAATTCTCTAAGTTTAACAATTTTACTTTGCTGTCTGTCAGACATTTTATGTGACTGGTAACTGGTCAAAATGTTTTGTTGCAGCTATTGTATACCGCTTTTAGTGCAAAACGACAACCTTGGAGTGGAGCAATGAATGCCATTTTTCCTCCTTATATACTTCATTGTTCCTTTTGCGCTGTAATGGATTATTTACAACAAACCTCATGAGGGAATAAATATACTGTGAAGCAGTAGTCAGAATGCCCAAGCCCTTAAGCAGATCTCTACAAGATGTTCATTTATGAGCACCACATATTATTCTCACAGCACATTCTGCGCAAATGAAGACTTTCTCTATTAACGATGAGTTACCACAGACATTATTGAATGAGAATATGCGAAATATATGAACTTACTGATCAGCCTCTTCCCAAGATTTGCAATGATTCTAAGCGCAAATGAGGCTGAACTAAGTTGTTTCAAGGGTTTCAAAATGTGTTTTTTCTAATTTGAATTCTCCTAAATATGGACCCCTAACAATCTTGAACCCCTAACAATTTTGAACCCTATTTATTATTTCCTCACCCTCTGTTACACTTATAATAGGTGCAGTATTTCTACATGTGCAGAACTGAATATGTTGTGGCTTTTCAAAATTTATACGTTTAAAACTTTGTTTACCGTTTCTTCTGTTGTATATATGTATGCTTGGATAGATCACAGCACTAGTGTCATCTGCCAAAATAACTAATTCTGCTTGTCGTATAGTAGGCGGAAGCTCGTCTACATGTATGAGTGAACCGAAGATTGAACTTTGAGCAGCCCTATACGTGGTTTCTCCATGGACTATATTGCTTGAATTAGTAAGTACAGCTTTCTGCATTCTTTTGGTTTGAACTGACATTATCCATTGTTTGGCTATAACATCAGTCCGTAAAACGGTAGTTTGTCTAGGAGAATACTGTGATTCACACAGTAAAATGCCTTACAGAGGTCACAGAAAATACCGACAGGCGCTATTTTGATATTTAATGCTTGTAAAATATGGTGAGTGAAGGTGTAAATGGCATTCTCAGATGAGCAATCCTTCTGTAACGCAAACTGTGATTTGCAAAGGATGCTGTTGTTGCTTAGGTGGGATACTATTCTACTCGTACAATACATCACCTTCTCAAAACGTTTGGAGAATGAAATTACAATGAAATGAACACTCTTAGCTGCTCACAGGCGTTGACATATGTCAACGGGGACAGATGAAAATATGTGCCCCGACCGGGACTCGAACCCGGGATCTCATGCTTACATGGCAGACGCTCTATCTATCTTTTTTTAATCTCATTTTGTTCGATTTCATTCGTTGCATCTGCTCGGGGCGGACGTCGTAAGACATCCGTTTAAGTTCGTTGTTGATCGATTAACTCAGGTTTTTTTTTATTACAGAGGGGGCTAACCCTCTGACCGAACACGCTGAGCTACCGTGCCGGCATCCATCTGAGCCACCGAGGACACAGAGGATAGTTCGACTGCAGGGTTTTATCTCTGGCACGCCTCCCGCGAACCCCACATTCTCAACGTATTGTCCCGCACTACATTCGTTTTGCCCCCGCCCATTATACTCATTACTCGCGGCGCGTTGCCGATTCCCGTAAGAGTTCGGGCACTGTTTATGCATTCGCACAGAAGAAGAAGATGATCAAGTGTCCGAAAGTATCCGAAAGAACAGATACCATCTTAGTAAATATATATAATATGGAGAATGATGTCAGCAGTGAAACAGGTCGGTAGTTGTCGACATCTCCCTTATCACCTTTCTTAAATAAGGGATTAACAACCTCAGATTTCAATCTCTCTGAAAATTTGTATTAAGTTAGTGATGCATTACATATTTGAGATAAGACTGGGCTAATTACATGGCGAAAAATTTTTTGTAGTCTTTTGAAAACATCATCAAACTATATCAGCTTTCATTTTTGAGAGAATAAAAATTTTGATTTTGTTAACTTCAGAAGGAGAAGTTCTCGACAGTACATTAAACCCTAACAGCGCTTTCCCAAGAATCGATTGAGATAGCTGTTAATACGAGGGCTTTCGGAAAGTAAACTGTGGTGTCACCGCCAGACACCACACTTGCTAGGTGGTAGCCTTTAAATCGGCCGTGGTCTGTTAGTATACGTCGGACCCGCGTGTCACCACTGTCAGTGATTGCAGACCGAGCGCCGCCACACGGCAGGTCTAGAGAGACTTCCTAGCACTCGCCCCAGTTGTACAGCCGACTTTGCTAGCGAGGGTTCACTGACAAATTACGTTCTCATTTGCCGAGACGATAGTTAGCATAGCCTTCAGCTACGTCATTTGCTACGACCTAGCAAGGCGCCATTATCATTTGCTATTTATCTTGTGATGCATGTACCGTCAGACCGATGTTCACCAATTATGAATTAAAGTTAAGTGTTCCAACAGCTACATACATTATTTGCTAGACTCAAATCCTTTAACTGTTCCAGACCTCACGCCAGCCTGCGTGAGCTTAAACGCGTGCCTTTCGGCTTCACCTCCTAGTGGGTTGGCTTTCTTGCCAAGTCACAACATAAACCACAGTAAAATCCGATGAAGCTTTGCACAGATGCGTTGGGTGGTGTCTTTAGAATATCTGTCGATCGCGTCACGTCGCTCTCCTGAGTTCAGAGTACACAGTTAGACGGAAAGATGCCTAGAAAATAGAGTCTCCTGCGAAGTATGACGACCTAGTAAGAGATTTTAGCTGATGTCATGCAGCCCATACATGCATTTCCTTCTTCATGACAATTTCCCGGCCACACTCTCCAGGGCAAATGAAAATGCTCCTACATCTTTTTCGTTGGGAAGTGTTTCAGTACCCACAATACAGACCGTAATTGGTTCCCCCATGAGTTCCATCTGTGTTCACATGAATCGCTGGCTATGAAGACAGCGTTTTGGCACAGAGCTGAAGACGATCGTAGAGAATTGGCGGGAAGCACTGGCGGCTGCATGCTATGATGAGGGTATTGGATAGTTGGGACAAATGCCGAAGTCGGAACGGCTGCTGTGTAGAGAAGTAGCTGAGAGGTGTAGCTATCTGTTACAAATAAGACATTTCTGATTTTCACAGCAGTTCCCATTTCGTTACCGATCGGAGCTTACTTTCCGAATAGCCCTCGTAGTAACAACAACAGCCTGCCGCTGTGGACGAGCGGTTCTACGCGCTTCAGTCCGGAACTGCGCGGTGGCTACGATCGCAGGTTCGAATCCTGCCTCGGGCATTGATATGTCTGATGTCTTTAGGTTAGTTAGGTTTAAGTAGTTCTAAGTCTAGGGGACTGATGACCTCAGATGTTAAGTACCACAATGTTTGCAGCCTTTTTTTTTATAGCAATAACTTGTAACCTCCCCCTCACTTATCGACCTTAATGACACTAAAAATTAAAGCGCGTGTACCTAACGGAAATTTGGGAAAAGCAATCGTCACCGAAGTTAATCTGTCAGTAAAGAGGGAAGAAAGGGTTACATTTAAATGAAAGGAAAAATGTAAATCAAATTGGTGGAAATTAATTTTGAACAAGGGTAAAGTTAATGAAGAAAGTAAATGTGCGGTCGTTACGTTAACAATTAACTGGCGTTAATTAGATATTTGAGATTTGGGGGAAATTACGGTCGCCAGTCCTATGGACAACTACTATAATAACTGAAAAAGAAAGGTTAATGCGCATATAATTAGCACTAAAAGCGTGGCAACTGAAGGTTGACACGTGTTGTGTGAAAACTGAATGTTTGTCAGATGTAATAAATTTCGCTACACTCTGACTTAATTTAGCAAAAGAATTAATAAAACAGGAAAATTGAAAGTTAATTTAATGACTGAAATTAATAGTGAACTTTGCCTCTGAAGTTCTACGAAATTAAATTAAATAAGGTTATTCTTTGTCTCCCTCAACAATCATCTCAAAACGTACTTGAATCTAGGCAATTTAGAAATAAGAGATTTAACTTTGAACTTCAATTAAATAATTCTGAACAATTAACAATAGTAAAATTTAGTATGTACCAAGCTGAGCTGCAGTCACAAGCAAGCTAAAATATGGTAACAAAACTCGCACTCTTAATTTGTGCTTGTGTAATCTAAATATTTTAGCCAGCTATGAATACTTTAACTGAACTTTGAAATTAAAGCAGTGAAATGGAATGATATTATTTTAATGCTGGCGTTTGAATATCAACGACACACGGGTTCATTTCGGAAAAGGAAGGGACACTGCTTGGTAATGCAATTGGGACAATGAGCAACAAAGGTTCATGCTAAGCTGCTGTAATTTAGTGTTGCAAATGGAACAGTTTGAAAAGCTGAGGTCTGCCATACAGTTCTAAAACTTTACGTGCTTTCAGTCTTCCTTGTTGGTTGATTGAAGGTTTGAAGTCGTCGATCGAGGAGGTGGCGACAGTCACTTATTGTCGGCCGTCGCTGTTGCAAAAGCTGGATGTTGGCGCGCCTTCTTCTCGACACGGTCACCAGGCGAAACGGGCTCTTGATGTGTGCCAGCTAATGTTTCCTGTCCGCGACACCGTGCCAGAAACTATCATAGCAAGTCGAGCGCAATTACATGCTGCCAAACCCCGAAAGTGCGGCAACTCGTTGGGGCGTCAGACAACACACCTGCTCCACCGCCCTACTCCGCCAGATTCTGCTCTGCCCGCGCTCCACGCGGCAGAGTTAATACTACCAAAGATCCTAAACACTTTGGTTCTCCACACGACCTATCGATGTAATCGTTCGATAGCATAGTTTTCCCTAGGCAAGACTCAGCATAAAAAGACAGATAATATTTACAAAACAAACCAATTATACTTCGATATATATACAAATTGTAAAACAATTACAATATATAACGACACCGAAATGTCGTATGTTCAGGTAACAAAATAAGAAAAAAATTTGTAGTACAATAGATGGAAATAGGAAGATATGCAATTCTGGCGTTACAAACTGTGTCAGCCACAAAATACGTACATATCCAGTACTTGTAACACCTAACATGTGTGGCAATGTCATCTGCACCTGGCGCAATCAACAGAGACAATTCCACCCCCGATTCCGGCCTGTCTTTTTGAGCGTTTCTCGTACCTCTAGGCAGCAAGTGAGTGTAGTTTTCCAAGCTCGTAATGACTGATTGCTGACAAGCTTTGGTTAGAAGTTTATGTTTAGCGTAGTAGCACGAGTCGAAATTTCGGGACGCCCGGCATCACAAACGGGATTCGCTCTCCCTCGAACGTACACGTACTAACGAAAAAAGCGTTTAAAAAAAAAGTTGGAAAAACAAAGTCGCAGCGGAAACTGTAATTCCTCGTCGCTGGCCTCTGTGTGTGTGTTTGTAGGTGGAGGCCTGTGCGCGCTGCTCGGGCAAACCTGCTGACGTCGTCAATACGTGGCGTGTGTATGTGTGTGTGTGTGTGTGTGTGTGTGAGTGTGTGTGCGTGTGTTTGTGGAATGAGGCCCAATCGAAGCGGCCGAGTGCCGACAGCGGAGATTGGAATGCAGCACAAAATGAAAGCTGATGGATACCGAACGGCAGCAGGATAAAAAGGAGAGGTAAAAAAAAGGATTTAGGGAGGGAAGGGGAGCGGGGGGGTGGGGGTGGTGCACGGGGAGGGGGAAGCGCTGGTGGCTCGTGACCGGGCATGACGCAGCGTGCGGCCGCAGCACCTGTTTTTGAGGCGTCCACCACACCGCTTCATTAAGCGACGCAACCACAGGGGAGCAGGAAATAAACTCGTAGGGGGGGCCTCTGCCACTGCTCGACAGGAACCTGGCACAACCATCACCATTTCACCAGTTCCATTCGGCCTCAGCATCTGCAAATGTGACTAGTAGTCATTAAGAAGTCAGCAGAATAACACTGTTTTATGATGTTCTATTTTTTACTGTTTTTACGTCACACGAGCATTTCACAATGCCGCAAGCTTTTCCGACCAGCCAGCGGTCGTCTTCAGACTCTCAACAGATAAAAATCCGAAACAAAGATTCATTATATCACAGAATCTACAAAATTCAGTCTGTTCGTTGAATGAGCAGTAAAAGGAAAGAAAGAGAAATCAGGAAGAGGAACTGAAGTTCAGGAAGAAGAAATGAAAAGTATGAAAATTGTCGACGATGCTGTAATTGTGTCACGATCCGGAAATGTCTTCCAAGAGCTGTTCAACGGAATGAATAGCGTCTTGGAAAGAGACTATGAGACGAACATGAGCAAAGGTAAAAAAAGAGTAACGGAATGTAGTCGAATTAAATCGAACGATCCTGACAGAATTAGACGGGGAAGTGAAACACCAAAAGGGAATACTCATACCTCAAATCATCCAATATTTGAGAATGAGAGCACTTAGAGACTTGCAGCAAACGTTACACGTTATTTCAGAACTTTACGAAACGTCTTGCTAACGACCCCAACAAAATGATGAAAGGAGAAAAGTTTGTCGTTCACTTCATTTTCGCTGTTCATAATGCCACATGAATAATGACGTTTTAATTTACTACTTCGTTACTACTAACTGTATTCGTGACACATTTTGCAGACAGTATTCACATATACCACTGAATGTACCAGAAAAATTCAACAATGCACGACACTTAGTTCAGGAAATACGGTGTCGTATAAACACTGAAAGGGTGAAAAACTATCCTATGATGCAAGGCCTTTAAATTTACTACTTGGTCGCTACTGACTCTATTCCCAACACATTTTGTAGACGGTATCCACATTCGCCGCTGAATATACCTACAAAAATCATTGTACGACACATAGTTCCGGAGATGTGACGTCAAATGCTGAGATGTGGGAAAATCTGACACATCATAGATGATCCATTAATTTAATATTTCTTCGGTACTAACTCTATTCGCAACGCATTTCGTAGACAGCATGCACATATGCCGCTGAATGTACGTAGAAATATATATCATTGTACAACATACACTCATCAAAAAAATTTTCAATCACCCCTGTTCCCAGAAATCCTGAAGATAGACGTTGACTGCGGATGTTGTGTCACAGACACAGTCCCTTTAACTATTCAGAGATGCCACTAAACCTGCCCAAAGATGTAAACAAGCATGCATGAACAGCGCCTATTAGACGGAAGGGGTTCGCCAGCCGATCAGTTCCAGTCATTCCACCAGGAATACGGCACGTGTTGTCTGTAGTTCAACCATTCCAAGGCGGTCAATACCGCGAATCGATCTTACTCTGTGCCACAAAGAGTGTTCAAATGGCTCTGAGCACTATGGGACTTAACATCTGAGGTCATCAATCACCTAGAGCTTAGAACTACTTAAATCTAACTAACCTAAGGACATCACACACATCCATGCCCGAGGCAGGATTCGAACCTGCGACCGTAGCGGTCGCGCGGTTCCAGACTGAAGCGCCTAGAACTGCTCGGCCACAGCTGCCGGTCAAGGAAGTTGTCCAAGCGTCTCAGAGTGAGCCAAAGCGATGTTGTTCAGACATGGAGGAGATACAGAGAGACAGGAACTGTCGACGACATGCCTCGCTCAGGCCGCCCAAGAGCTAGTACAGCAGTGGATGAGAGCTACCTACGGATTATGGTTCGGAGTAACCCTGACAGCAACGCCACCATGTTGAATAATGCTTTTCGTGCAGTCACAGAACGTCGTGTTACGACTCAGACTATGCGCGGTAGGCTGCATGATGCGCAACTTCACTCCCGACGTCCATGGCGAGGTCCATCTTTGCAACGACGACACCATGCAGCGTGGTACAGATGGGATCGCTCAGGATTGGCATACGTTCTCTTCACTGATAAGTGTCGCATATGCCTTCAACAAGACAATCGTTGGAGACACGTTTGGAAGCAACCTGGTCAGGTTGAACGTCTTAGACCCACTATCCAGCGAGTGCAGCAAGGTGGAGGTTCCCTGCTATTTTGGGACGGCAGTATGAGGGGCCGACGTACGCCGCTGGTGGTCATGAAAGGCGCCGTAACGGCTGTACGATAGGTGGATGCCAGCTTCGGACCGATAGTGCAACCATATCGGCAGCATATTGGCGAGGCATTTGTCTTCACGGACAACAATTCGCGCCCCCATTGGGCATATCTTGTGAATGACTTCCTTCAGGATAACGACATCGCTCGGCTAGAGAGGCCAGAATGTTCTCCAGACATGAACACAATCGAACATTCCTGGGATACATTGAAAAGGGCTGTTTATGGGCGACGTGACCCACCAACCACTCTGAAGGATCTACGCTGAATCACCGTTGAGGAGTGGGACAATCTGGACCAACAGTACCTTGATGAACTTGTGGATAGCACGCCACGACGAATACAGGCATGCATCAGTGCAAGAGAAGATGCTACTGGGTATTAGAGGTACCGGTGTGTGCAGCAGTCTGGAGCATCACCTGTGAATGGTGTTACAACACGCAATGTTTGGTTTTCATGAGCAGTAAAAAGAGCGAAATGATGTTTATGATGATCTCTATTCCAATTTTCTGTACAGGTTCCGGAACTCTGGGAAATGAGGTGATGCAAAACCTTTTTTGATGTATCATTCTGGAGATACAACGTCATAAACGTTATAGCGCGTGAAAATGAAACTGCAGGATGAAATTCGCTAAACATACTGGGGAAATATGTGTACAAATACGCGTGAATTATGTGTGAAATGTATTTGACATGTGCTTAGACGATAAACCACGGATAAGAAGCTTATCTTAAACTCCTGGAACGTTTTCAGTCAAATTTGTTACAATCTTGAAAGAAATTTGTTACAATCTGTAAAGAAATAATACAGACATAAGACCCAACAACCTCCTAATGTAGTGAGTGTGATCACCTGGGGACAGAAGGGAGGACAAGGAGATGGACAGAAAGCGAGGAGGAAGGAAGACAGAGGCATAGAGAGGAGGAGGTGGAGGAGGAGGTGTATACAGATAGGTAGGGGGGAAATGGACAGAAGAGAGAGCAGAGGAGCAGATGGACAGAGAAAGGAAAGAGGAGGAGATGGGCAGAGTCAGTGGGAGAGAGGTGAAGGAGGAGATGTACAGACAGAGTTGGAGAGGTAATTGACAGTGAAACGGAAGATGAGCAGATGGACAGAAAAAGGGGAAAGGAAATAAACACAAAGGAAAGAGGAGCAGGTGGAGATGGTGGCGAGGACATGGACAGAAGGAGAGGGGAGGAGGAGATCGACAGAGGGGGAAAGGGCAGATGCACGGGGAGGGGAGGGGCAGATTAACAGAACAGGCTCTGCTAACGGTATACTACGCCTTCCACATCGTTGGCAACGGGTCCTACACAACGCTGGTGACTACTCTGAAGGACAATAACAGGTGCAAACATGTAACTCTTTTGTATCTGTTGTGAATAAGTAGTAGCCACTATTTAAGTTCCAACCCTCTTATAAAGACTGCTGAGGAAGAAAATATATAAGTAGCGACGCCGTGAGGGCATAGCACGTTTAATTCATTAAGGTTAATACTAAATAAATGATCGCCCCTTTGTTCAAATACACTACTGGCCATTAAAATTGCTACACCACGAAGATGACTTGCTACAGACGCGAAATTTAATCGACAGGAAGAAGATGCTGTGATATGCAAATGTTTAGCTTTTCAGAGCATTCACACAAGGTTGGCGCCGGTGGCGATACCTACAACATGCTCACATGAGGAAAGTTTCCAACCGATTTCTCATACACAAACAGCAGTTGACCGGCGTTGCCTGATGAAACGTTGTTGTGATGTCTCGTGTACGGAGGAGAAATGTGTACCATCACGATTCCGACTTTGATAAAGGTCGGATTGTAGCCTATCGCGATTGCGGTTTATCGTATCGCGACATTGCTGCTCGAGTTGGTCGAGATCCAATGACTGTTAGCAGAATATGGAATCGGTGGGTTGAAGAGGGTAATATGGAACGCCGTGCTGGATTCCAACGGCCTCGTATCACTAGCGGTCGAGATGACAGGCATCTTATCCGCATGGCTGTAACGGATCGTGCAGCCAAATCTTGATCCCTGAGTCAACAGATGGGGACGTTTGCAAGACAACAACCATCTGCACGAACAGTTCGACGATGTTTGCAGCAACATGGACTATCAGCTCGGAGACCATGCCTGCGGTTACCCTTGACGCTGTATCACAGACAGGGGCGCCTGCGATGGTGTACTCAACGACGAACCTGGGTGCACGAATGGCACAACGTCATTTTTTCGGATGAATCCAGGTTCTGTTTACAGCATAATGATGGTCGCATCCGTGTTTGGCGACACCGCAGTGAATGCACATTGGAAGCGTGTGTTCGTCATCGCCATACTGGCGCATCACCCGGCGTGATGGTATGGTTGGTTACACGCCTCGGTCACCTGATGTTCGCATTGGCGGCACTTTGAACAGCGGACTTTACATTTCAGATGTTTTACGACCCGTGACTCTACCCTTCATTCGACCCCTGTGAAACCCTACATTTAAGCAGGATAATGCACGAGCGCATGTTGCAGGTCCTGTACGGGCCTTTCTGGATACAGAAAATGTTGGACTGCTGCCCTTGCCAGCACATTCTCCAGATCTCTCACCAATTGAAAACGTCTAGTTAATGGTGGCCGAGCAACTGGCTCGTCACAGTATGCCAGTCACTACTCTTGATGAACTGTGGTATCGTGTTGAAGCTGCATGGGCAGCTGTAGCTGTACACGCCATCCAAGCTCTGTTTGACTCAATGCCCAGGCGAATCAAGGCCGTTATTAAGGCCAGAGGTGGATGTTCTGGGTACTGGTTTCTCAGGATCTATGCACCCAAATCGCGTGAAAATGTAATCACCTGTCAGTTCCAGTACGATATATTTGTCCAATGAATACAAGTTTATCATCTGCATTTCTTCTTGGTGTAGTAATTTTAATGGACAGTAGTGTACAAATTGGGTATGCACTCTAATACCATTGATACTTGTATCTGGGCGCACGCTTCATGTATCCCGTCTGAACATCCCACCAGAAACTGTTCTACATATGTTTGATTTGCAATAACTGCTGCATAATACAGATCCATGACCAGTTAGAATCATCAGTAGTATCAACGAATAAATTCGTGGAATTCAAGGAAGAAGAGTCGGCATACTGTGTACAGATAGACCGAGGGCAGACACTGCAGTATTACACTGTCTTCTTTTATTTGATGAGACAAGCTATTTATTTAGAAGCAGTCGAAATTAAACTAACATTTCTCATATTTACTGGGTCGTTCTGGAGTGAATGTATTTAAAGAACAAAAATTCTAAGAAAAATATAAAATTCATGAAAGTATTAGATTTTGTTGCTGTTTTTAAAGCTAACGTAAGTTTTCAGCAAGTAACACTTAGCTCATTAACGAGAGGGCCTATGTTCAATGACATGCAGCAATAATAACTTTAATTGCAGAGGCTTTAGTGAATTCCCACATACACTTCATTACCGTTCAACCAAATAATAAGCAGTATCTAACCACCCAAGTGTGATGATAATGATATGGTACAACTAATTGACTTACTTTCAGTTTCATACTACGTAATGCTACATGTGTCAATGTTATACGAACATAACAAAGAAGAAACTAGAGTTATAACTGCAATCTAAATTATTAAAACAAGTGATAGTTCGACGATTTTTTATTTTTGTTGCTCTGAAATCTGGAAACGTTATTTTTGCCCTTTAGCTTGGCTACTCTGACTTATTTAAGTAACTATGGCCTTTATTCTGCACATGCTACTTCGTTGCTGTAAAAATTTCATACAGCATTAATGTACCTGGTCACAATAGGTTTGTCATTTTGTAACCACATTGAAAATGTGGCTTACTTTGATGAATTGACTGTCTGATAACAGGTATTATGCAAAATAACAGCGAAATTAAGGTCTCTGTGCTCTACAAACAGGGACAGTGCAGAAAATTTTTCAACTAAAAAGTTAATATTCGGGCGTTGATTAGCGAACCGGTCAGTTTCCTGTTCACAGAATTATGCAGAAAAATTCTTAGGTAAAATAGTAACGGACGATCTGTAGTTACTTTTCCTTGCCATATTGTCCTTAGCTGATGTACTGCCTCTGATACTAAATCCTCCAAATGGCAAAAATGCATTTACGGTGTTGGCGGCTTCAGCGTTGCGTGCTGTAGTTGGTAGCTGTTTGTGCGGTGAATGACGTGAACACTACGAACGATGAATCAGATGATTACACAGGATGGCGGAACCAATAACAAAATAGTGTTCGATAAACGTCACCATAATGTGAAGTGTATCAAATTACTTGGCGGCACAACTGAAAATATTGTGTAGATGTTGTCATAAATAACAGAATATTCCGTAAATTTAAACTGTTCTGTTCGTTTACGGTGTGACCACAACGTCGGAGATCGGGACATATTCTGGAAAATACTCCACAAAGTTTCCGAAAATATCATAGGGCGACATTCCAAATCAGACCGTCACCACAGCCAGTTTTCCTCCAGTCACATTCGTTGGCTTCGCCAGTTTACAACCAAATTACCGTTGTAATTTTGGAATAGGAAACAATATCTCAAGAAATCCTGTCATGTTCCGAGAAACATGCAATGCAAGAAATGAGTACGAAAACTAGTAACCAACTTTGTAATCCACAATAATAAAATGGCACGCGTTAGGATAAGCCAACGAATAAGAATAACTCATTCATTTTGCAGTGGGTGTGCGCTGTTTTGAAAGTTCCTGGCTCTTACCTTACTGCTATGGTCCCACCAGTGAAACATGTGGCTGCGGATCATCTTTCGTCTTTCTGCATTGTCTTGCTGAAGATCGTGCTCCTCCTTGCGCTCTGCTGTCACAGTGACGGCCAGTGCAAGGTCTACAGACATTCCACTCACGAAACGCATAGAACTTTTCAACTGCAGTTGTCCCCGTTTTTGTTGCTTTCTGCTCACCAGTGAATTTGAGCAGCACGAATCGGTAACGGATGCTACGTTTGTCGAAACGATGAGGTTAATACTGTCCTTTGCTACTCGGCAAATCACCCGATACCGATCTCAGGGTCAACTCTTGACTTAGTTCCAATACGCGTTGCACTTGCAAGATGTTAGCCGTTGTTACTCTTGTTGACGTTTCCACAGTTACGTTTCCGCTGTTTGGACTCAATTGTTGACGTACTTTCTCCGCGCAGCTTTAGTTGCTTATGCTTGTATCGGTATTGTATGCGACTCTGTCATCAATTCCTAAAATTTGAACAAAAGTGCTATGTGCTTTGTACGAGCTGTATATTGCGTTCGTCTAACTGCAGCAGACAAACCTGCCATTTCTTAGTGTGTGACTGACAGCACTTGGCGTTTCTTTCACGTCTCTCCTAACTCAAGTACATCCAGATAGTTTTTTATAAAGTCATTTATTAATTTACTGATACACCTACATAACTTTTTAAACGTAATTGTTTCCTAGTCGTACTTCCTTTGGGGTACAGATTCCCTTTGACAGACTGATCACAAGTGAAGTAGCAGCAACAACTCCGATAGCAAGTGTGGATAATGAATGAACTGTAGCAGTGAGAAACAATCATCCCTACAACAATAATGATTGATTGGGAATAAGGACCATAAACAGGTTCCTGAACTACACAGCAATTATTAAATTACGTACTAGACGATACAAGAGGTACACGTTGAGCTTTAGGCCACTATGTTTGTTGTCGCTCCATAGATAACTTCATCATCCAACGTTTCAGTGTTATGGTAATGTTGATATCATTAACTGCTATATTACAGCTAAAGAGTACGTTTGCCACAGCTAAGGGAGTCTGACATTGTTTTGCATTTCCGCTTTTCTTGTGCCTTTGTTCCGCACGTGCGCAGGGTCGGCACGGTTATTAACGGATTTGGCATGCACTCCCTGTCGCCAATTCGTTACCCACCGGAATGGAGTGTGTGTACCGCACCTGTCTGCGTGTAGCGTTACTCAAGTGAAAGTGACCGAAAGTTTTTCTAAATTTTTTCGATTTGTGTAACCGAGGAGGGACTTGGGTAACAGCCTGGTATTCACCTATTCCGTTGTGCAAAACTGCCTAAAAGCCACATACAGACTGGCCGGCACAGTGACTTTCGTCATTAGAAACGAACGAATTCGTTTCGTCTTCGGCGCACTTCCCCGTCACGGAAGCGGCGCCTTAACACGGCTATCCGGGCGGGTGCTTTGAGAGTGAGAGATTGTTTAGTTCTTTTTAATGACCTGGATTCGAGAAGAACCGCATTCTAAACCTTATCAAAGCAATTCCGGATTAACCATCAACGAGCAGTCCTTGTTCTTTCTTCCTTCCTTGTGCAGAGCTGCTAATGTTACATCTGTAACTTACTTATTGAAGGGAAGTTACTCCCGTTTCTAGTTCCTGGAATGGAACAGTGAAGATTAATGACCAATACTTTCAAAAACATAAATTAAAGTAACGTGTCTCGTACTTACCTAAATTTCGATTTATTTTTTAGAAGACGATGGCGAATTCGATAGCCAGTTTAAATGCTGCTTTTTCACTTAAAAATAGATAGCCGTGTATGCAGATGTCGCACTTTCGTACTGTCTGAGCTGTGGCGTTGATCTGTTATTCAGTTATTCTGCGCAACGGATTAATCTGAGATGTACCCTTTACCCTGTGGCTCCTGCAAGATGGAATTTCCACCCCCACACTACTACAGAAGTAGGACAGGCGCTCCTAACGTTCTAAAGAGAAACGCCTGAAAAACTTTCAGCAATAAATGTTTTCTGTAGTCGTCCGCTGTAAGGAAATGACACAAAAATTCACAAAATTTCTTACGTAACTAGTGGGATACTCGGGTACTGGAGTAGTGCTGGTTAGTGTAAGAAAAACATGAAAAATTCTGAGAAATCACAATGACACTTTTAGTTATGAATTGAACAAATTATATCCTGGTTCTTTTCGGAATGTGAAGTTACCTTTCAATTATAGGATTTGCTAATGAAATTCCTATACAAAGTTTAAGATGCTTGTTGCCTTGGCAGAATGGCTGGGAGACGCGCCTACTTAACTTGAATAACTATTCTTTAGAATGTTGTTAGGTACGGCCGAGGCTGTCGCGTGTGAAATGCAGTGAAGTGTACTGTTGTGGAGAAAATATGGGGCTCGCAATAGCTGTAGCGCACAATACCGTAAGCTGCGATGACTGCTGTCTGCACCGCTCGCTGCTGACAAATAAGATAACTCTCGTTCTATCTGGATTGACCTTCGCCAATCAAACACTCCCTATGCCTTGATGAAGTCAAGGATTCCTATTCGCCCCTAGTCTAACTATTGGCATTGTACACCGGTCAGATTACCAGTCCACCGCAATGCCACTCATAATTCGCTCGCAGGCGTTTAACTATAACTCTGTCCGTTCACACCGCACAGTAAGTGTGTCGGCCAACACAGTGAACAACGCTTAATTGCAAGGACTCAATATAGAGTCGCACTCCGATTCGCTCTCGACAGAGGTGCTCTCCCAGTGAAGTACTGAGGAGAGACTTGTTCCTCGCTCTTTCGAGTACACGTACGAGCGCGCACGCTCTCGTTACGTGTTCTCGCTCCAAGAGCGACAACGGAACCGCCCCTCTCCACGCCTGACGTGAAGGGGTATATCTTTCGGTCTCTTCCATTATTCCTTCAGCTCAAGGCATCAGAAATATCATGTGCCAATCAGCATTGCTCTTATAAAACGGGAGAATGACGTTTCGTGTAAGGCGACCAATCCGGAAACTTGTAGGTTTGGCGTTTAGCGTTTGCTGTCTCCCTGGGAAAATCTCTGAAACTGCGTGTTATGTGTAAAGAATGCGTAGGCTGGCTGCTCCCACACAGTGTAGCGGAATTTGCTTTTAAGCCGAACACGGGGTTGTTCCCCCCTTTCCACTCGGGCCCACGCTGTCCGCTACAGGCAGTCACCGGCCGACATGGGCCTGGCGTCCCGTTGTGCGGCGTCTCTCCCGAACTAAAAGCCTCTGCGACCGTCGTGTCTGGAATGTATGTGTGCACGCCAGCCTCGAGTATTTCAACCACGGTGCGATCATTTGTCAATTGCATATCGTTTACATGAATTCATACAACAGTGACCTGGTCTTATCGAGTTTGGGTTCGAATGAAGCGTCTTGATTTGCAGAATATGATTGTGAGGGCGGAACATGTAAGTAATGAAGGTCAGGAGACCGCGACGTCTTACAACTGTTTGCATAAGGAACTGTCCATCATTTCCATTGTGCGACTGGATGCTCATATAGCGCATCTCGGGTTGCGTTTCAACCATAGACATCATATTTGGGTATAATGTTGACTTCGTCTCTTTTAGCTGTTCAATACCTGGTTTTCACTGGTCATAGCCATACAAGAACGCTACATATAGCTTTTAGTTGTTATTTTTCTAACTATTTTAAAGGTTGTGGTCGCCTCCACAGTAACAATCTGTTTGGAGTCATATGTGTGTCTGATGAGCTAGCTGGTGCACGGAAATGGAGACTTGAGGGTGATATGACAGTTGTTACCGTTGTAGGGTAGCAATGCTTTGGTGGATAGGCGGAAATGTGGATAAGCAGAACAGAATCTGGTGTTGCCGTTGTACAAGTAAGACGATGACTTTATGCCCGAATAATTTTATTTGCTTTTGTTTTATGGCACTGTGCATTTGTTTATGAAGGGTTAACACAGACAGCCAAATAATACGAGCTTGACTACCGAAAGGCGTTGCTGTGGATTACCTCCCTAACGACAGTGGTTGTATGCTAAATTAATTATAACGATTATCTTCACAATTGCTACCTCGGGTCCTTAAATGAATGATGTTATAACTTCGTAAGTACTGTACGGTCATGTAACGATCTTAGCGGTGGATCTTGGAATTCCGTCGATGTCTACTGCCACACGTATTTGATAATGAATCCAAATACTGCAGAATACGTCGTGCTAACACTTACAATTCGTATCTATTACAGAAGTGGTGTACTTCTCCAGAACCCTTTCAACAAATCTTAGTTTTCTATTTGCCTTCCCCACTACTGATTTTACATGATAGTCGCTTTCATATTCAGTCTTGATATTGTCCCTAAATACTTATGAAATGCGAGATGCTTCAGTATCATTTCCTTGCGAAGACTGGCCTCTTATACTTCCTTGAGACTTCAGGATATTAAATGACAGGTGATTTCCAGGTCTGACCATTATACACTGATGTCCAAAATTAAAGCAACAAACCCAAATGTTGCAAGGTTGCATTTATTTTGCCACAAAACTGTATAAACTGGTGATAGTAAAGTAGACACACTGTAAAGAATACAGAACATAATGAACTGCAACATTCCTAACGGTGGACAAAAATGCTCTTCTTTTCCAGCTTAACGGATTTGCGCACACATTCCGACAACTCGTTAATGTGCTCAGTATGGGATGTAACCACCTCTGGCAGCATTACAAGCCTGACAACGACTAGGGGAGCTGTGAATAATTTTCTCAATCTCATGTTGAGGCAATAGCACCCATTCTTCCTGCACAGCTGCTCACAACTCTTGGAGAGTGATTGGTGGATGGTGACGTGATACAAACCGTGTCCCTAGTGCATCCCAGACATGCTCTATGGGATTCAAATCGAGGGAGCGGGCAGGCCACGTGATACGTGCAGTACCATCCGGTTCCAAGAAAACATCAACGGCCCGTGTTCTATGAGGTCGAGCATTGTCGTCCATAAGCACAAAGTCTGGGCCCGTAGTACCTCGCGACAACCATACATGAGGTCCCATGATCTCGTCACGATACCCGACAGCAATTAAACCTTGCCGATCTACCCATACGACTAAATAAAGAGGTGTCAGATTGATCAACGTAATCCCTGGCCACATTGTTAGGGGTCCTCCTCCATATCGTTCTTTTTCCACAATGTTTGGGTCTCAGAATCGTGTTCCACGATCCCTCCAGATGAGAGTCCGCCGAGAATAACTCTCCAGACCAAATCGGGACTTATCTGTGAAAAGAACATTGGCCCACTGTTCAACCGTCCTGGTAACATGTTAACAACTTCACTTTAGACGTTCCTTTCTGGAAAGACGTGTCAGAGGTACACATAGAGCAGATCGGTGGCAGTAATGGCTACTCTTCTGAAGCCTTCTGTACATCGTTTGCCTCGATACAACTCGTCCAGTGGATGCGGCGACGTCAGATGCCAGTTGCAGTACTAAGGCGGAACCGTCGGGCCCTTACAGCAAAATGAAGGTCCTCTCTTTCTGGTGCTACACGTGGGCGGCCCTGCCCTGGTCTTCAGGATACAGTTTTGGTCTCTATAAACTGTCGCCACATCCGAGAATCGACATAAAAATTCACAAAGTTCATCGGGCCACATCAGTTAGACTGTCCTGTACCCATTCTTCCTGTGGCCCTCCACCGCACAATGTCTGTTAGGCGTCTTCTCTGAGTCATTTTGCACCGTCTGTGACTATGTACAAAGCGACTGTGGATGTGGGACTACCCGGCAAATGCTACCCCGTTTCATAGGAGCCCTGACGTCATCGTTGGCGTGTTGTCCATTGACCGGAATGCCATCTTCCGTGCAGAACAGGATTGTATGGACAAGTCTACATCTACATCCACATCTACATCTACATGATTACTCTGCAATTCACATTTAAGTGGTTGGCAGAGGGTTCATCGAACCACAATCATACTATCTCCCTACCATTCCACTCCCCAGCAGCGCGCGGGAAAAACGAACACCTAAACCTTTCTGTTCGAGCTCTGATTTGTCTTATTTTATTTTGATGATCGTTCCTACCTATGTAGGTTGGGCTCAACAAAATATTTTCGCATTCGGAAGAGAAAGCTGGTGACTGAAATTTCGTAAATAGATCTCGCCGCGACGAAAAACGTCTTTGCTTTAATGACTTCCATCCCAACTCGCGTATCATATCTGCCACACTCTCTCCCCTATTACGTGATAATACAAAACGAGCTGCCCTTTTTTGCACCCTTTCGATGTCCTCCGTCAATCCCACCTGGTAAGGAACCCACACCGCGCAGCAATATTCTAACAGAGGACGAACGAGTGTAGTGTAAGCTGTCTCTTTAGTGGACTTGTTGCATCTTCTAAGTGTCCTGCCAATGAAACGCAGCGTTTGGCTCGCCTTCCCCATAATATTATCTATGTGGTCTTTCCAACTGAAGTTTTTACACCCAGGTACTTAGATGAATTGACAGCCTTGAGAATTGTACTATTTATCGAGTAATCGAATTCCAGCGGATTTCTTTTGGAACTGATGTGGATCACCTCACACTTTTCGTTATTTAGCGTCAGCTGCCACCTGCCACACCATACAGCAATCTTTTCTAAATCGCTTTGCAACTGATACTGGTCTTCGGATGACCTTACTAGACGGTAAATTACAGCATCATCTGCGAACAACCTAAGAGAACTGCTCAGATTGTCAGCCAGGTCATTTACATAGATCAGGAACAGCAGAGGTCCCAGGACGCTTCCCTGGGGAACACCTGATATCACTTCAGTTTTACTCGATGATTTGCCGTCTATTACTACGAATTGCGACCTTCCTGACAGGAAATCACGAATCCAGTCGCACAACTGAGACGATACCCCATAGGCCGGCAGCTTGATTAGAAGTCGCTTGTGAGGAACGGTGTCAAAAGCTTTCCGGAAATCTAGAAATACGGAATCAACTTGAGCCCCCCTGTCGATAGCGGCCATTACTTGCACAAGAACGATGTTTTCTGAAATCATGCTGATTACGTATCAATAGGTCGTTCCATTCGAGGTGATTCATAATGTTTGAATACAGTATATGCTCCAAAACCCTACTGCAAACCGACGTCAATGATATAGGTCTGTAGTGCGATGGATTACTCCTACTACCCTTCTTAAACACTGGTGCGACCTGCGCAATTTTCCAAGCTGTAGGTACAGATCTATCGGTGAGCGAGCGGTTGTATATGATTGCTAAGTAGGGAGCTATTGTATCAGCGTAATCTGATCAGACTGTTTGCATGAGTATGTCTTGAATGAGACACTGGCCGGGGAAATAGCGGTTTGTTGCATTGATTTTGGACGCCAGTATATTATGGTACTGTTACTTTAATACTGAGAGAACCTCTGAACTGGATCTTAGGCAGTTTATCGTGAACGACTACAGTTTTCGCCGAAAGAGTTTTTCCGACACACATGACTCACTTCTGATGGCAATGGGTACTGCACAATCAAAGACGGCAGTGTGAATGTGTTAGAGACCATAGGCTGGATACGTGGAAGGCCGCGCACGATTGCATCTGAAGTACCTGCTGTAGTCTGAGCCGCCGTGATTCACCGCAGAAAATTCAGTCGACCGCAACAACCACTGGCTGTGGTCACGACGCTGTCGTTTCGACTCAGCAGTTGCTGCAGTGAAGGCCATACAGGCGACGAACGCTACACGCGGTTTTTCGGGATCGCCTGCGACTGGCAATGCTTGGTAGTGGCTGACGCACTTGTAAGGAAGATTATCTTCCCATAGTAATGTTCAGGTCATAACTACGAGAACTATTGTTTAAGAGCACCACGAATCTTAATAACTTATTGAATTTCACGCACATTTTGCTACACTGCAAGGACTGAAGAAATATGCATCCTGTGCGGTTGTAGAACAGCCACAACGTCGAGTGAGACGTAGTATAATGCACAGACCTCAAATAGTCAAACGCAATTTCTTGCCTTATGCACCACACTCATCGCTTCTAACAATAGACTGTCGCTGCAACTATGCAAATAAGTTCTCTGCTCTGCCCAAAAATTAGCAGAGAAATTGCCATATGTTAAGAACTTTAAATGTTCGCTCTAATCCAAATCGAAGAGTAACTTATCCGACTGTGTGAGAAGTTGTCAATCTCTTCATCACTGTCTATGTTGACAATTCGACTGCTGTTGGAGATATCTTTGGACTGACGTCAGATGTGTGGTTTGCAAAGAAATACAGGGCTATTACAAATGATTGAAGCGATTTCATAAATTCACTGTAGCTCCATTCATTGACATATGGTCACGACACACTACAATACGTAGAAAAACTCATAAAGTTTTGTTCGGCTGAAGCCCCCCACTTCAGGTGTCTGCCGCCAGAGCGCTCGAGAGCGCAGTGAGACAAAATGGCGACAGGAGCCGAGAAAGCGTATGTCGTGCTTGAAATGCACTCACATCAGTCAGTCATAACAGTGCAACGACACTTCAGGACGAAGTTCAACGAAGATCCACCAACTGCTAACTCCATTCGGCGATGGTATGCGCAGTTTAAAGCTTCTGGATGCCTCTGTAAGGGGAAATCAACGGGTCGGCCTGCAGTGAGCGAAGAAACGGTTGAACGCGTGCGGGCAAGTTTCACGCGTAGCCCGCGGAAGTCGACGAATAAAGCAAGCAGGGAGCTAAACGTACCACAGCCGATGGTTTGGAAAATCTTACGGAAAAGGCTAAAGCAGAAGCCTTACCGTTTACAATTGCTACAAGCCCTGACACCCGATGACAAAGTCAAACGCTTTGAATTTTCGGCGCGGTTGCAACAGCTCATGGAAGAGGATGCGTTCAGTGCGAAACTTGTTTTCAGTGATGAAGCAACATTTTTTCTTAATGGTGAAGTAAACAGACACAATGTGCGAATCTGGGCGGTAGAGAATTCTCATGCATTCGTGCAGCATATTCGCAATTCACCAAAAGTTAACGTGTTTTGTGCAATCTCACGGTTTAAAGTTTACGGCCCCTTTTTCTTCTGCGAAAAGAACGTTACAGGACACGTGTATCTGGACATGCTGGAAAATTGGCTCATGCCACAACTGGAGACCGACAGCGCCGACTTCATCTTTCAACAGGATGGTGCTCCACCGCACTTCCATCATGATGTTCGGCATTTCTTAAACAGGAGATTGGAAAACCGATGGATCGGTCGTGGTGGAGATCATGATCAGCAATTCATGTCATGGCCTCCACGCTCTCCCGACTTAACCCCATGCGATTTCGTTCTTTGGGGTTATGTGAAAGATTCAGTGTTTAAACCTCCTCTACCAAGAAACGTGCCAGAACTGCGAGCTCGCATCAACGATGCTTTCGAACTCATTGATGGGGACATGCTGCGCCGAGTGTGGGAGGAACTTGATTATCGGCTTGATGTCTGCCGAATCACTAAAGGGGCACATATCGAACATTTGCGAATGCCTAAAAAAACTTTTTGAGTTTTTGTATGTGTGTGCAAAGCATTGTGAAAATATCTCAAATAATAAAGTTATTGTAGAGCTGTGAAATCGCTTCAATCGTTTGTAATAACCCTGTATACGTAAGAAGCCATGGCACACTAGACACCAGGAAATAGTGGGGAAGAATAATTTCAAACCTGTAGCGGAGTTCCCACGCTGAGACAACAGTCAGCATGAAGTTCTGCTATTCATCAGTGCCGTGTTGATGACATGTTTGTTACGGGCAATGGAAGATGAGGCAGATTCATGCGCTTTAGCCAACCAGCCTATGGCAGGCGGTGTGGAACTCTCGATGTAGACCTAAAGCTGTTGCAGTCGTCCGGCATCGAACCAGTCTGTAGATTAGTGGTTCTGCATCTTTCTCAACTCAGCAGCTCCTCTCTGCTTTTGGACGGTGGCCAGCAACATCTTCCCATCCCCGCCATATGTACCATCCCCAGCTGAACTCCTCCTAGTCTAATCGCAGCACCAACCCGCCTATGTAGAAAGAATTGCCACATCCACAGCTGGAAATATGGAAAAGGTCTTATAAATGTTAACTTCATCTAAAGATAAGCGGATCTAACTACAAAAATATTTAATAATTTCAGTTAAGTTATTCAACGTTTACTATTTGAGAATTAAATAGGGTATTTCATGTTAATGAATATGTTTTTGTAAGGTCTGATATTTATAGCATTCTGCCATTAATGTGTTTCCCAGATAGTAATTGTATTCCCACATTTTACTTTTAATAATAAGGCTTCTTCGGAAACAAGGTGGTATTTTTGTGGATGGCATTTGTGCGGATCGAGTATGACTTTTCCTGAGAATGGTTTCCCCACAGTGCTGCCTTTCTCAAACTTTGATTTTAAAGTTTGAAAAAAAAGTAAAGCTGGAATACTCACTTAGTCAGTCAGCAGTTTTCCAGTGCGATCACTTAATCTGGAAGGCTTCGTATCTACAAGTGAAAATCTCTTTTTCACAAACGAATAACAATGGTAAGTGTCCATTTGAAGATGTCGAGACAAATGCATATTCCAAGAATTCATTCCGATTCTGAATGAAATTTTTATCAACTGTTCTGAGAGAATATGCTCCAAAATATAGCGGTTATGTGACTGACATAACAACACACTTCCTCTATCAACAAAGACTGCAGTCAAGATATCACATATCAACGATGATTCTGTAGAGGGATACATATCAGTTAAACCAACGATTAAGCGGCCTTTGAAGCTCTCAGAGAGAAAACAGAAATGTGAGAAGTAAGAAGGAATCCTTGGTGAACCAGGAAATAGAGAAATTGGTGAACGTGAAAAATGGAGCCTATAATAAATGGCTGAGCACTCGACTTCGTGAAGACCGTAAACCATATAAAGCTAAACGAAAAGTAGAGCAAAGGGTCATTACTAAAGCTGAAGATGTGGCATAGCAAAGAGTCAGAAAAGATATAGATCAAAACTGTGGTGGTAACTGAGCAAGCACAATATGGAAGATGCTGAAGACGATGAGACTTGTAAACAAAGATAGTACTGGAATTACTCTAATACGCTTGGAGAAGTGAGTGAAGTACTACCAAGCCTTGCCCATAGAGAAGAGAGAAGAATTCATGCAAGGGATGTTCCATTTGACGGAAGAGGGCGCACAATCATATAAACGATGGATAAACTCATAAGAAATTTGTAAAATTTTGAATAATTTGAAAAACTGAAAATCGCCGGGTCCGAGTGGAATAAATAAAGAGTTAAAGAAGGCAGCTTCTATGGTTGTGTATGATAACTTGGCCCAGCTGTATAGAATGGCTTTGGAAAAACTCTCTTATTACTTCTGTCTATCAGAAGGGGAATAGGGAGATCAGTGAAACTTATCAGTGCATAAGCGTGATGCCATCATTAGGACGCTAAAACGGGACAACCATGAAAGAAAGAATAAAGATGAAGATTCAAATATTTGAAGAACAGAACAGTTTTGGACCAAGGCGCTGGTATAATGATGGTACGTTCACACGGCAGAATCTAATAGAGAAGAGAATTGCCAGAGGAATAGAGACTTATTCAGTCTTCGCGGATTTACAGAGAGAACATGATACGGTACCACAAAACAATTTGTGGACAAGTGTGAAGAACGGTGGCGTGTCAAAAACTTACACCAAAGCATTTAAACGGTTCTATATGGACTGAGTGAGTGCTGTCAAAGTAGGAAATGCCGTGTCATCTGAGTTGTCTGCTACAAATGGTCTACGTCAAACGTGCCTATAGCACCGATGCTATTTAAAATCTGTGTGGGAAAAGTACTTAAAGCCTGAAGGGGCAAAAGTGAAGAAGGTATGAGAGTTCCGGTGGGAGACAAAACCTCGTACACGCTTCTCTTCGGTGATGACCAGCTCATTGTTGCAAGAGACCAGGATGATGCTGAGTACGTGATTCCGAAGTTAAAACAAGAATACGATAGACGGGTTTCCCACAATTAGCTTGACAAAAACGGAATATCTGAAGGCTGGTGACAATACCATAGAGAATGTCGAGATTGTATTCTGTACCATGATGAGATGAATAAATAAATAAAAACAACACGAGCTCTAGTAATCCCGTCGGTCCTTCCCGAGTCCTATGAATCAAGCCTAGCGAAGCGCTTACTCACGTTAATACACTGAAGTGACAAAGCTCGTGAGATAGCGGTATGCACAAGAACAGAGGACGGCAGCATCGTTTACACAACGTATAAAAGGGCAGTTCGTTGGCAGAGCTGTTGTTTGTAATCAGATGATTCATGTGAAAAGGTGTTCAACGTCATTAAGGCCGCAGGACGGGAATTAACAGACGTTCAAAGCGGAATAGTAGTTGGAACTACATTCATTGCCAGTCCATTTCAGAAATCGTTACGGAATTCAATATTCCGATACCCAAAATGTCAAGAGCGTGCCGAGAATTAATGTATATATGCATTTATGAACGAATCAGCACGGGTTTCAAAAAAGACGGTCGTGTGAAACCCAGCTCGCGCTATTCGTCCACGAGACTCCGAGGGCCATAGACACGGGTTCACAGGTAGATGCCGTGTTCCTTGACTTCCGCAAGGCGTTCGATACAGTTCCCCACAGTCAAATAATGAACAAAGTAGGAGCATATGGACTATCAGACCAATTATGTGATTGGATTGAAGAGTTCCTAGATAACAGATCGCAGCACGTCATTCTCAATGGAGAGAAGTCTTCCGAAGTAAGAGTGATTTCAGGTGTGCCGCAGGGGAGTGTCGTAGGACCGTTGCTATTCACAATATACGTAAATGACCTTGTGGATGACATTGGAAGTTCACTGAGGCTTTTTGCGGATGATGCTGTGGTATATCGAGAGGTTGTAACAATGCAAAATTGTACAGAAATGCAGGAGGATCTGCAGCGAATTGACGCATGGTGCAGGGAATGGCAATTGAATCTCAATGTAGACAAGTGTAATGTGCTGCGAATAAATAGAAAGATAGATCCCTTATCATTTAGCTACAGTATAGCAGGTCAGCAACTGGAAGCAGTTAATTCCATAAATTATCTAGGAGTAGGCATTAGGAGTGATTTAAAATGGAATGATCATATAAAGTTGATCGTTGGTAAAGCAGATGCCAGACTGAGATTAATTGGAAGAATCCTAAGGAAATGCATTCCGAAAACAAAGGAAGTAGGTTACAGTACGCTTGTTCGCCCACTGCTTGAATACTGCTCAGCAGTGTCGGATCCGTACCAGATAGGGTTGATAGAAGAGATAGAGAAGATCCAACGGAGAGCAGCGTGCTTCGTTACAGGATCATTTAGTAATCGCGAAAGCGTTACGGAGATGATTGATAAACTCCAGTGGAAGACTCTGCAGGAGAGACGCTCAGTAGCTCGGTACGGGCTTTTGTTGAAGTTTCGAGAACATACCTTCACCGAAGAGGCAAGCAGTATATTGCTCCCTCCTACGTATATCTCGCGAAGAGACCATGAGGATAAAATCAGAGAGATTAGAGCCCACACAGAAGCATACCGACAAACCTTCTTTCCACGAACAATACGAGACTGGAATAGAAGGGAGAACCGATAGAGGTACGCAAGGTACCCTCCACCACACACCGTCAGGTGGCTTGCGGAGTATGGATGTAGATGTAGATGTAGAATACCAAATTTCAGGCATTACCTCTGTCCACGGATAACGACGGCTTCACTTAACGACCGAGAGCAGCGGCGTTTGGGTAGAGTTCTCAGTACTAATAGACAAACAACACTGCGTGAAGTAACCTCAGAAATCACTGTAGCACTAACATATGTATCAGGAGAGTGCGATAAAACTGGACGTTAGTGGGCTGTGGCAACAGACGAGCGAAGTGAATGCCTTTGCTAATAGCACAGCATTCCTGCAGCATCTCTATCGTGCTCGTGAGTCTAGACGACTTGAAAACCGTGGCGTGGTCAGGTGAATCACCATTTTAAGTGTTAAGAGCGTATGATAGTGTTCGAGTGTCGCGCCAATCCCCCGAACCCGTGGACCCAAGCTATGAACAAGGCACTCTGAGAGCTGGTGGTGGCTGCATAATGGTGTGGGCTGTGTGTACATGGAATGAACTTAGTTCACTGGTGGTTCAAATGGCTCTGAGCACTATTGGACTTAACGTCTGAGGTCATCAGTGTTCTAGACTTAGACTACTTAAACCTAACTAACCTAAGGACATCACACACATCCATGTCCGAGGCAGGATTCGAACCTGCGACCGTAGCGATCGCGCTGTTCCAGACTAAAGCGCCCAGAAGCGCTCGGCCACACCGGCCGGCCGTTCACTGGTGCAACTGAACTAGTCATTGACTGGAAATGGGTATGTTCCGCTCCTTGAAGACTATTTGCGGCCATTTGGGACGGAATTTTTATGGATGACAATGCGTCATGTCACTGGGCAACAATTGTTCACGACTAATTTGAAGAACATTCAGGACAACTCCAGCGAACGGCGTGGCCACTTATTTCGCCTGACATGAGCCCATCGAACATTTACGGGACGTAATAGAGAGATCAGTTCTTGCACAAGATACTGCACCGGCGAACTTTCGCAATTATAAACGGCTATAGAGGTAGCATGGCTCAATATTTCTGCAAAGGCTTCCAACGACTTGACGAGTCCTTGCCACATAGAGTTTCTGCACTACGCCGTGCAAAATGAGGTCCGACACGATATTCGGAGGTATCTCATGACCTTTGCACGTCAGTGTTTGCTTCAGCTGTTGAAAACATCGCTTCGTACGGAGCAGAAACACGGAAAGAAAAGAAGCGTCAGAGAAGCAATTTCCTTGCGCTGGAGACATACTGCGGGAGGTGAATATGTGGTATCTCCAAGCTGGTCCGTGTATACATACCGTCAAATGGTTCAAATGGCTCTGAGCACTATGGGACTTAACATCTGAGGTCATCAGTCCCCTAGAATTTAGAACTACTTAAACCTAACTAACCTAAGGACATCACACGCATCCATGCCCGAGGCAGGATTCGAACCTGCGACCGTAGCGGTCGCGCTGTTCCTGACTGAAGCGCCTAGAACCGCTCGGCCACACCGGCTGGCCATACATACCGTCATAAGAGAAGCTAGTGGTCTCGATAAATCAACAATAGACACCATATTGATGGTGTGGACATCTTGAAAGAATGGACGATAGCTGATGGCCAATGTAACTGTCGACCTAAACGGAAAGAATAAAGCGTGGGCGACCTAGGAGGAGCCGGGGTCGAGATATCCGAAATGCAGTAGCTGCCAGAGAACTACAAGAAGGAGACTGGCATCATCATTAGCAGTGAAATATGGGAAACTAAAAGCAGCATTTGCATAGAATACTCGCAGTATGATGATGGCGATGATGATGATGATATCGCTTACTGAATACCGTAGATTTTCACCGTTCTGTATTGAATATAGACGCAACGCATCACAACGTACACACGGCTTCAGCACTCTCAGTATTGAAGTTCACTGCTGATAAGCGAGTACCTCATTCCTGGTTAGTAGGATTCTCTGGCCACAGCTTTAACTGAACCTGAGATCGTGCATGCATATCGACTCTACAGACATTGTAGTGGTCTGCCTGTTGCTATCGGTCATGAAGGCCAATATGTGCGGTTTCTGGACGAGTCGTATCCTATATCCTGGTGAGTAACTGATTGAATGAATAAACAGATACAGGGTGATTTTTTTCACCGTGTACAAACCCTAGGAATTGATCGATGAGAGGATACGGAACAAAAAATGTTTAATGAACTTAAGTCCGGAGATGCATGATTTCCATGCTAGAGATCATTTGTTCGATCACATAGTGTCACAGGGACTGCAGTCTAATACGCGCTGTACCATGCAGCCACGACTACATTATGTGCTGAAAATGGTTTCCATGTGCCTTAACGCTTGCGTGTACCCACCGTAGCATGTTATGTATCACACGTTCACATTGACCAGGCTGCATCTGAACAGTGTCAAAGGCAGCATAAATACACTGCTAAAGTGTCTCCACATCTGGAACGGGCTTTGCCTACACGATACTTTTGAGATGACCCCATCACTAGAAATCGCAGATGTTGATATCCGGTGAATGAGCAGGCCATGCAACTGGACACCATCGTCCGATCCATCGACCAGGGAAGACACGACTGAGATGCGTCCCGATATTAACGGCGAAGTGGGCTGGAACACCATCATGTACCAGCCTCATATCCCTTCGAATCATGAGTAGACCGCTTCCAGCAGGGGAGGAAAAGTAACCTGCAAGAAACGACGATAGTTCCAGTCTGTTAGGCGACGAGGAAAAAAGGGTGGTCCCAAAAAATAGGTCTCCTATTATTCCAGCACGCACATTGCGGCTGCAACGATGCTGATGGTTCGCTGTCATCATACGATGGGGATTCTGCATACTATCCCACAGACGACGGTCATGACAGTTGAGGATACCACTCTGCGTAAAGATGGCCTCATCTGGAAACAGGATAGTTGACACAAATCTCAGAATCGTGGTTGTTTGGTGAAGAAACCAGTGACAAAACTGATCTCGATGTGGAAAGTCTGTCGCTAGTAAGTCCTGCACGTGCTGTAAGTGATAAGAGTATTAACAATTCCCATAGAGAATGTTCCACTCGGTACCCTCTACTTGCAGAACAACTGCCTGGTATTGACCCGGCGGCCGCCTTCCACAGTTTTAATCACATTATCCTTCAAGCCTTGTGTCCGAGCATTTCTGGTACGTCCTTCAATATTTTCTGCTTCATGTAAGGATCCTGTCTCAGACAAACGGCGAAACACTGTTGTAAACATTGAATGCTGTGGTTGTTGTCGGCGGGGACATATCCACTGATACAAACTTGCTGCCCACCTCCAGCTGCCGTTTGCCTTTCCGAAAGTAAGCAAAACTAGGATAATGGAATGTAGTCGAATTAAATCAAGTGATGCTGAGGGAATTATATAAGGAAATGAGATACGTAAAGTAGTAAATGAGTTTTGCTACTTGGGGAACTAAACAATGTAGACAAGAAGAGAATAGAAGCTTTCGAAATGTGGTGCTACAGGAGAATGCAGAAGATTAGATTGGTAGATCACGTAACTAATGAGGAGGTACTGAATAGAATTGGGAAGAAGAGGAATTTGTGGCATAACTAGAATAGAAGAAGGAATCGGTTGGTAGGACACATTCTGAGACATATACACCAATTTAGTATTGGAGGGAGGCGTGGAGTGCAAAAGTCGCAGAGGAAGAGCAGGAGATGAATACACTAAGCAGATTCAGAAGGACGTAGGTTATAGTAGTTATTCGGGGATGAAGAGGCTTGCGCAGGATAGAGTAGCATGGAGAGCTGCATCAAATTAGTCTTTGGACTGAAGACCACAATAACAACAACAAGAAGGAAAGACCATATCGGTAAAGCTTTCGATTCGAATACGGAACTATTGTGTACCACTCTCTGTCACATCCACTACAATATGAGTCAACAGGAGACGTGCGCAGGACACAACATTAGAAATTTCAAACGGCAGGAGGGAGCGCTACGGCATGACGTGTGAGGAACAGTACCACGCTCTAGGAGGAACCCATGCAGACGGTAACTATGTTTGCATGGTACAGCACGTATAAGACCGCAGTCCCTGTATGACTGAATAGATGGTCTCTAGTATGGAAAACCCGCATTTCCGGAAATGTTGTTGTGGTCTTGAGTCCAGAGACTGGTTTGATGCAGCTCTCCATGCTACTCTATCCTGTGCAAGCTTCTTCATCTCCCAGTACCTACTGCAACCTACATCCTTCTGAATCTGCTTAGTGTATTCATCTCTTGGTCTTCCTCTACGATTTTTAGCCTCCACACTGCCCTCCAATACTAAATTGGTGATCCCTTAATGCCTCAGAATGTGACCTACCAACCGATCCCTTCTTATAGTCAAGTTGTGCCACAAATTTCTCTTCTCTCCAATTCTATTCAATACCTCCTCATTAGTTGTGTGATCTACCCATCTAATCTTCAGCATTCTTCTGTAGCACCACATTTCGAAAGCTTCTATTCTCTTCTTGTCTAAACTATTTATCATCCATGTTTCACTTCCATACATGGCTACACTGCATACAAATACTATCAGGAACGACTTCCTCACACTTAAATCTATCCTCGATGTTAACAAATTTCTCTTCTTCAGAAACACTTTCCTTGCCATTGCCAGTCCACTTTTTACATCCTCTCTACTTCGACCATCATCAGTTATTTTGCTCCCCAAATAGCAAAACTCATTTACAACTTTAAGCGTCTCATTTCCTAATCGAATTCCCGTAGCATCACTCGATTTAATTCGACTGCATTCCATTAGCCTCGTTTTGCTTTTGTTGATGTTCATCTTATATCCTCCTTTCAAGACACTGTCCATTCTGTTCATCTGCTCTTCCAAGTCCTTTGCTGTCTCTGACAGAATTACAATGTCATCGGCGAACCTCAAAGTTTTTATTTCTTCTCCATGGATTTTAATACCTACTCCGAATTTTTCATTTGTTTCCTTCACTGCTTGCTCAATATACAGATTGAATAACATGAGGGAGAGGCTACAACACTGTCTCACTCCCTTGCCAACCACTGCTTCCCTTTTCATGTCCCTCGACTCTTATAACTGCCACCTGCATGTTGCCATAAATGACTTTAATTATTAAATACAAATAAACAAAATCGGTGACTTTGGAGCCAAGATGGCAGTACTTCCCGTCTTGTATATTTCCCAGGCTGACGCTTGTTGCTACGGTCCAGCGCCGAGCCCCACCCCACTACGCGCGACATATGGTAGCTTCGTCACCTAGCCAGACAGCGTGGGAAATGCTCTCCGACTCATGGCCGCCTACGGACTACAGCACTTCCTAACTATCGCAAATACATCAATAAGAGACAATAATTTATTAAAACTGGTAAAAATGTCTTCCTCACGTAAGAGGCACCTTACAACTTGCGCAAGGCTGACATAAGCTGCCGCCCACATTACGGTGCTCGGGGACGAGTCAATCTGGGGCAGACGACGGTCTTCCCCTCGGCGACATCTGGTGCGGTGATTTTATTTACCTCCGCGGCACAGACGGACGGGCGTCGGCAATTCATCCACGGGGTCAGCCGTCCGCCCCTCAGAAGTGTGCGGCAACAATGGAGGGGGCCGCGCCATATACTTGGGGGTCACCAAGTTGTGAAATTCAATTACCCGAAAGGGGTGAGCGGCGGCGGCGGCGGCGGCGGCCCGTCAGCGGCTGGCGCACCGCCTCGCCTCATCATGCTAATGCCGGCCGGGAGCGGCGAGTAATTTGTGATCTGACGCGCGGAATTCGCGCGCCCATTCAGGCCGCTAAAATGATGATTATTCCGGCGGCGCTGCTTGGCGCTAATGTGATTGGGTGCTGCCGGGCCGGCGCCGCGGCGCTCTCCGCCAAGCCACCACCCGGCCGCCCTCTGCACGTGCTTTTTTTCCCCCTGTTTTTTTTTTCTCCCTCTCTGTTCCTCCCCCGATGCTGACTGTTCGACCCCACCCCTTCTTTCATCTCCACCTACTTCTCTGCCCGCGCCTGTTTTTGTTTGTTTCGGACTGCTTGCATTTTTTTTATTATTCCGCCCCCTCCTTTTTTCTTTACTTTTACGTGTGCAAGGCCAGGCACGCGAGAGGAAACTAGAGCGAGGGAGAGATAGAGGGAAAGAGCTAAAGAGAGGGACAGAGCCCGTGAGACAGTGCCGGTGATGTCGCGTATTCTTCGGCCCCGCCGCCAGCACGTTCTCATTTAATTTTAATAACAACCGGCGGGCCAGCAGTCGCAGTTTTAATGGCCCGCCGCGTAAACGCCGCCTCCCGCTCTCGCCCTAACGCCGCACCGCCCGGCGCCGCCCCTGGGGGCATGAGGAGCAGGCCCACCGCACTTGCGCCAGCACCGGCCCTCGATGACTGGCGCCAGCTGGGAATAATCGCCCACAATGGCGCCTGATTGTGGCTGGTTTGCGGCGCGGCGAGACCCGCTCTTTCCTCTCTTGACATTGATTTGCGTTTATTAATTCTCGGGCAGCAGGCGGCGCACTGGGTTTTGGGCTCACCGTCCCCCCCTCTTCTCCTCGCCCGCCCTCGTGCAACTTCGTCAGAATACAGAAAGGCGGCCGCTGATGATGATAACTGTGTAAGAGCCGCGCCAAGTGTTCCACCCACGCAACTGATTCGGTTACAGTAATACCATTCAGAAATACAGTTGCCTATGTGACAGACTTGTGTGGTGTTCAAAAAGCAGATCGCCCGGCAGCAGCATTTACCCTCGCTAGTCGAGACAATTCATTCTTGATTTTTCTTTCAGCTGTAGTGTTTGCATCAAATCCACTTCCCCTTTTTACTTCGATTCGAAAGCTGCAGGGGAACTCTTAAACAAAGAAGTAAGTGATCAGAACCACGCGCTTCTCAGTCGCCCGGATCTATGAACGAGACCGCTAATTGCCGTGAACTTGTAACCGTTAGCCGGAAGTCATTTTCATATCATGTTTTTGCACGGTAAGGGCAGAAATGTAAGCACGCAGTGCCTGAACAGCACACTGAGCAAAATGTTCCATGACAAGTAACAAGAAAGGAAGGAAACGACTAGAATGAAAAAAAATATTCAAATGTCTGTGAAATCTTATGAGACTTAACTGCTAAGGTCATCAGTCCCTAAGCTTACACACTACTTAACCTAAATTATCCGAAAGACAAAAACACACACCCGTGCCCGAGGGAGGACTCGAACCTCCGCCAGGACTAACCGCACAGTCCATGACTGCAGCGCCCAGACCGCTCGGCTGATCCCGCGCGGCTGGAATGAAAATTGGGGTTTAATGTCCCACCGATGACGAGGTCATTAAGAACCTATCGCAAATGAGGATTGAGGAAGGATATCGTTCGTGGCCGTTTCAGAGCAATAATGACGGCATTTAATAATGTGTGTGAAATCTTATGGGACTTACCTGCTAAATTCATCAGTCCCTAAGCTTACACACTACTTAATCTAAATTACGCTAAGGACAAACACACACACACACCCATGCCCGAGGGAGGACTCGAACCTCCGCCGGGGCCAGCCGCACAATCCATGACTGCAGCACCCAAGACCGCTCGGCTAATCCCGCGCGGCGACGGCATTCATCTTATGCGGTATGGCGAATGATAAAAATCTTAATCTATATCGTTTGCTGGGGGTTTCAACGGCCATCCTTTCGAAAGCGAGCCCAGTGTGTAACATCGCAGATATTTACACGGCTGCAGAGTTTTGAAGTAAGTTTTATTCCGTTAGGTCAAGCTGTATTCGAGGCTGGCAATGAAGCCTCCAGCCCCGGCCGTTGTGTAGTCGGCTGCTGGCGTCATAATGCCATCTGTCGCGGTGTGCGGACTGTGAGAACTGCGCTGTGTGTGGAACGTACTAACACAAGATCACTTGTTCATCTCACCTAATAAACTAAATAACTATAATAAATATGATCTGTTTGTTTTCAAATTTGGTACAGGAACTTTTATAATTTACAAGAACAGCGTGTAAAATTTTCATGTTGATAACTTTAATAGTTTTGAAAACATAAAACACCTATTAAAAAGTACTTAACCGACACTTAGTAAAGTAAATTCAGATAGGAATCATGACGGATTAAGTTTCTTTGTCACTGAAAATACTAACAGCACTCTCAGTGCACACAAGTTATTTTTAAAGAATTTTAATTCTAATCTTTTAATAATTTTGCTTTCGTAAGGGAAATAATAGTTCAGAAGTTGGTACTTATATTTTGTGTTCGGGTGGGAGTAGATGAGAGTGAATGTGAGTGTGTATGTGAGGACATATGTCAAATTTCAGTTTTATAATGTATTACACCATCCGTACCTCGCAAGTGTTACATAACCAGGATGTCCTGAAAACGGTGAATCCCCTAACTGGTGGATGACGTATGTCTAGGAGCGTTTGTTTTTGTAATAAGACAGCCAGAAAGATAGTAAGAGGATACTTAGTTCTAAAGTATATTTCAAGCATAGTTTTCTTTTAATTTTCGTTTGGTTTGGTTTTGTGGAACATTTTGTGAATTTTTGCAATATGAAATGACGTAGACGCATCTGCGAATGCCGATTGGAGTAAAGCAGTTTTCGCGCGAAATTGATCATGAAAGGATAATCTGACTGGATGATCGTTTTGATCAACCAATGAGAGAAAAGTTTTTCCCGCATAACTGAATGAGCTATACGTCCTGCGAGCGGCGGCATTCAGTTAGTCGTGGACTCCCTGTCGGACGAGAAAAACATGTTAAATGTGTCCGAAAAAATTATCTGTAAGATGAAGAAATGACGTTAAAATCGCACTCGGTCTATATCGCCGTGCTAGCAGATGCAATTACGGACATTTCGGTGAATTTTTGAGAGTTTTTGGAATGTTGGTTGCAGAATAAACCGCGCGTGAAACTATCGGCCTTTGTGAATATTCTGTGTGGCGTGTTCCGTATGCACGTACAGAACATTTCGACGAGCATCTTATTTCGAAGAATCCACTGAAAAGGACCGAATGTCAACTCGTTTTGTAACAGAGTATTGCCTGAGTGAATCTTGTAATATTTCGGGTTGGACTTAGGACATTTCTGGCTGTCTTACGTGTGATATAAGCTGCATGAACTAGTAGCAGATGTACTACCAACGTAAATGTGGGCTTGGTGGCACAATCAATGAAAAGGCCCGTAATGAAATATCAGTATCTACAAACAAACATTTCCAGTGAAGGGAGGAAGCACCTACTTTGCCCGTTATTAATAGAGATTTACAGGTTTATCTTGTTACTGGAGTTACGCGGACTTTCTAATCGTAAGTATGGACGGTGTTCTTCAACGCTGCTTTTCTCATCGTCTACATATTACCTACGAATGCAGAGCAACGGGTGGTGAATGGGCTCTACACTGCGGCAGGTGGACATTAAATAAATCGCAAAACGTGTCCCGCGAACCGCACCCCGCCGCCAGTGGCTTACCGCTGTGCTTCTTCTCTCAGTAACGAATACGACACTGCTGATGATGATCCATCCGTCACGTTGAGATGCTCAGCAACTCTCTCACGGGAGCATGCACTGTACCCTGGCAGTGGATCCCTTAATTTCTCTTTCCACAAAGATGTAAATACAACAGTGTATTCCACAGTGTGTCTTTACTTTTTGACCCCTAATACAGGGTGCATATGACGTAAGTTGGGTTGTCTATCGTAAGGTGAATGAAATATTTTCCGTGACAGTTTTATTTTGACCATACTTCAGAACTAGTTATGGGGAAGGGAGACAGAAACTGCATCGCCCACACACACTACTGTGGGACGAGAAATGATGCGGAGGGAAGGCAGGCAATATACAATGATCAGCCAAAACATTGTGACCACCGTCCACTGCGACGTTGGATGCCGGCTGGTGGCGTTCTGGGCATGTGACGCGGTAACAAAAGTATGCAGGCGGAGCAAACACTGACGGGGGAAGATACGGGCTGTAAATGAGGAAATCCATTGAGACAAGCGACATTGACAAAGGACAGATTATTATTACGCAGAACCTGTTTAACGAGTATCTCGAAAAAGAAGAAGGTGGTCGAATGTTCACGTGCTACTGTCGTGAGCATCTACGAAAAGAGGTAGAAGGGCAGTGAAACTACTACTAGGCGCTAAATGGCTGGACATCCACGCGTCTGAAAGAACAGACACCACACATTGATATAAAAATGTTTATTTCGTTTTAACTAAACCTGGACTGGTTTCCTTTCTTAAACTTGGTGTGTCTGTGTTGTCGTTCTGAACAATACAGATGGTATAATTACGAAACGGACTCGGATAAAGATGAGTCGCCAAACTATCTGAAACTGTGTGACCGTATACTTGCCCTGCAGAGGGTTCGGAGGCTTATGTGCTCTACAGAGAAGGGTAGATGGTGATCTGTTGCATCTCTGCTGTAGCAGCACAATGCTGGTGCACGGACAACGGAACATACCAGCATACCATTCATCGAATATTGTTGAATACGGAACTCCGCAGCAAACCACCTCTGTGCGTTTACATATTGACCCAACGACATCGTCAGTTACTATTGCAGTCGGCTCTTAGCGTGAATCACGTATTTGCCACACTAGGTCGATGATCATCTCCAAAACGCGATGCGAACGGCATCTCGAGGCGTGCAGCGCACCTTGGATGCAGACTGGTGAGAGCAGTTTTATGCTGTGGGAGACATTCTCCTGTGCTTGCATGGGACCTGCTGACAGCTGCGAACCATCTGCTTCCCTTCCTGCTTGATGTCTTCCCCGACGGTGATGTCCTCTTTCAGCAGTATAATTGCGCCTGTCTTGGAGCCACAATCGTGCCACAATGGTTTGAGGAGTATTTTAGTGAACTCTCGTCGATATGTCGGCGACTAAATTCGCCTGATGTAAATCTGTGGAATCTGTCTGGCTCACTATCGGGCGTCATCACCGCGTACACTAATCAGCGACCCGATATTTATACAAATTACATGACTTGCACGTAGACATCTAAAGCCACATACCTCCACAAACTTACCAACAAACAGTCAGATCCCTCATACGCAGAATCAGTGATGTTTTTAGTTCCAAAGATGGACAAACAAGCTATTAAGCAGATGGTCATAATGCTTTCGCTCATCAGTTTATAGCCGGCCGCGGTGGCCGAGCGGTTCTAGGCGCTACAGTCTGGAACCGCGCGACCACTACGGTCGCAGGTTCGAATCCTGCCGCGGGCATGGATGTGTGTGGTGTCCTTAGGTTAGTTAGGTTTAAGTAGTTCTAAGTTCTAGGGGACTGATGACCTCAGAAGTTAAGTCCCATAGTGCTGAGAGCCATTTAAACCATCATCAGTTTATACCCGACATTAACCCATCGAAACGAGGATATTTAACAGCAGTGAAAGAGGCCAGCGTTGTCATATACAAATTTAAGAATAGTGGTCATCTAAAAATCCTATTTGACAGGGGCCGTATACAACTTGTTAATGGCAGTCGCTTTCAGACCCGACAGAAATCACTTGCAGTCACTGAATGTTGGCCAATCTCTGTGCGAAAACTCTGAAAAGAACTGCATGCAGTGGACTTTTTGAGTTGGATATCTTTTCAAAAGGCCTTCGCTCACAGCACCACATTAACATGTATGTCTGCAAAGGGCCAAAAACACAGAATCTGGACAGATTATCTGGAAACCTACTAGTCGACATTAACATGGGATGTGTCCACCCTTCACCTTTATGACAGCTTGAACTCTGCTGGCGATACTTGCAATGAGGTGTCCTAATTTGTAGAGAAGAATGGCAGCCCATTCTTTCTCAAGAGTCGAAACCAGAGAATATGGTGATGTTGGACGCTGTGGTCTGAGTTAAGTCGATGTCTTAACTCATCCCAAAAGGTGTACAGTTCGGTTCAGGTTGGGACTCTGGGCAGGCCAGTCCACAAATCATTGCCTCACAGATGCTGTTTTATGACAGGATGCACTGTCATGCTGGTGCAAACGATATTCGTCTCCGAACTGTCCCTCTACTGTACACAGTACACAACGCTGTATAATGTCTTCGTATCCTCCAGCGTTTAGCATTTTGTTAAGTGCGATAAGAGGATCACAGGCCCATAAACGTCCCTAAACTGTAGCACTGCCTCCATCATACTTCACTGTTGGCACGAGCCGGCCGAGGTGGCCGAGCGGTTCTAGGCGCTGCATTCTGGAACCGCGCGACCGCTACGGTCGCAGGTTCGAATCCTACCTCGGGCATGGATGTGTGTGATGTCCTTAGCTTAGTTAGGTTTAAGTAGTTCTAAGTTCTAGGGGGCTGATGACCTCAGAAGTTAAGTCCGCTAGTGCTCAGAGCCATTTGAACCATTTTTTTGTTGGCAGTACACCTGATGGCAGGTAATGTTCTACAGGAATTCACCAAACCCTAAACTATCCATCGGATTGGCACAGAGTATATAGTCATTCATCACTCCAAATGACTCGTTTGCAGTCATCCACTGTCTAGTGGCGTCCCTCTGTACGCCACCTCAAGAGCGGCTTAGCATTTACGAGAGATACGTACGTGGCTGTTGAGTAGCTGCTCGACCATTGTGGCCCATTATCTGTAGCTCCGCACGGACACTCACTGTGATAGCTGGACTGCTAGTAGCAATCTGCAACTCACGTGTGATTCTTTCCGCTATTTCATGCGATTTTTTGCATCTATCCTCTGCAGTTCTCGGTGGTCCCTACCAGCCTGTACATGATGTGGATGATGATGACTATGATGATTATATTTGGTTTATGGGGCGCTCAACTGCGCAGTTATCAGCGCCGGTAGAAATCCCCAGTTTTTACACAGCGCAGCCTCTTTCACTAATGACGATGAAATTATGAGAACAACGTCGACACCTGGGCCTGTGCATGTGGGCTGCCTGGTCTTTGTTTGGCTGAGACAGTTCCTTCACGTTTCGACTTTATTATCACATCACTTACAGCTGTGCAACTTCAGAAGTGTTGATGTATCCCTGACGTATATCCTGCTCATGTGACACCATAATTGATTCTGTAAATATTTTATACTGATTAATTCAGTTTAATGTCAAGTATGTATTTTTCAATATGTAATGTGTTTGACCTATGTAATGATGTGGAAAGTTGTCTCAAGTGTTTTCTCTTTACTATTTACATTCTTTGTATTAACTGGAGGAAAATGTTATATAAATATGTGGTTATTGTATTTTGACTTATCGATGTACTTAAATACAAAGATTTTTTAAAAGATGTTTGTTTACAGTTATGTACAAGCTGGTTCATACCTAGGGACTTGTATAAAACGAAAAGCAACAGTATTTCCATTTGCAACAGAAGTGAGTTGGCGCGCTAAAAAGTCGTTGGCGCGGGCTAAAAGGTGGATGTGGCGCTCAGTCTGTGCACCAAGTGAGAGAAGACAGTCAGTCGGCAGCTAGCACTGGACAGTCTGGTCTGGTCTGAGCAGCAAGTGAGTCAACAGCGCAAGTGCTGAGGGTTGCATTCCAGTACCTGGATGTAATATGGAAAGGCCTCAGATGTGTATAAGGCTATAAAATGGCGCTCTATTGATGGAAAAGGCTCTAATGTTGGAAAGGTCGTCGCCAAGAAGAAGATAATAGAGCCAATTACATCCGGAGGAGAGACCAAGTAGCCACCATGTACTCGCCCCCAATACTGCGCCATCACTTCAGCAAAATCTAAGAGGTAAGATTTTTGGCAAAGTATGAACCAGTATATTTAAAGTGTTTAATTTGCAATAATAAGGCAAATTATGTTAAACTGTGTGTCCAACCCTTGAATTCGTTCCTCTCATCATACCTCTTAGGGTCTATTCCACACAATTACTAACGTCCGAATATCCTGTGTGTGAGAGACGATTGAAAATAAGTGATTGTTGGTGTTGCTTAATTCTGAATGCAACAAGACGTATAGAAATACTGTGGGTTTCATTGAAATCAAGGGAGATGGTTAGTATTGCATTTATGAAAACCTCCATAATGTTTGATTTGTTTTAATTCAAACTATTTCTGCTTCAAAGATTAACTGCATTTGATTCTGCCAGTGAAAGTTACTAGTAGTGCTAATGACAAAAGGAAGCACGTCATTTTGAGGTTAGTTAGAGTAAAATGCATTTAAAGTCATACTTGAGAACCTGTATGAAAAATCACTAGCAGTAACTGTTTTAAAAGTCCTGCAAGGTGAGTGAAATTATTGAAAGAGTAATTCCTAAATTTGTATCTTACAAACTGTCTCAGAAAAGTGTGTTTAGTTTGCTTTATGGTATTCGACAGTTTGAAGGTCCCCAATTTTGATTAGCTTAAAATGAATAAACCTGCTTGAATAATGAATATATTAATTGCAGTTGAAGCTAATTTTGAATTTTGTGTACTTTGTGTAATGAAAATTGGAAAGTCAGTTTGAGAGCCCCCACCAACAATTTTATTTATTGAAGATAAAGTTACTGTAGTTGCCCTTATCCATAAAAACAGAAACAACATTACTCCTTAATCAGTGTAAAAATTCTATTGCAAGTGACTTTTAATTACATTTGTACTATTTGGAAAGTAACTGTGGAAATAGGACTAACAAGGGGAGGCCGCCAATTGTAAAATTCAGATTCGATTCATACTGCGCATAATAAAAGCTCATGGCCAGAGGTGTAATGTGGCAAAGCACCAAGATGCACTTCTCAGCCGTTGTCGAGAAAATCGACAGTTAAAAGAAACCGTTTGGGTGAAATACTCTCGACGATTAATGATTTTCTACAGCGTCGTGGCGCAGCGGTAAGCGCTCTGGTTCGTAATACGAAGGTCACCGGATCGAATCTCACGCCATGCAGTTTTTTTAATTATTTTTTGTAACTCAAATATATATATATATATATATATATATATATATATATATATATATATATATATAAGTATTAATGAATTGCTGTTGGTGAAGGCGGATCACTCTCCAATTGTACCGCCTCCATTTTTCCGTTTTTTTTAACAGGGTGTACCGAAGCTCTTCCGTCCTCACTGATTTTCGACAATGTTATAAGTTTCGCTGGGGACCGCATCTACCTTCTTTCGAAGTTAGCAGGCAACTACGCTGTTAGGCGGCGGCTCGTTTCGGCCCATTCAACATCTGTCATTCAAGTGTAACGAGCGAGTAACGGAGTTTATATTTCATACCTGCCACAGCAAATTTGTGTTCGTGGGGTCTCTATTCTAATTCGAACTTTTGACTTACGCTATACGTATTCGTTTCGGAATATTGTTTCTACGTCTTCCGTTAACTATGCGTGGTTAACATTATGAAGACAATTAATAACATTTGTGAAATACAACTTTGTTTGCGGAAAACCTAATGATGTTCGAAGTCGCCAGTTTTTCCACGACAAACGACTGTCAACAACTTATTATATGCATAATTGTTGCAACTGATTGCCGGGAATTATATATATATTTGAATTATAAAAAACAAATACTAAAAAAGAAGTTGCATAGCGTGAGATTCGATCCGGCGACCTTCGGATCACGAACCAGAGCGCTTACCGCTGCGCTACGACGCTGTAGAGAATTAATAACCGTAGAGAGTATTTCACTGCAACGGTTTCTTTTAACTGTCGATTTTCTCAACAACGGCTGAGAAGTGCGTCTTGGTGCTTTGCCACATTACACCTCTGGCCATGAGCTTTTATTATGCGCAGTATGAATCGAATCTGAATTTCACAATTGGCGGCCTCCCCTTGTAAGTCCATGTCCATTTCTGGTTTAATTTTGACTTTCATAACTTTTGGTGATCACATAATTCATAAATAACAAAGTAATTACTATTGAGAAGAAATAATCTGTTAACTGTTTCTATGAGAACTTGCATATAGTATTTATAACAGCTAACATCACTGTACCACTTGTCTGATTATAGTAGAGTTCATTGCACTTCTTTGGGTCAGTAGTAATGGTAGCTTTCCTTTATCATAACTCTATACAGATTATATAAAAGTAATTTTCCAAATTACTATGCCTAATTAGGCTGGCGACCATCTTTAATTCATTTAAGCAAGCTTGGTTACTTAAAACATTTTCAAATTTCAATCTTTAGCTTTCTGCTACCTTCTGTAGCACTGAATTCAGGTTCGATAAGCCAAACCCATTAGATAACTCACGGTAAATTTTACTTAAATGCTCCCAGAGGGTAACATTTACTGCATTTTAATACCATATTTGATAATACATATTGTATGTTAATATAATACGCGATGCAGTATAGTGTTGTAATGTGACATCCAACGACTAGTTCACGTTCGGAGTCACTGAGCTCTTCTAAACGACCTATTCTACTACTACTGCTTCTCTAATGACAATACAAAACTGCACGTCCTCCTTTTATACTGGCACGTTCAACTCTCATGACATTTAACGGTCAATTCCTCATTACTTGGGTGTCCGGCCACTTCTGATAATGTATTGTAAATCAAGTGTTACACATGGGACAGTAAAAATGAATTGCTTACTTCGGTACACAAAGATCTGTGCTTTATATGAGCGTTTACCCAAGATCGTTCTAGGCCATACCCCACAGAAATCTCATCACACATACGCAGTTCCTGACAGCATGATCGCAACTGATACAATGAATTGGAACAATTCAAAAAAGTCACATGTGTGTCGGCGCAATGACTTTCAGTCAGATTTAACTACCTTTACGTAATATATCGCGAGAAACATCTCGTTGGAGAAAGCAGCAGGACACAAATTTAAAAACGTAAATACCTTCGAACGTCGGCAATTGAATGCATTTCAACTCAAGTAGTACATTCATGTTTTGCTAATTAGACAACAAAACGGAACTGTATCGAACGCCTTCAGGAACAAGACACAGACTTGGATGTTGCAGGGCACTTCGCTCGGAATTTTATTTCCGCCTAGAGAAACGTATATTGATTCCTACAGACGAGATCTTCGGTGCGCCTGAGTGACGTATGCATTACAGGCCTATACCTGTCCGTACCCACTCGCCGACCATTCTTGATAGAGGGAATGACAGTGTATATTTTCCAGACCACTTTTGAACGATTAAAGAGCTGCGGCAAACTGCTGCTAGACGAGGAACAAGTTCTTTTACGTTTTGTACGTGCATGGTGGGTAAAATAAAATGTCCGAGGAAATATTTCATGCACCTTACGATGGGCAACCCCTTTTTACGAGGTGCGAAAGTACAGTAATGAGACTGATGTGAAAAAAAGTTGCTTGCCGTTTTAGTCAAGTTTAGTGTTGTCTCCTTCAAGGTAGTTCCCTTCTGATCGCACACCCTTTTTCCAGCGCTTCTGCCACTGATGGTAACATTTCTGGCACTCATCTTCTGTAATATCCTCCAAGACCCTCGTTACAGCTTTTTGGACATCTTGTGTTGTTTGATAATGGCGACCCTTGACCACCGTTTTGACTCTTGGAAATAGAAAAAAGTCGCACGGAGCGATATCTGGTGAATAATGTGGCTGTGGTAGTATTGAAATTTGTTTTGAGGTTAAATATTGCTATACTGACAGAGCAATATGGAGACCATTTTTTCACAAATCTTCCTCATACCAAGATCTTCAGTTATTGTTAGACGAACTGTTTCTCAATTGATGTTCAGTTCTTCTGCAATCATTTTCACAGATAATCTTCGATCACATCGTACGAGTTCACGCACGCTGGGCACGTTGACATCTGTCCATGAGGTTGATGGTCGTCCACTGCAGTCTTCATCTTCAACTTTCATTCTGCCTTCACTAAACATTTTATGCCAACGAAAAACTTGAGCTCTTGACATAACCTTCTCTCCAAACCCCTTGTGAAGCTTACCGTACGTTGTCGTCGCGTTTTCACCCAATTTAATGCAAAAAGAAATAGCATACCGTTGCCCAATATTATGTGCTTCCATTTCCGTGATGAGAGACACAAGCACGTGTTAACTTATTACTGCACAACTCACGACTGAACAGTAGCATCGATATGCCGCTAGGACTAGTAGCAACTTATACACCAAGGTCAAAGATATTGTGCCTGCGCAAGCCTGCAGGGTTGCCACATCTTGCAAAGAAAATCAGTCTCATTACTTTATTGTTGTACCTCATACATTATGGACCACAAATAAGGAAGAAGGAAGTTGGATTGCCTATCTTAGGGTGGGTCAAATATTATCCGAGCTGGTTTTATAAGAGGTGATCCAAAATTTTCCGTTCGAAGACCGTAAAGTCCAGAATCGGTTTGCCAACCAGACAAAATCGCCGTGAGCATTGGGGTAATCATCCCACGGACTCATCAATTTGGAGATTCCAGTTTTGTAAAACACCATGTCCTGCTGCTAATCCTCACCTTGGAGGAATCATCGATGCTTCAAGGCCTTTTTTAAGGGACTGAAGGCATCACAAACGCATGGGATCGGGACTACAGTGCGGATGCTCGAGGGTCTGCAACTTGCATTGCCTAACTTCTGCATTACCATATTTGCGATATGGGGACATGTGTTATCGTGAAGCAATACGGAACTTGGTGCACAATTCCACAATGGAAGATGTGCTGGCCCATACACATCCTTGGTTCTCTGATGGATCTGTTCCAGTGTTTGCCAATTGGTAGTCAAAAAATGAACAACAACACATTGATCCTGTTTGGACGCATTTGGTAATAACCCCTCCATAATTCACGTTTTCGCATGTACCGCAGGTACGTCAGACTGACACTAATGCTATACTAATCCCTGGACTACGTGTCAGTACTTGCATACATGCATCGGAATCTCATTACGTCGCGTATGCGCTGCAGCAACGCCTTCAAACGAAAACTTTTTGATCTCCCATTCTATTTTGCCAATCTGTCGAAAGTCTAAGTAGCTTGCCAGGACTAGTAGCCTTTCGTATGTGGCGCTGCTTTGCTTTTGTATCCACACAGTGCCTATCAATGTTAATTCCGCACAAGAGGTCGTAGTGTTCAGTAGCTACGAACTAGGATGTGGTCACAGTAATGTTACTCGGCAGTGGTGGAGCTGGAGACGTGGAGACGCGAGGTGTGCTTGCACACTGACCCACAGCGGCCCTGTCAGCAGGCAAGCACTGTAGTTCCCGAGCTCTCAGGCGGTGCGGACGGCACGCCGCCGCTACTTTGCGTCTGAAATATATGCCACGCCGGCCGGCCGTGTATAAATAAAGGCCCGGCGCGGCGCGACGTGGCCCGCTAGGCTAGGGAGGGCGGCGGCTACCGTCGCGTCCCCGCTTCCGCGCCATAATGGGCCTTCATTAGTTGCTATTCAGGCGGACGGGATGACGGACGGGGGCCGGCCGCGCCGCGCCGGCTCGCAGTCATCATCATCATCGTCATCACCGCCGCCGTCATTACTGACGGACCGCCCCTGGGCGCACCGCCCCAGCCGGCCGGAGGCCCGCGACCGCCTGTCCGACTACCCCGGGCGCCTTCCTCCACGAGAGATCAGAAATTCATACCGCCTCTCGACCTCCCCATCCCTGCGCAGTTGCCACTGCTTTCCAGTGTCACGGCGACATGACACACCTTTAAACAGCCTTCAGTTTGCCTCTCTAAGGCCGTACTTTGCTAATAGCAAAAAACTGCGGGAAATGATGGCTGAGATGATAAGAGGTTCGTATGCATATACGTCGGGAAATGCGTTCCAAGTCAGGTACGTCCACATGAGGGTAGAGGCGAAGATCTTTGACAGATGTCTCTTTTCGGAATAAAGATGTTTATTGCGCCAAGTGATGGTAGAGGGGCAGAGAGGAAAGGGAAGGGAAGGAACTACTGAAGTCAACTGCATCGGGACTTCAGGCGGAATCAGCAGTGGCGAGTGAAAATGTGTGCACTGAAGGTGGTTGACAACAATAGTTCCTCCCCTATTCTTTCCTTTCTCCCTCTCCACCTTCAGTTTACACAGTATGCATCACAGCTGCAGAGTCCACGTGGTGTCTGTTCTTTCGGACATGGGCAATGAATCTGCCACTGTCGTGTTGGCAGAAGAGCCAACACCGTGTTACTAGAGAGGGCCGAAATGCACGCGTTTTAGCTCACGCAGGCTGGCGTGAGAAGGGAAGAACTACACCGACGTGAGGTCTGGAACATGACAAGGAATTAGAATTCAGAAAGCGGAAGTAATTAGTTTGATACTTAACTTTAATCCATTAATAATTAACTTCTCTCTTGACGGTACATGATTCACAACATTATCTGTTCATAATACATTCATAGTAAATGAATACGGCGCCTTGCTAGGTCGTAGCAAACGACGTAGCTGAAGGCTATGCTAGACTGTCGTCTCTGCAAATGAGAGCGTATGCAGACAGTGAACCAGCGCTAGCAAAGTCGGCTGTAAAACTGGGGCGAGTGCTAGGAAGTCTCTCTAGACCTGCCGTGTGGTGGCGCTCGGTCTGCTATCACTGATAGTGGCGACACGCGGGTCCGACGTATACTAACGGACCGCGGCCGATTTAAAGGCTACCACCTAGCAAGTGTGGTGTCCGGCGGTGACACCACAGCCACCTTCAGTGCGGATGCACAGTAATTTCTGCAGGAAACAGACACAATGCACCCATACAAGTGATTCGTCTCGATTAACATCGATAAGCAGTAGGATTTTGGAACATTTATTGTATTCGAACATTATAAATTACCTCGAAGAAAACTGTCTTCTGACACACAATCAACATCGATTTAAAAAGCGTCGTTCTTGTGAAATACAACTATCTCTTTACTTGCATGAAGTGTTGAGTGCTACTAACAAGGGATTTCAGATTGATTCCGTATTTTTGCATTTCCACAAGACTTCTGACATTGTACCACGCAAGCGGCTTGTAGTGAAATTGCTTGCTTGTCGAATATCACCTCAGTTATGTGACTGGATTCATGATCTCCTGGCAGAGAGTTCACAGTCCATAGTAACTGACGGAAAGTTATCAAGAAAAACAGAAGTGATTTCTGGCGTTCCCCAAGGTAGTGTTTTACGCTCTTTGCTGTTCCGTATCTACATAAACAATTTGGGTGACAATCTCAGCAGCCCTCTTAGGTTGTTTGCAGATGACACTGTCGTTTATCGACTAATAAAGTCATCAGAAGACAAAAAAATTGCAAAACGATTTAGAAAAGATATCTGTATGCTGCGCAAATTGGCAGTTGACCCTAAAATAACTAAAAGTGTGAGTTCATCCGCATGAGTGCTAAAAGGTATCCGTTATACTTCGGTTACACGATAAATCAGTCAGATCTGAAGGACGTAAATTCAACTAAATACCTAGCAATTACAAGTACGAACAACTTAAATTGGAAGCAGGGTTGCCAACCATTGAACTTTTTCCTCGTACATAAACAACTAAAAATCTCGTACTTCGGCTTTCAAAACTAGTACATTTATCAAGCATAAAACGAAAATTAAAAGTTATTAAATGAGTGCGAATTTAGGTGGTATTCATTAAATTAAAAATTTTGAATTACATAAATAAATTTTTTCGGTGACCATATTTTCTAGACCCAAATTCTGGATACATTATTCATCTCGGCTGTTTCCCCGGAGGGGGAGGTGGAGAGGTGGAGGGGGGGGGGGAGGACAGAGGCAGTGGCAATGAGATGAGACGTACTGTAATGCGTGAATGCTTAATATCCATTAACCACTACGATATAATTTTATTTCACTCTCGGAAGTAACATGGATTCGTAAAATGAGAATTCACATTAATAAATAAGCCACGACACCGCCACAGATCACTCAACTGTGGCGCCGTCTAACCTACATTTGCATTGTTTTTGTTGTGGTCTTCAGTCCAGAGACTCGTTTGATGCAGCTCTCCATGCTACTCTATCCTGTGCAAGCTTCTTTATCTCCCAGTACCTACTGCAACCTACGTCCTTATGAATCTGTTTCGTGTATTCATCTCTTGGTCTCCCTCTACCATTTTTACCCTCCACGCTGCCCTCCAATGCTAAATTGTTGATCCCTTGATGCCTCAGAATATACCCTACCAACCGATCCCTTCTTCTAGTCAAGTTGTGCCACAAATTTCTCTTCTCTCCAATTCTGTTCAATACTTCCTTATTAGTTACGTGATCTACCCATCTAATCTTCAGCATTCTTCTGTAGCACCACATTTAGAAAGCTTCTATTCTCTTCTTATGTAAACTATTTGTCGTCCACGTTTCATTTCCATACATGGCTACACTCCATACAAATACCTTCAGAAACGACTTCCTGACACTTAAATGTACACTCGATGTTAACAAATTTCTCTTCTTCAGAAACGCTTTCTTGCCATTACCAGTCTACATTTTATATCCTCTCTACTTCGACCATCATCAGTTATTTTGCTCCCCAAATAGCAAAACTCATTTACTACTTTAAGCGTCTCATTTCCTAATCTAATTCCCGCGGCATCACCCGATTTAATTCGACTATATTCCATTATCCTCGCTTTGCTTCTGTTGATGTTCATCTTATATCCTCCTTTCAAGACTTGCTGTCTCTGACAGAATTACAATGTCATCGGCGAACCTCAAAGTTTTTATTTCTTCTCCATGGATTTTAATACCTACTCCGAATCTTTCTTTTGTTTCCTTTGCTGCTTGCCCAATACACAGATTGAATAACATCGGCGATAGGCTACAATCATGTCTCACTCCATTCCCAACCACTGCTTCCCTTTCATGCCCTTCGACTCTTATAACTGCCATCTGGTTTCTGTACAAATTGTAAATAGCCTTTCGCTCCCTGTATTTTATCCTGCCACCTTCAAAATTTGCACATAGCTATGCAATTTTTTGTGGTATTTTCTAGTCTAGTAGTAGACCGGCACTAGAAGTGCTACGATAGCAGTTATCAGTGACCATATGCATTGCTTGTAGGGACATTGTATATAGAGAAGGACACTGACTATTTGCATATCGCCCATCGCTTGTGACACGTTCTTGTAATACGAAGTATTCTCTATCTTCATTCTTATAATAAAGAGTGGACATGTGATTTGTTTGAATTGTTGTATAGCATTCCGAGAATGCAGCGTCCTTTTAAGGGGCTCCGGAACGCCCTATACTTGCAATGTTAAAATAACGCTTATAAATTACATCTTTCCTCACAAAGTATTTGAGGTAGGAAGCTGAACTTTTTACAGATTATTCATTGGAATATGGGCTACAACGTAACACAGGGATTTTACAAAATTTTAGTTCAGTTATTAAAGATGATTTTTTTTCAATTGTAATGAAAATTCACAACATTTTTTTGCAATTTTTTATTTATATATTCAAAAATATACAGTTTTTTGGAAAAAGGCTGTGTTAAATTATGCAGAAGGTACTGTGTAACATTTACTGAAAGTTTGAAACAAATATGTTTGGAAGATCCTTAGAAAACATGTAGTTAGTATGAGAAAATAAAAGTTTTGGGAATCGAGCGACAAAGATTGGATTAACTTTTTAGTGCATTCCAGGTCCATAGGATGGATTATCTTCATCCTCTGCAAACTCCTCCTCCAGCTTCCTCTTGTTCCTCCTCCTGTTTACTCTTGCTTGTATTTCTAGACTCTTTACAGCCCTGTCTGCAGCCCAAAGGCGTTCCTTGTCTAAGGCAAGCATCGCTCGTTGTTGTGTTCGTAGATTTTGCTACCATTTTCTTCAGTTGCAGTTACTGCAACACTGTTCCAAAAGGTGGTCATGTATGAACACTTATCACATTTCAGTTGTATTTCACTAGCAAGTCCTACGTGCTTTATTATGGAGAGTTCCAGACCAACTTCACTACAATGAATACATCTTACACAGTTTGAAAAAATTCCTTTGAGAACCGACATATCAATTATTTCATTCACGTCCGATTCGCCCATAAAACATTCATAGTTTTCACTCATTGAACCAAGCTTCTTCTGTGAAGTATTTTCTTTCCCACTTTGACTGCTATGGGCAGGTGTACTTGAGAGGTTAGGTTCACTCACTTGGTTATCGTCTTTATTATTTACAGTAATAACACATACCTTTGGCTTTCCAACATTTCTCCTTTTCTTAAAAGCCTTCAGAGGATTTCTAATAACTTTACTTTTACTCATTATTATACTTCAACAAAACAGAGACTCAAGAAACAGAATTACTTACGAATATTTTCGAGATAACGACAGAGTAAATAAACATGAAACAATCGACAATAACACCAGCGATATATATTGAACCATCACAGGTTAGCCACAACACATACTTTACCTCACATCACTAAAATGTACCTGATGAACACGGGCGTTAATAATAACACCATTTGACAGCAGTTTAACAGCGCCACAGTGGGTCACGCCCATGTAGAACACATTTCAAAAAAAATTTAAAAATAGTTGTAGTCTTCGGAATTGAATAAATTATATATCTATTAATAGGTAATAGTCTGCAGATTCAGAAAACGCAAAAAAGTAAAAATTGAACTTTTCATGATTTTGAGCCTTTCCGGAGCCCCTTAAGCACCCTATACAAGACGAGCGGGCAGGACCCCGCAAATACAAGCACGCAGCGCCTCTCCTGGGCTCACGACCATATCGGTTGGACCCTACACGGCTGAAAATCCGTGGCCTTGTCAAATGAGTACCGATTCCACTTGGTATGAAGTGATGGTAGGATTCGAGTGTAGCGCAAACCCGAGGGAGCCATGGACCGAAGTTGTCAACAAGGCACTGTACAAATGGTGGTGGCTCCATAATGGTGTGGGCTGTGTTTTCATGGAATGGACTGGAGCCTCTGATCCAGATGAAATGATCATTGGTCGGAAATTGTTGTTCGATTACTTGGAGACCATTTGCAGCCATTTATGGACTTCATGTTCCCAAACAACGATGGAATTTTTATGGAAGACAATGCGCCATATCACCGGGCCACAATTGTTCGCGATTGGTTTGAAGAACCTACTGCACATTTCGAGCGAATGGTGTGGCACCAATGCTACCGGTAATCCCATCATTTACTACGTCATTTATAGGGTGGCTCACGAAATGTGTTACCATTTTGTTTTTGAATATAAACTTTATTGTCAGTACAATCTGAAAGGAACATATACTACAATGAAGAGCCGTCCATGGAGATTTGTTCTAACTCAGGACATGCTCAGTATGTCCACCATTTCGTTTCCTAACTTCCTTCAAACGAACACTGAAGTTAGTGTTCACCCAACGGCACATGTCTTCCGTAATTTCACTGAAAGCTTGAAGAATAAGTCTTCTGAGCTCCATTAAATCACGCGGACGTTTCGGGAAAATTTTTTCCTTTAGGTACCCCCAAAGAAAAAAGTCACATGGATTGAGGTCTGGACTACTGAAGGGCCAATTTTGTCCGTCATTGAAGCGACCTGGAAACCTGAGTGAAATGATCCGCATGTCGAAATGCTCGTGTAAAAACTCCAACACAGTGTTTGCAGTATGTGGCCTTGCTCCATCTTGCATGAACCACTGCGTGTTGAAGGGCAAGGCAGTAGCAAGAAGCTGTGGAATGAAGCTATTGCGATGCATGCTCAAATAACGCTCGCTGTTCACAGTTTCCTCAAAGAAAAAGGGTCCAATAAGTCCGTGACTGGAAATTGCTGCCCACGCTGTAATCCTCGGAGCATAATGTTGTCGTTCATGAAGCACTTGTGGGTTTTCAGTGGCGTACATTTTATTTGTTAACCACGCCGTCTAAATGAAAATGCGCCTCGTCTGGAAACCAAACGTTGTTGAGAGTTTCTTCCCAATCCTCCGCCCGCTGAGCAAACAGTAGTCTCTGCTGCTTGTGTTCTTCAGTGAGCTTCTGTGCACAGGTCATCTTGTGTGAGTAGATATGGAGGTCACTTTTAAGAATGCGTTGAACGGAGCGTCTGGATATTCCCAGTTGCACTGCTGCCTTTCTACACGATTTCCCGGGACTTCTCTGTACAGCAACTCGTACCGCTTCAGTATTCTCCGGCGAACGAACAGGCTTAGGCCGAGGTCGCTTCCCTTTCAATACTGTTCCTTCCTGTACAAATTTATCGTACAACCTGTGGCTGGTCTTCTTCCAAGGGACCCATCGTGTGTTAAACTGTTGTCGAAAACGCCTCTGAGTCACAACAAGGCTTTTCGTTTCACGAAAAAGTAACGCAATTGACGATCGTTGCCGTGTCGTCAGTCTTCCATTGTCAGCCATTGATGCTTACTAGTCTCCTAGCGGCAATTTCGTGAATTACACGTCATTTCGTAACTCATTTGTTTTTCCAAGCTCTGCTGGTACTGCTGTAGAGATCCCAGCGGAATATCTAATGTGCGTCGTAAATTGTGAAAGAAACAATTGGTAACACATTTCGTGCGCCACCCTGTATGTGCGTAACTCCACCAGTAACCATTAATAAACAGTAAGAGAAAGGACACTGTGTAGGACAAAGATCAGATGGTAACTATCTTGTAACTAATTTATACGTAATGACGATCACATATCTATCTTTCTTTGTTTCGATGCATTGACGTCGCGTACATTGTGGCTATCCCCACTCCACATCGTCCATCATCCAGACGATGTCTTAAGGTGTGTTACGTGGCTGCACTGGACAGTGTGCTTTAATAAGCACCAGAATTGCCTGCCCTCCATAATGCAGGTCTGGTAATAGGCAGACTCTCCAATGTCTGCGATCAATGTCGAGTACAGGACCCAGGAAATACTGCAGATTTAACGCGCTTTGTTTAGGCTGTCAGCTGGCGACTACGACAGCGCCCTCTGAGCAGTAGGAAAGTCTATATTAACGAGAGTCCGGTCACACTGGCAGGTCTGATGCTGTTTTATGAAAGACAAGTGCTCCTAAACCGTTCACTGGGCCACGCCTCTGAAACAGCGGGCCGTCGTTCCGGGGGCTTAAATACCGCCGAGCTGTGTCTAAGGCGCTTCTTTACGATCGGCGCGTACGGCGTTACGAATTATCTGGGGCAGCTTGGGTCTCCGGGCGCGCCATAAAGCGGACTCATCTGCCCCTGTTGTCAAAACAGAAGTGGCCAGGTACGGAATCGGCTACTTTATAGCGACGAGCTCACGTCCGCACCGCTCCGCGTGTAAATCTCGCGAAACCAGCAAGTTCCTTCATACTCCGTCCTCTGACACGTCCCAAATCATTTCGCTAGCCGTTACCCGTATACAAGAGTTCAAAGCTTTTATTAGTTAATATATCGAATTAGCTGCAGAGCCTGGCGTTGCCCGGGCTGTTTAATATCGGCCACACTTAGTTATTCGATGGCATTTCGACAGGCATGAATTAATATCTAACTTTACTAAACTTAATTTATTCTAGCTCTAGCTTATGTAAACAGATCGGCACTCAAAAGTGCTAAACTTTAGCATAAAGAAGGCAAGATGACTGAGCTGATAGATGACAATCCAAACTAACAGCCGCGCGACCTAACAACCACACTAAGCAACGATCAAATAAGATATGGTGATGTAAACTAGTTTAAAACTTTCGCTTCTGGAGAAAGTTGAGTTGTGCTTTGTTCTCAGTATTCGATTAACAGACCTTCGATATTTCTGTCAAACGTCAATAGTAACTAAACAGATTTCTATTGCCATTTTCAATTCATTTTTTCAAGCAAATTTTCCCAAACTTTTTATTTTCTGTGTATGACAAGATGATGAGCTGCGTCATCTATTGTTACTTTTTGTGATAAACTAAGTATATATATACAGGATGAGTCACCTAACATTACCGCTGGATGTATTTCGTAAACAACATCAAATACTGCGAATCGATTCCACAGACCGAACGTGAGGAGAGGGGCTAGTGTAATTGGTTAATACAAACCATAAAAAAATGCACGGAAGTATGTTTTTTTAACACAAACCTAGGTTTTTTTAAATGGAACCCCGTTAGTTTTGTTAGCACATCTGAACATATAAACAAATACGTAATCAGTGCCGTTTGTTGCATTGTAAAATGTTAATTACATCCGGAGATATTGTAACCTAAAGTTGACGCTTTAGTACCACTCCTCCACTGTTCGATCGTGTGTATCGGAGAGCACCGAATTACGTAGGGATCCAAAGGGAACGGTGATGGACCTTAGGTACAGAAGAGATTGGAACAGCACATTACGTCCACATACTAACACCCTTTTATTGGTCTTTTTCACTGTCGCACATGTACAGGGAACCACCCAGGCATTTGCCTGGAGCGATTTCGGGATATCACAAAAAACATAAATCTGGCTGGATGGACTAGTATTCGAACCGTCGTCCTCTCAAATACGAATCCAGTGTGCTAAACCCTGCGCCTCCTCGCTCGGTAAGGAGTATTAAATTAAATTGTCATGTCTGATGCTGAGGTTTTACTGCATGAACGATAAAAATGTAGTACCGTGATAAACTTCAGCTTGAAAAAGTTTCAGAAAGTGTTGAAACTATGTGTTGGGTTTGTTGGAACTCGCTAAGTGTTCTCATTCTCAAATACCAGGTGAATACAGTCTGGGTAATTTGCGCGCCATGGATTATTATGCATCATGACGCATACAGTTTCTGACTTCAATACTTGGCTTATTGTGTTAACCCTTTAACGTAAGATCATAAATGTTAATGAGGAATAATGAACCATTTTACACTACTGGCCATCGAAATTGCTGCACAACGAAGATGACGTGCTACAGACACAAAATTAACCGACAGGAAGAAGATGCTGTGATATGCAAATGATTAGCTTTTCAGAGCATTCACACAAGGTTGGCGCTGGTGGCGACACCTACAACGTGCTGACATGAGGAAAGTTTCCAACCGATTTCTCATACACAAACAGAAGTTGACCGGCGTTACCTGGTGAAACGTTGTTGTTATGCCTCGTGTTTGGAGGAGAAATGCGAACCATCACGTTTCCGACTTTGATAAAAATCGGATTGTAGCCTATCGCGATTGCGGTTTATCGTATCGCGACATTTCTGCTCACGTCCAATGACTGTTAGCAGAATATAGAATCGGTGGGTTCAGAAGGGTAATACGGAACGCCGTGTTGGATCCCAACGGCCTCCTATCACTAGCAGTCGAGATGAGAAACATCTTATCCGCATGGCTGTAACGGATCGTGCAGCCACGTCTCGATCCCTGAGTCAACAGATGGGGAGGTTTGCAAGACAACAACCATCTCCACAAACAGTTCGACGACGTTTGCTGCAGCATGGACTATCGGCTCGGAGACCATGGCTGCGGCTACCCTTGACACTGCATCACAGACAGGAGCGCCTGCGATGGTGTGCTCAACGACGAACCTGGGTGCACGAATGGCAAAACGTCATTTTTTCCGATGAATCCAGGTTCTGTTTACAGCATCATGATGGTCGCATCCGTGTATGGGGTCATCGCGGTGAACGCACATCGGAAGCGTGTATTCGTCATCGCCGTACTGGCGTATCACCCGGCGTGATGGTATGGGGTGCCATTGGTTACACGTCTCGGTCACCCGTTGACGGCGCTTTGAACAGTGGACGTTACATTTCAGATCTGTTACGACCCGTGGCTCTACCCTTCATTCAATCCCTGCGAAACCCCAAATTTCAACAGGATAATGCACGACCGCATGTTGCAGGTCCTGTACGGGCCTTTCTGGATACAGAAAATGTTCGACTGCTGCCCTGGCCAGCACATTCTCCATATCTATCACCAACTGAAGACGTCTGGTCAATGGTGGGCGAGCAACTGGCTCGTCACAATACGCCAGTCACTACTCCTGATGAACTGCGGTATCGTGTTGAAGCTGCATGGGCAGCGGTATCTGGACACACCACCCAAACTCTGTTTGACTCAATGCCCAGGCGTATTAAGGCCGTTATTACGGCCAGAGGTGGTTGTTGTGGGTACTGATTTCTCAGGATGTATGCACCCAAATTGCGTGAAAATGTTATCACATGCCAGTTCTAGTATAATATATTTGTCTAATGAATACCCATTTATCATCTACATTTCTTCTTAGTATAGCAGTTTTAATGGCCAGTAGTGTAAATTTTTAAATTCGGTCTGTAATTTGTGTGAAATACTGAAAATCAACGTTTTATTTCGCCTGGAGCCGTTAGAAAGGTAATGTGAATCTGCAGAGACAGTACCGTCTCCTGACGATCACAGTAGCCTGATCTCTCTCCCCTTCATTTTTAGCTGTGGGGCAAACTGAAGGGTCAGATGTACGCCAGTACACTAAGGTGACAAAAAGTCATGGGATAGCGATGTAGAAATTACAGACGGAGGTAGTATCGAGTATACAATGTTTAAAAGGGCAGGGCATTGGTGGAGCTGTCATTTGTACTCAGGTGATTCATGCGAAAAGGTTTCCGGCGGCGAATTAACAGACTTGAACGCGGAATGGTCGAAGGAGGTACATCTACATCAACATCAACATGGTTCCTCTGCAATTCAAACTTATGTGCCTGGCAGAAGGTTCATCGAAGCATTTTCATACTACTTCTCAATGGCGCGCGGGAAAAAGGAACAAATAAATCTTTCCGTCCGAGCTCTGATTTCTCTTATTTTATTATGATGATCATTTCTCCCTACGTAGGTGGGTGTCAACAAAATATTTACGAATTCGGAAGAGAAAGTTGGTGACTGAAATTTCGTAAATAGATCCCCCGCAAAGAAAACCGCCTTTGTTTCAGTGACTGCCACCCCAACTCGCGTATTATATCATTGACACTCTAACACCTATTGCGCGATAACACGAAACGAGCTGCCCATCTTTGCACTTTTTCGATGTCCTCCGTCAATCCTACCTGGTAAAGATCCCATAGCGTGCAGCAATATTCCAGCAGGGGACGGACGAGTGTAATGTAGGCTGTCTCTTTAGTGGGTTTGTCGCATCTTCTAAGTGTTCTGCCAACAAAGCGCAGTCTTTGTTTCGCCTTATCTGTGTGGTCTTTCCAGTTTAAGTTGCTCGTAATTGTAATTCCTAGGTATTTAGTCGAATTGGCAGCCCTTAGATTTGTGCGATTTATCGTATACCCAAAATTTGTCGGATTTCTTTTAGTACCCATGTCGATGACCTCGCACTTTTCTTTGTTTAGTGCTATTGCCACTTTTCGCACCATACAGAAATTCTTTCTAGATCATTTTGTAATTGGAATTGATCGTCTGATGATTTTACTAGACGGTAAATTACAGCGTCATCTTCAAACAGTCTAAGGGGGCTGCTCAGATTATCACCTAAATCATTTATATAAATCAGGAACAGCAGAGAGCCTATGACACTACCTTGCACAACGCCAGATATAACTTCTGTTCTGCACGATGATTTACCGTCTATCACTACGAACTATGACCTGTCTGAGAGGAAATCACGAATCCATTCACACAGCTAGACGCATCAGACACATTGTGAAGAGTGTACCGAAGGTACCAAATTTCAGGCATTACCGCTCATCATGGACAACGCAGTAGCCTTCGGCCTTAACTTAATGACCGACAGCAGCGGCGTTTGCGTGTAGTGGACAGTGCTAGCAGACAAGCAACACTACGTGAAGTAAACGCAGAAAACAATGTTGGTCGTACTATGAACGTATTCGTTAGGACAGTGCGGAGAAATCTGACGTTAGTAGCAGACGACCAACATGAGTGCGTTTGGTAACAGCACGACATCGTCATAGCGCCTCTCCTGGGCTCAGAACCATATCAATTGGACCCTAGACAACTGGAAAACCATGGTCTGGTCAGATGAGTCTCGATTTCCGTTGTTAAGATTCGATGGTAGGATTCCAGTGTGGCGCAGACCCACGAAGCCATCGACCCACATTGTCAACAAGGCACTGTGCGTGCTGGTGGTGGCTCCATAATAATGTGGATTGTGTTAACATGGAATGGAGTGTGTCCTCTTGCCCTACTGACTGGAAATTGTTATGTTTGACTATTTATCCCCAAACAAGGATGGAATTTTTATGGATGACAATGCATCATGTCACCAGGCCACAATTGTTCACATTTGATTTTAAGAACGTTCGGGACAGTTCGGTAGAACGGCTTGGCCACCCAGATCGCTTGACATGAATCCCTCGAACATATGTGGGACGTCATCGAGTGGTCATTTCCTGCAGAGAATCCTGCACCGGTAACACTTACACAAAAACAGACAGCTATAGTGTCAGCATCGCTCTATGTTTCTGCTGGGGACTTCCAATGACTTGTTGAATCCATGCCTCATTGAGTTGCTGGACTACACCAGGCAGGGGGAGGCTCTACACGATATTTGGAGGTATCTGATGATATTAGCACCTCAATGTCTTGTAAAGTCACCAGATCATCAAAACGACTTGCAAAATGATTTAGATAAGATACCTGTATGGTGCGGAAAGTGGAAATTGACCCTGAATAAGGAAAGTGTGAAGTTATTCACGTGAGTACTAAAAGATATCAGCTAAATTTCGATTACGCCACAACTCACACAAATCTGAAGTCTGTGAATTCGAGTAAATACTTAGCCATTACAATTACAGATAACCTAAATTGGAACGATCACATAGATAATATTGTGGGTAGAGCAAACCAAAGACTGCGATTCATTGGCAGAACACTTAGAAGGTGCAACAGATCTACTACGGAGACTGCTTACTCCACGCTTGTCCGCCCTATTCTGGAGTATTGCTGTGCGGTGTGGGATCCGCATCAGGTCGGACTGACGGATGACATCGAAAAAGTACAAAGAAGGGCAGCTCGTTTTGTATTACCGCGAAATAGGGGAGACAGTGTCACAGACATGTCACGTCAATTGGAGTGGCATTAAAACAAAGGCGTTTTTCGTTGCGACGGGATCTTCTCATGAGATTTCAATCACCAGTTTTCTCCTCCGATTGCGAAAACATTCTGTTGGAACCCATCTACATAGGGAGAAATGATCATCTCCATGAAATAAGAGAAATCAGGGCTATCACAAAAAAATTTAAGTGCTCGTTTTTCCCGCGTGCCTTTCTAGAGTGGAACAGTAGAGAGACAGTTTGAAGGTTGTTCATTGAACCCTCTGCCAGCCACTTTATTGTGAATAGCAGAGTAATCCCGTAGATGTAGATGTAGACAAATCGAGCATAGAGCTCCTTCGACGTTAACGGAGGCCATTTCCAGCATCTAATGTGATGTGATGTGATGTGAAACCAGCGTCGCCGGCCGGTGTGGCCGTGTGGTTCTAGGCGCTCCAGTCTGGAACCGCGTGACCGCTACGGTCGCAGGTTCGAATCCTGCCTCGGGCATGGATGTGTGTGATGTCCTTAGGTTAGTTAGGTTTAAGTAGTTCTAAGTTCTAGGGGACTGATGACCACAGATGTTAAGTCCCATTGTGCTCAGAGCCATTTGAAGCATTTTGAACCAAACCCGCGTCAGTTTCATTGCAAATATTTTTCGGGTGTTTTACTTCGGTCTCCCTGTGCTTTGAGACGGCGCAGTACGGAAAGCCCCTGTCTTGCGCCGTGTGTTGCGGCAGCTAACGGTTACAGTTTCGTGCACCTGTTACCTGATCAATAACGGCAGAAGCGTCGCCTGAAGATGAAGTGACGGCTCCTATCGACAGATTACCATCTCTCCTCCGCAGCCGTATTAATTAGCCGGCGCGCTGCGTCTTTGTAGACGCCAACTGCCTCATAATTACCTAATTAATCGCGTCTCGCTATTACAGTGGCGCGGCTACCTGACGCTTCTAATCTGCTCACGCGCGTCTCGATTCACAGGTCCTGTTTTCTCGCCAGTTCACGATTGACGGAATGAGACGCGGTACAACATTTGAACTTCTCTGTTTCTGTTTCTTGCCTCAAAGCAAGAAATGTTAATTTCGTCTAGTCTAAAATTTCACAGATTTCCAAGCCTGAACGAAATATGCAGAGAATCCAAACAAATTCCATCTTTTGTTACAAATACGTTTAGTTTCTGAGGTTCATCTTATGACACATCATTTGAGATCATTTATCGTATAAATTTATGATGTACTTGTAATAAGTATAGCATATAGTATGAACTCCACCGATAAAATTTCGGAGCTTGTTCAGGGACATTTTCTGAGTGCTTTGATATAAAGGCCCTTGGTCTACAGTGGCTGGTAACAAAATAATAATGTAACTATGATTTATTCGGTTTGTTACGCAATTAAGCATCGCTTCTGTCAAAATACCTTCACAACGGTAGCAAAGCCTGTAGTATGCGATCATCAAAACGTATGACACAAAACACAGGAATATGCAACAACCCTCAGATGGATGTGAAAGTATTGTTTAGTGGTTGCCGAGTCTGCAGGAACAAATCGGAATACCGTCGTGGTACTGTTCTTCTATTGTATTCAAAATATGGTTCAAAAGGCTCTAAGCACTTTGGGACTTAATGTCTAAGGTCATCAGTCCCCTAGAACTTAGACTACTTAATCCTAACTAACCTAAGGACATCACACACATCCATGCCCGAGGCAGGCTTCGAACCTGCGACCGCAGCAGCAGCGCGGTTGCGGACTGAAGCGCCTAGAACCACTTATTGTATTCAGTCAGCTCATACACAAAGTGCACATCAGCTAACTCTTCGTCAGTAAATCTGTACATACTGCTGTTTATCACTGAACGTACAAATTAAGCTGCCGGAAAAAACGAAACACAATCCAGCGATACTGAATGCAAGCTTCACGGCGAAGATTAATAGTGTGTATTATTGTTATACCACGAGCGAATGAAACGAGTTTGTTTCCAGATAACATACAATGTGCATACCGTCGACGTTTATTCTGCTGTGCAGGCATTTTCAGTGCAAAACAGATACGAAGATAAGTGGACATAAGAAATCAAACAAAACGCAATTATTCTACAACGAGCCATCGAAGGCGTTTCAGTCCTGAACCGCGCGACCGCTACGGTCGCAGGTTCGAATCCTGCCTCGGGCATGGATGTGTGTGATGTACTTAGGTTAGTTAGGGTTAAATAGTCTAAGTTCTAGGGGACTGATGATCTCAGATGATAAGTCCCATAGTGCTCATAGCCATTTGAACCATTTTTTGAGACCAAGAGTCCATTGTATTACAATACTCAGAAACTATCCTTGAACAACCCCAAAAAATTTTCGATAGAGTTCGAATTCATTCTGTACGTTCATATTGTAAGGGTAAACAAAAGTACGGGATGCCGTGAATTAACTATGTAACTAACCGGTTACTACGGGTTATTCCATATTATTGGGAATGGAAGTACTCATTGCTTATGAAATCAACGTGAGAAAAATAGGGTCGCCACTGGCTCAAACCATACAACTAATCAAAGATTTGGTCGAGTCGGAAAATAAATTAATTTGATCACAGACCAAAAACTCACAAACTTGCGTACGTTGTTATGTCGCTCATAGGGGATGCGATGTAATTAATAGTGTTCCCCGTGCACTGTTCACGACAGTCAAACATTTAAAATAAAATAGCACATGCAAGAACACTGTGCAGAAGATCAGCTCCCAGCAACACACCTGAAAATAAGACTTAATCTACAGCATTTGTTATAAAATACAAGGGGAGACTAATCACTGGGCCTGTGCATAAGGAAATGGATTGGATGTGCTAACGGGAAAGCTACGAGCTGAGTGGCTTAGGCGCAAAAACGTAATCTCGGAACACAAGAGAAAATTGTAGATAAAATCATTTATTCCTAAGATAAGGATGTGAGGCATGTACACGATTCCTGATAACACGTGGTTTGTGGAGACACAATTTCTAGTTATAGTGCCAAATTCCAACAATATCACATCACACAATCATGTTAACATTATCTAAAACAAACATGCGATCGGACAGTTAGTGATGCCGGTAGCCCAACAACTATAATGTTCTACCACGTGGTTGGCTCCCCACGGACGAAAGACACATAAAGCAAGGAAAATTTACGATAAGGCAAGGCTCTAAATATTTAGAAAGGTGAAAGCTTATGCAGGCACAGCTGAAGGCAAACAGACATTCATACAGAAGCGAGTGCTCACTTCTTATCGACACCTTTGTGTGGCGCTCTTCCGGCGGATCCAAGTCTGCTACAGAAATTTGCTAAAAGAAAAATCTGCCAAAGTTTTGCATTCCTTGCTGCGACAAGGCAAAGCAATCTTCCAGATTTGAAAAGCGAGACCAAAGGCTAACAGCTCTCCCCTCGCCAAGTAACAACGCGCCACGCGGGCAGTCTAACTCACCCTTCTTCGACTGGAGCACAGCTGTGGACGCTTCCCGTACCGGCGGCAGACTGCCTTCCGCTCCTCCAGCCTCTTCCACGTTCCGCATGGCCCGGAAAACCCAAAGATGCCATTTCCGCCACCAACCTAACGCAGGTGGATTTCTCACAAGTAGCGAAAACCTCTTTGCCTACTTGACCACTACGAGAGTTGGCTATTCTGTACAACTGCTGCTGAATCTGCACGACTATCGCAGACTTTCTGCAGCAGACTACGCCACCGTCTAGCAACGTGACACACAACCACATTCATTCAATCACACTACTATGAGAGTAAAGAGAATAGAGTAACGAGGAAAGGAAAGAGAAGTGGTAATGAAAATGGGCTACCGGACTAATGTAAGGTGGCTACAGGACCCTTTCAACTACAACGATTAAGTTAAACAGTTTCGTTTTAAGCGAGCATCTTAAGCAGAAACATAAAAAAATAGTTACAGAAAAACTGCTCATGTTCGACTTACACAATATTTGATATGCTAAAATTAGTCGTGCCAATCTTGACTAGTATAAGTGACGTCAGTGCTGTGTGTGATTACGTCGTGCACCAATAAACCACATCTTCATCTGTTTTCCGTCTTCCCTTTAGTTGCTTTAATTTCTTGGATGTATGTACGTCTATGCAACCAATTGGAGGCAGTTTGTTTGTAGCCATAAGCGTTTCGCTTCATTTATTTGGGAAGTATCACCAGTGGCCTATAACACATGTTTCCTTTTTTACGTACAATAAACTCATTATGTGGTAGATATAATATCCTGCTATATTACATTTTGTCTTGTCTTTCTCTTGTTTCTTAAGTTAAAATCAAAGTTAACAGCTGTGGAAATCGTAAGTAACACCGAGCTATTAGTTCACATTACAAACTTTGTTCTACAAAAGTTTATTTTAACGTAAAAACCAAGAGAAAGATACGAAAAAATGTAATATAGCAGCATATTATACATACCATATAATAAATCTATTGTATGTAAAAAAGAAAACATGTATTACAGGCCACTGGTGATGATTCCCAGATAAATGAAGCGAAACGCGTATGGCAACAAACAAACTGCCTCCAACTGGTTGATAGACGGTATATACTTCCAAGAACAAACCACATGTTGCGCTGAGAATGTGAGGTCAGTATCATATGACAGAGCTTTAGAATACGTGACCCCCAGCTGACATACTGACTTTTAAAATCGCTATGTGTTGCCACTATCGAAGATCAAGCGGCAGCTATAAGGTCACAAAACACTCCATCATCTTTCAGGTGTACATCAGGGACAGTATTAGTTCTTCAACAACACTTCGGCTTATAACCGTACAGCCATCATCAAGGTGAGTCGGTGTGTACAACCACTTGACACAAAAGTGTGAAGCGTGTCAAGTGATTTCAGTTCTTTCACGGTCTCACCTTCAAGATAGCTGTAGGACTATCAGCGGAAATATTCAAAAATGGTTCAAATGCCTCCAAGCACTATGGCACTTAACATTTGAGGTCATCAGTCCTCTAGACTTAGAACTACTTAAACCTAAATAACCTAACGACATCACACACATCCATGCCCGAGGCAGGATTCGAACCTGCGACCGTAGCGCCTACATCCTCTCGGCCACAACGGCCGGCCGTCTCATACTGCTCTTATTTTTCAGGAAGATAATGCCCGCCGGCACTTGGAGAGAGTTTCTACTGGTTGTCTTCGTACTTGCCAAATCCTACCTTGGCCAGCTGGGTCACCGAATATCACGCCAATTGAAGACATTCTGTACTGAAGCTCCTAGAACTGCTCCGCCACAGCGGCCGGTGCCGAAATATTGTTGAAGTACTGATACTGTCCCATTTATGGGCCATTGTTCAACAGATTCTTGATTACTGCTCATCGTTCTGGGATCCTTAACTTGTATGACTAACAGAAGAGAGAGAGAGACAGAACATCCTACGAAGTGCAGTGCGTTTCCTTAACATGTATGAATAACAGAAGACAGTGTGTGTGTGTGTGTTGTGTGTGTGTGTGTGTGTGTGAGAGAGAGAGAGAAAGAGAGAGAGAGAGAGAGAGAGAGAGAGAAGGAGGGAGGGAAGATCCAACAAAGTGTAGTGCGTTTCGTCACGGGATGGTTTAGATGGTGCGAGATCGTTACAGACGCTCAACAAACTCTATTGGCAGACGCAGCAAGAGAGGCATTGTACATTACAGAGTGGTTTGCTATTGAAATTCCGAGAGGATGCGTTCCGGTAAGAGTCCGACAACATATTACTTCCTTTCACATACGTCACACGAAATGGCAACAACAAGAAAGTTCGAGAAATTGGTGTTAATAGAGAGGTTTATCGACAATCATTCTTCCAAGACGACATTCGGGGTAAGATAGCGCTGCCAGCTATATACTCCGACAAACCCTCAGGTGTCTTGCGGAGTATAGCTCTGGATGTAGAAAGACGACGGAAAACTCCATTTTTAATAACAAAAATTTTGTGGTCCAATAAATTTAAAAATGTTTTAAGCAAACAACGCTCATTCCTCCTCACCAATGGTCCCGCCATTCGCAATGTGTGTTAAGGCGAGCACATGCAGTCGCACCGTAGTGCCGCGCACTGTATGGTACCAACAGGATGGCTGTCCAGCCCATAGTGGACAAAGTACCATAGCATGCCTTCACGACGTTTTTCCAAGTCGTTGGACCGGACGCAGAGGACCTGTACCTTGGCCGGCCCGTTCCCCACATTCGACTCCTGCAGACTTTTTTCTGTGGGAAAGCTGAAAGACGCTGTCTTCAAGGACGTACCAACTACACCCGACGATATGCAATGGCGTATTATTGCAACCTGCTCGGACATCACCGCTAAAATGCCAGCACGCGTGCTGCAGTCGGTCCATACCAGACTGGAAGCGTGTATTGCTGCTACCCGTGGTCATTCTGAACACAACATGTGATGGTCAATTATCTCGTGCTGCTCAAAATCCATATCACTGGTTTATGCACTTGCTCTTTAGGGTGTGCACAGGTATTGCACAAGTGTCGGTGTACGAACTTTGAAAAATATGGTACATCGTAAACAATCACCACTGACATTGTACGTTACCCTGCTTTTAGTCTGTTAATGTCAAGGCAATGTTCCATTTAAAGAAGTGTACGTTTGTACAAAAAAATACACTTTCCAAGTGAACATTAATAGCACTTTCTATTTCCGCAATATTTGCGATGCAAGCTTTAGGTGATTGACCATGTACATTAAAAATACGTGTAGCTTATGTCCATCCGAACATTTATCGTTTATTTTGTTGAAACTGGAGTAAATCTATCTAGAACCTTAAACGATGACTTGTCGTCATATACAAGTATAGGTTTCGTATATTTGTATGTATAGGCCACATATATCAAAAAATACATTGGTGTTCAAAATTAAAGCAACAAACGGAAATTTTTCAAGGTTACGTTAATTTTGTCACAAAATAGTATAAACAGAATGAGATTTTCACCCTGCAGCGGAGTGTGCGCTGATATGAAACTTCCTGGCAGATTAAAACTGCGTGCCGGACCGAGACTCGAACTCGGAACCTTTCTCATTAGTGCGCAAATGCTCTACCAGCTGAGCTACCCAAGCACGACTGACGACTGCTCCTCACAGCTTCAATTCTGCCAGTACCTCGTCTCCTACCTTCCAAACTTCGCAGAAGCTCTTTTGCGAACCTGCATAACTAGCACTCCTGGAAGAAAGGATATAGCGGAGACATGGCTTAGCCACAGTCTGGGGGATGTTTCCAGAATGAGATTTTCACCCTGCAGCGGAGTGTGCGGTGATATGAAACTTCCTGGCAGATTAAAACCGTGTGCCAGACCGAGCATTTGCCCGCGAAAGGCAAAGGTCCCGAGTTCGAGTTTCGGTCCGGCACACAGTTTTAATCTGTCAGGAAGTTTCAGTAGTATAAACAGTTGATAGTAAAGTAGAAACAATGTAAAGAATACAGAACGTAATCAACTGCAACATGCATAACGGTAGAAAGAAGTTCTTCGTTTTTTTACCAACTTAACGGGTTTTCACACACATTCTGACAACTGGTTAATGTGCTCAGTATGGGGTGTGACCACCTCTAGCACCAATACAGGCCTGGCAACGACGGGGCATGCTGTGAATGATTTCATCAATTTTATGTTGAGGCAATAACACCCATTCTTCCTGCAGAGCTGCTGACAAGTCTTGGAGGGTGGTTGGTGGACGCTGGAGTGACGCAACCTGTCTCCTTAGTGCATCCCAGACGTGATTTATGGAATTCGAATCGGGAGAGCGAGCAGGCCACGTCATGCGTGAAATATCCTCCGTTAAAAAAAAAAAAATCAACCATCCATGCTCTATAAGGTCGAGCGTTATCGTCCATCAATACGAAGTCTCTGTAGTATCACTGACACAGATACTACTGCAACGCCGCGCCAACACAATGTTGGCAGCCCGTCGTCTGTCGAGCACAGCGCACTCTAGCGGGCTGTGCAGCTCGACGGAACTGGAGTGTGCCTCGTTCACTTTCATAATCGGCCCTCAGGCAAACTTGTTTGCTGTGATTCTCTGAGGAGGGCCCATCAGGCTTAGTCCCTGAGAATATGTTGTATTAGTTCATGGTATTCCATGTTACGAGATTGTCAGTTCATAGCCGCAGCTGCAGTCCTGCAAACTACTGAAGATAAATAATTTCATTGTACTACGTGTTTCTTGAATAATAATCCTTTTCTCTAGCAGTGTGCCGTACCGCATATTATTGCAACCTGGACTCCTTCAGCACCTATCAACTAGGCCTCCTACTTATTTGCATTTAGTAACGAACTGGAAACACCCACGCGTTTTGTGCCTCTAAACAGTGAGACACAATAGTCTGAGTCCACAGCACCTCGCAACGACCACTGAGATCACAAGATCTACTCACGATACCTGATGAAACGTCCCCTTGTGGCCCACCACTACCACACTCTCTACCAGGACTACAGTGGGTCTGCACCTCTGGTGGCCCACCAATACCATTATTTCTACAAGAACTGCAGTGGGTCTACTCTGTGATGACCTACCTACCAATATTCTTCAAAACGTCGAATGACTCTGCTGTGGGTTTCCTCTGTTGTAGCCCATTACCTGTCTGCACGTCGAGAGTCAGCACTCTCTTTCCGTTGGAAGGACAACACTACTTCTTCAAGACAGCATGGAAATCCACTACTTCCGTGTGCATTTCATTTTACTGCTCAGACTTTGAGAAAAACACTGGAATTTTACTGTGATGAACAATCTGGACTGTATTTATGGACTGTGAGAAAATTTTAGCTTTTGACCAACATTGTATGAATAAGTGTGTGTATTTGATATCTTTGTTATTGTAATTATGAAAAATTTTCTCAAATAATTGTTGGCCACTGCCCAAAACAATTTGTAAAATTTTTTTGTGGGGAGCATGGGGGCTATGTAAGTAGGCTGTTTATGTTTTCTTATTGGCAACGTTACATAGCGCTCTGTGTGAGAATCACTGGCTGTGCTGTGTGCAGCCTGTGGCTAGTTTGCATTGTTGTCTGCCATTGTAGTGTTGGGAAGCGGCAGCTGGATGTGAACAGCGCGTAGCGTTGCGCAGTTGGAGGTGAGCCGCCAGCAGTGGTGGATGTGGGGAGAGAGATGGCGGAGTTTTGTAATTTGTCATGAACTGCTATATATATTACGACTATTAAGGTAAATACAGTGTTTGTTCTCTATTAAAATCTTTCATTTGCTAACTATGCCTATCAGTAGTTAGTGCCTTCCGTAGTTTGAATCTTTTATTTAGCTGGCAGTAGTGGCGCTCGCTGTATAGCAGTAGTTCGAGTAACCAAGATTTTTGTGAGGTAAGCGATTTGTGAAATGCATAGGTTAATGTTAGTCAGGGCCATTCTTTTGTAGGGATTTCTGAAAGTCAGATTGCGTTGCGCTAAAAATACTGTGTCAGGTTAAGGACAGTCGTGTAGAAATTGTTCTAAGGGGACGTTTCACTGACAGCAGATAAATCTTTCTGATTCGCCCGTACAGTTTCATGAAGAGGTGTTCGAGTGGTCAACATAATCCCTGCGCACACCATTAGGGATCCTCCTCGATACTGTTGTCTTACCACAATGTTTTGGTCCCGAAATCGTGTTCCTCGTGCCCTCCAAATGCGAATCCGTTGAGAATTACTCTCCAGACCAAATCGGGTCTCATCTGTGAAAAGAACACCGGCTCACTGTTCTACCGTACAAATAGCATGTTGACGGCTCCAATCTAGACGTTCCCTTCTGTGAAGACATGCCAGAAGTAAGAAAAAATTTGCAAATTTTTGGTGGGTTCTATGGGACCAAACTGCTGAGATCATTCCCTAGGCTTACACACTACTTAATGTAACTTAAACTGACTTACACTAAGGACAACACACACACCCATGCCCAAGGGAGGAGTCGAACCTCCGACAGGGTGAGCCGCACGAACCGTAGCAAGGCGCCTGACACCGCACGGCTACCCCGGGCGGCAGAGTTAAACACTCAGCAGGTCTCCAACAATGAACGCCACTCTGCTGAAGCCTTCTGTAATCCGTTTCCTCGATACAACACGTCCAGTGGGAGCTGCGAGGTCAGATACCAGTTGTCGTGCAGTACTACGACGGTATAGTTGTGCGCGTACAGCCAAATAACGATCTACTCTATTCTGATGTCACACGTCTTCGACCGTGTCCTGGTCTCCGGGATACAGCTTCCGTCTCTATAAACTGTCGCCTCATCCCAGAAACAACAGAACGATTCACATTAAGCCATCGGGCCACATAGTTTGCGACTCTCCTGCTTCCAATCTTCCTACGACCCTCCACAGCAGAGAGTCTGTAGGCATCTTCTCTGTGCCATAGTGCACCGTCTGTGACTTTGTACACAGTGACTGTGGATGCGGGACTACCCTGTAAACACTACCCCGCTTCATCGGTCCCCGGACGTCATGGCTGGCGTGGTTGTCCGTTGATCGGAATGCCATTTTCCGTGCAGAAACGATGGCAACGACATCTGTTGACAGTTTGTGTGATTATATCGTGAATCAGACACGTACGGGGAAATAGTAGTTGGTTGCTTTAATTTAAGACACCAGTGTATGTAGCCTAAGCCTATGTATGTCGGGAAGTTTCTTATGGCATCGTGCAAAAATTTGGAGTGAACCAGTCAAGAACTTCCCAAACAGTTGCTGAAAAACTTTCCCCTTTATACACTGCTGGCCATTCAAAGTGCTACACCAAGAAGAAATGCAGATGATAAACGGGTCTCTCCCATCCCCTCCCCCTGCCACGTCTTCACTGTTGTATTCCCCTACCCTCCAACTCTACACCCTACATCTCCTTTCCCAAGGTGGCTTCCATCAACTCCCCCTCCCGGATGGTGCCCTCTCTCCCTCCTTTTATCCCTCCTATCAAATCTGATCCTCACCCCCCCTCCTTTCCTCCATCCTTTCCCTGGGCTCCCTCTTCCTTCCCCCATCCATCCTGTGTTTTCTACCCGCCAACCCTCTCCCTATCTCCTTCCCCCCCCCCCCCCCCAAGTCCTTTTGTACTCCCCTACTCTGCCTTCCCCACTCCCTGGCACGTCTGCTCAGCACCCTCCACCCCTCTTATGGATCCTCATCTTCCATTGGCTCCATTGCCCCCTACCCCTTCACTTTTCCTCTCCTTCCCCCCCTTTTTTCCCGTCATCTGACCAGTTTCCCCCCACCTGCTCTCGGGTGTGGTATGTCATATTTGTGCCAACTTTTTAGTGAAGTGTTTAAGTGAGTGTTCAGTGTTGTGCGTCTTTCCTCAGTGTTGCGAACAGAAATCAGGCTGTTGCTGGGTGTGCATTTTACATCTCTTGCGAACAGAACCCAGATTATCGCCATGTTTTTTTAATTGTCTGTCTATTATTTTACTGCTTCCTGTGTATTTCATTAGCATCATCAACCCTGTGTTTTATGTTTTAAGCTCCAGAATTTCCTGCCATATTACCTTTAAGTCACCGATTTTATCGCCAACTGTTATTATTTTTTATTATCTTCATCTTTTTAAAACAAATTCTGTAGGCTGAAGAGCGGCGTAATAAGCTGCTGCCAGCCCGCCCCCTTTAGGGGGAATCGAAACTCAACAAAGGAAAAAAAAGATAAATGGGTATTCATTGGAAAAATATATTAGACTAGAACTGACATGGGATTACATTTTCACGCAATTTGGGTGCATAAATCCAGAGAAATCAGTACCCAGCACAACCACCTCTGTCCTTAATAACGGCGTTGATACGCCTGGGCTTTGAGTTAAACAGAGTTTGGAAGGCGTGTACAGGTACAGCTGCCCATGCAGCTTCAACACGATACCACTGTTCATCAAGAGTAGTGACTGGTGTATTGTGACGAGCCAGTTGCTCGGCCACCATTGACCAGACGTTTTCAATTGGTGAGAGATCTGGAGAATGTGCTGGCCAAGGCAGAAGTCGAACATTTTCTGTATCCAGAAAGGCCCGTACAGGACATGCAACATGCGGTCGTGCATTATCCTGCTGAAATGTAGGGTTTCGCAGGGATCGAATGAAGGGTAGAGCCATGGGTCGTAACAGATCTGAAATGTAACGTCCACTGTTCAAAGTGCCATCAATGCGAACAAGAGGTGACCGAGACGTGGCCGGCAGAGGTGGTCTAGTGGTTCTAGGCGCGCAGTCCGGAACCGCGGGACTGCTACGGTCGCAGGTTCGAATCCTGCCTCGGGCATGGATGTGTGTGATGTCCTTAGGTTAGTTAGGTTTAAGTAATTCTAAGTTCTAGGGGACTGATGACCACAGATGTTAAGTCCCATAGTGCTCAGAGCCATTTTTGAACCGAGACGTGTAACCAATGGCACCCCATACCATCACACCGGGTGAATACGCTTCCAATGTGCGTTCACCGCGATGTCGAAATACACGGATGCGACCATCATGATGCTGTAAACAGAACCTGGATTCATCCGAAAAAATGACGTTTTGCCATTCGTGCACACAGGTTCGTCGTTGAGTACACCATCGCAGGCGCTCCTGTCTGTGATGCAGCGTCGAGGGTAGCCGCAGCCGTGGTCTCCGAGCTGATAGTCCATGCTGCTGTAAACGTCGTCGAACTGTTCGTGCAGATAGTTCTTTTCTTGCAAACGTCCCCGTCTGTTGACTCAGGTATCGAGACGTGGCTGCACGATCCGTTACAGCCGTGCTGATAAGATACCTGTCATCTCGACTGCTAGTGATACGAGGTCGCTGGAATCCAGCACGGAGATCCGTATTACCCTCCTGGAACCACCGGTTCCATATTCTGCTAACAGTCATTAGATCTCGACCAACGCGAGCAGCAACGTCGCGATACGATAAAGCGCAATCGCGATAGGCTACTATCCGACCTTTATCAAAGTCGGAGACGTGGTGGTACGCATTTCTCCTCCTTACACGAGGCATCACAACAACGTTTCACCAGGCAACGCCCGTCAATGTGTATGAGAAATCGGTTGAAAACTTTCCTCATGTCTGCACGTTGTAGGTGTCGCCACCGGCGCCAACCTTGTCTGAATGCTCTGAAAAGCTAATCATTTACATATCACAGCATCCTCTTCCTGTCGGTTAAATTTCGCGTCTGTAGCACGTCATCTTCGTGCTGTAGCAATTTTAATGGCCAGAAGTGTACTTATGTACTACATATATTTCAAAAATGGTAAGCCTATGTCGGTCCGTACGCTTGTTAGATTATCGCGTAAAAATTTAAGTAAACTGGTCAAGAAATTGTCGAGATTTTTGGTAATAACCTTAAAGCAGGGCTAGTCTTTGTAAAGTAGTATAGATACGAAAGATTAAGGAAAGGCAAACCTACGTTTCTAGCATTTGTAGACTTAGAGAAAGCTTTTGACAATGTTGACTGGAATACTCTCTTCCAAATTCTGAAGGATGCAGGGGTAAAATACAGGAAGCGAAAGGCTATGTACAATTTGTACAGAAAGCAGATGGCGGTTGTAAGAGTCGAGGGACATGAAAGGGAACCAGTGGTTGGGAAGGGAGTGAGACAGGATTGTAGCCTCTCCCGGATGTTATTCATTCTGTATATTGAGCAAGCAGTAAAGGAAACAAAAGAAAAGTTCGGACTTTGTATTATAATCCATGGAGAAGAAATAAAAACTTTGAGGTTCGCCGATGACATTGTAATTCTGTCAGAGACAGCAAAGGACTTGGAAGAGCAGTTGAACGGAATGGACAGTGTCTTGAAAGGAGCGTATAAGATGAACACCAACAAAAGCGAAACGAGGATAATGGAATGTAGTCGAATTAAGTCGGGTGATGCTGAGGGAATTAGATTAGGAAATGAGACACTTAAAGCAGTAAAGGAGTTTTGCTATTTGGGGAGCAAAATAACTGATGATGGACGAAGTAGAGAGGATATAAAATGTAGACTGGCAATGCCAAGAAAAGCGTTTCTAAAGAAGGGAAATTTGTTAACATCGAGTATAGATTTACGTGTCAGGAAGTCGTTTCTGAAAGTATATGGCTCAAATACATGGTTCAAATGGCTCTGAGCACTATGGGACTCAACTGCTGAGGTCATTAGTCCCCTATAACTTAGAACTAGTTAAACCTAACTAACCTAAGGACATCACAAACATCCATGCCCGAGGCAGGATTCGAACCAGCGACCGTAGCGGTCTTGCAAGTATTTGTATGGCGTGTGGCCATGCATGGAAGTGAAACATGGACGATAAATAGTTTAGACAAGAAGAGAATAGAAGCTTTCGAAATGTGGTGCTACAGAAGAATGCTGAAGATTAGATGGGTAGATCACACAACTAATGAGGAGGTATTGGATAGGATTGAGGAGAAGAAAAGATTGTGGCACAACTTGACTAGAAGAAGGGATCGGCTGATAGGACATGTTCTGAGGCATGAAGGGATCACCAATTTAGTACTGGAGGGCAGCGTGGAGGGTAAAAATCGTAGAGGGAGACCAAGAGATGAATACACTAAACAGATTCAGAAGGATGTAGGTTGCAGTAGGTACTGGGAAATGAAGAAGCTTGCACAGGATAGAGTAGCATGGATAGCTGCATCAAGCCAGTCTCAGGACTGAAGACCACAACGACAACAACTGATACGTTGGTGACTGCCACTGCAGAGACAATATGATTTGTCAGTGTTGAACATAAATCACGACCGGTCCTGTATTGCCGTAAAGTTAACACTGCTGCGGAGTATTTGGCAGTGCTCAGGTTGCAACGACTCCGCAGTCGCCCCCGGCGCTCGGCCCGCCCCCGGCAGCAGAGCAGAGCGCGGCCGATGGCGCGCGCCCGCGGACGACTGCCCGCAGCGCCGGCCTGCAGCGCGGCGCGCCTCAATTATTTCGCTAAACACGGCTGCGGGGCGACCGCGGCGAGTCCCCGGGCCTCATTAATAGAAATTATCCCGCTGTTGGCTCATATAAAATTCATGGCCAGCGGCCGGCACAGCCGCCGCCGGTGGCGCAGCCGCCGCTGCCGTGCGGCGCCGCGCGAATCAATACGACGCCGCCCCACGCCGGCCCCGCCGCCGCCCCACGCCGCCCCCGGCCGCCCACGCCCGCGCAGCGCCGCGCCGCGCCGGGCCGCACGAATTAGCCCGCCGGCCAATCACAAAGGCCATATTGTGACACTTCTCGGCGCCGTCCGTCCGCGGGCTCCCATTGTTCCGCGCCGGGTAAATACCTTGTCTCCAGTAATTGCTTAATGATTTAATTTCCTCTGAATGGACACTGTAAGTATGACTAATGTTTCACTCGTTTAATGCATTAGCGTCCTGGACGGCTACAGCAAATAGCTAGTCGGCGTCAATTATGGATGTGACGAGTGTGCCGAGCCCGCGCTGCGACGGTTTGAAATTCCGCTAAACGTCGCCCGTTCTTTATGCTGTCCTCGCACAAAAACGCCCTCGCGGAGTGTTTTCGTTTTTTCTTTTTTTTTATCCTGTCCGCGCGCCCATGTGCGCGTGCTGTGCGCTTTGCAGTCCTTTGTTGTCGCCAGAAGTGTCTCCTGAAAATGTAAACAGGCACTTGCCACCGTTACAACGACTGAGCTGTCGTTTTCGGAGGAAAAAAAAAAGTGAATTGCAAGTAACACGAGGCACAGCAAACGGGACAACCGGCACAACACTGTATGTCGGGGTACATATCAAGTTTCCAACTTTCTTTACTTACTTCAGACTTATTTCGCATCATTACCTCTTTAGGAAACAATCAAAATATAGAAAAACGGTAAAATTCAGCTGCCGTCTTTGTAATAAATTCTTTGTGATCATCATACGCTTCAATCGCAGTTTCATCTTCTGGGCTTTAACTCTCTACTCAAGTAACATAATTGCGGTGACAACACGACAGGAACGAGAATCTGAGAGTATTGCTGTCTTCTGGCCTGCGACTATATTCCTGCGCGAGTGCCGTAAATTGCGTCCACTGAAAATTTGGGCCCAGTGAAATTTGAGCCTAGTGAAACTGGCGCCTGGAAAAGGTGTCGAAGAATCGTCCACTAATCCCCCTGCCTGAACTCCGCAACTTGTCTGAGAGACAGAAGCGCCGTGGGCTCTTACTTGGCGTTTTACTTTATAATAAACGCTGATGAGGAGAACTGAAGATATTCGCACAAGAACAGAAACGCCAATTTTTGTTTACAACCGGAAGTGGTCACAGTTTATTTTATTTTCTGTCGGACGCAAATACATATTTTTATGTATGCACGAATCTTGGGAAACTGCAATGGAAAAAATCAAAATCAACTTATAAACGTTAAACACCTATTTTTTATACTGATTAACTTCTCGTTGTCGAGGTTCACAGACATGTACAATTTTTTAAAGGAAGTCGTATTCGCCGTTGTCTGCAGAAATTATTTATTTCACTATTTGACTGTGGTACTGCAAAGTACATGTCAGACTTCAAAGTACATGTCATCGTGAAAAATAGGCCTGTTCACCGCAGAAATAAAGCAACATCAGACGAGTGTGAAGCTCTGTGCGTAATTTACATCATTTCACGATTACTTACCTATTGTGGACAGTACCCATTTGCTTTGTAAAGCCTTAACAATAGAAGCTCATTCTCCAGTTCATTCTTGTCAGCAATGATATGTGCTCTGTGAGCCAAAGTTCTGAGGACATAGTCTGGGAATGGTGGTGGCAGCCATTTGCTTGTGGTTCAGCTCCCCCTAAAGATGGCTTTTGTACAACTCACAATACTTTCAAAACCCACATGCAAGGTTTTCATATTCTCTTGCTCAATACTTACAACCTATTAGTCCTATAGAAGAAATTAACAGGACCTTTTTGTAGGAATTTAATGTATTCCGATTTTTCCCTGGGATACGTTTTCCCAGAAGGCCACATTTTTCGAGTTATTCGAGATAAACGCATTTTGAGGTCACTATTGTACTTTTTCTTGAATAATTCGAAAACTATGGCCCACAGCGGAAACGTATCCCAGTACAAAACTTAGTTACATTAATTTTCCTACAGAAAGGTCCTGTTCGTTTTCTCTGTAGCACTGATAGTTTGCGTGTAGTGAGCAAGATTATATGAAAATCTTATGTGTAGAATACGAAGGTGTTGGAGGTTGCATAAAATCTGTCGGTAGGGCTACTGATCCACCATGCACACGTCTCTATCAGTCGGCTTCCAATAAACTACGTATTCTAAAGTTGCTTCATCTTTGCGTCAAAGCAAAACATCCAAACACGGATGGCACTCTCCGCTTCGATTTCCGTTGTAATCTGAATCGTCTCATGGATGGAATTTAGATGGTTTGAAAATTTTTGTAGTTTATCCTACCAAAGAGCCTAACTGCAAACGTGTCGTCAACATATTTTAGAATACTTTAAGTTTTAAACAAGGATATACCAGTGGCTTTTCTACATGTAAAGCCTAAGCTGAACATAAAGAACGAGGAAGAAATCGAAAGATTTGAATCTATGGCTTTCCCGCCGTAAGTGGGAAAATTGTTCATAATAAGTCTGGCCCTCACCAAACGCAAAGGGACCCTTCGCTCTCCACCGAAGACAACAGCACTTTTCGATTCCGTCTAACATGAGTTGATACACGGCAAGGCTGAGGTTTACAAAGCCACTGCGAATGTGGCGTTTCATTCATCCATCAGAACACTCGTACAAACACCGAAGAATATATGGAACACCGTAGGTATCATACACCCGTCTCTTACAACCCAATAAATCGACTGTGGCCCAACATGAAATCTATGTAGCATGAAAATGTCGAAATTCTTGCGTCGACTTCATCAGTGGTGAAAGATGCAGCTAACATTCGCATGGCAAAGAATTTTATTAACAGGGGTAGCGCTCTGAACCTAGACATATCAAAGGTTTCGGCGCTTTAATAAAATGACAAAGACGTGAACACAGTGTAGCTCATAAGGATACATCGACATCACAGCATGTGTCGACCGGGTAGCCACATATTCATTTTACGCATATTCTATGCCGCCTATCAACGTGTCTCGCGCTCATGTGTCTGTGGTTTTAACGAGTACTGTTGCGTCAATATGTCGGCTCAATTTGAAGATGGTCACAGCCGAAATTTTAGAGAAAGGAGGAACAGAGTTTAATGAACGATACTTATTTCAATTATACTGTAAAGTCTCCACAACGACCCATCTTATTCAGCTGGTTCCATGAAATCGACCCGCATAAACTTCGACGTGACGGTAGTCATGGGATACATCCTAATATCGTGTGGGACGTCTTTTTGCACGGAGTATTGCAGCAACTCGGAGTGGCATGGACTACAGATGTCGTTGGAAAGTGTTGATGGTGCAGAATTTTGTGCACAGATCGACCTTTTGGTTACGTCTCATAGATGTTCGATGGGACTCATGTCGGGCCTGGTGACATGGAGCATTATCATCCAGAAAAATTCTACATCTACATCTATATCTACGTTTATACTCCGCAAGCCACCCAACGGTGTGTGGCGGAGGGCGCTTTACGTGCCACTGTCATTGCCTCCCTTCCCTGTTCCAGTCGCGTATGGTTCGCGGGAAGAACGACTACCGGAAAGCCTCCGTGCGCGCTCGAATCTCTCTAATTTTACATTCGTGATCTCCTCGGGAGGTATAAGCAGGGGGAACCAATATACTCGATACCTCATCCAGAAACGCTCCCTCTCGAAACCTGGACAGCAAGCTACACCGCGATGCAGAGCGCCTCTCTTGCAGAGTCTGCCACTTGAGTTTGCTAAAACGTCTCCGTAACGCCATTACGTTTACCAAATAACCCTGTGAAGAAACGCGCCGCTCTTCTTTGGATCTTCTCTATCTCCTCTGTCAACCCGACCTGGTACGAATCCCACACTGATGAGCAATACTCAAGTACAGGTCGAACGAGTGTTTTGTAAGCCACCTCCTTTGTTGATGGACTAAATTTTCTAAGGACTCTCCCACCTAATCTAAACCTGGCACCCGCCATACCAACAATTAATTTTATATGATCATTCCACTTCAAATCGTTCCGTACGCATACTCCCAGATATTTTACAGAAGCAACTGCTACCAGTGTTTGTTCCGCTATCATATAATCATACAATAAAGGATCCTTCTTTCTATGTATTCGCAATACATTACATTTGTCTATGTTTACGGTCAGTTGACACTCCCTGCACCAAGTGCCTATCCGCTGCAGATCTTCTTGCATTCCGCTGCAATTTTCTAATGCAGCAACTTCTCTGTATACTACAGCATCATCCGCGAAAAGCCGCATGGAAGTTCCGACACTATCTACTAGGTCATTTATATATATTGTGAAAAGCAGTGGTCCCATAACACTCCCCTGTGGCACGCCAGAGGTTACTTTAACGTCTGTAGATGTCTCTCCATTGAGAACAACATGCTGTGTTCTGTTTGCTAAAAACTCTTCAATCCAGCCACACAGCTGGTCTGATATTCCGTAGGCTCTTGCTTTGTTTATCAGGCGACAGTGCGGAACTGTATCGAACGCCTTCCGGAAGTCAAGGAAAATGGCATCTACCTGGGAGCCTGTATCTAATATTTTCTGGGTCTCATGAACAAATAAAGCGAGTTGGGTCTCACACGATCGCTGTTTCCGGAATCCATGTTGATTCCTGCAGAGTAGATTCTGGGTTTCCAGAAACGACATGACACGCGAGCAAAAAACATGTTCTAGAATTCTACAACAGATCGATGTCAGAGATATAGGCCTACAGTTTTGCGCATCTGCTCGACGACCATTCTTGAAAACTGGGACTACCTGTGCTCTTTTCCAATCGTTTGGAACCTTCCGTTCCTCTAGAGACTTGCGGTACACGGCTGTTTGGGAATATGAAGTCCACGAATGACTGTAGATGATCTCCAAATAGTTGAACTTAAAGATTTCTGGGTAATCTTCGGTTCACTTGGACCAGAGGAGCCAGTAAAGCATCCCATACAATTATCGAGCTTGTACAGTCCTTGTTGACAATCTGGGCCCATGGCTTCATGGACTCCGCGCCACAATCGGGCATCAGCTCTTACCAACTGAAATCGGGACCCATGTGACGAGGCCACCGCTACCAGTTGTTTACGGTCCAAACGATGTGGTCACGAGTTGAAGAAAGACCGTACAGGGGGTTTCTTGCTGTTAGCAAAAGCACTCGCGTCGGCCGTCTGGTGCCATAGCCCATTAACGCCCAATTTCGCCGCACTGTCCTAACGGGTATGTTCGTTGCACGTCCAAAATTCATTACTGCGTGTATTTCACGCAGTGTTCCTTGTCTGTTAGCACTGACAGCTCTGCGCCAACCGAGCGAGGTGGCGCCGTGATTAGCGCACTGGACTAGCATTCGGGAGGACGACTGTTCAATCCCGCGTCCGACCATTCTGATTTAGGTTTTCGGTGATTTCCCTAAATCGCTTCAGGCAAATGCCGGGATGGTTCCTTTGAATGGGCATGGCCGTCTTCCTCCCCGTTCCTTCCCTAATCCGATGAGACCGATGACCTCCCAGCTTCGTCTCCTCCTCCCAAAGCAACCCTCTCAACCCCTCTGCACCAAAGCTACTGCTCTCGGTCGTTAAGTGAAGTCCATATTGCATGTGGTGAGAGGCAATGCCTAAAATTTTATATTGTCAGCACTCTCTTGACACTATGGATCTCTGAATACTGAATTCCTCTAACGATTTCAGAAACTGAATCCCCCTTGTGTCTAGTTCCAACTACCATTGCCCGTTCAGAGTCTGTTAATTTCCCTCGTACTGCCATAATAACGTCAGAAACATTGTAAGACGTCGTGGTCTCCTGACCTTCGTTGCTTACATATTCCGCCCTCACAAGCACATCCCGCTATTCAAGACGCTTGATTTGAACCCAAACTCGATAAGATAAAGTCAATGTTGTATGAATTCATGTAAACGATATGCAAATAACTAGTAAATCACAAGTCGCATACCGAGATTGAAATACTCGAGGCTGGTGTACACACACAAATTCGAGACACGATGGTCGCAGGGGCTTTTAGTTCAGGAGAGGCAAACCGCACGCCGGGGGACTGGTCCCTTCAGAGGACGAGTCAACCTATCTACGTTGGCTGGCGACCGCCCATAGAGCAGACAGCGTTTGCCAGAGTGAAAGGGAGAACGACCCTGTGTTCAGCTTAAAATCAAATTCCGCTACATTGTGTGGGAGTGCCCAGCCTACTAATTCTTTACAAACATAGCATGCGGTTTCAGAGGTTTTCACAGGGAGAAAGCAAACGCCAAATCCCGATGCTACAGATTTCCGGATTGGTCACTGTAAACGAAACGTCATTCTCCCGTTTTAGTAGAGCAATGCTGATTGGCAGATGATATTCCTGACACCTTGAGCTGAAGGAGTAATGGAAGAGACCGAAAGATATACCCCTTCATGTCTGACGTGGAGAGGGGCCGTTCCGTTGTCGCTCTTGGAGCGATAACACGTAACGAGAGCGTGTGCGCTCGTACGTGTGCTCAAAGAGCGAGGAACAAGTCTCTCCTCAGTGCTTCACTGGGAGAGCACCTCTGTCAAGAGCGAATCGGAGTGCGGCTCTATATTGAGCCCTTGCGATTAAGCATTGTTCACTGTGTTGGCCGCCACACTTATTGGGCAGTGTGAACAGACAGAGTTATAGTTAAACATTTGCGAGCGAATTTTTGAGTGGCATCGCGGTGGACCGGTTATCTGACCGATGTACCACGCCAGTAGTTAGACTAGGGGCTAATAGGACTCCTTGACTTCATCAAAGCGTAGGGAGAGTTTGATTGGCGAAGATCAATCCAGACAGAACGAGAGTTATCTTATTTGTCAGCAGCGAGCGGTGCAGATAGCAGTCATCGCAGCTTACGCTATTGTGCGCTACAGCTCTCGCGGGCCCCATATTTCCTCCACAACAGTACACTTCACTGCATTTCACACGCGACAGCCTCGACCGTACCTAGCAACATTCTAATGGATAATTATTCAAGTTGAGTAGGTGCGGCTCTCAGCCATTCTGCCAAGTCAATAACAATCTTAAACTTTGTATAGAAATTTCATTAGCGAATCCTATCCTTAAGAGGTAACTTCACATTCCGAAAACAGCCCGGAAATAACTTGTTCAGTTCATAACTAAAAGTGCCATTGTGATTTCTCAGAATTTTTGCAAAATAAATAATAATTTTCGTTAGTTCCATGTTTTTCTTACACTAACTAGCACTACTCCAGTACCCAAGTATCCCACTAGTTACGTAAGAAATTTTGTGAATTTGTGTGTCATTTCCTTACAGCAGACGACTCCAGAAGATATTTATTGCTGAAAGTTTTTCAGGCGTTTCTCTTTAGAACGTTAGGAGCGTCTATCTGACTTCTGTAGTAGTGTGGGGGTGGAAACTGCATTTTGCAGTAGCCACAGGGTAAAGGGTACATCTCAGATTAATCCGTTGCGCAGAATGACAGAATAGCACCCACACGCTCACAACATTTCCACTTCAATCACATGAGCACAAAAGGCAGCTCCGCCGATGCACCGCTCTTTTATAGTTTGCGTATGCGACGCTATCGCCATCTGTATAGGTCCGTATCTCTGTTCCACGATGTTTGTCACCTGAGCGCATACACCACTTCTATGCTATGCGTCACATTAGCGATCGAGGGTCACATGATTGCCTGGTAAAGGCTCTGCAACATCTACTGTACTCCAATGGGGGAAACGAACATTCGAAGCTTATTGATATGTTATTTGCAACAGAACTGAGCAACGTTACGGGCGAATGCCTCGAGAGTGGTTGACGCTATGGGCCTGCCACCAGCTCCTCGTGGCCCAGCGGCAGCAGGGAGGAGCCGCGCTGCAGCCTCCGTGGTGGCGAAGACGTCCGCCGGCACTTGTGGCCACTTGGCCGCTGCTCCCAAGGCGACCCTTCCTGCTTACGGCGCAGGAAGCTCGCGGCGTCCGCCATTACACCAATCGCGCCGCTCACAATACCCGAATTGGATAATTTGATTTGGGTCCTTTTGTGTGCCGGTGGGAACGTCGCAGCTGCGGCCCGCTCGTCGGCCGAGACGGCATCAACGCCGGCCGAGGCGGCGGGAGGTGATCACAGTTCCGGCGGATGTCGCCCACGGCAGCGGTCTGTGTCGCGCTGTCACTTTGCTGCCGCGTCAGCTCCCTTGCTAGCCGCTCAAGTGCGAATACAAGGTTCGGTTCTGGAGGTCGCACTTGATTACTGACTTTGCACTCTCCCTTCCAAAATAAAACCTGCCTTTATCCACATCTTTAACGTTTCACAGATGTCTATGGCTTTCGTAATACACTGAAGAGCCAAAGAAACTGGTACACCTGCTGCCTAATATCGTGTAGAACCCCCGCGAGCACGCAGAAGCGCCGCAATACCAAGTACCATGGCTTCGACTAATATCTGAATTGGCATCATGAATGCTGTAGGGCTGTCCATAAATCCTAAGAGTACGAGGTGGTGTAGATCTCTTCTCAACAGCACTTTGCAGGGCATCCCAAATATTCTCTATAATTCATGACTGGGAAGTTTGCTGGCCAGTGGAAGTGATCAAACACAGACGAGTGTTCTAGAGCCACTCTGTAGCAATTCTGGACGTGTGGGGTGTCGCATTGTCCTGCTGGAATTCCTCAAGTTCGTCGGAATGCACAGTGGACATGAATGGATGCAGGTGATCAAACAGGATTCTTAAATACGTTTCACCTGTCAGAGTCGTATCTAAACAATATCAGGGGTCCCATATCATTCCAGCTGCACATGCCCCACACCATTGCAGAGCCTCAACCAGCTTGAACAGTCCCCATCCACTGCTGACACGCAGAGTCCATGGATTCATTAGGTTGCCTCCATACCAGTACACGTCCATCCGCTCGATACAATTTGAAACGAGATTCGAACCGAGCAGGCAACATGTTTCCAGTCATCAACAGTCCAATGTCGGTGTTGACGGGTCCAGGCGAGGCGTAAAGCTTTGAGTCGTGCAGTCATCAAGGGCACATTAGTGGGCGCATATCGATGATGTTTCGTTGAATGATTCGCACGTTGACACTTGTTGATGGCCCAGCATTGAAATCTGAAGCAATTTGCGGAAGGGCTGCGCTTCTGTCACGTTGAACGATTCTCTTCAGTCGTCGTTGTTCCCGTTGCTGCAGGATCTTTTTCCGACCGCAGCGATGTCGGAGATTTGATGTTTTACGGGATTCCTGAAACTCACGGTACACTTGCGAAGTGGTCGTACGGGAAAATCCCCACTTCATCGCTACCTCGGAGATGCTGTGTCCCATCGCTCCTGCGCCGATTATAACTCCACGTTCAAACTCACTTAAAACTTTATAACCTACCATTGTAGCCGCAGTCACCGATCTAACGACTGTGCCAGACACTTGTTGTCTTATATAGGCGTTGCCGACCGCAGCGCCGTGTTCTGCCTGTTTACATATCTCTGTATACGTATGCCTGTACATGTTTCTTTGGCGCCTCATTGTAGTACAATAAAATATAGTGACTTACAAAAAAGTCAAACACCCAGAAGACACAGCTGGATGTCAGTGTAGCTTCGTACATGTACACACCACCAAAGGGTAAGTATATGATTCCAGCTAAAATTCACTGTAACAGCTAGAACGGTCACCAAAGCCAGAGTCTAGTTTGGGCTCGGTAGGGTATATAAGGGGTGTCAACAGCGTCAGATGTTGAGTAGTTACTGTGATGTACACAGAGATGCCGAGTACTCGTTTGACACACCGTTATCAGTACCTGACCGAGTCTGAATGGACTTTAATTGGGATATGCATTTGGCCGATTGGTCGAATCGCGCAATATCCATATTGGCAGGGCATCCATATTTGCTCTATAAGGCATACCTTAAAAGTTACGAGTACTTGATCATTAGAAGAGTTATATTTCAAAGTAGCAAAGATGAACAAGTACTCATAGCTCTTAAGGAATGCATTTTCGAGCACATGTTTACTGGAAATTTTTTTCTTGTTTTGGTCCGTACTACCAGTTCCCAAAATATGGACAGCAAAGCACTTGCAGTAGAAGAGATCTGTTTCACAGTATCGAAGATGAGAAATTGCCCGTAGCTCTTAAGGTATGCATTTTCGACTGAGACTTCTTTGCTTCTAGTATCGTGTACATTCAACTGTATGCGTTTACGCCATTAATTACGATACCCCCTGTATATATACGGTGGTCCACTGATCGTGACCGGGCCAAATATCTCATGAAATAAGTGTCAAACGAAAAAACTACGAAGAACGAAACTTGTCTGGGTTGAAGGGGGAAACCAGATGGCACTATGGTTGGCCCGCTAGATGGCGCTGCCATAGGTGAAACGAATATCAACAGCGTTTTTTTAAATAGGAACCCCCATTTTTTATTACATATTCGTGTAGTACGTAAAGAAATGTGAATGTTTTAGTTGGACTATATTTCTTCATATTTCTTTACGTACTACACGAATATGTAATAAGAAATGGGGGTTCCTATTTAAAAGAAACGCAGTTGATATCCGTTTGACCTATGGCAGCACCGTCTAGCAGGCCAACCATAGTGCCATCTGGTTTCCCCCTTCAAGCTAGACGAGTTTTGTTCTTTGTAGTTTTTTCGTTTGATGCTTATTTCGTGAGATATTTGGCCCGTCACATTCAATGGACCACCCTGTATATTTCTACAGCCTTTTTTCAGACTATACTTCGTGACTGACAACTGCAAAAAATGGTTCAAATGGCTCTATCAACTATGGGACTTAACATCTGAGGTCATCAGTCCCCTGGACTTAGAACTATTTATACCTAACTAACATCATACACATCCATGCCCGAGGCAGGATTCGAAGCTGCGACCGTAGCAATAACTGCATCATCTGCGAAAAGTCTGATGTTATATTTAACGTCTGCCAGGTGACTGATGTACTTCCCTGGGGCAAACTCTGAGTTGCTACTGATTTCATCCAGGGTAACATTCTGTGTCCTCGCTCGCTGGAAACATTTAGACCAGTCACAAATTTCTGTCGATACCCCCATTTGAGTACGACCTCGGGGCCAACTCCATTGATGGAACAGCCCCTGCTAGCCTTCGATGGAGCTGCCCCGGTCCAGAGGTCTCCACTGTCAGAAGACACCCAGGAAACTGAAGGAGACGCCTCATCTCTTTCCTTTTTTTTTTTCTGTGTGCGGGAGAAGTGGATCTTTCCGTGGGGGCGCAGCGGCCGACAAAGGAATTGGCGGAGCTGCCGGAATTACGGGCCCTGCGGGTAAACAAACAGGCTGTCGCCTCCTTGAGCTGCTACCCCGCGCGAGAGGAGCAGACAGCTCCACGCTGCGCCCGAGGCTGTTCAGAGGCCCGGCCGGTCGGCCACCTGCGATCCGGCGCCGGCGAGCCCAATTGTAGTGATGTGTTTACCGGCCCGTCAGGTAACAGCCGGGCCCGCGACCCCGCAGCGGGCCGGCCGTTTTGTTATCGCCCGGATGATGTCTTCAGGACCTTCGGCGGCTCCAACGACACAACGCGATCTGCCGGACGCCTCGTATTTAACGCGTTCTAATCAGCAAAGTGTTCGGGGCTGCCGATCACGTAATGTGGTGCGTGATTCAGCTTTTGTCATTCAGCAAACATTCATCTACATTTACTACATCTACATGGATACTCTGCAAATCACATTTAAGTACCTGGCAGATGGTTCATCGAACCACCTTCACAATTCTCTATTGTTCCTATCCCGTATAGCGCGCGGAAAGAATGAACACCTGTATCTTTCCGTACGAGGTCTGATTTCCCTTATTTTATCTTGGTGATCGTTCCTTCCTATGTAGGCCGGTGTCAAAAAAATATTTTCGCATTCGGAGGAGAAAGTTGGTAATTGGAATTTCGTGAAAAGATTCCGTCGCAACGAAAAACGCCTTTCTTTTATTGATGTCCAGCCCAAATCCTGTGTTATTTCTGTAACACTCTCTCCCATATTTCGCGATAATACAAAACGTGCTGCTTTTCTTTGAACTTTTTTGATGTACTCAGTCAATCCTATCTGGTAAGGATCCCACATCGCGCAACAGTATTCTAAAAGAGGACGGACAAGCGTAGTGTAGGCACTCTCCTTAGTAGATCTGTTACATTTTCTAAGTGTCCTGTCAATAAAACGCCGTCTTTGTTTAGCCTTCCCCATAACATTTTCTATGTGTTCCTTCCAATTTAAGTTGTTCGTAATTGTAATACCTAGGTATTTAGTTGAATTTACGCCTTTTAGATTAAACTGATTTATCGTGTAACCGAAGTGTGACGCGCTGCTTTTAGCACTCATGTGGATGACCTGACACTTTTCGTTATTTAAGGTCAACTGCCACTTTTCGCACCATTCCGATATTTCTTCTAAATCGTTTAGCAGTTTTTTTATCTTCTGATGACTTTATTAGTCGATAAACGACAGCGTCATCTGCAAACAACCGAAGACGGCTGCTCAGACTGTCTCCCAAATCGTTTATATAGATAAGGAACAGCAAAGGTCCTATAACACTACCTTGGGGAACGCCAGAAATCACTTCTGTTTTACTCGATGACTTTCCGTCAGTTACTACGAACTGTGAACTCTCCGACAGGAAATCACAGATCCAATCACATAACTGAGACAATATTCCATAAGCACGCAATTTCACTATGAGCCGCTTGTGTGGTACAGTGTCAAAAGCCTTCCGGAAATCTAGCAATACGGAATCGATCTGAAATCCCTTGTCAATAGCACTCAGCACTTCATTTGAATAAAGAGCTAGTTGTCTTTCATAGGAACAGTGTTTTCTAAACCCATGTTGACTGTGTGTCAATAGACCCTTTTGCTTCGTGGTAATTCATAATGTTCGAACACAATACATGTTCTAAAATCCTGCAGCATATCGACGTTAACGGTACGGGCCGGTAATTTAGTGGATTACTCCTACTACCTTTCTTCAATATTGGTGTGACTTGTGCAACTTTCCAGTCTTTGGCTATGGATCTTTCGTCGAGCGAACGGTTGTATATGATTGTTAAGTATGGAGCTAATGCATCAGCATACTCCGAAAGGAGTCTAATTGGTAACCAGTCTGGACCAGAAGACTCGCTTTTATTAAGTAATTTAAGTCGCTTGCCTACTCCGAGGATATTTACTTCTACTTTACTGATGTCGGCGCCTGCCGCTCGTGGTCTCGCGGTAGCGTTCTCGCTTCCCGAGCACGGGGTCCCGGGTTCGATTCCCCACAGAGTCAGGAATTTTTCCTGCCTCAAGATGACTGGGTGTTGTTGTGTCGTCTTCATCATCATCATTCATTCCCATTACGGTCGGAGGAAGGCAATGGCAAACCACCTCCATTAGGACCTTGCCTAATAAGGAGGTGGGCGTCTCCCGCATCGTTCCCCTACGCTCTGTAAAGAAGCATGGGACTTCATTTCATTTCCATTTACTCATGTCGGCAGCTGTTCTCGATTCGAATTCTGGAATATTTACTTCGTCTCCTTTTGTGAAGGCATTTCGGAAGGCTGTGTTTTAGTAACTCATTGGTCTTACTAACGGAAAAACGATTTTTATCCATTCCTGAACTCACTACATCTGATAAAATCTTTTGTTACTGATCCCTTATCACACAGCTGAGTGATTGTTGGAGGATACGAGATGACGTAAACAAAATTTCTACCTCTAAATGTAGAAAAGATGTAAGTTGATGCAGACGACTGGGACAAACAAACCCATAATGTTCGAATACTGTATTACGAGTGGTGGTGTCCTCCTTGACACAGTCATGTCGATTAAATATCTGGGCATAACACTGCAGAGCAATATTAAATGGAATGAGAACGTAAGGACTGTAGTAGGGACGGCAAATGGTCGACTTCCGTTTATTGGGAGTATTTTAAGGAAGTGTGGTTCATCTGACCGCATATTGCACACTACTGCAACCCAATGCTGAGTACTGTTCGAGTGTTTGGGAACCGAAACAGGTCGGATTATAGGATGAAATCGAAGTAATTCAGAGGCGTGCTGCTAGATTTTTTATCGTTAGGTTGAAAAACGTGCAAGTATTCCGAGATGGTTCAAATGGCTCTGAGCACTATGGGACTTAACATCTGTGGTCATCAGTCCCATAGAACTTAGAACTACTTACACCTAACTAACCTAAGGACATCACACACATCTATGCCGAAGGCAGGGTTCGAACCTGCGATCGTAGCAGTCGCGCGGTTCTGGACTGAAGCGCGTGGAACCGCTCGGCCACCGCGGCCGGCGTTCCGAGATGCTTCGGGAATTCAAATGGGAGTGAATGGAGGGATGGAAAAGTTCTTTACGAGAAAATTTAGATAGAGAACCGGCATCTGAGGCTGACTGCAGAATGCTTCTACTGCAGCCAACGCTGATTTCACCTAAAGACCATGAAGATAGGATTAGAAAGATTAGGGCAGGTACGGAGGCATGAAGGCAGACATTGTTCCCTTGCTGTATTTGCGAGTGTAAAAGAAAAGGTAATGACTACTACTGGTATAGGATACCCTCCGCACTACACGGTGGCTTGCGGAGTAAGTGCGTTGATTTAAATGTGGATGTAGAATGGTGCCATTGTGAAGTGTCGACATGAAAATTACGCAGTTCTATATTACGTCGATGCCACAGGAGAATGTCATCTTCTACTGTCTGTGCAGCCCAACTGGATGGTTTACTGGGACAACTGACAGTCCTTAAAAGAGGCGGGCAGCCGGAGTCGCGTTTACCACAATAGCTCAGGGTCTCCTGAGACGCGACAAAGTAACAGTAGGCAAAACGCAACAGGGAATGACAATATTAATGTGGTAATAGTAAACTGCAGGAGCGTCTATACAAAGGTCCCAGAATTGTTCTCATTAATAAACGGTCACGATGCCCACATAGTACTAGGGACGGAAAGTTGGCTGAAACCAGATGTAAACAGTAATGAAATTCTAAACTCAGATTGGAATGTATACCGCAGAGACAGGCTGGACAGTGAAGGGGGAGGCGTTAATATAGCGATAAAAAGTGCAATAGCATCGAAGGAAATTGAAGGAGATCCGAAATGTGAAATAATGTGGGTGAAGGTCACGGCTAAAGCAGGCTCAAACATGGTAACTGAGTGTCTCTATAGGTCCCCTGGCTCGGCAGCTGTTGTGGCAGAACACCTGAAGTAATATTTGAAAAATATTTCGAGTAGATTTCCCGATCATGTTATAGTCCTGGGTGGAGATTTTAATTTACCAGATATAGACTGGGAGATTCAAACGTTTATAATGGGTGGCAGGGACAAAGACTGCAGTAAAAATTATTTAAGTGCATTATCTGAAAACTACCTTGAGCAGTTAAACAGAGAACCGACTCGTGGCGGTAACATATTAGACCTTTTGGTTGACAAACAGACCCGAACTATTTGAAACTGTTAACGTGGAACAGGGAATCAGCGATCATAAAGCGGTTACAGCATCGATGATTTCAGCCGTAAGCATAAATATTAAAAAAGGTAGGAAGATCTTTCTGTTTAGCAAAAGTGACAAAAAGCAGATTTCAGAGTACTTGACGGCTCAAAGCAAAAGTTTTATCTCAAGTACAGATAGTGTTGAGGATCAGTGGACACAGTTCAATACCATCGTACGATATGCATTAGATGAGTATGTGCCAAACAAGAGTCGTAAGAGAATGAAAAGAGCCACCGTGGTACAACAACCGAGTCTGAAAACTGCTACGCAAGCAAAGGGAACTTCACAGCAAACATAAACATTGCCATAGCCTTGCAGACAAGCAAAAACTACTCGAAACTAAATGTAGTGTGAGGAGGACTATGAGAGAGGCGTTCAATGAATTCGAAAGTAAAGTTCTATGTACTGACTTGGCAGAAAATCCTAAGAAATTTTAGTCATTTGTCAAAGTGGTTGTTGGATCAAAACAAAATGTCCAGACACTCTGTGACCAAAATGGTACTGAAACAGAGGATGACAGACTAAAGGCCGAAATACTAAATGTCTTTTCCCAGAGCTGTTTCACAGAGGAAGAATGGCTGTAGTTCCTTCTCTAGATTGTCGCACAGATGACAAAATGGTAGATATCGAAATAGACGACAGAGGAATAGAGAAACAATTAAAATCGCTCAAAAGAGGAAAGGCCGCTGGACCTGATGGGATACCAGTTCGATTTTACAGAGTACGCGAAGGAACTTGCCCCCCTTCTTGCAGCGGTGTACTGTAGGTCTCTAGTAGCGCGTAGCGTTCCAAAAGATTGTAAAAGGGCACAGGTCATCCCCGTTTTCAAGTAGGGACGTCGAACAGATGTGCAGAACTATAGACCTATATCTCTAACGTCGATGGGTTGCTCAATTTTGGAACTCGTAATATGTTCGAGTATAATGACTTTTCTGGAGACTAGAAATCTACTCTGTAGGAATCAGCATGGGTTTCGAAAAAGACGATCGTGTAAAACCCAGCTTGCGATATTCGTCCACGAGATTCAGAGGGTCATTGACACGGGTTCCCAGGTAGATGCCGTGTTTCTTGACTTCCGCAAGGCGTTTGATACAGTTCCCCACAGTCGTTTAATGAACAAAGTAAGAGCATATGGACTATCAGACCAATTGCGTGACTGGACTGAAGAGTTCCTAGATAACAGAACGCAGCATGTCATTCTCAACGGAGAGAAGTCTTCCGAAGTAAGAGTGATTTCAGGTGTGCTGCAGGGGAGTGTCATAGGACCGTTGCTATTCACAATATATATAAATGACCTTGTGGATATCATCAGGAGTTCACTGAGGCTTTTTGCGGATGATGCTGTAGTACATCGAGAAATTGTAACAATCGAAAATTGTACTGAAATGCAGGAGGATCTGCAACGAATTGACACATGGTGCAGGGAATGGCAACTGAATCTCAGTGTAGACAAGTGTAATGTGATGCGAATACATAGAAAGAAAGATCTTTTATCATTTAGCTACAATATAGCAGGTCAGCAACTGGAAGCAGTTAATTCCATTTATTATCTGGGAGTAGGCATTAGGAGTGATCTAAAATCGAATGACCATATGAAACTAGACGTCGGTAAAGCAAATGCCAGAATGAGATTCATTGGACAAATCCTAAGGAAATGGAGTCCGGAAACAAAGGAAGTAGGTCACAGTACACTTGTTCGCCCAAAGCTTGAATACTGCTTACCGGTGTGGGATCGGTACCAGATAGGGTTGATAAAAGAGATAGAGAAGATCCAACGGAGAGCAGCGCGCTTCGTTATAGGATCATTTAGTAATCGCGAAAGCGTTACGGAGATGATAGATAGACTCCCGTGGAAGACTCTGCAAGAGAGACGCTCAGTAGCTCGGTACGGGCTTTTGTTGAAGTTTCGAGAACATACCTTCACCGAGGAGTCAAGCAGTATATAGCTCCCTCCTACGTATATCTCGCGAAGAGACCATGAGGATAAAATCAGGGATATTAGAGCCCACATAGAGGCATACCGACAATCTTTCTTTCCACGGACAATACGAGACTGGAATAGAAGGGAGAAACGAAAGAGGTATTCAGGGTACCCTCCGCCACACACTCTCAGGTGGCTTGCGGAGTATAGATGTAGATGTAGATATAGAAGTCTGCTGCTTCTAGGACAAATGGAGTGTTATCGAAACCGAGTTCGAGTTTCAGCCCGTGAGCCAGTTTTAATCTCTTAGGACGTTCCATAACAGATCTCACTCCAATGCAGAGCGAAAAATTCACCCTGGAAAAATTGTGGAGTGTTGTCTTCTTTGAACCTACAGTACAAACTACAATATTAGTATGGAGAACGTCGTGCAACAATTGTCCAAATGTGTGATTTATTTAAAAACACAACTACTTCGGGAAGACATGATCCCATTATCTAATTCTTTGCAAGTATTGTGCCATTAGTCGCAGTCAAAAGCAGACAAGCATCAGCAAGTATTGTCAGAGACATAAGATTCTCCGTTATAGAAATGATGGTACAACTCTCGTAATTACTGATGATCCTTAACTCACTGCTTCTTTCTTATTTTTGACTGCCTAATGGCATAGTACTAGGTGCATCTCAAAAGTTCGGTGAATGGTATCAGCCAATAAAGAAAACAAGATTTACGAACAGAATACGTTTGCTACCCTTCAAAGTAATCACCATTAGCTACAACACACTTCTGGCATCGGTCGTAAAGCTGTTGGAAACTGAGAGCAAACGCTTTTGTGGAACCGCTCGAAACACAGTGGTCGCGCGTTACCGTATCTCCGTGTCGTTACAGGAGATGAGAGCTGATGATACCATTAAGTTCCGGAGACTAAGCGACAGTCAGTGGCGTAGCGTTCACCGTCTTTCCTGCCTCCCTGAAAAAATCGACTGACAAAATCTAAGATTAAGACGATTTTGATCGTCTTCTTCGACAGCAAGTGCTTGATCCACTATGAATTTCTACCCGAGGGAGGCCTGGACAACAATGAACACCATGTCTCTGACTGTCATTTGGTCTTGGTATCGTATCGGTAGCTCCAGCTCACACCTCCTGTAATGATGCGGGTAACCAACAACAAGTCATCAGAGTGCTTCGTGCGATTTCAAAAGAAGCGTTTGCTGACAGTTCCAACAGTTTCACAACATTTTTGATTTGTAAATCTTGTTTCCTTTATTCTGTGAGACCATTCCCCGAAGTTCTCAGACTTGTACTTTTAAGAACATAACAACTGGCTCATATCTCCCATAAAACTTGTTGTCTTTTTAAATTAAATAAAGCACGGATTTGAAGAACAGGTGTTTCATAATGTCCGTACTGACACACATGGAAGGTAGACCTACTAAGCTAACGAATTTGCTGTACTGAAGAAAACTTGGGTTCGCTCGTCATTGCAGGATTCGAACCTGCGATGGTAGCGTTCGCACGCCTTGTGTTCAGTTAACGATTGTTACGGAGTGTTTTCTCGCAGTCGCTTCCAGCTGGACATTCTGCGAAACTGAAAGTGTCTATCGCTAAACCCTTCCGGCGACCAACTTCCTGGCAGATTAAAACTGTGGCCGGACCGAGAGTCGAACTCGGGATCTTTGCCTTTTGCGGGCAAGTGCTCCACCGACTGAGCTACTCAAGCACGACTCACGCCCCGTCCTCACAGATTTAATTCCGCCAGTACGGGCACACAGTTTTAATCTGCCAGGAAGTTTCATATCAGCGCACACTCCGCTGTATAGTGAAAATTTCATTATAGAAACACCACCTAGGCTGTGGTTAAGCCATATCCCCGCAATATCCTTTCTTCCAGTAGTGCTGGTTCTGCAAGGTTCGCAGGAGAGCTTCTGTGAAGTTTGGAAAGTAGGAGGCGAGGTACTGACAGAAGTAAAGCTGTGAGGACGGGTCGTGAGTCGTGCTTGGGCATCTCAGTTGGTAGAGCACTTGCCCGCGAAAGGCAAAGGTCACGAGTTCGAGTCTCGGTCCGGCACACAGTTTTAATCTGCCAGGAAGTTTCAATGCGGCAGCTGTAAACAACGACTACTTTGTGAACCTTCATGTTCTCGTGGAGTAACTTGAACTATAAAACTATCCGCCGCTAATATACTATATACAAAACCGCTCCACGAAGAAATTATCCGAATGGAACGGAAATCGATAGATGTGATGTACATGTATAGACAAATAAAAGATTACAGTTTCAGAAGAAGCTGAATCGTTTATTCGAGAGAAAGAGATTCACGGAATGAGTAAGTCAATAACGCGTTGGTCCACCTCTGGTCATTATGCCAACAGTTATTTGCCTTGGCGTTGATAGATAGAATTGTTGGGCGTTCTCCTGAGGGTTACTCTGGCAGTTTCTGTCCAATTGAACCTCGTTGGAGGGCCTTGCTCATATTGCTCCAAACGTTCTCAATTGGGGAGGGACCTGGAGACTTTGCTGGCCAAGGTAGGGTCAGGCAGCCACGAAGACAAGCAGAGGAACTTTCGCCGTGTGTGGCCAGGCATTATGTTGCTGAAATGCAATACCACGATAGCTAACCATGAACGGCAGCAAAACGGGGCGTGTAATATGTGCTGTAAGGGCGTCGCGGATGACAACCTCAGGTGTCCTACTACGAAGAGAAATAGCACCTGTGGCGGGATTTTGAATTTCGCTGCGCTGCACTCGTTCCTTCAGATATAAATTATACCGTCGCAGCGGTATGAGCGCTCGACGGCAGAGAAAATACTAAAATTGTAACTCTTTTTTTTCCTATCCGTCTTTTGTCTCTTCAGAGCCGAAGCTTAATTCAGACGTAAAAACTTATTAGCTAGTCTTGGTCGGATTAAGACGAAAAAACTCATTGATGTGCAGACGTGTTGTGAAAGTTTGTATGAAATTTGGGGGTTGAAAGCAGCAACGTAAAATATATTGCATTCAACACCAAGATGATTTTAGTTTGTATACATTAGTAATTCCTGGACAATGAAAATTTATTGCAAGATTTCGGAGCAGCTAAGACTTTTCACGCAGAAATGAAGTAGGAGATTTTTGAAGGCCTGGAAGCCGCAAGCTAGAAGACATGTTAACATGGTAAAGGATGAACTCTTATCTACGCCATTTCCCCCTGTTAGTCACATTTGTTATTCTCTTTCTTTTTTCAAATAATTTTTGTAGTGGAAATTGGTTTGACTTTTCCGAATCACGAAGTCAGATAACTTTTCTGTAATACGAAGTCCGATTTGCATTTCATTCTTTCCCTTTTTTCACGGTCATTAACGATTTTAAAACCCCCTTTTTATTCATCATTTCTTCCCACATTTTCAACCTTTTCTTTTCTTCCCTTTTCCTTTTTTTATTAACCGCTACACACCCCAGACCATCACCGCTCTTTGTCCGACCTTATGGCGGGCGACTGTCAGGTTTGTGTCCTATCACTATCCCACTATTCTGGACGTCTTCAGATACGTCTTTTCTTGTCATGCGGGCTCAGTTCGAAGCGAAACTCATCACTGAAGACAATTCTGCTCCAATCAATGAAATTCAAGAAAGAAGACGGGTCTGGCGATGCCCCACACAGTGGTGGGATACCGACTTCACCCGCCATAGTGCCAGTTAACCAAAAGTAGGCATATTACTCTGGGGTTCCATTTCTTTTAGTAGTAGGACCCTATGGTTGTCACCCTTACACCAAAGCGATACGTCGACGATATTCCACGCCCCGTTTTGTTGTCCTTCATGCCGTTTCATCCTGGCTCAAATGGTTCAAATGGCTCTGAGCACTACGGGACTTAACATCTGGGGTCATCAGTCCCCTAGAACTTAGAACTACTTAAACCTAACTAACCTAAGGATATCACACACACATCCATGCCCGAAGCAGGATTCGAACCTGCGACCGTAGTGGTCGCGCGGTTCCAGACTGAAACGCTTAGAATCGCTCGGTCACAACGGCCGGCCGTCTCATCCTGCACTTATTTTTCAGGAATATAATGCCCGCCGGCACATGGGGAGAGTTTCTACTGCTTGTCTTCGTACCTGCCTAACCCTACGTTGGCCAGCTGGGTCACCGGATCTCTCCCCAACTGAAGACGTTTGGAGTATTCGTTATTTTGATGAAGTAAAGCTCCAGCTCGATAGAATTTCACACACTTTCCCTCAGGAGAACATCCAGCAAATCTGTCCACCAACACGAAGCCCAATAACGGCTTGGATAGTGACCATGAATTGACCAACACGTTACTGACTTGCTCGGTTTGTGAACCTCTGTCTCTTGAATAAATTATCAAATATTTCTAAAATTGTAAACATTTTTCCTCTGTATTTGTACATCATATTTCCCAATTTCCGTCCCATTCGGAAAATTTCTTCTTGGCGCGTCTTTTTTATTTTTTAAATTTTTTAAGCATATTTCGGCTGGAAGCCTTTTTACCGTCTTTGGAGCGAGTCCGACAAACTGACTGCAAAGCGCTCCCGTCCACTTTATGCACAAGAAGATCGAGCGAATGCTGTTGTAATCATAGTGGAAGAAATGCCTCTCGAGGGGCAGACTTATACTTTATGGATCAGTAATTACTGTGAGTACCAGCAGGTGATGATAGCGATCATCCACGACAGTGGAGTCGCTGCCTAGCGCTCTTGGTCGGTGCAGTTGTAGCAGTGAGTTAGCAGCCATTGAGGTCGCGACGGAGAAGCGAGACACCTGTCAGTGAGTTATAGCGCTACGCGCCGCACGGAGGAAGCTTTTCCAGCCAACAGGTTCCGCAACTGCTGGCAAATCGGTGCTCGCCGATCGATGTGGGCGCGTCGGCCCGCGATTATTGTTATTATGATTATTTGGGCGAGCGGCGTAAAGCGGTTTCCGATAGCGGGCGGCTGGTACGGCCGTCGCCCAATCAATAGGGCCAGGCCAGGCCGCGGCTGGTGGTGTCAGGAGCGATCGGCCGGCGGCCGACCTGTTCAAGGTGAGCGCGCGACCATTAATCAGCCCACTGCCACACACCGCGCCACGCCGCACCAGGCCACCCTGCCTCCGCCGACGTCGGCTCTTCCCTCCCGCTTTCGGAGCATGCCACTCTTGTTTGCGACTGATCGACCGCAATTTCATTTCACCTGAGTACCAACAGTCGGAGTACAAAAAATGCCGTAAGACCTACATTGGGGCGCAAAAGTTATGGGATAGCGGTAAGCACATATACAGATGGCAGTGGTATCGCGTGCACAAGGTATACAAAGGGCAGTGCATTGGCGGAGGTGTCATGTGTAGTGAGGTCAGTCACGTGATAGGTTTCCGATGTGATTCTGGCCGCACAGCGGGAACTAATCGACTTTGAGTGCGGAGTGGTACTTGGAGCTGGACGCATGGGACTTCCATTTCAGTTACATTTAGGGAATTCAATACTTCCTGTTCCACAGTGTCAAGAAGGTGTCGAAAATATAAAAAAACTAAAACTCCTCTCGAACAGACCATGAAGGCCCAACGGTACTGACCGGGCGCCGTGCCGTCCTCAACTTATAGGCGTCACGGGATGCGGATGTGGAGGGGCATGTGGTCAGCACACCGCTCTCCCGGCCGTATGTCAGTTTCCGAGACCATAGCTGCTACTTCTCAATCAAGTAGCTCCTCACATGGCCTCACAAGGGCTGAGTGCACCCCGCCTGCCAACAGCGCGCGGCAGACCGAATGGTCACCCATCCTAGTGCTAGCACAGCCCGACAGCGCTTAACTCCGGTGATCCGACGGGAACCGGTGTTACCACTGCGGCAAGGTCGTTGGCTCCGAGAATATCAAATTTCAGGCATTTCTCTCACCACAGACAACGCAGTGGCCGACGGCCTCCACTCAACGACCGAGAGCAGCGGCGTTTGCATAGAGTTTTCAGTGCTGACACACAAGCAATACTGTGTGGAATAACCGCAGAAATCCGTATCCGTTAGGACACTGAGGCAAAATTGGCGTTAATGGGCTATGACAACAGACGACCGACGCGAGTGCTTTTGCAACTGTATCACATCGCCTGCAGCGCCTCTCCCGGGCTAGTGACCATTTCGGTTGGTCTCTAAACTACACGAAAACAGTAGACTGGTCGGATGTGTCCCGAATTCAGTTGGTAAAATCTGATGGTAGGGTTCGAGTGGGCTCTGATCCCACGAAGGACACAACCCAAATTGTCAATAAGACACTGTGCAACCTAGTAAGGCTTTACAATGGTGTGGGCTGCATTCACTCGGTTATTGTTAACTCTTTCTACTTGGAGGTCTTTTGCAGCCATTCCTGAAGTTCATGTTCCCAAACCACATGGCGACTGAGACCAAATGTTTCTAAAACCGAGGTAAGCCTGTTCCTCCTCTCTAATCGCCTTTCATCAGCAAAGATCAGTCCACAGATCGGCCCTCTTGGCACAGTCAGATACAACGAAAGCCCAAAATACCTGGGAGTCACTCTGGACAGAACTTTAACGTACAAAAACACGTTCCCAAATTGGCCAAGAAGATACAAACACGAGTGAACCTTGTCAGAAAGGTGGCAGGCAGTACATGGGGAGCAACCACATCAGTCCTCTGAGGAGCATCCGTTCTATATCTACATCTACATTTATACTCCGCAAGCCACCCAACGGTGTGTGGCGGAGGGCACTTGACGTGCCACTGTCATTACCTCCTTTTTCTGTTCCAGTCGCGTATGGTTCGCGGGAAGAACGACTGTCTGAAAGCCTCCGTGCGCGCTCGAATCTCTCTAATTTTACATTCGTGATCTCCTCGGGAGGTATAAGTAGGGGGAAGCAATATATTCGATACTTCAACCAGAAACGCACCCTCTTGAAACCTGGCGAGCAAGCTACAACGCGATGCAGAGCGCCTCTCTTGCAGAGTCTGCCACTTGAGTTTGCTAAACATCTCCATAACGCTATCACGGTTGCCAAATAACTCTGTGACGAAACGCGCCGCTCTTCTTTGTATCTTCTCTATCTCCTCCGTCAACCCGATCTGGCACGGATCCCACACTGACGAGCAATACTCAAGTATAGGTCGAACGAGTGTTTTGTAAGCCACCTCCTTTGTTGATGGACTACATTTTCTAAGAACTCTCCCAATGAATCTCAACCTGGTACCAGCCATACCAACAATTAATTTTATATGATCATTCCACTTCAAATCGTTCCGCACGCATACTTTACAGAAGTAACTGCTACCAGTGTTTGTTCCGCTATCATATAATCATACAATAAAGGATCCGTCTTTCTATGTATTCGCAATACATTACATTTGTCTATGTTAAGGGTCAGTTGACACTCCCTGCACCAAGTGCCTATCCGCTGCAGATCTTCCTGCATTTCGCTACAATTTTCTAATGCAGCAACTTCTCTGTATACTACAGCATCATCCTCGAAAAGCCGCATGGAACTTCCGACACTATCTACTAGGTCATTTATATATATTGTGAAAAGCAATGGTCTTATAACACTCCCCTGTGTCACGTCAGAGGTTACTTCAACGTCTGCAGACGTCTCTCCATTGATAACAACATGCTGTGTTCTGTTTGATAAAAACTCTTCAATCCAGCCACACAGCTGGTCTGATATTCCGTAGGCTCTTACTTTGTTTATCAGGCGACAGTGCGGAACTGTATCGAACGCCTTCCGGAAGTCAAGGAAAATAGCATCTACCTGGGAGCCTGTATCTAATATTTTCTGGGTCTCATGAACAAAATAAGCGAGTTGGGTCTCACACGATCGCTGTTTCCGGAATCCATGTTGATTCCTACAGAGTAGATTCTGGGTTTCCAGCAATGCTGTTAACAAGTCCCTTGCTGAATTATCAACACACATGCGAGCACTAACAGTCCTTTTTTATCTACTCACATTTTGTGCGTATACTATGACCAACAGAAATGCGTGCAGTGAAATTTAACACTACTATTTACTTAATTTAAAGAACTGGTGTCAATTAAAATTTTATGCCATGAAAATACAATTACAAAGATACAAAAAAATCATTAAAATCATAGTGATAACATTAGTAATCATCCAGACGTTACAAAAGAATAGAAATAAGCATATACATAAGTATTATAGGAATTGTGACATAAGTAAATAAATGAAAAATGATAATATTAATTAGATCATCAAATTGGTATATGAGCATAAAAAGAAAACATAACAGAATAAGTAATATCTAAACATTTTTCCAAAGTAAAGAACAGGGTATGTTTGAGGACAACAGTACTCCTCATCATAGTAAATGCAGCTTAGTATTAGAAAAATTCTACAACATAACTCTTGTCAGATAAACACATAAAGACTGGAAGAACACTGATACACAAGGGTACACATAAACACATAGCGGAATCACACAAAAGGAAAAGACAGGGTTTGTTTTCAGTATAACATTTGGTACTGCATATTTCATGTTTAAACAAAACTTTCTTTACTTCTCGGGGATCTCCCTTGATTCATTATTATTACCAAAAGGTCCTATCTATTCATGCTTTCTCTATTAGTATTTTCACATATTCTTTACCTCCTTATTTGTTTTCAAGAAAATCCTACCTAACCCTGTGGTTCCTAAACCCTACTTGTCTGTTCATATCGTCTTTCAAAATAACAATTTCTCTTTGTACAATACTCATTTTGGCCCAAATCTTTTCATATAACTTCTCAATGCATTCTTTCCCTATTCTTCATAGTTAGTTTCTTAATAATTATCCCCCTTCTTAACCCATTACTGGCCATTGTCCCTTTTTTGGAACGCGTATATTTTACTTATTTCTATGTAAGCAATGGACCTTTTAGCCTTTATTGTTGCACCTGTAGGTTCAACTAACTGCTATAATGCCTGTAAATGCAAAATGAATAACTTTTTTCTAAGTACTTCATGTCAGGAAAATTATAAATTTGCCGATTTTTTGTTCTCACACTTGGCAGTACTGTATGTCTGCTGATAGTTCCAGGACGAAAATGAGCTGTGATTTAGTTGACTGGCGTGTTTATTATGAACATATGGATGTGCGTGTAAGATTACGTATACTTCAGATTTTTTCAAGTAAGTGCAACATCGATAAATTTTATGCGTCACATTAATGGGACAATGGCAAGTTACACTATCATTTATTGTTGATGTGCCCATATGGGTGGCGTAGAGCTACTGGACAAGCAGAAATCACTTTATAGGACGAGGATAAGGTCAAAGAAATGGTGGTGGCCATTATTCACACAGATGATAGATATCTGCGTAGTAAAAACATGGCGTGCATACCAAATTGCTAACTCTAATGAGAAGCTCTCACTTTTGGATGTCCGTCGGAGAATAGTGATGTTTTACCTGTCAAAGAAAACAGGATCAGTACCAAAACGCAGAGGACCACAAGGAATAAAATTGATGGGAGGACCGGTGAGCACAGATGTACGACTAGATCTTGGAAATCATTTCATTGTGCCTAGTAAAACACAGAAGAGATGTGCTTACTGCAAGAAAAAAACAAAAAAAATTTGTTATAGGTGCAATGTTGGTGTCCAAAGGATGGTCCAGGTGTAGCCCTTGTCAACGTCAATCCTTGCGGGAAAGAGGAGACCGAAGTCAAGACGTCGTTGTGAGTCCTATGGTGCAACCTGCTGTACGATATGGCTCTTGTACGAATATAATTTGAGCATGGCTTGAAACACCTTCCATACAGTTGCTTCATTTCATACTGAATAGACATTGAATAAAATTAAAACATTTTTTTATTTATTGTTTGTGTTGTTTCTTACAATATTATGCATGGAGAATAAGGTTGTGAATTTGGATAGCGCATTTGGCCAATGTCCCAAAAATGGGACAGTCTACAGTTTTTGTTCTAATAAACTGAAAATTTTCAAAACAACTTTTTATTCAATTAATCACTCAATGTAACGTATTTATGTATAAAAGTTTGCAAAAAATGATCCGATAGAGTTTTGGCCAGTAATGGGTTGAGCTAACTTAAATCTACTGAGCTCAGGTACATAAACTAAGAGACGAGGCAATGCAGCAGCACGAACATTAACACAAACAAGAACGAGATAAAAATGCAAAGTGGCAAAGCAAGCAACAATACATGTTGACATGAGCTTGAACGAAAGGAGCAGGCGCTTCAGTCTGGAACCGCGCGACCGCTACGGTCGCAGGTTCGAATCTTGCCTCCGGCATGGATGTGTGTGATGTCCTTAGGTTAGTTAGGTTTAAGTAGTTCTAAGTTCTAGGGGACTGATGACCTCAGATGTTAAGTCCCATAGTGCTCAGAGCCATCTGAGCCACTTGAAAGGAGCAGGGCACTGCTCTGTTATGAAAACAACAGTAATGCTGCAGCACCGCTTCGAGAATATCGTCGGCTGACAGGATTACCGATGGGTCCTCTTTCTCCATCTGCATGATGAAGAAGAACTGGGCGTCGCTCCGGGAAGAGGTCGACGATCGGTTCCACCACAGGCGGTTGATGAAATCGCAGTTGCTAAGGCAGACAACGCTCATCACAATTCCAGATCGTCAGGCAGTGCGCGTGCTGTGTCAGGAGAGTCGAACATCCCGTGGGCGACTGTATGGAAGGTGTTTCAAGCCATGCTCAAATTATATTCGTACAAGAGCCATATCGTACAGCAGGTTGCACCATAGGACTCACAACGACGTCTTGACTTCGGTCTCCTCTTTCCCGCAAGGATTGACGTTGACAAGGGCTACACCTGGACCATCCTTTGGACATATGAAGCTCGCTTTTCTCTTACGGGTTAGGTGAACACACAGAATTACCGAGTGGGGAGATCTTCACCTCCAGTCACTGTGCATGAGTTTCCTATGAACAATGAACGTGTCACTGAATAGTGTGGCTTCACGGCTACGTTCATCATTGGCCCATTCATTTTTGAACGAGATGGCGCTGAAGACCAAAGACGTGCATTGTGGGCGATCAGCGCTACTGCGATACGCTTCGCCAGCATTTCATACGTGCCCTACAGGAGAGAGACGCATTGAACTCGAACAGTTTTCATGCAAGATGGAGCCCCACCGCACATGGCTCGTGAAGTTCACCTGCTTCTCCGAAACACATTTTGAAGCGATCAAATTATCAGCCCATCGTTTCCAAATGTTTGTCCGGCACGATCACCTTATCTCATTCCCTGTGATTTCTCGTTGTAGGACTGTCTGAAGGACAATGTTTAGCAGGGGAACATTCACACATGTGCTGATCAGAAGCTCAGGATATCTAGAGAGGTAGCCAGAATATCTACGGTCATGCTTCGTTCTGCTGTGCAGAATGCAATCCTGCTCTTTCAGACTGTTCCGGACACAGATGGGCGCCATATTGAGCCCCTTTTGTAGCAGTAATGGTACCGGTATTTAATGGTATGACGTACCGTAGTAGCACATTAAAAGTGTTTCAGTTGAATTAATTGCGCGTTATTTCTCTTCCCCATGTCCTTGACATTAATGCTACCAAGTTTGGTACTCGTACGGTTATTAGTTTCCGAGTTATAACGTGTTACATAGGGAAAGTTTAATTATAACCGCCCGCTACATCACAGATATTTTTTCATTGTACTACCGCTTCACTATTTTTATTAGGTTCTACACATTAAAGGCTTTTCTTGGGTTTTAGTGTTAAAGTATTCAGTATTCGTTGTTACGAAGTGCACGTCTAACAAAATCACCTTTCCAAAAACTTCGTCTTTGTAAACATAACGGGGACTGTGAGTAACCTTACTTCTTTTCTGGGCGGGAAAACGTCCGACGGATTTGTGTCGAGGTCCGGTGAACCAGCCAGTCTGTGGATGGTTTTTAGGCGGTTTTCCATCTGCCTCGGCGAACGCGGGCTCGTTCCCCTTATTCCTCCTCAGTTACTCTATGTCGGCGATTGCTGCGCAAAAAAGTTCTCCACGTACGCGTACACCACCATTACTCAACCACGCAAACATAGGGGTTACACTCGTCTGGCGTGAGACGTTCCCTGGGAGGGGGGGGGGGGGGGGGGGGGGGAGGGCACTGGGGGCCGAACCGCACAACAACCCTGGGTTCGGTGTGGGGCGGCGGAGGGGTGAGTGGACTGCGGTAGTCTTGAGGACTATGGGACTTAACATCTGTGGTCATCAGTCCCCTAGAACTTAGAACTACTTAAACCTAACTAACCTAAGTACATCACACTCATCCATGCCCGAGGCAGATTCGAACCTGCGACCGTAGCGGTCGCGCGGTTCCAGACTGAAGCGCCTAGAACCGCTCGTGCTGCAGCGGGGACGTAGCCTCAAATGTGTGTGAAATCTTAAGGGACTTAACTGCTAAGGTCATCAGTCACTGACGGAGCCTCGTCGTCGTTTCCAGGTCCCCGGTTAACATACAATACAATAGGTCTGTGGAGGTTATAAACAGTTACAGCTTCTTGGATAGTATAAATGTGTTTTTGAAAGTAATACTATTTATGGTGGGCAAATCTATTAGCACACCCCATTTCCTAATTAACCCACTCTACCACAGTTCGAGTCACTTATCACTTCTTTCATTTCTGTCAGTGTTTCTCACACAATGGTTAGGAGCGCATTTTATGCTGTGGATGCCCCTATTAACCGGATGGGTACGTCATTCCAAAGGAAGAAGGCCACGGGATACCAATAATACCGTGCGTAGAAAATCACTATGGTACTGAAAAAAATCTCTGGGTTGACGATGGCTTCATCTTCTAACGAATTTGTCGGTCGACACTCTGCGGAACGGTTCGACGCGGAAGAACAGTTCACTAACCCCAGTTTACGAGCGAGCAATCCGTTATATGCTAAACTCAGGTCTAAAGACCATTTAGAGGAACCGGGCGTCCCATGGTGTGAATAAATCCGCCTCCTAAACGGTTCTGGGGCTTCGGTTCGGAGAAATCGGGACGCAGAGTCCCACGCTCTGGGACAAACGCGAGCGGTGCAGGTGTCGGATTCAGCGGAGCAGACAGGCCCGGAGGCAAAAGAAGAGTTGGGAGCGGCCGTCGCGAAGCCATAAACGCCATGGGGGGCGCGGCGTATCGGCGCATCGCCGCTGCCGCCGCCGCAGCCGCGCAACAAATTACGAGGCACTTTGTCAGGCCGTCCCTAATGGCACGGATGGCGCACCCCGCTACCTGCCGGTCACGCCGCCCCTTAATGAAGACGTATTATTTGTTTTTTTGCTAATCACCGCCATCGCCGCCGCAGCCGCCGGCATGCAAAGCACCTGGGCTGCCGCTTTCCATCACAAAGCGTGATTTATCGAAGGCTCGGTCGGGGCGGGGACTGCACCAACCGCCGGGCAGCCTCCCACATCCCTGGGTATTTGTGGTTTGGAGCGGCTGTCCGTCCGTCGCTGTCCGACGTGGGACATGGCGGTGCTTCTAACCACCAGTGCGCTCTTAAACGTTTGTGTACCAGTTGTTGCGCTACGGTCGCAGGTTCGAATCCTGCCTCGGGCATGGATGTGTGGGATGTCCTTAGGTTAGTTAGGTTTAAGTAGTTCTAACAAGGGAACCTCCCCATCGTACACCCCTCAGATTTAGTTATAAGTTGGCACAGTGGACAGGCCTTGAAAAACTGAACACAGGTCAACCGAGAAAACAGGAAGAAGTTGTTTGGAATTACGAAAAAAATAAGCAAAATATACAAACTCAGTGGTCCATGCACAAGATATGCGACATCAAGGATAATGGGAGCTCAGGAGCGCCGTGGTCTCGTGGTTAGCGTGAGCCGCTGCGGAACGAGAGGTCCTTAGTTCAAGTGTGCCCTCGAGTGAAATGTTTACTTTCTTCATTTTTGCAGAGTTATGATCTGTCCGTTCGTTCATTGACGTCTCTGTTCACTGTAATAAGTTTAGTGTCTGTGTTTTGCGCCCGCGCGATTAGTAGACGAAAGGACGTGCCTCTCCAACGGGAACCGAAAACATTTGATCGCAAGGTCATAGGTCAATCGATTCCTCCACAGGAAAACACGTCTGATATATTCTATACGACACTGGTGACGGGATGAGCTTCACATGACAGGAATATGTTGTCGACCCACCTAACCTGTACACTTGGCGAATGGGTAAAAAGATTTTTCTACCTTGCCCGATTTAGGTTTTCTTGTGGATGTGATAATCACTCCCAAAAAACTGATGAAAACATAAGAGTTTGTCACATAAACTGCAACAAATGAATGCAACAGTTTCACAGTCGTACAGTTTTCCCTGTTGTCTGTCAAAACATATGTTTTTAACGTTTTCAAATTTTTCTGTGTGTAGACCGTCAAATCCTGCATATGTCCAAGCAACTCTGAACATGTCCTGGAAATTTGGAGAGCGAAGTTGATTATTTGTGTGTGCCTAAACTTTGATAATTGTCTGAAAATAAAAAATTAAACCTGTCACTCGAGGGAGAACTTGAACTAAGGACCTCTCATACCGCAGCTGCTCACGCTGACCACGGGACCACAGCGCTCCTGAGCTCTTAGTATCCTTGATGTTGCTTATCTTGCACATGGGCTACTCAGTTTACATATTTTGCTTATTTTTTCCATAGTTCCACACAACTTCTTCCTGTTTTCTCGATTGATCTGTGTTTTTCAAGGCCTGTCCACTGTGCCAACTTATAACTAAATCTGAGGGGGGTGCAATGGGGAGGTTCCCTTGTAAGTTCTAGGGAACTGATGACCACAGCAGTTAAGTCCCATAGTGCTCGGAACCACTTCAACCATTTGAACCAGTGGTTACTGCCTGGAACCACGATTTTACCTTTTTTTTTCGCTTGAAACCACCGGTGTTGTTGTATGGCAGGGAGATCTACTGACACGCTGAAGTACTCCTAGGAACGTAGTGCATTCTAGGAGGCACTTTCTGCATTCAAAGCAATAGTCGGCGTTACGTCATTGTAGAAGATTATAACGCGTAATTTTTTTTTATATTAATCATATTCAGGAGATCATTTTAATGTATACTTGAGTTTGAGTTTGAACTACTACACTACTGGCCATTAAAACTGCTACACCACGAAGATGACGTGCTACAGACGCGAAATTTAACTGACAGGAAGAAGATGCTGTGATATACAAATGGTTAGCTTTTCAGAGCATTCACACGAGGTTGGCGCCGGTGGCGACACGTACAACGTGCTGACATGAGGAAAGTTTCCAACCAATTTCTCATACGCAAACAGCAGTTGACCGGCGTTGCCTGGTGAAACATTGTTATGATGCCTCGTGTGAGGAGGAGAAATGCGTACCATCACGTTTCCGACTTTGATAAACGTCGGATTGTAGCCCATCGCGATTGCGGTTTATCGTATCGTGACATTGCTGCTAGCGTTGGTCTAGATCCAATGACTGTTAGCAGAATATGGAGTCGGTGGGTTCAGGAGGGTAATACGGAACGCCGTGCTGGTCCCAACGGCCTCGTATCACTAGCAGTCGACATGACAGGCATCATATCCGCATGGCTATAACGGATCGTGCAGCCACGTCTCAATCCCTGAGTCAACAGATGGGGACGTTTGCAAGACAACAACCATCTGCACGAACAGTTCGACGACGTTTGCAGCAGCATGGACTATCAGCTCGGGGACCATGGCTGCGGTTACGCTTGACGCTTCATCACAAACAGGAGCGCCTGAGATGGTGTACTCAACGACGAACCTGAGTGCACGAATGGCAAAACGTCATTTTTTCGGATGAATCCAGGTTCTGTTTACAGCATAATGATGGTCGCATCCGTGCTTGGCGACATCGCGGTGAACGCACATTGGAAGCGTGTATTCGTTATCGCCATACTGGCGTATCCCCCAGCGTGATGGTATGGGGTGCCATTGGTTACTCGTCTCGGTACCCTTTTGTTCAAATTGACGGCACTTTGAACAGTGGACGTTACATTTCTGATGCGTGAAGACCCGTGGCTCTACTCTTCATTCGATCCCTGCGAAACCCTACATTTGAACAGGATAACGCACGACCGCATGTTGCATGTCCTGTACGGGCCTTTCTGGATACAGAAAATGTTCGACTGCTGCCCTGGCCGGCACATTCTCCAGATCTCTGACCAATTGAAAACGTCTGGTCAACGGTGACCGGGCAACTGGCTCGTCACAATACGCCAGTCACTACTCTTGATGAACTGTGGTATCGTGTTGAAGCTGCGTGGGCAGCTGTACCTGTACACGCCATCCAAGCTCTGTTTGACTCAATGCCCAGGCGTATCAAGGCCGTTATTACGGCCAGAGGTGGTTGTTCTGGGTACTAATTTCTCAGGATCTACGCACCCCAATTGCGTGAAAATTTAATCCCATGTCAAGTCTAGTATAATATATTTGTCCAATGAATACCCGTTTATCATCTTCATTTCTTCTTGGTGTAGCAATTTTAATGGCCAATAGTGTACTTTTATGTGTGTTTCCAAAAATGAAACCGGTGGAGCAGTATGTATTCTCCACATACATGACTTAAATTTTATGCCCAATTTTGATTATTATTTAGCAGTAACATTTATTTTAGACATTATCAGTTAATGGAAGTCTCAAGATATGTGATTGTGTCTAGTAAAAATGACAAATCGTTTTCAAAAGTACACTGATCAGCCAAAATATTATGATCACCTGCTTAATAGCTTGTTTGTCCGTCTTTGGAACGAAATACGTGACTGATTCTGCGTATCATGGACCCCACAGGTCGGTGGTAGGTTTGTGGAGGTATGAGGCTGGTCATGTAATTATCGTAAATAACGAGCCGCTGCTCCCATGACGCGCTGTACTTTTCGAGCCGCCATTCACTTCGTTCACGGCGTTTGTGGAGACAACCAGCGACCTAGTGAAGCGAAAACGTGATTCACCCAAAGAGCCGACACATTTCCATTGATCGACGGTCGAATTCCGATGGTCCCGTGCCCACGTAATTAACGATGTCGTTCGGTCAACATGTGAACACGTAGGGCTGGATTCTGCGTAACTCCGTGTTCAACTAAGTACGATTTACGATGTCCTCCGAACCACTTGTGCGTGCACCAGCATTGTACTCTTTCGGCAGAGATGCTACAAATCTCCATTCATCCTACTTTACAGGGCAGACATGCCTCCGAACCCCACGATCTGTGAAGAGTCATGGGCGTCTAACCATTTAGCACCTACTGGTAGTTTCACTGTTCTTCTACCTCTTTCCGTAGATTCTCACAGCAGTAGCACGTGAACATTCGACCAGCTTCGCCGTTTTACAGATAGTCGTTCTGAGGCTCTGCGCGGTAGTGACCTGCCCTTTGTCAAAGTCACTTATCTCAATGGATTTCTCCATTTGCAGCCCATATGTTCTCTAGGGTGATCCTCCACTACTGGCTGCTCCGCTTAGATACTTTAGTTCCCGCGTCACCTGTCCGCAACGCCACCAGGCGGCATCCAACGTCGCAGTGGGCAGTGGTCATGGTGTTTTGGCTGATCATTGTATCTGGTGAAATGATCGGTGGTTGAAAACTGTACGTCCCAGTGGTTCCAAAGTGAAACCACTTCCTTAAAATGTGTGATTGCTTATTTTTTACCCATTTCTTTCTGGTTTCGTTGATTATCATGATTATAAAGGTCAATTTCGTGAATATTTTTAAAATTAAATTTGTTTTATATTGTAGGGACGGAAAGGGTTAAGCCCATTTTACACGAGCGACGCTTTGCTGAAATTTGACTACTCTCTATGGGTGCTCGTCTCGTGATTGCGTGTATACTGACTGCCAACTACTTCACGAGAAATGGTTCAAACGGCTCTGAGCACTATGGGTCTTAAAATCTGAGGTCATCAGTCCCCTAGAAGATAGAACTACTTAAACCTACCTAACCTAAGGACATCACAGACATTCATGCCCGAGGCAGGATTCGAACCTGCGACCGTAGCGGTCGCGCGGTTGCAGATTGAAGGGCCTAGAACCGCTCGACCACACCGGCCAGTACTTCACGAGAGGGCCAGCGATGTCAGTGATGAATTGAATGTGGGAGTGTGGAGTTCTAAAACCGTGACTACGCTGTAGATTGTGCAGGATCTGATACTTGGGACTTTGGCTTCGTCTGCTAAGATCGGAAGCTGACGTGTATTCACCGAGCTCACTCCTATCATAGTAATGAATTTTGTGATTCTGTGCCTTCCTAGCTTTTATTGTGTTGTTTGCTTTGTTTATGTGGCACTTTGTAGAGGCTACACCACAGAATGGTATTTCTCCTAATGGTATTCTCCCACAAGACAAGCGAATTATCTGAAAAGAAGAAGGTATTTGCATTTTATAGTACCTGGCAAAGATAAAGCCTATATATAGTATGCATAATAATAACTTAACAAACACACATTTTTAAATTAAAATTGTTTCAATAGTGAAAAAGTTCGACCTATTTGACGAGAAAAATATTTTTTATGGTATTTGTAACTAAGAAAATAGGCTTGCAAAGAATAAAAAACAGGCGCTATTTACTGCCTTTTAAATTTTGTTCTAAGTTATTTTTAAGTGTATATGAGGCATGTTGAGAAAGAAGTGGACTAGATTTTTATCTTTTCTTTCAGAAACACGATACTTAAAAAAAAATACAGAATATTTTTGATACAATTTTTGACCATTTTTCCAAATAATCGCCGTTACGTTCAACGCATTTGGTGAGCCTGTCACAAGCTGGTTTATGCCCTCCTGGAAGAACTCTGCCGCTTGCTCCTTCACCCACTTCAGAACCTCTTTCTGCAGCTGCTTGTCGGTTGAAAATTGAATTCCACTCATTTGTCCATTCAGGGACGCGAAAAGATGATAATCAGGAGGCGCCAAGTCAAGTTAATGTGGAGGGTGGGTGAAAACAACCCAGCCAAATGAGTCCAAACGCTCCTTGGTGGTTAAGGCTTTGTGAGGACGGGCGTTGTCGAGCAAGAAGCACGCGCCTATCGTCAGCATCTCTCTTCTTTCGTTTTGAATGCTCCTTCTCAGTTTTTAGGGTCTCAAAATATCGTTGTACATTGATCGTCTCCTCCTGGGACAGAAATTTGACCAAAACGATGCCCTCTCCGTCCCAAACTAAAGAGGCCATGATTTGTTTGCCCGAAATTGTAGTTCTGAATTCTTTGGCAAATGAGGAATAGGTGTGACGCCATTGTGACCACTGTCTTTTATCTCAGGTGGGTAATGAGTCAGACACGTTTCATTTTCAGGCTGAACAGAGCTCAGAAGTTACAAACCGTGCTTGTATACCCCTAGCAAAAGCTGGAACACTGATGAGGAGCAAACATGACTCGTACAAGTAAAGACAGAATTACCACAGGTGGACGCTCCACCTACTCCAAAGTGATAACCAAGTGTTCGGATTCTGGGGAGCTTGGATTTACACGACAGAACTAGTCGGAGTGCTCTCGTAAACTTCTACGAAAAAAACAAACACTTACATTGGCACTTTCACCATTCAGATACTCATTCGAGTAGCAAAATTACTCAGTCTCACGAAGCAAGTCATAAAGGAGCAAATCCAAATCCATGAAGCACGCTTCATAGATTCACAAACGATACATTACAATGATTACAGAATTTTCAAAGTGAAACAAATAAGAAAATTCGCAAATTAGCAGCACTATTTGACGTGGCCACCATTGTAGACAAAAATGTTTTGGATTTATAAAACGTATGAAACGCATCAGCAACCGACTTGCGCTGCTGCTACGGTCGCAGGTTCGAATCCTGCCTCGGGCATGGATGTGTGTGCTGTCCTTAGGTTAGTTAGGTTTAAATAGTTCTAAGTCTAGGGGACTGATGACCTCAGATGTTAAGTCCCATAGCGCTTAGTGCCCCCCCCCCCCCCCTTTTGAACAACCGACTTATGACCTTAAGAATCAAACACACAAACGAAAACTACGCCTTTATTAAAGTACATGCACCAACAAACGGTGACAATAAAAAAGTGCCCGAAGAAACGAAAAGTTCTGGGAAGAATTTGAAACAGAGATGGTCAAAATTCCAAAAAAGATGTGAAAATTCTACACTTATTCTGGCAGGGATCGCAGGGGACGGTGTGAGACCATCCTGCACACAAGTTCAGTAATGAGAATGATACACGATTCGATGAGTTACGCCAGCAAAAAAATCTATACATTATGTAAAACTTACTTCGCAAAAAAAGCAAAAAGCCCCAAAAAAATGGCGGTCACCCAGCGAACATTTAGAAGAATTTCAGATTTCATGTGGCAACATCGCACGACTACGAAAAAGAAATTCATGATGTGCAAGTACGCAGAGGTGCACACATCGATTGAGGTCATTATTTAACCTGAATCAAAATTAAATTCAAACCCAAAAGAAAATTCAACAGGAAAACACCAGTGATCCCAAAAATTATTCTACACGAAATTAAAGATTCTAAAATAACAGAAAAATGGGAAGAACAACCTGCAGATGATTTTGAGAAATTTCAAACTAAAATCATCGAAACAGTGAATGATCTGACCCTTCTTCACAAAAAATCAAAACAGTCTTTCTGAAATAAAGATTGTTAGAATGCATTAGGAAAAACAGAAAAGGCATTTCAAAATTATAGTTGCAACAAATGAGAAGGAACACAGAAGAATTTCCTCTAAGTGCGCAAACATACATCCGAGATTTTAAGACAAGATTAACGAAAATAGGCCAATGACCAACTGGAGTCAACTGAAGTCAGCTTCAAAAATTACAACACCGACGATTTCCGCAAGATCTTTGCGAACCAAATCAAAGGTATTCACCACAAAACCTGTGTTTTCTGGAAAAAATGGAAAATTAGCATCGACAAATAAAGAAAATTGACAAAAACTAGCCACATATTTTTCATAGCGTTTAAATTGTCCGGAAACCAAAGTGAGATTACCGAAAATACATCCAGAAATCACCACAGAGGAAGTTTATCCACACATCAAGAAATTTAAAAACAACTCCTGAATAATTGAGGGCCAAACTCTCTCAAAGAAATTACACAAATAATCCGAAATATTTGACAAACCGAAAAAACCCAGCATGGCTGGAAGCTCGCTCTGATCCATCCATTACATAAAAGAAGCAACAAATCAGATGTAAACAACTCTACACCGGTAACCTACGAAATCCTATCAACTTGTCTCATGAACAGGTCGCAAAAGCAATCAGAACCCAAATTATCAGAATATGAAGCAGGATTCAGACCGAACAGGTCATACCCAGAAAAAAATTTTAACCTGAAAATCACATTCAAAATGCGAGCCCTCAGACATAACTCTCTAGTATGTGCATTGTAGTTTTCCAAACGCGTACGACTAGATAGACAGGCCCTCACTATTCCAAATTTTTTTAAAAAGAAAATTAGATACTAAGACATAAGAACTCATAAAACAGACACCATCTGATGGTGGTGGTGGTGGTGGTGTGTTGGGGCTTATGGGCGCTCAACATCGAGGTCATCAGCGCCCTGACACACATTGAAAGGAACGAATGTGGACAGACCTAAGAAAACTAAAGCACACACTCAAAGAAAGCAGGAAAAGAAGGAAAATGCTACATAAGAAAGTAAAACCTAAGGAAAGGGGAAACATAGCAACAAGAATGTCACAGGAAATTGTTATTGGCTGGCCACTTACATAAAATATGGGCGAGCTTGTCACACAGTGAGCAAATTAAAATCCTCTCCCTAAAATCTTTGTAAAAACATTTGACAGGGCACAGAACTTTAAAACTTTAACCACATTCGTCCGAGTGTTGCCTAAAAGAGACGGCAGGTCCGCTGGCAAGTCAGCTGCGACCCGCTGGTCAGAAAATAAAACACAATCCAATAAAACGTGGCGCACAGTGACCTGGACGCCGCAAGCACCACACATTGGAGGGTCCTCTCGCCGGAGCAGGAAGCCGTGCGTCATAGGGCTGTGGCCTATTCGAAGCCGAGTGAGGAGAACCTCGTCCCGTCGATGGGGCTGAAAGGAAGTACACCACACACGCTTTGTGGGCTTGACGAGACGGAGCTTATTGTCAGTCACTTCCAGCCACTCATCCTCCCACCGACGCATGACCCGTGAGCTCAACAGCGAAGTGAGTGCGTGCAAGGGGATAGCACACTGAGATACTTGTGGGGCGAGACACGCCTCCTTGGCTGCGAGATCTGCTCTTTCATTCCCAGCAATGCCAACATGCCTCGGAACCCAGCAGAAAGCTACAACCTTCCCCAGTCGCTGTAGTCGGAGGAGGGCATCCTGGATGGTCTGGACAATTTTGTCTGCCGGATACAAACGTTGTAATGAGTGAGGGGCATTGAGTGAATCGGAACAGACAAGAAATTTAGGAGAGGAAGAATGTCTCATGTGCTCCAGTGCCCGCAAGATCGCAAACAATTCTGTATCAAAGACAGTAAAAGCAGGAGGCAGTCGGACCTTGAGGACACGATATGGAAAAACAACTGAGCAACCAACAGAATCCCCTTGTTTCGACCCATCCGTAAAAACAGCTACATAGTCGTGGTGCTCAGATAAAATGACAGAAAATGCTGCATTAAAAACGGTGGCAGGAGTGCAATCTCTCTTGTACTGCAATAAATCTAAAATCACTCCGGGCCTCTTCAGTAACCAGGGTGGCAGGCGGTTAAAATCTTGGATTTGGGGTTGTACAGACTCCACACCGAGGGACTCTAGTAAACGTTGCACACGGATCCCAAACGGCAACGTAGCCCGGGGACGGCGGGAAAAAGGCGGTCCAGAGGTGGATGGGCAACAAGACGTTGAGCAGGCGAGCTGGGAGCTGCAAGAAACTTACAAGCCTGGCGCACCAGCAGGAGCTGCCGCCGGATGGTAAGTGGCGGTTCGCCAGACTCAGCGCAGAGGCTGGGTACAGGACTGGTCCGATAAGCACCCGTGGCCAGTCGGATCCCAGCATGGTGAACAGCGTCAAGGATCCGCAAATAAGATGGCCTCGCTGACCCATATACTGTGCACCCACAGTCCAGCCGTGAACGCACAAAAGCTCCATAAAACTGTAGGAGACACGCCCTGTCCGCGCCTCAAAACCTGTGGCTGAGGCACTTGAGGATGTTCAGTGCCTTCAGGGTTGTGGCTTTCAAGTCACGTAGGTGTGGCAGCCATGACAACCTGACACGAAGTCTGAAGTAAAATTTATAGTTGAGATCATGCTAACTTTAAAAACAATCTGAGGTTCGGCTGGAACCCAATAGGCAAACAAATTAAGAGTATTTCAGTTTAATTGCATACTCTATGTCCTAAACCATGTAGGATGAAAGGAATCTGTGACGATTAGCTGACCGATATATGACCAAGCATGTATAAAGGGCAAACAAATGAAAACCGAACACCCGCCACAACAGCACCATTAAAAAGTACTCCCCACATCCATTAAGACTTTTATCGCTCTGGTAGACGAGACGATCAATTCCTGTTTCGCAGAACACTTTCGGCCGCAGACGGATCTGCATTCACTCTTGCACTTCCTCGTCTGACTGAAACCGATGTCCACACGTCTTTCTTCAGGTCTCCAGACATGCGAATATTACACAGTGAATGATTCGGGTTGTACGGAGGATGTTGCAGTGTTTCCCAATCAAATTACCGAAGCGTACCCTTCGTCCGATTAGCAGTGTGGGCCGGGCGTTATCGTGCAAAAAGACCATTCTGTCCGACAGCATTCCTGGGAGTTTTGACATTTTGAAGCGTCGTTGTTATTGCAGGTTGCTTTCAAAGCGCCACGCATTGATTGTGGTTGCGTGCTCGAGGAACTCGACAAGCAGAGGAAGAATCCTGTTGCACGATAATGCCCGACGCCACACTGACAATCGGACGGATGCTACGCTACAGCGATTTGGTTGGGAAATACTGCAACATCCTCCGCACAGCCCGGATCTATCGCGGTGTTTTTAATATCTTACGAGACTTGAGGAGAGACATGCGTGCTTGTCAGTTTCAGTACAACGAGAAAGTTCAAGAGTGCGTGGGGTTTATGGATGCGTCAGCGATCGACCGCGTTCTACGAAACAGGTATTGATAGTCTAGTCCCCCAGTGAGATAAATGTCTTAACGCATGTGGCGATTGCATTTGAATGAAACCTTTCCATGGTTCCCTTGTGGCATGTGGTTTTCATTTGGCTGCCCCTCATAGCAGAGCAACAACCAGGCATGACTACGTAAAGCCTGATGAAACGAGGGCACGTGAATGCATCTAGAAACTAGTCAGATAAGTCGAAAAGTCATTTATCTTTGTTTAACAATTTTGTTTATTGGAGGAGAAGGAGGAGATTTGTATTTAACGTCCCGTCGACAATGAGGTCAAGACGGAGCATAAGCTCGGACGAGGGAAGGATGGGGAAGGAAATCGCCCGTGTCCCTTCAAAGGAACCACCCTCGCATTTGCCTGAAGCGATTTAGAAAAATCACAGAAAACTTAAATCAGGATGGCCGCACACGGGGTCGAACTACCGCTCTCCCGATGCGAGTCCTGTGTGCTAACCATTGCGCCGCTTCACTCGGTTTTACCTATTGTTTTTTTTTAAATTTCCCATTTAATTGTTTGCTCCTGTTATCTTTAAAGTTTTCTAATACTATTTTTGTTATTGATTTGTTCGTCTAATTTATATGTAAGCTTTTATAACCACTACAGGGTTACCACCATGCTACCTGGTGGTATGTATTGGTAGTAATTTTCTGAAACGACAGCCCGCTTTCAGAACAGAACTGATGAAAATGTAGTCACGTAACACAGTACTATGTACTAAATGATTTTATATGGTGTGTCAACCTAACCGTGAATGTTTTTAAATATTTTTACCTTTAATGGAAATCTGGAAATTTGTGGTAAGGTCTTATGGGACCAAACTGCTGAGGTCACCGGTCCATAACCTTACATACTACTTAATCTAACTTAAAATAACTTACACTAAGGGCAACACACACACCCTTGCCCGATGGAGGACTCGAAACTCCGATGGGGGCAAAATTATGGAAATACCACAAATACAACACATTACCACACCTAATACGGTGTAGGAAATCCAGTTGGCATTCAAAACAGCTTCCCTTCGACTCGGAACGAAAAAATACACGTCTGGGGGTATGTTATACCATTCTTCTTCCACTTTAGGGGGAAGTTCAGGTAACCGTGTTGGAATTTGATAGCGATCACTCATAGGCCTAATTCTTCCAAAGTAGACGACAAAGGTTCAATAAAAATGAGATCCAGGACGATGTGAGGTCTGTGAACAGAAGACCTGTCATTTTGAAACACAGCAGACTAATAAGGAGGTCCATGGAATAACACGATATTGTTTCCCAAATCATCACGGAACCCTGCACCATGTGTCACGCTTGGGACGTAAACTGTGGTGTCACCGCCAGACACCACACTTGCTGGGTTGTAGCCTTTAAATCGGCCGCGGTCCGGTAGTATACGTCGGACCCGCGTGTCGCCACTATCAGTGATTGCAGACCGAGCGCCGCCACACGGCAGGTCTTGAGACTTCCTAGCACTCGCCCCAGTTGTACAGCCGACTTTGCTAGCGATGGTTCACTGACAAATTACGTTCTCATTCGCCGAGACGATAGTTAGCATAGCCTTCAGCTACGTCATTTGCTACGACCTAGCAAGGCGCCATTATCATTTGCTATTTATCTTGTGACGCATGTACCGATGTTCACCAATTATGGATTAAAGTTAAGTACTCCAGAAGCTACGCACTCTTTTTACTAGACTCAACTCCTTTAACTGTTCCAGACCTCACGCCAGTCTGCGTGAGCTTAAACGCGTGCCTTTCGGCTACCTCCTAGTGGCTTGGCTGTCTTGCCAAGTCATAACATAAACTCAGCCAGAAATTGGAAACAGTGTGGTACAAGACTCATCCGACCAAATGACTTTTTTCGATTGCTCCAGAGTGCAGGTTGTATGGCTTCGGCACCAAGTTTTTCTTTTACGGGTATCTGCATCACTGATTAATGGTTTTGGAACTTCAGCACACCCTGCAGTTCCCTGCTTGTGGAGCACCCGTCACATTGTTTTGTTGCTGACAATGTTGACGAGTGCGACACTCGGTTCTGCATTGACATTTGCAACTATCGTCCCCTAATTTTTCATCTCACTTCTCTTCAATGACCGTCCATCACAGTCACTCACCACACACTTTCGTCCGCGTTGTTATGTAGCGGATGGTCTTTTTCTGCTTTCTTGGTATGCGATATAAATTTTCGATACGGTGTCTCTTGAAACACCAAACACTTAGGCTACGTTGGTTACGGAAGCACCCGCCACGCAAGCACCCAACAATTTCCCCATGTTCGAACACACTTAGCTCCGTCATAATGCACTCACTACTACACAGAACACTGTTCTGAACACGAGTGACATTTGCGACGTATTCGCCGCGCTGGGTAGCTGCGCGGTCTAGGGCGCCTTGCCGCGGTTCGCGCAGCTCCCCCCGTCAGAGGTTCGAGTCCTCCCTCGGGCATGCATGTGTGTGTGTGTGTGTGTGTTGTCCTCAACGTAAATTAGTTTATGTTAGATTAAGTACTGTGTAAGTTTAGGGACGAATGACCTCAGCAGTTGGTACCTTAGGAATTCATGATAAATTTCCAAAATTTCACTATTCAGAACGTCACACTGATGCCAGTCGTTGTCAAATATAAGAGCGCAAACTGAGGACTAGGCAAGGAACTCCGTTTATGTTCAAGCATGCATTCCTCTCGGTGTTTCGATATGTTTATCGAACAACTGAATGTTTCACATGGCAGTATTATAATGGACCATCCCGAAAAGCATGAGCAAATATAATTCTCAACAACAAGTGACATGTTGATTTTAGCGACCTAATGAAACAGTCGTGTGGGACGTGCTGAGAGTTGATATACGTGGGGCTTTCAGTAAGTAATGCAACCGTTTTTTATCTGCCAGTTCACGATGAAAAATTCGAAACTTTTTGAAGGACATTTTGGAATGCTCCTCCTTCAGCCCTTCTAATTTCATGAAGTTCCGATAAGTGGCGCCGGTTTACGTAGGCTTCAAAACGGCGTCTGTAACGGAGGTGCGTCCCAAACAGAGTGCTGTCACTGAGTTTCTTTTGGCGGAAAACCAGCGCATCGCAGATATCCAGAGGCGCTTGCAGAATGTCTGCGGAGACCTGGAAGTGAACGCAAGCGCGTTGAGTCGGTGGGCGAGGTCTCTATTGTGCCAAATCTGTCCGGTATCCTACGAGACGACCGACCGCACGCGCCTGTAACTCCTACAATATTGAAGCGTGCGGACACTCCCATTTGAGGTGATGGACGGATCACAATCAAACACCTCTCTAGTCATCTGATCGTCTGTGATGGTAATGCTCATAAAACTTCATTGGACTGTTCTTCCTCAACCACCCTACAGCCCCGATCTCACACCTTCCATCTGTGTGGCCCAATAAAGGATGCACGTTGTTGATGGGGAGGTTATTGATGCAACAGAACCTTGGCTCTGACGTTGACCAGTAAAGTGGTACCATGCAGGCATAAAGGCCCTCCCAGTAAGGTGGCATAAGGCCGTCGCATTGAACGGAGATTACGTTGAAAAATAGAGTTTTATAGCCAAAAGAGTGGGGAATAACATGATCCACTGGAGTTCTGAATAAAACCAACCTGCTTTCAGAAGAAAGTGTATTGGATTAGTTATCGAACGATCCACGTATCTTGCATACAAGATAGAACAGTTCTGCCATGACAAGCTCTCCCATGGATCTCAGTACTTCTGACGTGATGTCCTGTTCTCCAAGGGACTGCTTTCGATTCTTGCGTTTTGGAGCTCTGTATAATTCTTCTTGCAACATCATATTTTCCATCTGGTTTTCACCTACTTCTTCTTCTGTTCCTGTAAATTCTACACTACATTTTTTTTATTCCCGATCTCGACAAAGAGGGGGAGAGAAATACCGCTGTTGCCGCACGGTTCGCCGTCCACATTGCTACGCTGTACTGCCGCAGCCTAACACAACTAGCGACCAGTGCGGGCCGCTAGCTACCCCTGCCATGGGCCTGGGGGGACGCCCGGGGCACATATGTCGGGCGTCCCCGCACGGCCTGCGATAACCGGATTAACGTCAAATCGTATCAAATGGAATTGAACTCAGGCTGCCCGCACCCACACACATGCACACACATAGAGAGAGAAGCGTGTGTGGGCGGTTACGCACGCGCGCGCAGTTTCCACTGGGGAGCCCGCATGTGGGAAACACGGATTTCGGACGCGCTGATGACCTCCTCCATTTATACTGTGCCGGGCACGCGTGCCTCGATGACACACATCCGCGGGGGCTATTTTTTATTATTATTTTATTCCCGTGGGAAGGGAGAGAGGGGCGGCCGAGGCACAGAGAGGTTAATGTCGTTCCCCAAGGGGAGGAAGTCTGCGAACCCGGTTCTCCCTCCTCGTAAGGGCTGCTCAAGGAATGTTGCTGTCCATGTACTAAAAGAATGTCGCTGTCCATGGTAATCGAAACTCCTGTTTAGCCACAACTTGTTTTCCCACACTCGCTAGCTCGCACACACACACACACACACACACACACACACACACACACACACACACATACGTTCAGAGCAGCGCGTGCGGTATCCACTAACGTCATTGGCAATCGTGTAGCGGCAGTGCAGGTAGATACAGCGCTTCAAAAATAAATCCCAGTATTGCGCTAATCAGATTGATGTAAATCTCCCCGCGTGGTTGAATGGTGGTCGTATTTCAAGCGCCGACCTCCCCGGGCGGGAATCCGCTATGCGCGCAGGCGGAAGTTGCAATTAAATGCAGTCGGATATCGCGGCTTCGCGTTCGCTTATGGTAACTTTTTAATTTTTTCCCAGAAATAGGTTCCCATTTGGATGTAAATAAATTGCTTGTTTGAACAACAACAAAAAGACACTGTGCTGCAACCCTTTGAAGCCACCAGACTGGTACGATAAGGGTAGTTGGCATAAGCATTCCATTGCAATATGCACGCCCCCATTTCGTGGTGGCATAATAATCTGTAAATTCTTTCTATAGAACTTCAGTTTCTCTGCAGTATTGCCGTCTAAACCAGGGGACCCGGACGAAACTTTCGCACTTAAATAATGATAGTATTTGGAATACGTGTAGTCGTTGGGATAAGGGTAGTTGTGGAAACGAAGGAAATCATCTTTAAAAATGAACTGAACGACGTGAAATAATAATCATGTATTTATGATACTTCCTTGTATATGCATTCCATGTGTCCAAAAATGTGGGAATGTTTGTCTCGGTTTTTACGACGGGCAGAGGTCAGGGAGTGTCAGGTGGAAATGTAGGGCGATTATCTTCCGCCGATCCATAGCTATGGGCAGCAGAAGGACCCAATGGCCAGACACTACTCACCACCGCCTCACAATCCACTCTGTATGTTTTCAAGTGTCACCGCTTTTTGCCATTCTGGAATTAGCACACTGCAGAGAAAGACGTTTATATACCTCCTCTTGTTTATCCTCATTGGTTCGTTACATTCATCAGAGAAACCTTTCCTCGGGGCCAAAAAACGCTAACCTACAGTGGCTGGAATATGTGAGTAGTGTGACGAGGGAATATTAGGAAGTGAATGTTATCTTCTCTAGCCAGAAGCGAAGTTTATCAGGATAGATGAGGTACATGACCGTCTAGAAGCAGAATTACTGGTCGCTTGGAATGTATGCTCACAGTGAATTTAACGAACCATCTGTTAAACAGTTCGGAATCTACGTATTCCTTTGGCGAAGGGGCAAAAATGGTACCTTCTGGTGGCCAGTTCATGAGGTCTTCATGTGACCTGCATACCTTGTAAATGACCACTGGTGGCAGAACTACAGTTCCTGTAGCAATCGTAGCGACCACAAGTGTTATGTCAAATGGCTCTGAGCACTATGGGACTTAACTTCTGAGGTCATCAGTCCCCTAGAACTTAGAACTACTTAAATCTAACTAACCTAAGGACATCACACACATCCATGCCCGAGGCAGGATTCGAACCTGCGACCGTAGCGGTCTCGCGGTTCATCCCCCAGTTAGTGATCGTACCTTACGATAAGTACATTAGACCGCGCTAGCAAAAGGTAAATAATAATTCAAGGCGACAGTGACAAACATGCCTCTCGTTTCGGAACAGTCGAATTGTCAACGATAACCTAATTTACAATAAGATTAATAAGTACTTCAAAACAAATAAAATAGTATTTGTAATTAGATAAAAAGGAAAGGGTGTCTCTTATACGTGATGAATAAATTAGCTCCGTAAAATATAGATATGAAGCTGGCATCCATGATGCCCGTTTGTCAATGATAGTTAAAAGTTTCGTTTTTGTTAAAATTTGCGCAAATAGTAAATTTTAGCGCAAAATCGGTACGCAGTGCCGGAAGCCAGTGAAACTCGTTTCTAACGATACCTTACTCACCACCGAACGATCAGTAGTGTTTCGAGAAAAAAGGATTTTGACTTGAGAAATACGAGGGCAGTTCAATAAGTAATGCAACACATTTTTTTTCTGAAATAGGGGTTGCTTTATTCAGCATTGAAATACACCAGGTTATTCCCCAATCTCTTAGCTACACAACACTATTTTTCAACGTAATCTCCATGCAATGCTACGGCCTTACGCCACCTTGAAATGAGGGCCTGTATGCCTGCACGGTACCATTCCACTGGTCGATGTCGGAGCCAACGTCGTACTGCATCAATAACTTCTTCATCATCCGCGTAGTGCCTCCCACGGATTGCGTCCTTCATTGGGCCAAACATATGGAAATCCGACGGCGCGAGATCGGGGCTGTAGGGTGCATGAGGAAGAACAGTCCACTGAAGTTTTGTGAGCTCCTCTCGGGTGCGAAGACTTGTGTGAGGTCTTGCGTTGTCATGAAGAAGGAGAAGTTCGTTCAGATTTTTGTGCCTACGAACACGCTGAAGTCGTTTCTTCAATTTCTGAAGAGTAGCACAATACACTTCAGAGTTGATCGTTTGACCATGGGGAAGGACATCGAACAGAATAACCCCTTCAGCGTCCCAGAAGACTGTAACCATGACTTTACCGGCTGAGGGTATGGCTTTAAACTTTTTCTTGGTAGGGGAGTGGGTGTGGCGCCACTCCATTGATTGCCGTTTTGTTTCAGGTTCGAAGTGATGAACCCATGTTTCATCGCCTGTAACAATCTTTGACAAGAAATTGTCACCCTCAGCCACATGACGAGTAAGCAATTCCACACAGATGGTTCTCCTTTGCTCTTTATGGTGTTCAGTTAGACAACGAGGGACCCAGCGGGAACAAACCTTTGAATATCCCAACTGGTGAATAATTGTGACAGCACTACCAACAGAGATGTCAAGTTGAGCACTGAGTTGTTTGATGGTGATCCGTCGATCATCTCGAACGAGTGTGTTCGCACGCTCCGCCATTGCAGGAGTCACAGCTGTGCACGGCCGGCCCGCACGCGGGAGATCAGACAGTCTTGCTTGACCTTGCGGCGATGATGACACACGCTTTGCCCAACGACTCACCGTGCTTTTGTCCACTGCCAGATCACCGTAGACATTCTGCAAGCGCCTATGAATATCTGAGATGCCCTGGTTTTCCGCCAAAAGAAACTCGATCACTGCCCGTTGTTTGCAACGCACATCCGTTACAGAGGCCATTTTAACAGCTCCGTACAGCGCTGCCACCTGTCGGAAGTCAATGAAACTGTACGAGACGAAGCGGGAATGTTTGAAAATATTCCGCAAGAAATTTCCGGTTTTTTCAACCAAAATTAGCCGAGAAAAAAAATGTGTTTCATTACTTATTGAACTGCCCTCGTAATATGCACTGGGGTGCCAAACGCCATGGCATACCTCCCAATATCTTGTAGGACCACCTTTCGTCCGACTCACTACAGCAGCTCGTCGTGTCGCGGGCTCAACAAATGTTTCAAATGGCTCGAAGCACTATGGGACTTAACTTCTGAGGTCATCACTCCCATAGACTTAGAACTACTTAAACCTAACTAACCTAAGGACATCACACACATCCATGCCCGAGGCAGGATTCGAACCTGCGACCGTAGCAGCAGCGCGGTTCCGGATTGAAGCGCCTAGAACCGCTCGGCCACAGCGGCCGAACCATGCTGCCTCTGTAGCCGCGTATAACTGTGAAAGTGTTCCGAGTGCAGCATTTTGCGATGTACGATGGGATTCATGCAGGGCAATCAGGGTGGTTAAATCATTCGTTCGGATTCTCCAGAATATTGTTCAAATCAATCACGAACACTTGTGGCCCAGAGACATGGCGCATTGTCATTAATAAAATTTCCACCGTTGTCTCGGAATATGATGTCCACGATTGGTCTCCGAGTCTCTGAACATCCAGAGGACCCAATCCCTTCCACGTAAACACAGTCTACCACCAGCTTGAATAGGGAATTGTTGACAGCATTGTTCTATGGCAGCCGGCCACAGTAGCCAAGAGGTTCTAGGTGTTTCAGTCCCGCCATTCGTAATGTGTTAAGGCGGGCACCATTTGGTACCGACATGATGGCTGTCCACCCCATATTGGACAAAGTACCATAGCATGCCTTCACGACTTTTTTCCAAATCGTTGGACTGGACGTAGAGGACCTGTACCTTGGCCGGCCCGTTCCCCACATTCGACTCCTGCAGACTTTTTTCTGTGGTGAAAGCTGAAAGACGCTGTTTTCAAGGACGTACCAACTTCACCCAGCGATATGCAATGACGTATTATTGCATTCTACTTGGACATCATCGCTAAAATGCCAGTACGCGTGCTTCAGTCGGTCCATACCAGACGGGAAGTGTGTATTGCTGCTACCCGTGGTCATTTTGAACACAGTGTGTGATGGTCAATTATCTCGTGCTGCTCAAAATCCACATCACTGGCTTATGCACTTGTTCTTTAGCGTGTGCTACCACAGGTAATGCACAAGAGACGGCGTGCAAAGTTTGAAAAATAGGCGGCCGCGGTGGCGGAGCGATTCTAGGCACTTCAGTCTGGAACCACGCTGCTGCTACGGTCGCAGGATCGAGTCCTGCCTCGGGCATGGATGTGTGATGTCCTTAGGTTAGTTAGGTTTAAGTAGTTCTAAGTTCTAGGGGACTGATGACCTCAGATGTTAAGTCCCATAGTGCTCAGAGCCATTTTTTAGTCCATGGTTTCATCGGGTCTGCGCCACACTCCAACCGTGCTATCAGCTCTTACCAGCTGAAATCGGGACTCATCTGACCAGGCCACGGTTTCACACACGACTAACGTCCAATCGATACGATCACGAGCCCAGTAGAGGCGCTGCAGGCGATGTTGTGTTGTTAGCAAAGACACTCGCGTCGGTCGACTGCTGCCATAGCCCATTAACGCCAAATTTCGCCGCACTGTCCTAATGGATACGTTCGTCGTACGTGCCACATTGCTTTCCGCGGTTATTTCCCACAGCGTTGCTTGTATGTTACCACTGACAGTTTTACGCCGACGCCGCTGCTCTCGGTATTTAATTGAAGATCGTCGGCCGATGGGTCGTCCGTGGTCAGAGGTAATGTCTGAAATTTTGTATTCTCGGCACACTCTTGGCATTGTGGTTATCAGAATATTGAATACCCCAAAGATTTCCGAAATGAAATGTTCCATGAGTCTAGTTGCAACTATCATTCCGCGTTCAAAGTCTGTTAATTCACCTCGCGTGGGCACCACCGCGTAGGAACGCTTATCACATAAATCACCTGAGTACAACTGACAGTTTCGCCAAGTCACTGCCCTTTTAAACATTGTGTACGCGATGCTACGGCCATCTGTATATGCGCTTATCGCTATTCTATGACTTTTGTCACTTCAATGTTTACGATGATCTATCAAAATAAAAAATGGTCCAAATGGCTCTGAGCACTAAGGGACTTAACATCGGAGGTCATCAGTCCCCTAGAACTTAGAACTACTTAAACCAAACTAACCTAAGGACATCACACACATCCATGCCCGAGGCAGGATTCGAACCTGCGACCGTAGCAGTCCCGCGCGGTTCCGGACTTAAGCGCCTAGAACCGCTCGGTCACCGGGATCGGCTATCAAAATAAATATTCCTCTCTTTTTAACTGGATGACCACAGACATTAGCAATACAACCACTCATATGGTGTTTTACTCAAGTGTACCTTTATGAATGTTAGTTTTAATTATCACCTCGAAAATAATCGGTGGCACAGTGGCTAGCGTCGTGGTTTCAAGTTTCCGCGCCCCGTTCCCAAAAGGCGATTATTATTATTACTTTCCTTAGTTATATGTCCATGTCCGCAGAAGATTACAACACGATTGTTTTCCAGTGTATATTAAAATAACGTTGTTCTTATTCGTCTACTAACTGCATGTTTTGTGACTGAATTAAAAAAAATATGAATGAAAAAATCGTTTGAAATTATTTGTGGTGAAATTTCTGAACGTTTCATGATTTATAATCAATTGCAAGCGCCAGTTTTCGGTAACTTGATTCGTTATGCTTGGTTTGCCACTAAATTATTGCCAACATGTGAAAAAAATGGTTCAAATGGCTCTGAGCACTATGGGACTCAACATCTTAGGTCATAAGTCCCCTAGAAGTTAGAACTACTTAAACCTAACTAACCTAAGGACATCACACACACCCATGCCCGAGGCAGGATTCGAACCTGCGACCGTAGGAGCCCCGCGGTTCCGGACTGCAGCGCCAGAACCGCTCGGCCACCGCGGCCGGCGCCAACATGTGAAATCTTCAGCATTGCTAACGACGTTTCTTTCCCGAGTGAGATTCATACGAGAAATCTCACTGTGCCAAACCTGTCATCATACGATGCTCGTGCAGTTCGGAATTTCTATGTTGCGAATGTTTCTACGATCGATATCGTCCCAGGGAACGCACTAAATCCTCCAGAAGGATAAAAATAAGAATAAAGGTTCAAATGGCTCTGAGCACTATAGGACCAAACTTCTGAGATCATCAGTCCCCTAGAACTTAGAACTACTTAAACCTAATTAACCTAAGGACATCACACACATCCAAGCCCGAGACAGGATTCGAACCTGCGACCGTAGCGGTCGCGCGGTTCCATACTGTAGCGCGTAGAACCGCTCGGCCACTCCGGCCGGCTAAGAATAAAGTTTATGAATTAATACAATAATTGATTTAAAATGGTTTAAATGGCTCTGAGCGCTATGGGACTTAACTGCTGCGGTCATCAGTCCCCCAGAACTTAGAACTAGTTAAACCTAACTAACCTAAGGACAGCACACAACACCCAGCCATCACGAGGCAGAGAAAATCCCTGACCCCGCCGGGAATCGAACCCGGGAACCCGGGCGTGGGAAACGAGAACGCTACCGCACGACCACGAGATGCGGGCCAATAATTGATACAAGAGTGATATATACAAGAATATGAGAATTTGAAAAGCTTGTAACCCTTTAAAATAACATACACATATATATTTTAACTGTGCGACACATTAAGTGAAGGGCAGTTATAATTTTACTATCAATGTAACGTCTTTGTGTCCCCTGACTTGATAATAAATACTCGTGTAGTAACCCTCTATGGACGTGAGGAGATAAATGAAAAAAAGTCATAAAATAAAATAAATAAAAACAACAATCGGATTTCGAACACGGGACTCAAAAGTGAGAGCCCGCGATGCTAACCACTGTCTTGCCATTTCGTGTGAAATTACCGCCCGCTAAAAGGCAGCTAACGTACGACGTAAACTTTCTCAGAGACGGTCGACCGTCTACGGTTAAGGCGAGGCACGTTTTACTTTGACTCATCTTCCACCGAGCGAAGTTTCAGAGAAATTGGGTTACGGCTCTTACCGTGATCCCCCAGTTAGTCATGACAGTAGTCAGTAGATGTCGGTAGCATGACCGACTGAGGTTTCGCCCCTTACGAGGATAATCTATTAGAGCCCCACCATGGCAGTCCCAAAAAGTCCCCAGAATTATCTTCCTCATAGTTTGGTGGATGTCTTTCCTCGCCGTTGATGTATAAAAATTCATCCAAATGGTTTGCTCCTTTTTCCTCGGGGTCATGGTGATGCAGCCAGCATTGTGACTAGGCGGCTAAAAAAGTCATCCGGATTGTCCTAGCTCCTAGACTCAGACGCAACATTTCCGACACTGCCTCGGTTCGGTGTTCCTTCTGTACGGTTGCGAGCAGTCTAGAAAGCAGAGGGCGGCGATTCTTGTTGTGTTCAAAATGTCGTGAAAAGTGAGACGTGGCTGATTTTCACTTTTTTCCACTAGCGCCTCTACAGTGATATGCCAGTCTGCAAGCAGTGGTGCCTCCATTTCTCTTGCAAAAAACGGTTGCTTACAGAGAGATGGTCTGCCACTTCGTTCCTCGTCATTTACGCTAGTCTGATCACACTGGACTCGCCTGTGCCAACTAAGCATCGTCATATGACGGTGTACTGTTTCTGTACACTTCCATCAACTCATTATTGCAGCGTTGTTCACCTTCAAATGCAGAAAACGAATTGCCACATGACATTCAGCTTTTAAATCAGCTGCGTCATTCTGTTTTGCTCCTCTACTTGGGTGCTATGGTATTGTGGCGCATCGATTACAACGCGTATCATGACTGCTGACACATACCTGCAAACAAAGCAAAAATTAGTTGTGTAACCTTATTTTTGCGATGTGATAGTTAAAACTTTATGGAAACATCTCGGAGTGCTCCTCTGGAGCCACTTAATACATTATAATACACAAGAAATTAACACGGCGTAATTACTGAAAAAAATAATTGAAGCCCTGAGAACCTTAAGGGCCCAAAGCACAGCCACAAAGTTTTGAGGAAAACAGATGTTTGTGAAAATCGATATTGTAGGCAAACTACGTACTGTATCTCATACTCGAATAGTCCACGTGTGTACTGCTGGTCCATAGTGTCCAACGGGCACAATATTTCGGCGATCAGACATGTCACCGCGGCAGGTGCGCTGACGAACTGAGCTCCTGAGGGCGGGCGGCCGTCTTAAATCCCCTCCCCTTGCGAGGCGTTCTCTCCGCGGTCCGCGCCCGCGGCCGCGCGTCGGCGGTCGCTGAGACGCTGCATCGGCGTCTGTGGTGGCGTCGGTGTAATTGCCACGTCCACCCTGGTCACCCGTTCGTTTTCTTTGCTGAGCATCTTTTTAATTAGAGTCAATGCTGGTTCCCATGCCTTGCTGACGTTATAGCCGCAAACTCTGTTGATGAGTCCGTCGCTGGTACGAATTTCGATAGCCTCTCTAACGACGCGGTCGCAGTATTTAGATGTCTGTGCCAAGACCCTAGTATTTTGGTAGTCCATTTCGTGACTTTCGGACAAATAGCGCTCTGCAACCGCCGACTTGTTGGGGTACCTAAGTCGAGTGTGCCTCTGATGTTCTCGGCAAAGATCTTCGATGGTGCGCACTGTCTGTCTGACAGTCTTCCCACACTGACACGGAATCTAGTATATGCCGGCCTTCTGCAAACCGAGATCGTCTTTGACACTTTCCAATAATGATCGTGAGTTGCAAGTTTGATCTAGTAGTTTTGTTAAGTCTTAGTGTTTCAGAGTTGAACTTCCACATATATATTTTGCGACTAATTTTTGAAGGGCATCTAAGCCTAGTGGGGATATAACGAACTGCGGTATTCCTCAATGTGACTTGAAGAAAATGAAGAATACATTACTTTAAAACAGCAGTTCATGGCAACGTGCTGAAAACTTCATCAATGTAAAATTTCTGTAACGCATATCGTTATCACTAACGTCAGTCTTTGGATTGGTGGTAAGGTTGGCAACACTTCTAAAGGTTATGAAATCTTCGACGTCCATTTTAGAGCCTTTACTACTGAAACCATGGATCGTGAGGCAACGGTGGGGCTTTCCTTCAACAGCTTCCAGTTTCTATTGAAGAAATGGGAGTCGCGTAGCCAGTGAGCGTTCCTACAGAAGTTAAAACTTGTGTTTTGGTCTCATGTGGACATGAATATCAGAGAAATCCTTGGGGCAGCTTTTGGCCAATGTGCATACATACAGTGTACAGATTCAACACTGCTTCACCCTAAGATCAACAGATGTCCGGAGCATGCACACATGCTACAGTCTCAGAATCACCGAAAGTGTGCCTTAGGCCCTAATGGTTGTCAGCGCCCCAATTAGATAAGAGCATCAGAGTTTGATACGACGTTTTTGTTGTACGTTAACCACTTGTTTGTTTAAGTAACTCAAAGTGTACCTGTATTTTCGTTTGATACCTCACTATGAAGTTCAAATGGCTCTGAGCACTATGGGACTTAACTTCTGAAGTCATCAGTCCCCTAGAACGTAGAACTACTTAAATCTAACTACCCTAAGAACATCACACACAGCCATGCCTGAAGCAGGATTCGAACCTGCGACCGTAGCGGTTGCGCGGTTCCAGACTGAAGCGCCTAGAACCGCTCGGCCACCTCGGCCAGCCTGATTCCATCAAACATGGATAGAATAATCTTATGTACGAGTAAAGTAACTTCAGTGCGGTGGAATGAATGGAAGAATGGAAAACGAAACTTGTACAGTACATAAAAGGGTGGAAGTTAACTACTTCCTTTTGTTCAAAATGACACAACGGAACTGAAGAGTTTGATATGAGAATTTAGGTGCTCTTATTACGCAGACAACTGATCTTTATAATGCCAAAAAATGGTTTCGCCACCTTCGGGCCATCTTGGTTAGGTGCTTTTATTTATGTCTGTAAAAAGTGAGCATCCTTTAAATAAAAGTTATTGTAACGAAAATCGGGCCGAAAACGTTTTATATATGTTGCAATAATTACCTTACTTTCTGGAATGCAGAGTTCTGCAGGATCTTCTTTGCATTAATGTATACCTTGCCGCGTGCACTGAAATAAAGTTATCGTTCGTTAAGTTGCCGAGTTAAAAAATTGCTTTGTCATTAACATAATTCTGTTGTACGAAAATTACTTCACGACTGTACTCTGCAGTTACTTATATTTATTTTCGTGGTATCTGTTCTCGTCTGCACGGCCATCTGTTTTAGAAATGTGCATAGAAACAAGGTACATATTTCAAATATACTACAGTCGCAGGTTACAATTCCGAATTTCACAAAAAAACTGTGTTAATGTTGCTGTTCTGGGGTTCACCTCTGTTCATGTTCATGTGACTCCGTGCTATGTTAGGCGACTGATTTAGACTTTGTTTACTTTTTCTCTGTCCCCCTTCATCCTCTCTTCCTCGCTCACTTCTACCCCCCCTCCCCGTCCTTCCCACTCTCCTCATTTCCTCTCACTATCTTTGACTGTGTGTGTTTTCTTTGCTGTTGGTGTTGTTACAGTTTGACATCTGTGTCTATTTTTGTTGCACGGTGGTTGTGGATTATTACGTCGTCAGCAAATGTGCTCTGTTTGGAAACACAATGTACTGTTCTGAGATGTACTGTGCATCTTTTTAGAGCTTCTGCATCTACGACTGCATCTACATCTATAATCCATAAGCGTCCTTACTGAGGGTGGCAGAGGGAATTTTGTATGCGATTGTCAGTTCCCCATTTTCCTGTTCGAGATGCGAATGGTTCGCGGGAGAAACTATTGCTGGTAGGACTCCGTGTGAACTTGAATCTTCATAAATTTATCTTCATGGCCTTTTTTCGAGTTATATGCAGGAGAGAATATATTGATTAACTCTTCTGGGAAAGTACGATTTCGGAACGCTAACAGCTAACTACACCGCGATCGTGATACAGAACGCCTCTCTTGCAGTGTCTGCCACTTTAGTTGATTGTGCACCTCCGTCATGCTTTCACGCTTAATAAACGAACCTGTAACGAAACGCGCTGCTCTTCTTTGGACCTTCTCTATTTCCTCTAACAACACTCAAGTATTGAAACTTCCTGGCAGATTAAAACTGTGTGCCGGACCGAGACTCGAACTCGGGACTTTTGCCTTTCGCGGGCAAGTGCTCTACCAACTGAAGGAAGTTTCATATCAGCGCAGACTCCGCTGCAGAGTGAAAATCTCATTCTCGAAACATCCCCCAGGCTGTGGCTAAGCCACGTCTCCGCAATATCCTTTCTTTCAGGAGTGCTAGTTCTGCAAGGTTCGCAGGAGAGCTTCTGTAAAGTTTGGAAGGTAGGTGCTGGCAGAAGTAAAGCTGTGAGGACGGGGCGTGAGTCGTGCTTGAGTAGCTCAGTTGCTAGAGCATTTGCCCGCGAAGGGCAAAGGTCCCGAGTTCGAGTGTCGGTGCGGCACGCACTTTTAATCTGCCAGGAAGTTTCATGTCAGCGCACACTCCGCTGTAGAGTGAAAATTTCATTCTAGATATCTGTACTATTTGCTACAAACTGTTGAACCCAATCACACGGCAGGTCTAGGTCTGATACCCGTAAGGTCGCGTATTGTCCAATAGACGGTTTCAAAAGCAAACGATGATTATTGAGACTTCTCGGTAGTAAATTTCCCATGTAGTAAGCGAATCCAGAAATCAAATTTAGGAGCTTGTACTGTAGATCCGCAGCTAGGAGAGATCTGAGGCCGTTCGTATTGAGCTTTCTGTCACGCACTGGAGCTAAGGACGCGGACGGGGTATTTCGTTCGGGCCGTGCCGGCGCACGTGGGGAGGCGCGATCGGATGATGGATGCAGCAGGTATTGGGCCGGGGGCGGGCCGGAGGATAGGTAATTAATTAGGGGGGTGTCCGTGACGCGGTAGCCGGAGCCCCCGCGGAGACTTTGTAGTGCCCGCCGGGCTGCAGGCCTTCCGCGAAGACGCGCCGGTCGCTCCAGCCACGGGCTCAAAGCCCGCGTCGGCAGCGCCCTCATCCTGCTGCAGCTTGCAGCCGAGCCGAGGTGAGTGAACCCGTCACACTCTACCTCTGAACGCTCTGACACGGAGGAACGTTTACCTCGTCTGGTGTTCACAAAAACTGCGTGACTAGAGCCATAGCAGTGACGATGATCGTCATTTGAAAGGGACTTAAGAACATCGTTATTAGTCCCATAAACATCTCGTGCCGTTCTAAAATATACGTACGAGACTTGTTTCTATATTACTAATTCTATCATGTATATTAATCTTTGTGTCTGACCCGATATTTACTGTGTTGACTTTAAATCTTACCAAAATATTCACTCTGTCGTGGGAGGTGTTAAGCACGGCTTCTGGACATTGGGTTACATTTCACTCTATTACGATAAGCTGTATACATGTTGCATACATGGAAGAAGCCTGGAGATACTGAGAGATTTAAGATAGATTATATAATGGTAAGACGGAGATTTTGGAACTAGGTTTTAAATTGTAAGACATTTCCAGGTGCAGATGTCGACTCTGATCACAATCTATTGGTTATGAACTGTAGATTAAAACTGAAGAAACTGCAAAAAGGTTGGAATTTAAGGAGATGGGACCTGGATAAACTGACTAAACCTGAGGTTGTACAGAGTTTCAGGGGGAGCTTAAGAGAATAAATGACAGGAATGGGGTAAAGAAATACAGTAGAAGAAGAATGGGTAGCTTTGAGGGATGAAGTAGTGAAGGTAGCAGAGGATCAAGTAGGTAAAAAGACGAGGGCTAGTAGAAATCCTTTGGTAACAGAAGAGATACTGAATTTAATTGATGAAAGGAGAAAATATAAAAATGCAGCAAATGAAGCAGGCAAAAAGGAATACAAAAGTCTCAAAAATGAGATCGACAGGAAGTGCAAAATGGCTAAGCAAGGATGGCTAGAGGATAAATGTAACGATGTAGAGGCTTATCTCACTAGGGGTAAGATAGATAGTGCCTACAGGAAAATTAAAGACACCTTTGGAGAAAAGAGAGCCACTCGTATGAATATCAAGACCTCAGATGGAAACCCAGTCCTAAGCAAAGAAGGGAAAGCAGAAAGGTGGAACGAGTATACAGAGGGTCTATACAAGGGCGATGTACTTGAGGACAATATTATGGAAATGGAAGAGGATGTAGATGAAGATGAAATGGAAGATATGATACTGCGTGAAGAGTGTGACAGAGCACTGAAAGACCTGAGTCGAAACAAGGTCCCGGGAGTAGACAGCATTCCATTAGAACTACTGAAAGCCTTGGGAGAGCCTGTCTTGACAAAACTCTACCATCTGGTGAGACAGGCGAAATACCCTCAGACTTCAAGAAGAATATAATAACTCCAATCCCAAAGAAAGCAGGTGTTGACAGATGTGAAAATTACCGAACTATCAGTTTAATAAGTCACGAATGCAAAATACTATCGCGAATTCTTTACAGACGAATGGAAAAACTAGTAGAAGCCTACCTCGGGGAACATCAGTTTGGATTCCGTAGAAATATCGGAACACGTGAGGCAATACTGACCCTACGACATAACTTAGAAGCTAGATTAAGAAAAGGCAAACCTACGTTTCTAGCATTTGTAGACTTAGAGAAGGCTTTTGACAATGTTGACTGGAATACTCTCTTTCAAATTCTGAAGGTGGCAGAGGTAAAATACAGAGAGCGAAAAGCTATTTACAATTTGTACAGAAACCAGATGGCAGTTATAAGAGTCGAGGGGCATGAAAGGGGAGCAGTGGTTGGGAAGAGAGTGAGACAGGATTGTTGCCTATCCCTGACGTTATTCCCTCTGTATATTGAGCAAACAGTAAAGGAAACAAAAGAAAAATTCGGAGTAGGAATTAAAATCCATGGAGAAGAAATAAAAATTTTGTCAGAGACAGCAAACGACCTGGAAGAGCTGCTGAACGGAATGGACAGTGTCTTGAAAGGAGGATATAAGATGAACATCAACAGAAGCAAAACGAGGGTAATGGAATGTAGTCGAATTAAACCGGGTGATGCTGCGAAAATTAGATTAGGAAATGAGGGGCTTAAAGTAGTAAATGAGTATTGCTATTTGGGGAGCAAAATAACTGATGATGGTCGAAGTAGAGAGGATATAAAATGTAGACTGGCAATGGCAAGGAAAGCGTTTCTAAAGAAGAGAAATTTGTTAGCATCGAGTATAGGTTTAAGTGTCAGGAAGTCGTTTCTGAAAGTATTTGTATGGAGTGTAGCCATGTATGGAAGTGAAACACGGACGATAAATAGTTTGGACAAGAAGAGAATAGAAGCGTTTGAAATGTGGTGCTACAGAAGAATTCTGAAGATTAGATAGGTAGATCACATATCTAATGAGGAGGTATTGGTTGGTTGGTTGTTTTGGGGAAGGAGACCAGACAGCGAGGTCATCGGTCTCATCGGTTTAGGGAAGGACGGGGAAGGAAGTCGGCCGTGCCCTTTGAGAGGAACCATCCCGGCATTTGCCTGGAGCGATTTAGGAAAATCACGGAAAACCTAAATCAGGATGGCCGAACGCGGGATTGAACCGTCTTCCTAATGAGGAGGTATTGAATAGAATCGGGGAGAAGAGAAATTTGTGGCACAGCTTCACTAGAAGAAGGGATCGGTTGCTAGGGCATATTCTGAGGCATCAAGGGATCACCAATTTAGTATTGGAGGGTAAAAATCGTAGAGAGAGACCAAGACATGAATACACTTGTAAGTAGGGTCTTTAGGTTTTTATATTGGTAACGCCACGTAGCGCTCTGTATAAAAATCACTGGCCGTGCTGTGTGCAGCCTGTGGTTGGTTGGCATTGTTGTAATATTCGCCATTGTAGTGTTGGGCAGTTGGAGGTGAGCCGCCAGCAGTGGTGGATGTGGGGAGAGTGATGACGGAGTTTTGATAGCGGATGATCTGGACGTGTGTCCATCAGAGACAGTAAAATTGTAAGACTGGATGTCATGAACTGGTATATATATATATATATATATATATATATATATACACACTCCTGGAAATTGAAATAAGAACACCGTGAATTCATTGTCCCAGGAAGGGGAAACTTTATTGACACATTCCTGGTGTCAGATACATCACATGATCACACTGACAGAACCACAGGCACATAGATACAGGCAACAGAGCATGCACAATGTCGGAACAAGTACAGTGTATATCCACCTTTCGCAGCAATGCAGGCTACTATTCTCCCATGGAGACGATCGTAGAGATGCTGGATGTAGTCCTGTGGAACGGCTTGCCATGCCATTTCCACCTGGCGCCTCAGTTGGACCAGCGTTCGTGCTGGACGTGCAGACCGCGTGAGACGACGCTTCATCCAGTCCCAAACATGCTCAATGGGGGACAGATCCGGAGATCTTGCTGGCCAGGGTAGCTGACTTACACCTTCTAGAGCACGTTGGGTGGCACGGGATACATGCGGACGTGCATTGTCCTGTTGGAACAGCAAGTTCCCTTGCCGGTCTAGAATCGTAGAACGATGGGTTCGATGACGGTTTGGATGTACCGTGCACTATTCAGTGTCCCCTCGACGATCACCAGTGGTGTACGGCCAGTGTAGGAGATCGCTCCCCACACCATGATGCCGGGTGTTGGCCCTGTGTGCCTCGGTCGTATGCAGTCCTGATTGTGGCGCTCACCTGCACGGCGCCAAACACGCATACGACCATCATTGGCACCAAGGCAGAAGCGACTCTCATCGCTGAAGACGACATGTCTCCATTCGTCCCTCCATTCACGCCTGTCGCGACACCACTGGAGGTGGGCTGCACGATGTTGGGGCGTGAGCGGAAGACGGCCTAACGGTGTGCGGGACCGTAGCCCAGCTTCATGGAGACGGTTGCGATTGGTCCTCGCCGATACCCCAGGAGCAACAGTGTCCCTAATTTGCTGGGAAGTGGCGGTGCGGTCCCCTAAGGCACTGCGTAGGATCCTGCGGTCTTGGCGTGCATCCGTGCGTTGCTGCGGTCCGGTCCCAGGTCGACGGGCACGTGCACCTTCCGCCGACCACTGGCGACAACATCGATGTACTGTGGAGACCTCACGCCCCACGTGTTGAGCAATTCGGCGGTACGTCCACCCGGCCTCCCGCATGCCCACTATACGCCCTCGCTCAAAGTCCGTCAACTGCACATACGGTTCACGTCCACGCTGTCGCGGCATGCTACCAGTGTTAAAGACTGCGATGGAGCTCCGTATGCCACGGCAAACTGGCTGACACTGACGGCGGCGGTGCACAAATGCTGCGCAGCTAGCGCCATTCGACGGCCAACACCGCGATTCCTGGTGTGTCCGCTGTGCCGTGCGTGTGATCATTGCTTGTACAGCCCTCTCGCAGTGTCCGGAGCAAGTATGGTGGGTCTGACACACCAGTGTCAATGTGTTCTTTTTTCCATTTCCAGGAGTGTATAATGACTTTGGAACATTATTAAAGTAAATATGTTGTTAGTTCTCTATCAAAATCTTTCATTTGCTAACTATGCCTATCAGTAGTTAGTGCCTTCAGTAGTTTGTATCTTTTATTTAGCTGGCATTAGTGTCGCTAGCTGTATTGCAGAAGTTCGAGTAAGGAAAATTTTTGTGACGTAAGTGATTTGTGAAACTTCTAGGTTAATGTTAGTCAGGGCCATTCTCTTGTAGGGATTATTGCACTAAAAATATTGGCTGTCAGTTTAGTGTTGATCAGAATAGGTAAAGAGCGAAATGTCTGATTACGTTCAGTTCTGCTCAGCTGTTTGAAAATCAAATAATGTAAGAGGTTTATCAGCACAGTAATTCATTAATTTTTTTAAGAGGACGTTTCACACAAAAAAGATTCAGAAGGATGTAGGTTGCAGTAGGTACCGGAGATGAAGAAGCTTGCACAGGAGAGCATGGAGAGCTACATCAAACCAGTCTCTGGGCTGAAGACCACAACAACAACAACGATAAGCATGCATACACCAGTCACTACCAAACCTTACTCTAAACTGTGCATAGTTTGGAAAACTCACACGCACACCTCATCCATAACCATAGCCATTTGACGGTAATCCATATGCATTAGACGAGTATGTGACGAGCAAGCTCGTAAGAGATAAAAAGAGCCACCGTGGTACAACAACCGAGTTAGAAAACAGCTACGGAAGCAAAGGGAACTTCATAGCAAACATAAACATAGCCAAAGCCTTGCAGACAAGCGAAGCGAAATGTAGTGTGAGCAGGGCTATGCGAGGGGTGTTCAATGAATTCGAAAGTAAAGTTCTGTGTACTGACTTGGCAGGAAATCCTAAGAAATTTTGGTCTTATGTCAAAGCGGTAGGTGGATCAAAACAAAATGTTTAGACACTCTGTGACCAAAATGGTACTGAAACGGAGGATGACAGACTAAAGACCGAAATACTAAATGTCTTTTTCCAAAGCTGTTTCACAGAAGAAGACTGTAGTTCCTTCTCTAGATTGTCGTACGGATGTCAAAATTGTAGATATCAAAATCACAAAGAAAAACAATTAAAGCGCTCAAAAGAGAAAAGGTCGCTGGACTTGATGGGATACCAGTACGATTTTACACAGAGTACGCGAAGGAACTTGCCTCCCGTCTTGCAGCGGTGTACTGTAGGTCTCTAGAAGCGCGTAGCGTTCCAAAAGATTGGAAAAAGGCACAGGTTATCCCCGTTTTCAAGAAGGGGCGTCGAACAGATGTGCAGAACTATGGACCTATATCGAAAACGTCGATCAGTTGTAGAATTTTGGAACACGTATTATGTTCGAGTATAATGACTTTTCTGGAGACTAGAAATCTACTCTGTAGGAATCAGCATGGGTTTCGAAAAAGACGATCGTGTGAAACCCAGCTCGCGCTCTTCGTCCACGAGACTCAGAGGGCCATAGACACGGGTTCCCTGGTAGATGCCGTGTTTCTTGACTTCCGCAAGGCGTTCGATGTAGTTCCCCATAGTAGTTTAGTGAACAAAGTAAGAGCATATGGACTAGAAAACCAATTGTGTGATTGGATTGAAGAGTTCCTGGATCACAGAACGGAGCATGACATTCTCAATGGAGAGAAGTCTTCCGAAGTAAGAGTGATTTCAGGTGTGCCGCAGGGGAGTGTCGTAGGACCATTGCTATTCACAATATACGTAAATGACTTTGTGGATAACATCGGAAGTTCACTGAGGCCTTTTGCGGATGATGCTACAGTATATCGAGAGGTTGTAACAATGGAAAATTGTACTGAAATACAGGAGGATCTGCAACGAATTGACGCATGGTGCAGGGAATGGCAATTGAATCTCAATGTAGACAAATGTAATGTGCTGCGAATACATAGAAAGAAAGATCCTTTATCATTTAGAAACAATGTAGCAGGTCAGCAACTGGAAACAGTTAAATCTAGCCAGCCGCTGTGCCCGAGCGGTTCTAGGCGCTTCAGTCTGGAACCGCGCGACCGCTACGGTCGCAGGTTCGAATGCTGCCTCGGGCATGGATTTGTGTGATGTCCTTAGGTTAGTTAGGTTTAAGTAGTTCTAAGTTCTAGGGGACTGATGACCTCAGATGTTAAGTCCCATAATGCTCAGAGCCAGTTAATTCCATAAATTATCTGGGAGCAGGCATTAGGAGTGATGTAAAATGGAATGACCATATGAAATTATTCGTCGGTAAATCAGATGCCAGACTGAGATTCATTGGAAGTATCCTTAGGAAATGTAGTCCGAAAACAAAGGAAATAGGTTACAGTACACTTGTTCGCCCACTGCTTGAATACTGCTCACTGTTGTGGGATCCGTTTCAGATAGGGTTGATAGAAGAGATAGAGAAGATGCAGAATTGCTCATTCAAACCTTACTGGTATTAGTCTCACGAAACGAAACGTTCAAATTCGCGAGGAAGCAACACGTCACGCGGTATTTACTGATTTAAATGTTACTAAAATTTCTGTATTTCACCCCGTGCATTAACTCTCAATTCTCTTCCACATTTTACGGCACATCTCAACAATTTTAGTACCGAAGTATCACAATATCAATCATTTTTCAGCGGTGCACGTATCGATACGTCTGCTCACTATGAGATCGAAGCCCCAACTCTGCTCCTCTCTCTACACCAAAGAAGCTTCTAGTTGCCAAAATGCTTGTGAATATGCTAATTTCTGATTGGCAGAGAAAAATCTCGCAAAGCAACATCAAGCCCGCCAAGTCCCATCCATATATACAGCACCAATCAAAATTTGTCACTGAATCAGAACAGTAAATTATCGTAAATAAATAAGGAAAACACACAAATATAAAAATAATTCCTTTTTACAAAACTACGCAAATCAAATAAAGTTTTGCATCATCTCGGTTCCGAAAGTTCCGGAACCTGTACAGAAAATTGAGATAGTGATCAACATAAACATCATTTCCGCCCTTTTTATTGCTCATGGAAACCACACATTGCATGTTTTACCACCATACAGCGAGTCCTTCAGAGTTGGTGGTCCAGACTGCTGTACACACCGGTACCTCTTATACCCAGTAGCACGTCCTCTTGCATTGATGCATGGCTGTATTCGTGGTGGTATACTAGCCAGAAGTTCATCAAGGCACTGTTGGTCCAGATTGTCCCACTCCTCAACTGCGATTCGGCGTAGATCCCTCAGAATGGTTGGTGTGACACGTCGTCCATAAACAGCACTTTTCAATCTATCCCAGGCATGTGCGATAGGGTTCATGTCCGGAGAACATGCTGGCCACTCTAGTCGAGCGATGTCGTTATCCTGAAGGAAGTCATTCACAAGATGTGCACGATGAGACACGAATTGTCGTCCATAAAGATAAATGCCTCGCCAATATGCTGCCGATATGGTTGCACTATCGGTCTGCGGATGGAATTTATGTATCGTACAGCCGTTGCGGCGTCTTCCATGACCACCAGCGGCGTACGTCGGCCCCACATAATGCCACCCCAAAACAGCAGGGAACCTCCACATTGGTGCACTCACTGGACAGTTCAGGCGTTCAGCATGACCGGGTTGCCTCCAAACACGGTTCTGACGATTGTATGGTTGAAGACATATGCGACACTCCTCGGTGAAGAGAAGGCGATGCCAAGCCTGAGCGGTCCATTCGGCATGTTGTTGGGCCCATCTGTACCGCGCTGCATGATGTCGTGGTTGCAAACATGGACCAAGTCATGGACGTCGGGAGTGAAGTTGTGCAACATGCAGCCTAACACGACGTCCTGTGGGTGCACGAAAAGCATTATAAAACATAGTGGCGTTGCTGTCATGGTTCCTCCGAACCGTAATCCGTGGTAGTAGCCATTGGGCGGCGTGAGCGAGACATGTCATCTACAGTTCCTGTCTCTCTGTATCTCCTCCATATCCGAACAACATCACTTTGGTTCACTCCGAGACGAGTGGACACTTTCCTTGTTGAGAGCCCTTCCTCGCACGCCGGCCGCTTGTGGCAGAGCGGTTCTAGGCGCTTCAGTTTGGATCTGCGCGACCGCTACGGTCGCAGGTTCGAATCCTGCCTCGGGCGTGGATGTGTGTGATGTCCTTAGGTTAGTTAGGTTTAAGTAGTTCTAAGTTCTAGGGGACCGACGACCTGAGATGTTAAGTCCCATAGTGCTCAGCGCCATTTGAACCAACCTTCCTCGCACAAAGTAACAATGCCTACTCGATTGAAGCGCAGTATCTTCCGTCTAGGCATGGGTGAACTACAGACAACACGAGCCGTGCAACTCCTTCCTGGTGGAATGACTGGAACTGATCGGATGTCGGACCCCCTCCGTGTAATAGCGCTGCTTATGCATAGTTGTTTAAATCTTTGGGCGGATTTTGTGACATCTCTGAACAATCAAAGGGATTGTGGCTATGATACAGTATCCACAGTAAAAGTCTATCTTCAGGAGTTCTGGGAACAGCGGTGATGCAAAACTTTTTTTTTTGTGTGTATTTTTCCGAAATCATAATCTCATTTCCCCAGTACCATCAACTTACGAAATACACTTCTGGCCATTAAAATTGCTACACCAAGAACAAATGCAGATGATAAACGGGTATTCATTGGACTAATATATTACACTAGAACTGACATGTGATTACATTTTCACGCAATTTGGGTGCATAGATCCTGAGAAATCAGTACCCAGAACAACCACTTCTGGCCGTAATAACGGCCTTGATACGCCTGGGCATTGAGCCAGACAGAACGTGGATGGCGTGTACAGGTACAGCTGCCCATACAGCTTCAACATAATACAACAGTTCATAAAGAGTAGTGACTGGCGTATTGTGACGAACCAGTTGCTCGGCCACCATTGACCAGGCGGTTTCAGTTGGTGAGAGATTTGGAGAATGTGCTGGCCAGGGCAGCACTCGAACGTTTTCTGTACAGGACCTGCAACATGCGGTCGTGCGTTACCCTCCTGAAAGGTTTCGCAGGGATCGAATGAAGGGTAGAGCCACGGGTCGTAACACATCTGAAATGTAACGTCACGCCGGGTGATACTCCACTATGGCGATGACGAATACACGCTTCCAATGTGTGTTCACCGCGATGTCGCCAAACACGGATGCGACCATCATGATGCTGTAAACTGAACCTGGATTCATCCGAAAAAAATGACGTTTTGCCATTCGTGCACCCAGGTTCGTCGTTGAGTACACCATCGCAGGCGCTACTGTCCGTGATTCCGCGTCAAGGGTAACCGCAGCCATGGTCTCCGAGCTGATAGTCCATGCTGCTGCAAACGTCGTCGAACTGTTCGTGCAGATGGTTGTTGTCTTGGAAACGTCACCATCTGTTGACTCAGGGATGGAGACGTGGCTGCACGATCCGTTACAGCCATGTGAATAAGATGCCTGTTATCTCGACTGCTAGTGATACGAGGCCGTTGGGATCCAGCAAGGCGTTCCGTATTACCTTCCTGAACCCACCGATTCCATATTCTGCTAACAGTCATTGTATCTCGACCAACGCGAGCAGCAATGTCGCGATACGATAAACCGCAATCGCGATAGGCTACGAACCGACCTTTATCAAAGTCGGAAACGTGATGGTACGTATTTCTCCTCCTCACACGAGGCATCACAACAACGTTTCACCAGGCAACGGCGGTCAGCTGCTGTTTGTGTGTGAGAAATCGGTTGGAAACTCTCCTCATGTCCGCACTTTGTAGATGTCGCCACCGACGCCAACCTTGTGTGAATGCTCTGAAAAGCTAATCATTTGCATATCACAGCATCTTCTTCCTGTCGGTTAAATTTCTCGTCTGTAGTACGTCATCTTCGAAGTGTAGCAATTTTAATGGCCAGTAGTGTAGTTCATACAACATTCCACGTTACGAATGACTAACACACACCTCATTTTCGAACATTACTCACAAGACCATGTACCTCAATTTATAGCACAAAAACTTGACATAAAACAGTGTTTCACATTCACACCTTATTCCACTCTCATTATGAAATACAGTACTAGCAGTAATTAATAAACAATTAGAAAACCAGACACACAAAGTCGGAAACAAAATTGACAGTACTTTGACTGCATCTCCAATATCGTCCGTCAGCTAGTGGACTCTATCCTACGGCAAAGATGCTGCAAACACTCTAGCCATCTGACGCCACATGTCTGGCGCGTGACTCGTAATGCGCGGCTGTTCACAGATCTCCTAACTCGATAGGGACTATGTGGAGGCGCTACACCTCACACGGGACACAAAATAAAAATAAAATGGAAATGAAAAACAACCGTTAGGGGACACTTATTTATACCAAAAAGTTTATCACGGCTGTGGGCCCTATTTCAGCTAAATTCATGATATCGTCTGATGTGAACTCTTTCTGTTTGCACAAACGCCAATATCAAAAACTTATATATGCTACATGAATGAAGAGAGTGCCCTGTAGGGCCTACTCACTGATGAGCTCGAGGATTATGACTACTATCCACCGAGGCACTGAATTCCGCCAGGTGGCCTTGCGGGGAGGTGACTCGGTAAGTAACTACTGTATATAAGGCGATGAGTGACGAATGGGGAATCATAACAACGCCGAAAGAGGCAGAAAATGGGGAAATCCACTGACATCAATGACTTTAACGCAGGGTCAACTGTTAGACCTTGGCGCCTAGGAATAAACAACTCGGAAAAGGCGAAGTTGATAGACTGTTCCCGTGCTATTGTCGTCAGTATCTATGGAAAGTCGTTGAAGGACAGTTAAACTATGACTAAGCGTCAAGTTGGACATTCGCGCCTCGCGAAAGTACGTAGAGTTCAGAGGCTTGCCCGCTCTGCAGAAAAGGACAGGAGCCGATCTGAACCAGATCTGATGACAGAAATCAATGCCGGCTCCGGAAAAAATGTTTCGGAACACACCATTCAGAGCACACTGTTGAGCATAGGGCTCTTCACCAGACGAACAGCCGGCCGTTGTGACCGAGCGGTTCTAGGTCCTTGAGTCCGGAACCGCGCGACTGCTACGGTCGCAGGTTCGAATCCTGCATTGGGCATGGATGTGTGTGATGTCCTTAGGTTGGTTAGGTTTAAGTAGTTCTAAGTTCTAGGGGACTGATGACCTCAGATGTTTAGTCCCGTAGAGCTTAGAGCCATTTGAACCGTTTGAACCAGACGAATCCTACATTTTCCCACGTCGATCCAGCGACATCGTCAATTATGACTGCATGGGGAGCGGGACATCGAGATCGACTGAAATTTGTCGCATGAATGTATGAATTATTCTTTTTGTTGCACCAGGTCAATGATCGAGACAGGATACGCCGTCATCCAGGCGAACAACTGCTCAAAAAATGCAGTGTACCACCGTCTCTGAACATTGGGGGCAGTATTATGCTATAGAGAACATTCAACTGGGCTTCCACGGGACCTGTGCTATCAATCGAAGGTTCCATGCATGATGCTGACTGCTTAAGCATTATTGCCAACCACCTGCAGCCTTTCGTGCTTGATGTCTTCCCCAAGTGCGATGGCATGTTCCAGCATCTATCCACAACACTACACCACAATTCTTCTACAGCGGTGTGAGAAGCGTAAGCTAACCTTCTTGCCTTCACCACCAAAGTGGCTTGATTTGATGCAGATGACGTATAGAACGTTATCGGGCGCCAGCTCCGAACTCACAAACCGTCGACCCCGCAATTTACGGGAATCGAGAGGTACGTGCATTGACATGTGATGCTATATAACTCCGCGATGCCACCATAGACTTGTGAAACTCATGCCATACAAAACTGCAGAGGTAGATCACGCGCAATAAGGCAGGTGGTTAAATGTTTTAGTTCGTCATTGTACTTAGCAATAAATTTAGGTAGATTGCAAATGGAGCGAACAGAATCACAGTGTCATTACATGTAGGATGGGATCCTTCAACCATTACTAGAATGTTGTACATGCTGAAAGAGGAATACCGACGTCAGTCACATGAGCGGGCTGAAATAATTCAATGGTGACAAATGAAAATTTGTCCCGAACTGGTACTCCGAACCCGGATTTCACACTTTTACGTGAGCAGATGCCTTAACCGCTCCCCTTCTTCTGATGGAGACAGGGTGAGCAGGAATCGAAACCCGAGGCTAGGCCACAATGCCTCCCCACTCACGTCCGTGAACCATCTAAACAGCAACGACAAAACTAAAGCGTAAGTACAACGAAAAGGTAGCCCTACCGGAGAAATCAACGTTAAACACTACACCCGCGGCCAATAGCGACAAGACGCTCCCTGATTCTTCTAACCCGCCATTGGGACCAGGCACGACTTCACAGAGTTAGGGTCTTATGGTTCTGTCACTTGTTCTGGTCCGTAAAATTGAGACGCTCGTGAGGAGAACTTCTCGTACCAGGCACACCTTGGGGAAGGTCCAAGAAGACACTACCGAAATAATAAGCCAAGTAGCGTGGGCGGCCTCGGGGACGAGGGAATCGTTCTAATATTAAGGTCCAAAAATCTAGAAAGTGCTTGTCACCATCCCAGTATAAATACCATTTGGTCAAACCCTTGATCTATGTCACTGCATGCATCTTAGTATGTGGATGAACATCATATCAGGGAAGAGAAGGGAGATCGGAGTGACAGCAGCTGGGGTCGTAGGTTGAATGACTGCTTCGGCTAACTGACCAAGATTCCCAGTCGACCCAAACTGCCAACTTGTCACACACTACTGCCGTGCCGCCTTCCTGCCCATCAACGTCATTACTCGCATGCTTTAGCATGACAACAGGTCGGACCTGGACGCATCCATACTGTAGACACACTGAAAAGCCGCCCGCGACCACGCAGAAGTACCGCAGCGCGACGTGACATGGAGTCGAATAACGTCTGAAGTAGTGCTGGAGGGAAGTAACACCATGAATCCAGCACGGCTCTCCATAAACCCGTAAGAGCACGAGTGGATGGAAATCTCTCCTGAACAGCACGTTGCAAGGCATCCCAGATATGCTCAATAATGTTCATGTCTGCGGAGTTTGGTGGCCAGCGGAAGTTTTTAAACTCAGGAGGGTGTTTCAGGAGCCACTCTGTAGTAATTCTGGACGTGTGGGGTGTCGCATTGTTCTGCTGGAATTGCCCAAGTCCGCCGGAAAGCAAATAGACATGGATGGAAGCGGGTGCTCAGACAGTATGCTTACGTACGTGTCACCTGTCAGAGTCGTATCTAGACCTAGTCTCACATCGCTCCACCTGGACGCGCCCCACACCACTGCAAAGCCCCCACCAGCCTGAACTGTCCCCTGCTGACTTCCTGGGTCCATGGTTTCTTCATGAGGTTGCCTTCATACCCATACACGTCCACCCGCTCGATACAACTTGAAACGAGATTCGTCAGACCAGGCAACATGATTCCAGTCATCAATGGTCCAAGTTTGATGATAACGGGACCAGGCGAGGCGTAAAGCTTTGTGTCGTGCAGTCATCAAGGGCAGACGCGTGGGCTTCGGCTCTGAAAGCCCATATCGAAGATGTTTCGTTGAATGGTTCGCAACCCTGACACTTGTTGGTGACCCAGCACTGAAATCTGCAGCAATTTGTGGAAGGGTTGCACTTCTGTCACGCTGGACGTTTCTCTTCAGTCGTCGTATATCCCGTTCTTGCAGGATCTTTTTCGGGCCAGTGAGTCGGAGATTTGATGTTTTACCGGATTCCTGATAGTAACGGTACACTCCGGAAAAGGTCGTACTGGAAAATCACCACTTCATCGCTATCTCGGAGATGCTGTGTCCCATCTCTCGTGCGCCGCCTGTAACACCACGTACAAACCCACTTTAATCCTGATAACCTGCCGCTGTAGCAGCAGTAACTGATCTAACAACTGCGCTACACACTTGTTGAGGCGTTGCCGACCGCAGCGCCGTATTGTGCCTTTTTACATAGTATTTGAATATGCAAGTCTAGTCCAGTATCTTTGGCACTTCAGTGTATAGTCATGATATGTCTCAAGGCATGTAGATAGTACTTTTGTATGTGTGGTATCTGTACTTACCTACATATAATAGAATACTGTGGCCTTCGAATACGTGTTTAGTTGCCAGGTGCTTAATGTCGAGCATTAAATGCCTGTTCGACACCAGCTGCAAATGCGGGATGTGCTCCTACATGTCCTTATTTTTCCTTCCCTATATTTCCTCTCTACCTCTCTCGCAGCTACTGCGTGCCGTGCTAGATGAGTGACAGATGTGCGACTCGATCGAATATATCATTTATCGCGGTCCTCGGTGACGTCTGTATCGCTGGCCGGCGGCGAGACGCCTTAATTTAAAATCGATACCGACATCGATCACGCGCTTAAGACGGCGTGTCCCGCGGTCGGCGGCCGCAGACGGGGACGGCTGAGCGCCCGTGGACACACGGGGCCAGATAGCGCCGTAATGCGTTTTTGATCGCAGACCGCCGCCAGCGGAAAGGTTAGCTGCGGGCGGTCCGCCCCTGTGGCGAGCCGGCGTATGCTTGAGCCCTCTCGAGAACTGTTACGTTGAACGTCGTGGGATCTACCGCCAGCTGTCCTGTGTGGGTACTCCCCTACCCAGTTATAATGAGACCTCAAAATACAAGGGGATTTCTGATCTTTTTGAAAGAATTTTATTTATTCGTCTACAAGAACATTATTCGTTTCGAATTAGTTTTCTTCTTCTGCCAATCCGGCATCACTATGTCTTCTTCTTCCCACATCCCTCCTATTTTTATCCGAGGCTTATTTTGAAGCTTGTGAGTATGTATAGTTTTACTTCAACACATCACCGGCCTTCTAGAATAATACCCAACCTGGAGAACCAGGTTTTGTCTTTGGGTTTGCTCTCCCAGGAAGGCTAGCTTTACCACATCTGACAAGGGAACCTCCCTATCGCACCCCCCTCAGATTTAGTTATAAGTTGGCACAGTTGATAGGCCTTGAAAAACTGAACACAGATCAATCGAGAAAACAGGAAGAAGTTGTGTGGAACTATGAAAAAAATAAGCAAAATATACAAACTGAGTAGTCTATGCGCAAGATAAGAAACATCAAGGATAGTGTGAGCTGAGGAACGCCGTGATCCCGTGGTTAGCGTGAGCATCTGCAGAACGAGAGGTCCTTGGTTCAAGTCCTCACTCAAGTGAAAAGTTTTTTTTTTCAGTTTACGTGACAAACTCTTACGTTTTCATCACTTTTTTGGGAGTGATTATCACATCCACAAGAAAACCTAAATCGGGCAAGGTAGAAGATTCTTTTTACCCATTCGCCAAGTGTACAAGTTAGGTGGGTCGACAACATATTCCTGTCATGTGACGCACATGCCATCACCACTGTCGTATAGAATATATCAGACGTGTTTTCCTGTGAAGGAATCGGTTGACCTATGACCTTGCGATCAAATGTTTTCGGTTCCCATTGGAGAGGCACGTCCTTTCGTCTACCAATCGCAGAGAACAGAGACGTCAATAAACGGACGGACAGATCTTAACTTTGCGAAAATAAAGAAAATTAACTTTTCACTCGAGGGAAGACTTGAACCAAGGACCTCTCGTTCCGCAGCTGCTCACGCTAACCACGGGATCACGGCGCTCCTGAACTCGCAGTAGCCTTGATGTTGGCTATCTCGCGCTTGGACTACTCAGTTTGTATATTTTGCTTATTTTTTTCATAGTTCCACAGAACTTCTTCCTGTTTTCTCAGTTGATCTGTGTTCAGTTTTTCAAGGCATATCCACTGTGCCAACTTATAACTAAATCTGAGGGGGGTGCGATGGGGAGGTTCCCTTGTGAGGAGACTTTCCTCCCCCGTCAAAGATAACACTTTTTTCTTAATCATCAATCTTCTGACTTATCTGATGTGACCCGCCATGAATTTCTCTCCTGTGCCACCCTTTTCATCTCAGAGTAGCAACTGCAACGTGCACCCTCAATTATTTGCTGTATGTATTTCAGTCTCTGTCTTATTCCACAGTGTTACCCTCTACAGCTCCCTCTAATACCATGCAAGTTATTCCCTGTTGTCTTAACAGATGTCCTATCATCCTGTCCCTTCTCTTTGTCAGTGTTTCTCATATACTCCTTTCCATGGCGATTCTGCAGAGAATCTCCTCGTTCCTTACTTTATCATCCACCAAATTTTCAACATTCTTCTGTAGGACAATTTCTCAAATGTTTCGAATCTCTTCTGTTCCGATTTTTCCACAGTCCATGTTTCGTACCATACAATGCTGTGCTCCAAAAGTACTTTCTATGAAATTGCTTCCTCAAATTAAGACTTACGTGTGATATTAGCAGATTTCTCTTGGCGAAGTATGTCCTGTTTGCCAGTACTAGAATGATTTTTATATCTTTCTTGTTCCGTCCGTGAAGGGGTATTTTGCTGCCTAGGTAGCACAATTCCTTCACATCGTCTGTTTCGTGATCCAAATTCTGATGATAGTTTTGTCGCTATTCTCATTTCTACTACTTCTCATTACATTCGTTTCTTCGGTCTACTCTCAGTCCATATTCTGTACTCATTAGACTTAATTCTGTTCAGCATATCCTGTAAGTCTTCTTCACTTTCGCTGTGGTTAGCAATGTCATCAGTGACTCCAATCATTGATATCATTTCACCCTGAATTTTAACCCTACTCTTCAGCTTTCTTTTATTTCCCTCATTGCTTTTTCGATGTATGGACTGAACAGTAGGGGCGAAAGACTACATCCCTGACTTACGCCCTTTTGAATCCGAACACTTCGTTCCTGATCGTCCAATTATTGTTCCCTCTTGGTTTTGTGCGTATTGTGTATTACTTGTCTTATCCCTATTTTTCTCAAAATTTCGAACACATTGCACCATTTTAGATTGTCGAAATGAGAAATGGAAGATACCCTCTAGCATCGTAGCCTAATACCACCGGAGTTAAAAGAAACAAGAGCTGCTCAAGACGAGGTCATAGGAAAGGAAACAGAGGAAATGCTACACGAGTAAGCGGAAGCAATGTCAGACTTAGCATAGGACCATGTGGTCACTGAAACTCTGCAGGGACACTTTCAGAGAGGTGTCAGAGTGTGTGTGGAGGAACGGCACTCCATTCTTCCTCAAGAACCGCAATAAGAGAAGGCAGCGATGTTGGACGCTAGGGTCTGGAGCAAAGCAGGCGTTCTGACTCTTCCCAGAGGTGTTTCACTGGTTTCAGTCCGGAATTCTGGGCAGGACAGTTCATTTTAGGATTGTTATTCTCCATAACCCCCCCCCCCCCCCCCCAATGAACCATGGAGTTTGCCGTTGGTGGGGAGGCTCGCGTGCCTCAGCAATACAGATAGCGGTACCGTAGGTGCAATCACAACCGAGGGGTATCTGTTGAGAGGCCAGACAAACGTGTGGTTACTGAACAGGGGCAACAGCCTTTTCAGTAGTTGCAGGGGCGACAGTCTGGATGATTGACTGACTTGTAACACTAACCAAAACGACCTTGATGTGCTGGTACTGGAACGGCTGAAAGCAAGAGGAAACTTCAGCCGTAATTTTTCCTGAGGGCATGCAGCTTTACTGCATGGTTAAATGATGATGGCTTCCTCTTGGGTAAAACATTCCGGAGGTAAAACAGTCTCCCATTCGGATCTCCGGGCGTGGACTACTCAAGAGGACGTCGTTATCAGAAGAAAGAAAACAGGCGTTCTACGGATCGGAGCGTGGAATGTCAGATCCCTTAATCGGGCCGGTAGGGTATAAAATATAAAAAGGGAAATAGATAAAGTTAGATATAGCGGGAATTAGTGAAGTTCGGTGGCAGGAGGAACAAGACTTTTGGTCAGGTGAATACAGGGTTATAAATACAAAATCAAACAGGGGTAATGCAGGAGTAGGTTTCATAATAAATGAAAAAAAAATAGAAGTGGGGGATAAGTTACTACGAACAGCATAGTGAACGCATTATTGTGGCAAGATGGACACGACGCCCACGCCTACCACAGTGGTACAAGTTTATATGCAAATTAGCTCACCAGATGACGAAGAAATTGTGAAAACTATGACGAGATAAAATAAATTACTCACATAGTGAAGGGAGACGAAAATTTAATAGTCGTGGGTGACTGGAAATCGATAGTAGGAAAAAGAAGAGAAGGAAACGTAGGAGGTGATTATGGATTGGGGGTAACACATGAAAGAGGAAGCCACCTGGCAGAATTTCGCACAGAGCATAACTTAATCATAGCTTACACTTGGTTCAAGAATCATGAAAGAAGGTTTTGTACGTGGAAGAAGCCTGGAGATACTAGAAGGTATCAGATAGATTATATAAAGGCAAGGCAGAGCTTTAGGAACCAGGTTTTAAATTGTAAGACATTTCCAGTGGAAGATGTGGACTCTGACCACAATCTATTGGTAATCAAATGTAGATTAAAACTGGAGAAACTGCAAAAAGGTGGGAATTTAAGGTGATGGGAGCTGGATAAACTGACTAAACCTGAGGTTGTACAGAGTTTCAGGGAAAAATTGACACGGATGGGGTAAAGAAATACAGTAGAAGCACAATGGGTAGCTTTGAGGGATGAAGTAGTGAAGGCAGCAGATGGTCAAGTAGGCAAAAAGACGAGGGCTAGTAGAAGTCCTAGGGTAACAGAAGAAATACTGAATTTAATTGATGAAAGGAGAAAATATAAAAATGCAGTAAATGAAGCAGGCAAAAAGGAATACAAAAATGAGATCGACAGGAAGTGCAAAATGGCTAAGCAGGGATGGCTAGAGGACAAATGTAAGGATGTAGAGGCTTATCTCAGTAGGGGTAAGATAGATACTGCCTACAGGAAAACTAAAGAGACCTTTGGAGAAAAGAGAGCCACTTGTATGAATATCAAGAGCTCAGATGGGAACCCAGTTCTAAGCAAAGAAGGGAAAGCTGAAAGGTGGAAGGAGTATATAGATGGTATATACAAGGGGGATGTACTTGAGGACAATTCTATGGAAATGGAAGAGGATGTAGAAGATGAAATGATAAATATGATACTGCGTGAAGAGTTTGGCAGAGTACTGAAAGACCTAAGTCGAAACAAGGCCCCGGGAGTAGACAATACTCCATTAGAACCACTGACAGCCTTGGGAGATCCAGTCCTAACAAAACTCTACCATCTGGTGAGCAAGATGTGTGAGACAGGCGAAATACCCTCAGACTTCAAGAAGAATATAATAATTCCAATCCCAAAGAAAGAAAGTGCTGACAGATGTGAAAATTACCGAACTATCAGTTTAATAAGCCACGGCTGCAAAATACTAACACGAATTATTTACAGACGAATGGAGAAACTGGTAGAAGCCGGCCTCGGGGAAGATCAGTTTGGATTCCGTAGAAATATTGGAACACGTCAGGCAATACCGACCCTACGACTTGTCTTAGAAGATAGATTCAGAAAAGGCAAATCTACGTTACTAGCAATTGTAGCATTAGAGAAAGCTGTCAATGTTGACAGAAATACGCTTTTTCTAATTCTGAAGGTGACAGGGGTAAAATACAGGGAGCGAAAGGCTATTTACAACTTGTGCAGAAAAACAGATGGCAGTTACAAGAGTCGGGAAGCAGTGGTTGGGAAGGGAGTGAGACAAGTCTGTAGCCTCTCCCCGATGTTATTCAATATGTACATTGAGCAAGCAGTAAAGGACACCAAGGAAAAATTCGGAGTAAGTATTAAAATCCATGGAAAAGAAATAAAAACTTTGAGGTTCGCCGATGACATTATAATTCTGTCAGAGACAGCAAAGGACTTGGAAGAGAAGTTGAACGGAATGGACAGCGTCTTGAAAGGAGGATAAAAGACGAACATCAACAAAAGCAAAACGAAGATAATGGAATGTAGTCGGGTTAACTCGGGTGATGCTGAGAGAATTAGATTAGGAAATGAGACACTTAAAGTAGTAAAGGAGTTTTTGTATTTGGAGAGCAAAATAACTGATGATGGTCGAAGCAGAGAGGATATAAAATGTAGACTGGTGATGGCAAGGGAAGCGTTTCTGAAGAAGAGAAATCTGTTAGGATCGAGTATAGATTTAAGTGCGAGGAAGTCGTTTCTGAAAGTATTTGTATGGAGTGTAGCCATGTATGGAAGTGATACATGGACGATAAATAGTTTGGACAAGAAGAGAATAGAAGCTTTCGAAATGTGGTGCTATAGAAGAATGCTGAAGATTAGATGGGTACATCACATAACTAATGAGGAGGTATTGAATAGAATTGGGGAGAAGAGGACTTTGTGGCACAACCTGACTAGAAGAAGGGATCGGTTTGTATGACATGTTCTGAGACATCGAGGGATCGCCAATTTAGTACTGGAGGGCAGCGTGGAGGGTAAAAATCGTAGAGGGAGATCAATAGATGAATACACTAAGCAGGTTGAGAAGGATGTAGGTTGCAGTAGGTACTGGGAGACGAAGAAGCTTGCACAGGATAGAGTAGCATGGAGAGCTGCATCAACCAGTCTCAGGACTGAAGATCACAACATTCTCCATAAACCATTGCCTCATAGATGCCACATTATGACAGGGGACTGTAGTGTTAATTTAATCGTTGTCTGCGAACTGTTGCTCTACTGTCGCGTCACACAGTGAAGTAAAGTGTTTTCATTTCTGCATTTAGCATTAGGTGTGATAAAGGGACCCCACTTTAAACTCGGAAAACACCCCCATACTGTGACACTAACTCGTAAGCAGTCCACTGTTGGCACTACACATGATAGCTGGCGACATTCTCCAGACATTTACCACACCCAAACTCTCCCATTGGATTGCCGACAGTGTATAACGTGATTAAACAACTCAAACGTCGCTTAGCACTGACCACACAAATGTGTGCCTTATGAGGAGCTGCTCGATCACTGTACCCCACTCTACGTAACACCCTGTGAGGTAGCGGGTGAGTTGTGGCGCCCTGGAAAGATTCTAAGTTTGGAGTTGGCGTGGCTGCGTTGGGGCCTCTTGGCGAGCCGGTGCCCGGCAGCGGCCGCGTGGTGCCGAACGTTAGCTGAGCAACAGGGGTAGCCCCAGCGTGTGGTCCAGCGAGCACGTGGCTGGGAATTCCATGGTGACGCTGTGTCGATGAAGGAGGCTTGTACGCTGGGAGAGCCAAAGATGGCGGTCTTTGTGAAACCATCATGGCAGACTTTCCACTGTTCATATAGAAATTAATAGTCGCCAGGTGAATCATCGTACCACAAAAATAAACATGTCCATTACCATTATTTCTATGACGATTATGATGGTGTAAGAAGATTTTCAATATGTTTATTAGTTTAAAGTTTAGTTCAAAAATGGCTCTGAGCACTATAGGACTTAACTTCTGAGGTCATCAGTCCCCTAGAACTTACAACTACTTAAACCAAACTAAACTAAGGAAATCACACACATCCATCCCCGAGGCAGGATTCGAACCTGCGACCGCAGTGGTTGCGCGGTTCCTGACTGTAGCGCCTAGAACCTCTCGGCCATCCCGGCCGGCTTGTTTAGTATCTGATGATAAATTATACAAGAAACACAGAGCAACAAATTTCCAAAATTTAAACGCTTCATCCGATTTCGTCGATCGACATGTCTTTAGAAAGCTACTAGTGTAAACCTTATTTGGTATAAATTACAGGCATGTAACTTGAATAGTACATGAGTTACTGGAGGTCAAAGTGGCCAATTACTATCAATCGCGTCAGGACACAAGTACTCCACAGTTACATGAAAAAACAGTAGCAGCATGATTATAAATATATTTATTAATCTATACATTTATTATTTCCGATATATACTATTCATGAACAAATTGGTTAAATATTTACTGTGCTTTAGAAAGCACAGAGACATTAGGCGCCGGCCGCGGTGGTCTCGCGGTTAAGGCGCTCAGTCCGGAACCGCGCGACTGCTACGGTCGCAGGTTCGAATCCTGCCTCGGGCATGGATGTGTGTGATGTCCTTAGGTTAGTCAGGTTTAAGTAGTTCTAAGTTCTAGGGGACTGATGACCACAGATGTTAAGTCTCATAGTGCTCAGAGCCATTTTTTTAGACATTAGGCTACTGGGCTACCTTTTGTTGCTATTTCTCTGATATAATGGTTCAAATGGCTCTGAGCACTATGGGACTTAACTTCTGAGGTCATCAGTCCCCTAGAACTTAGAACTACTTAAACCTAACTAACCTAAGGACCTCACACACATCCATGCCCAAGGCAGGATTCGAACCTACGACCGCAGCAGTCCCGCGGTGATATATTTTTATTCAATTTGTTTATGTATTTCATAATGTGTGTTTCAATATGTTTGTGAGTGTACGTTGGCTTGGAGACATGGAAAGAGCGCTCTAGACAATCACAGCACTCGTTATTAAGAGAGACGTATGGAGGTTGGGGAGGAGTATCGTTTCCGGAGAGGACGCGAGGTAGTTGTGCAAAGTGTGGCGTGAGGGACAATCGCACAAGACATGGAGAGTTCTGGACAGTACTGTACAGGGACACAGAAAGTGCTGGACGTGAAGGCGCGATAGCAATTGGCGGAAAGACTTGGACGGTGGAGCAGTATGTGCGTGGTCGCGGAGAACAGAAATATTTCGGAGTGCCGATCTGTGCTCTTGTATGATTTCCATGGCTTCTGCAGTGAAGATGTAGTATGCGGTGAATATATTGCGAGCTATGTTGTTGTTCATAACTAATTACGTGAAGTAGGAATTTATTTCTTCCCTGTTATTCAACTTATATTTTATGTAATTGCTGGACCATCGACACCAATAAGTGTTTTGCAGAAATATGCCACGTTCTCAAAAGTAATTCTACTGCCGTACTCATCATTTAAAGTCGTTAAGATAGTACCTGCAGATTTTATTTAATTGCAATCTTTCATCTATAAATTTACACGTTAAATTCATAATTTGCACTTGCCAAGAGATAGAAACCTTCGACCATTCGATTCATGTGTATATTCTTATGGTATGCTGTAGACTCAGCAGTATTTGACCTGTAATGCGGCAATTACATATCCCAGCCCCTAGACAACGAAACCAGCCAAAACTTTTAATATTTCATCTTTGAGTCTGAGGGTACATAGTTGAGGGCCACCCACACCATCCGTTCATTTATATTAGAAAGCTCACAACACTAAGCTCAGTCATTGTGCTAGCTGGGCTGCTTTTAGTGCTTTGAAACTCAGAAGTAGCTCCTTCCGCTGATCTCATGCGATTTTTCACAACTGCACCCCAGAATACTCTAAGATTCCTTTCCATCAACGGGCCAACATGAGGTCTGCTCAGTCTTGGTATTTGGTAGGTATTCCTTCACGTTTCACTGAGCGAGGTAGCGCAGTGGTTAGAACACTGGACTCGCATTAGGGAGGACTAGGGCAGTCCAGCCATCCTGATCTAGATTTTCCGTAATTTCCCTAAATCGCGTAAGGAAAATGCCGGGATAATTTCTTTCAAGGGGTACAGCTGACTCCTTCCATCCTTCCTTAATCCATGCCCTTGCTCCGTGTCTAATGACTTAGTTGTCGATGGAACGTTATCCACATTCTTCGTTCCTCTTTTTCCTTTGTGGGCTGCAGCGGGCTGCCTGTAGCTCCTGGCACTGAGGTGGCAGGGGCGAAGACCGCTGAGTCGACTGCCGGCTCATCGTGACGTCATGGCCATTCAAGAATGACACACTGTAGTGCGTGCATGGGTCGCTGAGGCAGCCATTCCGCGCCAAGCCATTTTGCAGTCAGCAAAGTGGTGTCCTCAGCATTGCGGGACCTGGTGATGCAGACCGAGGGGAATGCGGCACTGTAGTTGGAAACAATAAATCGCTTGGAAAGCTCGGATGAGTGTTAATACGGTGCCTTCTACCTCTTCCCGCTACATTTGGTATTTCTGTTACATTTGGTGACAGAAGTTGCCACTACAAAGTGTATGTGCATGACATAGCACGTGAACAGGTGAGATGCTTGTCCCCAAGCGCTGAGCCGTAGCTACTGCCCATTTTCAAAGACCCTTGCATCAGTGGATTTCCACTTCAGAGGCCCTCATCGTCACTAGTATGAGTTCTCATTCATCTCGACTCTGCTTATATACTTTCCTTATGGCGTCACAAATCCCCGTGGCACCAGGTGGCATTTAATCTAGTGGTGAACAGTGGTTGTAATGTATTGGTTCATCAATGTGCCTGTTTTAAAAAGAAGTTTTCCTTAGTTATTTCACACCATTTGCAGTTTCCTTCGTATCATTCACAAGGAAAAAGTAATCGTACAATGATACAGTTTTTGTCTTAACCTGTATACTTCCATTGGAACGTATGTGTCCCGCGAGAGGTTATGAAAGAACGCTGCACGTTACAGCTATGTATCAATATCACATTGGCAAACTGAAGTCTGCTAATGGTTAGCAGAATTTTTATAATTATAGATTGCGCCTGTAGGTTGTGTTGTCCTGAAGTTTCAGTGTTAACCCTCGTCTCCGTACTGGCACATCGAATTAGTTTGGGCCTGCAGAGAGGCAACTCGATTACCAGATTCGCAAAGGGCGCTGCTTTCGCGCCTTTGTGGACACGTCATGCCAACTACTTGCACCCACAAACTGACGCTTCTCTCATCAAAAACGAAGCCCGTACTCAGCGTGTGTTAAAAAACTTGAAGTGGTGCTCTGTCTGCTGGTGTGTTTCTGTTATCAGTATGTCTTGTAGTTTTTGCGCAGTCGGCCTCTGAAACCTTGAAGTTACTTACGAATAAGCCTGTGTGTGCTACACGCCCCCACCCCCTCCCCAACCTCAGCCTCCTTGGAAATCGTAACGGCGGCAAGCATTCTTTTCATATTGTTATTTCAGCCTAAGATATTAATTAAAATAACTATTCATTAATGTTTCTAAAATAAAATTGATAGTCAGTGGTTTAAGTAGTTATAATTGCAAGGCACTTGATGTAAATGTCGTTCCGGCCAAAGACGGAGCCACTAGGTTATGAACAAGATGTAGCAGTTTCTTCGTTTCTTGTGCTACATTTGTGCACCTGGGTGATCACGAAAACCTGAAAAATGTGCCGAAATGTTGTATCGGGGGGTTCCATTACCGTCTGAGGACACATAAAGATAACCAAGATCCTAATGACCAGTCTTACACAGATCGCGGGATGTGATCATAGCGAGATGACGTAATGACACTTCAAGAGAAAAAAATATATATATACGGGTGTCATTTCCGCAGAGGACAGGTGATCCCGCCGGAAATAAAATGCCAGCGAGGCGTAATAGTCGTCGATTGTAGACAGAAATTAAGTAATTGTGTAATAAATTACGAATGTCGTTACACAAGGTGCAAGTCACCTGGGATATTAAATGATACGGGCGCCATTAGGCAGCTCCGTGATTAATGTCGTGACGCGCGAAAAGGCAGCTAGGCGTGCGAGCCGCCGCCGCCGCCTCCGCCTGCGAGCGCGCCCTATCTGATGGCAGGTGTTAATCTCAACCGCTGCAGCCTCGTTACCGCCACGGGCAGCAGGCGCGGAGGCGGCGGCGGCGGCCTTCATCTGCCGCCCGCCGCACCGTATTAATCACTCGGTCACACATGCTGTGCAACTGACTTTTTCCGTAGTTCGGTTGTCATGCAGGCGCGATGACTTGTGCAAGTATTATTTTTCGAAAACTGTCGAGGAAAGATCAGAAACGTGTAACGATTGCTGACTTATCTGCTTACCTATAGCGGAGTGCCTAGATTTTTATCAGTCAGCTTTGTTCGACTCACTTGATACTGGTATTTGATTCCTTTAAGTCAGATTAATAATGTAAAACCGATTAGAGTGATTCTGAGGTTTGTTACGGTCGCAGGTTCGAATCCTGCCTCGGGCATGGATGTGTGTGATGTCCTTAGGTTAGTAACGTTTAAGTGGTTGTAAGTTCTAGGGGACTGATGACCTCAGATGTTAAGTCCCATAGTGCTCAGAGCCATTTGAACTATTTGAACCATATGTAGACAGGTGATCCATGAGGAAAGGTGTCCAGCGTGATATGGCCTCCCGATGAGGATTAACAGATTTGAACTTGAAATGGTAATTGAAGCTAGACGCATGGGACATTCCATTTCAGAAATCGTTAGAGAATTCAATATTCCGAGATCCTCAGGCACTACGTCTCACCACGGACAAACGCAGTGGCCGACGGCCTTTACTTAACAACCGAGAGCAGCGGCGTTTGTGTATAGTTGTCAGTACTAGGAGATAAACAACAGTGCGTGAAATAATTGCAGAAATCAATATCGGACGTACAACGAACACATCCGCTAGGACAGTGCGGCAACATTTGGTGTTAATGGGCTATGGCAGCAGACGGCCCACGCGAGTGCCTTGGCTAACAGTACATCTTCTGCAGCGCCTCTCCTGGGCTTATGACCATATCGCTTGAATCCTATACGACTGTAAAGGCATGTTCTGGTCAGGACAGTCCCGATTTCAATAGGTAAGAGCCGCTGGTGGGGTTCGATTGCGGCGCAGACCCCATGAAGTCATGGACCCAAGTTGCAACAAGGCACTGTGTAAGCTGGTGGTGGCCCCAAATAGTGCGGACTGCGTTTACATGGAACGATACTGGGTCCTCTGGTCCAACACAACCAATAATTAACTGTAAATCGTTATGTTCGTCTACTTGAAGACTTGTTGCGCCCATTCACAGATTTCATGTTCCCAACCAAAGATGGAATTTTTATGGATGACAATACGCCACGACATCGGGCCACAATTGTTCGCTACTGGTTTGAAGAACGTTCTGGACTATTCAGATGGTTCAAATGGCTCTAAGGACTATGGGACTTAGGTCATCAGTCGCCTAGACTTAGAACTACTTAAACCTAACAAACCTAAGGACATCACACTCATCCATTCCCGAGGCAGAATTCGAACCTGCGACCGCAGCAGCAGCGCGGTTCCTGACTGAAGCGCCTAGAACTGCTCGGCCACAGCGGCCGGCTGACAATTCGAGAAAATGATCTGAGCATCCAGATCGCCCGTCGTGAATCACAGCGAACATTTAAGGGACATAATCGAGAGGTCAGTTCGTGCACAAAATCCTGCAGTGGCGACAATTTCTCAATTATGGACCGCTATAGAGGCAGCGTGACTTAATATTTCTGCGGGGGACTTCTAGATGACGTGTTGAGTCCATGCCACGTTGCGTTGCTGCACTGCACTGGGCAAAAAGAGGTCCGACACGATATTAGGAGGTGTCAGACGACCTTTGTCGTCTTCGTGTATTTGTCTCTTAACCTCAGAATCAAATGGTTCTGACCACTATGGGACTTAACATCTGAGGTCATCAGTCCCCTAGAACTTAGAACTACTTACACCTAACTATCCTAAGGACATCACACACATCCACGCCTGAAGCAGGATTCGAACCTGCGAACGCAGCAGCAGCGCGGTTCCTGACTGAAGCGCCTAGAACCGCTCGGCTACAACGGTCGGCTGTGTACAAATGACAGCTATCGTCTTGTACCTTGTGTATGCGATAGTGCCGCATTTGCATACCTTTTGTCACCTCATTGTAATAATGTTGTAGCCCCTAGTAGAGGGTAAGCAGAAACTAAAAGCGTATGTGAATGTGATCATTTGTGATATGACGTTTATGTGTATGACGAAAACCGTGTAAAGCATCTGGCCTGGAGTCAGAGATAGTGGTGAGGTTTATTTAGGAAGCGGACGTCGATGTGTACACTTAGACCTGTAACGCTGTGGCACCTTCACGTAGAGTGAGGGAGCTATTGCACTGTTAGTAGGAATACAGCCATGATGTTGTGGGATGGTTCGTGTAATTGGCTCGTAACGATAACACGACACACAAATTTTTGTCTACAGTTTGGTTGACGGCAATGCAAGAACAGTGCGGCGAATGGAAGAGGATCGTGCTGCTCTTGTGGAATATTCCGTGCCATGGTATGTTTACGGTAGAGTTTCCCAAACTGTGTTTCAGGGAACACTGGTGTACTGCAGTGCTCCTCAGAAAATTATTAATAGCACAGTGGCCCCTTTTTTCGATATTTTGACAATAATTATTTATGCTTTAATTTTATTATGATTTAGGTGTTATTAGTTTGATTTAAAACTGAAGTAATGACTGAATAAAACAATATTTTCTCGCCGGCCGATGTGGCCGTGCGGTTCTAGGCGCTTCAGTCTGGAACCGCGCTGCTGCTACGGTCGCAGGTTCGAATCCTGCCTCGGGCATGGATGTGTGTATTGTCCTTAGGTTAGTTACGTTTAAGCAGTTTCAAGCCTAGAGGACTGATGACCTCAGATGTTAAGTCCAATAATGCTTAGAGCCATCTGAATCATTTGAACCAATATTTTCTCAGTCTTTAAAATTGTATTAATCTTCACAATAAACAAGATGTTCCATCAGATTACCAGGTTTCTCAAAGTGTTCCGTGAGACGAAAAGTTAGGAAACCCTTGATTTATAGGGATCTTTCACTGCGTCAGACAAGTGGCAAGTTTCACTGCAGATTCATCAGCGAAGTGGTCTCCAAAGTCTGTATTGTGTCAAGGTCGGGAAGCAGTTATAGGACCACGCTTGTTGCTACAAAAGTGGAGTCTGCTTAGTTTACAGCCATATTTAATAGCATTAAAGTCCTAACGAAGACGTGGCCATTAGAGGCGGACCACAATCTCAGTTTGAAAATACATTACTGGCCATTAAAATTGCTACATCAAGAAGAAATGCAGATGATAAACGGGTATTCATTGGACAAATATATTGTACTAGAACTGACATGTGATTACATTTTCACGCAATTTGGGTGCATAGATACTGACAAATCAGTACCCACAACAACCACCTCTGGCCGTAATAACGGCCTTGATACGCCTGGCCATTGAGTCAAATAGAACTTGGATGGCGTGTACAGGTACAGCTGCCCATGCAGCTTCAACACATACCACAGTTCATCAAGAGTAGTGACTGGCGTATTGTGACGAGCCAGTTCAAAAATGGCTCTGAGCACTATGGGACTTAACATCTTAGGTCATCAGTCCCCTAGAACTTAGAACTACTTAAACCTAACTAACCTAAGGACATCACACAACACCCAGCCATCACGAGGCAGAGAAAATCCCTGACCCCGCCGGGAATCGAACCCGGGAACCCGGGCGTGGGAAGCGAGAACGCTACCGCACGACCACGAGATGCGGGCGACGAGCCAGTTGCTCGGCCACCATTGAGCAGACGTTTTCAATTGGTGAGAGATCTGGATAATGTGCTGACCAGGGCAGCAGTCGAACATTTTCTGTATCCAGAAACGCCCATAAAGGACCTGCAACATGCGGTCGTGCATTATCCTGCTGAAATATAGGGTTTCGCAGTGATCGAATGAAGGTTAGAGCCACAGGTCGTAACACATCTGAAATGTAACGTCCACTGTTCAAAGTGCCGTGAAAGCGAACAAGAGGTGACCGAGACATGCAACCAATGGCACCCCATACCATCACGCCGGGTGATATGCCAGTATGGCGACGACGAATACACGCCTCCAATGTGCGTTCACCGCGATGTCGCCCAACACGGATGCGACCATCATGATGCTGTAAACAAAACCTAGATTCACGCGCAAAAATGACGTTTTGCCATTCGTGCACCCAGGTTCGACGTTGAGTACACCATTGCAGGCGCTCCTCTCTGTGATGCAGTGTCAAGGGTAACCGCAGCCATGGTCTCCTAGCTGATAGTCCTTGCTGCTGCAAACGTCGTCGTACTGTTCGTGCAGATGGTTGTTGTCTTGCAAACGTCCCCATCTGCTGACTCAGGGATCGAGACGTGGCTGCACGATCCGTTACAGCCATGCAGATAAGATGCCTGTCATCTCGACTTCTAGTGATACGAGGCCGTTGGGGTCCAGCACTGCGTTCCGTATTACCTTCCTGAACCCATCGATTCCATATTCTGCTAACAGTCATTGGATCTCGACCAACGCGAGCAGCAATATCTCGATACGATGAACCGCAATCGCGATAGGCTACAATCCACCTTTATCAAAGTCGGAGACGTGATGGTACGCATTTCTCCTCCTTACAAGAGGCATCACAACAACGTTTCACCAGGCAACGCCGGTCAACTGCTGTTTGTGTATGAGAAATCGGTTGGAAACTTTCCTCATGTCAGTACGTTGTAGGTGACACCAACCTTGTGTGAATGCTCTGAAAAGCTAATCATTTGCATATCACAGCATCTTTTTCCTGTCGGTTAAATTTCGCGTCTGTAGCACGTCATATACCCGGTGTAGCAATTTTAATGGCCAGTAGTATAGATGAGGGATGAAATCGGTCGTAGAGACCCGGGATGGATGGACTCAACAGTGGCAGGGTTGAATTGAGGTGGTGGGTTGCAATCGGGATGATAACTGGTGATATCTGAAGGAAACGTCATTAATAGTCACGCATTTTACTAACAGACAACTACAATTCTCATAACGAAGCTCTGCGTTGGCAGCGGTGTATGCTGACAGCAGCGAGTGCAGCGATACTGATGCAGCGGGCAGCCAGTAGCTGGCTTGTGTCAGCAGAGAGTCAGGAATTCTGACACACAGAGTCCGGGGTGCACATCTTAGGGCAGGACGCGCCAGCATGCACAGAGACCTGCAGCGATTGTTGTACCAGAAGACAGACCTCTGCAGTGGTGCCCACCCTTGCGAGTGGAGGTGCACAACTTTAGTATACCCTCACAACCATAGGTGGCAAAGCTGTTGCACTGCCATGGACTCGAACGGCTACGCAGCAGGAGACTGGCTGTGGCTGGAGTGAGCCTGGAGGTGGCTCACCAGCAAAGATGTGCTGTCCATGCTGGTGGACCTATAACCAGTAGTAGGCCCGTCGTTGGTGAAGGCCAATTCTCTTGGAGGCCCCTTGAAGAACCACATCACTCTGGCACCTGGCGAAATCCTTCTCTCGTAGGTCGTGCTGCCAGACTGAGAAGCCTTTGGCTAAACTGATGGGTATTTGTACAAGCTCAGCATCTACTTGTCTTACTGAAGCACTCCTTCCAACCACATACACCAAAACAAGCCTGTATTCTGGGGGTGTAGAATCTGGCGTGCTGATACCTCAGTCTCCCTGCTTTATGCTGCATCGACCCCCCATAGCCGGCGGTTCGAGCCCTCCCTCGGGCGTGTGTGTGCGTGTGTGTTGTGTGTAGCATAGGTTAGTTTAAGTTAGGGTAAGTAGTGTGTAAGTCATGGGACCGATGACCTCTGCACTTTGGTCCCTTAAGAACGCATACACATTTGTTTTCTCCTTTTTTTCCTGCATCGATGTTATTTCATTGTCGGGACAATGCTCAGTCTGCCATGTGGCGTTATTTCCTCTGACGTAAGAATTTTTTGGTTCGCAAAATGTGTGCCTGCTCTCGCCCTCTTACGACGATAAAGGCAGTACTGCTATTATACTCAGCACCACCGACAATAGTGTCGGCGCTACACACCTCCCCTCTCTGTTATTTAAGGCCTCTGGATCTGGCGTACGTCTGAAGGACTCAACATACAACCTTAACCTGGTAACTGTGTACAATATTTTTCGTTAACATAAATCATTTTCAACCACAAGCCGTATTCAGTTAAGAACGCCCACTCTCTCTCATTTACGTACATTCAGTAAGTTCCTCAAATATCCACTTACAAGCTAATGGGGTAACTTTACCAAATTCTTCACTCCCATTTTTCGTCCGATAATGACTACTTAACACTAAGTTGGCTTAATAAATTCCCCTAGAAATTACACAAAACGTGCTGCCTATGCTAACACTGACTCCCACTAGTTCTCGTAACCACTGGCAACTTTTCGTCATGCCGTGGATTGCTTACGTCCTGTATTCGTCATTACACAAAAATCGCTGAAAGGCACTATGCCATTAATCCATAGGTGCAGTATAGCCCAAAAGAACCTGCAACATCATCCAGTAAACATCGTAGCCACTGTAGGCGGCCCGGTGGTCCCGGTCGCCTACGGTGGACTGGAAGGCGAGTGGTGACATCTCCAGTTGACAGGATGCTAGGAAATGACTGTGGACGCATCAGAAACGCCAGAGAAACATTATTAATTCATGACACCTTTATTCCTGCCGAGTAAAATGTGGCCCGCGTAACACAGACTGGCAGAGCTTGGTGATATCAACGACCTTCCACGAGTCCTCGCTGACTCGGAGCGATGACACCAGATCTGGGCCGCACAGTCTTGCTAGCGCAGCGCCGCGTGCTGTGACGTAGCGGTGGAATGCCCTTACTTCGACTGCGCGTGGCTGGCGGCGCCCGGCTGGCCGGCCAGCTCGGCGGCGGACAGCAGGCCGCTGCGTGCAGGAGGCTCTGGGTTGGAGTCCCGGCGCTGTCGGCACGAGAGGCGTTCTCGTAGTGCGGAGTGTACTCTATCCCACCCCATCTTCTTCCCTGCTGCTCCTGGTGGCTCGTCCGCGGTCGACGGGCGGAACGGGCTGCAGTCCCCCAGCGTCATCGGCTTACCCAGTTGTGACGGCGGATGCACAGGACCTAGGCCCCGCACGATCTCGACGACGGCTCACTGATATGGTCAGCATTGGCGGCGAGCGAGTCTGCCACAATGTCTGCTAATCCTTGGCTGATGATTCACAGCGGCAGCAGAGAGGACCAGAGCTGATACTGTCCCCTCACGTCTGCTGCTGGATGGGCCGCCCTTACTGCAACATCTCCTTAATAAAGATTAACATGTCCATCACCGAGCTGAGCGCTACGCAGCATCCCAGTACACATCTAACTGCAAGTCTAACTGCGAGTGCCTTGTTGCTATCAAAGCTGGCGTATTTAAAGGAAGCACGAGCGATGTACTGACGTCATGCTCATTTGTAATGAACGCATTCGTTCCACTTATACTGCTGATTTATATGTCGTACTCGCCTCTTAAGTGTTCTTGTGACAGAGTTACGTGTTGTTATGGCAGACTTACGCGAAGTTATGAAATGCAGTACAGCTGACGCTATACCTCTGTCTTACACTCTACGAAAGTCTCTGTCTAACACAAACCCGCGTGCTAAGCAATTCTCTCTCGCCTGTTGTATGTAACCAGGCCACTGCACCTGCGTGACGACGCATTCCGATACATGTGCAATCCTCTTACCTCCTGGCTAACCTACTGCCTCTGGCTCTCGACATAGGCAACGAAACTTTGACAATATTCCACGTTTCCAACTCTTTACTATTACGTGACACTACACCACTGATATTCATGATTTCACCTCTAATCATAACAAATACCCACGAATAATACCAAACTAAAAATTCTAACCAAATTACGACAATTACAGGAATGCTCTTTAGCTCTTAACAAATCATCTTCAGCAAATTATGATCCAATTCGTTGGTCTCTTATGGTCGGCATCTTCTTTCGTCTGTGTAGTGGTTTCTTTACCAGCCGGTTTGGTACATCATTTAGAACTTGGCGACAACAGTTTCCCTTAGACTATCCTCACACGGAAACCACTTAAAGTTCTATCCTACACAATATTCTGACAGTTACTTCCACGTATTTCCCTCACTGTAGCGCTAATACCATATCCTCGCTCACGCAAAATAATTTCGTAGTGCTTTGTAGCATTATATCATGCAAATAACGCCTTAACTGATTTTGTCTGCAGTTTAACTGATTTGATCCTTGAGATAAAAAAAATAGTAATTAAATGTACAATAAATCGCGGCTGTGTTGCAACTATTTTTCTTTAAATAAATGTAATACTGAAAGAAATATAGCATGTATAGAATACAACAGCCAGCCTCATAATGAGCAGACAACGGAGTCAGATGTAACAACAATTAACATATAAAATATAGATTGTCTTGTTGTAGTCTCGAAAGCATAAAAAATGAACTGACATGTGAAAGCAAACGAAAATGAGCTGTATTAGTGTCGACTACGAATCTAAACTTCCACAGTATTCTGTGTTGTTTAGCTGATTAGTTACTGACCAGACTATATGTAAGTTCAATTTTAGTTGAATAAAGCAAATAAAGCTCTGTACAACCCAAACATTTTAGAGAGCACTACAGCTCTGTAGAACATTAGTATATAACACAATGAACAAAAAATTATCTACAACTTGTATAGAGGCAAGACTGCAGTTTTAAGAGACGAAGAACTTGGAAGAAATGCAGTAGTTAAGAAAGGAGTACGACAGATCTGTAGCCTGAATCCCATATTTACTCTGTACACTGGGGAGGCAGAAAAGGAAACCCAGGAGTAATTTGGAAAGGTGATTCAAGTTAAGCAAGAACAAATAAAAACTGCAACATTGTAATTCTCTCAGAGAAGGCTAACGACTCAGGAGATCAGTTGAACGGAGAGAATTGTATCTTGAAAATACGTTATAAAATCAGAAGGAACGAAAGTTAAAACCACGTTAGCGGAATGTTGTAAAATTAAATCAACCTATGCTGAGAAAATGGGGCTTTAAAGGTAGTGAGTAGATGTTTAGTTATTCGCGAAGTAAACTAAACGATGATTACCGGTAGGGAGACGGTATACGGGTAGAAAAGAACACATGTTGTAACTTACGTGGCGGTAATAGTTTGTAGGAAAAAGTAAATGTGCTCCCTTCAGCATAACACTCCTTTCTCCTGCTCTCTCTTTGCCATTGTATTTGCTGAACGGTCAAGTATTCTACATCACGATCTAGGTCGGCCATTTATGTACACTCGTGCATTACATTTCACTTACAGGAGCAGTATGTTGCAATGGAAAGATATAGCTGTACAGAAGGTCACAGCGATCAGTCAGATTAACTATAGCTTTCAAAGATCACCGTCAAGATAATTAGTTTTAAGTAGTGATACATTTGATTCAGTCACTAAAACGTTCTTCACGCCGGCTACAAGATTTCTTTTCCTATGGAGAAGAAATTCAGCGGATAATAATTCGATAAAGCAATACCAAATGCCTTTCCATTCACAAAACGAAACTCAATCTGTTACAAAATAGAATGGCCAGGAAATAGGTTATATTAGGCCTACTGTCTTTGATTTCTTCGACGATGTTAAGTAACAAGCTACGGCGTACCTCATTTCATTTTACTGTGTTTTGTATCGGATACTTTCTTTTAACCCCCATCTTCTCTTTATGGGAAAGCAGAACAGCATGAATATCTACGATTCGTCCCTAGCTTCAGCTTTGTGGAATATATACTGTTAATTCTTAGTCTCACGTTTTGTATCAGTGAACTGGCAACACACCAACACTGAAAGATTTGCACTGGCGAGTGATTTAAGGGACGATCTTAATCCCTCATAATAACTACTAAGAAATTTGCTTCAACCCATTTTCAGGGTAAAATTCACCACAAGGATATACGCATGAATAAAACAGCAAAGGGTACCTCTAAGACTAACCATTTCTGCAATAACATCGGTGCCGCCTGCCCACCTTGGTTGAACACTTTAGAAATGTACCTGTGCAGTGACATTCCGTGACAGAGTCCTAAGTGCTTGCTGGCAGGTTATGCTGCTGCTGTAGCCCCTACTAGCAGTCATGCAGAACTGGATTGGCATCAGTGTGTTCCCTGCCTGCATGCAAGTAGAATACCTTCACGGAAAATCTCTGTATAGGTACATTTCTAAAGTGCTCATCCAATGTTGGGGGAAGGACTGAGGGTTTAGCCAAACTGGATGGTCTAAGAAGGACCGTTGGCAGTTTTATTCACACGTATGACAATATCGCACTCCATCACCACCATAATCAAACCACAGAAGTGTATGAAAAAGGAGGGATGAGAAAAATAAGCTCCCTTTCCTGTTCGGAGCACTTCCAGATTTCGTCGATTGGTTTTGAATTGCCTCTTGTGGTTCCACCATGTACGCCAGAATAAAAATTGCAGTCACACTGCACTTCGAAATGGTGTGATCACATTTAATGGGCTTTCTGGTATAAGACATCCTTAGAGGAAGGTTGAATCGTCTGGGGGTATCAGCAGCGTCCAAGGCTGTCAGGAACGCCGTCCTGTTGCTGAGAACTGTCGTTCTCGACCGCGAAATAAGCTGTAATCAACCCCCAAAGAAGGGAGTGGTTTCATTGACGCCCTTCATGCCATCTCCTGAGGCCTCTTCGTGTTGATACTGAGCGCCAATGTGTCTGAAATGCTTTCCTCGACCACGCATAAGAAAACCGTGCGATTTCAACGCTGTTTGTCTCAATTTTGACCTCCATTGCAGAGACGCCGAAAGAAGAGGTGAAATGTATGTAAGAGGGGCTGTAACGACTTTCCCAACATGTTACCCATTCACGGTGGTGTCGGGCAGAATTATGATGAAATTTGGTACCAATGTGACTTCATTACCAGCAGTGCACCCTCACATAAACTTTTGAGCTGCGTCGAGATTTTCGCGTGTCGACATCTTGCTGTTTGAAGCGCCGCCGTAACCGATGGTGATGTCGTAGGGCGGCACGCTTTTGCACCGTTACAGAGAAATGTTGTAGAAGGCTTTGAGGCACATTTGAAACGTCTGCGTTACAATGGGAGACAATTACGGGGTTTCGAAAAAGTGATCCTTTAATAGCGTTAGTGCAGCGTATACATACAGGGTGCAAAGGTTACCGGCCTCGGTGGCCGAGCGGTTCTAGGCGCTTCAGTCCGGAACCGCGCGACTGCTACGGTCGCTGGTTCGAATCCTGCCTCGGGCATGTATGAGTGTGATGTCCTTAGGTTAGTGAGGTTTAATTAGTTCTAAGTTCTAGGGGACTGAAGACCTCAGATGTTTAGTCCCATAGTGCTCAGAGCCATTTGATTTTGCAAACGGTATCAGTGCTGATATTTCTGCTGGTGACTGGGGACGGCGTAGTGGAAAACATTACTGGTAGGGTTCCTGCACTTAACTTATGATCCACTTAGCAACTAATAAATACACCAAACCCTCCGTTGCCAAAGTTACCTTTATTGTAATTTTAATTAACGTGGAAGCCATAAAAACACCAAGCGTGGAGGCAAAATGTACGCATCTAGAGGCTTCTTAAAAAAGGAATAAAATCACTTAAATTTGTTTCCACAAGAGGAGAATACAACGTCCCAATTCGGACCTCGCTAACACTTACATTTTACTGACATTAAATAAATAAGATAAATAATCATACACGTAACGGGAACAAATGAATAACACTATCAAAGATGGGAATACGACTGTATCCACGAAGGTTCGCGCCCTGGCAAGGGAGATATTTAACTTCAACCTATAAGGCAATTACAGTAAGCCCTAATTCCACTCGACAAACGTAGTAACGATATAAGGGAGACAAATCTACTGAAGGAGGATAGCCGGATGTGCCATAGGAAAAAGGGCCACTATCAATCCCGTCAGGACGCGACCCCCGTGAACACGTCATTTCAGCTACCTGCAACATACACACAGTCATTTGTAGCTTCTTTAAAACAATTAACATGAAAAGGCACAACGCGTAACACACTAATAAAATATAAACGACTACTTCACAGAACTAGCTCCTCTTTAGACAAAGCAAACAGCAGAATATTAATAACACGTAAAATACTTCTAACCTACACAAACTAAGGTACCACGTAATAGAATATCGTCTTGAGCTCATAGAATACTCAGTTTGACTTGCCTGTTCATAGGTCTTACATCTCAACAGTGTCAGCTTAAGCAAAGCCGCGAATACAAAACTCGAAATATGACAGGAATAATGACTGAATCTACTGACAGTGCTAGGCTGCCACACAGAGGAGACATCAGTAATTTACATTGGTACACAACCGACCTTACATCTCCAAATTAGTATAATCAGAATCATCAGTTTTGTGTATAATGATTACTTACAGTACCATGACAACCTCCGAATAACGCTTATTACCCAAGGTAGGTGATGGTATCGAAAGGCACCTTTAGTAATACTGAGTTCGAGTGTATTCACTTATTGGAAGGGATTCAACTTTACATCCCTTTCCACGTAGCTCTCTCTTTACACACTTCTATAACTTCTGCAACTAAAGAAGGGCATATAAATGCACATATAACTGACACAGATTTAAGCAGAATAAAACAGTACCTTAGTAGGGCGCAAATGGCTTCATTTGCTTTACACGTGGGATATCTTCACCAGTCAGTAATTCCGAAATATATTCAACAACGCGTGAGAGCAAGACGTCGCCGTGGAATCAGCTATTTACTTCACATAATTTCCTGCTCAGACACAAGGCAGACGAAGCGTTTTCACGTGCAACAGCGCGAGCATCACACATTTCCTCCGTCACGTCATAATTGCAATGGCCAGTAACAAGAACCTATACATGCCCTCGCAGTATAAAAGCCCCAAAACACAACAGTGCACAACCGCGATACCAAACCCGAGGTCCCATCAAGTCACTGCCGGGATCTCTCGCTGACCCTGCCCATAGCGTACAGGCGTCGTACCACAGGCCTCACGGCAAACGTCAACAAGCCTCCTCCGACCCTGCGAATATCCACTCCGCTGTCTCTTTTCTCTCTCCCTTCACCACCCGACCACCATCCTGAATTGCGGAAGGCAAAGATGGTGACCCCCAGTAATCGATGGCAGCGATGCCATTCTAAGTGCGAGGACACTAGCGCCAGACGCGACACGGCTCAATTACATTACTATTTACGTCATTTGCAGACTAATTATTATAGCTATTACAAGACATATGTTTTTAGGTGGGTAGTACCTCCAAGTACGTGTGGTAAGAGCAGGGCTTTAATGCTTATTTTCCCCTGGACAGGAGGACAGGTGTTGAGGTGTGGACAAGTACACTCAAAACGGGTAATCTATACTAACAGGCATAGTACTTTTAATGGCGCATTACGGCCATGCAGATAACATCAGGTCGTAGTGTTGGTGACGTATTTGTGAGAAGATTGTTCGATGCAGAGAAAAACAGCCAACACACTGACGTGTGTACATATTAAGAAAACACATATAGAAATATCTACACTTACTCTGGCTACACCCAAACAATTACTGCTCGTCGTGTATTTCATGTGACGCTCAGTGTCAACACAAATGGTCGGTGCGTTTCATGTTACAAACAAACAAAATTTTAAAACGGAATTTGCGTGGGCATTCGATAGAGCGGTTCAAGATCAGTCTAGGTGCGATATTCGTTTTATTGTTCAGTATTAACAGGGACAGTAAAACACGAAGAATGAACAGCAATCCAGCCGCGGCTCAGTAGCGTTGCATGTGCGGTGGTGGCAGTCAACGAGAGTTAGCAACGTGCTGTCGCGGCTGCAGTACTGATTATAAGTTTCCTTTAATTTACGTCTATGGTCACAAACTTTTTGTTAACAGATTACCGGTTTCGGTCTTTAATGGCCATCATCAGATCTGTTTCATAAAAACAAAGTCCTAATGTACTGCAGCCATAGTGGCATCGTCAAATGTTAAAAGCATTTAGAAAACATGACTCGTGCATGTGATGTTATTTACATGTGTTTGACGATACTGGTGCTGATTCTGCATTTAACATTTGACGATGCCACTACAGCTGCAGTACATTAGGACTTTGTTTTTATGAAACAGGTGATAATGGTCATTAAAGACCGAAACCGGTAATCTGTTAACAAAAAGTTTGTGACCATAGACGTAAATTAAAGGAAACTTATTACATATACGGGTCACTGTTTTTTCGCGACGATGTCGCAGCTTGTGAGTACTAGCTGTCCTTTGGGTTTTACTGTCCCTCTTAATATACAGCGCCCAAATTTTAAGTTGACAAACCAGAATAACTCGAAAAATAAGCTTCACACGAAAAACTGTGTAGAATCCAATGTTGATTATTTTTTGGGGACCTCTCCTGGTGATAAAATTAGCCCGCCATCACAGCCTCCTGGTGGTGGGGCGGGAGGCAACTTTAAAATTTCAATTGGGAACCCCCATTTTTTTATTGCAGACTAAAATTGTACATAAAAACTACGTACATTTTGCATTTTGTCTTAAAAATTTGCTTTTAATTCTTGGTAGTTGGCGCTGTAATACAAGAAAGCCCATGTTCTCATTGCCGGCCATAGTGGCCGAGCGGTTCTAGGCGCTTCAGTCTGGAACCGCGCGACTGCTACGGTCGTGGGTTCGAATCCTGCCTCGGGCATGGATGTGTGTGATGTCCTTAGGTTAGTTAGGTTTAAGTAGTACTAAGTTCTTGGGGACTGATGACCTCAAATGTTAAGTCCCACAGTGCTCAGTGCCATTTGAACAATATGTTCTCATTTTTGCATGGAAAACGGTTACGGATAAATAAAAAGTACTTATTTACTTCGTAAATTTTGATTCGCTAAAACTAAAACTCTCCTTCTCTCCCCATAGGGTGGGATTTGAGAGAGAGGAATTAGAGTTTTACAAATGTTGACCCACCTATTAAGTTTTCCACAGGGTCGACATTTGTAAAACTCTAATTCCTCTCTCTCAAATCCCACCCTATGGGGAGAGAGGGAGAGTTTTAGTTTTAGCGAATCAAAATTTACGAAGTAAGTAAGTATTTTTTATTTCTTCGTAACCATTTTCCACGCAAAAATGAGAACATGGATTTTCTTGTATTACAGTGCCAACTACCAAGAATCAAAACAAATGTTTAAGACAAAATGTACGTAGTTTTTTATGTAGAATCTGATTCTGCAATTAAAAATGGGGGTTCCCATTTGAAATTTTAAAGTTGTCTCCCACTCCACCCCTATGGGGCTGGGGTGACGGGCAAATTTTAGCACCAGCAGATGTCCCCCTAGAAAATAATCAACTTTGGATTCTAAATATTTCTTCGTGTGAAGCTTATTTTTCGAGGTATTCAGGTTTGTCAACTTAACATTTACACACTGTATATCGATAAACCGAATAGTGCACTAGACTAATTTGGTACCGCTCTATCGAATTGGCACGTCAAATTCCACTTTAAAAACATTTTTGCTTCTAGTCGGAAACAAATCGATGCTTTCCGTGTACTATGGACCTAATATGAAAAACGTGATTGGCAGGATTTGTCTGGACTGATTCCATCTGCACATAGCAAAAACCAATTGCAAATGCTGCTGAAATATGAGAGATAATAGCGTGATCCATAGGAGAGACACTCGGTACGCACACTGTAACGCCGGAAATGCATATCCTCCTATTTCCATCTAGTGTACTATAATTTTTTTTCCTTGTTTTGTTACCTCAAGATATGACATTTCTGTGTCTTTATATGTTGTAATTGTATTTGTATATATATGTTTATGCATTTATGTCGATGTATAATTGGTTGTTTTGTAAATATTATTTGTATTTTTACGCTGGGTCTTGCCTAAGGAAAACTATGCTATCGAACGATTACATCGATAGGTCGTGTGGAGAACCAAAGTGTTTACGATCTTTGAGAGTGTTAACTCTGTCGCGTGGAGCGCGGGCAGAGGAGAGTCTGGCTGGGGTAGTGCAGTGGAGCATGTGTGTTGTGTGACGCTCCCGCGAGTTGCCGCGCTTTCGGGGTTTGGCAGCATGTAAGTGCGCTCGACTTGCTATGATAGTTTCGGACATGGTGTCGCGGACGGGAAGCGTTAGCTGGCACACATCAAGAGCCCGTTTCGGCTGGAGACCGTGTCGAGAAGAGGGCGCGCCAACATCCAGCTTCTGCAACAGCGACGGCCGACAATGAGTGCATGTCGCCACCTGCTCGATCGACGACTTCAAACCTTCAATCAACCAACAAGGAAGACTGGTAGCACGTAAAGTTTTAGAACTGTATGGCAGACCTCAGCTTTTCAAACTGTTAAATTTTTCTCACTAAATTACAGCAACGTAGCATGAACCTTTGTTGCTCATTGTCCCAATTGCATTACCAAGCAGGGTCCCTTCCTTTTCCGGAATGAACCCGAGTGTCGTTGAAATTCAAACGCCAGCGTTAAAGCAGTATCATTCGATTTCACTGCTTTAATTTCAAAGTTCAGTTAAAGTATTCATAGCTGGCTAAAATATTTAGATTACACAAGCATAAATTAAGAGTGCGAGTTGTATTACCCTATTTTAGCTTACCTGTGACTGCAGCTCAGCTTGGTACGTACTAAATTTTACTATTGTTAATTGTTCAGAATCATTTAATTCAAGTTCAAAGTTAAATCTCTTATTTCTAAATTGCGTAGATTCAAGTAGCTTTTGAAATGATTGTTGAGGTAGCCCAAGATTAACCGTATTTTACTGAATTTCGATGTGCTTCAGAAACAAAGCTCACTATTAATTTCAGTCACTAAATTAACTTTCAATTTTCCGGTTTTATTAATTCTTTTGCTAAATTATGTCAGAGTGTAGCGAAATTTATTACTTCTGACAAACTTTCAGTTTTCACACTAGACGTGTCAACCTTCAGTTGCCACGCTTCTAGTGCTAATTATATGTGCAATAACCTTTCTTTTTCAGTTACTATAGTAATTGTCCATAGGAATGGCGACCGTAATTTCTCCCAAATCTCAAATATCTAATTACCACTAGTTAATTGTTAACGTAACGGCCGCACATTTGCTTCCTTTATTAATTTTACCCTTTTCTCAAAATTAATTTGCACCAATTTCATTTGCATTTTTCCTTTCATTTAGATGTAACCCTTTCCTCCCTCTTTACCGACAGATTAACTTCGGTGTCGATTGCTTTTCCCAAATTTCCATTAGGTACACACGGTTTAATTTTTCGCTGTCATTAAGGTCGATAAGTGAGGGGGAGGTTACACGTGGCGACCTGGTGACAGGACAATCTTTAGATTTGAGGTTGTTCTGGACACGAATTTTGCATTGTGCAAATCTCGTAACAAAGTACCGGTTAACAACAGGGCGTTATGTCAGCGAGAATAAGTAGTGGGAGGAATCCTAATTAGATTTGAGATTTGGCATTTATATTGAAAATTATTAAAATGAGTGAAGGCAACAATTACCAAATTTTGGTAGACTTGGATACGGAACAATCGGTCGAACAGTGGGAAACACGCACCGCGGAACCCATTGTTCAGGGGCAGGTGGCTAGCATGAGAGACGCGACCGCCGAAACGCAACAAAGAGGAGAAATGGAATTCCAAAATTTAGAAAATGTTTCGGAATCGGAAGCGAAAATCAAATCTGTACCTCTTGATCATTTATAGAGGAATCAGCTACGGAAGTAAAACCGGTAGTTTCCGGGAATTTAACAGATTTATTGAATGTTTTGACTAACGAAATCAAGAGTCAATCGGCATAAATTAAAGCTCAGGCTGCCAAGCAAGAAGCTCAGTCTGCCAAGCAAGAAGCTCAGTATGAAAAAATTGAACGGAAGCTAGACAATCAGAACAAAGCTATTAATGTTGTTAACAACAATGTTGGAGTTGTTAACACAAAAGTTGATAAAATCAAAGAAGATATTGTTATGATTAATACCGAAATCGGTAATCTTAAACAGGAAATGATAGGAGTTCAGGTGGAAATTGCGAGCATAAATACTCGTTTTGATTCGGAAATTAGCAGAATCGAGACAAGTGTAGGAGAAGTGGTTGCTCCTATCATCGAGAATAAGGTGACGGAACAAATTCAATTAGTGAAAAAACAGGATCAACAGAGGGTGGAAACTTTAAAGGCTTTAGTATCCGAAGTAGATACCAAAGTGAGGAAGCAGGCTAATACCTGCGAAGAGAATAAGAGGGAAGTGGAAACGCTTGCGACAACCATTTGCCAAGTAATTACGAGAGTGTCGGAATTAGAAAAGAAACTTGACGAAAAACAGAGCTATGTGCCAATATGTGCACATAGTTCGGAATTGTTGACAAAAGAGGAACGGTTCGACCCCTTGAAAAAAGGCGGTATACACGTGACGGATTTCATTACAAATTGTGAAAGAGTTTTACCCAGATCATGGACTAATGAGAGAAAAATTAATGCGGTTATTGACGTGTTGGCTGGTGATGCCAAGCGTTGGGGCTTAAACCTCAACATTACGAACCTGACTTTTGACGAGTTTAAAAATTTGTTTCTGGCAGAATACTGGTCAGAGCAAAAACAACAAAGTGTTTGGCGCGAATTTGTCGTATCGAGGCCTTTCGATGCGAATTCGCGCGGCTCGATGAAGGAGTTTTGTGAGGGCTGGATCTGCAAGTTGGAATATTTGCGTGATCGTCGCACGGAATCCGAAATAGTCTGGGAACTCTACAAGAAGCTTGCAGATGATACAAAACGATACGTAGGAAGCAATTACAAGACAATCAATGATTTCCTGCAAAGAGTTGAGGACGAGGACAATTGGCGCAATAATCGCGACAGTGGTAGAGGCCGTGGTAACAAAAACGGGTACCACAACAACGATAACCATGGGAATAATGCATACCGCAATCATGGCAGCAATAACAATAATGGTTCGGACCGTAATAACAATCGGTACAATGCAAATAATAACAGGAATGACGAAAATCAGTATCATACTAACGTGATACGGGCTTCACAGAATAGTAATAACGCCAGAGGGAGCGATAAGCCGCCTCAGCAACATCCGGGGAGTAGATCTGCTGGGACGAGACAGGGAAACCATTAGCCGCGCCGGTGAGGGGCCGACAGGGCGTGGAGAAATTTTGGCGGCCCAATAACAGGAGAAAACCCAGGTGTCGTCGTTATGAAAATTCCGTGTGGAATAATCAACGGCGGGAGAGTGTGCCAGTGTTAGGAGAAAGGAGTGCGCCCACGAGTAGTAGATCAGCTGTAAACACGGCAGTAGAAAATACATTCACTGTCAGTGAGAACAATTTAAGTAGTGTTCCGGAAATCGATTATAAAATAGCAGCTGTAACACCCACAGCGGAACTGGAGATTGAGTTTAAGAATGATTCGCAATTGTTGAGAGAAGATCAGATGTCGGATAACACGTCCGTCATCGAGCGAGGGGATGCAGAGAGGGGTAAGGTCTGGTTAAGGCAGTTCGGTCGCTTATACGACGAACTAAGAGATTATAGGGGCCTGTACGGGAGAAGTGTTTATGGGGAGCGCGGGCAGGATTCGTCGTGTTTCGTCCCGCAGGAGTTGGATGTTGAAGTAGTAACGGAAAGTTCTGGCGCTAACCGGCAGACCTTACCGAAAGTTATAGTGGTAGAAGTAGCCGACCCATCCGACGCAAACCTCCAGTTTAAGCATTGCGAGAGTATTAAGGAGAAGGATTACGAAAATTTTAGTGATAGCCGGACACGATTGGTAGAAAAGCACGTCGATTACAGCGTGTATGAGGTTAGAGCTGACGTTATACGGTCAGACGGTAGCAGTGTGGGTTGCGCAGGTCCAGAGGAAGTAATTGCAGATACTACTGGGCACATTCCTCCAGCCGGAGTGGCCGTGCGGTTCTAGGCGCTACAGTCTGGAACCGAGCGACCGCTACGGTCGCAGGTTCGAATCCTGCCTCGGGCATGGATGTGTGTGATGTCCTTAGGTTAGTTAGGTTTAATTAGTTCTAAGTTCTAGGCGACTGATGACCTCAGAAGTTAAGTCGCATAGTGCTCAGAGCCATTTGAACCACATTCCTCCAGGTAGATTGGCAGATGAGATCAATCTGACCAAAGAGGAATCAACGAAGATGACAATTAGTGAATTGATAGCAAAGCAACACTCACTAGTTGACGAGTTACAGGAAAAGTTTTCGGTATTAGAGGCGAAGATACAGACTAAGCCTCAGGACAAACGTGTTGAAATTAAAACTATATGTGAACAGAGGCTGAAAAAGCCGCCAGATAAGCCGGATTTAGGATCAAAGCCGGATGGTTTTTTTCTGGAATGACCTCGATATAGACGAGGATTTACTGTGGGAAAATAAAGAAACAGTCGAGGACAAGTGTAGACAGATAGTAGTGTCTGTTAATATGCACGACCTACAACTAAACGTGTTGATTGACACCGGTGTAGAATTGAGTGCTGTATCTGGGAACATTTTTGAGTTACTGAAAGACAGGCCTGGTATCGTAGTTATGCCAGTAACAGGAGTGAAAATTATCGGTGCTACTGGGAAGGCCAGTAAACCGGTCACAAAACAGATTTTTGTCAACTTCGAGATATGTGGGGCACGATTTGATCAAGAGTTTGTCGTCGTGCCAGACTTAACTACGGAAGTAATTATAGGGTTAGATTGGCTATGAAAGTACCGTGCAGTGATTAATTGCGAAAGCAAAGCTTTGACATATACGTCACAAGATAAAACAATAGTAGTTAGTTTTGACGAGGCAGGAGACGGTGCGCGTAGCCAATATCAGCCTATACACATTGTTAACTGGCTGGATGCCATTGACGTTGGCATGAATTTCAACTACTGTAACGTGAGGAATCTCGGCACTGAAATTGGTATTGGTGTGAAAAAAGATCGTTTGCCAGAAATAATGACGCTTAAAGGCGATGCTCGCATACGTCGTCATGACGCTAAAGCACGTTTTGCTAAGTTTGCAATCGGCGACTTATTACTTCTAAAAGCTCATGAGAAATCGAGCGAGATAGACAATGAAATCTCTAAATTTAAGTTTGTTTATAATGGACCATATAAGGTCATTGGTATACCTCACACAAATGCTTATTGCTTAGAGTATCCAAGCTCTGGGAAACTATTAGGTATACGGAACATTATAGACTTGAAATTATACCAACCTAGGATTGATTAATACCACAGAATAGGTAATTTGTACAGTATGTAAATATAAAGTGTAAGATATAAACGATTTGCTAGATTGCCATGATTTTTCCTGACCAAGAGGACATTAAAGAAGTTGTAATTAATAAGTTATTAATTTTGCTAAATGATTTAAGAGAGAGTGATTATTTATCAATTGAAAAATCCAAGCTGCTAATTTAAGTTTTCAGCTGAGTCACAGTAGATTAAGCAATGTAAATATGATTTTGTAACTAGCTGTAAGATTTCATGAATATGTGTTTTACTAGTCATTGCCGATGTACTTAGACGCTGTTTTAAGTTTCAGGCTAGTACATGCGTGTGATGATGGACAGTGTTGCGTTATCCACTGTGATAGTGTTAATGGACTCCTTGAAATTACTCGGGACTGAGTTTTTCCAAAAGAATTCAGTGAAACGGACGTTCTGGAAATGCCGTTACACAGGCAAGTGAGATCAAGCGTGCCGCACAGGTGGGCGCAACAATACTGGCGAGGCGGAACCGCTGTCGGCTCTTGTGCTGCTGTCGGCATTCTTTGTACTTGCGGGTACAAAAGGCGGAATAGTTTTTCTTCCCGGACATGCTGATGTGAAAGAATTCTGCTGTCAATATTTATGTTTTTTTCGATCTGCTGAATATTATTTTCTTGTTTAGCGTTAAGTGGACTCTCATGTCGAGAATATTAATTATGAAAACGTTACATAAAATTGTGTGTTCTATGTAATTAATTATTAATTTGCGTATTTTGATATACCTGTTTTTTATGACCATGTACTCTGGTTAATTTTGTAAATAGAATTCCATTTCTTGATACTGTTAGGAATTTTGACGATTTTAGAATAGCTAAACCATTTTCTATGTTTTCTATGAATTTTAATATGTTGTCAACCTATTTTATTTTGTGCAAGATAACAGAGTGGAATAAGGTTAGGAGTGTCTCCACTCAATTACTATTGTCTAAAAATTGATTTATGCTTAATTAGACGAATGCTAAATTTTGTTGATGTTATGAGCATATGCATTTCCACTGTTTCCTTTTTGGGACATTTTCTGAGTCTGTTTAGGTTACACGAACATCCTCAGACAATGCGGGGCACGTGTAACGCCAGAAGTGCATATCCTCCTATTTCCATCTATTGTACTATAATTTTTTTCCTTGTTTTGTTACCTCAAGATATGACATTTCTGTGTCTTTATATATTGAAATTGTTTTACTATTTGTACATATATATTTATGCATTATGTCGATGTATAATTGGTTGTTTTGTAAATATTATTTGTATTTTTACGCTGGGTCTTGCCTAGGGAAAACTATGCTATCGAACGATTACATCGACAGGTCGTGTGGAGAACCAAAGTGTTTACGATCTTTCAGAGTGTTAACTCTGTCGCGTGGAGCGCGGGCAGAGGAGAGTCTGGCTGAGGTAGTGCAGTGGAGCAGGTGTGTTGTGTGACGCTCCCGCGAGTTGCCGCGCTTTCGGGGTTTGCCAGCATGTAATTGCGCTCGACTTGCTATGATAGTTTCGGACATGGTGTCGCGGACGGGAAGCGTTAGCTGGCACACATCAAGAGCCCGTTTCGGATGGAGACCGTGTCGAGAAGAAGGCGCACCAACATCCAGCTTCTGCAACAGCGACGGCCGACAATGAGTGGCTGTCGCCACCTCCTCGATCGACGACTTCAAACCTTCAATCAACCAACAAGGAAGACTGGTAGCACGTAAAGTTTTAGAACCGTATGGCAGACCTCAGCTTTTCAAACTGTTAAATTTTTCTCACTAAATTACAGCAACGTAGCATGAACCTTTGTTGCTCATTGTCCCAATTGCATTACCAAGCAGGGTCCCTTCCTTTTCCGGAATGAACCCGAGTGTCGTTGAAATTCAAACGCCAGCATTAAAGTAATATCATTCGATTTCACTGCTTTAATTTCAAAGTTCAGTTAAAGTATTCATAGCTGGCTACAATATTTAGATTAGACAAGCACAAATTAAGAGTGCGAGTCGTGTTACCGTATTTTAGCTTACCTGTGACTGCAGCTCAGCTTGGTACGTACTAAATTTTACTATTGTTAATTGTTCAGAATCATTTAATTCAAGTTCAAAGTTAAATCTCTTATTTCTAAATTGCGTAGATTCAAGTAGCTTTTGAAATGATTGTTGAGGTAGCCCAAGATTAACCGTATTTTACTGAATTTCGATGTGCTTCAGAAACAAAGCTCACTATTAATTTCAGTCACTAAATTAACTTTCAATTTTCCGGTTTTATTAATTCTTTTGCTAAATTATGTCAGAGTGTAGCGAAATTTATTACTTCTGACAAACTTTCAGTTTTCACATTAGACGTGTCATCCTTCAGTTGCCACGCTTCTAGTGCTAATTATATGTGCAATAACCTTTCTTTTTCAGTTACTATAGTAATTGTCCATAGGACTGGCGACCGTAATTTCCCCCAAATCTCAAATATCTAATTACCACTAGTTAATTGTTAACGTAACGGCCGCACATTTGCTTCCTTTATTAATTTTACCCTTTTCTCAAAATTAATTTGCACCAATTTCATTTGCATTTTTCCTTTCATTTAGATGTAACCCTTTCCTCCCTCTTTACCGACAGATTAACTTCGGTGACGATTGCTTTTCCCACATTTCCATTAGGTACACGCGGTTTAATTTTTCACTGTCATTAAGGTCGATAAGTGAGGGGGAGGTTACAACACACACACACACACACACACACACACACACACACACATACACACGGACATGCACACACACATATGCTTGTGACTGTGTGTGTGTGTGTGTGTGTGTGTGTGTGTGTGTGTGTGTGTGTGTGTTTGTGTGGGTGGGTGGGTGGTCCAAAGCACTTTCGTCTGTCAAAATATATGTTACGACAGTCTTATTACGGTTCTTGCTGCTTGCGCTCCCAACCCTGTTGTTCAGTGTGGAAATGCCGCACTCAAAAGCAAATAAAATTATAATATTAGAATTAGTACTCGCCAAACTCGACCACCACAATCCACAGACAGCCGCGAGGAGTGGCCGCGCGGTTTTAGGCTCCATATCACGGCCTGCGCGATCCCTCCCGCTGGAGGTTCAAGTCATCCATCGGGCATGGGTGTGTGCGTTGTTATTAGCATAAGTTAGTTTGAGTAATGTGTAAGTCTAGGGACCGATGACCTCAGCACTTTGGTCCCACAGGAATTCACACATATTTGAACATTTTTTGAATCCACATACAATCAAAGCAACTGACCGTAGAATCTGTGATAAGTATATTCTAAAAATAATATAAAATGGTGACTTGCATCAGAATCGATAGCACATAATGATACAGTGGTATGTGGTACACACCCTCAACAAATGGGAAGTGCACAAGGTTATCGTGAAAAGATGACGTGCTGTCCAGATACGTATTGTGTGACAGCTCTTGTCTGGCGTGCGGGTACTGGTGACGAGTCGGCACCTCCAGACGAGCAGCAGCCTTAGCGGGATACGGTGGTCGGGAGGAGAGAGCAGCGCGCGGTCCACGTGTGAGCTGGCGGAATCCCACTTGCTCGGCGACACGTGTAGGCGCCGGCTTCCCCCGCGGATTTCGCGACACCGCGGCGCGCCGGCCGATCTCCGCCATTTATCACGGGCCGTCTTTTCATATCGCCGTGGCGGGAAGCCCTTCCTTTCATCGCGCACCATTTGTCTTGCTCTTTCACCTGTCACGCGCGGGCCAGGGCGCGCGCGGTATGCGAGCGCGAGCTGCCTGCCACAGGTACCGAACTACCCTCCGCCACAAGCCGGGACGACACAGCGACACACAGGACACCGTGCTAGGGACTACCTCGTATCAACTCTTTAGTTGCAGGATTGCTTAGGAAGGGTAATGTACGAGGATCGCTCAGTAAGTAATGCAATACTTCTTTTCTAGGCCAATTTCGGTTGGAAAAATGTAGAATTTGTTGTGGGACACTGTAGAACATTGCCACTTCAGCCCCTATAATTTCATGAAGTTCCAATAGGTGGCGGCGCTGTACGCAGTCTTAGAAATGGCGTCTGTAACGGAGGTGCGTTCCAAGCAGAGAGCTGTCATTGAGTTTCTTTTGGTGGAAAACCAGAGTGTCTCAGATATTCGTAGATGCTTGCAGAATGGGTACGGAAATCTGGCAGTGAACAAAAGCGCGGTGAGTCATTGAGCGAGTCGTCTGTTATTATGGTAAAGAGGCCGCGCAAGCCTGCCCTATCTCCTGCGTGCCGACCAGCTGCACACAGCTGAGACTCATGCAGTGCTGGAACGTGCGGACACTCTCACTCGGAGCTGCACAACTTGACGTCTCTGTTGGTAGTTCAAATGTTCAAAAGTGTGTGAAATCTTATGGGACTTAACTGATAAGGTCGTCAGTCCCTAAGCTTACACACTATTTAACCTAAACTATCCTAAGGACAAACATTCACACCCATGCCCGAGGGAGGACTCGAATCTCCGCCGGGACCAGCCGCACAGTCCATGACTGCAGCGCCCTAGACCGCTCGGCTAATCCCGCGCGGCTCTGTTGATAGTGCTGACACACTCGTCCACCAGTTGCGGTACTCGAAATTCTGTGTCCGTAGCTCGTGGTCTAGTGGCTAGCGTTGCCGCCTCTGGATCATGGGGTCCCGGGTTCGATTCCCGGCCGGGTGGGGGATTTTCTCCGCCCAGGACTGGGTGTTTATGTAGTACTCATCGTTTCATGATCATTAGTGCAAGTGGCTAGATTGGACTTCGTAAGAACTGGGACTTTGCACGGCCACTGATGCCCGCACAGTGGAGCGCCCTACAAACCAAAACATCATCATCGAATTTCTATGCCTTCCGGGTTCCTCGCCGCCTTACAGATGAACATAAAGAGCAAAAAAGGATCATCTGTGCGGAGGTCCTTGTGCGTTACGAATCTGATCGAGATAATTTTTCGATGCAGTAAGACTTAGATGTCGACCAGGTAGAGTGGTAGCATTCTGACAAATCGGTGCTCCCAATAAGTTGACGTAAGACCGTCAAATTGAACGGAGATGATGCTGAAAAATACGCTGTTTAGACGAAATAGGAATAGTGTGGTGTATTGAAATCCTGAAAGAAATCAAACTGTTTTCAGAAAAAAATGGTGTTGCATTACTTATTGTACGCCCCTCGTATCACCTCGGATCTACAGTTAAAAAGCACTTTGTCATTGAATGTGGGACGCTTTGTGGCTCCTGACTTTTGGGCAGTGATGGTTAGAAATCACTGAGAAGTTCAATGGGAACGGCACTACAACCGCCTTGTCTGTCTCTTGCGTTTATTACCTATCACATATCGAGTTCACTCAGAATAATCCGTCTAAATGTGATAATGAAGGATTTAGTAACTCGGATTTAGCCTCATATCAACGAAATTTAAAAAAATTGATTTGTATTCGAGTCTTGTGGTACATGAGCTAGGTTTACTGTGGATTTCTTGAATTACTTCGAATAAATAGGGAATAGTTCAGTCAGCAAGCAAGTGACTGCAGGGTACCTAAAGTTTGACAGTCTCATCTACTGTTTGGTTTCTAATGCTCTTGACGTTAACAGTACGGTACTTCATTGTTGAAGGAACAATGCTCCATGCAGCGAGTACCGTATCTACACTGTCTGTCACATTAATATGACCATCTGCCGGAACCACCAGGATAACCACCTTCTGCAGCGCGTGCCGCTGCGAGACACACAAGAAGAGACTCAGTGACGTTATGGGAGATACCGACAGAGATGTGGAGCCATACTGACTCCAGAGATGGGGCCAGCTGCACTAGGTTTCTCAGCTGAGGATCCTTGGTGCGAACAGCCCGATCGAGAAAGTCCCACGGGTTCTCGACTGGGTTTTAATCTGAGAAGTATGATGGCCAGGACGCTCTTCGACCCACGCGCGTACACTACGAGCTGTGTGACACGTTGCATTATCTTGCTGGTAAATGCCATCGTCCCGAGGAAAGACAAACTGCTTGTAGGGATCGACATGGTACCGAAGGACGAATACAGGGTGGTCCATTGATCGCGACCGGGCCAAATATCTCAAGAAATAAGTGTCAAACGAATAAACTACAAAGAACGAAACTTGTCTAGCTTGAAGGGGGAAACCAGATGGCGCTATGGTTGGCCCGCTAGATGGCGCTGCCACAGGTCAAACGGATATCAACTGCATTTAAAAAAAAAATAGGAACCCCCAATTTTTATTACATATTCGTGTAGTACGTAAAGAAATATGAATGTTTCAGTTGGACCACTTTTTCTGCTTTGTCGTAGATGGTGCTGTAATAGTCACAAACATATGGCTCACAATTTTAGACGAACAGTTGGTTCAAAAGTGGGTCAAATGGCTCTGAGCGCTATGGGACTTAACATCTGAGGTCATCAGTCCCCTAGAACTTAGAACTACTTAAACATAACTAACCTAAGGACATCACACACATCCATGCCAGAGGCAGGATTCGAACCTGCGACCGTATCAGTCGCGCGGTTCCGGACTGAAGCGTCTAGAACCGCTCGGCCACCGCGGCCGGCACGAACAGTTGGTAACAGATAGTTTTTTTTTTAAATTAAAATACAGAACAGAGGTACATTTGAACATTTTTTTCGGTTGTTCCAATGCGATACATGTACCTTTGTGAACTTATCATTTCTGAGAACGCATACTGTTACAGCGTGATTACCTGTAAATATCACATTAATGCAATAAATGCTCAAAATGATGTCTGTCAACCTCAATGCATTTGGCAATACGTGTAACGACATTCCTCTCAACAGCGAGTCGTTTGCCTTCCGTAATGTTCGTACATGCATTGACAATGCGGTCACGCATGTTGTCAGGCGTTGTCGTAGGATCACGATAGCAAATATCCTTCAACTCTCCCCACAGAAAGAAATCCGGGGACGTCAGATCCAGTGAATGTGCGGGCCATGGTATGGTGCTTCGACGACCAATCCACCTATAATGAAATATGCTATTCAATACCGCTTCAGCTTCCGGACATCCATCATATTTGAAGTGCATTGCCATTCTGTCATGCAGTGAAGCATCTTGTAGTAACATCGGTAGAATATTACGTAGGAAATCAGCATACATTGCACAATTCAAACTGCCATCGATAAATTGTGGACCAATTATCCTTCCTCCGATAATGCCGCACCATACAATAACCCGCCAAGGTCGCTGGTGTTCCACTTGTCGCAGGCATCGTGGACTTTCCGTTGCCCAACAGTGCATATTATGCCGGTTTACGTTACCGCTGTTGGTGAATGACGCTTCGTCGCTAAATAGAATGCGGGCAAAAAAATCTGTCATCGTCCCGTAATTTCTTGTGCCCAGTGGAAGAACTGTACACGACGTTCAAAGTCGTCGCTATGCAATTCCTGGTGCATAGAAATATGGTACGCTTGTAATCGATGTTGATGTAGCTTCTGAACACCGAAGTTTTTGAGATTCCCGATTCTCGCACAATTTGTCTGCTACTGATGTGCGGATTAGCCTCGACAGCAGCTAAAACACCTACTTGGGCATCATCATTTGTTGCAAGTCGTGGTTGAAGTTTCACATGTGGCTGAACCCTCCCTGTTTCCTTAAATAGCGTAACTATCCGGCGAACGGTCCGGACACTTGGATGATGTCGTCCAGGATACCGAGCAGCATACATAGCATACACCCGTTGGGCATTTTGATCACAATAGCCATACATCAACACGATATCGACCTTTTCCGCAATTGGTAAACGGCCCATTTTAACACGGATAATGTATCACAAAGCAAATACCGTCCGCACTGGCGGAATGTTACGTGATACCACGTACTTATACGTTTGTGACTATTACAGCGCCATCTATCACAAAGCGAAAAGAGTGGTCCAACTAAAACATTCATATTTCTTTACGTACTACACGAATATGATATAAAATGGGGGTTCCCATTTTAAAAATCGCAGTTTTAATCCGTTTGACCTATGGCAGCGCCTTCTAGCGGGCCAACCACAGCGCCATCTGGTTTCCCCCTTCAAGCTAGACGAGTTTCGTTCTTTGTAGTTTTTACGTTTAATGCTTATTTCGTGAGATATTTGCCCCGGTCACTATCAATGGACCACCCTGTATATATTTATATTGACCCATGGTGCCTTCCAGAACAGCGATATCAGTGAATGCCCTCCGGCCTGGAGCCTTCAGCTGATTGTTGCAGAGTGTTTGCTTTCAGACGTTTGGCGTCGAGCACGCCAATGGCCATTCGTCCGACGGAGCATAACTTGACTCATCTGAAAAGGCCATCCGTCGCTATTCAGTGGACGTCCAGTTTCGGTACTAGCGTGCAAATTCCAGCCTTCGTCGCTGATGAACAGCAGTTAGTATGGTCGCATGAACCAATTACCTGCTGCGGAGACCCACAAGCAGCAACGTTCGCTGAACGGTCGTTGAGGAGACGCTGTTGGTAACCCCTCGGGTCATCTGGGTGGTCAATTGATCAACAGTTGCATGTCTATTGCCCCTAGATATCTCCGCAGCCATCGTTCACCCTTGTCATCTACGGCCGATGGTGCCCCACACTTGCCTCGGAACCGTCTTGGAGAGCGCCATTTTGCCCACTACAGTATATATTAACCACGGCGGCACGCGATCAATTTCGAAACTTAACCTTTTCTGGACTGCTTCCACCCTTAGTCCAAAAGCCAATGATCATGCACTTTTGGACGTCAGATAAGTCGCTCTGTTTCCGAATGACTGAAATATTTGCCGTGTCCCCTTCCCCCACACATTTAATATACCTTCCACTGCTAGTGCTGCCATCTACCGTCTGTGGGTGGTAATTACACGTTGACATCGAACACAGGCAGTGGTCAAATTAACGTGACTGGATCGCGTAATAGCGCAAACTAACACGGGTGAAACTATACGACAGCTGAAGGAAACACGTTCCAGCAAACATGTATCCGCAAAAGAGTCCGAATGTGTTGTTACAAGGTGCCACTGACTTCGGTAAGAATGATTTCCCTAGTTAGTTCCACTGCATCTAGAATGGAAACTGTTCTATTAAGTCTGTACGTAACTAAAAAAATGGGTTGGACACACGTAAAGAGTTAGAAATTATTACTGATTAAAAAAGAACCGCGATGATCGTCAAATGAACAAAGCGAATTCTATAACGAAGCCTTTTCGAAATATTTTCTATTCTGTTATGAAGTCTCTTCTCCCTCTTTATTGCCTTTGCCTTTGATGGTGGTCCTTCTCTACCGGCTCGCACTTCTCTAACAGCAATCTTATTTAACCTTTGTTTCATTCTGGCTGTTTAGTGTAGAATTGTTATCGCCAGCTGTGAGTTTGCAGCGAGCGCGGATCGCGTGTACAAACAGGTGTCAACTCTTCTACTTCTACTGCGCGTCTAACTCCAGTTAAATACTTTTTTATTTTTTTATAAGTTTTCACTTTTATAATCCATTCCCTCCGAATTAATTACATATTTCGAAAATATTTTTATTTTATTTTTATTATATAAAATTTACCAGCTTTGTAATATTGCATAGTTTACCTGTAGCCTTCAGTTCCCGCACACAGTGCAGATAAGTTTACACAGTGGAGGCCCCTCCTGGCCTGTTCAGTTGACGAGTCTCTGTGTAACGTATTCAAGTATGTATAGCTTTGCAGAGAAGTTAGTTTGATTTGTAATTTAGTTTTCTGGTATTTTACTACACCACCTGTTCTGTTTTATAAATACTCTTTCTGATGACAAGTTGATAGTCAGTCGACATTGATAATAATACCAGTTTTGCGAAATGAGGATGAGATAGAGGTCCTATTAATGACGGAAAACCTGTTTACCTGGAAAACGAAGGTTTTCACAGCAACATTCTTGGGTAAATGTTCATTGTGGTGTCAGAATTTTTGTAAACTCAATCTTTGAACGTCTTCTTCTGTCATTGCCGTTAGGATTTAACAGTGGTTCGGGTAGGCCGTCTGTTATTTTAATATGTAGCTGGCCGAAACATGCGAAGAAGGCGTCATGGAATTTCCATATACCACCAGAGATCACATCGATGTCTGTGAAACAGAGACATACATTACTAGACTGGCAAAGGCGCATCTCTTACTGAAGCCTGAGGTAATACGGCGGTGTCAGGAAGTTTGTGTATGGTACCACTACGATTTTCAGAAGCGGAATGACGTAGTCTTTACGAGGTGGTCTAAGTTCTGCAGTTGAGCAAATACTTGCGTAGTAGTTCAGTGGAACACATATAGTGTAGAATTGTGTTATGAGAAGAACGTCGAGTTACATATACACATTTCTAGCAGACTGTAATTTTCGTCAGAACACTCAAATGAATACAGACACTTGTTGCCGGTGATAAATAGCACGTCCTATTAATAGGAGCACTTTCTTAACGAGCATACTTTTCAAAGAAAAGCTGAAATTTATCAGAACAGGTTGAAACATATTAGTAAGGTACCTCTGTTAATACTAGATTTATTAAACACCTAAAAATATACATAAAGTATTTAAATATTGTCGGTATTTCAGATAAGACAAACTGTAATGTAATCCTTTAGGTTTACATGCAGTGCTACAGTAAAAACACTTAAGATGTTTCTCGTTATGCTTGCACTGAGACATGTTCCTTTCCTTGTATCTTTCGTCTGCTGTACGAAAAATTACAAGCAAACACGAATTATGTATTCACCGTTATGTCAGTATTCTAAGGTAACGTAGCTATATCAGTTCATCCATAATTCGTGTAACAGATGGTGTGCAAATAAAGTTATTTCTCTGCAGCCGTTCAGTATCGAGTGCTCATATGCGTGGACCGCTGAGGATGTACGAGGAGTGGGCAAAAGTATGGAAACACCACGAACACAACAAATTAACATTCTTACTACGGAGTAGGGAAACTGTTGGCATTCTAAACAGTTTCGAGTCGTCTCGAAATTAATGAGTAGAGGTCCTATATGGTTTTCGAGGGAGTCTTATACCATTCTTACCGCAAATTACTGGCAAGTTTAGCTAACGACGATGGAGGTGGAAAGCGGTTACCCACAGATCTATCCAAAGTAGACCACAAAGGCTCAGTATTATTGAGATATGATGATTGTGGTATCCAGGTGATGCGACAGCCCATCCTCGTGCTCATAAAACCAGTCCTGGAGGAACAGGGGCCCCATCATCTTAGAACACAGCATCACCATTGGGGAAAAACGTTGTACCACGGAACTGAACTGACCAGACAAAGGTCACATAATCCTTCGTAGTAACGCGAATTTCCTGAATGCCCATGGGGCCCACGGAGTACAACGATGTGGCTGCCGAAAACATCACCCAACCCCCGCCATGTTTGGCTCTTGGACGTTAATTCGCCCAGACCTTGGAAACGGTGTGTAACACGTGTCAAACGACAAACTTAATTACTCAACAGTCCAGCTTTTAGGGCTTCGGCACTGCATTTTCGTGTTACGGGCTATCGCGTCACAGATGCGTGGTTTTGGAATCCCAGCTTGTCCCGAAAATCCCCGCTTATTGAGCTTCCTTCGTGTTGTTTCGGTGCTGACAGGGTTCGCGAGTGCGACATTCGGTTCTGCAGAGACTTTTGCAGCCGTCGTCCTCTTATTTTTCGTCGCAACCATCTTCAATCACAGTTTGCCATGATACAACAACGCACACTTTCGTCCGCATTGTGACTTAGCAGAGAATGCTTTTTCTCTTTCCTTACTGCGGTATACATCCCCAATGAGTGCCTCTCAAATACCAGCCCTTCGTCTTCGTTGGTTAAGGAGGCACCCATCACAGTAACACCAGTTCTGCCCACTTTCAACGTCACTTAGCTCGGACATAACGCAATCCCAACTACACAGAACACTCTTCTGACCACAACTGACACTTCCCCATTATGAGGACATCGCACAGGTGCCATTTGTATCACGATACAGCAGTGCAATCTGCGGCCTTGGGTAGCATCTTCATTTATGCTCAAGCGTGCTCCATGTTTCCATATTTTTGTTCAAGCCCTGTATTTCCTGTTGGACACTCTGATCTCAATGGCTTCACTGATGAGATAATTCTAGGATGTACAGTGCTGGCCATAAAAATTGCTACACCAAGAAGAAATGCAGATGATAAACGGGTATTCATTGGACAAATACATTATACTAGAACTGACATGTGATTACATTTTCACGCAATTTGGGTGCATAGATCCTGAGAAATCAGTACCCAGAACAATCGCCTCTGGCCGTAATAACGGCCTTGATACGCCTCGGCATTGAGGCAAACAGACCTTGGATGGCGTGTACAGGTACAGTTGCCCATGCAGCTTCAACACGATACCACACTTCATCAAGAGTAGTGACTGGCGTATTGTGACGAGCCAGTTGCTCGGCCACCATTGACAAGACGTTTTCAGTTGGTGAGAGATATGGAGAATGTGCTGGCCAGGGCAGCAGTCGAACATTTCCCGTATCCAGAAAGGCCCGTACAGGACCTGCAACATGCGGTACTGCATTATCCTGCTAAAATGTAGGGTTTCGCAGGAATCTAACGAAGGGTACAGCCACGGGACGTAACACATCTGACATGTAACGTCCACTGTTCAACGTGCCGTCAATGCGAACAAGAGGTGACCGACACGTGTAACCAATGGCACCCCATACCTATCACGCCGGGTGATACGCCAGTATGGCGATGACGAACACACGCTTCCAATGTGCGTTCATCGCGATGTCGGCAAACACGGATGCGACCATCATGATGCTGTAAACAGAACCTGGATTCATCAGAAGAAATGACGTTTTGCCATTCGTGCACCCAGGTTCGTCGTTGAGTGCACCATCGCAGGCGCTCCTGTGATGCAGCGTCAAGGGTAACCGCAGCCATGGTCTCCTAGCTGATAGTCTATGATGCTGCAAACGTCGTCGAACTGTTCGTGCAGATGGTCGTTGTCTTGCAAACGTCCCTATCCGTTGACTCAGGGATCGAGACGTGCCTGCGTGATCCGTTGCAGTATTGCGGATAAGATGCCTGTCATCTCGACTGCTAGTGATACGAGGCCGTTAGGATCCAGCACGGCGTTCCGTATTACCCTCCTGAACCCACCGATTCCATATTCTGCTAACAGTCATTGGATCTCGACCAACGCGAGCATCAATGTCGCGATACGATAAACCGCAATCGCGATAGGCTACAATCCGACCTTTATCAAAGTCGGAAACGTGATGGCACGTATTTCTCCTCGTTACACGAGGCATCACAACAACGTTTCACCAGGCAACGCCGGTCAACTGCTGTTTGTGTATGAGAAATCGGTTGGAAACTTCCCTCGTGTCAGCACGTTGTAGGTGTCGCCACCGGCGCCAGCCTTGTGTGAATACTCTGAAAAGCTAATCATTTGCATATCACAGCATCTTCTTTGTGTCGGTTAAATTTCACTTCTGTAGCACGTCATCTTCGTGGTGTAGCAATTTTAATGGCCAGTAGTGTAGAGGAATGGAATGAGATTTTGGTGGATCAAACATGATATTTGCTTATGAGGCGTGGTCCGCATGCGATTTATCGAAATCATTGTATTTAATACACCATCAGTGGTCCTTGCAGCGTTCTGAAAACGTATGTTTTAGATTGATCAACGCAACTGCTTCCCCATTAACAAGTAATCTTATAAATCCCAGGTACACTGAGACTAAGGTTGTTCTTTAATGGGCGCAGTGTAATAATACCATAGTCACTCCTGAAGACGATGGCAGGAGAACTTCTTGAAAGATGTTTAGAAACAAATCTGACACACAACAAAGCCGTGAAACATTTATCCCCAAATTACGATTTTTCCCTTTTTTTCTTTTCTTTTCTTCGTACTGACAGCTAGGATCACCTAACCACTTCGATTTCTATGCCTAGCCTGTTGCTTCCTATTTTTCGGCACCCCTTCATGTTCTCCCCAAGTTGTCTTGTTCTTTTTTCCGTCCATGTTGTTCCTAATTTCTTACATATTCTGCCTTAAATTTAAGATTTATTCCTAGAAAAAGTTTCTTTTTCCTATTTCGAATTCTTTGATCATGTTTCTTTCCACTTCTTATTTCTGTTATCTCTGTTACTGTGGACTTTTTTTCCCAGAAGCACGAGAATATTTCTTTCGTTAGCCTGTTCCCAACTGTTTAGCAGGGATGTTGAAAGAAGTTTAAACTTCGCTTTATCATTTCTCTTGCTGTTTTCGGTATATTTCAGTGGATCTCCTCACTACCTCTCATTTTCAAACTACCGGTAGTTTGAATTGCACCCACTGTTTTTTTCTATAATCTACCTTTCAAGGACCTCTATTCTGTCCAGTTTACACTTCATCGTTAAACATTCACACGCACTTAAAAAGTCTGCTCTTACCACATTGGTACAGTGCTTTCGTTTTGTATTTCTACATACACCTTTCTAGTTGTAGATTTTTTATTCAAACAATATGGTCTTTTTGTTTTATTGGCTCTTTCATCCATCATAAATTATTTTAGGCCTTTCTGCGGCGTGGTTTCTTCGAGATTTTTAAATTTACTAATTCGCTGTTTTATCTTCTTATGTTTCTATGAATTATGGTGTTTTTTTACATTTGTCAAGAATTTTGTTTTTTCAGCTTGATTCTGAGACAAGTGCTATTGACTGTTCTTTTCAGAAAACTTAATTTGAGTAAATTTGACTTTTTTTTATCACCTACAGTTGTTTTGAAGATCCTTTGCAACAGAAGTCCAGAATCTTTCTTCAAATGAGATATTTTCATATCATAAAAAGTAACACAAAATTTTTTTTGCTCATCACAAAAGATGTTTTTCGAAAGCCTTCAACTGTGTCGATAATGATGTAAATAATAAAGTAGTCCATCAATTCCAATTTTTCATGCATGACTCGGCGCATTTCCATACAAATATTCCATCCTTCATATATTTCTCTTAGTATTAGCAAAACGGTAAAAAATGGAACTGAATGCATAATCATTAATTTAAATAGTCACTGTTGATACTGATCGGAGTTGTAAGTGCGGTTCCAATGCAAATACAACTGTGTTCCACTAGAAGAGAATACCTCTGACTGTATCCCAACTCTGTGTAACATTTTTATACCATTCTATAACTGCGTAAGGGAAATAGTGTGTGTGATGATTCGCGTGTGTGTGAATTTCGATGTAGCGAAACAGGCTCAATACCTGTAAATCATATATAAAAAATACTTTTCTCTAACATTAGCGTTTAAAAGTTCCATTATTTTTGTTTTCAGATTGGAGTAACACTGTAAAAAGACCAATTAAAGGCAAGAAAACATACACACACACACTCACACACACACACACACACACACACACACACACACACACACACACGCACACACACCACATACAGATCCCACAGTACTTGAAAATGGGAACAGATTCACAAAACGTGTCATATTATACATGAAAAGAACGTATCTAGTGCAGTATTTTATTATCGAAATAGTAATATAAAATTGCTGTTTATTAATAACTCCTGAGAGAGGAGCACAGTTGTTTCGTTGCCGAGATGCTTCACGCCGTCGTTAACGCATCTGGTGCTGCCCTTGAGGTGGTCAGGCGCCCTTTGCCGCCGCTTGAGGTGGAGATCACGCGCGCGTGCATTCCGGAAGAGGGCTGAGACGTGATTAACGAGCGCGTTATTCAATTAGCCGGCGGCAGCCGCCATGACGGACGGAGCGCCGCCAGCGCCGCGCCGCGGCACGCTACGCCACGATACGCCTTTTGTTTTCCCCTCCTCAGCTAATGGCACGCGGCGCCCGCCTCCTGACGTCACGCAAGATGGCGTTGTGCCGCCGCTGCCTCTGCTCCAGCGACTCAAGATGCTGTCGGTTACATCGCGTAAAATGAAGAGTCTCTAAGAAAGTAGCCCCTGCCCTTTTCAGATTTGTCATATAATCACGGACTATTCTGTGGTGAAATACAACAGGAACAATTTTGGTTTCTGTGGGGAAGTAGCGATGTATGAGATTCTGTTACGTGCAATCTGCGAAGCAAAACATTAATTTTTAAAACTGAGAAATAACAACAAGAAAATATGCAAATGGCGAAGCAAGAAAATAATGATTGAAACTGAGAAATAACAACAATAAAATAAAAGCATTTTATCAATATGTAATGAAATACTCTTTTTCTGTCAATACAAGAAGGCAATGTTATTTTCAGTAAATTCTTAGAGAAAGAATGGCGTACAGGGCGTTTTATCGAATTTCACAGAACTATACTCTCCTCGAATGACTATTCTAATTTACGCGTAGGACTGCAATGTTTTTATTTCCAAATGAACCATCTGTATTTAAAAGGGTACATGTATACAGTGTGAAAAGTATTTAAACCGACAAATTCTGGGAGGTTGTAGGAGACATCAAAACAAATATTTTTCCCTAATGTCATTTTTTTTCTATGAGGAGTATTTAAACAGGTAGAGGAAGATTTCTCTGGTCGCAAATTAATTAAACCAACAAACACTTTTCCATTTTTTATGACCAAGAGACAACACATTAACACAGCCCAATTTCAGTTACATTAGATTTTCAAGAATGCCTCCATTGACACTTAAACAAAGGTTACACCGTCGGATCATGTTATGTCTGACACGAACAAAAACTCCAGAAGTATCCTGAATTGTTCCGGGCAACCAGGTCCTCTTCTGAAGCAACAGGAGTTGCGTAAACAGGATTGCGCATCTAGCCCCACACAAAAAAGTCCGGAGGGGACATATCTGGGGATCGAGCATGCCATGGTACAGGACCAACTCTGCCAATCCACTTTTCTGGGAGCCGTCATGTCGGAACCACATGCGTTGTCTTGTAGGGAGCGGGACGTCTTCCAGCAATTCTGGCAATGCTCTGGCGAGAAAATAGTAATAGTGCCTGCCATTTAATGGCCTAGGTAGCAGATACGACCCAATTAAACAGTCCCCAACAACACCGACCCACCCATTAACGAAGAGCCGCACTGATTGAAGGATCCCGCTCCACATGCTGCAAGACAGCTTCCACAAATTGCAGCGTTCTTACCTTGCGACAGCGTCCCTGTCCAGGTAATCTGCTAAATGACCCGGTCTCACGCAGACGTTGGTACACGGCAGCAAAGGTCGTATGATGCGGGATACGGCGATTAGGATATTGTTGTTGATAAACCCGCTGTGCAGCTCGTCCGTTGTGGTGCGCTACGTAGCACGCACCAACCATATCAGTGTACTCACTTCAGGTGTATCGCTCCATTAGTAAACAGAGACAATGCACTACTACACTGGTGGACAGAAGTTGCCTACAACTGAAGAGCGTAACACGCCCTCTAACAACTGAAGATCGTAATACGGCCTCTAACAACTGACGAGCATTCAAAAATGGCTAGGAGTACCATGGGACTTAACTGCTGAGGTCATCAGTCCCCTAGAACTTAGAACCACTTAAACCTAACTAACCTAAGGACATCACACACATCCATGCCCGAGGCAGGATTCGAACCTGCGATCGTAGCGGTCACGCGGTTCCAGACTGAAGCGCCTAGAACCGCTCGGCCACACCGACCGGCAACTGATGAGCGTAATACGGCCTCCACCGGTTTTAATAATCCTCATAGGAAAAAAATGACATTAGGGAAAAATATTTGTTTGGACGTCCCTTACAACCTCCCAGAGTTTGTCGGTTTAAATACTTTTCACCCTGTTTATCTTTTACAATCATCCACGTATAAATTTAGGGAGCTTTTTACGGTTACGGTTAGGATCATTCATTTACCTTTCACTAGTGTTTAATGTGCTCGCCATTAGAGGCACGGTAATAGTCCAGACAACAGTCAGACTCGTTCCACAATTTCGCGAAAGTGTCTTGAATTAGTAGGATATTACAGTGCCTGTGTTGTTAAGAAGTGGGATGCTATGAACCTTCGGACATGCACGCATGTCCGAAAGAACAGCACTGCGACAGTTGGAGCCCTCATGAAATATATGAAATGCATTCTCAGTTGCGAATACGAAAATCTTTCAACTGTGTAATGTAATGGACTAGAACCTTGATTTCCCGCTTTACGCGAGCGGTCACCTTAACGGCCTCGGCTATCCGTGGACTACTCACAGCCAGACCCAAGCTTCCGTATGTCGTCGTTCATACGTCACAATCTGCACTCGTACACGCTATGTAATTCCCGTACAGGAATCTGCCAGTCACTGCCTAGTATTAGCGGATAAATACGATACTACATCGCACTTCTTAACAGCACAGGTACTGCAATATCGAATTTATCCACAGATACTAGATAGCGATTTTCAATTAAAATGTCCCGCCCTATCTACGGGAATTACATAACGTATACGAGAGCAGGTTTTTGTAATGCTTGAATGACGACATTCGGAAGCTTAGGTCTGACCGTGAGTCGTGGAAGAAAAGCAAAAAAGGAGCCGTTAAGGCGACCTCTACCGTAAAGCGGGATATCTGAGTTCGAGTCCCGGTCCGGGACAAATTTCACTGTCGACATTCTAATTCACAGTTGATGGCTGCCCGTATTCGCAACTGCGAATACATTTCATGTCTTGAGTTAATGCTGGCAACGCTGTTGGTATTCATCGTCGCAGTTCAGCGAAACTTCGTACAAGCGGACTCTCTCACGGTTCACCCAAACTCACACCTCTCCCTTTCCCCGCCAAAAAACAAGAGTTTAAAAATATCACATACTGTGAGCTGAGGTGGCCATCGAGGCCTTTATACTGAAAGAGATGCAAAGTCACATCTTTGACGAAAATCAAACCACAAGTTGTAAATAAACTGCCCATGCTGAAGCGAAACTCAGAACTCCTTCTGTTGTTGTGTTGTCGCTGTTTCGGCTAGACGCAAGAGCGAGCAACTGACTGCACCAAGCAACCACATGAATTGGAAGTTCTGAGCTGCCCCGCCAGGTTTAACTTTCAGTTCCGATGATTCAAGATAAAATCTGCTCAGACCTCTGTATCCATTCATGCAGGAGAATTAGTCTTGTGAAATCGGATAAATCTTTCTGAAACACCGTGCATTATTCGTAAATTACAGCTTATCAGAAGGACTGTCACCAATTTAGGAAGACTTGTATCTGACGACCAGTCGTCAAGATCCGTAGAGAAAAAATTCGATCTTGTATTGGGCAACTGCGAAGCGGCCAGTCGGATGTGCTATTTTTCAAAGGAATCATCCGAACAGTAGCCCTAAATGATTCTCGGAAACCTCGGAGAACGTAGTTCTGACGACAGCACAGATTTCTGGCTCCTTTCCACTGAGAACCCACTACTTTATATCTGTTGCGCCACCCCATTCGACTTCGCGACATCGTTGTGTTAGTCTTTGTCATCCCCACAGGTACGTAAGCCATGTCAATCACTCTCTGTTCTGAGTATCTATATCCAACTTCAGCGTAAATAATGATTGCAATTTACTATTTTCTTAAAACGATGTTGCTCCTAAAACTCTCTCTAAGTGAATTATACTCCTTCCGCTTCAGTATTTTTGCTTAACTAACCTGTGAGACAGACAATAACGAAAATTTACTTAGTAGACACAACGTATACGACATAGAGTTTATCATTAATAATGCAAACATCACGATTAATTAACTTGACGCGTTCCTTGCCTAAACAATGCATTTGCTGACTAATTCAGTAGAAGTAATGAAATATAAACATGTAAAATACAACACAACTATTATAATTTGCATATGAAACCTGAAAAGAAGATACGCTATATTTTTATGCCCTGCGGATCACCCGATATGTGTGTTTCCTCTCCACACAACTATTGCACAATTTAGAAAGAGTGTGCTTAAAAAACAATTCACCTGTAACAGTAAACATCCGATTGCTTTCGGGTAGGCACACACTGGAGCAACAATTCGGTGCATGGGTGGGTGAATGCATTATAGTAGCCATACGAGTAATCTTAGCTTTTCACCATTCCCGCTCCCTGATCAGTAGTATGACGCTGGACGTGTCTCTTCACCGCCGTTTCGGTAGTACTGTATGCTTATTTCGCTCTCTCTTTCTCATCGGTCATCACAGTTTTTCATGTGTCACTAGTGCAGCTAATTGGAATTATAATAAGACAGTCGAATATATCACTTTGTATGTGAGACAATAATAGCTACTTGACCGATAACGTGACAACCGGCTGAATGGCCGTGAGCGTTAAAGCGTCCGTATCAGCTACGGGGAAACGCGCCGGCCATGTTTTCAGTCGGCCCGGCGGATTACCATCCACATTTAAGTCTACATGGATACTTTGTAAATCACACTTAACTGCATGGCAGAGGGTTCATCAAACCACCTTCACAATTATTCTAGCGGTCCGTGGTGGCCGAGAGGTTCTAGGCGCTTCAGTGTGGAACCGCGTGACCGCTACGGTCGTAGGCTCGAATCCTCCCTCGGGCATGAATGTGTGTCATGTCCTTAGGTTAGTTAGGTTTAAGTAGTTCTAAGTTCTAGGGGACTGATGCCCTCAGAAGCAGAGTCCCATAGCGCTCAGAGCCATTTTTGAACCACAATAATTCTCTATTATTCCAATCACGAACAGCGCGCGGAAAATACGAACACCTATATCTTTTCGCGCGAGCTCTAATTTACCTCATTCTACACTCCTGGAAATGGAAAAAAGAACACATTGACACCGGTGTGTCAGACCCACCATACTTGCTCCGCGACACTGCGAGAGGGCTGTACAAGCAATGATCACACGCACGGCACAGCGGACACACCAGGAACCGCGGTGTTGGCCGTCGAATGGCGCTAGCTGCGCAGCATTTGTGCACCGCCGCCGTCAGTGTCAGCCAGTTTGCCGTGACATACGGAGCTCCATCGCAGTCTTTAACACTGGTAGCATGCCGCGACAGCGTGGACGTGAACCGTATGTGCAGTTGACGGACTTTGAGCGAGGGCGTATAGTGGGCATGCGGGAGGCCGGGTGGACGTACCGCCGAATTGCTCAACACTTGGGGCGTGAGGTCTCCACAGTACATCGATGTTGTCGCCAGTGGTCGGCGGAAGGTGCACGTGCCCGTCGACCTGGGACCGGACCGCAGCGACGCACGGATGCACGCCAAGACCGTAGGATCCTACGCAGTGCCGTAGGGGACCGCACCGCCACTTCCCAGCAAAATAGGGACACTGTTGCTCCTGGGGTATCGGCGAGGACCATTCGCAACCGTCTCCATGAAGCTGGGCTACGGTCCCGCACACCGTTAGGCCGTCTTCCGCTCACGCCCCAACATCGTGCAGCCCGCCTCCAGTGGTGTCGCGACAGGCGTGAATGGAGGGACGAATGGAGACGTGTCGTCTTCAGCGATGAGAGTCGCTTCTGCCTTGGTGCCAATGATGGTCGTATGCGTGTTGGCGCCGTGCAGGTGAGCGCCACAATCAGGACTGCATACGACCGAGGCACACAGGGCCAACACCCGGCATCATGATGTGGGGAGCGATCTCCTACACTGGCCGTACACCACTGGTGATCGTCGAGGGGACACTGAATAGTGCACGGTACATCCAAACCGTCATCGAACCCATCGTTCTACCATTCCTAGACCGGCAAGGGAACTTGCTGTTCCAACAGGACAATGCACGTCCGCATGTATCCCGTGCCACCCAACGTGCTCTAGAAGGTGTAAGTCAACTACCCTGGCCAGCAAGATCTCCGGATCTGTCCCCCATTGAGCATGTTTGGGACTGGATGAAGCGTCGTCTCACGCGGTCTGCACGTCCAGCACGAACGCTGGTCCAACTGAGGCGCCAGGTGGAAATGGCATGGCAAGCCGTTCCACAGGACTACATCCAGCATCTCTACGATCGTCTCCATGGGAGAATAGCAGCCTGCATTGCTGCGAAAGGTGGATATACACTGTACTAGTGCCGACATTGTGCATGCTCTGTTGCCTGTGTCTATGTGCCTGTGGTTCTGTCAGTGTGATCATGTGATGTATCTGACCCCAGGAATGTGTCAATAAAGTTTCCTCTTCCTGGGACAATGAATTCACGGTGTTCTTAGTTCAATTTCCAGGAGTGTATTTGGTGATCGTTTCTCCCTACGTAGTTCGGCGTCATCAAAATATTACCGCATTCGGAGGAGAAAGTTGATGACTGAAATTTCGCGAGAAGATTCCGGCGTAACGAAAAATGGCTTTGTTATGATGATAACCACCCCAGATCGTGAATCATATCAGTGGCACTCTCTCCCCTATTTAGCGATAATAAAGAACGTGCTGCCCTTCTTTGGACTTTCTCGAAGTACTTCGTTAATCCTATCTGGTAAGGATGCCTCGCCCCGCAGCAGTACTCTAAAAGAGGACGGACAAGCGTAGTGCAGGCAGTGTCTTTAGTAGAGCTGTTGCATCTTGTAAATGTCCTGCCAATAAAACGCAGTCTTTGGTTTGCCTTCACACAACATTTCCTATATGTTCTTTCCAGTTTCAGTTGTTCGTAATTGTAATTCCTAGGTATTTAGTTTAATTTACGGCCTTTAGATTTGACAGATTTATCGTGTAACTGAAGTTTAACGGATTCCTTTTAGCATTCATGGGGATGACCTCACACTTTTCGTTATTTAGAGACGACATCCGTTCAAAATGGCTCTGAGCACTATGGGACTTAACATCTGTAGTCTTCAGTCCCCTAGAACTTAGAACTACTTAAACCTAACTAACCTAAGGACATCACATACATCCATGCCCGAGGCAGGATTCGAACCTGCGACTGGAGCGGTCACGCGGTTCCAGACTGAAGCGCCTAGACCGCACGGCCACACCGGCCGGCCGAAATCCGTTGTGCCGGCCAGCATGGATACGGTTTTTAGGCGATTTCCCGCGTCCCACTAGGTGATTTCCCACGTCCATCCTCAGACACACACTACGGAAACATTTATTTCTCACACTGGCACATAGAATTTAGTGTAGACGCAAGGAGATGGAGTACACTGCCTCCGTCCTGGGATGAGGGTGGAGGGTGAAGTCTTAGTAGGTGACAGATGACCCTAGATGTTTTGTCTCCTTAAACTCATAGCCGACAGCAGATAGAGAGACAGTGTGAGACAATTGTATTTGGATTGCCAGTCGCTAGGTGTACGAGAAGATGATAAACCACATCTAGTCGTAAGAAGGAGTAAAATTACCCCTCCACATAGCTCTTCAGAACATTTGTAGTAAATACTTCGGCTTCCTCTGGTTGTATGCAAGTCCGTAGATTTTTTTATAAAGGGACTGCAGATAACTAACTTCCCGATATTAGTAGCGTAGAAAAGTGTCCGTTCGGGTCTCAAAGCGCAAATGCTCTAAGAACTTTGAGGCTCCTTGCAAATCAATTTCACTCATGACTTCTCAAGTCCGTTTTCTGTTCTTTTCAGTTCAACGTATGCTTCCATCTGTTGAACGAGAAGTACTACTGTGTGAGTTGGGATTCGCTGTGCATTGTAAATTATCTTTCCTCAGCAATCGACAGTTTACCCCCAACACAAACCATATCTGGAAGCACGCTCTTCCGTTTGCCATTTTGTCGTTTAGTAGGCACTCTAAATCGCTCACCATTGGACTAAATTACTACCCTGACGTGAATCAGTAATTTATCACAACACCTCCTCGTACGATTTCATACGATGTACACATTCACTATACTTTATTTCTTTTCCTTTGTTATACTTATTCATAGACTTGGTTGCTAAAACAGTTGGTGATATGATATTTAATAATATTGTTATTATTAAGATTATTATTATTATTGTCTCAAATGGCTCTGAGCACTATGGGACTTAACATCGGAGGTCATCAGTCCCCTAGAACTTAGAACTACTTAAACTTAGCTAACGTAAGGACAGCACACACATCCATGCCCGAGGCAGGATTCGAACCTGCGACCGTAGCAGTCGCGTGGTTCCGGACTGAAGCGCCTAGAACCGCTCGCCCACCGCGGCCGGCCTATTATTATTATTATTATTATTGTTGTTGTTATATTTAATCTAACTCTTCAAACAGACCGCAGAAAACCCGCGACCTGTACGCCACTGACAAGGGAAACACTCTACCGTATCCTCCTCATATTTAGTGGTAAAATGTCCCAGCGCATAGCCCGTCAAAAACTGAACACGGATCAAGCGTGAAAGCAGAAAGAAGGTGAACCGAACTGCGAAAAAAGAAACAAAACAGAAACTGAGAACGGCCGAAGCTCAAGATGTGCAATATCGAGCGAATTACAAGAATCGCAGCGTCAGGTTGTGTGCTCACGGAGTCGGCCTGCAAAGCGTGTTCAAATCTCCCTCGTGCCCCACATTTTTCACAAAATTATGAACTTTCCCTCCGCTCTTTAAGGTTGTCTGTTTTCCTCGTGTAGCCTTGGCAACTGTCATACTGTACACTGATTGTAGAATATGAGTCATGTGGTAAGAATATCTTACTTTCGCTGTAAATGTTACGAATAGTGAGAGCAGGTGAGATGCACTATAGATCTCTCACAGAAATGAAAACGACAAATAAACTGGAGTGAACTATATTACAACAAAGGAATTCAAGAGACAAAAATTACAAAACGGGACGCAAGAGTCATGATATGTGGTACTCGCGTAGAACAAGTAGGAGGTACGCACTTCTGTAGGTCCCTTCCTTACACCTCGCTGTTCCAGAGGGATATTACACCGCAACACAGACACAAATCTGAACGTAGTGGACAGACACGTCAGTGACCGGACAGACAGTTCATGTTGTGTTGTTGTGGTCTTCAATCCAGAGACTGGTTTGGTGCAGCTCTCCATGCTACTCTATCCTGTGCAAGCTTCTTCATCAACCGGTACCTACATCCTTCCGAATCTGCTTAGCGTATTCATCTCTTTGCCTCCCTCTACGATTTTTACCCTCCACGCTGCCCTCCAATACTAATACTCCTCAGACCATGTCCTACCAACCGATCCCTTCTTCTACTCAAGTTGTGCCACAAATTTCTCTCCTCCCCAATTCTGTTCAATACCTCCTCATTGGTTATTTAATCTACCCATCTAATTTTCATCATTCTTCTGTAGCACCACATTTCGAAAGCTTCTATTCTGTTCTCGTCCAAACTATTTATGGTCCATGTCTCACTTCCACACATGGCTACACTGCATACAAATACCTTCAGAAACGACTTCCGGACTCTTAAATCTATACTCGATGTTAACAAATTTTTCTTCTCCAAAAACGCTTTCCTTGCCATTGCCAGTCTCTATTTTATATCCTCTCTACTTCGACCATCATGAGTTATTTTGCTCCCCAAATAGCAAAACTCATTTACTTCTTTAAGTGTCTCATTTCCTAATCTAACTACTGGACTCGCATTCGGGAGGACGATGGTTCAATCCCGCGTCCGGCCATCCTGATTTAGGTTTTCCGTGATTTCCCTAAATCATTCCAGGCAAATGGCGGGATGGTTCCTCTCAAAGGGCACGGCCGACTTCCTTCCCCATCCTTCCCTAATCCGATGAGACCGATGACCTCGCTGTCTGGTCTCCTTCCCCAAACACAACCCAACCCTAATCTAACTCCCTCAGCATCACCTGATTTAATGCGACTACATTGCATTATCCTCGTTTTGCTTTTGTTGATGTTCATCTTATATCTTTCTTTCAAGACGCTGTCCATTACGTTCAACAGCTCTTCCAGGTCCTTTGTTGTTTTTGACGGAATTACAAAGTCATTGGCGAACCTCAAAGTTTTTATTTGTTCTCCATGGATTTTAATTCCTACTCCGAATTTTTCTTTTGTTTCCTTTCCTGCTTGTTTAACATACAGATTGAATAACATCGGGGATAGGCTACAACCGTGTCTCACTCCCTTCCCAACCTCCGCTTCCCTTTCATACCCTTCGATTCTTATAACTGCCATCTGGTGTCTGTAAAAATTGTATATAGCCTTTCGCTCCCTGTATTTTACCCCTGCCGCCTTCAGAAATTTGAAAGAGAGTATTCCAGTCAACATTGTCAAAAGCTTTCTCTAAGTCTACAAATGCTAGAAAAGTAGGTTTGTCTTTCCTTAATCTATCTTCTAAGATAAGTCGTAGGGCCAGTATTGCCCCGCGTGTTCCAGCGTTTCGACGGAATCCAAACTGATCTTCCCCGAGGTCGGCCTCTACCAGTTTTTCCATTCGTCTGTAAAGAATTCGCGTCATTATTTTGCAGTCGTGACTTATTAAACTGACAGTTCGGTAATTTGCACATCGGACAGTTCATAACTTTGTGATAAAAGAAGATGAGGTATGAGGTGAGATTTGAACCTGGACCTTCCCTATTTCGCATTCCAACTCCGTGACCACTGAACGACGACGCCGTGGCCGCTGACGTTCGCTCGATGATGCAGATCGTGAGCCCGGACAATTCACTGTTTCGTTATTGCTTCTTTTTTCACTCTTCGATACATTTTATTCCTGTTCCCACGCTTGATCTGTGGTCAGTTTTTGACGGGCTTTCCAGTGGGCCATCTTACCACTAAATCTCAGAGAGGTGCGACGGGGAATTTTCCTTGTGAGCAGAATGCACATGCAGCGTTACCGGTAGTGAGTAATGGGAGGAGTGATTTATCATCGCAGTCGAGACAAACGATAGGTAATTTACCAAACTGAATAAACTGTCAAATATAAACTCTGTGAAAGCGTCTTATGATTTTGAAAACACATAAATGCGATAACACCCCACTGCGATCCTCCTTGAGTAATATTGGTCGCTTTATAAACGGTGCAGCGATAAGAGCATCTTACTGAATTTCACATTTTTATTTAGGCAGGAACAGATTGTACTCCAATGACAGGCAACATACGTCTCGTAGCAAGAGCGACAAGAGCTTAGCTGTAGATTTTTATACGTGGAATGCAAGGGAACTATAACCAAATTCCATAATCAGTGGCAACCCGCCTCTTCGTGGCAGGGACAGAATGCCGTCGGTAAAAGCCCAGGGAGGCAGTCACTTACAGCTTTCAAAGCAACAGTCGGCGCATGTGCTACGTGACTGTAGCACATTATGACATGTGTTCTCTTTTAACAGTGATGATAATGAGGAGATCACTGACAGTGAAAGTAAGTATATATAAAGTTTTTGTAAAGTAAATCTGAGTTGCAAGTGTTATAAGTGGTTTAGAAATGAAACCACTGGAGAAATATGCTCCGGTAGCTTAACTGATGAGCTAAAATATTATGACCATCTGCTTAGCAGAGCGTTGGTCCACCTCTAGAACACAATAAAGCAGCGATTCTCATCTGATCAAAAGTATCTGGACACCTAATAGCGGACATCAATATGAGGTGTGTCCACCATTATCCTGAACGACGGCTTTAACTCTGCAGGGGCACTTTCAGTGAGGTGTCGGAATGTCATGAAGGAATGGCAGCCCGTTCTTGCTCAACAGCCGTAGCCAGCGAAGGCAATGACCTTGGACATTGAGGTCTGGGGTCGATGTCGACGTTCTGGCTCATTCGAACGGTGTTCCATTGCATTCAGGTAGGGACCCTGGGCAGGCTAGTCCATTTCAGCAATGTTACTGTCCACAAGCCACTGTCTCAGACGCGCCGCTTTATGAAATATCGTGGAAAATTCCCCTTCAGCCACTAAAGTTTCATGAAGTTCCAATAGGTGGCGCCTTCGAAATGGCATCTGTAACGGAGGTGTGTTTCATATAGAGAGCTGTAACTGAGTATCTTTGGCAGAAAACCGTAGAATCACAGATATTCAGTTCGTAATACGGGGCCCTCCGTGTGCCACAAAGTGTGGTCTCAAGATTATGGCAACGATTCCAGCAGACAGGGAAAGTGTCCAGGCGCTACAGTACGGGACGTCCACAGTGTACAACACCACAAGAAGTCCGACATCTCACCATCAGTGCCCGCAGACGGCCACGGAGTACCGCAGGTAGCCTTGCTCGGGACGTTGCCGCAGCCGCTGGAACAGTTGTCTCCAGACACACAGTTTACAGACGACTGAACAGACATGGTTTATTCGCCCAGAGACCTGCAAGGTGCATTCCACTGACCCCTGGTCACAGGAGACCCCGTAAAGCCTGGTGTCAAGAACACAGCACATGGTCATTGGAACAGTGGTCCCAGGTTATGCTCACGGACGAGTCCAGGTATAGTCTGAACAGTGATTCTCACCGGGTTTTCATCTGGCGTGAACCAGGAACCAGATACCAACCCCTTGATGTCCTTGAAAGGGACCTGTATGGAGGTCGTGGTTTGAAGGTGTGGGGTGGGATTATGATTGGTGCACGTACAAAAATTGTTCAAATGGCTCTGAGCACTATGGGACTTAACATCTGTGGTCATCAGTCCCCTAGAACCTAGAACTACTTAAACCTAATTAACCTAAGGACATCACACACATCCATGCCCGAAGCAGGATTCGAACCTGCGACTGTAGCGGCCACGTGGTTCCAGACTGAAGGGCCTAGAACCGCACGGCCACACCGGCCGGCATGCACGTACACCCCTGTATGTCTTTGACAGAGGAACTATAACAGGTCAGGAGTATCGGGACGTCATTTTGCACCAATGTGTCCGCCTTTCCAGGGGTGCAGTGGGTCCCATGTTTCTCCTGTTGGATGATAACTCAAGGCCTCACCGAGCTGCCTTCATGGAGGAGTACCTTGAAACAGAAGATATCAGGCGAATGGAGTGGCCTGCCTCTTCTCCAGACCTAAACGCCATGGAGCACGTCTGGGATGCTCTCGGTCGACGTATCGCTGCACGTCTTCAAACCCCTAGGACACTTCAGGAGCTCTTACAGGCTCTGGTGCAAGAATGGGAGGCTATACCCCAGCAGCTGCTCGACCACCTGATCAGGAGTATGCCAACCCGTTGTGCGGCCTGTGTACGTGTCCATAGTGATCATATCCCATATTGATGTCGGGGTACATCCGCAGGAAACAGTGGCGTTATGTAGCACATGTGTTTCGGGACGGTTTTCTCAACTTATCACCAATACCGTGGACTTTCTAACAATACCACGACTTGCAAAGTAGGTTAGAAATCAGACTAATAATGTCACTCACGCAGCATATGTCCGCTTTATCGGGCAACAACAAAGTTATTGACTGTGGATGGTATCGTCAGAATGGAAATAATGAAGTCACTGTATAAAAGTCGTTAATTTTGGCACTTATCTTAAATGGATTCCCACGTAGATTTCGTCGAAGTTGTTATGGGTCATCTTGTTGATTCTAGGATGATTCCACTTTGAGTGCTAGAAGATCCAGATCTGTATTTTAGCAATATTTGAAGACCTAACAAATGCGTTTTTCAGGAAATTCTTAATGATCAAACAATCCCAGTTCAGAACAATGGTATGGTAGAAATAATTGACGATCCACATTTTTATTAAACTTCTTGTAAATTCACATATACTTCTTCTTAATTGTCACATCATCAAGAAAACTGTTTTGTATCAATTTTCATATATTTAATTTCCACTTTAACCAAATACAAGACTTGACTGTTCTTTTACAAAGCGAAATAACAACTTAACTTCTGCAAAGTGAAACAAAGACTGCTCTGTGCGCATTCGCGCCAAAACGGTTACAAGTAAGTCAAAGATTATGACAGTCTCACAGAAATGGATACACACAAGAACCATATCACTGTAATATATCGATACATCGGAGTACCTATACATTAATAAAATCAAATGTGAATATTGTCAGCCGGCCGGGGTGGTCGAGCGGTTCTAGGCGCTATAGTCTGGAACCATGCGACCGCTACGGTCGCAGGTTCGAATCCTGCCTCGGGCATGGACGTGTCTAATGTCCTTAGGTTAGTTAGGTTTAAGTAGTTATAAGTTCTAGGGGACTGATGACCTCAGAAGTTAAGTCCTATATTGCTCAGAGCCATTTGATTATTGTCACAAAAATATGTCTGTTACTGCGCAGAAAAGTAGTACGATATTACTGGTATCGAGAACAGGGGTTGGAGTGCCGTAATGGTCACGTAAATTAGAACTTTCAGATCTGTGTCGAATGTGTTCCCTATGTCCCTATGCTATTAGCACCAGTTTTGTGTAGTGCCGCGTTATGTGGCACCACATTCTGCAATTATCCTTAATTTATGAGCACGAGTGTACATGCCCTCTGAAGAAGGTGGCGTAAGGCCGTCTCGCTGAATCGAGATCACGTTGAAAAATAGGGTTTTGTAGCCAAAACAGTGGATAATAATATGGTGTACTGGAATCATGAATAAAACCAACCTGCTATTAGAAAACAATGTGTTGCATTACTTTACTGAACGTCCGTCGTACTACAGTCGTGCGGAAGATGAGCAGATACGGTGATCCGCTAGGTGCGTGTTACCTCTGTAAGCTTGAAACGCGCAGGAGGCCGAATACGACCACTCCATTTCACGAAATGGGACCCTCGCTGGACGGAGATGCTTGTCGCGAGCGGGCGGCCACGGGAAGGGGTGCTGAAATTAGCGAGAGCTGGAGCACGTGAGTGGAGAGCCGGTCAGCGTGAGTAATGACAGATGGCGGCTCGGCCAGCCAATTTCCTCGCGCCCTTTCAGCGGCGCCGCTCCCAATTAACTGCGCGCCGGCGCCGGCGCCGGCACCGGTGCCACCAGCCATAATTTGTGGCCGCTGTCGCCGCCGCCGCCGCCAACGCGCTCGCAGATAGCGCACTGCACGCGCGCTGCACAGCGCGGGCACGCGGGCACGTACTCACGTGTCCCGGGGCTGCACCGGACCCCACACCGCCGCGCCGCGCCGTCCCCGCTGGACAACAGTGGGCCTACCTGTCTCGCGGGGCAATCTGCGCCAGCGGCGTACCGGATGTATCCAACACGTGAACAGTACTCAAACCCAAAAACGCACAACAGAACTGGTTCGGTACTTGGTAAGTCCTAGGAATTTTTCTGTCACACACAGCGACGAGCCAATACGACCACTTGTAGTGCCCCCAGAATATTACGAAAGTATGGAGACACTTGTGTTCCAGCCGTTTCGAACACGCGTTATTTTAAATCAGGGCGTAAGGATGAGCATGGTATACTGCACCCATTTATTGTTTGTGCAGGTAAAATTGGAAGGGAGATAATTCGTCGGCGCTGGCAAATGTTCAGCGCGACCTGCCAAGAATAATCAAATACGGCCCGGAAGCTCCGTGGCCGGCTGCAAAGAGTAATGTACCTTTAATTACAATGAAATGAACACCCTTAGCTACTTACAGGCGTTGACATACGTCAACGGGGACAGATGAAAATGTGTACCCCGACCGGGACTCGAACCCGGGATCTCCTACTTACATGGCATGCGCTCTATCCATCTGAGCCACCGAGGACACAGAAGATAGTGCGAATGCAGGGATTTATCTCTGACACGCCTCCCGTGAAACCCACATTCTCAACGTATTGTCCCGCACTATATTCGTAGTGCCCCTGCCATTTACTCGCGGACATGTCCGAAAGAACAGATACCATCTTAGTAAATATATAGTTATGGCTCACCGGCCACTTGACCATCTTCTTCTTCTTTGCGAATGCACAAACAGTGCCCGAACTCTTACGGGAATCGGCAACGCGCCGCGAGTAATGAGTATAATGGGCGGGGGCACTACGAATGTAGTGCGGGACAATACGTTGAGAATGTGGGTTTCAGGAGAGGCGTGCCAGAGATAAATCCCTGCAGTCGCGCTATCCTCTGTGTCCTCGGTGGCTCAGATGGATACAGCGTCTGCCATGTAAGCAGGAGACCCGGGTTTGAGTCCCGGTTGGGGAACCCATTTGCAGCTGTCCCCGTTGGTGTATGTCAACGCCTGTAAGCAGCTAAGGGTGTTCATTTCATTGTAATTTCATTCTACCGAGCTGCTTGGTCACCGATGGTATCTGTTCTTTCGGACACGTCCGAAAGAACAGATACTATCTTAGTAAATATAATGTAGCTTTGTATTGATCAAAAACAAATGGAGTGACTCGAGATAGTGACTCTTTAGTAGACGTTGAACTGCTGTTGAGAGTACGTGGACTGGACGTGGATAGTCAGCCACGATAAAAGCTTATGTATTAATTGTGTTAAAAATGTGTAATTAACTGATTCTGGGTGCCCGGTAATGTGTGGGCTTACGTCACAAAGTTAAGTTGTTTTCTTGTACAAAGTGGAAATAAATATGTTCTGGTGCATTGAATGATGGTCCAAGACTAGTGCATTTTTTAAATAAGAAGAGAGAGAGAGAGAGCGAGAGAGTGAAAATTTCCCCTTCCTAGCAGTGAATTCTTCGGAAAAGCGTCCAGTGCTAGCAGAAGACATCGGCGCTGCAAGAAAGCAGAACCAGCATTCTTCAACAAGTAAGTCCACGAAAACGCTTAAGCTGTATAGAGAGAGCTTTACATTACACCGGGCCACCGCACACTGCCTACAGCGATATTCACTGTCGCCTGGTAGAGTTGGCAAGTCGCGACTTAGTAATAAAAGTATGTAGCAAGTGGAGCAGAGACGAATTGGGAATATTTTTAGTGACACTAAGGGACCCAAATGGGGAAATGCGAGGGGCTATCAGTAAGTAATGCGCACATATTTTTTCTGAAAGCAGGTTGGTTTTATTCAGTACTCCAGTACACTATAGTATTCCCCACTGTATTGTTGGAAAACCCTGTTTTTCGTCGTGATCTCGACTCAGTGCGACACCCTTAGGCCACCTTACTGGGAGGATCTGTATGCCCCGTGTCATTACTCTACTGGTCGAGCCTCTGTCTAGCTGCAACAGTAACCAACCGCTAAGTACTACTTCCCGCGGAGTCCAACTTTGGACTAACAGTATGAAGGATGCCATCTTCCTTGACATCCGGAAAGCGTTTGACTCGGTGCCCCACTGCAGACTCCTAACTAAGGTACGAGCATGTGGGATTGGTTCCCAAATATGTGAGTGGCTCGAAGACTTCTTAAGTAATAGAACCCAGTACGTTGTCCTCGATGGTGAGTGTTCATCGGAGGTGAGGGTATCATCTGGAGTGCCCCAGGGAAGTGTGCTAGGTCCGCTGTTGTTTTCGATCTACATAAATGATCTTTTGGATAGGGTGGATAGCAATGTGCGGCTGTTTGCTGATGATGCTGTGGTGAACGGGAAGGTGTCGTCGTTGAGTGACTGTAGGAGGATACAAGACGACTTGGACAGGATTTGTCATTGGTGTAAAGAATGGCAGCTAACTCTAAATATAGATAAATGTAAATTAAGGCAGATGAATAGGAAAAAGAATCCTGTAATGTTTGAATACTCCATTACTTGTGTTGCTCTTGACACAGTCACGTCGATTAAATATTTGGCCATAACACTGAAGGGCGATATGAAGTGGGACAAGCATGTAATGGCAGCAGTGGGGAAGGTGGATAGTCGTCTTCGGTTCAGTGGTAGAATTTTGGGAAGATGTGGTTCATCTGTAAAGGAGACCGCTTATATAACACTAATACCACCTATTCTTGAGTACTGCTCGAGCGTTTGGGATCCGTATCAGGTCGGATTGAGGGAGGACATAGAAGTAATTCAGAGGCGGGCTGCTAGATTTGTTACTGGAAGATTTGATCATCACGCGAGTGTTACGGAAATGCTTCAGGAACTCGGGTGGGAGTCTCTAGAGGAAAGGAGGCGCTCTTTTCGTGTATCGCTACTGAGGAAATTTAGAGAACCAGCATTTGAGGCTGACTGCAGTACAATTTTTACTGCCGCCAACTTACATTTCGCGGAAAGACTACAAAGATAAGATAAGAGAGATTAGGGTTCGTACAGAGGCATATAGGCAGTCATTTTTCCCTCGTTCTGCTTGGGAGTGGAACAGGGAGAGGAGATGCTAGTTGTGGTACGAGGTACCCTCCGCCACGCACCGTATGGTGGATCGCGGAGTGTGTATGTAGATGTAGATGTAGAACAGACGGCAGTCTGAAGGTGCGAGATCCGTGCTGTAGGATGGATGAAGAAGAACAGTCCGAAGACGTTCTGTGACCCCCTCTCAGTTGTGCAGACTTGTGTGAGGCTTTGCGTTGTCATGGAGAAGGAGAAATTCGTCTCTATTTTTATGGCGAAGAACACGGTGAATTTGTTTCTTCATCTTCCTGAGAGTATCCAAATAAACTTCAGAGTTGTTCGTCGCAGCATGAGGAAAAAATATCAAACGGAATAACCCTTCGAGTAGCAGAACACCATCGCCACGACTTTTCTGGCTGAGGGTGCGACTTTGACCTTTCTCTTTGTAGGATAGGTGATGTGGCGCCACTCTATGGATCGTCGTTTTGTTTCGGGTTCTAAGTGATGAACCAGTATTTCATCGCCTGTGACGATATTCGTCAAAAATTGTCACGATCAGCCTCGTTACGCACAAGCAATTCCACAGAGATGGTCATTCGTTGCCGTTTGCGGTCTTCTATGAGGCAGCGAGGAACCCGGCGCAAGCAGGTCCACAGAGATGGTCATTCGTTGCCTTTGTGGTCTTCTATGAGGCAGCGAGGAACCGAGCGCGCACACACCTATGAGTACCCAAACTGATGGAACAGTGTGTCGGCGCCAAAGAGACGTCCATACGTCTATTTGAGCAGCGAGATGTTTTATTGTGATTGTGATCCATCTATCACCTTGAATCAGAGTGTCCGCATTTTTCAATATTGCAGGACTCAAAACTTTGTGCGGCTGGCCGGTACACAGGAAATCGGACAGGTTTTGGCGATCTTGTTGCGATGATGACAGAAGCCTCGCCCAACGACTCCCCGTGCTTTTGTTCACTGCCAGGTCTCGGTGGACATTCTGCAAGTGCCTACGAATATCTGCGATGCACTGGTTTTCCACGACTCGAAAAGAAATCCAATGACAGTTCTCTTCTTGAAACAGATCTCCATTGCAGACGCTCAAATGTGTACAGCGTCGCCACATATCAGAACTACAGGGGTCAAGCTGGAATATTCCACGCTGTCCCTCAACAAATTCCACGTTTTTTCAAGTGACATTGGCCCAGAAGAACTGTGTTGCATTTCTTATTGAATGCCTCTCTTATACTGACGTGAGCAACTCAGTCGATTGGCATTATCAGAGCCCGGCGCCTAGGATCGAGTGTCTGAGAGATAGCGAAGCTTTCCGGCTGATCGGGTGCTGCTGCCATGAGGCATATGAGAGGCTCAGATAAGAAGTGGATCAAGTTCAAAAAATTTAAAATTCCAGTTATTTGAGGGAAAAATGTCAATAATTCTGTAAGGCACTGATGAACCAAGTCCATATAGTCCAATATTCAGTCTGGCGGGGATAGTTGTTCTTTGGCACTCTGAGACAGTAGTGCCCTGTTTTAGAGCTATGGTGAAGTCCATTCGTTAGATACTGTAAAATCCGCAAAACGCGAAGCACCAAAATTTGGAGTCAATGTATTGGAAAGAGAACATTTTATAAGTGCAAGATCATTATAGCAGGTGACTGCAAAGAGAAAACAAACTACTGTCGACTATGAGGCAAACTGGTTAAATACTCGACAGATATTGTACAAAACAGCCATGCCTAGTACAATGAAGTTCAAAGATCCTCTAAATGATTTGAGGGAAATTAATGAGTTACATTTTATGAAGAAGGAAAAAATGAATAGATTGAACTCATTAGCCAGAAGCCATCAGGAACAACTTTACTAGAATCAGAGGTTAATTAAAAATGAAAAAGAGATGGACGGCTTGGACTTACTGAAGTTCCTTCCACCATTACATCATGAACACTGCAATAATCTTCTAACAGCAGAGATCGCTGCAAGAGGAAGATCATAAAATTATTACCAAGATTTTCATGAACATGATGATTTACTATGTGGGAAGGAATGAGATTGTAAGAAGAAGAAAAGTTAAGTGAATTTGCTTTTACACTTGCAGTTTGGGTAATTAACGAGAAGAAAAAGTAATTTAAGAGTTACAGTAACATATGGAAAGCAACAGAGACAAAGTTTTAATTGAAGTCAGAATTAAATATTTTCCAGTAGACTAGTGAACCATTTCCAGTAGATTGAAAATAAATTGTAAAAAACTTTTATGTTAATGAAAATATCTGTGTATATTGTATCCTGGATTGGCTTGGAATAGTTCTTTTTGACTGTAAAGTAATTAATGTTTAATTCTTCATCTGCAATTAATTATATCACTGTAAACTAATATCAGTTTTTCTCGGAAGTGTAACCCTTGTACTTGATCCATATACGCTCAGGACCTCACATAGAGGGTTATTAAGCTGCCCCTACCACTTTGTTTTATGCAACCCGCACTATGGCTGTATCAGGAAAAGTAAATTATCCAGAAAGGCGGCAGCCACGTAATCGATATAATTTCCACGTCAGTGCTTTGGATCAAAATGGTTCAAATGGCTCTGAGCACTATGGGACTTAACATCTCTGGTCATCAGTCCCCTAGAACTTAGAACTACTTAAACCTAACTAACCTAAGGACATCACACACACCTATGCCCGAGGCAGGAGTCGAACCTGAGACCGTAGCGGTCATGCGGTTCCAGACTGAAGCGCCTAGAACCGCACGGCCACACCTGCCGGCGCTTTGGAATCATATTGTAAAAAATATATCTTTTTTCTGTCGTACTTATCCAAGTGTTTCCAGTCTTTCTTTGCGTAATTAGCTGTGTAATCATACGGGTTTTTGATGTCTTTTTAAGTTTATTCCGTTTATTGAACTTAATCATTTGTAAATGATTCAGAAGTTATACGCCAGAAAGTCGTTCCCTCTACACTTCTCGTTTCGGTATCTCATCTTAATTTCGTTGTTTCTGATGGTTAAACACACTTTACAAGGCAACTTTTCTGAACTATTTACGAAAGCTTAAGTACTATAACGAAAAAAAACTTACAGTGATATTCAAAACCAGTATGACTACATCGCTAATAACAAAAGAAAGACTGGAGACATTTGGATAAGTATGGCAGAAGTAAGTCATATCTTGTTCCAAAATCACCGTGTACTCGAGGCCAATCCTCATTTGTATTTTTTATAGTATGATTCCGTTTGCTAACAGTTACCCAAAGCTCTGAGATCTAGTATACGTGGCTGTCGTTTGTCTTGATACCATTTCTGATACAAACATAATGAGGGTTGCATAAAAGGAATCGGTAGGCGCAAATAAATCATACGGTATATGAAACGTGGTTGAAGGACGGCGAAACCATGAGTAGCGGATGAGGAGCAGAAGTCCAACGCCTCATTACAGAACGCAGAGGTCGGAGGCTTGCTCGGTCTGTGAAGCAGGGTAGGCACTAATCTGTGGTACATCTGACCACAAAGAAGTATGTTGTTATTGCCACAAGTGTTTTGGAGCACACCGTTCAGTGTACACTGTTGAACACCTCCACATCAGGTGACCCTATGTCTTCCCACACTGCCGACCGAAGTGGCCGAGAGGTTCTAGGCGCTACAGTCTGGAACCGCGCGACCGCTACGGTCGCAGGTTCGAATCCTGCCTCGGGCATGGATGTGTGTGATGTCCTTAGGTTAGTTAGGTTTGAGTAGTTGTAAGTTCTAGGGGACTGATGACCACAGCAGTAAAGTCCCATGGTGCTCAGAGCCATTTTTGTCTTCCCACACTGATTCAACGAAATCGTCAGTAACAATTGCAGTGGGCATGAGATCGTCGAGACTGGACAGTGGATCAGTGGAGAAGTGTTGGGTAGTCGAATAAATCACTTTCATGTTATCCCAAGTCGATGGTCTTGTCCGGCAACACTGTCATCCAGGAGATAGACTACTCGAAACATTCACCACTTTACGGTTGCAGGCTGGTGGGGTCAGTATTATGCTATGTGGGTGATTCACTTGGACTTCCATGGGACCTGCGGTAGTAATCGAAGGAACCATGACACCTGTGAACTATGTGAACATTATTGCGGACCACCAGCATCCCTTCGTGACTGAATTTTTTCCCGACGGTGAAGGGATCTGACAGGAGGGTAATACCGTGTCACAATGACAGTGGTTTGAGGAGCATGATAGTGCATTCACACTGACGTATTGGCCAACAAATTCGTCTGCTCTGAACGCGCCAGCGCCGCTCTCACAAGCCATCACCTGGTAATTTGCGGGAGTTGTGTGATTTCTGATGCCACACAACTTAAGAATCCTAGCAAGGACTTACCGAATCCGTGTAGGGCAGAATCGTTGTTGTATTGCATCCTGAAGCCAAATCAACAGGTTATTAAAGACTTGGTCTTAATTATCTTGGAACCTCGGTGTATACAGAGTGCGTCATAAGCAAAAGCAAAAACTGACTCTTATGAATGTATACTATAATAAAAGCAAAATTAATCCAGTAAACATGCGTCCACAAACTAGACTTACGCAAAATTACTACGACTGTGAGGTTACGACTCACACTGTCTTCAGTATTAACTTTTGTTCTACTTATAGAAGTATATTTAAAGTGTAAACTTTTCGGTTAATTTCCCTTCCAACTGGCCTCATCATTCAAGAATGTATCAGTTTATAATATATCGCAATTGCATTTTACTGTATGTAGCACTGAAGAGTGAGACGTTGTACCCAGAGACCAGACTTGTGCTATGTTCGAGTTACGCACAGAATAGCCGTAGATTTCGCATGGAGTATGGATTTGCATAGAATATATAATTTCGCTAAAAAATGCGGAATTTGTTATGGGATATGGCGAAATATTCCCGCTTCAGCGCTATAGTTCCAAGAAGTTCCGATAGCTGGTGGCGCTATGAGAAACCTTGAAAATAGCATCAATAACGAAGATAGCATCTATAACGAAGATGCGTTTCAAGCAGAGAGCTGTCATTGAGTTTCTTTTGTTGGAAAACTAGAGCACTGCAGATATAGAAAGCGATTGCAGAATGCCTCCAGAGAAACGGCTGTGAATAAAAGCACGGTGAGTCGTTGGGCGAGGTGTCCCTCATCATCGCAACAAGGTCGCTCAAGCCTGTCCGATCTCCCGCGTGCCTACCGACCGCACACAGCTGTGACTCCTGCAATGTTGGAACGTGCGGACACTTTCATTCGAGGTGATCGACGGATCACAGTCAAAAACTTCACTGCATAAGTAGACGTCTCTGGCGGTAGTACCGATCCACCCGTCTGGGGTACTCAAAGACGTCTGCCCGCTGCGTTCCTCCCCTCTTAATACAGACCATAAAGAGCAACGAACAATCATCTGTGCGGAACTGCTTGCGCGTTACGAGGCTGATCGTGAAAATTTTTTGTCTGACATCGTCACATGCGATGAGACACAGGTTCATCAGTTCGACCCGGAAACAAAACGGCAATCCGTGGAGGGGCACCACATCACCTCTCCTCCAGAAAGTTCAAAGCCGCACCCTCAGCATGTAAATTCATGGCAACAAAATGGTTCGAATGGCTCTGAGCACTATGCGACTTAACTTCTGAGGTCATTAGTCGCCTATAACTTAGAACTAATTAAACCTAAGTAACCTAAAGACATCACACACATCCATGCCCGAGACAGGATTCGAACCTGCGACCGTAGCGGTCGCTCGGCTCCAGACTGTAGCGCCTAGAACCGCACGGCCACTCCGACCGGCTTCATGGCAACAGTCTTCTGGAACTCCACAAGCGTTATTCTATCTGCTGGCCTTCTTCATGGTGCAGCGATCAACTCTGAAGGGTATTGTGCACCGTCAGGAGATTGAAGATACGACTTCAGCGTGTTCGTCACTTCAAAAATGCAAACGAACTTCTCCTTCCCTATGACAACCCAAGGCCTCACACTAGTCTGCGCACCACAAAGGAGCTCGCAAAACTTCATTCGACTGCTCTTCCTCATCCCCCACGACAGCCTGTATCTCGCACCTTCCGAATTCTGTCTGTTTCTCCCATCGAAGAATTCACTCCGTGGGAAGGAGTACGTGGATGATGGGGAGGTTATTGGTGCAGCGAGATCCGACGAACAGTAGAATGCTACCATGCGAGCGTACAGTCCCTCCCAGTAAGGTGGCGTAAGGACGGAAATTATGTTGAAAAATAAGGTTTTGTATCCCAATGAATGGGTAAAGATATTGTGTTTTGGGGTCCTGAGTAAAAGTTACCTGCTTTCAGAGTAAAAAGTGTTCCACCAATTATTGAACGCCCCTCGTGTATTCAGATGGAGATGTGGGAGACGAGGGAGACTTCAAGGAGGAACGACTCAGCATACTGTTACAATATAAAAAGCACTCCGTCTTCAGGCCACAAGTGGCCCATCGGGACCATCCGACCGCCGTGTCATCCTCAGCTGAGGATGCGGATAGGAGGGGTGTGGGGTCAGCACACCGCTCTCCCGGTCGTTACGATGGTTTTCTGTGACCGGAGCCGCTATTATTCGGTCGAGTAGCTCCTCAGTTGACATCACGAGGCTGAGTGCACCTCGAAAACGGCAACAGCGCATGGCGTCCCGGATGGTCACCTATCCAAGTGCCAGCCACACCCGACAGCGCTTAACTTCGGTCATCTGACGGGAACCGGTGTAGCCACAGTTACTATATAAAGGGTGATCAGAAAGTTTCCGTTTGAGGGCTTTGCTGGAGCTCAACCTACTGCGACTCTGGAGCGGGTACGTAAGCTGCCATAAGCCGAAACGTCAGGGAAAACTGCGACAAGGGGCACTGTTGTTTCATGATAACGTACGTACACAAATCGCAAATGTAACTCGGAAGTTAAGCAAAAAGTGGGAGACCTCGAGCACCAGCTGTGTACCACTGATCGCTCCCCTTGCTATTATCAGGCCTCTGGTCCCTTAAAAAAAGCCCTTGAAGGGTCGACGATTCCTGTCGGACGAAAATGTGCAGCAGGCAGTTACGGACTTCTTCAGTCAGCAGGACGGCGTTTCTACCAAATTGGTATCTTCAACCTGGTGCGGTGGTGGGCTGTCTGCTGCTAAGCTCACAGCGATGTTGCCTGATTGACACACCGACTCTGGACTGTACGATCTGCGAACGGAATCTTTTTGATCGCCTCTTACACGCCGTAGCCGAGATCGTTAGCGCACGCTAATGTTACGGCTTTAGTGACAGAGATTTCCAGTGCTATCTCCTTCGGAAATGTCAGAATGCACAGTTCGATGGGAGCCGTAATTTTCGAGATGTCTTGTCTCGCAGGAAGTAGTGTTGCGCAACTGCGCTAATGAGCACACAGTTGCTCCCATTATTGATCTGAAGCAAATGAAAAGCAGAAATGCTGAATTCCGTTTTCAAATGTTCGTAAAGAATGACACAGAAGTACTGACCCAATTTCAGTCTCGCGCTACTTCAAAGATGAGTGGTGCAGACGATAATGACAGTGTGAAACTTTCCTTTCGTCCCTGCTTCGGAGCTTCCGTGACGTCGCGCTGAATCATACATGCAGCTGAGGGCTGGACCCGCGTTGTCTACACGATGAGCGACGCGCGAGACAAATCATGTGACGTACTGCTCTGTAGATTTGATCGGAAACTTTTATTGGCTGACCTGTATCAGTTCTCTGCACGGCTACACCTGTAAAATCAGTATAAATGAGAGTCGCAGCTTCGACTTCAAACGTGAGATAGTGTTTAACTTCTCACTACTCTAATATCAATAATTACAGCCCTTTAGCAATCTAATTACTTTCAGGGAGGATTCCGAGACCCGACCAGTGGCCTGGAATAGGTACACAGTCAATAGTCATACCCAACATCCAATTGTCTGCTAGCAGCTTCCGCCGCTATCTCCACGAACACTGTTCACGTACAAATACATAAAACTGAACCAGTCACGTTTTTGAAATAGTTATTTGTTCCATACACCTGTTTTCGAACATTTTCAGGCTCATCTTCAGATCGTGCACAGGAGGTTACACGACTATTTCAGAGTATTATGCTGGGTGCATATATGATAAAAGAATATCGATAACAAAATGCCCCGTCCCCCTTTCTGTCGCGAACCAGCAGCCAGCATTACGCTTTGAAATTGTCGTGTAACCTCTTGGGCACCATCTGAAGATGAACCTGAAAAACTTCGAAAACCGGCTTTTGAAATAAATAATTACATCAAGAAAGTGACTGGTTGCAGTTCTCTGCATCCATTTAATCCGTTGATAGGATACGTATGTCCCTGTAAAGTAATATGCAGTTTTGTGCGTTGGGACTTATATCTCGTATCGGTATAGTGCTAGCTTGAAGTGAAATACTTCGGAGCTATGAGAAAACTACCACGGATCATGGAGTGGATATGCAGAAGACTGTGAACGTTCAAATGCGGCCGTGTGTGTTTATGGTGTGTGTGTGTTTCACAATAATTAAATCGCCAGCTTTTCCATTCCAAGAATGTCTCTAGTAACTAACTGCGTTTTCTTACACAATGCAGACGTTGTTTTGAAACATAACTAAACACTTCAGTAGTTCTTCTAGTTTGTACATAATCTGCATGTGGTAGGACGTATATACCCCAGAAAAACTTCAGAGAAAGTAGAAAACATTGTTGTGTGCTATATCAAAACCAATTTCAAATGTTAGGTTGAAAACTGGTATGCAATATTTCATTTAATTCACTGTCAGGAGAATAAATGTGTTTGGCTACCGTGCTGTTATACTCTTTTCCACAATTTCCATCCTAATAAAATCATTCTAAATTAAAAGTTTGACCCTGAAAATCCTGGATTCACAAGAAAGCACGAATCTACTTTAAAATTTAACTTAAATTTTTTTGGCAACGAAAGTGTATTATATATCACAAAGGAAGATATGCTGACATTTTATTGTTCAAATAGATGCTAAATAAGTTAAAATCAAAAGGGAAAATCACACAAAAACGCCAGACTGAAATTAGCACGGAAACTAATTAAACTTATCGGCATCATTTAACCCTACCCCGTTCGTCACTTTTATCCACAGCTGGGTAAAGGCTCCACATTTTGCCCTGAGGCTTTCCTAGCGTCTGTGGGTTCATTCTAAGAGCACTGTACTTCAAAACAAAACTAACCGAAAAAGTAGTCCACGCTTACCAACCTGCAGCACTCGCCGCGAAAAACGAGTGAGTGACTGAAAAGAATTTCGATACCTGCTCACGGTATCAAACTTTGGAAGCTCTGTATGCTATTAGTACCAGAAAAGTAAACTTGTTCATCATGCTGAATCGCTAACTCCCGACTTCCAAAATGATGAGCACTTTAAAACACAAAGTCTGCCCCTAAGGGTTCACGAAAGTGTACCGATCGGGCCCTTGATTTTTCGAACACCATAATAAACTGTCACTGGTACCAACTAAACTGTCGTTTCACATGAGACGTATATTTTTCACGACCCTTTCTCCTAACATGTACACGCTTCAAGTTTCAAGAACCAACACTGAACGATGAATCTAGGAATATACTGCATCCCCCTACTTACCACCACCCCAGAGACTGCGAAGACAATATTGGACTAATTACAACGGCACAGAGGCATTGAAACAGTCCTTCCTACAATAATTACGAGAAGAGAATGGGATGAAAGCTGTATACGTGGTATAGCTTCCGACAAATCCCCGTGTCACGTTTGACTTTGTACAGTTAGGGAAATACACTCCTGGAAATGGAAAAAGAACACATTGACACCGGTGTGTCAGACCCACCATACTTGCTCCGGACACTGCGAGAGGGCTGTACAAGCAATGATCACACGCACGGCACAGCGGACACACCAGGAACCGCGGTGTTGGCCGTCGAATGGCGCTAGCTGCGCAGCATTTGTGCACCGCCGCCGTCAGTGTCAGCTAGTTTGCTGTGGCATACGGAGCTCCATCGCAGTCTTTAACACTGGTAGCATGCCGCGACAGCGTGGACGTGAACCGTATGTGCAGTTGAAGGACTTTGAGCGAGGGCGTATAGTGGGCATGCGGGAGGCCGGGTGGACGTACCGCCGAATTGCTCAACACGTGGGGCGTGAGGTCTCCACAGTACATCGATGTTGTCGCCAGTGGTCGGCGGAAGGTGCACGTGCCCGTCGACCTGGGACCGGACCGCAGCGACGCACGGATGCACGCCAAGACCGTAGGATCCTACGCAGTGCCGTAGGGGACCGCACCGCCACTTCCCAGCAAATTAGGGACACTGTTGCTGCTGGGGTATCGGCGAGGACCATTCGCAACCGTCTCCATGAAGCTGGGCTACGGTCCCGCACACCGTTAGGCCGTCTTCCGCTCACGCCCCAACATCGTGCAGCCCGCCTCCAGTGGTGTCGCGACAGGCGTGAATGGAGGGACGAATGGAGACGTGTCGTCTTCAGCGATGAGAGTCGCTTCTGCCTTGGTGCCAATGATGGTCGTATGCGTGTTTGGCGCCGCGCAGGTGAGCGCCACAATCAGGACTGCATACGACCGAGGCACACAGGGCCAACACCCGGCATCATGGTGTGGGGAGCGATCTCCTACACTGGCCGTACACCACTGGTGATCGTCGAGGGGACACTGAATAGTGCACGGTACATCCAAACCGCCATCGAACCCATCGTTCTACCATTCCTAGACCGGCAAGGGAACTTGCTGTTCCAACAGGACAATGCACGTCCGCATGTATCCCGTGCCACCCAACGTGCTCTAGAAGGTGTAAGTCAACTACCCTGGCCAGCAAGATCTCCGGATCTGCCCCCCATTGAGCATGTTTGGGACTGGATGAAGCGTCGTCTCACGCGGTCTGCACGTCCAGCACGAACGCTGGTCCAACTGAGGCGCCAGGTGGAAATGGCATGGCAAGCCGTTCCACAGGACTACATCCAGCATCTCTACGATCGTCTCCATGGGAGAATAGCAGCCTGCATTGCTGCGAAAGGTGGATATACACTGTACTAGTGCCGACATTGTGCATGCTCTGTTGCCTGTGTCTATGTGCCTGTGGTTCTGTCAGTGTGATCATGTGATGTATCTGACCCCAGGAATGTGTCAATAAAGTTTCCCCTTCCTGGGACAATGAATTCACGGTGTTCTTATTTCAATTTCCAGGAGTGTAGATACTTGCTTTATTTGTATCTCTGTTTTGAAGCTGACTAAAGGCATTGGTGTCGTCTAAGAGATGGAAAGGGTCTCACCTACTGTTGTGATATGTACCTGAATTTCATCACGATACCTGCTGGGACCACATTTTCTTTGGAGGGTCCATGAATGGGATTTCTTATTCGGACATGTTGCGAATGTGGCCAGTACATCAGCACAAGAACATGTGATCATGGATCACGTGTGGTTACAACAGGATGCAACTTCAGTACGCTTTGCTATCCAGATGCGTGAATGCACTGACGAACAATGTCGAGTCGGCTGGTTCAGCTGTAGTTCAGCAGCCGCTTTGTAATGGCTCCATACCACGCAAGAGAACTTATCATAGCGAATAATCAAATCCTATGTGGCTCACATCTGTACATACTAATGAAGAAATGAGAAAAAGTGTTGAGGAAGCAAACCATTGCGAAGTGAATACCGAAGGATACTCCGGATAGTACCACGTATCGGGTTAACTCCCGATCCAGTCGCGTATGGGGCGCAGGAATAATGACTGTATTGATTCTCCAATGTGTGTTGCAGTTATTCTTATTTTATCTTACTTAGGAGCCTGGAGAAGATCTCTATGTTGTTGTTGTGGTCTTCAGTCCTGAGACTGGTTTGATGCAGCTCTCCATGCTACTCTATCCTGTGCAAGCTTTTTCATCTCCCAGTACCTACTGCAACCTACATCCTTCTGAATCTGCTTAGTGTATTCATCTCTTGGTCTCCCTCTACGATTTTTACCCTCCACGCTGCCCTCCAATACTAAATTGGTGATCCCTTGATGCCTCAGAACATGTCCTACCAACCGATCCCTTCTTCTGGTCAAGTTGTGCCACAAACTTCTCTTCTCCCCAATCCTATTCAATACTTCCTCATTAGTTATGTGATCTACCCATCTAATCTTCAGCATTCTTCTGTAGCACCACATTTCGAAAGCTTCTATTCTCTTCTTGTCCAAACTATTTATCGTCCATGTTTCACTTCCATACATGGCTACACTCCATACGAATACTTTCAGAAATGACTTCCTGACACTGAAATCTATACTGGATGTTAACAAATTTCTCTTCTTCAGAAACGCTTTCCTTGCCATTGCCAGCCTATATTTTATATCCTCTCTACTTCGACCATCATCAGTTATTTTGCTCTATAACCTTCTCTTAATATCGGCTCTTGAAACTTTGGAAGCAGGATTCCGGAGGATGATTTGCGTCGGTCTCCAAGAGTCTGCCAATTCAGAATTTTCCAATATTCCTGTGACTTTTCCCGTTAATCGAACAAACTTGTGACAGTCCTGCTGCTCTGCTCTGTATAAGGTCAGTATCACCTGTTCTGTTTGGTACCGGTGCCACACACTTCAACGAAACAATACGACGGGACGCAGGAGTGATATATAAGCAGTTCCCTCTGTTGACTAACTGCATTGCCTCAGTATCCTGGCAATGAAACAGTCTTGCACCTGCCTTCCCAACAACTAAGCCTTATGTGATCATTGTATTTCATATCCTTATCAATTGTCACGCCCATAATGTCAAGGAGGTCATTAAGCTGCATACACTATCTGATCAAAAACATCCGCATCCAGGTATTAGCCATTAATATCGCGGTATTTCCACTCTTCCCCTTTGTGACGCTTTGAACTCTGCTGCAGACACTAACAGAGAGGTGCCGGAATAGCCTGTAAAGGAATGGCAGCGGACTGTTGGTCAAGATCCGAAACCAGAGAAGATAGCGTTATTGGACGCTGATGTCTGGAGCGAAGTCAACGCTGCAAGTCATCACAAAGGGTTCAGGTCGGGACACGAGGTAAGCTACTCCATTATAGGAACGTTATTGTTCACAATCAAAAAAATGGTTCAAATGGCTCTAAGAACTATGGGACTTAACATCTGAGGTCATCAGTCCCCTAGACTTAGACCTCCTTAAGTTGCAAGTCATCACAAAGGGTTCAGGTCGGAACACTAGGCAGGCTACTCCATTATATGAACGTTATTGTTCACAAAAAAAGGTTCAAACGGCTCTAAGCACTATGGGACTTAACATCTGAGGTCATCAGTCCCCTAGAACTTAGAACTACTTAAATGTAACTAACCTAAGGACATGAAACACATCCATGCCTGAGGCACGATTCGAACCTGCGACCGTAGCGGTCGTGCGGTTCCGGACTGATGCGGCTAGAACCCCTCGGCCACAACGGCCGGCTGAGTAGGGAGACCATATCTTAACCACGAAGGACATCCCTGTACCGTAAACACCGTCTGCTCCATTCTGCCCTGCTGGAACAACACATGATGGTACTTAAAAGTTCTCCAAGCTTTCGCCATCTACCATTCCATTGCCACACGGTGTGGCGTGAGTCACCACTCCAAATAACTCGTTTCCACTCATCGACTGTCCAATGGTGTCGTCCTTTACCACCTGATTGTTATTAACAAGTAAGAAGTTCAAGCCATTTTAACATTTCACCTGATTGTATAAACGAATACGAATGTTAAGCTGTTTTAACTTGTCAAATTGGATTTATATTCCACCTGAAGCACACACACATTTATTGTACACCTCAAAACTAACATCTACAAATGCTTTAAACAATTATTCTGTAATAATGTTGTTATGATGTATATTCCTTGCACTTTGCGATTATGTCTTCTCTTCTGCTATACGAACCTTGCACCCAGCAGATCCCAGACGCCTTATTTATTTACAAATGTGACATTATTCATGTGATGTGTTACGAAAGGAACCTGTGACCACTGGAGGTACTCTAGTTTACTTATTTTATGTTTACCATTAGGTATCAGCTTAATTTTTTGTCAGAAAGAATCCAAAACCATGTTCACAACACACACACACACACAAATGTCGTACTAAGTAATGTAAACCCACCCGATGATGGAGGTTTGAACCTTTGAAACGCGTTGTGGAAATAAATAAAACGGTGACTGGTAACAGCAAACTTGTTGTTTCATTTAATGTCATTAACAGTCACGGTAAAGCCTAACCTAAATATGTTCGCATTTAATGATGTTTTGTTGTGTACTTAATTTGTGAAAGATAAAGATATAGTTTGAAACTTCCTGACAGATTAAAACTGTGTGCCGGACCGAGACTCGAATTCGGGACCTTTGCCAAGGCAAATCTGCCAGGAAGTTTCATATCAGCGCACACTCTGCTGCAGAGTGAAAATCTCATTCTGGAAAGATATAGTTTGATAACATACCCAGTCCTCAATTATTGCTCAATCAAGAATGGCAGACGACGGAAGTCGTGTTCCCCTAATTCTTCTGATCATTGTATAAGTATTGCAGTACACTCGTATACCTCTCGGACATATCTTACAGTGAGAAGCGCGGTCTTCCACTTACTTCACATTGGATTTGGAGAGATTACATGTAGCAACAGAATCGGGATGGGCAGCAGGATGTTCTCGCCGTGCAGGCAACCGTGCCGCTCAGACGCTGGGAGCAGTATTCACGGCGCGCTTCCCGCGCCGCGGAGATTAATGTCAACACGCGGAGCTGATGGCGCGCGATGAGCGCCGGTTTAAAATTCATGGCCGTGTTCCGGCCGGCCGCCCGGGGCGCCCCTGGACGTGCCCGCGGCCGCGGCTGCAGATTCGCCACGGCTGCCGGCGCCGCCGCAGCTGCGCGCGTCCCCTCTGCACTGCCACACAGCACCCCACATTCATGACGCACGAACTGTAGGGCTTGGCCGCAGTAATACGAATACACACCTGATACATCTTCGCCCTCGCTCTGCAAACCACATTACGGAGCGTGGCGGAGGGTACTTTTGATGTCAACATCGTTTACCCCCTTCTGGTTCCACTCGCGCACGTTGCGTAAGAACAACGACTGTCGATAAACCTCCGTGTCAAGTCTAATTTCTCTGATTTTTACTTAATGAAACACTCAAGACAGCAAATAATCATTTTCAAATAACTTACGGGTTTGCCGCCGGGTGACTTCGTCGACCACCGCCGATATTTCGACAGAAGCACACCCTGCCATTCTCAAGGCACAACTGCAACGAGGAAGCAATGTGCAAAGGAATTTAATACCTCGGTTCACAGAGGAGTAACAAGGAAGATACCACACACAGAACAATAACCGCAGAGTCAACACACAACCAAAGATAACCAACATCAGAAAGATCGATAGTGACTATTAATCAATATGTGGGGTAGCACTAATTCTGTCCCTATGTTTTCTGATGAGAGACAGAGCCGGATTCCAAGCAGCATTTAAGGGGGGTAGGACGTCAAACGGGACGACTCGGAGCAGAAGAGGCATCACACGACATTTTAATTTCCAGTGTCTATACTTTTACAAATAAATTCATAAAACTTTGTCAGCATCACCAGGAAGGATTCAGGATTCACACTCATTGCAGTGAAAGTTCGAAAACATAACAAAATATTTTTTTTGGGTGTGAAAGTTCATCATTGTTTCACTTACTGATGGCTGCAGTTGTTGCTATAGGTACACTTTTCTTCATAAGTTAGAGAGATTCTTCGACGTATTTTGCACAGCATACATACCATACTTACAGGTGCATGAAACTCTAGAATTAATTTAATTTATGAAAAAACGAATGAGCTCTATAAACTTCATGTTTAGAAAAAACACAAATTTTGTAGTTAATTACCTCAATTTTTACCACAGTTTTTAATAGATTTGGAAAATTCTAGAGTTTCATACACCTTTAAGTATGGTTTGTATGCTGTGCAAAATTCATTGAAGAATCTCTCTTATTTATGAAGAAAAGTGTACCTATAGCAACAAATGCTGCCATTAGTAAGTGAAAATAATGATGAAAAAAAAATTATTTCGTTATGTTTTACAACTTCCACTGCAAAGAGTGTGAATTCTGAATCCTTCCTGGTCATGCTGACAAAGTTTTATAAATTTATTTGTAAAAGTATAGACAGTGGACACTGAAATGTTCTGTGGTGCCTCTCCTGCTCCAAGTCGGCCCGTTTAACGTCCTACCCCCCTTAATGAAACAGTCAAGATAGCAAACAATCATTTTCAAAGAACTTACAGCTTTGTTGGCGGGTGACTTCGTCGACCACCACCGATATTGCGACAGGAGCACACCCTGCCATTCTAAAAGCACAACTGCAAGGAGGAAGCAATGTGCAAGGGAATTTAATACCTCGGTTCACAGAGAAGAAACAAGGAAGATACCGCACACAGAACAAGTAACCGCAGAGTCAACACACAACCAAAGATAACCAACATCAGAAATATAGATAGTGACTATTAATCAACAGGCGAGGTAGCACTAATTCTGTCCCTATGTTTTCTGATGAGAGACAGAGCCGGATTCCAAGCAGCATTCAAACAAAATCCACCATCTCGTGCATTGGAGTCAGCGACCTTGAAACCTGCGTGTTTTTACAGATATGTAGACGATACTTTTGTTGTTTGGTCTCATGGTAGTGAGAAAAAAATGGTTCCGATCACTATGGGACTTAACTTCTGAGGTCATCAGTCCCCTAGAACTTAGAACTACTTAAACCTAACTAACCTAAAGACATCACACACATCCATGCCCGAGGCAGGATTCGAACCTGCGACCGTAGCGGTCACGCGGTTCCAGACTGTAGCGCCTAGAACCACTCGCCTACTCCGCCCGGCAGTCAATGACATTTTTATCCTTCGCGCACTAACAAATGAAGCAATCAGAAATGCTGATGCTGCAGTGCTGACCCGAATACTGTATCGCTTTGATCTTATACGAACGACTAACGAGGCGCGTACGGAAATTCTGGCCCCCCAAAAAAAGAAAAAAAAACTCGATGCTCTATCTCAAATAGTTTTCAAAATATGATTTTTTGAAATAGTGTCACTATTATGGACGTTGTATATTGTCAGTTTAGTATTATGGTCGCAGACACCCAGTGCGACCTTCTATCACAACTGCCTGACTCTAGCTACAATGCTAGTCATCAGCCAGTAATATACGGAGGAAATACAGAAATAGGGAATACAATCGTCTCACATATGTAGCATTTGCTGTCTAGTGAAAAACCTTTTGTTAAAGTTAACAGAGTTAAATAATGGGAAATTTAGGAAACACTGGTATACCCCAGCACGATATATATATATGACAAAATGGAAAGAGGAGAAAGGAGTTACATTTGAGAGAAACATCTCTCAAGGAGTGAGACAAGAGTGTTCTTTATCACCCACGTTATTTAATATGTACATGACGACGTCATAGACACATGCAGAAGAAAGTAGTGTACCATTATAAGCCCAATAATAAAGCAATAAATACACTCCTTTTTGCGAATGATCAAGTAATCTTGCCGCAATCAGAGGATATATTGCAGAGGGCAATTTGGTTCTTACACATTGTAGCAAACGATTACAATATGACAATATCTAAAGGTAAAACAAAGCTAATGGCATGCCATGACATGGAGCGCTGAAACGCAAAAATAATACTTGCTATAAACCGCTAGAAGAAATAAATACTTTTAAATACCTGGGATGTGAGATCTCATGCATCACATACAATGATCAAGAACATTAACTGCAAAAATTTCAACCGCTGGTAGTACTATAAATCGCAATATTTTCAAAAAAATTAGGTAAGACTCCGTACTAAAATTTTATAGTGTGATGGCAGTACCAGTTCTAATGTAGTAGGTTAGCCACATGTTCCACAGATCACTTGAACGATTCTTTTACCGAAACGATGTGGTATATCTACATGATTAATATGAAAATTAATAAACTATTTTTTCTGTTTTATAAGTAGAAATTCGTCAAATGAATGAAAGAGTTGTCCAGGAGAAATTATTTTAAATTAGATTTAAAACTTGCTTTGCTACTTGCCAGATGTTTTATGCTGTTGGGCACAAACGATCAAAAAATTTTATTGCTGCATATTGAACTATCTCTGAGCCACTGGCAGGTATAACAATGGGTAGTATAGGTCATGTTTCCTTCTAGTATTGTAGGTATGTACATCACTGTTCTTCTGAAACTGTGATAGATTATTTATGACGAATTTTATTAGCAAAAATATCTACTGTGACGGTGCAGCTAAAATGCTTAGCTCCTTAAAGAGATACCTATGTGACGTCCGTGGGTGAACACCACATTTTATTCTTACTACTCGCTTTTGTGCAATCAGTACTTTGTTTCTGAAGATATTTATTGCGCGAAAATGTGCAAAATATGTCAGGAGGCTGATACGTTTGTTTCCAAAACCAATAATTATGCGAAGAGCAGAAGTATATGAACTGAATTGTTTGAGAATCTCAGCAATATGCCTCATCCATTTCATACGTTCATCAATATTTACATCCAACAGTTTGGACCATTCTATCCTACCTACTAAACCCTCCCTCCTCCTGTGTTAAATCAGCTGTTGGTATGTTTATAGTTGTCGTACTGATTCGAATGTATGTTTCTGTTTCAAAATTCAGTTACAGCCTATTTTTGGAGAACAACTTAATAAATCTTTGGAAAATACCATTTACTAACTGTTATGTCGCTTTACCTCTAATGGGCTATGGGTCAGAGACTTGGAGCTTAACCGGCAGCCAAAGGAGGAGGACTGAGGCAGCAAAGATGAGACTTCTAAGACCCCTAGCTGGCTACAAACTCACAGAAAGGATAAGAAATAGTGAAATAAGGAATGAACTGGGTATCAAAAGCATACTTCAGAAAACAGAAGAGAACAGAATGAAAGAATTTTTAACATCGTGCAGCCCCGTCAGAACGAAATGGCATGAGAACATTGAAAAGGACGTTGGAAGAACTAATGCATAAATGAATATACAAATATACACCTCAAGGGAAGATGAATGTTGGCGTCCTAAGAAGTATGCTAAGATCAGCTTCATACTACTTCAAACTTGTAATATTAGTCATTTTCGCCTCACAAACGTTAATATATGCTCAAGAGTAAACGCCTGATGGCCTAAAGTTGTCGAACAATTGTAAAGTAAAAGAAATGAACCGTCGCATAGCAGCGACAGAATCTATTATTCTTTATCTTTGTCGTTCTTGAGCGGTGCCTGTAAATCTCTATGTACATGTATCGATTAATGATACAAAAAGGAATTCTGTTGATTCAAGACAAATGAGGCATTGGGCGCCTCACGTTTTACTGTATGTATTCCATGAAATGCGGACGCGGACTTGCTGCGTTCCGCATTGGTATTTTTTATTTCATGTGGAAATATTCAGTAAATATGCTAACTGTTATTTTTCCAATCAGAAAACATGTAGTTTCTTGTAACTGATTACGAACAGACAGCATCAAGGGGACATTTTGACTGTTACGTATAAAGTATTTAACCACAGCGGTCATCTACTGTAATTTAATGTGTAAAGGTACGTAGCAATAAAAACGTGTGTTAAAGATAAGTGTGCTTATTTTAGTAAATTAACCTCAATGATTTCCATCTCCTCATTTACTTGAATATTAATTATTTTGTGTTAGTTCATCACTAGAAATTACGATCACGCTCACAGGCCGAAGGCAGACGGAACATTATTGTTTTCCTATTAATTCTGAATCAGCTCTTTTTTTAATTGCGTAGTGTTGCATTTCTCTTAAAGTCTAGAAATCTTCTGGTCACTTAGTGGTGTTCCGGGTATGACTACATCGTGACTATAAAAATGCACCGAAATGATCATGTTTCTTCCGAACGATCTCAAATAAATCAATCTGCTGCTCTTGTTCAAAATAATCCAACCAGGTATTTAATGTTCAACGTATGTTATTATAACAGTGAAATCAATCCCTGATTCTATTGCCACGTAGCCCACCAAAATATTCACTTTTTCGACATTTTTCAAAAAATATAAAATAACAATTCTTTTTCTTTTCGCCCCCCAAGAGCAACGCTACAAACTGGATACGATAACGATGAATGCAAAAGTCTACACGCAGCAGTACGTCCAGCGTGTCACCGGAACAGACATACGCGAGCGACTGCAGGCCTCGAACTCGGTACCACGCAGCCCCGCACCGGCCAACGCTACCGGACTCGGGGATTCCCCCTCGCAGCTTTTCGAGTCAGCTGTCCGCCGCGCCAGCTGTTCCGGTGCAACTGCGCTCGCTCTCATTTCCCTGTGTTTTCACCCTCTCCCCGCCGCGCCCCTCTCTCATCGTGGCGGCAAATCTGGAAATGAGGAAGTTGACGCATATCCGTGATTGGCCGACGGGCCGGCAGACGCCGTCACGGCCGCCGTCGCCGCTGCCGCCAGCGCCTCCGCCTCCGCCGCCCCACGGAGCGCAGCGCCGTCCCGCCGTGCCCTATCTTCTTCGGCTGTCTTAATTAAAGGCCTTTGTCCGCCGGCGGTCCCCGTGGATGCCGGGCGCAGATTGCGGGCCCGTCTGACTCACGGCAGCCGCGTCCAGGCGCAGCCCGGGCCCGGCAAGCGGAGCGGCCACTTCAGCCCCGACGCGGCGAGCCGGCACCCCCTCCACGGCGTGCCAGCTTCGACACGGTTTACGCCCGCTCCGGCTATTTCCCTTGCGTCCGCCTTGTTAACGGATACGAGCTATTCCGTCGTACCGCTCGCCCTCTTAAACACCATCGCAGCACGGAGACTATCTGCACGGTAGAACGACTCAGGAGGATGTCCCCATCAGCTTTTCACCATTAAACAACCGATTCTTCAAAGCAGCGTTGTTTAATCCTGTCGACAAGTGGAACCCTCTTCAATGTCCACTTGCAGTGCCGAACCGCTGGTTTGCTTCTGTTTTAATACACCACTGGGTAAACGAGTTTATTTGCAACATAAGTGACGATAGCTTGCTTCTTAAGTAATAGAACCCTGTACGTTGTCCTCGATGGTGAATGTTCATCGGAGGTGAGGGTATCATCTGGAGTGCCCCAGGGAAGTGTGGTAGGTCCGCTGTTGTTTTCTATCTACATAAATGACCTTTTGGATAGGGTGGATAGCAATGTGCGGCTGTTTGCTGATGATGCTGTGGTGAACGGGAAGGTGTCATCGTTGAGTGACTGTAGGAGGATACAAGACGACTTGGACAGGATTTGTCATTGGTGTAAAGAATGGCAGCTAACTCTAAATATAGATAAATGTAAATTAAGGCAGATGAATAGGAAAAAGAATCCTGTAATGTTTGAATACTCCATTACTTGTGTTGCTCTTGACACAGTCACGTCGATTAAATATTTGGCCATAACACTGAAGGGCGATATGAAGTGGGACAAGCATGTAATGGCAGCAGTGGGGAAGGTGGATAGTCGTCTTCGGTTCATTGGTAGAATTTTGGGAAGATGTGGTTCATCTGTAAAGGAGACCGCTTATATAACACTAATACCACCTATTCTTGAGTACTGCTCGAGCGTTTGGGATCCGTATCAGGTCGGATTGAGGGAGGACATAGAAGTAATTCAGAGGCGGGCTGCTAGATTTGTTACTGGAAGATTTGATCATCACGCGAGTGTTACGGAAATGCTTCAGGAACTCGGGTGGGAGTCTCTAGAGGAAAGGAGGCGTTCTTTTCGTGAATCGCTACTGAGGAAATTTAGAGAACCACCATTTGAGGCTGACTGCAGTACCATTTTACTGCCGCCAACTTATATTTCGCGGAAAGAGCACAAAGATAAGATAAGAAAGATTAGGGCTCGTACAGAGGCATATAGGCAGTCATTTTTCCCTCGTTCTGTTTGGGAGTGGAACCGGGAGAGAAGATGCTAGTTGTGGTACGAGGTACCCTCCGCCACGCACCGTATGGTGGATTGCGGAGTATGTATGTAGATGTAGATCCGGGTAATGTGGTTTCGTCTAGAGCAGCGCCGGACATCTTTAGAGGAGCTCGTGTTCCGCTGACGAGCAGAACTCGACACTTGCCATAACACGATTCCCTAGAGACTTCGCTCAGTGGAAGAGGAGCCAAAATAAGCGAACAAGTGTTTCTGATTAACCGTACATACCTGACCGTTTCTGAAAACACGATCGTCAAAGTTTTCGATGAGAGTTAGCAGCCTCTTGGCGATCGACCAGCAGTTAGTACAATGGTTAGCATCGCGGTCTATCACTTTGCTGTCCCGTGATCGAAACTCGGTTTTTGTTTCCATTTATTTATTTTCATTTATCTACTCTTTTCTGTAGGATATAACTATTCGAATGTTTCTTATCAAGTTAGGGGATATAAAGGCATTAGAATAATTATAAAATTACAGCTGGGTGTCACAGTAAGTGTCACACGTTTATAGTACAAAACTTACGTTAATTTTATTTTCAGGGGTTACAATTTTTAAATTCTCATATTCTTGTACTTCATACTCATATCAATTCTTTAATTCTTATATTATACGCATATATTTATTCTTCAGGAAGATTTTGCGCATTCCCTTGGTTATACCCATCGTAGAAATATTCGAAACACAGAAATTCGGAACACAGCGTGTGGAATCTATAGTTACGATGCCACGGCGTAGGTACAATTTCCTAGGTTGGCACTACGAGAGCGGACAATCCACACCGACGACAGCGGAGCCGGCGCTGTGCAGCTCTACGAGCCCATTTGATCACAAGCAGACGACCAACCAACATTATTTCATTTTAATAGCGGACGAGCCACTACAGATTGCCTGTGTAACTTCTGTTAGCTATGATACACCCGACTTCGCACCTACGTGCTCCTCAGTACAAAGTTATGTATTCACGTTTATCGTGTTGAGATATAGTAAAACCACTTTTACTTTACTTGCAGTACCGAGAGTTCTACCTCACCTGCTCCGCCTAGCTTCCTACATTCGGCCTACCCTCTAAATTACAGGAGCAGACCCACGCGCCGCCTTCCAGGTGGGATACAAAACTGCGAGCATCGCACGAAGGCAGGTTTGGAAATTGGAAATTTGTGGTAAGGTCTTAAGGCACAAAACTGCCGAGGTCATCGGTCCCTAAGCCTACACTCTACTTCATCTAACTGAAACTAACTTACGCTATGGACAACTCACACACCCATGCCCGAGGGAGGACTCGAACCTCCGACGGGGGGAGCCGCACGGACAAGTTAGGTTTGCCACAGCGATGTTTGTTACTATAAATCTCATTCGGGAAAGAAATGTCGTTAACATTGCTGAATATTTCACGCATTGGTAATAATTTTGTGGCAAATTACGCATTACCTTTCAGAAAAGTGGCGCTTACAACTGATTAAGGATCAAGATACGTTTCTGGAATTTCACAGAAAACATTTTTTTCATTTATTTATTAATTTTTTAAAATTCATTCATGGGTCATATTATTAGTAGACAAAGAAGAACTGACTTCACTCCCGCTGAGCAAAGCTTCTGGAAAATCGGTTTATGGCACCAGCCGTGTTTTCCTCGTGAGTCTTGCCGATTGACGGGTCGAACATCCGAAATCGACATGCTGTCGAGAGTTTATACGTGAACGGAAGAGATAATCCTTGTCGAAAATAAAACTTAACTATCAAATTTCATCGCCACAGAGCAGAGCCGGCCACGGTGTGCCAAATTTAACGCTTGCAGCACATGCAGCCGCGGCAGATCACGGCCTGGCCTATCCCTCGCCTTTTCTCGGTCCTTCTAATAACTACCCGGAATAGGGCGACATTTCATTCATCACTGCGGAGCGGCATTTTTCGGTCCGCACAACTCTCTTCAATTAGGCAGAATAGTTCTCTCAGCGCTGTTTAACTTCCCCTGTATGAAGGACGTTCACATGTCCAGCGGCTATTTGCACAAAAAGAGGCAGTATAGCAATCTATCGTCGAAGTACTTTATAATAAGTGGGAATGACAGAAGAGAGGAATGAAAATTCTCAATTCGCATAAGTGATAGCTACTACGTATTTGCTGTGAAACGACGTTAGAATACCACGCTGAAAGAATTTAAGGATTTAGTTGACAATGAATGAGCCTAAAATTACAACGATGGACAGTCATGATTTATTGTTTTGTTCATCAAAAAGAACTTTGTACTGAGTTTGCTGTGCTCTAGCACGTGAAGTAATCGGTGGTACAAATAGCAAAATTTCTCAAGTTGCACGCCTTATTCCATTATTAGTTGTCACACATTTCAGTGGAACTGAACTAAAAGTATGAAGACTTCGTATGTTACTGCAAAGTACTTAGTTTAAGTCAAGGGGCGTGCCTGGAACGATTTTTCAATTTAAAACTCGCTACTGATGAATTTATGAAGGAAAAAGAAGGGCAGGATCGAAAATTTGAATATCCAGAAACGAATGCAGACTTCGCTTTTTAAGTGGACTCGACTGCACACTGCCCACAGTAAGGCATTGCAAGGTATCTCCTCTCTGATTTGATGGAGAAGCGTTTAAGAAGAAAATCGCATTGCACAAGGGTCACATTCTGTCAAAGACAGTCCAATTCCGTAAGCTCACTGCCGTTAAAGAAAACGCCTTGTATCAGGAATTCATTCTAGTTTTGAAAGGTGCTGTGTCGTCCGAACAAGACACAGCCAGGGCAAAAGCACCTACTCGGAAGATAGAAGAGCAGCTCTCGCCCACTCAAGTTACAGATCATCGTCCTTGGCTGACTTAGACAGGGAATGACGCTTAGTGAACTCTTAGAAGTGAACAAACGGTTGTTGTAAATTACATTTGCCTTGTACTGCGAAGTTTACCTACGGTTATTTGCACTTAGCCATTGAGGGCCTTTTTTGTGCTATTATTACGAGCAGTGTTGCTGACTTCATTACTCAACAAGTCGCAAAGATAAGCAGACCTTTTTAACTCATTTGTGTGGCTTTGTTACTAAGTTGTTGAAGTGTTGTAGAACCTTCTTTCTCCTATACTGCTACTTGATGGTGGGGCACAGATCTGTTATAGTGGCAGGGAGTAATTCTACATCTACATCTATACTCCGCGAGCCACCTTACGGTGTGTGGCGGAGGGTACTTATTGTACCACTATCTGATCCCCCCTTCCCTGTTCCATTCACGAATTGTGCGTGGGAAGAACGACTGCTTGTAAGTCTCCGTATTTGCTCTTATTTCTCGGATCTTTTCGTTGTGATCATTACGCGAGATATATGTGGGCGGTAGTAATATGTTGCCCATCTCTTCCCGAAATGTGCTCTCTCGTAATTTCGATAATAAACCTCTCCGTATTGCGTAACGCCTTTCTTGAAGTGTCCGCCACTGGAGCTTGTTCAGCATCTCCGTAACGCTCTCGCGCTGACTAAATGTCCCCATGACGAATCGCGCTGCTTTTCGCTGGATCATGTCTATCTCTTCTATTAATCCAACCTGGTAAGGGTCCCATACTGATGAGCAATACTCAAGAATCGGACGAACAAGCGTTTTGTAAGCTACTTCTTTCGTCGATGAGTCACATTTTCTTAGAATTCTTCCTATGAATCTCAACCTGGCGCCTGCTTTTCCCACTATTTGTTTTATGTGATCATTCCACTTCAGATCGCTCCGGATAGTAACTCCTAAGTATTTTACGGTCGTTACCGCATCCAATGATTTACCACCTATGGCATAATCGTACTGGAATGGATTTCTGCCCCTATGTATGCGCATTATATTACATTTATCTACGTTTAGGGAAAGCTGCCAGCTGTCGCACCATGCATTAATCCTCTGCAGGTCTTCCTGGAGTACGTACGAGTCTTCTGATGTTGCTACTTTCTTGTAGACAACCGTGTCATCTGCAAATAGCCTCACGGAGCTACCGATGTTGTCAACTAAGTCATTTATGTATATTGTAAACAATAAAGGTCCTATCACGCTTCCTTGCGGTACTCCCGAAATTACCTTAGCTTTTCCTTATCAGCTATGATTCGACTACTCTTAAACCTATGATGAAGCTTTCTTTGTTTCCGTAGTACCTTTCGTACATGATTGTTATACCACGGTGGATCTTTCCCCTCGCTTTGGACCTCAGTCGGTACGAACTTATGTAAGGCGTACTGGACGATGTTTCCGAATTTTTTTCCATTTTTGTTCCACATCCTCTTCCTCAGAAATGAACGTTTGATGGTGGTCACTCAGATATTCTGCGATTTGTGCCCTATCACTCTTGTTAAGCAAATATATTTTCCTTCCTTTCTTGGCATTTCTTATTACACTTGTAGTCATTGATGCAACCACTGACTTATGAGCACTGATACCCTCTTCTACATTCACGGAGTCGGAAAGTTCCGGTCTATTTGTTGCTATGAGGTCTAAAACGTTAGCTTCACGAGTTGGTTCTCTAACTATCTGCTCGAAGTAATTCTCGGACAAGGCAGTCAGGATAATGTCACAAGAGTCTCTGTCCCTGGCTCCAGTTCTGATTGTGTGACTATCCCATTCTGTACCTGGTAGATTGAAGTCTCCCCCTATTACAATAGTATGATCACGAAACTTCTTCACGACGTTCTGCAGGTTCTCTCTGAGGCGCTCAACTACTACGGTTGCTGATGCAGGTGGTCTATAGAAGCATCCGACTATCATATCTGACCCACCTTTGATACTTAACTTAACCCAGATTATTTCACATTCGCATTCGCTAATAACTTCACTGGATATTATTGAATTCTTTACTGCTATAAATACTCCTCCACCATTGGCGTTTATCCTATCCTTGCGGTATATATTCCATTCTGTGTCTAGGATTTCGTTACTGTTCACTTCCGGATTTAACCAACTTTCCGTTCCTAATACTATATGCGCACTATTTCCTTCAATAAGAGATACTAATTCAGGAACCTTGCCCTGGATACTCCTGCAGTTTACCAATATTACGTTAACTTTTCCTGTTTTTGGTCTCTGAGGACGGACGTTCTTTATCAACGATGATAATGTCCTCTCTGGTAAGCCGTCAGGTATTTTATCGTTTCGCCCAAGGGGGGGTCCCTCTAACCTAAAAAACCCCCGTGTGCACGCCACACGTACTCTGCTACCCTAGTAGCTGCTTCCGGTGTGTAGTGCACGCCTGACCTGTCTAGGGGGGCCCTACAGTTCTCCACCCAATAACGGAGGTCGATGAATTTGCAACCATTATAGTCGCAGAGTCGTCTGAGCCTCTGGTTTAGACCCTCCACACGGCTCCAAACCAGAGGACCGCGATCGACTCTGGGCACTATGCTGCAGATATTAAGCTCAGCTTGCACTCCGCGTGCGATGCTGGTTGTCTTCACCAAATCAGCCAGCCGCCGGAAGGAACCAAGGATGGCCTCAGAACCCAAGCGGCAGGCGTCATTCGTTCCGACATGTGCTACTATCTGCAGCCGGTCACACCCAGTGCGTTCAATAGCTGCCGGAAGGGCCTCCTCCACATTACGGACGAGACCCCCGGCAAGCACACCGAGTGCACACTGGCATTCTTCCCCGACCTACCCGCTATTTTCCTGAGGGGCTCCATAACCCGCCTAACGTTGGAGCTCCCTATAACTAATAGGCCCGCCCTCTGTGACTGTCGGGACCTTGCCGGAGAATCGGCCACTGGCCCAACAGGCGAGGCATCCTGTGGTGGCTCGGAAACGATGTCATCACCACTAGGAAGCACCCCGTACCTGTTGGAAAGGGGTAAGGCAGCTGCCACGCGGCCAGATCCCACCTTCGCCTTTCGGCCAGGCACGCGCGAGCCCACCACTGTCCGCCATTCACCCTGGAGTGATGGCTGACCGGTAAGATGCTCACTGCCGGAAGACGCAGCGACATCAGGGGTTCCATGTGATTCCAAGGCCACCGAAGTAGGCATAGGTCTCACCACAGTTGCCCCAACGCCACTACGAGCCGACGCCTGCGCCTCGAGCTCGATGAGCCTAACAGACAAAGCCTCCACCTGCCCCCGAAGAGTGGCCAATTCTCCTTGCGTCCGCTCACAACAACCACAGTCCCTACACATGACTATGTTTACCCTACTCTATACGGTGACAAATTCCCAAGATAATCTTCTGATGAGCTACTCTGATAATCAAGAAACACTCACTGAAATACGAGACGCGAAAACTACGCTAGGTTTTCCCAGAAAAACTATTTAAAAGCTAAGCGCAGCAAATAAGTACAAAAACGCTTTATACAAACAGTACTCGCTGCTGCTGGTGCTCTCGCTCTGGCTGTCACAAGACAACTGCTGATTCAAGTGACTAGTGGCTAACGGCCGCGAAACAAACAAAAGACGGTTTTAGGGCGCTTTCTGTTCTAAACGATCAAGAAAACACTAAGAAATCTAACACGAAAACTACGTAAAGTTTTATCAAGAACTGTTAGTTACTATGCAGAGCAGATAAACACAAATAGAATCCCTTCCTTAGTGGAAGGTCGTAAACAAAATGCAAAATAAACGCTTTATACAAACAGTACTCGCTGCTGCTGGTGCTCTCGCTCTGGCTGTCACAAGACAATTGCACCAAAAGCCGCTTTACGAACTAACAAACTCGGTATACCGTAACTACAGTGACACCTCGGCCCCCACAGCAGTAGCGACGAGGTCTTTACTTAACTGGCGACGAGGGTTTACAAAAAATTGATCACAAGGATGTTTCCTAAATATTGTGAGGACGCTGTCAATCGTACATCTGTTTTCCAGCTGTTTTCGAGACCATTTGCCGTTTCGGTTGAAAACGCCTCTGTACATGTGCAGATGTAAATGATTGACCTACAAGATAATTCCAGTTTTAATGACATTCATTTTACGTTGAAACTGTCCAGAACGCCTACATTGTTTTCCTCTTGTAGAGTTTCTGAGTCTCCATAATTAGGTTGGAAAAGTGCAGCATGTTTCTGTTCAAAAAGGGCTCTGAGCACGATGGGACTTAACTTCTGAGGTCATCAGTCTCCTAGAACTTAGAACTACTTAAACTTAACGAACCTAAGGACATCACACACATCCATGCCCGAGGCAGGATTCGAACCTGCGACTGTAGCGGTCGCGCGGTTCCAGACTGTAGCGCCTAGAACCGCTCGGCCACCCCAGCCGGACATGTTTCTGTGAAAGACCTTTTATCGACTACGAAACTAAATAAATCACGGTTGCGTGAGACGGCCGCTGTGGCCGAGCGGTTCTAGGCACTTCAGTCCGGAACCGCGCTGCTACTACGGTCGCAGGTTTTCATCCTGCCTAGGGCATGGTTGTGTGTGATGTTATCAAATTGGTTAGGTTTAAGTACTTCTAAGTGTAGGAGACTGATGACCTCAGACGTTAAGTCGCACAGTGCTTAGAGCCATTTGAAAGGTTACGTGGCCACTTGAGTGCGAAACTCTGTGAAGTCGTCTAAGAACTGTCTTATGTCTTCAGCGCGCCAAAAATAAATAATACTGAAAATTTGTTTTGTATGTAACCCATGTTGTTGAGAAATGTGAACTATAAAACCAAATCGTATGCAGTGTGATTGCACTGCGATTTAAATGCGGCGCTTTCGCAGTTTTCCCCAGTTCCCCCTCCTGCGCTCAGACACCGCGGCGTGACGGCGGGGGAAATGTGTGACCCTTGCCCGGCCACACCTCGCGAGCCGGTCTTGGCCACCCATGCCGTAGAGCAACTAGTAAGTTTCATAGTTTCTTCTTTTCTGTTTATCCTATGTATGTATCTTTCAAAAAAATGGTTCAAATGGCTCTGAGCACTATGCGACTTAACTTCTGAGGTCATTAGTCGCCTAGAACTTAGAACTAATTAAACCTAACTAACCTAAGGACATCACACACATCCATGCCCGAGGCAGGATTCGAACCTGCGACCGTAGCGGTCGCTCGGTTCCAGACTGTAGCGCCTAGAACCGCACGGCCACTCCGGCCGGCATGTATCTTTCATTGGCTTCTCTATGCTATAGCTGTAAATAATAGCTCTCCATGGTAGATAAAATTTTGGTTTCCTAAACTTCTCTTAATTTAAGTTTTGACAAGGATTATCTCTGCCGATCACCCTTAAACTCAGACGTCGCCCCTTTTCCACACTATTTATGGCACTCTCCCTTGTCTAACCCATCAGTTGGCCGACCAACCAAGACCTAAGGAGGACCTCTAAAGACGTGCGGCCCATTTATATACGAAACGTTAGGAACAGAGACATTTCATGGAACACGACCATACAACTGGACAGCATATATGACATGTTGTCATGAAAGTCTTCATTGTACGATAAAAATGACGGTGTTGCGTAGACAGTGAAATGCTCTTTTTTTAAGGTCAAGTATAGATATATAAAGATTACAAAAGATAGAATGTAGCTCACCTTTCTTATGGTGGACGCCAGAGTGATACGAACTGCTGTGGATGAGAGTGCACAGTGAAAAGGACAACAGGTAAGGCTCGTAACGCCTGCTACAGTCAAGCCTTGTGTAGCTGACCTCTCACTGTAGAATCTGCCATGTGCAAGGATGTCGTCTGGTTTCTGACGATACAGCCTTATTCGCTGATTGGGTCGCATTCCTACCGATTGTCTAACTCAGTAACGCAAACGAGGGGTGTCAGTTGTTGAGCTATTTTTTTTTTAAATTTCTTTGAGTCTTTAGCGTGCATTGTGTTATGAAGTTACTTCAGTGGATGTTATGAAAAAGGACACGTGAGTTTCCCGGAACCCTTTAATGATGTCCACGAACCGTACTGTTCCACGGAACACAGTTTAAGAAATGCTGCTATACAGAAGTCCCATATGTAAAACAGCTTAAAACGTCTGATTACTTTACAGATATGTTTGTGGGTAAATATTTGAATTTAAGTCCTCAAGCGAGAAAAGTTTACAAAAGCGTTCTAATTCCGCTTAAAGTTTATAGGAAGTCGCTAAGTGCTCTTAATATGGAACAGTGAATGAACATAGTCTGAATGATCTGCGCTCCATTTTAAGCACAAGTTTGTTTCTCACACAACTAAATATTTATGACGTCAGATCTCTTGAAGTATGTGCCAGACAATGATATAATTTTGCTGGTACAATAAGGTGTGGATTCAGTCTGCAAACTGGGTTATGAATAGAATCTGTTGCAAAGAAGTATTAAATCAAAACGTCATGTCTGATTGTAAAGTCTGACTGCAAGAACGGCTAAAATTAAGTAAATGATAAAGATTTTCTTTCATTTCTTCATTTTGTGGGGAATGTGAACGAGAAAAAGGTTGCAGGAAATCGCAACGTGCTCTTATTTTCAAATTATGGATGAATATAGGTCGGGTATTTGAGCCCCGTCAGTTACACTGCAAACACACAGTTTCTGATTGTAACACTTGTCTTATTGTGTTGAATGTTTAACATAAGATTATACCCCTTAATGAAGAGATTATTAAAGAATTTTAAATTTTTAGATTCGGCTAACAACTACACGACATAATGAGAATCAAATGTTTATTGTCGCTGCTAGCCATAACCCGCAACTGGTACCATCTTGATGCTCTTCGAACCATGCGTATACACTTCAAGCTCTTTGGCACGTTGCATTGTCCTACTGGTAGATACCCCCGTGCCGAGGAAAAAACGAACTGCATGTACGGGTGGACATTTCCCCAAGGATAGATGCATATTTGTGTTGATCCATTGCGCCTTTCAGAATGACGAGATCGTGGGGGGAATGTCAAGAAAACATTCCCCACACCATAACACTCCCTTCTGGTTGCGTGGAGTTTGCCTCCTGACGATTCGCGCCATACACGCAAACAGGAGCATAAAAAGCGATTCTTCTGGAAACGTCATCAGTCGCCACTCAGTGGTCATCCGATTGCTATACTGTTGTGGGGCACATGAAGCGATCACCAGCTGCGAAAGCCCATGCGCAGCAACGTTTGCTGAACGGTCTTTGAGGAGAAACTGTTCGTGGCCGCCTAGTTCATCAGGGTGATCAGTTGCTCAATAGTTGCATATCTAATCGCGTATACACATCTCCACAGCCATTTGTCATACCTCTCATCTGTGACCCGTGGTACACCACGACTGCCTTGATGCTTATTTCGGATACCGTCATCTAGCCATGCACGGTATACTTATATATACCATACACCATGGAAGCAAACGACCAGTTTACGATGGTAGACAGTTCGGAATACAGTCACCCTTGGCCTGATGTCAGATAAATCACCCAATTTCCGCATTGCGACAACATCTGCACTTTTTTCCGCAGCCCCCGACATGCTTTATATACCTTCCACTGATAGTGGTGCGACTTTCCGTCTGTCAGTGGTTACTGCACGTCGACGTCGAAAATAGGCGGTGGTCACATTAATGCGACTGGGTCATGGAGGAGTAGGTCCGTTGGAAAAATGCCAGGGGTGTCCTTAATTGGGTCTCTTGGGTCCAACCTCGACTCAGGTATCAGTGCGGCGTTTCAGTATTGATCTTAATATACTTCGATTAAAATAACTATGTGCCTGACCTTTCACTGAGTAGGGAGTCAGCCTGTCACAACTGTTTCTTGGGTTCTACGTGATTGCTGTTTTGGAGCTGTGTACAAGCCGACATCCTTGCTTCCCACCACGTATCTGTCAACCACAAATATATTTTAGTCGACACATTTGCTACCTTTCTAGACTTATTAGAATGTTGTTGCTCTTCTTGTAGTTTTCAGTCCGCAAACTGATTGCACGCAACCTATTTGCAAGTCTCATCATTGTAGCATAGCTACTCAACCTAAATCCATTTAAACCATCTTAGTGTACTCAAGCCTACGTTTCCTGTTACACAATAGTTTTCCTAGACTGTTGGCTGGCCGGTGTGGCCGAGCGGTTCTAGCCGCTTCAGGCTGAAGCCGCACGACCGCTACGGTCGCAGGTTCGAATCCTGCCTCGAGCATGGGTGTGTATGATGTCCTTAGGTTAGTTACGTTTAAGTAATTCTATGTTCTAGGGGACTGATGACCTCAGTTGTTAAGTCTCATAGTGCTCCGAGCATTTGAACCATTTTCCCAGACTGTTCCATAACTGATGTAAGATTTGAAATAAAAAGACAAATCAAATTCGAATAAATTAATCTCCACCAATAAATGAAATATCAGTCAGTGACTGCCAATACTTAACTATGTGGGTTACAATTTCCTATGCTGAACTCTATGTACAGCTAAACAAGAAGCCTCTATGACAGCATCCTGCCTTGGCTGTAGGTGAGAGAACGCATCGTGGGTCATAAGCCGCCAGGGGAAACAGCTTCAGCAGAGTTCACGGAGGTCCGAACTCGTGCAAGGAACCTTCCCTGGTTGTCAGACTGGACAGCCGACTTAGCGCCGGACGCAGTCGAGGTCACAACGCAGGTTGTATATCTAGGCTGTGAGGGGACAACGAGGACTGTTTTTAGCGAGGTATCTGTGGTCTGAGGATGCCTGCCATTCTGGAAGAGTCCCAGAAGAATTCCGACTGTTGACAGTTCTGCAGCCCGCCAGACGCAGTCAAAACATACACATCTTTAAGCTAACATCTTGGAGAGTTGAATGGGCACAGAAAAGTTTAGGGTGTCTGAAGATCGTGAGACAGCATTCAGGCTCTTGAAAAAAACCGAATGTTCATCGATATGTAAGTAGATCTACTACTGATTAAGCTAAACAACTTAGAACTGGGAAAATGAAATTCTATTTACAGAGGTCTGTCCTTATTGGCCAGAATGCAGACATAGGCAGAGAGGAGGAGAGAGTAGGATACAGTTTTGTAGCTCCAAATATAACGAATATTGTTACTGTTTAACTACCTGACATGAAAGTAAGAGAGGGAAACCTATGTCTTTTGAGACAGCTTCTCACTGGTCAGCACTCACAATATTTATCATTCAATCAATTGAAATTATATGACGCCAGAAAAGTACAGAGAACCGAGTCTTCCTTGTCGCATAAAGTTACTGTACAGCCAGGCGTCCATCTCGGGCAGACTCCCCAGCCAGACGCCATCTCGCCCCTTCGGCAGTGGTAGGCTCTCTTCTGGCTAAGTTGAACTTAGACGCAAGTTGTTGGCACAGAGCCAGTGACCAATTCTGTAGCCATTTCAGCCGCCAGCTGCATATAATGAGTATTATTAGAACCAGATGCAATCGTGAGGTGCACCGAAGTGAAAGTCGAGTTATTTTTAATTATGTTCAGTAATTTCATTCTTCACTCTGAAGACTTGCTTGCAATCAGAGTTTCAATATGCTTCCAACTCTGGCCATAAATGCAAAAGCACACACTTTTGCAGCACTTTCTACCCTCACACACTAAGCTTCGGCAATCATGGTATGACTTACGCGAACATGATTGTTTTGTCCAGATATGTGCTCATTCTAATCACGTTCCAAATTCCTTTCCCAGGTTTTCCAAGGCATTAACTTCGTATATTCAATAACTGTTGAACCATTTCTTTTGTATTTACATGCAATAAACTGAGTTAACTGAAATTCTTGTTTACTTTCGTGAACAACGACTTCCTTGATCTTTGTTTTGGACGACAGCCATTTAATTGTGTTGCATATATCCAACTGAAGATTTACATTTTTAAACCATCACAGTCCGCAGCTCGTGGTCGTGCGGTAGCGTTCTCGCTTCCCACGCCCGGGTTCCCGGGTTTGATTCCCGGCGGGGTCAGGGATTCTCTCTGCCTCGTGATGACTGGGTGTTGTGTGATGTCTTTAGGTTAGTTAGGTTTAAGTAGTTCTAAGTTCTAGGGGACTGATGACCATAGATGTTAAGTCCCATAGTGTTCAGAGCCAAACCATCACCATCAATAAATCTGAAACAGACGGCTTACATTCCCTCTAGAATCTCCTCGTTATGAAACTGATACTTCATTGATGCCTACTTTAGTCAAATTATACCATACATTTCTATTCTCTCCACTTCGATCTATTATCTCTTAACCAGTTGCCCAATTAACCTGTCTAGTCTTCAGCATTCTTCTGTACACCCACAGTTCGAAAGCTGCTTTTCTCTTCTCGTTAGAACTGTTTACAGCCCACGTTTCAATTCCATACAAGCCTATACTCTATACAAATACCCTTAGAAGAGACTCTTTTAACCCTTAAGTTTATCATCTTCAGAATTTTCTCGTTTTCGGGTACTCTTTCCTTGCTATTGCCAATCTGCATTTTATGACATCTCTACTTCGACCAGTCAGCTATTTTGATGCCGGAACACCAAATCTCATATGCTAATTTTAGCGTCTCATTTTTTGTTTTTGAAATTTAACTCCATTTGTAAATTTCTCCTTTTTTTACTTTACTGCTCAGTCATTATACAGATTAAACGAAATCGATGATAGCCTACAGCACTGATGCGAAACAGTGGAAAACGTAAGGAGGGTTTACGATTGCTGCAGTTACGGGCAGCTGAACACGAAAGCAAATACAGTAAAACTTCATTTATATGTTTTTCACTTATAATTTTTCCTCACTTATACTTTTTTTTCGTGTCCCAGCGAAATATCCACAGTGCGCACACGTTGTCATGCACTGCTTCAGAGTGTGTGGCCGGGAAGTGGATTGGTATGGCCTGTATTAAACTATAATAAAATTTGATAGTATAATAAGGAATTTTGTCAAAGTTAGGCATTGGTCAAATTTTATTTGATCAAATCTAGCGCCTCGCCTTAGATTTGATCAAAGGAAGCGTTCGTCTTATGTTTACCGCATGGAGAAATCAAACGCTTGGAGCGCTAACATCGCTTCAGCTGTCACACACAATGTTTATCAATGTGACTCCCATAATTTACGTGGTACGTCGCATATATAACGTAATTGACAGAAATATTCGAGGGAGATGAAGCACAGTGTAGCTTACGACGTACCGAATACAAGAATAGAATAAAAAGTGAGAGTTGTAAAAAAATTGCGGATGCTATTGGCCGTGAAGCGATATTTCACTTAATGATTTTCCTCTGTTGATTTTCTTGACCGTGAGACAAATTCATTCTAGTTCGGATGCCTAGTGTGTAGACTGTTTGCCGTTACGTCGTCACGGACCGTTGCCCGGCGTACACTGCCTTGGACGTCGTCTACACTTCGTACCCTTGTTTGCAATAAATCATTTAATAATATATTTGTAATTAGTTTCTTATATTAATTAATAGTATGTGTGCAATTTTACTCTGTAGATGCCATACGCTAAATAAATAAATAAAATAAGACCTAATGATGAAGAATGGAATCGACTTGAAGAGCAGGCATCATTTGCGGATTACGTGAACGTTGATGAAAACTCGTCACTACAGAACGCATGACTGTCACTGAGATAGTTCAATGTGCATCACACGACCTGGACGAGGAAGAAACTGACGGTAAGAATGTACAGAACAGCCTCAGCAGTCCTCCGTGACGTTTAACGATGCAGTAAATGCGTTAGAAATAATTAAACAATTTGTGAGGCGCCACAATGTTTCTGATGAAATAATGACAGAGTTATCCCATTTTAAGGGTACAGTCTATGCTGTTGCCGCGTCAAAGAAAATGCAAGTAAAATTACGGACTTTTTTACGAAATGGCGTTTTCTTCTGTTTAGAGGTTTACATTTTTCTTTGTATCTTTGTTCAGTGTGGTACCTAGTAAGCCTATATAAAGTTTCGTAAAATGTAACTTTTTATTTACTGGATTTTTCATTTGTGTTTAGCAATTAATTTGATAGTATGGTGCTATATTTCATGTATCCGTTTTTCACACTTATGCTTTTTTCTGTAGTCCGTTAAAAAACGTATAAACCAAGTTTTACTGTAAAAGTATCGTACCGCGCATAAATAGCCAAAGAGGTCTACCTCTTTTCAATTACGTTGTTGACGATGTACCACTGGAAACAGCAACAACTGGAAAATACCTAGGTGTAACCGTCCGGAACGATCTAAAGGGGACTAAGCACATAAAACAATTTATGGAAGAAACAGATGCCGGGCTGAGATTCGTTGGAAGAATCTTAAAATATATAATTCATCCACGAAAGAAATAGTTTCTTGAGTATTGGTGGCCAGTCTGGAAATCTTACCAGGTTGGAATTATAGTAGAGGTAGGGAATATCCAACGAAGAGTACCAAGTTTCGTAACGAGATAGTTTGGTCGGTCCGGGAATGTCGCGGAGTCGCTAGAAGAGAGGGGCTGTGAAAACGCTAAGGTTTTCTGTTGAAATTCCAAGAGCATAGTTTCGAAGAAGAGTCGGGCAACATATTACTTCTTCCCACACACGCCCCTTGAAGTGACCACAACGAGAAAACAAAAAATAAAAAAGTTAGAGCTCTTACGGAGATTTATCGACAATCTTTTTCCCCACGCACCATTCGGTAATGGAAGAGGGAGAGAGATATGTGATAGTTGTGCTCAAGTACTCTACTCAGGTTTTGCGGAGTACAGACGTAGATGTAGAAATCTACAACATGTTTTACGCCCACGTGATGCGACTTTCCTGGAGACCGAAAATCTTCTCTGTCAGGAACCAACATGGGTTCCGAAAACAACGATCGTGTGAAACCCACTTCGCTCTGTTCGTCCACGAGACACAGAAAGCAGTAGATTCCGGCGCCCAGGTTTATGCCGAGTTCCTTGTCTTCCGGAACTCTGTTCGACGCAGTTACGCATTTCCGCCTAATGGAAAAACCAAGAGCGTTTGAAATTTCATACCAACTGTGTGATTGGATTGAAGAGTTTCTAGCAAATAGAACACGGACGTCATTCTGAACAGGGACAAGTCTTCAGAAGTAAACGTAGCGTCAGACGTATACCAAGGGAGTGTTATAACACCGTCACTTTTCGAAACGTTATATATAAATAACCGAGTGGATAACGTCAGAACTTCCATGACATTTTTCGCGAATGATGCTGCTGTATAGAAGGAAGTCACATCGACTGTAGTGAAACTAAGAAGACCGGCAGAGGATAGACGCTTGATGGGCGTATTGACAATTGACTCTTAGTATAAGCAAATGAAACGTATTGCGCATAGCTAGAAAGACACAACATTGTACTGTCAATTGCAGAACACTCACTAGAAACAGCCAGATCCATAAAATACCTAGGAGTAATTGTACAGAGCGAATTAAAGTGAAATAACCACATGAATATAATCTCAGGGGATGCAGATGCCATACTGCCATTCGTTGGAAGAATCCCTAGCAAATGTATTTCACCTACAAAGGTGGTAGCTTACTAAACTCTCGTTCGACCAATACTTGAATAATCTGGGTTCCGTACCAGATAGGATTGACGAAGGAAATACAGAAGGTCCAAAGCAGAGCAGCACGTTTCGTCATCTCTACATCTACATTTACGTCTACATGATTGCTCCGCAATTCACAATTAAATACCTTCCAGAGGGTTCATCGAACCACCTTCAAGCTATTTCTCAACCGCTCCACTCTCGAATAGCATGCCGAAAAACGAACTCTTAAATCTTTCTGTGCAGGCGTCGATTTATCCTATTTCATTACGATGATCATTTCTCCCTATGTGGATGGCCGCCAACAAAATATTTTCATAGTCGGAGGAGAAAGTCTGTGATGGAAATATCACGCTCCTGCAGCACGAAAAACGCATTTGTTTTAATAATTGCCACCAAAATTCACGTATCACGCCTGTGCACTCTCTTCCTTATTTCGTGATAATACAAAACGATCTGTCCCTCCTTGAGCTTTTTCGACTTATTTCGTCAGTCCTACAATGCGGATCCTACACAGCATAGCACTACTCCAGAAAAGAGGTGACAAGCGCGATGTAAGAGGTCTTGTTAGCTGACCGTTGCGTTTTCCAACTGTTCTGCCAGTAAACTGCAGTGTTTGGTTTGCTTTTCCCACAACAATATCGATGTGACCTTTCCAGTTTAAGTTATTTGTAACTGTAATCCCAAAGTATTTACTTGCATTTACACCCTTTAGCTTGTATGACTTATCGTGTAAGCGAAATTTAGAATACTTTTTTTAGTACTCAGGTGGATAACATCACAGTTTTCATTTCTTAGATTCAACTGCCTCTTTTCGCGCTATACGGATATCTTGCCTCAGTAATTTTGTTATTGTTTTGAATCATCTGATTACGTTATAAGACTGTAAATGACAGCATCATCTGCGAACAATCTAAGAGTGCTACTTAGATTGTCTCCTAAACCTATGTACGAGGGTCAGTCAAAAAGTAATGCCTCCTATTTTTTTTTCTACGTTTAATTGTCAGGAAATTTAAATGCAATTACATAGGTTGAAAACCACAACATTGAGGATCATTTTGTCATTTTTCAATGTAATCTCCGCCCATCTCTACAGTTTTGGTCCATCTTTGAACAAGGGCATGTATCCCAGCACGGTAAAAATCACAGCTCTGCTTCCTAAGCCATTGACGCACGGATGTTTTGACGGCCTCCTAATCTTCAAAATGAATCCCACGATGAGCTTCTTTTAGTGGCCCGAACAGATGGAAGTCTGATGGTGCCAGGTCAGGGCTGTATGGGGGATGAGGCAAAACTTCCCATCCAATTTTGACAATCTCGTCAGAGGTGTGACGACTGGTGTGTGGTCTTGCATTGTCATGCAAAAGAAGAACATCTGCCATTGATTTTGTTGGGCGAACTCGCTGAAGACGTGCTTTAAGTTTGTTGAGGGTTGTGACGTATTGAACAGAATTTATTGTGCATCCCTGCTCCAAAAACTCAACCAGAATCACACCCTCTGTATCCCAGAAAACTGTTGCCATAACTTTCCCTGCCGGTCGCACAGTTTTGAATTTTTTCTTCCTCGGCGAGCTTGTGTGACGCCACTCCATTGACTGCCTCTTTGATTCGGGTTCAAAAAAATGCACCCATGTTTCGTCCCCGGTCACAATTTTTTTCAGAAACTCATCTCCCTCCAAACGGAAGCGCTGCAAGTGTTGGGAGGCTATTGTTTTCCTTGCCTCTTTATTCTGATCGGTTAACATTCTTGGAACCCACCGTGCACAAACTTTTGAGTACCCCAATTGTTTCATAATCGTGATCACACTGCCTTTACTAAGAGAAATAATGCGACACACTTCATCTGCAGTCACCCGACGGTCACCACGAATGATGTCATCAACTTGCTGAATGTTGTGTGGAGTCACTGCACTCACCGGCCTGCCGCTCCGCTTTTCGTCAGTCAACGGTGTTTGCCCTTCAGCTTCCTTACAACGACGAACCCATCGTCTAACAGTGCTGACATCCACTGTCACAACACCATACACCTTCTTCAGTCTTTCATGAATGCGTATGGGCGTTTCACCTTCTGCATTCAAGAATTCAATCACACAACGCTGTCTCAAACGAACATCGATGTCGGCCATCTTACAAACTTCTGCTGTGCTGCCACCTGTTGACACAGAAAGTTACTACTGCAGTGGATTGCAGAAGAAGGTTTGAGGAATGGCGCCAAATTCAAATTTTTCACTTAACTTAATTTCTTTAAGTAGAAAAAAAATGGGAGGCATTACTTTTTGACCGACCCTCGTAGATCAGTGACGGCAGTTCAAATGGCTCTGAGCACTATGGGACTTAACATCTGAGGTCATCAGTCCCCTAGACTTAGAACTACTTAAACTTAACTTACCTAAGGACATCACACATATCCATGCCCAAGGCAGGATTCGAACCAGCGACCGTAGTGGTCGCACGGTTCCAGACTGTAGCGCCTAGAACCGCTCGGCCACTCCGGCCGGCCGAGTGACGGCAGTGAGCCTCTAACACTTCCTTGGGGAACGCCAGATATTACTTCTGTTTTCCTCGACGACTTTCAGTCAGTTACTACGAACTGTGTCCTTTCTGACAGGAACTCAAGAATCCAGTCGGTCAATTGTGACGATAGTCGACAGGCATGCCATTTCATTGGGAGTCGCTTGTGAGGAACGGTGTCAAAAGCCTTCTCTAAATCTGAAAATCGGTTTGAGATCCCCTGTCAATAACACCTGTTTCTTCGTGCGAATAAAAAGTTTGTTGTGTTTCTCAAGAACTATATTTTCTGAATCCGTGCTATTCGTCAATAAATCGACTTCTTCGAGATAATTCATAATGTTCTAACATAGTAAATGTTCCAAAATCCTGCAGGTTCATTTAGTGAGCAGGACCGCGTCACGGAGGTGTTCAACCAACTGCAGTGGCAGACGCTGCAGGAGGGGAGTTTTGCATCGCGGTGTGGTTCACTGTTGAAGTTCCGAGGGCGTAAGTTCTCAGAAGAGTGAACCAACATGTTGCTTCCTCATACGTATATCTCGCGAAAGGACCGCGACGGTAAAATTACAGGGACTGGAGCCCACACGGACGCTTACCTGCACTCGTTCTTCCCGTGAACCATTCGGAACAAGAACGCAGAAGGGGAAGTGACAGTGGAGCACAAAGAAACCCTTCGCCACACACCGAAAGCTGCTTGCAGGGTATAGATGTACGAGGCCGTTCAGTAAGTAACGCAACACATTTTTTTCTCGGCCAGTTTCGGTTGGAAACATGCGGAATTTGTCGTGGGACATCGTGGAATATGCCCGCTTCAGCACCCATAGTTTTATCAAGTTCCAACAGGTGACAGCGCTATATGCAGCTTTCAGAATAGCGTTTGTGATGGGGTGCGTACCAAGCACAGACCTGCCATTGAGTTTCTCTTGGCGGAAAACTAGAGCATCGCAGATATTCAGAGGCGTTTGTAGAATGTCTGAAGGGACCTGACAGTGAACAAAAGCGCGGTGAGCCGTTGGGCGAGGTGTCTGTCACCAGCCCAGCAGGGTCGCGCAAAATTGTCCGATTGCCCACGTGTCGGGCGCCTGTACACAGCTGTGATTCCTGCAATGTTGGAATCGAAGAATGACTTCAGCTTGTTCGTCGCCACAAAAATGCAAACCAGCTTCTCCTTCTCCATGACAATGCAAGGCCTCGCACAAGCCTCCCCACGAGACAAGAGCTTACGTTATTGGACTGTTCTTCCTCATCCACACTACAGCCCGGACCTCGTATTTTCTGACTTATACTCGTTTGGCCCAATGAAGGACGCTCTCTGTGGGAACTAGTATGTGGATGATGGGAAGGTTATTGATGTAAACTGCCTCGGCCGAATTTTGTCTGATGATTTTTCAGACCTTCGCCAGCACGAGTGGCTGGCATTTTCAAAGTTTCACTTTCCACTGCAGGTGTTCAAGCAATGGACTGTGAAGCTTTGACACTGCCAGCCACTCGTGCTGGGGTAACGTCAGAAAAATCATCGGACAAACGTCGGCCGAATAGCACGACACAGGACCCAACAGGCAGTTTGTTAACAAGTGGCCATGAAAGCCTTAACAATGTTGTGTTGCTGATGAACTAAGATGTTGGCTCCGACATCGATCAGTAGGGTGGCAGCATGCTGGCGTACAGGCCCTCCCATTAAGGTGGCGTATGGCCGTCGCGTTGAACGGAGACTACGTTGAAAAATGCGGTTTTGTAGCCAAAGGGTGACGAATAACGCGGTATATTGAAATTCTTAATAACATCAACCTACTTTCAGAAAAATACTGTTGTGTTAGTTACTGGATGCCCCTCGTAACTGTAGACGGAGAGTGCCTCCAGCTTCAGGTCAGGCGTCAGAGTACGCGGACGTGGAGCTGGGTTTCGCGAAGGTCGTAGGGGGCGCGGGAGAGCGAGGTGGCCGGAATGCGACGCGCGGCGTCCGCCCTGGTGACGTACGACATCCGGGCTGGGACTGGAGCTGGAGGCGGGCCCAGAGGCGGAAACAAAACGCCGCTGACTCACTCCGCCATGTCGCTCCTCCTGCCCGCGTCTTTTTTTTCTCCCTCTCTTTTTCTTCCTCACGTCCTTTGTCACCGCAACCGGTGCGCGGACGGTGAATATTCAGACGCCGTCGCTCCACAGCTTCGCAGACAGAATCAGGCGATTTTCTGACGCTGCGGCGTCACTTACTACCGTCACCGTGGGGACCGAAGTGGTTACCCAATGTCAACGGAGACAGGACTGTGATTCGACTCAACTCCTCGTGTGTCAACGATTGATCAACGATCTCATCTCCATGTTGGGCCCGAACTGCAGCAAACGTGATAGGACCGTTACTGTTACGAAACGTCCCCTTAGAAAAATTATAAATGACTGTGCTTAAACTGACACGCAATATTTTTAGCTCAACGCAATCTGACTTAAAATAATCCCTACAAAAGAATGGCCCTGACTAACAATAACCTACACCTTTCATGAATCACTTACCTCACAAAAAACTTCGTTACTCAAACTACTGGAATACAGCGTGCGCCAATACTGCCAGCTGAATAAGAGATTCTAAATACTGAAGCCACTAACTACTGATAGCTATAGTTAGCAAATGAAAGATTTTGATAGAGAACAAACAATGTATTTACCTTAATAGTGTTCAAAAGTCATAATATATATATATCAGTTCATGACATCCAGTCTTACAAATTTACTGTCTCTGATGGACACACGTCCAGATCATCCGCTCTCAAAACTCCGCCATCTCTTTCCCCACATCCACCACTGCTGGCGGCTCACCTCCAACTGCGTAACGCTACGCGCTGTTAACAGCCAACTGCCCAACACTACAATACCAAATTCCAACAATGCATACCAGCCACAGACTGCACACAGCCAGTGATTTTCATACAGAGCGCTAGGCGACTTTACCAACATAAAAACCTAAGCAGCCTACTTACACTGTTTACGATATAACACCTACAAATACCTGGAAGCGCTTGGAGACAGAAGCCGGTTACTCTGTGACAGCCTGCACACAAAGTTGCAAGATCCAGTTTGAAGCGAAAAATATGGGGATACACAGATTGGGCAAAATAAAAGTGTCGCGGATATTATTTCATAAACCGTAAGACAGACAACACAACTTACACCATTCGCCCTACTTGCGTATGATGCAGCTGAGTTGCCTATGTTAAGGTGCGTTAAATATTATTCACAGCACTTTTATTTTGTTCACCCCTATATTCCCAGACTTATCGCTTCAGACTGGTTCTTGCAACTTTGAAAGTAGGCTGTCACGAAAACATTGGCTTCTATCTCCAAGCATTTGCAAATTAATGTTTTCCAGCGTTTCCCTGACGTCACCTCGTGAGTCCAACACACCTGTGGCCATTCGTGCCACCAATATTTTTATACGTTCGGTATCCTCCTGTTAGTCGCCCAAAAAAATTGGTTCAGATGGCACTACGGGACTTTACTTCTGACGTCATCAGTCCCCTAGAACTTAGAACTACGTAAACCTAACTAACCTAAGGACATCACACACATCCATGCCCGAGGCAGGATTCGAACCTGCGACCGTAGCGGTCGCGCGGTTCCAGACTGTAGCGCCTAGAACCGCTTGGGCACCCCCGGCCGGCTAAGTCGCCCAACCTGTACTTCAGCCCTCAGTGCGCTCCGAGGTGTTAAAACAATCATTCTTCCCGAGGTGCACACGCTATAGGAACATGAAGAGACTGTAACATGTAAAATACTATGTAGATTCTCCCGCGCCCTAAACAATATTTTTGCAGAATACGCATGTATATGTGCCTGGATTGAATAAAAAGTAGTGCCAACACTGTTATAATTCACACCAGAAATTTTTGACAGACGTTGTTCTCAATATAATCGCCCCGCATCTCGATAACCTTCCCCGCGACACATGGAAAGCGTCGAACACCGTCAGTGCATCTATCTCTGTAGATGGCTCGCAAGGAACTTTCCCTTGTGTTGTAGCACGTGCCACGAAAAGGTTCCTTCTTTTTGGAGAACATGTCGTAATCGCAAGGAGTCATATCGGGTGACTACGGTGGATGTTCCAGTATCTCCAACCGCACTCTCGCACATCATTCGCCATGCTGCGTCACCACACGCCTCAGGCTGTCCTTGAAGCATTGTTCTGCGCTCCGACCAAGTGCCATTTGAATCTTGATCCACCCATGTTGTGGCTGTTTCCTAAACATACTGTAAGGGCACTTGAAATGACCTCCCGTTCTTTAGGAAGCACACAACGCAGCTGACTCACACACAGCCGACGCAGCTCACTGCACTACTTCATCGGACCTACTCCTATCAGCTACTCACAGGGCGAATATCATTTGACGCACATCATCCATGTTACGGCAGTGTTGCCACTACTTTTTATCCAGCACTCGTAGATGTAGAACGTTTGGAGTTTCCATCAGAACCGGTCTGGCCAGTGACTTTTTCCAGCCATATGTGTCGTTGTGGAGAACTACGATATACTGCTGTCATTAGTCTGGGCTGTTACTGCGCATAACAATTACAGATAATGAGCTACAGCATCTTTAATAATTTCATCCATAAAGAAGAGTATTAAGAGGATTGTGAAATAAAAATGTAAATAAACCTGTTTTCGGTCATTTGTTTATTTTACCAGTAAGGATTTAGATAATTTATATCAACATCTACAGCTGGAGAATTACGCAGTCACATTAGTACAGAACAAAGACACCTTTTCACAACAGCAGGCCAACTGAAATCCTTTGCGATATTTCCGAGAGAGTAACTACATAACTCTCCACTTGAAGATGAGGGTATACCAATCGAAAAGCTTAAGCTACAACAGACAGGTGACTGGCGAAACAAGGCCGTTTTCTTTTCCTAGTTTTGCGTATGGACTACCTTTATTTAAACTGTTTCTCCTTCCTTTTCTTCCACATTTCTCTCATCAGTCCTCGATGTTTCTACGTTCTTTCCTTTGACCAAGTAGCTGCACTCTTCTTGGGATTTTCATGGCAAACTTTGGAATCTTGCAATCCTTTCTGAGTGGCAGTGGTTCGTCACTATCCTGTGGAGAAAATCGGAATTCGTCTATATCGCTTCCAATTTCTTTGCACCATGTTAGTCAGTTGGCATTCATACTTTGCTTGTGGCCATAGACAGCTACTCTTCTATCTCTAATCATGTCTGTAATTTTTTGAACACGATTATAAAGTTCACTGTTATGACGTCTTCTGCACTGTTTTTTCTCTTTAACCTAGTCCCAAAATTTTTCTTAGTATTTTTTGATGATTTCCAGCGTATCCAAATCAAATGGCTCTGAGCACTATGGGGCTTAACATCTCAGGTCATCAGTCCCCTAGAACTTAGAACTACTTAAACCTAACTAACGTAAGGACATCACACACATCCATGCCCGAGGTACGATTCGAACCTGCGACCGTAGCAGTCACGCGGTTCCGGACTGAGTGCCTAGAGCCGCTCGGCCACCACGGGCCGGCCCAGCGTATCCATCATCCCCTTTTCTGTTTAGAATTAAGCCTCTGCTGCGTATTAGGCTCCTGGCGTATTGCTGAAGAGCAGTGTCTATTTTCAGCATTAACGGTAATGATCTCTCGTTATTCACGAGGGCTAATCGGAAAGTAAGATCCGATCGGTTGCGAAATGGAAACCACTGTAAAAATAAAAAATGTTTTATTTGCAGCAACTACTTACACCTTCCAGTTACCTCTCTACATAGTTGCGTTGTACCAGCTTCCCACATACCCTCGTCATAGAAGGCAGCCGCCAGTGCCTTCCATCAATTCTCTACATTGATCTACAGCTCGTTGTCTGTGCCAAAATGTTGTCTTCATAGCCAGTAGTTCATGTAAGCACAGATGAAAACTCAGGGGAAGCCAGTTACGTGTGGTATTGTGGGTGAGAAAACACTTCTCAACGAAAACGGTGCAGGAGAATTTTCATTGTCCCTGCAGTGTGCGACCGAGAATTGTCATGGATATGGAAACGCATGTCAGTTATATTATGTGGACCGCATGACATCAGGTGAAATTTCTCACCAGGTCCTCATACTTGGTCGGAGGTACTGTTGCTCGAGGCAAATATTCCTTGTGCACTCAGAACTGGAAAGAGAGTCGCGACGCGATCGACGGGCGTACTATCTGTACAAAGCTTTATAGGATTTCCACTGTGTTTTCTATTTCACGCTCGTCTGGACCTTTCTTTCCGTACAGCTCTTGTATATAGACGTAACGAGATAGGACGCCGTTTTCCTCTAATAAAGTCCTGCCTTAGTGGCACCTTTCTCCGAAATGTCTTGTTGAATTATTCTTTGAATTAATATGTTCACTTAATTTTACCATATTTAATTCTCATTATCCTTAGGGCTACCTTAATGTTTGTCATAAATTCTGCTTTCTAAAATGAGATTTGTAATCCTGGTTTTTGAGTTTGTTCTTTCAGCTATTCTGTCTGTCTAGTGCCTGTTTCCGTTGGGCCTCAAAAAATAGCTAGTTATCTGCAAACGTTAGACAATAGATTTGTAGGTTATCCCTTTTGTAACCCAATTTTATGTCTCACTGATTTGGATTTCTCCTAACGACATTCTGCATCTCAAAACTTCTAGACATTCCACCTCTGATTTTTTCTTTTGAACAGGTGTTTGTTAATGTTTATTTGTATATACAGCTGATTTTCCGTCAATGCTTTTCCGCTGAACAGACCAGATCGTACGGAATTCCCGCAGTAATAATACCAGGGTACAGCACCGATGTGACAATCGGCGCGGCACACTGCCACCTCGCGCTCTTCCCGCGGAGGGGAAAAAACTGGCAAAGAAGAGAGAGAAAGAGAGAGAAAAAGAGGCACAGGGAGGAAGGAGGGAGCAAAGGAGGCAGAAAGAGGGAAAGAGGGCAGGCGGGCTGCTGTAGGGGCAGCGGTATAATGGCGGACGGCGGAAGTGGAATTACACGTCGGCTGCTCCTTGTTTCTCCCTTCCCTTCTCCCTGCCTCGCCGTCCTCTTCTTTTTTCTCTGCCGGTGGGGCGGCGCCTGCCGCCGCCCCCGCCTCCGCCCCCGCGCCGCGGCCGCTCTTCCTGATTCCTGACGGCCAGACGGATGCATTAGACGGACTTCCGGCTCGGCCGCCCTGTCAACTCTCTCAGCCATAAAAATGCATTTCATTGCCCGGGGACCGGGAGATGGATGCGCCCGGCCCCCAGTGGCGCATCATCGGCTCCGCCGAACTGCGCGACGGCGACTTCCGCCATCGGCCGCGCCGCCGCTTGCGTCATCTCCATACAAATCGAGCGCCTTCCGCCTGCACCGTGGAGCACGCCCGACGCGGAGCAGTCCGATCGGCCGTGACCCGACAATACGAAGCGCTAAACGACTGTGCGTGTGTAGCGAAGAAACCTCCGATATCCGTTAAGTGTGCAATCAACCGTCACGTTCTACAGTACGATATCACTTGCTAACACGGCCTCTGGCAGGATGGAGAAGAAATAGACATCGCCTGTAGGAGTGCATCCATCTGCTTGAGAACGGCACAGCAGAAAGTGGGAAAGGTTACGCACTTAGTATTTCAGTGCTCATATATACACTACTGGCCATTAAAATTGCTACACCACGAACATGACGTGCTACAGACGCGAAATTTGACTGACAGGAAGAAGATGCTGTGATATGCAAAAGATTAGCTTTTCAGAGCATTCACACAAGATTGGCGGCGGTGGCGACACCTACAACATGCTGACATGAGGAAAGCATCCAACCGATTTCTCATACACAAACAGCAGTTGACCGGCGTTGCCTGGTGAAACGTTATTGTGATGCCTCGTGTAAGGAGGAGAAATGCGTACCATCACGTTTTCGACTTTGATAAAGATCGGATGAGGATCGCCTACCGCGATTGCGGTTTATCGTTTCGCGACATTGCTGCTCGCGTTGGTCGAGATCGAATGACTGTTAGCAGAATATGGAATCGGTGGGTTCAGGAGGGTAATACGGAACGCCGTGCTGGATCCCAACGGCCTCGTATCACTAGCAGTCGAGATGACAGGCATCTTATCCTCATGGCTGTAACGGATCGTGCAGCCACGTCTCGATCCCTGAGTCAACAGATGGGGACGTTTGCAAGACAACAACCATCTGCACGAACAGTTCGACGACGTTTGCAGCAGCATGGACTATCAGCTCGGAGACCATGACTGCGGTTAACCTTGACGCTGCATCACAGACAGGAGCACCTGCGATGGGGAACGAATGGCGAAATGTCACTTTTTGGGATGAATCCAGGTTCTGTTTACAGCATCATGATCGCTTCCGTGTTTGGCGACATCGCGGTGAACGCACATTGGAAGCGTGTATTCGTCATCGCCATACTGGCGTATGACCCGGCGTGATGGTATGGGGTGCCATTGGTTACACGTCTTGGTCACCTCTTGTTCGCATTGACAGTACTTTGAGCGGTGGACGTTACATTTCAGATGTGTTAAGACCCGTAGCTCTTGCCTTCATTCGATCCCTGCGAAACCCTACATTTCTGCAGAATAATGCACGACCGCATGTTGCAGGTCCTGTACGGGCCTTTCTGCATACAGAAAATGTTCGACTGCTGCCCTGGGCACCACATTCTCCAGATCTCTGACCAATTTTAAACGTCTGGTGAATGGTGGGCGAGCAACTGGCTCGTCACAATACGCCAGTCAGTACTCTTAATGAACTGTGGTATCGTGTTGAAGCTGCATGGACAGCTGTACCAGTACACGCGATCCAAGCTCTGTTTGACTCAATGCCCAGGCGTATCAAGGCCGTTATTACGGCCAGAGGTGGTTGTTTTGGGTACTGATTTCTCAGGACATATGCACCCAAATTGCGTGAAAATGTAATCACATGTCAGTTCTAGTATAACATATCTGCCCAATGAATACCCGTTTATCATTTGCATTTCTTCTTGGTGTAGCAAGTTTAATTGCTAGTAGTGTAGTAGATGAGAAGGTGAAAACAAACTTTTCTTATAACAAATTGCTGGTGGTTTATTTAGGAACTACGCGTATCAGTTAAAGCTGCCTAACTTTCAACACAAATCTTAAATAGCAATGTATGTAAGACATTTCTCGTTCGTACTCCTAGCCGTATCGTCTGGTAAAGAGTAAACGGCACGTAGTACGGACTAACATGTCATGATAACCTGTGCATTCTTCACGCCACCATTGGGAGCGATTATCAGACTTAATTCAGTCTAAGGTGACAGGCTCCTTGTACACTTCATCACACCCTGGCAATTCAAAACATCAGACCCGTCCTTCGGTTTGGACCTGGTTGGTCCTGAAGGTAGTGGCGCGGTCACGTCCAGGTTACCCCTAGAGATCCAGTGTTGTGCATTGCTGGTATTTTACCTCTTCTTGGCTTTGTGTTGTATAGCTCGATTTTCTAATAATGCATTTTAGTACAGAGACCCAGACAAAATTTCGGATTTTTGTTTTACCATTTTCTTCATTGTTGCCAGCCGATCATATTTTGGCAGTGGGTAAATCCTGGATAGGCCTACACGTGTTCGTACACCAGCACTATGAACTTCATTAGCGCCACGTTCTTGATTTTTCCTGGTGACTGCGCAGCCGAATCACCTGTCACTGAGGAGCAGCATTTGCCCGTGGACTCTTGTGGAACTCCTTTGCCTTCGTCAGCTGCTGGAAAATTGGCTCTCTCAGTGATTTCTGATGGAGCAAAGTCTCCTCCTGTCAAGACATCCGGGTTGAACGGGAATATTTCCTTTGACTCGAAGGCTTTGTCAGCTGTCTGGATGACGGCTACTCTAGACAGTTATAATGTGCGAACTAACAAAACAATCGGATAAGATTCGATTCACGAGAAAAATTATAAGCAGTGGTGGTACTTTCGTAAGGTAAATAACCTAAAACACCAATAATCGAGCGGAGGGAGAGTAAGGAGGAAAAGGGGGGCGCGGAATGATAAGGGAAGGGGGAGGAATGATACTGTAAAAAACAAATTAAAAAAAACAAGTGGTGAAATAAAACTATAGACAGGAACAAAGTTCCATCTGAAAGATATACATTGACATATTTCCAAATACAACATGAGTTATCCATAAACGGCTAAGGGTCATGTAGATAGAGATATACCGAGTGATCAAAAAGTCAGTATAAATGTGAAAGCTTAATAAACCACGGAATAATGTAGATAGAGAGGTAAAAATTTATACACATGCTTGGAATGACATGGGGTTTCATTAGAACCAGAAAAAAACAAAGTTCACAAAATGTCCGACAGATGGCGCTGGACAGCAAAACGTCAGTGGCTGCGCATGACAATCGTGTATAAAAGGAGATGTAATGAGAAAGACAATCAGATGCGCCAGCAGTCGCAGCACGTTGACGTTACCTGAAAAGGCTCTTTTAGTGAAGCTGTATTATCTGACGCGTGGAAGATCTCTTGCGCGCGTCATTTGGTGATGATCGTGCGCTCAGCCGTCACTTTGGTCATGCTTGGCCTCCCAGGTCCCAGACCTCAGTCCGTGCGATTATTGGCTTTGGGGTTATCTGAAGTCGCAAGTGTATCGTGATCGACCGACATCTCTAGGGATGCTGAAAGACAACATCCGACGGCAATCCCTCACCATAACTCCGGACATGCTTTACAGTGCTGTTCACAACATTATAACTCGACTATAGCTATTGTTGAGGAATGATGGTGGACATATTGAGCATTGATGTGACTTCTGAAATTTTCCCGGCGTATTTCTTCTTCTAATAATTTCCGGGTATGTCGACGGGATCCGGCTGCATACCCGGAAATTATTAGAAGAATATTGAGCATTTCCTGTAAAGAACATCATCTTTGCTTTGTCTTACTTTGTTATGCTAATTATTACTATTCTGATCAGATGAAGCGCCATCTGTCGGACATTTTTTGAACTTTTGTAATTTTTTGGTTCTAATAAAACCCCATGTCATTCCAAGCATGTGTGTCAATTTGTACCTCTCTATCTACATTATTCAGTGATTTATTCAGTTTTCAAATTTATATTGAGTTTTTGATCACCCGGTATACCTAATGGTAGGCTCACAATCAGATCAGAGAAGAATATTATGTGAAGCAACTGACAGCTAGTAAATGGAAACATATGAACACAGTAAGCAAATAATAGGTATAAAAGCGATCTTATGAAACAACACTGGATTCATGCGAACATTATAAGCAGTGGGTGGTAATGTCGTAAGATAGGTGACATAGAAAACCAAAGGGGGGGGGATGGGTTTGATAGTGAAGGGAGGAAAGAGGGGGTAGGGGGAGGGGAAGAGGAAACGGACATACGGGGACAGATATAGCCTTTACAGCCCAAGAACAAGCGTAAATATGAGATACGATGATGAGGACCCATTCCGAGTCAGAACTGATGAACAAAAAGGACAATTGGATTTGCTGAGTTACATCTGTTCGGCATAAACAATTACTCTAAAACAGTCTTAATCGCATTTATTATTATTTTACCGCCAGCCGGTTACAACCCGACGTAGGGGTCATCTTCTGGGCGCTTACACTGTGAAATTACAGATATCCGTCAGAAAGACTCCATAATACAACAGCTAAAAGTACGTAAATTTAAAATATGTTACTCATTGGTCGACTGCTGGTGGTGTCACTCCTGTCTACATAACGGCAGGGAACAATGCGAGATTAACCCTCGTATGGGCTTAAATAGAGTGCTAAGATCACGTGAATAGATGGCAACACCCCCAGCGGCGATCAACGGTATTTAATACACTTTATTTTATGTGACTACTAGTCACCTTGGTTTAACATAAATTTAAGTGACAGTAAATAACAGAAAACGGAACCATTCCATTTAAAAAGAGTTACAAATATAGTGTTAATTATAAAATAACAACAAATGTTCCGTAGTCAACTCGTAAAATTCGTAAAAGTATGTTACATGCCGCGAGGGATTAGCCGAGCGGTCTAAGGCGCTGCAGTCCTGGACTGTGCGGCTGGTTCCGGCGGAGGTTCGAGTCCTCCCTCGGGCATGGGTGTGTGTGTTTGTCCTTAGGATTATTTAGGTTAAGTAGTGTGTAAGCTTAGGGACTGATGACCTTAGCAGTTAAGTCCCATAAGATTTCACACACATTTGAACATTTTTTTAAATATTACATTATGTGCCATAATATAAAGTAAAACGATTTGTGACATACAAAAACTGGTGTCGTCTTGTATTATAATATATCTATTCGTACATTTACGTAGAAAACATTTGAGGCAATTTACTAAAACGGCGAATATGGAAGGACTACAACCTTGTGGTGAGGACGCCGCTGCCATGGATTACAAAGCGTATATCAGGCGCCCTCTAGTCTGTGTGGGGAGGACGTTGTCGTCATGGTAGCAGCTGGTGTGTTCTTATGGTTATTTTCTTTGCCCCGGCCACGGCTTCCGTTGCCGTGGTAGCGGTATGTCATGGCTCTTCATCCACAGAGAAGTTGTCACTTATTTGAGGTTACGGAAATATCGGCAATCAAGGATAACCTACAAAATCTAAAGATAGGATAAAACTTTACGACACGTTTGTAGTACCCGTTAAAGGAATTAAAGTATTAAAATAACAAAAGGAAAAGTAGCATCATTGTGTACAAATAATATTTTCGAATAGCTCGAAAAATTTTTAATCGTGACTCTCTATTTGTTCATTCAGCATCGCTGCTGGATTCCGTTTATATGTATAAAAATTTTCAGGCTTAAATGGAATGGTTCCGTTTTCTGTTATTTACTGTCACTTAAGTTTATGTTAAACCAAGGTGACTAGTAATTACATATAATAAACGGTATTAAATGCCGTTGATCGCCGCTGGGGGTGTTGCCGTCTATTCACGTGATCTTGCTGCTCTCATCTTTTAGTTTCCCGTCTTTGGGGAAGTGTAAGGGGGAGTTTGTAGCCTTTCGGCTTTTACTCCCCTGTGTACATGTGTGTGTGATTTTTCTGTAGTTTTTTGGTGTCTGTGATGTGTGATGATTGTTCTGTCTGTGTCTGGTACTTGCCTGAGGTAGGTGAGATGAATTGATGTATATTAGGAGGGAACGGGATTAAGGGAATGGGTATTGGGATTTTCTCTTCGACTTAATCGTCGAAGATCGTCATGGGGCGCTTATCCTTGTCGCGGGACATGTCATACCGACCTAGGGAGTGGATGAGGGCGTTTCCTGATCTGGAAGAACCTTCATAGAAGGCCCTTGCCAGATCTTGGAAACGCTCTCTCAGGAGTGGGATTTCAGCTGCGGCGTGCAGATCATCTATGGGGAATCCAAGGGATAAATGCAATGCCCTCCTGAGGGCGCGGTTCTGCAGCCTCTGGAGTTTGTCCAGGTGCTGCTTCGCCGCGTATCCCCAGACAGGGCGTGCATACACCATGACTGGCCGGATCAGGGCATGGTACACGTTTACTGCTACTGGGCATGGAAGGGAGCTGGTTGAGTTCAGGATTGGATATAGGATGGACATTCAGGCGCAGACCTTGCTGTGGACCTCGTCTATGTGGGGTTTCCACGTAAGACGAGAGTCCAGGGTTACACCAAGGTACTTGGCGGTTCTGCGCCAGGGGAGTTGGGTTCCGTTTAGGTGAAGATGGAAGGGGGGACGTTGAGGAGGTTCGCGCCTTCCGAGCCTGCGGGTAATCAGCATAGCCTGTGTCTTTTCAGAGTTGATGGTGATACGCCAGCGACGAGCCCAAGTTTCTGTGTCATCTAAAACCCTTTGTAGCCTACGGATGACCAGGTCCTTGTTCGCATTTCTCGCGTAGAAGGCTGTGTCGTCTGCGCACTGTGTGGTGTGCACCACGTGATCTTAGCACGCTATTTAAGCCCATACGAACGGTTAATCTCGCATAGTTTCCTGCGGGAGTGACACCACCAGCAGTCGACCAGTGGGTAACAAATTTTAAATTTATGTAATTGTAGCTGTTGTATAATGGAGTGTTTCTGACGGATATCTGTAGTTTCACAGTGTAAGCTCCCTGAAGATGACCCCTACGTCGGGTTGAAACAGGTTGGCGGTATAATAATAATAAACGCGATTAAGACTGTTTTTGAATAATTGATTAATCATACTAAATGCTGTTTCATCTCCATAACCATGTTGTCCAAAAATTTCATAATAAACATCAAGCTGTGACTAGCACAGAGTCTGGTGCGTTGAGCTGGAAGCTTACACGCTAAATGAGAAATATGGGAAACGACGGTCAGGGCTCAATCGGGATCAGCATGCGGCGCGCCTGCTGGAGCAGACTGGAGACTGGAGACTGCTGGCCGGGCAGGGCCCGCGCGCCCAGCTGTCTAATTAAAACTTAGAGGCAGACAATGCCGGCGGGAGAGTCGGTTTTGAAAACACTGGCTGCAGCCGTCCGCGGGGAGTCCGCACCCCGGGGGATGAACAGCTCGCCTCAATGCGCCGGCCTGCGCCGACGGCCGCCCCACAACACGGCGCAACCAGCCAACCATTGTTCGTAATGCCGGTGGCCTGTTAACGCCCGTTTAGTCCGCGGACGAAACTCCCCAAGGAAACAACTTTCTATCTTTTTTCCTCCTTTTTATAGCTCCGAGCGACTTTTTATGCCCCTGGACGTAAAATATCGTATTTCAGAAACAGATAGACAACATTCGGTAACGTAATAATACACTCTAAGACAAAAAAAAAAAAAGAATAAAAATAAAAGTAGAGAAATAAAAAAAAAGACACACCAGGAAACTGTTATCCGAATGGGACAGAAATCGATAAATGTGAAGTACATGTACAATCATCATCATCATTTAACACTGATTATGACTTTCAGCGTTCAGTCTGGAGCATAGCCCCCTTATAAAATTCCTCCATGATCCCCTATTCAGTGCTAACATTGGTGCCTCTTCTGATGTTAAGCCTATTACTTCAAAATTATTCTTAACCGAATCCAGGTACCTTCTCCTTGGTCTGCCCCGATTCCTCCTTCCCTCTACTGCTGAACCCATGAGTCTTTTGCGTAACCTTGTTTCTCCCATGCGTGTAACATGACCCCACCATCTAAGCCTGTTCGCCCTAACTGCTACATATATAGAGTTCATTCCCACTTTTTCTTTGATTTCCTCATTGTGGACACCCTGCTGCCATTGTTCCCATCTACTAGTACCTTCAATCATCCGAGCTACTTTCATATCCGTAACCTCAACCTTATTGATAAGGTAACCTGAATCCACTCAGCTTTCTCTCCCATACAACAAAGTTGGTCGAAAGATTGAACGGTGCACAGGTAGCTTAGTCTTGGTACTGACTTCCTTCTTGCAGAAGAGAGTAGATCGTAGCTGAGCATTCACTACATTAGCTTTGCTACACCTCGCTTCCAGTTCTTTCACTATGTTGCCATCCTGTGAGAATATGCATCCTAAGTACTTGAAACTGTCCATCTGTTCTAACTTTGTTCCTCCTATTTGGCACTCAATCCGTTTATATCTCTTTCCGACTGACACTACTTTCGTTTTGGAGTTGCTAATCTTCATACCATAATCCTCACATTTCTGATCTAGCTCTGAAATATTACTTTGCAAACTTTCAATCGAATCTGCCATCACAACTAAGTCATCCGCATATGCGAGACTGCTTATTTTGTGTTCACATATCTTAATCTCACTCAGCCAGTCTATTGTTTTCAACATATGATCCATAAATAATATGATCAACAGTGGAGACAGGTTGCAGCCTTGTCTCAACCCTGAGACTACTCTAAACCATGAACTCAATTTACCGTCAACTCTAACTGCTGCCTGACTATCCATGTAAAGACCTTTAATTGCTTGCAAAAGTTTGCCTCCTATTCCATAATCTCGTAGAACAGACAGTAACTTCCTCGTAGGAACCTGGTCATATGCCTTTTCTAGATCTATAAAGCATAGATACAATTCCCTGTTCCACTCATAACACTTCTCCATTATTTGCCGTAAGCTAAAGATCTGGTCCTGACAACCTCTAAGAGGCCTAAACCCACACTGATTTTCATCCAATTGGTCCTCAACAATACCTGCGAAGATTTTACCCACAACGCTGATTAAAGAGATACCTCTGTAGTTGTTACAATCTTTTCTGTTTCCATGTTTAAAGATTGGTGTGATTACTGCTTTTGTCCCGTCTGATGGAACCTGTCCCGACTCCCAGGCCATTTCAGTTATCCTGTGTAGCCATTTAAGACCTGACATTCCACTGTATTTGATGAGTTCCGACTTAATTTCATCCACCCCAGCTGCTTTATTGCACTGCAATATATTGACGATTTTCTCCACTTCCTCAAATGTGATCCTATTTCCATCATCATTCCTATCCCATTGTACATCGAAATCTGAAACATTAATGATCGTATTTTCACCTACATTGAGCAACTCTTCAAAATGTACAACCAAACAGATAATTACAATTACACAAAAATTAGATGACTTATTCAGGAGGAAGAGACTCGCAAATTGGGCAAATCAATAACGCGTTGGTCCAATTCTGGTCCTTACGCAAGCAATTATTCAGCATGGTACTGACTAATACAGTTGTTTGATGTCCACTTGCAGGATATAGTGCCAAATTCTGTCCAATTGGCGCGCTACATCTGCAATATTTCTGGCTTAGTCAGCCATCATATTAGGCTCCAAGAAGCTGTTATCAGAGCAGTGGAGATGCAAGAAGTATATAGGTGACGAAATGTGGTGTGAGGTACCTGTGACAGATGTTAGATTCGGTACCATTCCCGTGAGAAAGACCGCCTGCATAATGCTACTGCTCTGTGATTGGCTGTTGTGTTCGGAGCAAGGGCGCCAAAACGTTAAAGTATAGTTATTATTATTGGTTAAACTACCCACTGGGATGACTTCACTTTTTAATATAAATGTCTCTCAACAGCTGACTATCAATCAGTCATTTGAAAACTAATAAAAACAATTTAAATCATAACAAAAGACCGACGAAATTGCAGACGAAGCACTTCGGAAGCGTTCGGGTCACGCCTTTTCTGGTATGGCGCGCGAAGTGTTTCGGGCTGTTGGTCACTATGGATTAGTCGAGAAGAACAGACATGTTGTCTGTCGTAGAATGTGTTTCCAATTTCTATTTAAGTTCCTGTTCGTCGCTCTGGATTAGGCAGTCGAGATGTACAGTCATGTTGTCTGTGGCAGGATGTGTTTACCAGTATTCAATATTAAAGGATTCGCTCCGGTAGTTATGAGGCACAGACACGTGCCACATATAGTGTAAAGATACATTTTCGTAAACATTGTGTTTGATCATGCACTTTGATGTATCATAAGGTGTTCTATTAAGATCATGTAGTCTTCTCGTGTGGCTATATTAAAATACGCGAGTGGCATCCCAAAGAAGTGATACATTATTTCAGAACAGAACCTCGCTAAAAGTCAGTTTCATCCTCAAGATACAGAACCTACGACCTGCGTACTGTTTTCTGCGCTGGGGACATCAACTTGAAGGCAGCAGGTTACTGAACTATAGCAGAACCTTCGTATTCCACACAGTGCAGTGGAAAAAACTAGGCGCCTCACGTGTACTGCATGCACAGAACAAATGTGCTCAGTGACACGTCATCTGCAGTAATGCAGAGGAGGTAAAGGAGGATGATCGTTATTAACACCAACAATCAGTTCATTCTTCCTTTCTTGCCGTATGTCGTCAGAATTCAAAGCCGGTTGGAGCTCCCTGCGAATAATGCTTCAAACTTTCTGGATTGAGGGGAGATTCGGGGACTGGTTGACCAACGTAGAGTTTTCCAAGCACCAAGACAGCAGCAGAAACACTCACCGTGTACGAACGGGCACTATCTTGTTGATATGTTGGTGCAGGATGACTTGCCGTGAACAGCAACAAAACGGGTAGTACAGTATCGTCGATGCACCGCTGTGCTGTAAAGATACCGCGGATGGCAAACACAGGGGTCCTGCTATGAAAAGAAATGCGAGAGCAGCACCATCTCTCTTGGCTGTTAGACCGTACGACGGGCGACGTTCAAGCTGGTATGCTACCGCTTTCCGACTGTCTTCAGACACGTCTTCAGCCTTGGAAATGGAAATGAGCGTTTGGCGTCATTGGTCGGGAGACCCCTTGCGGGACAGGCCCGGCCGCCTTGGTGCAGATCTTATCACATTCGACGCCACATTGGGCGACCTGCGAGCCGGATGGGGATAAATTAATGATGAAGACAACACAACACCCAGTCCCTGAGTGGAGAAAATCTCCGACCCAGCCGGGAATCGAACCCCGGTCCGTAGGAGAGCAATCCGTCACGCTGACCGCTCAGCTATCGGGGTGGACGTCTTGAAACGTCCCCTTTTGAACAATTTTACATGACTGCTTAAACTGACACACAATATTTTGTTAGCGCAACGCAATCTGACTTTCAAAATTCCCTACAAAAGAATGGCCCTGACTAACATTAAACTATACCTTTCACAAATCACTTACCTCACAAAAATCTTCGCTGCTCAAGCTACTGCAATACAGCGAGCGCCACTACTGCCAGCTAAATAAAAGATTCAAACTATGGAAGGCACTAACTACTGATAGGGAAAGTTAGCAAATGAAAGATATTAATAGAGAACAAACAATGTATTTACCTTGATATCATCATATATAAATATAGCAGTTCATGACAAATTTCAAAACTCCGCCATCTCTCTCCCCACATCCACCACTGCTGGCGGCTCACCTCCAACTGCGCAACGCTACGCGCTGTTCACAGCCAGCTGCCTAACACTACAATGGCGAGTATTACAACAATGCAAAGCAGCCACAGACTGCACACAGCACAGCCAGTGATTTTCATATTGAGCGCTACGTAACGTTGCCAATAAGAAAACATAAACAGCCTACTTACATAGAGAAAACATAAACAGCCTACTTACATAGAGAAAACATAAACAGCCTACTTACATATGCAATACAGCGAGCGCCACTACTGCCAGCTAAATTAAAGATTCAAACTATGGAAGGCACTAACTACTGATAGGGATAGTTAGCAAATGAAAGATATTAATAGAGGACAAACAATGTATTTACCTTGATATCATCATATATAAATATAGCAGTTCATGACAAATTTCAAAACTCCGCCATCTCTCTCCCCACATCCACCACTGCTGGCGGCTCACCTCCAACTGCGCAACGCTACGCGCTGTTCACAGCCAGCTGCCTAACACTACAATGGCGAGTATTACAACAATGCAAAGCAGCCACAGACTGCACACAGCACAGCCAGTGATTTTCATATTGAGCGCTACGTAACGTTGCCAATAAGAAAACATAAACAGCCTACTTACATAGAGAAAACATAAACAGCCTACTTACATAGAGAAAACATAAACAGCCTACTTACAGTCTTCAGCATTGAATCTCATTGACTGGTGTTTTCAGTGACAATTCAAATTAAGCCTCGATGAGCAACAAAGACGTGTCTGGAGAAGTCCAGGGCAGCGGTGGGAGACCAACCTGACAGTCGCCCGTTGTACGGCCCTGTATCCAGTGCTGATGGTCTAGGGCGCCATTTGGGTTTTTCATAGCAGGACGCATTTTGATTGTCATCCGCGGCATCCACACAGCACAGCCATACGCCCCGTTATCTTGGCTTTCATGGCAACCCATCCTGAGCCTGCATTTCAGCAAGATAATGCCTGCTCACACACTGCGAGTGTTTCTGCTGCTTGTCTTCGTGCTTGTCAGATTCAGCCTTGACAAGCGAGATTGTCAGATCTCTCCCCAATTACGAACGTCTTGAGGGTTATGGGGAGGGACCTCCAACGAGCTGGGGATTTTAACAGTCTAGCGCACCAGCTGGACGGATTTTGGCGCCAGGACATCAAACAACTCTGTCAGTCAATGAGAAGCCGAATAACTGCGTGCATAAGGGGCAGAGGTCGACTAGCGCTCTATTGACTTGCTCAGTTTGTGAAGCCCTTTCTCTTGAATATATCATACAGTTGTTGGGTGTGAGGTCCGCCAGTTATGCAAATCACCGTTTTTCTCAGTACACAAACATGTTTCGGCACCACTTTGCCATCATTAGTCGGCTTTCGTTTTTATTTATTCTGCAATGTGAACATTTTTGTTAAATGATTATAAAATTATTCCATTTTTAGTTCAAACAACACATCATTTCTTTTTGTAAATACCTTTACATTTGGTGTGCATGAATTTTCTGGGTCACTTGTGTGTTAATTACTACAGGCAACCAAACGATGTTGATGAGTTTTTTCTTTTTTTTTTTCTAGGAGTTAACCTATCTTCAAGAATGTAATTCAGTTTTTCTCGATGTTTTCCAAGCTATATTCGTTTCTACTTACGTTTTCGTAAGCATAATTCTGAGGTGTTGTGATGCACATGTAACTATAACAAGTACTTTTCACAAATAACGTAGTAGGCAGTGTGATTGTGGTTTGTTATGTGTCCCAACCCAGTCAATGATGAACAAATGAAAAAAATTATCATCAACAGCGTTTGGTTACAGATGACAAGCTACCTGTAGTAATTAACACACAAGTGACCCAGAAAATTCATGCACACCGAATGTAAAGGTATTTACAAAAAGAAACGATGTGTTGTTTGAACTAAAAATGCAATAATTTTATAATCATTTAACAAAAATGTTCACATTGCAGAATAAATAAAAACGAAAACCCACTGATGATGGCGCATTGGTGCCGAAACATGTTTGGGTACTGAGAAAAACAGTGTTTTTGCATAACTGGCGGACCTCACATTCAACAATTTTAACTGCAAACACGGCCAATACAAGGAGCTGCAAATCAAAATGGTGGATAAATTATACAGCTTTTTACTGAAATTGCACCAATTTGTTTCTCTGTACATGTACATCACATCTTTCTCCTGAATAAATCATATAATTTTTTCTTCAATTGTAATAATTTTTCAGCCTGTACATGTACATTACATTCACCGATTTCCGTCCCTTTCGAATATTTCCGTCGTGGTGGGTATTCTTTTTTTCTTTTCTCTTTTCTTTCTTAGAGTGTATTTAAATCATGGACTACCAGGAACGTTAACATCTGCTGTTCTTCTTGGGCTGCTTGGGGTAGCTTCACATAATAGAATGTGTTTCACATATGACGCAAGCGTATATCCGCAGTTGATATGGATTGTGCATCGGATATTGTCCTCGGCAAGTGCCTCGGTGAGTTTTCCCTCAGCTGATTATAGCCTAAGACACAATACTGGCATACTAAGCTCACCTTTATTTACAACAGGTGCTAAAAAAAATTTCCCTCTGCAGCAAGAGTAGCCTGACAGTTCCTGAACATGTTTTTGCACAGTCGTCGAATTTCGACTGCTGAAATTCTTGAATTCATAATCCGAAAATTGTCTAACTCTTCGAGTTTATGGGGACTGTTTGCGTATATCGTATCTTTCAACATCTACCAAAGTTGTAAATTACATGGATTTAGATTTAGGAATAGAGGAGGCCATTCAACGCTCTTACCATCGAAAACGTTTCACAGTACTATCATAGACTCATTGGCGGTGTGTCATTCGCATTGTCCTGCATGAAATAACGGAATGTCTTTTCGTTAATTGAAATTGCAGGAAGCTTGAAATGTGGCTGCTATTTCACCTTGTTTCACTGCTGAGTGCAAGTTGCTATACTCAGTGAGTTACAAAGATGCCTGCAAGTGTCGGCCGAGTGCGCATCTCGTGCGACTGCCTTTCAGGTGTCGAGTATCAGGGAGATAGAAATGGCTCGCGGAGTTCTTTGATGCAGCGGCCAATCACGTCTTGTCGGCGAAAGTTTGTAAGGGCCAATTTCTTTCTTCGGCGTGCCTGGAAATTCTTCGGTGCTTGCCGGACATAGGTTTGGATGGAGTCGTTTGCTGCTTAAATTGGTGAGATCACATTATGCTCTTCTGTGTAGATAATGCATTGCTATTCTGATTCTAGGCCTTAATTTCAGTCTACTTCCGATGTTTCTTTCATCTATGGTAAATTCATTCGTTTTATACACGGTTCACATGAACTAGAACTCGGTGTTTTACGAAGGGGTTTGAGCTTCCTTACCCGCTTGGTCGAGGATTTCACCTACATCTACATAACTCTGATATTCACAATTAAGAGACTGGCAAAGGGTTCATCGAATAACTTTCAAGCTATTTCACTACCGTTCCACTCTCGAACGGCGCGCGGAAAATCGAACATATGAATCTGTCCGTGCGAACTCTGATTTCTCCCGTTTTATTATGATGAAATAAGAACACCGTGAATTCATTGTCCCAGGAAGGGGAAACTTTATTGACACATTCCTGGGGTCAGATACATCACATGATCACACTGACAGAACCACAGGCACATAGACACAGGCAACAGAGCATGCACAATGTCGGCACTAGTACAGTGTATATCCACCTTTCGCAGCAATGCAGGCTGCTATTCTCCCATGGAGACGATCGTAGAGATGCTGGATGTAGTCCTGTGGAACGGCTTGCCATGCCATTTCCACCTGGCGCCTCAGTTGGACCAGCGTTCGTGCTGGACGTGCAGACCGCGTGAGACGACGCTTCATCCAGTCCCAAACATGCTCAATGGGGGACAGATCCGGAGATCTTGCTGGCCAGGGTAGTTGACTTACACCTTCTAGAGCACGTTGGGTGGCACGGGATACATGCGGACGTGCATTGTCCTGTTGGAACAGCAAGTTCCCTTGCCGGTCTAGGAATGGTAGAACGATGGGTTCGATGACGGTTTGGATGTACCGTGCACTATTCAGTGTCCCCTCGACGATCACCAGTGGTGTACGGCCAGTGTAGGAGATCGCTCCCCACACCATGATGCCGGGTGTTGGCCCTGTGTGCCTCGGTCGTATGCAGTCCTGATTGTGGCGCTCGCCTGCACGGCGCCAAACACGCATACGACCATCATTGGCACCAAAGCAGAAGCGACTCTCATCGCTGAAGACGACACGTCTCCATTCGTCCCTCCATTCACGCCTGTCGCGACACCACTGGAGGCGGGCTGCACGATGTTGGGGCGTGAGCGGAAGACGGCCTAACGGTGTGCGGGACCGTAGCCCAGCTTCATGGAGACGGTTGCGAATGGTCCTCGCCGATACCCCAGGAGTAACAGTGTCCCTAATTTGCTGGGAAGTGGCGGTGCGGTCCCCTACGGCACTGCGTAGGATCCTACGGTCTTGGCGTGCATCCGTGCGTCGCTGCGGTCCGGTCCCAGGTCGACGGGCACGTGCACCTTCCGCCGACCACTGGCGACAACATCGATGTACTGTGGAGACCTCACGCCCCAAGTGTTGAGCAATTCGGCGGTACGTCCACCCGGCCTCCCGCATGCCCACTATACGCCCTCGCTCAAAGTCCGTCAACTGCACATACGGTTCACGTCTACGCTGTCGCGGCATGCTACCAGTGTTAAAGACTGCGATGGAGCTCCGTATGCCACGGCAAACTGGCTGACACTGACGGCGGCGGTGCACAAATGCTGCGCAGCTAGCGCCATTCGACGGCCAACACCGCGGTTCCTGGTGTGTCCGCTGTGCCGTGCGTGTGATCATTGCTTGTACAGTCCTCTCGCAGTGTCCGGAGCAAGTATGGTGGGTCTGACACACCGGTGTCAATGTGTTCTTTTTTCCATTTCCAGGAGTGTATCTCCCTGTGTGGGTGGGCGCCAGCAAAATATCTCCGTAGTAACAGTTGAAAGCTGGTATCTGAAATTTCGTGAGAAGATCCTGCCTCAACTAAAAATGCCTTTGCTTTAATGACTGACACCTCAATACATGTATCATGTCCGTGACGCTTTCTCCCCTATTCCGTGTTAACACAAAACGAGCTGTCCTTGTTTGAAACTTTATCGATGTCCTCCGTCAATCCCATCTGACGCGGATCCCACACCGCATAGCAATACTCTAGACAAGGGCGGACAAGCTTGGCATAGGCACCCTCTTTTGCAGACCTATTGCACTTTCTAAGTGTTCTGCCAGTAAATCTGTCTTCGGTTTGCTTTCCCCACAACATTACATTTGTGATCGTTCCCATTATACGTAACTGTAATCGCTAAGTATTAAGTTCAATTTACAGCCTTTAGGTTTGTGTGATTTATTATGTAACCGAAATTTAGCGGATTTGTTTCAGAACTCATGTAGATGACTTAACACTTTTCGTTATTTAGAGTCGATTGCCGCTTTTCGCACTACACAGATATCTTTTCTAAATTATTCTGCAATTGGTCTTGATCATGTGATGTCTTTACACGACGGCTGACAGCATCATCCGCAATCAATCCAAGAGGGCTCCTCAGGTATTCTGATATGTCGTTTATGTAGATAAGGAACAGCAGACGGCTTATAACACTTCATTGGGGAATGCCAGATATTACTTCTGTTTTACTCGATGGCGTTCCGTCGGTTACTAAGTACTTTGACCTCTGTGCCAGCAACTCAGGAATCCAGTCGCACAGCTGAAGTGATACTCCACGCTTATGTGGATCGGTGTCAAAAGCCTCCCGGAAATCTAAAAATACGATTTTCATTCAATCTTTAATCACCTATTTTTGTAGAACGCTTACGTATCCTCTCCCAACCAGAAGAAATTCATTACATGTTTTAATAACTTTCTGTCGAGTTACAGACCAATACCTCAACTTCTGTTTGCTGCAGAATCCTTGAACATATTCTCAGTTCGAATACAACAAATTTTCTTGAGACTAAGAAGCTTATGTTCAGGAATGAGCATGGTTTTAGAAAGCATCTCTCGTGCGAAATTCAGCTTGCCCTTTTCTCACATGATATATCTACATCTATATCTACATTTATAACCCCGCAAGCCACCCAACGGTGTGTGGCGAAGGGCACTTACTGTTCCAGTCGCGTATGGTTCGCGGGAAGAACGACTGCCGGAAAGCCTCCGGTGCGCTCGAATCTCTCTAATTTTACATTCGTGATCTCCTCGGGAGGTATAAGTAGGGGGAAGCAATATATTCGACACGTCATCCAGAAACGCACCCTCCTGAAACCTGGACAGCAAGCTACACCGCGATGTAGAGCGCCTCTCTTGCTGAGTCTGCCACTTGAGTTTGCTGAGCATCTCCATAACGCTATCACGCTTACCAAATAACCCTGTGACGAAACGCGCCGCTCTTCTTCGGATCTTCTCTATCTCCTCTGTCAACCCGACCTGGTACGGATCCCACACTGATGAGCAATACTCAAGTATAGGTCGAACGAGTGTTTTGTAAGCCACCTTCTTTGTTGATGGACTACATTTTCTAAGGACTCTCCCAATGAATCTCAACCTGGCACCCGCCTTACCAACAATTAATTTTATATGATCATTCCACTTCAAATAGTTCCGTACGCATACTCCCAGATATTTTACAGAAGTAGCTGCTACCGGCGTTTGTTCTGCTACCATATAATCATACAATAAAGGATCCTTATTTCTATGTATTCGCAAGACATTATATTTGTCTATGTTCAGGGTCAATAATGGATGAGTCTTATAGTGTTGCGAGTTAATATTTGCTCTCACATGGACATTGCTCGGATGACTCCTGTAAGAAGAATCCAGTGCACTGATGTTCTCAAATGCATGTTTTACACTTTAAAGAACAGATCTAAATCTATATCTTCATCTACATAGATAATCCGCAAGCCACCGTACGGTGGCGGATGGTACCATCTACCACTACATGTCACTTCCCGTCCTGTTACACTCACAAATAGAGCGTGGGAGAAACGGCTGTCTGTGCCTTTCCGTACGAACGCTAATTTCTCGTATCTTATCTTCGTGGACCATACGTGTGATGTATATTGGTGGCAATAGAATCGTTCGGCAGTCAGCTTCAAATACCGATTCTCTAAATTTTCTCAGTAGTGCTTCTCGAAATGAATGTCGCCTCCCATCCAGGGATTCCCAGTTGAGCTCCCGAGCATCTCCATAACACTTAAGTGTTGTTCGAAGCTACCGGTAACACATCTAGCAGCCCGTCTCTGAACTGCTTCGATGTCTTCCTTCAACCAAAACAGTCGAGGAGAACTCAAGAATAGGTCGCATCAGCATCCCGTATGCGGTCTCCTTTACAGGTGAACCAATCTTTCCAAAAATGCTCCCAATAGTCCGAAGTCGATCAGTCGCCTTCCTTACCGCAGCTCTCTCATGCTCGTTCCACATCATATCGCTTTGCACCGAGCGATGTGCCGCAGTGGAGCACACCAGTCTTGCCTTCGGTAGGACGACGGTTCAAACCCGCGTCCAACCATCCTGATTTAGTTTTTCCATGATTTCCCTAAATCGCTCCAGGCAAATGCCGGAATGGTTCCTTAGAAAGTGCACCACCGACTTCCTTCCGCATCCTTCCCTAATCCGTTGAGACCGATGACCTCGCTCTTTGGTTACCTCCTCCAAATTACCCAATCAACCAATGCCGCTTGGCAACGTTACGCCTAGATATTTAAACGACTTGACTGTGTCAGGCAGAATACTAGTAATAGTGTAACCGAACATTACAGGCTTGTTCTTCCTACTCATTCGCATTAACTTACTTTCTTCCACGTTCAGGGCCAGTTGCCATTCACCACACCAACTGGAAATTATGTCTCAGTCGTATTGTACCTTTCTACAGTCACTCAACTTCGACACCTTACCGTACCCCAAGGCATCATCAGCAAACAACTGCAGATTGCTGCCCACCCTGTTCGCCAAATAATTTATATATGTAGAGAACAACAGGCACTATCACACTTCGCTGGGGCACTGCTGACGATACCCTTGTCTCTGATGAACACTCGACGTCGTGCACAACGTACTGGTTTCTATTATTTAAGAAGTATTCTAGCCACTCACATATCTGTGAACTTATTCCATATGCTCGCACCTTCGTTAACAGCCTGTAGTGAGACACCGTGTCAAATGCTTTCCGGAAATCTAGAAATATGGACTCTGCCTGTTGCGCTTCATCCAGTATATAATGTAAGAAACGGGTAAGTTGAGTTTGGCACGAGCAGTGCTTTCTAAAGCCATGCTGATTCCTGAACACAGGCTTCTTAGTCTCAAGAAAGTTCATTGTATTCTGAAACGTAACAGCCCATTGAGACCTATTTAAATGAACAATTCCCAGTCTAATTCAGGATTGCACATGTAAACAAAATATGTAACTCATCCAGAAAAACTTATAACTGAGAAAATAACTGTTTAATCTATTTCAGTTCAAAGTGTAGAAGCTCTGTAAATGAAGGGAATAATTCCCGTGAAGGGACGCTCCAGTAATTAATAGAAAATATAAATGTATTATTGTAATTTCTTATTTGAGAGTTTATTCTCGAAAGAATTAACAGACGTGTACTAATATCGTACCGTACTTACTGTACTGAGCAGACATACGTTTATATATGTATTTTAAGCTATTTTGTAAAAATTTTAATTGTTAATTAATCAAATGTTCATCTTAACAATGCCAAGGATTGTTCGGGAGCAGTGAGCATGTAGCTGCTTCGTTTGTATTGTTTGCCTTTGTAATAATACTTTAACTCTGTTTTGAAAGTATAATAAATGTATTTAAAATAACATAATACAAGATGATATTTAATTTTAACTTTTCTGAAGTTGAAATTTTACAGTAACTGTCTCCAGGACTTTCGCAGCGACAGAATGCCTGATACGATGAGTAAAACAAACCCTAAGAATGTTATAATCCGAACTGAGAATATGTTCAAGGATTCTGCACAAAACAAAGTTTAGGGCTATTCGTCTGTAATTCTGCGGGCCCGTTCTTTTGCCTTTGCTATATACTGGGGTCCACTGCGCTTTTGTCCAGTCGCTTGGGACTTGGTTCTGGGCGAGAGATTACCGATAAATGAAAGCTAGATAAGGGAACAGTGCCTCAGAGTACTCTTTGTAAAACCGAAGAGGGGTTCCATCTGGAGCTGATGATTTATGTCGTCCATACGAAAGTCTGTCCTATGGTCAGATAATGGTACGTTTGTACGGTTCTCCTGTGTGAACGATTTCTTAAACATGAAATTGAAAACTTCGGCTTTCGTTTTGCTATCTTCAACTGTCACACCAGACTGGTCAATAAAGGACTGAGCGGAAGCCTGAGTCACGGTTAGCGATTTCACATACGCCAAAATTTTCTCGCGTTCTCTGCCAGGTCTTTTGCTAAGGTGTGACGGTGGTAGTTATTGTATGCTTTGCACATAGATCTTTTCACAGGCGCACGAATCTCTACTAACCTTCGCTTACCGTAACTTTCATTTGGGTTATCCTGCCAGAATATTTCAGCCAGTAAATCAGTAACATTACAATAGTAAACTGTCAAGTTTGCTGCGTATTATTACCCCACGAGAAGTGTTCACTAAGTAATGCAACATATTTCTTTTCCTGAAAGCAGGTTCGTGTTATTCAGCGTTCCAAAACAGGATATACTCCCTCAGTCTTTTGGCTGCAAAATCCTATTTTTCATCATAATCACCGTCCAATGCGGCGGTCTTACACCACCTAACTGGTAGGGCCTGTATGCCTGCTCGGTCCCACTATACTGGTCGACATCAGAGCCACCGTCTTGCTGCATCAATAACATCACGGCCGGCCGAAGTGGCCGTGCGGTTAAAGGCGCTGCAGTCTGGAACCGCGAGACCGCTACGGTCGCAGGTTCGAATCCTGCCTCGGGCATGGATGTTTGTGATGTCCTTAGGTTAGTTAGGTTTAACTAGTTCTAAGTTCTAGGGGACTAATGACCTCAGCAGTTGAGTCCCATAGTGCTCAGAGCCATTTGAACCATTTTTTGAGTAACATCACGATCTCCTACGTATTGCTTCCTACGGAGTGCATTCTTCATTGGGCCAAACAGATGGATGTTCGATGGTGAGGAACCCAGCGGGCAGACATCTTTGAGTATCCCAACTGGTGAACGAATGTGTCAGCATTACCCACAGAGACGCTAAGTTGAGCAGTTGGGTGTTTAATTGTGATCTGTCGATCACCTCGAATGAGAATGTACGAAATGTCCAACAATGCAAAAGTCACAGTTATTTGCGACGGGCCGGCTCGCTGGAGATCGTACAGGTGTGCGCGTCTCGCTCAACGACTCACCGTGCTTTTGTTCACTCCCAGGTCTCCGTTGACATTCTACGAGAGCCTATGAATATCTGCGATGCTTTAGTTTTCTGCCAAAAGAAACTCAATGACAGCTCTGTGCTTGGAACGCTCCTCCGTTACAGACGCCATATTGAAGGCTACGTACAGGGTCACCACCTATTGGGACTTTACGAAACTATAGGGGTGGAAGCAGGATTATTCCACGGTGCCCCACAACACATTCAGCATTTTTTCTACCGAAATTGGCGGCGAGAAGAAGAATGTTTGATTAGTTATTGTAATCCCCTCCTACATATGAGAAGTAATGGTCTGATTTAGAGAGATCAGCCCGATTATTCATGTTCAAATGGTTCAAACGGCTCTGAGCACTATGGGACTTAACTTCTGTGGTCATCAGTCCCCTAGAACTTAGAACTACTCGAACCTAACCAACCTAAGGACATCACAAACATCCATGCCCGAAGCAGGATTCGAGCCTGCGACCGTAGTGGTCGCGCGGTTCCAGACTGTAGCGCCTAGAACCGCTCGGCCACTCCGGCCGGCGATTATTCATGTTCTACTAACTGTATATCACACACGTGTTGTCACATCATGTAGAGATTCTTGAAATAACTGACGAGCGTTTTCTGTACTCCACCGTTATTACACTGAAAGTCCACGTATCCCAATAAATGCAGCCACGACTTGCATTTCATCCCCCTCTCCAACATGCACAGGCTGCCTTTGCCAGTCGCCGTACAGTCGTCAACAACCTATCTCAATCTGCCAGTCAACAGCGTACTGCCGTTCGTTCGTAAAATGTCAGTTTGAGTTTGTGCAGAGCTTGTGACCGGATATTACTGACACACTTTTCTGAAGCGGTAAATGGAACAACTATTCAGCTATTTAGTTGATCTTCTAAAATTTTATTTGTCGGATGCAGTCTCTTTCGTAATCTACGCTGTGTGACAAAAAAGAAGTGAAGCACACAGTAGACACAGCCAGAAGTCACTGTAACTTCATAAACGCACACGCGACCCGTTTGAATGATTAGAGTTGCAGTTCTTTGTGGCAGGTAGAATGGTCACCAGAGTCCATTATTGTTGTTCGTGTTTAGTGTTGTTCTCCGGCGTGGTAGGGTACGTAAGAGGCGTCAACACCGTCAGATGTTGAGTGATCACTATGAAGATCACAGAGACGCCAGGTATTCGTATGAGACAGCGTTATCGGTACGTAACACAGTTAGAAAGCGGCGTCAATGTGGCTCTCCATTTGGCCAGCTGGACGAATCGCGCAAATTCCCATTGGGATTTGACAGTGCCCCAACGTTGGACTCCATAGGGACCTGTGGGCAGGCATACTCATCGTCAAGATTGGGTAGATCACATCTGACCACCACAAAGTAGGATGGTCGTAATGTGCACCAAGCACATCGTAACGCCTTCGAACCCCTACCCGCCATCCGAGAATAAGTGCTGGACGCCCTGCTACATTCTGTGTCATCCCGGTAATTACGGTCCATTGCGTAGACTGCAGTTAACAGCGCAACACAAACAACTGCGTTTGAAGTGGTGCCGTAACGGGAAGATGTCGTCACATTGTGTTGAGTGAAGTACTGCAGCACTGCAACACCTCGTATGTCCATCCGCGACGTATATTGTAGCGACCTGGAGGGAGATACCAGTCTTACAACGTTTTGGGGAGGCACCGCAGAGTTACTGCTAGTGTCATGGCGTTAGGAGCCATCGGGTGTGACTTCTGGTCACGGCTGGTAGTGACTGAGGAAATTCTGACAGTACTAGTTAGGTCACGGACATCCTGTGTACCCATGTGCTATCTCTCATGCGACAGTATCATAGCGTCATTTTTCAACAGGACAACGATCATCAACACACCACGTGTCTCTATGAATTGTCAGCGTGATGCTGAAGTACTCTGGCGGCCAACGAGATCCCCAGATCTGTACCCGATAGAACACGTGCGGTAACAACTTGGAAGCCAATTCCGTCGGAATGTCCGTATGAAGGATATCAAGGAACAGATACAACAGCTTTCGGCCAGCCTGTCTCAGGAGGGGATGCAACACCACTGTGACACCCTTCCCAACCGAATCATTGCATGTAACCAGCCCAGAGGCAGTGCAACGTCGTGCCGATAAGCGGGTTCATACCGCCAAGTTCTTTGTAAGTTCAACTCAATTCTATAACGTCTCAAATTACGTCATATGTTCTCTCAGTCAGTGAAGTTTAACTTCGTTTCCTCCACCCCTTCCGAATGCTTCACTTATTTTTGTCAGGCGGTGTATGTGTAGTCCAATTTCAGGTAACGCGGATGCCACAAAATATTAATGTGAAAGCAAGCTTATATTTCAGATAAAATTCTTTACGAAGATAGTTTGGCACAAGAAGCGCTGTTCATCTTCCTGAATACCACAGCGAATATAAACAACACACAGTAACAAATGGAAAAAGCTATACTCGATCGTATAGTATACAAAAGACAATGCACTGTGTTAAACAGTACGCCAACTGCCACACAGTCTATGTAATGGGCCGCGACGTCTTGCGATGGTCAAGCCAGAATACGTGGGTACTGGATCAAATGTAACAGTGGAGGCAGCAGTTGTGTCCCACGTGAAACACCTTATATATCAGCGACCACCGGAAGCTCGTTGAGACTTGCCAACAGAGTTTCACCTGAGGAGAAGTGAACAGCAGACCCTACATAGTAATGATATCCAGACGTCGACAGAACACTAAGACAGTACACTGACGCTGGTGTTCCACGGGAGTGCCGTCGCTATATTATTGTAAAGAAATGTATGTGGTATTGAATCAAGACCTGTCGTAAAGAGAGAGACAGCAGTAATCCTAACATTAATAGTAAAATATATGAAATATTTCCCTGATGGCCATTAAAATTGCAACGTAATGTAACTGAAAATGTAAACATGGCCCAAGTAGGCTGTATTCTTTTTATACCCGTCCACTTGTACCAGCGATGTATTAGAATGTGAAATAAAACTGGATGCTTCAGGTACGTGTCTGAAAATGATCACGGAAGAATCCAGCCTTCCTGGGTCATTTTTTCATTCTCAAAACTCGTTAAGGCTATGGACCCCACAAAAATAAAATTTTAATGCGGACGGTAGCAACAAATGTCAAATTGGTATAAAGTGTACAACAGGTTTTGATGTGCAAATGTTATCATTGCAGTGCATCCGCACCGACTACGATGGGTAATACTATGCACGTTCTTTATCTAAAGAAGGATTACACAATAGTTTCTCATTCATATATCGTATTTGAATATTGCTTGTTTCTGAGGAGGAGGAGGAGGATATTAGTGTTTAACGTCCTGTCGACAAAGAGGTCATTAGACACGGAGCGCAAGCTCGTGTTAGGGAAGGATGGGGAAGGAAATCGGCCGTGCCCTTTCAAAGGAACCATCCCGGCATTTGCCTGAAGCGATTTAGGGAAATCACGGAAAACCTAAATCAGGATGGCCGGAGACGGGATTGAACCGTCGTCCTCCCGAATGCGAGTCCAGTGTGCTAACCACTGCGCCACCTCGCTCGGTGTGCTTGTTTCTGAGAAAATCGTATTAGAAGGAGAATCTACCAGCACGTGTAGGAATTCGACAGTGACAGAATTGTTGCCTATCTAGAATTCTAGACTATAGCTTATTGTTCGACGATATTGCTGCCCAGAGGGGATATTGAATCAATGGATCGAGAGAGCCATGCTTACCGCTACACAGGATCCCAATGGCCCCACAAGACTAGCACCCGAGAGGACAGACATGATTGCTCTGCCGTGTAGGATCATACAGCCACGTCACCGACTTTTAGGCAGCAAGTAGTCTTGTTTACAGCAGGACAACTTCCTACACGACTTACGGAGCACCACGCACTGTTGGCATGGCGACCATTGTTGCAGCTTCCCTTGATGCGGTAACGGACGGAGGCGCGACGACAGCAGTGCACCCAATGGCAACACTGGCCTCAGCGGTTTCAGCACGTCCTCTTTTCAGACGAATGTCATTTCTATACGTGTGTGGCGGCTCTAAGGACAATGAATGTTGATACACTGCGTTCCTCGTCATCACATACATCGAGTACCTGATGTGATCGTATGGGGTGCCATTGTATACACAACAAGATCACATCTCATTCGCACCGAGGGCGAGTTAAGGGCTGTGTTTGTACCCTATATTTGAAGTTTCGATGACGTTATTTTTCAACAAGATAACGCAACACTGCTTTCGGCAATTATCCGGACAGGACATCCTCTCTCGACACACCTTGAAAAGCGTTTTTACACAAATCGCAGGTATGGTTTGGCTGTATAAACATTAAATTCAGTTACAAATGTAGCTCTTCTTCTCATCAATTGAAGATGCAGAAACTAAAATCATACCATTGAATCCGTATCCTCCTGCGTCTAAATTTCGACAGATTGCTGCATCCTATCTTTCCTAATTATGGAAACATTCTTAACTAAGTTGCTGCCGGCCAGAGTAGCCGAGCGGTTCTAGGCGCTTCAGTCTGGAACTGTGCGACCGCTAGGGTCGCAGGTTCGAATCCTGCCTCGGGCGTGGAAGTGTGTGATGTCCTTAGGTTAGTTAGGTTTAAGTAGTTCTAAGTTCTAGGGGACTGATGACCTCAGATGGTAAGTCCAATAGTACTCAGAGCCATTTGAACTACGTTGCAGGTATCGTTTTTTCCTCTTCTCTCTCCGTCTAAAACTTTTGAATGTGCAGGAGAAATCAGGTTTTCATCTACTGATATAACCAATGTTAATTACGAATTTCTGTCGAAATACCTTCTTCAGTCCTTAAGTGTTAGTGTGACAACTGTTTTTTAAGCTGCCTGTAGGTTGAATATCAATTGCAAATTCTGGCAAACGCTTTGTTTCGAAACTCCTCTTTATTAATAGCACGCACAGATGCAACAGGAGCCAAACAGCGTCTTCTGAAATGGACACGACGACACACGGTAGCTATACCGTACTATACCTTGATTCGTCGTCCGAACTGTTTATTTTTACTTTGCGAAGTTTCCTGTTCCAAGAGAAAGCCACCGTGCGACTTTAATTTCTCACTGTTTGTGGCGTCCGGTTTTTCCGTGCTCGGATCTAGTTTCTGGCGGTTTTTACGCAATGTCTTTTGTTACCTCAGTGCTGATACGTCTCAGTCTCTGTGCTTTGTTAAACACCAACTTATTGTAAGCATTAAGCCGTCGCCTGTTCCGAACTAAAAATAAAATTGCCAAGTCAGTCACAGGCAAGCTACAGTTAAACGCGAAACACAAACCGTGATGCATTTTGTTATTCTTCATACGCACATACAGAGCACTGAAAGAAAGTCTAAGTGGCAGATAATAACGCAGGATTAAGACTGATTGAACCATGCATCTCATAATCGGTTGTGGGGCGCTTAAGCACACAACTACAAAGTCACCCCCGCACAGAACATCCATATAGATTCATCGAGTGTCCAGAAAATGATTTCGCCGAATTACTTGCGTGTTAGCGGCAACTTTCTGCAGTAACTATGGCCGGAATTTCCACTTGACAAACAACATCGGGATGGCTACAATATTAAACAGAACGTTTGCTGTTACTTTAAAAATTTCAGTAAAGATCTTACTGATTAACACTGTGTGGCCAAAAGTCGTGGGAAGGATTGACCCATCTGAAGATTCGCTATGTATGAAGATCGAATGTCGTGCCTACATTCTGCGTATGGCACGAATATACACACGATACAAGTGCAGTCGGCTACAGACAGCTCGCGAAGCCGATCAGCAGACTTTTTTGCAGTTTCTTAGCTCTTCGCCAGTTGGTCATCGTAAAGTTTTCGGAGCTGCAGATGTTGATCCACTTTGTAGGTTGAAAGATATGACGAAATGGCAAACCTTACATTGTAACTATTTCCCCACAAGTATCTTGATTCGACGAATCAAACAGTTCTTCTCTAGGTACACCAATTTTAGGGCACTCAAGTACCTAACTTGTGATGACTTTCTTAGATAAAGTCGTAATGAATCATCACAATGTCACAAAATAACACAAAAATTATAACAACTTGATAATAAATCATGTTCTCAGTGATCACTGGAAGAGTGATTAAAACACATATCAGACGCGACGAACAGTTGACGATTAACAAGACAACGGCGCGGAGCGATGGGGGAGAGGAAATTTTGGGGAGAGGGGGTACCGACTTCCTTGACCTGTGATACTGAGCGCGCATGCGAGGTACTGCTACGGATTTTCCTGGTATTTCCTTAACTTTGACAGCTTTTGTGCGAATGGAAGATCTAGATTGCTTTAAACCATTCTTTTCTGTAATTCTCTATCGGTTCGAATAACAATCAAGCAGAGATACTACTCTTAGAGTGAAATAAGGTAAATAAAGTCTTAAAAAAATCTTAGAAAAATGAATTTTTTGGCAATTTTCCGTTCACTAACTTTGAGAGCATCCGAGACAAGAAGATATGAATCGATTTTTTTTTTTTGCCTTTTTATCTCAAAAAATTGTATGCTACTCTCGATATTACGATTTTTTTAAAAAAAGGATTCGACTTTATCGGCCCACCTTCAGTCATCCGTTTCCAAGCTAGGTCTGGTGCCTACTTTTAACTTTTTTTACTTTGTTTCACCTTCACTCTCTCCCTCTCTCTCTCTCTCTCTCTCTCTCTCTTTCTCTCTCTGTGTGTGTGTGTATGTGTGTGTGTGGCTCTGAGCTCTATGGGACTTAACATCTATGGTCATCAGTCCCCTAGAACTTAGAACTACTTAAACCTAACTAACCTAAGGACATCACACAACACCCAGTCATCACGAGGCAGAGAAAATCCCTGACCCCGTCGGGAATCGAACCCGGAACCCTGGCGCGGGAAGCGAGAACGCTACCGCACGACCACGAGCTGCGGACCTGCGTGTGTGTGTGTGTTTTTAGGGCTGTGTTCATTTGTATAAACAGTGTTGTGCATTATTTTATAGTCCTTTAATGTGTTAGATAATGTGCCTTTGCGTATAATCTGTTATTTCTTCTGTTCTTGCCTTTAGTACGCGTAAGTTTTCTTCCACGGTAAAATTTTACTATTATTAAATCTGTATGTATTTTAGTAGGATGGTGGTTTTTAACACTATAACCGACCAAACTATGATGAAAATGAAAAGAGTATGTTTTCGATGATGGCACTGATTGTTTACGGATTGGCAATAACTGGCAGTTAAACAATAGAATGGGATTACCCATTTTTCTTACAAGCAGTGGGCCATTAAACTCCCTGAGGTGATAAAAGTCATGGGTTAGCAATAGGCACGTATACTGACGGCGGTAATAACGCATACAGAAGGTATAAAAGGGTAGTGGATCGGCGGAGCTTTCCGATGTTATTACGGACGCACGACGAAGTTAACAGACTTCGCAATGCTGTTTGGAGCTAGACGGATGGGACATTCTATTTCGGAAATCGTGAGGGAATTCAGTATCCCGAGCTCCACAGTGTGAAGAGTGTATCGAGAATACCAAATTTCGGGCATTGCTTCTTACCACGAGAAACGTAGTGGCCGACGGACTTCACTCAACGACCGAGAGCAGCGGCGTTTGGATAGAGTTGTCAGTGCTAACAGACAAGCTATACTGCGTGAAATAACCACAGAAACCAGTGTGGGCCGTACGACGAACGTATCCGTTAGGGCTGTTCGGCGAAATTTGGAGATCAGGGGTTATGGCAGCAGCCGACCGACGCTAGCGGCTTTACTAACAGCACGACATCGCCTGCAGTGCCTCTCCTGACCTCGTGACGATATCGATTGGACCCTAGATGAGTGGAAAATGGTGGCCTCGTCAGATGAGTCCCAATTTCAGTTGGTAAGAATTGATGATAGGGTTCGAGTGTGGCGCAGCCAAACGAAGCCATGGATCCAGGATGTGAACAAGGCACTGTGCAGGCTCGTGGTGGCTCCATATTGGTGTGGGCTCTGATTACATGGAATGGACCGGGTCCTCTGGTCCAACCGAAAGTCACTGACTGAAAATGATTATGTTCGGGTACTTGCAGAGCATTTGCAGCCATTCGTGGAGTTCATGTGTCCAAACAGCGATTTCATGTCACCGGGCCACAACCATTCGCGATTGGTTTGAAGAAAATCTGGACACTTCGAGCGAATGATTTGGTCACTCAGGTCGTCGGACGCGAACCCCGTAGCACATTTATGGGACATAATCAGGAGGCCTGTTCGTGCGCAACATCCTCCACCGGCAATACTTCCGCAACTATGGACTACTGTAGAGGCAGCATGGCCTGGTATTTCTGCAGGGGAGTTCCACCGATTCGTTGAGTCCACGCCACGTCGGGTTGCTGCATTACGCCGGACAACAGGAGGTCCGACACGGTATAGGGGGTATCCCATGACTTTCGCCATCTAAGTGTGTTTTGAACTACAAAATAGAGTTACTGAATGTGTACGTTTCCTTTCTTTGTCAAGTCGTGTCGATCTCAAAAGACGAATAAACAGGTTAAAATGGGAGCAGAATTAACCAAAGAATGGGAAAATGCTTCATGTGCGTTGGGCGGGGAGTGAGGACTTACAATCGCAATTGGGACCATTGCGTGAGAGCCAGTTACCCTTGTTACGGTGCTGCTGCCTACCATTTGACGAAGCAAAGCACAACGCTGTGGTCTTGCTCACAAGGCGACCACACAGAATTCGGATTTTTGTTTTCTTTTTTAATATTTGTGATACTTAAAGTTCAGAGCTCAAAAAACAAACGCCCAAACCTCCCGACGCAACTTTGAAAAATTCTCGAGAAACTTAATTTTGAAGTTTACGACCTCTGTTAATACACTAACGAAAAATTAGTTTTTCGACCACCATTGTGGCTTCGTGGTACAGTGTTCGCTTGTCACGTGGGGGACCCTGAGTTCCGTTTCCAGAAGATTTACATTTTTAAACAAAGGTGCATGTTCTGTGAGCATTTTAGTGAGGTGCAAAACAGATAAAGATGGAAAGTAATTTAATTTGTAATTTTTAAATTAACTCATCTTGATAAACATTCTTTTACAAAAGATCAGCAATAATTTATATTTACAATGAAAACCGCTGTTTTGAGTACAATGTGTAATTATAAATAAAAGGATGTCTATTTTTGAGTAGAGTGTATAATTATAAATAAGAGGATGTCTATTTTTCCTAAAAACATCAGTTAGATAAATTGCATATATTTGATGATTTTTATATTTAAATTACATGGTTATTCGAAGAGAGCGGGAAAAAACGAGAAAAATAACGACTGAAACGACACTCGATCCAGCTATTACGAGTCTCGAACGTTAGAGTCTTTTTTTTCCTCTTTATGTACTACGTTGGTACATAAAGTTGGTAACGTTTTAGTTTTGCATGTTACTATTCCGTTTGCTAAGGTTTATTTATCGATGTTCGTTGTTGCTATTTGAGTTTATGTATTGCCATTTTTTCATATGGAGATAGTGAGTGGACCTGTAGACGCTAGAAAATGAAATGTCACTTAGAGAAATCGGAACATTTCCCACATATTCTTCTGTCTGATTTCAATAGAGGTGTGACAGCAGAGAAAACAGCCAGAGACATTTGCGCAGTGTATGGCGATAATGCCATTGGACAGAACACGGTAAGAAAATGGTTTTCTTGTTTTAAGGAGGATCATTCTGACACTAGTGACTCTCCACGTTCAGGAAGAACTTTGGGGTTTGGTTCAAATGGGTCTGAGCACTATGGGACTTAACATCTGAGGTCATCAGTCCCGTAGAACTTAGATCTAGTTAAACCTAACTAATCTAAGGACATGACACCGTAGCAGTCGCGTGGCTCAGAACCGTAGCGCCTAGAACCACTCGGCCACTCCGGCTGGCACTTTGGGGTTTGATTAAGATGGTTTAAATGCATTAATCCACAATGAACCACGCCAGTTTACTCAAGAACTGGAAAACGTGACGAACTGTAGTCATTCCACCATCGTGCGACATTTGCATGCAATGGGGAAGGGTCAAAACTCGGGTCATGGGTACCGCATGCTCTACGCCAAAATAACAAAAAACAGGGGGATGCCCATGTGTGCACTTCTGTTTGCTCGTCCTTATCCTGTATCGTTACTGGTGACGAGAAATTGTGTCTTTATGATAAAACAAGGGAAAGAAAGGAGTGGTTGAGCCAAGATAAACGGGAAACTCACCGAACAAAGATATCTGCTCTCATCTACAAAAGATCTGGTGAAACAGTGTACTACGAATAGCCTCCCCGAGGTATTACCATCACTGCTGACATGTATCAGCAAGTGAGACGTCTTAAAGACGCAACAACCAGGAACACTGAAATACTGCTACTTGTCGGTAACGACCGCCCGCATTCTGACAGTCTAACAAAGAGCATTACACCAGAGTTGGGTTGCTTAGTCAATCCCCACCCATCTTATTCACCTGATGTTGCACCAAAAGATTTTCATCTTTTCCGCTCTCTGTGGAACAACCTTCAACAAACTTTATTTCGAGATGAAAATGCACTCCGCATATATCTCGACGAGTTCTTCGCCTCAAAACCACGTGCTTTCTACAGTCGTGGAATCGCAAAGTTACTCCAACGTTGGCAGACTGTTGTAAATAGTAAACTAGAGTATATTACTGATGACTAAAGTCTCTTTTATGTGTATCTGTTGTGTTTATTAAACATATGGAGGAATGCTACAAACTTTTGCGTGGGCTGGCTCTGAGCACTATGGGACTTAACAGCTACGGTCATCAGTCCCCTAGAACTTAGAACTACTTAAACCTAACTAACCTAAGGACATCACACAACACCCAGTCATCACGAGGCAGAGAAAATGCCTGACCCCGCCGGGAATCGAACCCGGGAACCCGGGCGCGGGAAGCGAGAACGCTACCGCACCACCACGAGCTGCGGACAAACTTTTGCGTCAGCCGAGTATTTTACGCTTCGTGGAAACGCTCGAACAACATTTCTTCAAAAACTTGAATAATCCGGGAATCGAACCCAGGACCCCTACATGGAACGCAAGAACACTACAAATGTGCTGCGATGCTTGTTAAGCCCTCTTCTTTGCGCTGTGGTAGCTGTACGATCTGCCACTGCTGCCCTCACAATACGACGATCAAATGGTCCAAATGGCTCTGAGCACTATGGCACTTAACTTCTGAGCTCATCAGTCCCCTAGACTTAGAACTACTTAAACCTAACTAACCCAAGGACATCACACACACACATCCCCGAGGCAGCATTCGAACCTGCGACCGTAGCGGGCGCTCGGTTCCAGACTGTAGCGCCTTGAACCGCTCAGCCACACCGGCCGGCAATACGACGATCCTGGTGGGCGTCTGTGCTGCGTGGGCGTCAGAATCAAGTCGTGACCACTGATGATAGCATCGTTGCACAACTGTGGCAATTCTCCGAAAGGCCATAATGTGACCCCTTTCAGATTCGGTCAGTTGGCTGCAGGAAGCACAAGTACATCTCCGTGGAACGGTTTCCTACTCGCTTCACGCGTTTGCACCACATTGAGCATTCCGGCTGTGAGCATTCCCTATTAAGGGGTAGACACAGATGTCGCTCTCGTAGCTATGCCACTATGCTATCTGTCGGTGGACGACGTTGAGACCATTTTCAGTACGTTTACTGTGCCCCAGGTAGCATACGCCGTCGTGGGATCAAAATCACGTCGTCTTTGCAGGCATAATTTTTTTTCCGGCAGTGAATATGTAGCAGAAAAGCCAAGCTTCTCTTCAGGCGATGACACTTTTCAGTTGCAGGAATGGAGGACTCCGCGGCTGTCTCTCGTTTCTTGGCGAGGGCTCCGGGGCCGCCTGTTTTAATGCGGCCTCTTTAAACTTGGCTGCTCGGCCGCTGTCCGCTGCGCCGCTAGTTTGGCGGCTCCGCTGATGAGTTGCGCCAAGTCCGCGAGTCAAAAGCCGGCCACGGCCTCATATCCGGTGTGCCGGCGTCCGCTCTTGCTTTTCAAAACAGCGCCGTCGCAGCCTCGGGCCGGGCCGGGCCGTTTTTAATTCAGTTTCACAGAGTAATACTTCGGCTCCGGTGCTAATGAGCCGGCCGCCAGTGGCTGTGTTTGTCGGCAACTAATTTTCCTGTTGCTGCCGCCTCCTCGACCCCCACTCCTCGCCAGTGTCTCGCGTCTTTATGAAGTTCCCGGCCCTGCCTCCCCACACCACCCCGTCTTCCACCCCCTGCCACCCGGCGTCGGGCTCCACCCATTCTTGCTGGGATTAATAACTGGGCTCTCGCCGCCTTCCCCGTTCTGCGAAGGCGAGCCCAGCCGTTGCCTAGGCGACGGGTGACGGCGGCTGCGGGGGCGGAGCGAGGTGTGGGCGTCGTTGCCGCCGTCGATTCCGGCGCCGGACGAGTGCGCCGTCGGCGGAGTCTGTCACCCTGTCACGGTTTGGAAGACGAAACCCCCGTAAACATCATCAGACCCATTAATGGAGGCGATCCTCTGTGGCCCATAATGGACGAGTACAAAGGGATGGAACGCGATCGCCTCCGTCAATGCCAGCATGCACAGTCCAGGTCATCGTTCTTAAATCTTTGTGCCTGTAATACAACTAGATCACTTCGGCTTCTTGTGTGTTTATTCAGACACTTTCGCATCTGTATCTACATAAAAATTCTGCACACACTATTCATTGGCGATAGAAGGTACACCATACGAGGGTCATTCGGGAAGTGAAGAAAGTTCTTTTCTACAGATATTTTTATTTAATATAATTAAACAAAACTGTATTTTACATACGGTTTACTTTATTTATTTACATTATTTATTTCTTATTCATAATTACAGCCAATTACTAAACAGGTAAAATAGCCAACAAATCACATTTCCTTGGATAGTTTTAAGTTGTGTATTAATTATTTACACTACAGGCCATTAAAATTGATACACCACGAAGATGACGTGCTACAGATGCGAAATTTAACCGACAGGAAGAAGATGCTGTGATATGCAAATGATTAGCTTTCCAGAGCATTCACACAGGGTTGGCGCCGGTGGCGACACCTCCAACGTGCTGACATGAGGAAAGTTTCCAACCGATTTCTCATACATAAACACCAGTTGACCGGCGTTGCCCGATGAAATGTTGTTTTGTGGTGTCACCGCCAGACACCACACTTGCTAGGTGGCAACCTTTAAATCGGCCGCGGTTCGGTAGTATACGTCGGACCCCCGTGTCGCCACTATCAGTGATTGCAGACTGAGCGTCGCCACACGGCAGGTCTAGAGAGACTTCCTAGAACTCGCCCCAGTTGTACACCCGACTTTGCTAGCAATTGTTCACTACCTACTTACGTTCTCATTTGCCGAGACGATAGTTTAGCATAGCCTCCAGCTACGTCATTTGCTACGACCTAGCAAGGCGCCATTATCAGTTACTATTGATATTGTGAATCATGTACCGTCAAGACCGACGTTCATCATTAATGGATTAAAGTTAAGTATTCCACCAGCTACGTCCGTTTTTCTAAAGTCTAATTTCCTTGTCCTGTTCCAGACCTCACGCCAGCCTGCGTGAGCTAAAGCGCGTGCCTTTCGGCCCCCTCTAGTAACATGGTGTTGGCTCTCCTGCCAACCACAACAGTTGTGATGCCTCGTGTGAGGAGGAGAAATGCGTACCGTCACGTTTCCGACTTTGATAAAGGTCGGATTGTAGCCTACCGCAATTGCGATTTATCGTATCGCGACATTACTGCTCGCGTTGATCGAGATCCAATGACTATTAGCAGAATATGGAATCCGTGGGTTCAGGAGGGTAATACGGAACACCGTGCTGGATCCCAACGGCCTCGTATCACTAGCAGTCGAGATGACAGGCATCTTATCCGCATGGCTGTAACGGATCGTGCAGCCACGGCTCGATCCCTGAGTAAACACATGGGGACATTTGCAAGACAACAACCATCTGCACGACATATGCAGCAGCATGCACTATCAGCTTGGAGACCATGACTGCGATTACCCTTGACGCTGCTTCACAGACAGGAGCGCCTGCGATGGTGTACGAATGGCAAAACGTCATTTTTTCGGATGAATCCAGGTTCTGTTTACAGCATCATGATGGTCGCATCCGTGTTTGGCGAATCGCGGTGAACGCACATTGGAAGCGTGTATTCGTCATTGCCATACTGGCGTATCACCTGGCGTGATTACCATCACGCCGGGTGCCATTGGTTACACGTCTCGGTCACCTCTTGTTCGCATTGATGGCACTTTGAACAGTGTTACATTGCAGATGTGATACGACCCGTGGCTCTACCCTGCGAAACCCTACATTTCAGCAGGCTAATGCACCACCGCATGTTGCATGTCCTGTACGGGCCTTTCTGGATACAGAAAATGTTCGACTGCTGCCCTTGCCGGCACATTCTCCAGATCTCTCATCAATTGAAAACGTTTGGTCAATGGTGGCCGAGCAACTGGCTCGTCACAATACGCCAGTCACTACTCTTGATGAACTGTGGTATCGTGTTGAAGCTGCATGGGCAACTGTACCTGTACACGCCATCCAAGCTCTGTTTGACTCATTGCCTAGGCGTATCAAGGCCGTTATTACGGCCAGAGGTGGTTATTCTGGGTACTGATTTCTCAGGATCTGTGCACCCAAATTGCGCGAAAATGTAATCACATGTCAGTTCTAGTATAATATATTTGTCCAATGGATACCCGTTTATCATTTGCATTTCTGCTTGGTGCAGAAATTTTAATTGCCAGTAGTGTATCTCTGATAGTTATTTTTTTTAAAGAAAGAGAGATTAAAAAAGAAAAAAACTACAGTTACTTCTGCTACTACAAAAGTATATAAAACCCTTAAGCAATTACCCAGATTTTAATCTACTACAAGCACTAGAATTTGTTCTCTGTTTCTTCATTTATTTTGGTGCATTTAACTTGTACGTGGTTGTTTCCGCTACTGATCCACCATCATACCACCCCGGTCAAAAGCCATAGTCTGCTGGATTCCTTGGGTGTCGGGCAGCACTTCAGCAGCGTTTCCACTTTTGCGAGTAATTCCAACTATAACTGCTACTTCTTTAAGTCCCCACCTCCATGATCACTTGCACCATCGCGATATAGATTCCTGGGACATTATCTCAATCGGTGATCGCCAACCTCACTGATCTTCTCTCCATCTGCATAGTATGTTATCTTAGTCTGGACGGAAACATGATGACTTATGGTGGAATGCCTGGTGAAGTCTTCCTTGGCCTTCCTGGATACTGCGGCTGCAGTATCGTCCAAGATGCGCCACGTCGACTCGCTCCTTAGTGCTGCTTTAGGATCCAACATCCTTAATACCAGACATCCATTAACGGCAACATCTTCATAGACCGCGCATTCCCACAGTGTGTGTTCTGGTGTACCCACACAGCCGCAGGCGCAGCTATCATTCATCTGTCTCCTGATTTTGTATAGACACGTAGCATAAAGGCCATGCATGGCCAGTGAGGTAATGTCTCTATCGACTCGACGGATTAATAAATCCCATTTTTAATCTCTCCCACATGTTAGGGAGAAATTCATATGTTCTCCTGCCAGTGCCTGAAGTGTCCCATTCAGTTTGATGCACAAACTACTTTTCTACTTAGTTACCGTTCAAATTTAGGTACTTGTCGTACCGTTTTACTAGCTGCACATTCAACTGCCGCGGAGATGTTGAACCACTGATTAACAGCTTCTTTATCATCACTTCCGTGGCACTGCCCACTCAAAACAGTCTTTCAGTTTGGGGATTAAGTGATTATCACTTGGGGCTAAATCCTGACTGTATGGTGGATGTTGAAACATTTCCCAGTGACACAGCTGAATCTATTCCTGTGTCGCTCCCGCTGCGTGTAGACGTAAAGTAACGTGAAGGAGAATGACTCCACTGGTTAGTATTCAAAAATCGCTTGTTATTAATCGCGCGGCGATGTCGTTGAAGCGTCTCACAGTAGGCCGTTGCATTTATGGTCTCATACCTAGGCATGTATTCCACAAGCAGTTCACCCATACGATCCCAAAACACCGTAGCTATAATTTTTCTAGTGCTCAGAATTAGTTTTTTTTTCGGTTTCCTTGGAGATAGCGAAATGATATCATTCCATTGATTGGTTCCTTGTTTCTGGTGTGAAATATTATATCCAAGTCTCGTCAGCGAAGATATGATTCAAACACTCATCACCGCCCTTTTCATAGCGACTGAGAAACGTCAATGCTACTGCCATTCGTTTAGTTTTGTGTTCATCTGACAAAATTGGAGGAACCCACCCGGCACATAATTTTTTGTAGCCCAGATCTGCATTAACAGTCTCGTAAAATACGATTCCTGAAATGTCTGGAAAGAATGGGTGCAGCCCAGTAATCGTCAAACGCTTGTCTTCTTGCATTTTTGTTTAAATCCTTGATTTGAGTCCACTGAGTCCATCGGTCAACACTGAGGACCGGCCGGAGCGATCTTCGTCGTGAACATTTTTCCGCTCGCTATTAAACACAATACACCACTTCCGAGCTGACGTTTCGCTCATAACATTATCATAAAGCTCAGTTTGTTTGTAAATTTCGATATGTCGGACTTTCCGCGCGTTTGGAAAGCGGATAACACTGCGCGTCTCACACTTGACGGAATCATAAATTTTGTAACACATTTTAAGTCGTGCAGCTAAGCAGTATGCAACTTCTGCAACTTGGCCTAGCTGCTGCCAAACTGAAGCGAATAAGTAACTGTCGGTCGGTGGTAGCGGTGGTGGCGGAGGTGGGTGATGGGAAGTGGGGGGGGACACGGTCACATGTCAAAACGAAACGTCTTTTACTTTCCGAATGACCCTCGTAACAATATTATCAACGTTCTTTCTTACCTCATTCGCCTCTTGAGCGAGGGAGACATTATTGTCTGTATGCCTCTTTGAGTGCTCTAATCTCTCTTATTTTCGCGAGCCCTAACAAGATACACATTGGCGGCTGCATAAAGGTCGCATTCTTCTCCGAATACAGGTTCTCTAAATTTACCCAACAGCGTTTCACAGGAACTGTGTCGTCTTTCTTCCACTTATTCTCAATTAACTTCCTCGATATTTATGTTACATTTTCGTAGTGGTTGTTATCATTCCTACTCGATAAGAGGTCCAAACCTGGAACAATGTCCTAGGATTGGTCACACTAACGTCGAGTTTTCACCTTTCAAGAACCTTTCCAACAAATCAAAATCATTATTAACACTGATTTTAAGTGGCTAGTAAGTCTTTCTCGATGAGTCCTTGGATAAGAACTTCTTGGTTAATTTACCACAAAAAATTCCGATAAAATCCCAAACGTATCAGGTATACAGGGGAGCTACTCAAGACCTGTAGCCTCCCTGTCGAAGTTGTAATGAATTTAAGGCCGTGAGCACCTAGACCACCCAAGTTGCCTTCTCTGCCTAAAGCACACAAATAAGGCATTCTTCTAAGCCCATCGCTAGTGCTATTAGCTGTCCAATATGCTGGCTGGCAAAGTTTTTAACTAAATTACTGCTGTCAGTAGTCGGTCAGTGTAGACACCATTTCAACAACTCTTAAATTCTTCATTTCTGTGGCCATATTGTCCGTACTTGCTTTATAATTCTGAGAGTTCTTTTGATCCCTCATTTCAACTACAAAAATGCGTGATTTTTTCACCAGACGCGTTTCGCTTCAGTGAGGTAAAGCATCATCAGTGGTAAGTAATTAAGTTTATTTATGTTTTGATTTGCTTTTTAGATCGAAAAACAGTTCGTTAAGAATAGGTTGGTTTGTACTTACGGTAATTTTTCGGGTACCTAATCGCTCACGTAGGGAAATGCTATCTGCTAGCACATCGTTGTTTTTCTGTGTTAGATACTGATAATTTTCGTTAATATTTTAGATATCCTGCAGCACTATGCATTTCTCATAACACCTTCTTATGCACACCACTGTATTCTGTTTGTTTTCGTTTTTCAATTATGTGTTGATGTTTGTGTTTTGTAGTGTTGCCAACATAACCTTTCCACTACTACCTTGCCTTTGACCAACAAATATTCTTTTTTAAATTAGATTATTGTATGTGTGTAATTCTATTTAAGTAGTGTATTTATATACTGTGTAAGAGTAGAAAAGGAATAGCGATGGAGGTTTTTTTTTTCCAGGAGAAACCGTGATAGTGGACATAAATATATAGCAGTGTGATGGAGTGTGGGTTACAGGAGAAGGTGAGGAGCGAGAGGTGAAATGAAGCTGTGAGTGGGAGGGGGGGGGGGGGGAAGAGGGGTTTGTGGAAGTGTGGGAGGGTGTGAAGGATGGAAAAGGCCTTTTCTTTTTCATGTGATTTCATCAATTATTCTATATAGAGTCTTGTTTAGAATATTTATCTGGTCATTGAGCAACTGTATGTATGGTGTTAATGCTTTTTGTATGTGGAAATTTTCTTGGAAAGGAAGGAGGTATCTGTCTTCACCGATTTTTATGATATCCATATCGTTTTCAATATTGCTTGGTCTATGGAGTTCTTCTTTTAGATGATCCGCAAATATTGAATGACTTGTACTGTATTTGAATGCTCTGATGCGTTATTTATATCTTGTGTCAAATGTCCTGCCAGTCATTCCAATGTACATCTTCTTACAATCTCTCCAACTGAGCTGATAGATACCGCATTGTTGGTATCTGACTAGTTTTGGGATGTGCTTTTGTATGGAATTGTTTGTTTTGTAAGCAATGTTTATGCCTTGTTTTTTGAATATGTTCCCTATTTTATGAGTGAATTTGTTGTGTTATGTCATTGTATGCCACTTCTTATTGTAGTGCAAGTTGTCTGACTTAGTGTGGTTTGGTTAGTTTTCTTCCTTATTTGTCCCATTATTTTTTGTGTAGTTTGTATACCATTGTTTCTTTGTGTCCATTTTTAATGCTATTTGATTAATAATGGCTAACTCTTTTTAGTAATTAGAAGTGTTTAGGGGGATCCTGTTTGGCCTGTTTAACATGTATCTGATTGCTGCTTGTTTGTAGTTCTGTGGGTGGTTTGAAGTTTCATTTAAGATAATGTTACTTTTTGTGGTTTTCTGTATATGTCGAATGTGTGTTTATTATTGTCTTTTGTTATGGTTATATTTAAAAAGATGGGTCTGTTTTCTTGTTCTTGTTCTATTGTGAACTTTATGTTTTTTGTACAGTATTTACGTCTTTGTGCAGTTGCTGTATTCTGTTTTTAGGTTCATCTACCATGCATATTACGTCATCGATGTATCTGTACCAGTAGATGACATTGTAACTTTTCTTTGTTATTATGTCTTCAAATATTAGTTTTTCTATGTGATTCATGAAAATGTTGGCTAATGTTCCTGAGATAGGTGAAACCAGGGGTAAACTCTCTTCTTGTATTTGGTATTCTTGATTGAATTCAAAATAATTTAGTTGTGTTATTAACTATAATAATATTTTGGTTTCATCTGTGTGTTCATGAGGTAGCTGGTTGTGCGTTTTCAGCTTTTCTTCAATTATTTTTATGGTTTCATTAACAGGAATGCAACTGCACATACTTCCTACATCAAAGGAGAGCAATGTTGCTGTATCAGGGACTTTAATGTTTATAAAATGTTCTACCAGTTGAGAGGTATTTCTGATTGTTCTATCATTTTCTAGTTTATAATACTCGGTGAGCTGTGATTGCATTTGTTTTGCTAGTAGGTATGTAGGAGCTACTCTGAAATTTACTATTGGAATGACTGGATAATTTTCTTTATGGACCTTTGGTTGACATATGTGGGGGGCTTGAGAGTTTTTTATGTACAAGGCTCTGTTTTTAAATGTGTACTCTATGTTACTGAGTGTGATTTTAACATGTGTTTGAAATCTGTTAGTTGGGTATGATTTTAACTTTTTTATGTAGTTTTTGCTGATGAATTCTTCTGTTTTTTTCTGTGTATTCTTTTGTTTTCATGAGTACAACACTATTCCCTTTGTCAGATTTTGTTATATTGACATTTTCTGTTTAGCTTTTTAAGCTGTGTTTCATCACAATTATTTTTGAACTTATTTTTTTTATCTGTGTTGCTATATTTTTAATTTCTTCTTTTATTAACTCCCTAGTTAGCTCTGTGTTTACACTACAGTTTTCATTTTTTTCTTCTATAGTGAGAATATATTCAATATTTATAATGAGACCTTGTATGTCTTGTTCATTTGCTGGTGAGTCAACATTGTGTTTTAGACCTTTTTCTAAGAGCTGTTTTTCGTTTTTATCTATGATATATCGTGTGATAGGTCTTGACATCAGGTATAAAATGATCATCTTTAACATGCCGAAAAACAGACCAACAGTTTGCTATAAGTAAAATCACTGTGTCATTGTTACTAAGTGCCAAAATAAAGAGTTCTCCACAGTTAAAGGAAAGAGCTAGCCTTTGTATGAAACATTTGTTAAGAAACTTGTGAATGAATGTCTATAAACTAACTGTTTGAGAAACGTAGTGAGTAATGGACGAGAGGAACAGAGTGGCGAACTTGACTAGCAACTGCTGTTACGGTTTGTGAGAATAATAAAAACGTAACTCAGTTACAGTTATTTACTAGCATATAACATGAAATGAAATTATTGATTAATTGAAAGTGTTCAAACGTGGATATTGTATATATTCAAGATATTTAAACTTGAATAGAACTGTGTTCACGAAACCGGTGGTCAGATATGCTGATACAGAGATTTTAGCTGACTGAGCAGAACTATGGTAATGAGCCTTTCACTTCGCCTGATTGGGCACATTATTAAGGTATTGTGAGGTCTGTGAGCCGCGTGTGTTTAAGTGATAGTTTGATGTGCAATTAGCTTAGACATCGTCATTTTTTCAGTACAACAGTTTGCTAATTTTAGAATGTTTATTCGCTGAGTGTAAGTATAGCTATTTGTTGCTGAACTGTGCTTCAAAGAAATCGTTGCTTTAAATAGAATTGAGTGAACTGCTGTTACGGATTCTTTCGGGTTAACGATATGGTGAACTACACAAAGCCATTGGCATACATTAGTCGTTGCATGCGTACGGTCTGCCTCCTCTGCTAGGTCAGTTATTTCAAAACTTATTTGTTTCGCTGTGTATAATATTAGCTTGTACAAGGCCACCACTGAGTATAACTTGTTTTTTTTTGTGCTAAATACAGTAAAATTGAGAGTGAATCATAAGACTATGTTCTGGGTATATTTTTGGTTCTAAAGGATATTTCTATATTTCTTTACTTAACAATTCACTTTTATTTGTTCTTTATAATTTATTCGCTATTTCTTTACTGCGCTGCATTTTCATTGTCAAATAGAATATTTCATAAGGGCACCATACAGCAATGCACAATACAACGCTTAAGTTAGAAAACGAGCCACTAAACTGATTTACGATTGTGCATTCGCCCTCCAGTGGTTAGTATTTAATTATCGTCATATGATGATTAATGTCACTTCATTTATCTGTTACCGTACACTGCCCGGTATGATCCAGGGTGTCTAATATTTTGGTGTGTAAACTGATTTGGGTAACATATTCGTAAACTTCTCGCAAGTATGAGTTGTTAGCAGCATTACTCTGTTTCTGAGATAAAGACTACCTAGTAGTATATGTATTAGGTGCAACACACACTCCATTGTGAAGTCGGTAAAACTTCCTCAGTTGTGCAGACATTAGCTTCACGTCGGAGCCCTGGCACTGTTGGCAACATATTTTCACACCTATGCGAGGCAAAGTCACGCCCTAATGAGCCCCTGGTGAGTGACCTCCACAGCCGCAGCCAATGTCAGAGAGGACAGCTCCGTCAGTGGCGAGATTGTTGACGTGGTGCAATGCCCCAAACCGAACTCCCAAGTAACTAGTGACTGTAAAATTATATAATGAAAACCACAGAGTCACCAGCAATAACGAGACAGTGTAGGCGAACCGATAACACCGAATACCGCAGAATTTTTTGCTGTTCATTTGGTATCCGGTAGTGCGTTATTTATTAATACCGGTGATGTCTTGCAGTGAAAATTCCAATACTCTACCACTGGGAATTCATGTTACATCTCTTCCTTTGTTACATAATCAATAAAGTGTGCGAAATTTGATTTTCAGTTCTATAGAAACAGTACGCCGTATGCGGTACTAAAAAGTGCAAATTCCTGTAAAATGGGTAGGTAGCCATTTGTTCCAGGAATATCTAGTAGTAAGAAAGTTATATTGAAAAACTGAGTTACTGTATTTGCTCGAAGTCCTCAGTGTGAAAGAGAGAGTGAATGTGACCAAGCTGTCTAACGAGAGACTACTGTTGAGTGTCTTTTATGAGCATGGAAGTAACTCAGTGAAAATTTCCAAGGTCGAATCTGCACAAAGATTTGATGAAAATTACTGGGTCAATGGTGTTCTACTAAGCAGAGACTTGACTAAATGCTTCACAGAGTTCATACTGCGCCAGATTCTTATGCAGTCTTAAGGTTTTCGACGACTTTCTCGGTGTTAGGCGACGAGAGTTATCCACAGGCCGTGTAGTACTTCATTTACATAGCCAAATTATTTCAAGGAGACGTTATGAAGCCACGAAACTTCCATATGCTACCAGAGGTTACGTCGATGTCTGTGATCGGAGAACATTGGTAGCGACGTTGGTTTCTTTAGATGGTGGATGATTCAGCTTATTTCTGTGCAAGAACTTCGTGAAACATTTATTCGAAAATGCTTCCTCGCAAAGTTACATTGTCGTACGCAAAGGGTTGTGTGTCGAATAATAATCCCCTGATACCGCTGACTGAGGCTACAAAGTACCGGTTGTGCCTCAGCTTGCTTAAAATTCTTCAGAAAAGCCATACTTCAATTGCGCCAAGAGTTGCTAATAAAATAATTCTTTATTTATAGATAATTCTTAGTCAAATAACTGGTAGTCATTGTTAACGAACGTTAGTTGGCACCGCTCATATGCACCCACTTTATTTCTTGCTATTTTGGGCGGGCATTTTACTTGTCAGGTACTGGTTTTTTTGAGAATGAGTATATCCCGAAACCACAGAGTGAGGTGGCGTAGTCATTAGCACACTGGACCCGCGCCCGTCCCTCTTGATTTAGGCTCGCTCCAGGCAAAAGCCGGGATGGTTCCTTTGAATTGACACGGCCGATTTCCTTCCCCATCCTTGACAAAACCCTTGCTTGTGCTCCATCTCTAATGACCTCGATGTCGACGGGACGTTAAGTCCAATCTTCCTTCCTTTCTCTTTCATAACCCGAAACCGGACGCCGACCACTCGGCATCTCTGGCTGTCTCTTTCTGCATCGCAGTCGAGGAACTGATTCCCAGATCGACAATCGTGGACAATGCTCGGCATATGCGTGTCTAATAAGCAATGCTGACTGCGTCGTCCGAGATCGCCTATTGTATGAGAAACTGGGCTCTCACCGGGTTCCGAGATCACTGTCTTCTGCGACAGTGGAAGAGTTGTGTGCACAGAGTTTGCGGCACAACCATTAACACCGATTCGTTCAGTGCAACACAACCATCACTGTGCAGCACCATAAAGAACATGAGGTGTGGAGATCTAAGCAAAGGCAGTGTTCGAATCCACGACACTGTAACAGAGCACACGACGTACAGTAGACAAGCTTTGTTTCAACGGTTTTGATGTGTATTTTGGAAGCATTCATCGTAAAATCGAGATCTTGCACCATGAGATTTCTATCTTTTCTGTAGAAGAAAGTCTGGTGGAAGGGGGGGGGGGAGATTGTCCAATGATGAGGACGTCCACACAGCAGTTTTCGAGTCGCTCCATGACCAAGAAGAGGATATCTATTGCAAAAGAATTGAATGACTAGTTGAACGTTCCGACCGTTGCTTATAGACTCTTCGTGACTATGCTGTAAAACAGTACCATGTATCTGTCACTTTGAATATAGTGCAGCGTTCAGTAAGAGTTACTTGGACTGCTATAATCATGGGTCGGCCAGTGTGGCCAAACGGTTCTAGGCGCTTCAGTCTGGAATCGCGCGACCGCTACGGTCGCAGGTTCGAATCCTGCCTCGGGCATGGATGTGTGTGATGTTCTTAGGTTAGTTAAGTTTAAGTAGTTCTAAGTTCTAGGGGACTGATGACCTCAGATGTTAAGTCCCATAGTGCTCAGAGCCATTTGAACCATTTGAGCTGTAATCATGTGTAATTTCCTTTTTGAAATCCACTTGTACATACGGTTGCAGGACAGGATTTTATGTAAGTATTAAATTTTCGGAAATCATCTCAATATATAAAAGGAAATGTCCTGACTGATTCATCACGGCCCGTTCCAAATGAATAAGCATAAAAACTTGAAGTTCGGAGAAGGTGTTGTTGATCTAATACAATACCAATGGCCTTGCCGCAGTCGTAACACCGGTTCCCATGAGATCACCGAAGTTAAGCGCTGTCGGGCTTGCCTAGCACTTGGATGGGTGACCGTCCAGTCCGCCGAGCGCTGTTGGCAAGCGGGTTGCCTTCAGCTCTTGTGAGGAAAACTGAGGAGCTACTTGATTGAGAAGTAGCGGCTCCGGTCACGAAAACAGACAACGGTCGGGAGAGCGGCCTGCTGACCCGACGCCCCTCCTCCATAGCGGCATCCAGTGACGCGTACAGGCTTGGGATGACACGGCGGTCGGTCAGTACCGGTGTGTCTTCCGAGACCTGTTCAGACGGTGTTTGTTTAGTTGATGTTTTACTTCAGGCGACGTTCGACAAGGGATTTTTCGAAATTCCACCCATAAGAAGGTAAAACAGGGGATCAATGGTATTTGGAAGAAATGTCACTATTAAGGCAATTTTGAAGCTAGAACTATGAAAATTGATACTTAGTTTCTCAGTCAGAAATAAGGAAATATGTATTTCAGTATTTTTGGAAGTTTAACCACTATGGAGGTTAAGCAGAGCGTGTAAGATTAAAAAAAATTATTATTAAAGGACTACTAGAGCATGTTTACAGTCAAGTCTATGGAATATGGTATTTGATTTCTTAGTTACAAATAAAAAATACTTATTTCAGTGTTTTTGGAAAGTCAGCCCCTAAGGGGTGGGGGTGGGGGGAGGGGTGAAATATTTCAGTATGTAAACGTTTTTTTTGAACTAAGTCTAAGAAAACTTGTATTTAACTTCTCGGCTGGAAAAAAAAAGTTACGGGAATTAGTGTTTTTAGAAATTCAACTCCTCAAGGGATAAAACAGAGCCCGACTGATTCGCTAACTCATCAGCACCCAGCCGAAACCGCTAAGGATAGAAACTTCAAGTTTGGAGAGAGTGTTCATTTTATACTGTAGGCATCGCTTAGTGAGGGATTGCTCGAAATACCATACCTAAGGCGCTGAAGCAGAGGACGAAAGATTTTTTTCCAAATATATCGGTGTTAAGGCAGTTTTGAGGCTCGGAAAACGAAAATTTATAATTTGTTTCTCGGTCAGATACAGAAAAGTACATACTTCCACATGTTTGAAAACTCAGCCACTAGGGGCTAAAATAATGAGTGCACATTAGTTTCAAAATAAATAAGTATTAAAGTACTTCTAAAGCATTCTTAAAGCTACATCTACGTAATATGGTATTCGACTTCTTGATTAGAAATTTTAAAAAAAATATGTGTTTTAGTGTTTCTTGGAAAATCAGTCTCTAAGGGGGTGGAATAGAGGATTAAATTTTTATGAAAGTAGATCGTTATACTGAAACATATTTAAATTTAAATTTACAAAAGTCGGTATTTAAATTCTAAACAAATATATGTTAGGGGGTGAAAATTTTGTGAGAATGTCACCACAAGAAATAAAAGGCAGGGTTCACAAAGACGTATAACTCTAACTGCCAGCATCACTATTTCGTCAGAAGTACATTCAGAAAAAACAACGCTTCTATGGCCTTACTTAGTGTGAAACGTTTAGAAGATGTTGCAGTTTTTCAACAACATAAAAAGTCGACAAAATGAAAACAAAATAAATAAATAAAAATAAAAATCTGCACGGATGCTACAATCCACGCGACCAAAACAGCGGGCGCTAAGATAGTTTGTCATGTAACTCCACCTCCGTAGCTGAGTGGTCGGCGTAGATGACCGCTTTGTGGAGGACCCCCGGTTCGATTCCCGGTACTGCCAAGGAGTTTTCCTTAGTGGGTGGCTTGTACGGTGTGCACTCAGCCTCGTGATGCAAACTTACGAGCTACTTGGCCGAGCAGTAGCGCTTCGACAGTCTGGAAAGTTTGTGTAACGGGTGGAAGAGCTGTGTGCTGACCACATGGCGCCTCGGTACAAAATGCCGCCGCAAGGCAGGCAAATGACACGGCGGCCGGACAACATCCATTGGGTCTTTCACGGCATGGCGAGCAGCTCGTTATCTTTTTCTTCTTTTCCGTCATATAAACGGGATATGGGCCATGTTCGGTTTGTAAATGCACCATGCGATAGCTATGGAGGGTATGTTCTATATATACATCTACACAGATACTCCGCAAGCCACCGTACGGTGCGTGGCGGAGGGTACCCTGTACTACTACTAGTAGTTGCCTCCACTGTTCCACTCGCAAGTAGAGTGTCAATACGCCTCCGTACAAGCCCTGATTTCTCTTATCTTCCCGGTCCTTACGCGCAATATACGTATGCTGGCGCAAGTAGAATCGTCCTGCAGTCAACTTCAAATGCCGGTTCTCTAAAGTTTTTCAATAATGTACCTCGAAAAGAACGTCACCTTCCGTCCAGGGATTCCCATTTCAGTTCCCGAAGCATCTCCGTAACCTTACGTATTGTTCAAACCTACCCGTAACAGATCTAGCATCCCGCCTCTGAATTGCTTCAGTGTTTTGCTTCAATCCAACCCGGAACGGATCCCAAACACTCCTTCGCAACTGCTCCCTGACGTCGGGAAGAAAATTATGGAGTACTTCGGCCCCATTCTTCCTTCACAGTGTACGTTTAACAGGCCTCTGACCACGAAATGATCACATCCACCTTCGGCACCCCTCGCTGTCTTAACGTCTAACACACATCTCTTGGTGCTTAGATCAATGGCACCACGGTCTATTTGATACATAATTCTTACATCTGGTGACACACAGGTTCCCTTATGTATCTTCTTCCGCTGGAAGTTTGTGCTAGATACGAATAACCCTGATGATTAGCGAAGCTGATGAACCTCACTCACTCGGAGACTTACTACTGAGGTGAAAAAAAAACTGACAGCGTTAGTGGGAGAAGCACAGATGTTAGCCACTGGCAAGTAACACGACAAGTGGTCACTCGACGTTGTGTACCGCCATACGAATGTAGCACGCGCCACAACCAGTAACCTGATGTCCTTGCGGATGGAATAATTGAATCCAGAGCAAGCATCGCTGTGAATTGCCGATTGCAAAAGGCGGAGAAAAGAGAGAGGTAGGGAGGGGTGGGGATGGCAGTCGCCGTGGACGTATCTGATAGAACGCAAAACGCAATTCGCTCTTATTAAGCGATCGTTCTCTGCGATCGGCGAGCACGTAACGAGAATGGCAGAGGGCTGAGTGGTCGCCGAGTGTGGTGGAAACGAGAGCGGTGAAGTGGGGGTGGAGGGTCGCACAGGGGTGGGTGGGAGGATGGGGTGGTACGTTATCGCGATGCATGAGCGGCGGCCTCCACACATGGCCCCCGTACACATCAAAGCCGGCTCGGCGTGTATCTGGCCCATCTCCCCGAGTCCGGCGCTCCGGCGCTATCGTCGCGGACATCTACGCGGCGCGGCCCGGTCTCTTTTAATTCCGGCTGGCAGCAGACCTAGCCGCCACCCCTCGACCCCGCCGGCTGGGCAAAGAAATTAAACCGGCGGACTGGCGCTGCGCTGCGCGGCGCGGCGCGGCGCTGCACAATCTGAAGAGTGCTCTGGCGCGGCGGCGTGATTCCGGGCGCGCTGACATCATTAGAGCGCTCCATTAGGGCGGGCCGAGCGGAGCAGTCACAGCCCGCGCGGGCCCGCGCCTCGAGTGCCGGCTGCCCGCCACGCCACGATGTGATACTCTCTGCCAGCCGGGGCGACGCCGCACAGCCCGATGCCTGACGAGCAGCGGGCCGCCCGCTGAAAGGGAAGCTCGCGCTCGTTAAATTCCCGCCCACCCTCGCGGCGAAAAGAAAATCTTACCTACTGTGAATCTCGCCCGTTCGCTCGCTCGCTCGCTTCCTGTCCTTGTCACACTTTGCAGCCCGACGCAGGCGGAAAAGATGCGTTCATCATCCGCAACAACGACCCATATTCTCAGCTTCTTTCTACAACTACGTTGAAACATTCCGAAGGGGGGTCGTCATGAGCTACGTTCAAGTGTAATTCTAAGTAACACTCTTTAGTAGATTTGTCAGGCTACCGTAAGTATGCGTAGATAACGGTAGTTTTGAAACTTCCTGGCATATTAAAACTGTGTGCCGGACCGAGACTCGAACTGGAAGGCAATGGTCCCGAGTTCGAGTCTCGGTCCGGCACACAGTTTTAATCTGCCAGGAAGTTTCATATCAGCGCACACTCCCCTGCAGAGTGAAAATCTCATTCTCGAAACATGCCCCAGGCTGTGGCTAAGCCATGTCTCCGCAATATTCTTTCTTTCAGGAGTGCTAGTTCTGCAAGGTTCGCAGGAGAGCTTCTCTAAAGTTTGGAAGGTAGGAGGCGAGGTACTGGCAGAAGTAAAGCTGTGAGGACGGGGCGTGAGTCGTGCTTGGGTAGCTCAGTTGATAGAGCACTTGACTGCGAAAGCTAAAGGTTCCGAGTTCGAGTCTCGGTCCGGCACACAGTTTTAATCTGCCAGGAAGTTACATATCAGCGCACACTCCGCTGCAGAGTGAAAATCTCATTCTGGAAACGGTAGTTTTGTTTTCCTAGTAGCTTTGACCAGTTAAGATCGTACCGACGTTACCTGTACGTTAAGTGTGTTGCGTAAGTGCCGGGCGTTACCTCATTTTGATTGCTTTCTTTGCGTATGCGGCCAGTGTCCAACTAGATTTTCCTAGAAACCGGAAGCAGTGAGCCATCTAGAAACTGAATGTGGGTATATAAAGAGCTCCATAATCTTCGGATGATTTTTAAGATGGCAAGAACTATGCCCCTTACATGAAGTCATTAAAGATCACCTAACTCACGTTGAGCGAACAGTAGGGCTGAACAAAATGACTGACAAGACACAATCCATCCTGTAGAGGGTATAGTATGGATGTATTGAAATAATTAATGTCAGGTGATGGTTTTAAAGTAATTCAGATGACATGAAAACTTTGTGGAAACGAGTCGATTTACTGGACGCTAGTTTACCCCAGGGAAGTATTTAGAGTTGACCGTGGCCAGCTGGGTAATGGCAAAGGGAAGCGACAATAGACAGCTTAGGGCGGCTCAAGCTCTGAGAAAGCGGTAACGTGGCACAGCCTCTAGCCGCCTTAAGATGAGTGACAGCATGGGTGGTTGGCCCCGACCCCATGCTGGTGTACCGGAAAGCAGACGGAGAACTTGTACGCCTGTTGATAAATGTCCGTCGTCCCGTTTTCAGGGAAACATGTGAGAAAGCTGCACAATGCTACGGTGGAGCGGTCAACAGAGGTCAAAATATGCGTGTTTGTGCCTATAGCAACTTCACGCTGAATTCACGGTCCGCAGAGTCTGAAGTAAATCAGGTGAAGAGCGACAGAATGAAATATGCCAGCCTCCGATGGGAACGTAGGACCGAGGAATTTGAAGTGCTCTCCTGGGAGTCAGAATTCCGGAAAAATTGGTGTTTGTGCAGATGCTAACCTTGATGGGTGGCCTGGGAGGAGCTAAATAGAAGAAGTTGAGAGGAAGGGAAATTTTGTGGGAATTTGTTCACTTCCCACAGCAGGCATTGGTCGGCACTGGTAAGCGATGCATAATTAACGCAACTTGCGCTGCAATTGGCGTAAGTGATTTTGCTGGAGGGGAAACCGAGGCGAAGAGCGGACTGGGAGAAGTCCCCGTAGAAGTCTTCCATTCCCAGCTTGCCTAGAGTGTGGACGTGGCGTTCTTGACTCAGCTTGCCTGAGAAAGAGTGAGCATCTCTGCAGTTTAGGACTTAGCAAATGGAATGATTGAGCTTGGAGATAGGAAGTTTTGGTTCAGCTATGTACTGAGCAAGATAGCTAGGAGTGAATAGACGAGCATAGCCTTGCAGCACCACGAGGTGGGCCGACGTCCGCACAACGACGCCGCTCCGCCACGCTGAATTCGGTGGTATTGCGCCCGCTCTGGCCACTGATTAATTTGTTGGATCACGTCGGCAAAGTTTCCACGAGGGTTTCATAGGCCGTGTATTGTAGAATTCTTCTTGCACTTCGCATTACGCCTGGGTCAGTCGATAGGAATTACTTTTGATTTATAGCACTTTACTCCACGCAAACGCAATTTATTACCACTGCCTGTTAGGAGAGTCATGTAATGTGATGATTGAAGGTCGTGAGTTAAAATAAATATGTGCTAATCGTCTGCATCTGTTTTCAATCAAGTAGTTGAAATCCCAAATCACTTTCTTAATTAATTTTATGTTCAACATTTGCATCTGGTGTTCAATAGCTGAATATAACATCAATGTGCACCCTTTTTTAATTAAAAGGGATCAATTCTGAATCAATTAATGTCAACACTGCCACTGCAGTTCAATCAGGAGTCACAGGGCCTTATTACTTTCTTTGCGTTATCTGACATTGTGGCAGTTTTGCACTCTGTGTTGATCTGTTAGTCAGGGGTGAACATACACCAAGACCAGATAAGTGACGGGTGGGGTGTTACAGATGTTTGTCCTATATAGTTCCCTTTCTGTCTGTTATATAAAAATAAACAGCATTCATAGCAAAACTGAAATTTTCATTGCTTAATTCAGCTTTTGTTCGAAAATTGTTGATTTGTAACGTGAAACAGAGGGATGCTGCAGTAAAAATAAAAACAAAAACAAAAAATAATATAGATTTATCATACGAGTATAGCGTTAGTAGACGCAATTTCCGAAAAAAGCTAAAATTTTAAAAAACCAAAACAAAAAACACCAAAACTCGCTTCAGTACTTGATTGGGCTCATAAAAATCATGTTTCTGTTATTGCTAAGCAACTTCCACACTCATCAATTATAATAGGAAACCCTTGCCTGTGATCGTGATGAACAACATTCTACTGGGTAAAAAATAACAACAATAAATAAGTATTTTTTGTGTTTATACAAGTAAACAGTACTTGCCTCAAAATTAATTGTTTTGGTTACATAAAAGCGCAAAAGTTACGGGAGTAATAGCTTTTTTAACTTATAAAAGGCAATTCCTATTTTGTAAGGATATAAAATATACAATGATCTAAATATGAACGATGTGCGATTCTAACTGCGTCAAAAACAAATAAAACACAAAGAGAAGTCGTTGGCTCCCGGTTCTTCTCTCACAAATTCATTTATGTTCCTTTGCTCACCCTGTGGCAGAGCGTTTCTAGGAGCTTCAGTCCGGAACCGAGCTGCTGCTGCGGTCGCAGGTTCGAATCCTGTCTTGGGCATGGATGTGTGTGATGTCCTTAGGTTAGTTAGGTTTAAGTAGTTCTACGTCTAGGGGATTGATGATATCAGATGTTAACTCCCATAGTGCTTAGAGCCATTTTCTTTGCTCACCAGTGCTACCGGCAATCCTACAATGTACTACGTCATTTACGTACTCTATCGAAGCTACCGAACCATACTTCTGGTAGAGTGCAACTCTACTGCTTAGTAGCACAGTCTATAATCTGCGTAAAAAGAGTCACTCCAGTATCGTGTAACATCTCCTCTGGCCCTAATTGTGATCTCTATTCGGCGAGGAACCCACAACATTCTTCACATATGCCAAACTAACCCCGCGAAACTCATCCATTGATAGATCACGTGTAGGTGTCAGATAGTGGAATGTTGATTGATACGTCTCACATGTCGCCCTCTCTTCCAAATAGCCCCAGAAATGGTGTTAGGATCAGACGCTTTAAACAGTCAGTGAAGGTGCTGTAAATCTCCTGGGGGTGGAGAAGTGGCTACAATGTCAGGATGGCATGCAGGGCAGGACTGACGGGGACATCAGGCCGGTAAGGCCTGGAGAGAAGGTGCTGTCACAATTATTTGTACTGATTGCACTGATACATTAGCACTGCATTGATGCGGGAAGAGATCAGCTGGCCAGTAGGATATCAACTAGCGACCGGCCAGCTGGCTAGAACCAGTGCGCGCCCAATTTTGCTGATACCCGCACTCGAGATCAGGTGCCCAGTAGGATATCTGCTAGCGACTCGTCCACACTCGTGGTCAGGTGGATAGTGCGATATCTGCTAGCGACCGGCCAGCTGGCTAGAACTGGCGTGTGTCCAGCTTTGCCGATACCCGCACTCTAGGTCAGGTGCCAAGTAGGATATCTGCTAGCAACCGGCCCGCCTCGAGGTCAGGTGGCCAGTAGGATATCTGCTACCGCCTGGCCAGCTGGCTAGAATCGGCGCATGCCAAGCTTTGCTGATAACCCCACTCGAGGTCAGGCGCCAAGTAGGATATCTGCTAGCAACCGGCCCGCACTCGAGGTCAGGAGGCCAGTAGGATATCTGCTGGCACCTGGCCAGCTGGCTAGAACTGGTGCACGCCCAGCTTTACTGATACCTGCATTTGATGTCAGGTGCCCAGTAGGTTATCTGCTAGTGACTGGCCCCCACTCGAGGTCAGGTGCCCAGAAGGATGTCTGCTAGCGACTGGCCCACATTTGAGGACAGGTGGCCAGTAGGATATCTGTTAGCGCCTGGCCTGCTGGCTAGAACTGGCGCATGCCCAACTTTACTGATACCTGCATTTGATGTCAGGCGTCCAGTAGGTTATCTGCTAGTGACTGGCCCCCACTCGAGGTCAGGTGCCCCGTAGGATATCTGCTAGCGACTGGCCCACATTTGAGGACAGGTGGCCAGTAGGATATCTTCTAGCGCCTGGCCTGCTGGCTAGAACTGGCGCACGTCCAGCTTTACTGATACCCGCATTTGATGTCAGGCGCCCAGTAGGTTATCTGCTAGTGACTGGCCCGCACTTGGGGTCAGGTGACCAGTAGGATATCTGCTAGCGACTGGCCCACATTTGAGGACAGGTGGCCAGTAGGATATCTGCTAGCGCCTGGCCCGCTGGCTAGAAATGGCGCACGCCCAGCTTTACTGATACCCGTATTTGATGTCAGGCGCCCAGCAGGTTACCAGCTAGTGACTTGCCCACACTTGAGGTCAGGTGCCCAGTAGGATATCTGCTAGCGACTGGCCCACATTTGAGGTCAGGTGGCCAGTAGGATATCTGCTAGCGCCTGGCCAGTTGGCTAGAACCGGCGCACGCCCAGCTTTACTGATACCCACATTTGGTGTCAGGCGCCCAGTAGGTTATCTGCTAGTGACTGGCCTGCACTCGAGGTCAGGTGTCCAGTAGGATATCTGCTAGTGACTGGCCCACATTTGAGGTCAGGTGGCCCGTAAGATTTCTGCTAGCGACTGGCCCACATTTGAGGTCAGGTGGCCAGTAGGATATCTGCTAGCGCCTGGCCAGTTGGCTAGAACCGGCGCACGCCCAGCTTGACTGATACCCACATTTCATGTCAGGTGCCCAGTAGGATATCTGCTAGTGACTGGCCCGCACTCGAGGTCAGGTGCCCAGTAGGATATCTGCTAGTGACTGGCCCACACTTGAGGTCAGGTGCCCAGTAGGATATCTGCTAGCGACTGGCCCACATTTGAGGTCAGGTGGCCAGTAGGATATCTGCTAGCGCCTGGCCAGTTGGCTAGAACCGGCGCACGCCCAGCTTTACTGATACCCACATTTGATGTCAGGCGCCCAGTAGGTTATCTGCTAGTGACTGGCCCCCACTCGAGGTCAGGTGCCGAGTAGGATATCTGCCTGTGACTGGCCTACACTTGAGGTCAGGTGGCCAGTAGGATATCTGCTAGCGACTGGCCCACACTTGAGGTCAGATGGCCAGTAGGATATCTGCTAGCGACCGGCCAGTTGGCTAGAACCGGCGCTCACCCAGCTTTGCTGATACTGGCACTCGTTGTCTGGCTCGCGACTCTGTTGCACGAGCCACACACGCCGGGTGTCAGCAACGCACGAAGACCGACTAGAATCTTGCAACGGAAGTCAGTTCTGAGACGACTGACCGCTCCCAGGCGGCCGCTGCGTGCAGTGTTCAGGTGCGTAACCTCTGTCACGGAAGATGGTTGCTGTGCATGGGCTGTGACTCACTGCTCCCAGGGCAAGCATCCGGTTGCTGCCAGAGTGAGTCAGGAAGGCCCACTGCACTGTGGCTAAAGTCCGCAACAGGGACTTTGAGGTGGAAGCTGGTACTGTGACATAGCACCAAACAGGTGACTGGTGCCGACATCTTCACGTGGTTTTCTTCTCTGGTTTAGTGCCTACGTCCTAATGGAACTGCTGGGGTGCGTATGAAACTGCTACAAAATTGACAGCTATTTATACAAAGTAGCAGCATATCTGTTATGCCAATGGACCGCTTCTAGCCACGTATTTGGCAACACCACTGAGACCCGCTGGTGGAGAACCCCCTTTCCCACACTGCAAGAACTGTGCGTTACCTCTGCACTGGCAGGTTTCACCAATCGGACCTGGCCCATATTACAATGACGTAACAATTGGTTGTTGTAACCGACGTGACAACAAGCTTCACTTGTCAGCTACCAGCAGCTTCTGCAGTGCTGCACCACATCTTCTTGTTCATTTACCCTTAAAATTGTAGCGGTCACTTGTAGTGATCCGATTTGGATGCGCACTGTCCTTACTTCTATGCCTAAGCGAACTCAGGTAAGCCCTGTTTGTGTGAATAATTTTTCACACAGGTTTATGTTAAAAATATCTACTAAAATGTGTTTCTTATATTTTGTTTGTTTGTTATATGTACTCTGTGGTGTCACCGCCAGACACCACACTTGCTAGGTGGTAGTTTAAATCGGCCGCGGTCCATGTAGTACATGTCGGACCCGCGTGTCGCCACTGTGATCGCAGACCTAGCGCCACCACCAAGGCAGGTCTCGTGATACGAGAGTGGACTCGGCCCCAGTTGTACGAGAACCAAGCTACCGCCCAGTTGTACGCGAACCTAGCTATCGCCCAGTTGTACGAAGCCTTTCTCTCTCATTAGCCGAGAGACAGAATAGCCATCAGAAGTTAATGGCTACGAACTAGCAAGGAGCCAATTGTATCAGTGCCTATAGCTTGCGAGTAATCAAGAGAGATGTATTCCAAGGAATTATTAAAAGTTAAGTAAAAAGCATCTACATACTTTTCTTCTTATTCATTCATAAGTTTTTATGTTCCAGACTTCACGCCCGTATGCTTATTGCCGTTCGTGCACTATCGGCCACAGCGTTAGTTTAGCATTCCTTTTCAGCAATCCACATCACGGTGTCGGTCCAGCTACCGACACTACAATTATTGGCGACGAGGGAAAAGGACCTTTTTCTGATTGCTTACATTTATTTCTGATTGCTTACATTTATTTGTGTCATGGCTTCGCCACAATCTCCAGATGTACTGTCCGAATTTTATCGCTTGCAGAATCAGCAGACGCAGGCGTTACTGGATGCCCTTGGACAGCTCGTCCAGGGTCAACGTGCGCTGCACACCGATGCGGCCGCCGCCGCTTCTTCGCTACCGCTGCCACTGAACGCTGTTGCACCTCCCTTTCGACCATACGTGGCAGCCGATGAGACCTGGCACGAGTGGTCTCGTCAGTTCGCCTTTCACATGGCTGCCTACAGAATTCAAGGTAATGAGCGGCAGCCGTTTTTGCTTTCTTGTGTCGGTGTGTCCACATACCGTGTGATAGTGAAATTGTTTCCCCGCCGCGACGTAGCAACTTTGTCATACGAGGAAATTTTGTCTGCATTAGATGCCTATTTCAAAGAAACAGTTAATGTGGTTGCAAAACGGTATACGTTTTTTCGTACAAAACGTACGGCCGGTCAAACTAATAGGGAGTGGGTAGCAACATTGCAAGGACTTACTAGGGACTGTGCCTTTGAATGTGACTGTGGTCTTTCGTATTCAGATACAATGGTGCGTGATGCAATTGCACAGAACGTTTCTGATGTTCGCATACGGGAGCAAATTTTGAAACTAGTTAATCCCTCCCTTCAACAAGTGATAGACATATTGGATAGACAGGACACACTGGACTGTGCTCAGGAATCTTTTGAAACTTCACCAGCCGTGTGTAACATTAACCGGCCCGCTGGACGCGCTGCGCGGCCCGGTAACCGGGCCTCGCGCACGGCGACACAGCGACCGCCGCGTGCTACCCCAGAGGTGCCGCGCCAGCCCGCAAATGCAGTGAAATCATGCCCGCGGTGTGCTACTAGACATTCGCGTGAACATTGCCCGTCCCGCCAAGCTATTTGCTTTTTCTGCAATAAGAAAGGACATGTTCAAAGTGTTTGCCAGAAAAAGCTCAGATCAGACAATCACAATCATTCCAGGCCCCTTGCTTCGCGCCGGAATCGAACCAAGGACACTCAGGCTCGTGGACCTTCGCCTATGGACATTCATGTCGTTAATTCCACTTCGTCCAGTGACACTTTCTCTAACAGTAACTGTGATCGTCCCACAAAAACTGTGCGTCGACGTCGCCGGAAATCACGTCAATTAGCAAGTGATTCTGTACCAGTGTCTGTTCCAATTGCACAAAACAGTCGCTCTTGTCGTCAGCAGGACAATAAACTTTTTGTGGACTTAGACTTTGACGGCCAAGTGATACCATTCCAGCTCGATACCGGAGCTGCAGTTTCCTTGCTCAATCACGACACGTACAAACAACTGGGCAAACCTCCGTTGCGTGCCGCAAATGTTAAGCTAACTACATATTCCGGACAGAAAATTCCTGTGTTAGGACAGTGCAGCCTTCTTGCAACATTCAAGGGACAAACAAAACTTGTGTCATTTTACGTTCTTCATTCTTCTTCTGCAGTGAACTTATTTGGTCTAGATTTATTTAAGTTGTTTAACATGTCTATTGTAAATCAGGTCCTATCTGTGAATCAGACTGTGCCTCCAGACAGTGTTTCTCGGCTGTGTGACGAATTTGCAGACATTTTTGCACCGGGCTTAGGTTGCGCTAAAAACTATGAAGCACATTTAGAACTGAAGGTAAACGCGCAACCGAAATTTTTCAGGGCGCGCAATGTTCCCCACGCATTGCGTGATGAGGTCGCAAGAACGTTACACGATCTCGAATCACAGGGTGTAATTGAACGTGTGCAAGCTTCTCTCTGGGCCTCACCCTTAGTAATTTTGCCAAAACCTTCCGGAAAATTGAGACTTTGCGTGGACTTCAAGGCCACAGTGAATCCACAGCTAGTGACTGCTACTTTTCCTTTGCCCCGCCCGGAAGATCTTTTTGCTAAACTGTGCCTGGGAAAATATTTTTCAAAGTTGGACCTAGCCGATGCGTACTTGCAAATACCGGTGGACGACGAATCCCAGCGCGTATTGGTGGTTAACACGCATCTTGGATTGTACCGCTTCAAAAGACTGCCATTCGGGTGTGCATCCGCCCCTGCCTTGTTTCAGCAATATTTACAAACTGTTTGTGCGTCGGTCCCTACTGCAGCAAACTATCTGGACGATATAGTGATCTCCGGACTGACAGAAGAAGATCATCTTGCGAATTTACGAACATTATTTCAGGTCTTGCGGCAAAATGGTCTTCGCTTGAGGAAGGACAAATGTGTGTTTTTTGCTCGTGACTTACCATACCTGGGACATGTCATTAATGCCCAAGGCATACATCCGAGTCCAGAGCACCTCCGTGCCATACAAGACTTGCCGTCCCCTAAAAATCTGAAACAGCTACAGAGTGTGTTGGGTAAAATTAATTATTACCATAAATATGTGCGCAATGCCTCTTCCATTTCAGCTCCGCTTCATCGCTTACGCCGTAAAGGTGTTCCGTTCGTCTGGACGACGGAATGTGAACGTGCCTTTCGCCAGTTGAAATCGGCGTTGCTGTCTAATACTTGCCTTACGCCATTCGATCCCCAGAAACCCCTTTTGTTGATGGTAGATGCATCGGATTTCGGGATCGGTGCTGTGCTTGCGCACAAAGTTGGCTCCCATGATCGCCCTATTGCCTTTGCGTCCAAATTGCTCTCGTCTGCGCAAAGAAATTATTCACAGATAGAGAAAGAAGCTTTGGCTCTCGTGTTTGGTGTTACTAAGTTCCATGATTTCTTGTATGGTCGTCACTTTACCATCATCACAGACCACAAACCTTTGACATCGCTTTTTCATCCGAACAAGCCTGTACCTCCACGTACAGCGCAGAAATTCATTCGCTGGTCTATTTTCCTCTCGCAGTACCGCTACGATATCTTGTATCGGTCCACTGCTAAGCACGGAAACGCCGATGCGTTGTCCCGTTTGCCTGTTGCTGAGGATAAAGCATTCGATTCTTCCGAACTTGCTTGCATGTTCATTGATTCGGAAACCGATGAAGTGGTCGAATCGTTTCCGATTGATTTCCGTCGTGTCGCTACAGCCACAGCTGCTGACCCTGTCCTTGCTACTGTTTTACGTTTTGTTGCTACGCAATGGCCTTTGTCAAAGTCTCGGATCGAGGATCCGTTGGTTCGCCGATTTTTTGCTCACAAGGAGAGACTTTTTGTTCGACGTGGTGTTTTGTTGTTGCGTTCTGATAATGATCAGTCCAGGGTCGTGGTCCCACGTTCGTTACAGTCCTCTGTTTTACGGCTTCTTCACCAAGGACATTGGGGTATAGTGCGAACGAAACAACTTGCTCGTCAGCACTGTACTTGGTTCGGAATCGATGCTGCGATTACGAATATGTGTTCTTCGTGCCCGGCGTGTGCCGAACAACAGTCCGCACCGCCGCGGAAAGTCTTTGCGTGGCCAAAAGCCACTTCCCCTTGGCAACGCTTGCACATTGATTTTGCTGGTCCATTCTGGAATGCTCGATGGTTGGTTCTGGTCGACGCCTTCAGTAATTTTCCTTTTGTTGTTCGGATGTCTTCCACGACGTCCTCCGCCACCATCCAAGCGTTGTCTGCTATCTTTTGCATTGAAGGTCTTCCGCAGACTATTGTTTCCGACAATGGCCCACAATTCATGTCCGCAGAATTTCAGTCATTCTGCCAGGCCAATGGAATTCAACATCTGACATCCGCGCCGTTTTCGCCTCAATCCAACGGTGCTGCTGAACGATTGGTCCGGACTTTCAAGTCACAGATGTTGAAATTGAAAGAGTCGCATTCTCGGGAGGACGCATTGTTGTTCTTTTTGTCTTCGTATCGCTCTCAGCCCCGAGATGGTCGCTCGCCGGCTGAGTTGCTCCACGGTCGTCCTCATCGCACCTTGATGTCTTTGCTGCATCCGCCGCATCAGGTTCCTGCGCAGCGGCACACTCCTGCTTTTGCTCCAGGCGACGTTGTATTTTATCGCAACTATCGAGGTTCACGGCGTTGGCTCGCAGGGCGCATTCTTCGCTGCCTCGGCCGCGCGATGTATTTGGTTTTGGGGGCCTCTGGTGAGGTGCGTCGGCATCTCAATCAGCTGCGCCTCTGTCGTCGCTCGGGTTCTGCCGCTCCCCGTCTGCTTTCAGCGACGGTGCCGTCCGGTCAGCGCCCTGGGGACCCATCTACTGGCTCGCCTCATCCCCAGGTGTTACCGACGATGCCTTCCATTTTGCCCCATGGCGACGCGCCGCCGCCGCCGCAGCAGCAGCAGCAGCAGCAGCCGCCGCCGCCGCCGGCCGCATTCGACGCTTCGTTGCAGCCGCCCAGCGCCTCCCAGGGTCACGCGCCGCCGATCGCTTCCCGTGACCAGCTGTCCTCCGCCATGGAACGCCCGCCCGCTCCGGACCACATGACGTCATCGCGCGTCGGCTACCCCGACGCAATGGAGGTCGACACTTCGGCCCCTCATGTTTCTTTACGGGCGCATACACCGCATGTTGACGTGCACCCTGGACTAGTTTTGCAGGCGTTTCCTAGCTCCCCTCGGACCGGATGGCCGGGTGCGGGTGGCACAGCCTCGCCTGTTGTTAGGCTCCCCACCTCATCGCATACGTCAACATGTGGTCCTCCCCACGGCGGGCGGAAGCCTTATTATACGACCGTTCGCCGATTTGCGGGGGAGGAATGTGGTGTCACCGCCAGACACCACACTTGCTAGGTGGTAGTTTAAATCGGCCGCGGTCCATGTAGTACATGTCGGACCCGCGTGTCGCCACTGTGATCGCAGACCTAGCGCCACCACCAAGGCAGGTCTCGTGATACGAGAGTGGACTCGGCCCCAGTTGTACGAGAACCAAGCTACCGCCCAGTTGTACGCGAACCTAGCTATCGCCCAGTTGTACGAAGCCTTTCTCTCTCATTAGCCGAGAGACAGAATAGCCATCAGAAGTTAATGGCTACGAACTAGCAAGGAGCCAATTGTATCAGTGCCTATAGCTTACGAGTAATCAAGAGAGATGTATTCCAAGGAATTATTAAAAGTTAAGTAAAAAGCATCTACATACTTTTCTTCTTATTCATTCATAAGTTTTTATGTTCCAGACTTCACGCCCGTATGCTTATTGCCGTTCGTGCACTATCGGCCACAGCGTTAGTTTAGCATTCCTTTTCAGCAATCCACATCACGGTGTCGGTCCAGCTACCGACACTACATACTCGAGGAAGTTTCCGACAAGGTGGTCCAGCGCTGTTCCGCCTTCCCCCCCCCCCCCCCCCCCCCCCCCACAATCAGCGTCTGGTGCTGCGGGCTCTTTTATCTGATAGACCCGACGGTTGGGTTGTTATTGGCAAGAGCATCGCTCCACCGTTGTTAAAATTCCGTGGATTTATTGTTAAAGTATTATATCACGAAAATTGCTGTAAAATGTAAAGACTTCTAGCTGGACTTCCGAACTGTACAGATGTTAACATTTATGCGTGTATGTTGTATTTTGAAAAATAAAACAGTTCATCATTACATTTGTGTTGTAATCAAAGTAATTTATTTGACTAAGATAGTGAAGAATTATTTTTCTGCACACTGACTTTGCTCAAGTGCCTGCAGTAACCTTAAGATAAAAGGCAATATTGAGATACGTCGTGAAACAGAGGCCTATTGAAATTGATGAAGACATTTCCTATAATTAAACCTTGTTTTCTGAAAAGTTTCGTATCACGCAGTTCGCGAAGTTGAAGCAGATTGAATTTTTTCATGAATTTGATTCTGGGACAGTTCTGAGGGAAAGTGCCTCAAGAAGAGTGATTTCATTAATTTCAAAAGGCAAAAAGTGGTAACATTAGGAGTTAATCGTTACGCTACAGCGCAGTTAAACAATACTGCTGATAGCCAGAATTTTACAAATTCGACGCTGCATTGTTCCACGTAGCAGTATACGGATAGAGACTCACGCAACATAAGCCACAGTTGGAACCTTCCCTTCGCTCTAGTCCGAAAAACGATCCTGCGAAGTGTAATCAACTCAGTCCGGAATAAAATTACCAATTAAATTTATCCCCGAGCAACGATAAAACTTCGAATGAGGCTTCTTCCCACTGCAATACACGTGGTCGATATTGTATGCAGAGCAGTATATTACGAGAAAAGTCAGCTTCTTAATGTCGTAAACTAGCATTTAACCGGCCAGCGTGCCTCTCACTACAGTGTAATAGAGTGCCTGAGTGTATGCGTGCAGTAATTTCAACATTATTTTTGTCATCTTCAAGAATGGAAAATCCGCATCATATTCGTCATCATGAAGTTTAATCACGGCGTTTCTTCAGGCATCATGTACAGTTGGGGCCACAACTTGATGAGAAGATACCACAGGGTAAACTACTTGAGGGGATACTGACTATACTGACTGAAATGTGTCACCCACTGTTCCTCATAATCGCAGACATTTTCTATGGGATTAAGATCGGGTGATTTTGCGAGCGAGTAGAGCGGCGATTGACCGCTTGAGTGTGCGTCAAAGCAGGAACGTTTGTGGGCAGCCCCGTGATCACGGTTGTTGCCATCTTCAAAGACATAAGTGTACACAGCATACTCATTATGGAGATGTAGAAGAATGGGAAACACTTGGTCGCCTAGAATGTTGAAACAAACATTCTGAGTCATGTTCACTGTAACCTGAATGGGCTCAATCCCTCCCCTACCCTCCCCCCCCCCAAAAAAAAATTCACAGAATTACCTCCGACAGCGTAGATACCCACTACCAACAAGGACTAAATGTCGCATTGGGCAGTCGATGCCTTGCATATTTGAAAAGAGGCAAAACTGCGACTCGTCGAAACACACTACATGCCTCAGTCAACTACTGTCTAGTTTCGGTGTTGGTTGGCCTATAGAAGACGTCTGGCTCAATGTACTGGTACAAGTAATTGCCTTTCGCAAGTTACCCGACTCCAGATGCCCCTTAACGTGCAGTTCCCATCGCAGTGTTCTCTCACAAAATGGTCGACATGGGTCTGCATTCACTGAAAGCAACAATTTCTATCGTGTTTGAATGTCTCCTGTCAATGACAATGTGCGACAGTCGTCTTGTCCATAACTTTTCACGAGCGTTGTTCTTGCGCCATTTCACATCGCTGCTACTTGTATACTATTCCTTGTACGTTGAAACGTCTCTGTGGAGCCGGTTCATAAGACTCTTGTGTCACTGGATTCTGTGCATCCCATTCTGTCCACCGCCTGATTGGGGCTTAATTTACTAACTCTCCCAGAAAGACTGAGCAATCAAACTAAGGCTTATTAAATGATATTATGTTTGATTTTTTTGTGTTTCATAGGAAATCATGTCCTGTATTTATTACATTTTTTCCTTCACCCTACCCTATGTGTGTGTGAATGTGACTGAATGAGTATTTTTACGTTACTGAATGAGTGTTTTTTACGAGTGGTTTCGGATTTCTTTTGTGGGGAACGCTGAGTTGGTTGCCGTCTGCTAGGAGCTGGTGATGTTTGCTTCTCGTTTGGAGGGTAGCACAGGATGGCCAACTTAGGATCCCAGTACCTGGACAGAGAGTTTTACCCCTGTCAGTCTGAGGTTGGTTTGTCTGTCAGGTTGGTGGCGGAAGCCTACCCCTCTGGTAGCTTCCGTTGCACCGGTAGTTAGGCGAAGCTCGGTGGAGAAAGGACGCTCTGCAGCTAGCACTTGGTGAGTACAGTTCGTAGCTCCTAGAGAGGATTTCTGCTAATAGGAAGTAGGTGGAATTAGGACTTCCCTATGTTAAATTCATGCCATATTTAAGTACTTCAGCTTAACTGAAGCGTGTGTAGTTATGTACTTTCGGAATGTGGCATAATTATTTTGTTAAAAATCGGTGATGATGGTGGTTGAAATTAAAAGTAAGGAAGTTGCTTTGTTCCTTTCGGACAGTCGTGGGTATGTAGATGGAATGATTGAATTATTGTATTCCATTTCCCTTTTGTGTGTGTTTTCCCTTTTAATTGCGCGATTCTACATTTTTTTCGAATTATTTAGTTAAATTTTTATTCTGGCACCAGTCATGTGTACTCATAGGATGTGCATCAAATTCAGTAATGAAATAAATGTGCTACGTGAAAGATAAACTCTGAGTCCTTTATCTTTTTCATTGATGCCAGTTTTCAAATTAATTTTCTATTCCCTGATTTTTTTTATATACGACATACAATGCTGTTCATCTTGTTAGTTTCTTTAAAAAAATTGAATTCTTATAATTAAATTCTTAATTTAATTAAACTGATAATTTACAGTTCGTACTTCTGTTAATTGTTAGGAAGGGCTTGGACTGGTGGCGACCCTGTAATTTCTAAATTTATGATTGTCCTTGTGAAGTGGCTTAACCAGAAATTGCGCACAAGGGTTACATCCCCATTATTTTTGATACATGACGTATGTCGAGCCTTGGCTAGGATCCGTTTACAGTTCTACGTACATACTTTACAACATACGTTGTACAGTATGTGTAGATCCCCTATCAAATCGGGAAATTTCATCCACGGTGCGGTCATGGACACATCCAAACACGACAGCTCCTTTCTCCTATTCTGTCACATCTCCACGTGGATCCCTGACATGAACGGCAACTAAACGGGGCATAGAATATCGTCGGCATATCGGTGTGCTGTATAGGTGCCACGGATGAGTACCAAAGCTGCCCGGTTATGAAACTAAAAAACATCCCATTCCATCACTCCTAGCTGTCCGGCCATATGAAGAGTTACAATCAGGTTCGTAACCCACAGCTGTACGGAGTGTCTTCAGACACAGCTTCGGTCTGGAATCTCATTGACTGGAGTAGACCTGAGTCCGGCTTCAAAATAAGCTCCGATGGCCAGAGACGACCTGTGTGGAAACGCCCCGGACAGTGGTGGGACACCAACCTCAGTGTCGGCCGCCACACAGTCCGACAACCAAGACTGATGGCTGGGACTCCATTTCATATCATAACAGGAACCCTTTGCTTGTCATCCGTGGCATCCTTAAACCACAGCGGAACGTCGACGTCGGCCGCTGTGGCCGAGCGGTTCTAGGCGCTACAGTCTGGAACCGCGGGACTGCTACGGTCGCAGGTTCGAATCCTGCCTCGGGCATGGATGTGTGTGATGTCCTTAGGTTAGTTAGGTTTAAGTAGTTCTACGTCTAGGGGACTGATGAACTCAGATTTTAAGTCTCATGGTGCTTAGAGCCATTTGAACCATTCAGTTTCATACGTCGACGATATTCTACGCCTCGTTTTGTTGCTCTTCACGGCAAGCCATCCTGGCATTACATTTCAGCAAGATAATATCCGTCCGCAACGGTGAGTGTGTCCACTGCTTGTCTTCGTGCTTGCCAAACCTTTCCTTGACCAGCAAGGTCGCCGGGACTCTCCCCAGTTGAGAATGTTTGAAGCATTATGGGCTGTTCAACCGTGTCAGTATTATGACGACATTGCCGCCAACTGGACGGAATTTGGCACGATATCCCTCAGGAGTAAATCGGATAACTGAATCAATGCCAAACCAAATAACTGTTTGCGTAAGACCCAGAGGTGGACTAAAGCGTTATTGACTTGTTCAGTTTGTGAAGCTGTTTCTCTTGAATAAGTTATCCAATTTTTCTGACGTTTTAATCATTCATTTGTCTGTACATTTACACCACATGGTACGTCTTTCTGTTTTCTTTCTTTTTTTAAGGAGAGACGGAAGGCAAGTGGGCTTCAAAAATTCCATTTTTAGATTTTAGCATATTTGAAATGCCTGGTCTTTCGTGCGTGAAACAGTTTTTGTTTTATATAAATACAACAATTTTTTCGTGAGATATGATTGTTTTCCTGACGCACAGTCTATTCCCGAATGATCATGACACTTGGTGCAAGTACAGGAGAAGTGCCAGATATGACCACAAACATTCTTTACCTGCATCAGTAATGAATGAAATTAAACCCATATTTAGAGACCTTTGTAAATGGCTCTGAGCACTATGGGACTTAACATCTGAGGTCATCAGTCCCCTAGACTTAGAACTACTTAAACCCAACTAACCTAAGGACATAACACACATCCATGCCCGAGGCAGTATTCGAACCAGCGACCGTAGCAGCCGCGTGGTTCCGGACTGAAGCGCCTAGAACCGCTCGGCCACCGCGGCCGCCGAGACCTTGGTAAAGATACCTTGTTGAAGAAATTTCATCGTGGGAAAACACAAAATTTAAATGATTGTGTGAATTCTGTCATTTGGAACCGGTTATCGAAAACTGTTTTTGTCCAGCTTACAACCCTCAAATTTGGTGTTTATGATGCTATTTTATGCTTCAATGATAGTGTAATTAGAAAACTGGATATTTTGGAATTATTGGGCATAAAATCAGTGGAAATACTGCAGAATCCTTGGTGCAAATAGATAAAAAGAGAATCCGCAAAGCAGATACTGCCAATTTAAAATGCACAAAAGAAGCTAGACAGAAAAGAAGAGGGACCAAGAGAAGAAAAGAAGATCGATATGATTCAGATGATGCTCAGTATGGTGCAGGAAAATATTAGTGGTAAGTAATTCTCATCAATAACTATACTAGAATTGCAATATTAAACTTTAAATGGATTTTTCTCAAAAGTACATTTTTTACATTGAGGTACCATTATTTGATAAACTAACGGGGTTAGAAACATGAAATTTGGTCAATTTGTACTGCAGATGGTAATAAGTTATTACAAGTAAATTGAGAACCACCAAACAAAAAAAAATGTTCCGATGTCGCAGTGCAGAAGGATCCGTTAATTAAGGGTTCTTTCGCTGTTGGTGGTGGAATTATTTCGCATGGCAGGATTGTATGTTTCGTAAAGACCTGGAGGAGATGGATCATAGTACAGAAGTGTTTCCTCAACTATCGTTGCAGCACTTTTATTCAGCCCAATTTAGAGTTCCTATGGTTTCACTAAAACGATTCGAGAGAATATTTGGATGTTTACTTCAACAAAGGGGCAAACTGCTTCTCCATCTTTTCTTTTATTGGCACGTTGTGTACGTATAACACAGAGGGATCCACATTAGACAAGCACTAACTCACGATTGTAACCAGCTTATGTAAAAACGTACAGAGCACATAGTAGCTGATAACCGTCAAAAATTACACGTCATGACAACGGGTATCAAAGAAAATTACTTTAGGATATTGAGAGAGGAAAAGTGAAAAGCAGTAAAAAAATTATGCACACTCGAACACTTCTGGAACTGCTCTAACTCAAGACCATGTGAGCAGCGATCATTGACAGCAATTTCTATAGGACGGACGTTACTAGGCAACAATTTTTATGTGTCGAACTCTCCATTGTTACAGTGCTGCACTGCGAATTAGTTCGACAAGGTAGGTTAGTGAACTCTCAAATTAGTTAGTTACCTTCGTTTACAACATAATTACCAAGTTCAGGTACAATATTGATTCCCGCCAGAACATACTGCAAATTTGTGGATTTTAATCATTTTGTTGCAAAGAATATTAGTAGTATCCTATGGCACGCAAGGGGGTCCACAGGTGAGAGGCAAACATGAGGTTGTTCGCACAAGTACTCACGCACGCGCGTCATCTGTTGCAACAGATTTTATGGTAGTGGAGCATAGAAGAGAGAGGCCCGGTGAACCTTGTAGTAGGATGAGCTGGAGCTAATAGTAAACCCGCCGGCAGTCTCAACAGACGGGTGAAATACTTTAATAACATATATTAAACGAAATAGGCACTGCCAATAGATAAGGACTAGAGGATAAATTTCCTGTGTTAATGCTGTTTTTAATCAGCTAAAAAGTAAAAGTTTAATAAAATAATTGCTGGTGTGGTATACAGTCGGGAACAGCCGAAGATTGCACGAAAGTTTTCGAGAATCTGGTAATGAAATTTAGCGTCTTGCTTTAATTCGGGACACATTACGTGCTACTTATGATGAATTTGTGACTACACTTACATTTTGTGTGACGCTAAGTTAGTCGAACTTGAGAGAGAGAACATGTACTTTGACTTTTTTTAAAACGTATGCATGAATAGACGAACTAATGAGATTTGAAACAAACATATTTGTGTCTTCAGTGTGGAGTTGCACTACCGTAATTGTGACAAGGTACATCACATTTATGTGGACTGTGTTAATTCAGACTATTATGACAATTATATACATTCGATATTTGCTTGGCTCATATACGACGAAAATGTATGTTTGATCCATTGACATACACTGTTTTTCTCCTGTAAAGACAATCGTAATAATCGAAACTGGCAGAGAATATACAGTTAATTGTACAGCTGATGGTCGAAACATGCTTTTTTCAAATTATCTAACAGCTATAGACAGTCACCTACGAGAAATAAGGAGAGTTTTGCACAAGTTTCTCAGTTCAAGAGGACAGATGATTTGGCTAATGAAAGTTTTGTACAAGTTTCTCAGTTCAGGAAGACAGATGATTTGGCTAGCTTTCAAGGTGACTGCACTACATAGCATGCCAGAGAACTGTCCTTTCACAGCAACGAGCTCTGGATTTTGGAGCAGAAATTCAGATCCAAATTATTGCAGACTGTGGAAAGTAATCAACTTTGAGCCTACTTACAGGGGGTTCCAATTAATTAGGAGGTTGAGGAAGGTGGACAGGAGACTTAACAATTTTTTTTTTGGGTCATCAGTCTGTTGACTGGTTTGACGCGGCCCTCCTCAAATTCCTCTCCTGTGCCAATCTCTTCATCTCAGAGTAGCATTTGCAACCTACGTCCTCAATTATTTGCTGAATGTATTCCGATCTCTGTCTTCCTCTGCAGATTTTGCCCACAACAGCTCCCTGTAGTACCATGGAAGTCATTCCCTGATGTCTTAACACATTTCGTATCATTCTGTCCCTTCCCTTTGCCAATGTTTTCCACATATTCCTTCCCTCTCCGATTCTGCGCAGAACCTCCTCATTTCTTACCTATATATCTTGATATATATATGATACCATTCAATGAATGTACAAATCAATATTCATAAATACTAAAATGGCACCTGGATAGCCGCGCGGTCTCAGGCGTCTTGTCATGGTTCGCGCGGCTCCCCCCGTCGGAGGTTCGAGTCCTCCCTCGGGTATGGGGGTGTGTATTGCCCTTAGCGTAAGTCAGTTTAAGATAAAGTACTGTGTAAGTCTAGCGACCGATGACTTCAGCGGTTTGGTCCTATAGAAGCTTACCACAAATTTCCAAAACACCTGGATATTTAAGTGCCAGAGATAGTTCAAGGCATGTGGGGATCGGATTATGCTACAGTGAGAGAGTTGAAACGATGACAGAGAGTTATGGTTGCGATGTCTGCTTACCACACGATGGACGATGTCGTCACATGCTGAAAATGTTATGCAATAGCGCTCCGAGTGAAAATGGTGAGGCATACATACTAGCGACATTAATATCTTCTGCTCAAAGTGGTGAACATTCAAACTGTAATCTGACTCAAGGTGGTAAGAAGCAATAACATACCGTATGCACGTCGGAGTTATCATGCTGCTACCTTTGATCTACATAGACGTGCACGCCCTGAAATCTTTCTCAAACGATTTTACAGAAACTATTCGGTAAAAAAGTCGTGCTCGGGTTACATAGAGCTTTAGATGTCGGGTTCATGATGCTGTGCCCATCATATACGAGGGTTGGAACTTTAATAGTGGTAACTACTTATTTACAGCTCGTACGAAACAGATACGTATTTCTAAGTCTTACTGACTTTCAAAGTAGTCACAAGCATTGTGTACAGCTTGTTGCGAGCGATGTGGAAGTCGTAGGATACTCTTAGCAGTGCCAGTTGTGTTGACAGTTCGAGCGGCGTGGTCTATTCCCCGAAGAATTTGTAGCAGTTCTGAAGCGAATGCCGTGAAGTGTTTCCTTCAGTTTAGAAATCGAGTTGAACTCACGAGGGCTTAAGTCAGGGGAGTGCAGTAGGTGGTATAGCACTTAGCAGCCCCATCAGACAACCAAATCAGTAACAGCTTTCAATGTACGTGCTTGAGCATTGTCCTGCAAAATGATGCTCAGGCAGAAAGTGTCATCATTTCTGTCTCTAAGCTGGTCGTAAGTTGTGTTCCGAAAATGAACAGCATAGAGACAGAAGTAACGACACTTTATGCACGACCTGACCATCATTTTGCAGGACAATGCTCAAGCACGTACGGTGCAAGCTCCTACTGATTTGTTTGTCGGATGGGCCTGCTAAGTGCTACACCAGCTACTGTACACCCCTGACTTAAGCCTTTGTATGTTCAACTCGATTTTTAAACTGAAGCAAACACTTCAAGGCATTTGCTTCAGAACTGCTACAAATTCGTCGGGCAATAGACCACGCCGCTCGAACTGTTAACATAACTGGCACTGCTAAGAGTGTTCTACGACTTCTACATCGCTGGCAACTGGTCTTACTCAATGCTGGTGACTACTTTGAAGGTCAGTGAAACTTTTAAAGACGTATCTACTTTGTACGAGATGTAAATAAATAGTTGCCACTATTGAAGTTCCAACCCTCGTATTTACTGGTCATAGTTATTGTGATATTAACATGGAAGCAAGATAATGAGCAAAATTTGAAAACGTTTGCAGTGAAAAACATGGATCGCTATGATTTTCCGTTTAGGGCATACTACATAATATGTTGTTGCATATAAAATTTAGCTAAAATATTGAATTTTTCTTTAGACTTGGGGTGGGTGGAGGCCTCTAGCTGTCACTAATCCCGAGAAAACGTATCTGATGTGGCACACTCATTTACGATCTCGCCGCGCCGGCGGTAAAGCCAGAGTGAATATTGCCATTATGTCTTTGGGTCTCTCCGTCATTGTCTCCTGTGTCGCAACCAAAATCCCCTTCGTGCTCTCTTACTGCTACAGTTTCCTCTCACTGTTACTGCCTCTTGCTCTCTCTTACTGCTGATGTCTCATTCCTTCCTTCTATTGCTGCTGTCTCTTCTCATTCTCACTACTTAGCTCTTCCTCATTGTCATTGTTATATACTCTGTTTCCCATTATCACTACCCCTCACCCACTCCCACTTTCTCTTTGTTCCTCCCCCAACTGGCACTGTCTGCTCCACTTTTTTTCCCAGCACAGTTTTGTCACCGTCAACTAAGCTCCATTGCCACTGTGACCCTCTCTTTCTCTCACACTGCCATTGTCTCCTTCGTTCTTTCTATAACACAAACACTGTCTACTATCTTCCGGCATTTCTTACTTTTCCGTCTCCTTGCCACTTCTACTACCTTCTTCTGTTTCATAATAAAAAAAGCGCGAATATGTTCACATAGCTAAATTTTTGGGGACATTTTTGTAGGTGCTTAGAAAGGTGGAATGAGACAGCCGGTACTCCCTTTTTCAATCAGACTCTTTTAAATAAACAGGAATATACTCACACCTTTGAGCTCCGGAGGTAGTATTTTTCCAGTTGTTCCCTTCTTTCTCTGGCTGCAGGAGGGCATCTACCTCACATGAAACGAAATGTATTGGTCAGTAAAATTTAGATAGCTTTCTTAAATGAAAGTGGAATAATGCTATACGAATTTTACACGTCATAAGGGGTCTTACGTGAAAAAAATATTTTCATGTGCTCCAGTACTACAACATTGGGTGTTCAGATCATAACGGAGACACTTATCAGCATATTTCTCCACGCGTTGTCACTTTATAAACAACATCTTTGCCTCACGCCGGATTTTACGTGCGTATTTTACGTGTAAGTAGGGTAGCTGCGGACCTCTACATCTCGCAGACGGGTAAAGATATGAAGAATATTTTCGAGACTGATCTGGATCTGGATCTTAGAAATACATCGTAAAACCTACAGCTATTTTCTGTGCATGGTCGTACCGGAATCCGCGGCTGGGTTTTTGTAACCAAAAAATAATTTTTGGGGTGTTTCTTGATAACACATGAAGGCTTTCGAAAAAGGGGAGATACTTCCTCTGGATAATTGCCTCGAGAATATACCCCTAAAATTTGAACAACTTGTTGGGGTTATTTATCATTTAGTTTTCGCCTCATACAGGATTTTACGTGTAGAAGTAGGGTAACTTTGAACCTCTGTATCTTCGAAACAAATAAAGCTATCAAGAAAATTTGAAGTTTCAAAAAATGGTTCAGATGGCTCTGAGCACTATGGGACTCAACTTTTGAGGTCATTAGTCCTCTAGAACTTAGAACTAGTTAAACCTAACTAACCTAAGGACATCACACACATCCATGCCCGAGGCAGGATTCGAACCTGCAACCGCAGCGGTCTCGCGGTTCCAGACTGCAGCTCTTAGAACCGCACGGCCTCTTCGACCGGCAATTTGAAGTTTGTTCGAGATCAGAGCCTCAGGAATATATCGTAAAAATTTCATTCATTTGCCTTGCCGTCTTCGAATCCCCAGCTGGGATGTCATTCGCTAGTAACGGCAAAAGTATAGTAACAAAAACACTGTTTTACAGTTTTCCGTGGAACAATCTATGAACTTAACGTGCCTCCACAGGTCCGATCAAGTTAGCTGTAGACGACATCAAATGCAAAAAGAACGAACCGATTTCTTCCATTTGCCTAAGCAGGATGATGTGTGTAATATTCGTACTTTTACCCTGTAGTGAGGGATAGTGACACTAAGACGATGATGATCCTCATATTAGGTATAAAAAACGGTTCCTAGCCCAACGGCTATCCATAAAATTTGACCCTACATTTTTATTACCAATAGAACCCGAGGTATGAGCACCGGAAAATCCCGTTTTCATGCATTGCATGCTGTTAGTAATTTTTTTCGGTTTTGGCCTAGCGAGCGTGACTAGAGAGTTATTGTGCCACTATCTGCAAGGGAAAACGGATGACGAACAGAGTGCTACTGATGTCACCGAGAGCAAACTGACACCAGATCGAGGTTTACTAAAAGCAAGCAGTTGCTTATGGGACGTATCCGCGAGAGCGATTCTATACTGGCGTTAGTAGAACCTACGGGTAAACTTTCAGAGCAGATTTATGACCGATCGCGGAGGTTGTTCGGAACATCCATATAAATGGTTGAAATGGCTCTGAGGACTATGGGACTTAACTTCTGAGGTCATCAGTCCCCTAGAACTTAGAACTACTTAAACCTAACTAACCTAAGGACATCACACACATCCATGCCCGAGGCAGAATTCGAACCTGCGACCGTAGTGGTCGCGCTGTTCCAGACTATAGCGCCTAGAACCGCTCGGCCACCCCGGCCGGCGAACATCCACAGACGTGCAGGAGACAATGAGCTGCGGAGGGTGGATGTATGGGTAGAAGCGCGTTGTCAACACCAGCGACGCGTCAGGCTACTACCCGTGTGCGCTGTGCTACAGGGGGGACTGTCGCTGGTAATTGGCATCGGCCGTGTACCATCACCGCCGAGGGTAGAAGACGGCGACCGCGCCAGGGACCTGATTTACCGCCGCGGGCGGAGACGGCGGGGCGAGTGCGCCGGGCAATAACACGACTATTAGGCGCGACAGAAAAACACAGCTCGCCGGCTGCCGGCTAATGGCTGCTGCGGTGCTGCCATTAAGTAGTCGCCGGCGGAGAGAGAGGAACGACGGCAGAGAGAGAGAAGGCAGGAGCGTGGGAGGGAGAGAGGGAGGAGGGACGGCCAGAGACGCACAGCTGCCGGCCCGGGTAGTCCATTTGCGATATGCGGCAGTAAGTAGCCCCGCGATGGCAGTGTGTCGATACACGGGCGAGCGGGCGGGCGCGCCGCTGCGTCGCGGCGGAGCGGAGCGGAGCCGGGCCGAGTTTTCTATTAGCGGAACGGCTGGAGATGCTGCCTCATCAGCTAATGGGGCGTGGCCCCCCGCGATCCGCCGGCGCGGCCGGGCCGCACTGATGCCGAGTGATGCGATGCGATGCGATGCGGGGCGGTGCGCGCGATCCCGGCCGCGCCGCGCCTCGCCTCGCGCATTTCCCTGAATTGCTTCCCGGGGCTTCCCCCCGGCTCTGCTCGGCGCGGCTGCCCCGCCGCCGAGTCACTTGCGATTCCTCTCCGCCGTGGGAGAGGCCGACATGTCGTACCAGCGACATCACTCGCCGATTGCCAGAGTTCGCGTCGATGACGAGGTGAAAAAGTGGCGCCGCGCAGGGAATTCTTTCTCTGTTCGGAGAGAATATAACAACAGTTTATCCTCACTTTCAAGCCGCAACCGTTTATGGGCATATTCTCGGCATAAACTCGCTCCAGAAGGCCTAATAAAAGCTTCGTTACACAGAGTGAATATTAAGTACGAAGGCCACCTTTAGAAAGACATTCCTGACCGAAAAAAATGAACCAAAAAGGTCGTATCGACATACACAGCTAGCCATTAAAATTGCGGACCCTGAAACGACAGTGTGTGAAGAAAGTTTACTTCTTCCGCGTGCACAGTACATGCATGCCTGTGGGGTAGCGTCTCGTTTGTGCGACTGCATGCGTGATTTCCCCTCTGAAAGAACGGATGGTTGTAACGGAGGGAAGTCTTCGAGCCAAACAGAATATTACAACCCTTAGCTGCTTACAGGCTCTGACATACGTCAACGGGGACAGATGAAAATGTGTGCCCCGACCGGGACGCTCCTTACAGTGTATAAAGCAATAGACAATGTTGGTATTAATATGGAGAACTATGTAGGTGCACAAGTCGTCAAAATGGGTCAAAAGGCTCTGAGCACTATGGGACTTAACTTCCGAGGTGATTAGTCCCCTAGAACTTAGAACTACTTAAACGTAACTGACCTAAGGACATCACACACATCCATGCCCGAGACAGGATTCGAACCTGCGACGTAGCGGTCGCGCGGTTCCAGACTGTAGCGCCTAGGACCGCTCGGTCACCCCGGTCGGCGCACAAGTCGTACTGCATGGCCCATCGGACATGTCCGAAAGAACAGATACCATCTTAGTATGTGTACAGTTAAGGCTCACCGGCCACTTGACCATCTTCTTCTTCTGTGCAGATGCACAAACAGTGCCCGAACTCTTACGGGAATCGGCAACGCGCCGCGAGTAATGAGTATAATGGGCGGGGGCACTAGGAATGTAGTGCGGGACAATACGTTGAGAATGTGGCAAATCCCTGCATTCGCACTGTCCTGTACTGCATGCCCCATCGGACATGTCCGAAAGAACAGATACCATCTTAGTATGTGTACAGTTAAGGCTCACCGGCCACTTGACCATCTTCTTCTTCTGTGCAGATGCACAAACAGTGCCCGAACTCTTACGGGAATCGGCAACGCGCCGCGAGTAATGAGTATAATGGGCGGGGGCACTAGGAATGTAGTGCGGGACAATACGTTGAGAATGTGGCAAATCCCTGCATTCGCACTGTCCTCTGAGTCCTCGTTGGTTCAGATGGAAGGAGCGTCTGCCATGTAAGCGGGAGAAAAAAAAAAGGCTCTGAGCACTATTGGACTCAACTTTTGAGGTCATTAGTCCCCTAGAACTTAGAACTACTTAAACCTAACTAACCTAAGGACATCACACACATTCATATAATATTTAGTTGGCTCACACCTGCTTACGTAAAAATGATAATCGAAATAAAATAAAATAAATCAGAGCTCGCGCAGAAATATTTAAGTGTTCGGTTTTCCTACGTGCTATTCGGGAGTGGTACGTTCGAGAAATGGCCTGAAAGTGGTCTGTGAAGGCTTTACCAAGCACCGCGATGTGAAATGTAGATTTCTGATGTAGACGTACGTGAGTTGCAGTGCAAAATTTTCAATTACCACCTCGAAGAAATCCTAGTGACGTGGAACAGTGGTTAAGGTACTGTATGAAACGTCCCCTTAGAAAAATTATACTTGACTGTGCTTAAACTGACACACAATTTTTTTTAGCGCAACGCAATCTGACTTTCAAAAATCCCTACAAAAAAATGGCCCTGACTAACATTAACCTATACGTTTCACAAATCGCTTACCTCACAAACATCTTGGTTATTCGAACTACTGCAATACAGCGAGCGCCATACTGCCAGCTAAATAAAAGATTCAAACTACGGAAGGCACTAACTACTGATAGGGATAGTTAGCAAATGAAAGATTTTAATAGAGAACAAACAATGTATTTACCTTAATAGTCATAATATATATAGCAGTTCATGACATCCAGTCTTACAAATTTCAAAACTCCGCCATTTCTCTCCCCACATCCACCACTGCTTGCAGCTCACCTCCAACTGCGTAACGCTACGCGCTGTTCACATCCAGCTGCCCAACGCTACAATGGCAGACAACAATGCAAACTAGCCACAGACTACACACAGCACAGCCAGTGATTTTCATACAGAGCGCTACGTGGCGTTACCAATATAAAAACCTAAACAGCTGCTTATAACTGGACATGCACTCGAGAGGACAACGGTTCCAGTCGCCGCCTGGCACTCCAGATTTAAGTTTTCCGAGATTTCCTCAAATCGTTAAACGAAAATGCCGGGATGGTTCCTCTGAATGGGCACAGCCTTCCCCATGCTTCCCTAATCTGAGCTTGTGCTACGTCCGTAATGGATTCGTTGTCGACAGGACGTTAAACCTTCATCCTCCTTTCATCCTTTAAAGCTCCAATTATGAGTGGGTGTTAGTCCTTTTCTACATATTCCTCCTTCAGTGTGATACATTTTTTCCAACGATGGATAATTGGTGGAGACCTTGGTAGTAGAAAGTCTGCATTTTGGCTGCTTATGAAACGTTCCACGTCGACAATCACCTCGTCGTTATTCTGGCAATGGCTGCTATACAACGGCTTCTCCATCCGGTGCCATGCTAGGAGAATACGGGGTTGATATAAAATTTGGTAGCCCAAAGAAGCAAATTGTGTGACTCTCTGTTCTTTACAGAGTTAGCTGAGGCCCTCTCGAGCAGCAAAAACACCCCCCGTGGACAACTTTCCTCGAAGCTTCTTCACGACAGCCTCCTGGTAGAAGCTCCTGCGGCGGGTTGCCTATTACAAACACTCTCTGTTAGCACCACCTCATGGAGGTAACACAAAAATCTCAGCATCTCCTTATCCGACGAGGCTGGGTCTTTGCCTTTTCCGGCACTGATGTTTGTAAAAAGTGAAACACTTAGAAGCAATGTTCCGTAACACGCTACGATAAGAGGACGTGTGCAATAGTGGGATCATAATAAATGATTCAATCGGCAGTGATGTGGAATGCACGCAGGCCTGGCAGCGCTCTCGTTTGTATGACTTGACGTTCAGTCGGTGCAGAGCCATCACGGAAACGTGTAGCCAAGTGCTTCTATCCCTGTCGGTATCACAGCATTTGAGTGCATCCTAACGAAGCCGAATGATTGTGTCCGGGAGGTGTGTCTGTCGTTCCGAGACACCTTCCCTCGTACAGAGCACGCTGCTCGACCATTGAGGCCTGTGTGGAACCAGTCAAGGGAAAAGGGTCGTACACAGCTCCGATACGGTACTGGACGACAGAATGTGACCACAGCGCAAATTAACCGCCATATAGTCGTTTGGCCGTAGCGAAGAGAACAGTTTCGTCCACAATTTCGGACAAGTCCCGCTTCAGTCTGTCCTACAGTGATGGCCGATTACCCGATCGACGCCGCCGTGGTAAACCGAGTCGGACACATTGTATTGTTGAGCGACATAGCAGACAAACGCCAGTGTGATGGCTTGGGGCGCCATTGCCTACAACAAGCGATCTCGCCTCGTACGACGGGAGGGTAATATGAACAGCTGTCACTACATCAGGAAGGTTTTACAGCCCGAAGCACTGCCCCTCCTGCAGGCCGTTCCACATGCCATATTTCAGCAGGACAACATCCAGGCGCATGTGGCGAGCAATGTGTGAGCCTTCTTCGAAGAATGACGGGTACTACCGTTTCCCTGGCCTGCCCGTTCGCCTGACATGTCACCCATCGAACATGTTTGGGATATTGTCGGACAGCAGATTGTTCGTTCAGGTCCTCCTGTACCCACGCTGATGCTTTGTCGACGCGCCTATAAACGGCTTGGAAGAGAATTCCCCCGCAGCATATTCAGGCGCTCTTTGATTCCATGCCATGACGTCTAGCGGCTCTGATTACAGTATGCGGTGGCGCTACTCCGTACTGAACTTCAAAAATGGTTCAAATGGCTCTGAGCACTATGGGACTTGACATCTTAGGTCGTCAGTCCCCTAAAACTTAGAACTACTTAAACCTAACTAACCTAAGGACATCACACACATCCATGCCCGAGGCAGGATTCGAACCTGCTACCGTAGCAGTCCCGCGGTTCCGGACTGGTAGCGCCTAGAACCGCACGGCCACCGTGGCCGGCTACTGAACTTCCACAGTCATAGTGCATGTACAGGTCTGTAATGCTAATCATTTGTGTAGTGCCATGTCTCTAATCGGTGGAATAAATTTCGTTGTGATCACATCTCTCAGTCTTGGCGTTTCACCTTTTCTAAACAGTGGAATATTTTCACTGCTTGCTTTGTTCCACTGTCTCAGGGCCACATTGGTAACTGATGGTTCAAATGGTTCTAAGCACTATGGGACTTAACTTCTGACGTCATGAGTCCCCAAGACATAGAACTACGTAAACCTAACTAACCTAAGAACATCACACACATCCATGCCCGAGGCAGGATTCGAACTTGTGACCGTAGCAGCAGGAAGATTCCGGACTGAAGCGTCTAGAACCGCTCGGCCGCATCGACCGGCGACATACTATCCAGAAGTTGATCAAAGCATTGTTGATCCAGATTGTTCCACTCTTCAACGGCAATTCGGAGTAGATCCCTCAGGGTGCTTGGTGGGTCACGTCGCCCATAAAAAGTCGTTTTCAATCTATCCCACGCATGTTCGGTAGGATTCATGCCTGTATAACATGCTGGCCACTCTAGTCGAGCGATGTCGTTATCCTGAAGGAAGTCATTCACAAGATATGCACGATGGGGGAGCGAATTGTCGTCCATGAAGACGAATGCCTCGCCAGTATGCTGCCGAAGTGGTTGCACTTTCGGTCGGAGGATGGCATTCACGTATCGTACAGCCGTTACAGCGCCTTCCATGACCACCAGCGGCGTACGTCGGCCCCACATAATGCAACCCCAAAACAGCTGGGAACCTCCACCTCGTTGCACTCACTGGACAGTGTGTCTAAGGCGTTCAGCCTGACCGGGTTGCCAGACAACTGTCTGGTTGAAAGCATATGAAGCACTCATCGGCGAAGAGAACGTGATGCCAGTCCTGGACGGTCCATTCGGCAGGTTGTTTGCCCCATCTGTACCGCTCTGCGTGGTGACGTGATTGCAAATATGGACCTCGCCATGGATGTCGGGAGTGAAGTTGCGCATCATGCAGCCTATTGCGCATAGTTTGAGTCATAACACGACGTCCTGTGGCTGCACGAAAAGCATTATTCTGGGTTCCTCCGATCCGTAATCCGTAGGTAGCGGTCATCCACTGCAGCAGTAGCCCTTGGGCGGCCTGAGCTAGCCGTGTTATCGACAGTTCCTGTCTCTCTCTATCTCCTCCATGTCCGAACAACGTCGCTTTGCTTCACTCGGAGACGTCTGGACCTTCCCTTGTTGAGAGCCCTTCCTGGCACAAAGTAACAATGCAGACGTGATCTAACCGCGTTATCGGCCGTCTACGCGTGGTTGAACTACAGACAACACGAACCGTGTACCTCCTGCCTGGTGGAATGACTGGAACTGAAAGGCTGTAAGACCCCTCCACCTAATACGCTCTGCTCATGCCTTGTTGTTTACATCTATGGGCAGGTTTAGTGTACATCTCTGAACAGTCAAAGGGACTGTGTCTGTGATACAAGATCCACAGTCAACGTCTATCTGCAGGAGTTCTGAGAGCCGGGGTGATGGGAAACTTTGTTAAAGAAAACACGTGGGCTGCTGATATAGGCGGACCGTCACATAAATCTCATTTTATTTGTTTAAACTGCGTCAGTTCTGGCCAAGTTCTTTAGCAGTTTCATATGTAATGTCAAGTGAATAATCAAAGCCTCGCTTTGTGATAGAAGACTAGCGTTAACGAACTGCATGGAAAAGCGATAGGTATTTGGTTTACAGCAACATACCAGAGAGAGCAGAAAAAAAACGGCAAGCAGACAAATTTCAGCTCATCCCTTTTAGGTGCAAGCGGACGGCAGCACAGGAAGCGGCTGGCGTGGTCAACAGCGCATGCGCCGTTCCCCCTCCCCTTCCCCTTCCCCGCCCGCGCAACACATGCGAGCACCCACACAATGGCGGGCGGGCACACGTGTGCGGCCGCAGCGGCAGCCGCAGATTTAATGAGCTGGGAAGCTCTCCGTGTTGCGGATTACGAGTAATCAGCCGCGGGGGAGCGCACCCCGGCCAGCGCTCTTATTGGCTGTTAATATTTTCGGCCGAATAGCTACAACGCTCGGCAGAGCGCCTGATCGCCAGGCAACCCGGTGGTGCATTCGCAGGTGAGGCGCTGCCGGGACAATGAGGTTGGGCGCGCGTACTGGCGAGCAGGACAGCGTAGCGTCGTACGCAGCAGTGGCAGGCTGGCCAACGCTGAGCAGGGCAACGCAGCACAGGCAACACTACTCTACGACCAAGCAGCTGAGGCAGTTCTATACAGGCTGTAACGCGTGTGACTGCAGATATTTCTGTTGGCAAGTGAGGGTGGCGTATTGAACAACATTACATCATTATTTACGTCATCTGCAGACTAATAACTATAGCCGTTACAAGTTATTTATCTATCAGGTCGCTGCTGTTTTCCAGTAATATTTTCAAAAGTTGATATGTTCAAATGGCTCTGAGCACTATGGGATTTAACATCTGAGGTCATCAGTTCCCTAGAACTTAGAACTACTTAAACCTAACGAACCTAAGGACATCACACACATCCATGCCCGAGGCAGGATTCGAACCTGCGACCGTAGCAGTCGCGCGGTTCGGGACTGAAGCGCCTAGAACCGCTCCTCCACCACGGCTGGCAAAAGTTTGTAAAAGTAAAAATGTTCAACTAGTGACTTGTTGATTACAAGACTTTTAAGCTATACATTTAGACACCTTCAAATATATTAATAAGCTAGAAATGTTTTGTACTTAACAGGGCGATTAAATTGATGTCCGGACGCTGAACATCAGATCCATAAAGTGTGAAGAAAATCGGGAGGGTCAATCTGTGCGGCCTCTTTATCAGTGGCTCACACTCCGCTGCAGAGTGAAAATCTCATTCTGGAAACATCCCCTTAGCTCTGGCTAAGCCATGACTCCGCAATATCCTTTCTTTCAGGAGTGCTAGACCTACATGGTTCGCAGGAGAGCTTCTGTAAAGTTTGGAAGGTAAGAGACGAGGTACTGGCGGAAGTAAAGCTGTGAGGACGGGGCGTTAGTCGTGCTTGGATAGCTCAGTTGGTAGAGCACTTGCCCGCGAAAGGCAAAGGTCCCGAGTTCGAGTCTCTGTCCGGCACACAGTTTTAATCTGCCAGGAAGTTTCATATCAGCGCACACTCCGCTGCAAAGTGAAAATCTCATTCTAGTCACAGTATTGTCTGACCCATGGGAGAGTGACACGGAGATGCTGAAAAACTGCTAAACACTTGAAGATCGTTGCAAACTATCCCGATAAAGTCCGCTTCCAAAGTTTCAAGAGCAAACATTAACTGAGGAATCGAGAAATGTACTACAACCTCTTGTATATAATTTCTGTAGGCATCCCACAGGCATGATAATAGGCCTACTAATAATAGTGCTCATAGGCATGTTTAAGCAATAGCTCTTCCTGCGCTCTTTGTGTGAATGGAACGGAAAGAAGCCCTAGTAACTGGTACAAAGTGAAGTACCCTCTGTCAGGAATTTCGCTATAGTTTGCGGAGTATCAATGTAGATGTAGATGAACATGAAGTCGTAAGTTTTTAGGTTGGGTAGTACCTCTAAGTACATGTGGCAAGAGCAAGCCAGTAACGCTTATTTTCCCCTGAGCTGCTGGTCAGGTGTTGAAGTGTGGACGCTTGGATGCGAAACGGTTGGCGTATACTGCAAAGGTGTCGTTCATTTTGCAGCCTAGGTACAGCCATGGAGAAAACATCAGGTCGTAAAGTCTGTGACATTTTTGTGAGAAGACTTTTTGACACAGAGAAAAAACAACCAACGCACTGATGCGTGTACATATTAAAGTGCTATGTATAAAAATATCTATGCTTGTACCTATTACATACTGTACCTACGAGAGATTATTTTTCATTACTTTCCATTATCACTCTTAAAAACTAATGTACTCATTTTTTCAATTGTTTGCAAGTTCATGTTTGTACTACTGGTACACATAGTACCATAGCACGCCACTATAGGAACCGAAAAAAAGAATGCAAACCCATTGGTGAAATGGAGTTTTTTTTTCACTAGCTGCTTATATTTTATGACCCACCGTCTAATTTCTTATGGTGGGTCGTATATTGCCACTTAGCCGCTGTGACTGGGTCCGGGGTCCGCAGTGACTGAAAGTAACACCACACCGGCTCCCGTCCCCACTCACACCGTTGAAATGGAGTGCAGTAATTCCTCTTGTGACAGCAGCAGAAATGTTGCCAACTGCTTGAGGCCAACCCAGGTTACTAAAGAAGTCACCCGGACTGGCCAGATGCAGCTGCTACATTACTGCTCCTGAGTTTAGGAAACAATCCCTTAGGCTGCGGCTAAGCCACTTCCTCCAGGATTGCTAGTCCCGCAAAATATCCATAAGACCTTCTGTGAAATTTGGACAGTAGGCGAGAGGTGTTGGCGGAAAGAAAGTTATGAGGGTAGATCGTCAATTCGTCAATTGTGCAGGAGAAGCTCATTCGGTGAGCATTTGCCTACGAATGGCAAAGGTTGTGGTTTCGAATTCCGGTCCAGCAAACAGTTCTAACTTCCATGAAGTTTCAGGTTAGGTTACAGTCTGGTGCAGACTGAATATTCATTATGAATAATGCAGCTTGGATGAAAATTTTACATATTCATCTAATATATATTACTACTCTTCAATTCATACATTGCCTGGCAGAGGATTCACTGATCTACTTTCACACTATTTCTCTATCGTTCCACTCTAGAACACGTCGCGGGAAAAACGTACACACAAAACTCTCGGTGCGAACTCTGGTTTCTCTTATTTTATTGTAATGATCATTCTTTCGCTATTTAGGTTGGAGTCTGTAGTGTCACCGCCAGACACCACACTTGCTAGGTGGTAGCCTTTAAATCGGCCGCGGTCCGGTAGCATACGTCGGACTCGCGTGTCGCCACTATCAGTGATTGCAGACCGAGCGCCGCCACACGGCAGGTCTAGAGACACTTCCTAGCACGCGCCCCAGTTGTACAGCCGACTTTGCTAGCGATGGTTCACCTACAAATTACGCTCTCATTTGCCGAGACGATAGTTAGCATAGCCTTCAGCTACATTTGCTACGACCTAGCAAGGCGCCATTATCAATTGCTATTTATCTTGTGATGCATGTACCGTCAGACCGATGTTCACCAATTATGGATTAAAGTTAAGTATTCCAGCAGCTATGTACCTTTTTTGCTAGTCTCAATTCCTCGTCATTTTCCAGACCTCACGCCATCCTGCGTGAGCTTAAACGCGTGCCCTTCGGCCACCCGTCCTCGTGGATTGGCTGTCTTGCCAGTCCACAAAAGAGTCAACAAAATATTTTCGCATTCGGAGAAGAAAGTTCAAGATCTAAATTTCGTAATAAGATCTCGCTGCATCGAAATATCTTTGTTTTGATGATTGCCACCCCTAGCTCGCGTATCATAAACGTGACAGTTTTTCCCCTACTTCACGACAGCAAAAAACGGGGTGCCCTTCTGTGAACTTTTCCGAAATCCTCCGTAAACCCTACCTGCTAAGCATCCCACACAGCACAGCATTACTCTGGCAGAGGACGTACAAGCTTAGTATAGGTAGTCTCTTTAGTGGATTTGTTGCATCTTCTAAGTGTTCTGTGAATAAAAGACAGTCTTTGGTTCGGGCACAAGATTATCTATGTAATCTTTACAGTTGAAGCTGTTCGCAGTTGTTAGCTCTAGGTATTTAACTAAACTGATAGCCTTTAGATTTGGGTGATTTATCGTGTAACCCAAATTTAATGGATTCCTTTTAGTACTCCTGTGGATAACATCACACTTTTCACTATTTAGAGTCAATTGACACTTCCGCACCAAACAGATTCCTTCGTGCCAACTTGTCTCTCTGTGATTTTGGTGAGATGGCGCACTATTCTCTTATGTTACGTGCTGAACACTAACTCACTGTATGTCACTTTCGCCGCGAGGTATTAGCCGAGCGGTCTGAGGCGCTGCAGTCATGGACTGTGCGGCTGATCCCGGCGGAGGTTCGAGTCCTCCCTCGGGCTTGGGTGTGTGTGTTTGTCGTTAGGATAATTTAGGTTAAGTAGTGTGTAAGCTTAGGGACTGATGACCTTAGCAGTTAAGTCCCATAAGATTCCACACACATTTGAACATTTTATGTCACTTTCATAACTCCTATTTAAATTCTCAACTGAATATTTAATTTGAGTTTTGACTTACATTAACGTAATCTAACCGACCTCTGCCATAAACATTCTGAGAGTTCTAAACCTCCACACAACAGCTTCGCGTATCCCAGATCCGAAACATTGGCGTCCATTCAACAATATTAGAGATCATTCTAAGATATATTCTCCCCCTGTATATCATCCGAGAATGTGCCTAAAATTTCTAGAACATTCCTGAGTTTTCAAGAACGTTCGGAACGTTCTTGAAGTTTCTAAAACACTCGAGAAAATCCCTGAAGTTTACAGAGCAGTTTCGCACAGAATAAGTTCTTTTCAGCGTGTTATACATGAGAATGAAATTATGTTTCCACCATTTCAATATTGCTGAGTCCTAAGTGAAAGAGACAGCTGTGGTTTCAGTAATTCCTATGTCTTCCTTTCCCATAACATCGGAAGTCACCTCAACCGAATTCATCCTCTCTCTCCTCTCCCTCACACACACACACACACACACACACACACACACACACACACACACACACATAAACGCGCTCGCGGGCGCACACATACATACACTTGTGGCCGGCTGTGCGCTAGACGTACGGGTTTGCCTTTGTTTATACTTACAGAAGTTAACTTTCTACAGTATCTGGACGATCGTATTAAGCATTCCCTCGTAACCAAACACATAAAAGTTACGAAGGCAAACAAAAATTTATGGAGCATTTTTTCCCTTCAGAGTCATTGACCAAAACAGAGGGCTTGTCTCCAGAGAAGCGACTGACTGCCTTCGCATTAGTAATAATTTGCGCACTCCTCCAATATGTTGTGCACTGAAATTTGGTGGTCACAAGCATCAATGCACTGACACCAACAGTACTTCACAGACTAGCTGGAGTTCAGACAGCTAGTGCGCATTTCAAATCAGCTCGCATCACCGGAAAAGATAAATGGGCTGGGTGTGGAAATGTTGAGCAAAAAACTAGAACCAATTCGGTTGAAAACCCGACAGTGAATGAAACCTGAGAGATCAAGACAACAGAATTATTTTCAAAATAGTCGAATTTTTGATGGAGCGTGTAGGACCAACCTGCATTATTATATGAACTAAACATACACGGTGATTCTGCTGCCAATACGTATGGGTTTTATGCAACCCGCAACACATTCGTAAACCACGTGCCAGATTTTCATATTTTCTCATTTGCTACGCGCAAACTATTAGTCCTACATAAAAAAAATGAACAAGATCTTTTTGTAGGGAATGTAATGTGGTTAAATTGTGTACTGGCATACGTTTTCACTAGAGGCCGTAGTTTTCTAATTACTCAATAAAACGTATAAAAGTGATCTTCACATACATTTTTCTTGAATAACGTGAAAACCGTGGTCTCTAGGGTAAATGTATCCTAGTACAAAATTTAACTACATCAAATTTCCTACAAAAAGATCCTGTTCTTTTTTTTTTTTTTTAGGACTAACGATCTGCTCGTAGCGAGCGAGAGAATGTGAAAATCATGCATGAGGTATTTCATGGTGCTATAGGTGGCTTAAAACATATAGCTAGGGACAGCTGAGTCAGCCTGTATAATGTGTGTCACCGTCTGTTATTACATGTGTATAGTAACAAGAATTGTCGTTAAAGCATCACTCCTGTTTGCATAGAAGTAGCTTTGGTTGAATTCACAGGAATCTCCACAAAATGTTCTGTCAAATACTTTTCAGATAGAATAAAGAAAAAATCCTGTGAAGGTAGTACGTAGAGGGGTGACATATGTATGTGAGAAAGCAGTTATAAAGGTATTACGTCTTCTAGAAGTCGGAAACCTTCCCTTCGGATCTTTTGAATTAAGATATGTGACTCTTTGGTGCATCGCACTAATATCAGTCTGATGTTTTCACCAGACAGATAATATTTCATACACTTAACAATAATTAGAATACTTGGTATCTTAATAACGACACAAATGAGTCAAATCGTTAGGAGAATTTGAAATGTAATTGAATGGTGGACAAACTACTAAACGATAATAAATCTTTTACTCTGCTGCGGAGTATGGATTGTAGTTGCATTTTCTCTCTGTGCTGGGCGGGGAGATAGAACCCTGAGTCATGTGTTTCGCGGATAATAGCCTACTCTTACCGACTGAGCTATCCACGCATAACTCAAGGCTTTAGTTCCTCCAGTTCCTCTCTCCTACATATGAAACTTTATAGAAGCTCTTGCGCATACATTACAAGACTAGTATTTCTGGAAAAAAGGATATCACGAAAAAGTGGCTTAGCCACAGCCTACGGGTTGTATCCAGAATGAATCTTTCTCTCCGTAGCGAGCTGTGCTTTCTCATTAGGCTTGAGACGCTTGCCTTTCGAGGGCAAGATCACTTCTCCATGGTAACCTCACTTCTAGTGTTGCTAGTCCAGCAAGGCGAGCAGGATTACTTCCGAGGAATTAGTCAGCGGAGACAGGTACGGTCAGATTCGATGCCTGGACTGTGTGTCTTAGGTTGTGCTTGAATAGCTCGTTCCTCAAGAACATTTCCCACAGGAAGCCAAGGTATTGTTCGGAGTACCAGTTCGGAAGACAGTTCTCATCTGACAGGACGTTCCAGGCTTCGTTACGTCTATGAACTGAAGCGTGCGAGAGACATAAGCGAATGATTTGTTCCACGAAATTCATCTTCTATGACCCTCTGTAGCAGGGGCGACCACAACTTGACTTGCTGGCCATATACGGTTCTTGCCTTTGTCTATTTCAGGTCTTGTCGAATTTCCCACTCTGTACACAAACTACCTTCTTGTGGAATTTATACGCTGCACACTGCATATATTTTCGATATAAAAATGTTATGAAGACAGTTTTAGAAATTTTCCACAACATCCGCACAAATGTCAAAACACACCGTCAGTTTAAATCCTTCGTATAAGAATTGTGCAACGACGAACTTCTTGATATGTCTTGGTTCCGACTAGTAAGGTGTCTATCAGTTGGCATTGCTATTGGCAGATGTTCCCAGTTATTGGAGTCAATCAAACAATTTCTGAATGAATAAAGTAAATGTTTCCCTCAACTTTATAAACCAAAGTGGTTCTTAGATACAGCTTTTATTAGAGAGGTGGAAAACGTGTTTCTGGTTTAACGCTGCTTGTGTTTGGTTTCTTAACGAAAGGATATCTGGGAAAGGCTTTGCCAGTAAAACAATCGCTCATTAAAAATTACTTGAATTCTTCCTAAAGTTCATTTGGAAATGTAATTATTTACGTCAAATGTCTAAATCTGCCATTTATTTCTTTAGCGAGGTCAGAGAGTTGAAGATACTTAAACCTACACTTTCATTCCTGATAAGACCGTTTGCTGTTGATGTAGTTGTGATATCTGACCCATTTCACCGACAATTGCAAAACATTCAGCAGCTGTAGAGTTGGAAGAACTGAAACTGGCAAAGGACGATGGATTGAACAGAAAGAAAAGAAAAACTTGTTCACCTATTGAATTTTGGAAGTATGTTCCAGATGAAAAATACTCACTAACAAAAGATTTTTGCAAGAGGTTTCATATTTTGTGACTAAAAGTGCCTCGATCACGGTATTCAACACAAGATACATATGTTGGCCTACACTAACTGATGAATGTTTGAATGAAGCTGTTGAAACTGCGCTCACTACTTACCAGCCACGTTTAAGAAAGTTCAGAACAAAACTGAACACTAGAAAAAGCACATCACAAATGTAATTTCTGATTTATTGTTGAGGAATGAAATGTTATTCAGTGGTGTTAGTTCTAAAATAAAAATTTCTTCATTAGTAAAAACAAAATGTGTCTTCATTAATGTTAACTGCTAGTTTTAATAATGCGGCTCTCTTCGACTCGGTTTCAAAAGGTTGGGCTCAAAATGGTGTAGTTGGTTGGAACCCCTTCTGTGCCGTGATCTTCTCTCGGCTATTACAACGTTAATAAACAATAGATGTATTTAAATTTACCACTTCAGAACATGCAGTTGTCATTTTCTTAGTGCTTCCATACTTTACTCTCTTTACTTTTTCGTGTCCATACACCACAGTTTTTCGGCACAAAATTGGGCTACGTCCAAGTGGTTCGCAGCCATAAGTCATCTAGCGTACATTTAGTGGGACAATTGTGGTAGGTCAGGAGATGTTCCAGATCCTGGTATTCGCCACAGTCATATCCATCATCATAGTAACTTATAGACACCACTTGATCAGGTGCTACACCCGTTCCGATGTTGTTAAGGCTGTTTCCAATTTTCCATGTCAAATTTTCGCCGTTGGGCATCTCTCACGGCGGAGGGTAGTCCTTTGGAGCCTCGGTAAGTTCTTTGTTCAAGAATCTCTCGGTGGATTTAAATCTGTCAGGTCCACAGGAAACTTCAGATAAGGAATGACATTCATGAAAGGTTTGCTTAAGCTTCCCAATGTCCTCATGATCGGCTCTTCGGATGTTGAGGCCTGCAAATCCGGCCTCTTTGCATTGTTTATCGATCGGTCCCGGGTTTCATGCAACAGGTTATTAGTTTATACAATTCATTTAAGCTAGAGTCGAGTTTTTTGTCATGTACAGACATACACCACGCCGGGAAAGCACATTCTACCGTGGGGAAGTGCAATGACTGGACTGTGGTTCTCAGCACCTTTGGTCCAGCTCCCCATTTGCTGTTAGCTAACTTTCTCAGCATATTACTTCTTGCTACTTTACGACAAGTCTTCTGGCAATGATATCTGTACGTCAATAACCGGTTCAGTAGGACGCCAAAGTATCGCGGTATATCTGTGTGTTCCAAGGTGATGCCCTATGAGCATACGTCATCTTTCGGTTTGTTTGTTTTGGGCGAGCGTGGAAGGCGCTGACGTGTGCCCTGAGGAGTTTGTTTTACGGGAATTTTCCTGGTAGTAATCTGCCGTGGTGCTTGGAGCGCTTTCAAGGTTATGTTCTTCTTCCTGAAAACTCTCTCCTCAAGCTGTGAAGGACAGATCGTCGGTGTGTAGGAAGTGGACCGTGCAATCTGGTCTTGGTTGGTCATTGCCGAAATTCCTCTGACGTATGAATCTGAGGATAACAAAGAGTTCTACATGAACTTTATACCATTTTTTAGCCGTCTTTGCTTTCGGAATCTCTCAGAGCTCGGCTGTGTTCTGCTGCAGTGCGACGCAACTGGAGCCCGGCTGTCCATTAGACGAAGCGGTCACTGTTGTCTCAGAGGAAGGCGACGAGCGTCCAAAATGCGCCTGAAAGCGACTCTCCCAAGCGGCGAGCGGCGGCCGGCCACAGACCATTAGCTTCATTGTGCGGGTGTACTCGCTCGGAAAGCAAGTGCATTGAAACAGCTGACGGGCGTTGCTAATGTTCCGCTTGCACAGCTGCTGGTTGCCCGACTGCCGGCCCGTGAGCTACAGGCCCAAGGCGGCGGTCTCACGGTTCCAGTCCCGAAAGGTACCACCGCAGCGACATCTCGGCGACAAAGGAGAGTTCAGTGACACGCACAAATCCGGCTTCTCTCCAGTGACTCTGGAGGACATGATAGCTCCTGCGCAGCGAGCCCTCTATACCAAAGCGCCCTTTCGCCCTCATTTCAGCTTACTAGTGGCCCGAAACGTTATCACCACAAGTTTAATACCGCGTTGGTTCACCTTCGGAACGCAATACTGCAACGATTGTGCTAGGCATGGTTTCACAATTCCTTGGTAGGTTTTCTGAGGTACGTGGCACGAGATATCAAAGTAGGCCAGGCGCAATTCCCGTAAATTACGAACTGATGCCTTGTACGCCTGCAGCTGGCTCCCAATATCGTTCCAGACTTATTGCATCACGTTCGCCTACCGCGAAATACCGCCTACAGGCGTTGCAGGAGCGTGCTACGAAAGAAATTATACAAGTGTAGCATCGACACGAGACGCAAGTGGGAAAATCCACTGACACAAGTGGTTTTGACAAAGGGCAGATGGTTATGGTCGGAATCTGTGAACAAGCATCTGTTCCCGCGCTGCTGTCGTGGAGATGAACTATGTGATCTAAAGTATAGAGACACTCCCAAAAACATACGTTTTTCATGTTAGGTGCATTGTGCTGTCACATACTGCCAGGTGCTCCGTATCAGCGACCTCAGTAGTCATTAGATATCGTGAGAGAGCAGAATGGGGAACTCACGGTATTCGAACGCGGTTAGATGATAGGGTGTCACTCGTGTCATATGTCTGTATGCGAGATTTCCACACTCCTAAACATCCCTGGATCCACTGTTTCCGATGTCATATTGAAGTGGAAACGTGAAGGGACACGTACAGCACAAAAGCGTACAGGACAAACTCGTCTGTTGGTTGACAGTGACCGCCGATAACTGAAGAGGGTCGTAACGTGTAATAGGCAGACATGTATCTAGACCATTACACGGGAATTCCAACCTGCGTCAGGATTCACTGCAAGTTCTACGACAGCTAGGCGGGAGGTGAGAAAACTTGTATTTCATGGTCGAGAGCCTGCTCTTAAGTCACACATCAGGCCGGCAAATGCCAAACAACAACTTGCTTGGTGTAAGGAGCGTAAAAATTGGACGATTGACACAGTGGAAAAACCTTGTGTGGAGTGACGAATCACGGTACACAATGTGGCGATCCGACGACAGGGTGTGGGTGTGGCGAATGCCCTGTGAACGTCATCTGCCAGTGTGCGTAGCGCCAACAGCAAAATTCGGAGGCGGTGGTCTTATGGTGTGGTCGGGCTTTTCATGGAGCGGGCTTGCATCCCTTCTTGTTTTGCGTGGCACTGTCACAGCACAGACATACATTGATGTTTTAAGCACCTTCTTGCTTCCCACTGTTGAGGAGCAATTCGGGGATGGCGATTGCATCTTTCAACACGATCGAACACCTGTTATAATGGACGGCCTGTGGCGGAGTGGGTTACACGACAATAACATCCCTGTAACTGGCTGGCCTGTACAAAGTCCTGACCTGAATACTACAGAACACCATTGGAATGTTTCGGAACGCCGACTTTGTGCCAAGCCTTACCGACGGACCTCGATACCTCTCCCCAGTGTAGCACTCCGTGAATAATGGGCTACCATTCCCCAAGAAACCTTCCAACACCTGATTGAAAGTATGCCTGCGAGAGTAGAAGCTGTCGTCAAGGCTAAGGGTGAGCCAACAGCATATTGAATTCCAGCATTACGGATGGAGGGCGCCACAAACTTGTAAGTCATTTTCAGCTTGGTGTACGGATACTTTTGATCATATAGAGTATGTGGAAAGGGAGCAGTGAAGGTACGAGAGGGCAACAAGAAGGAAAATGGAATGGAGGTGGAGCGTTTAGAAGATAGTTGTCAAGGAAGCTTTGGAGTACAAGAACGTCCAAGAGAGGGATTGGGAACCTTGTAAACTGTGGATGTTGAGAGGTAAGAAACAGCATTACCTATAAACAACACCCAAATACATATGTCTAATTAACTCTACACAGAGGACGCTTAACTTTATGACCCGTGCCCATGGTGAGAAAAGGCGCCTGGTGGCGTTACAGGGACATGAAGCGTTAAGGAAAGTGTAAAAGTTTAGCAGAGACGATTGCGGAAGCCTTCTAACGACAGTATGGGCTGAAAAAGGGGAAATCGCTTGTCACAAGTGATTTTTGAAAAGGCCGGAACGAACATCTGGAAAGGGCGAGGCTGGTCAGCTGTTCACGAGCTGCTGTCGAAAGTATCTGCGGAAATTTGTGTAAAGACAGTGAAACCACGATTAGGTGACAAGACGCTGGTCATCCACTTCTCATCACAGAACGTGGAGATCGAATGCTTGCAGTGCAGTATACGTGACGATCTGTTGCAGATACGACGACGCCGTACAGTGCTACTGCATGTACGAGTGTTTCGGAGCACACCATTCATCGTACATTGTTGAACATGTATCTCCAAACTACATCGTCAGTTAGGATGGCAGTGAGCATAGGGCCATCGAAAACGGACCGTGGATCGATGATAACGCATCGCCTAATCGCGTGGACCAGTTTTCTCGTTGCACCTGTTCGAAGGCCGCGTTCGGATACGCCATTATTGAGACGAATGACTGCTCGAAGCATGCGCAGCGGCACAGCTGCAGGCGTGTGGGAGCACTGCTGTGCTATGGTGGCATGCACCTCGGCTTCCGTGGGGCCTGTGGTAATAAACGAGGGCACCGCACACCTGTGGGCTACGTGAGAATTGTTACGTCCCTTCATAGGCCTACATCATGTCCTCCACGATGGTGAGAGCTCCTTCCAGCACTATAACTATCCATGTTACACGCTCAGAATCGTGCTACAGTAGTTTGTACAACAGCGTTCTCGTCAGCTCATGGTGATGTTTCGGTGACCACATTACAAGTCTGAACCTGCTGGGACACATCTGGGCCGATATCGGTCACCACCCACGCGCCCACAAACCACCGGTCTGTACTTTACGAGAGCTGCGTGACCTGGTGATCTGGTGCCACGTATCTCCGGAATTGCATTAAGGAACTGTCGAATCCATGCAACTCAGAATCACCACTGTATGTGTTCGAAATATACGAGGGGTGTCCAATAAATAATGCAACACAATTTTTTTCACAGCTAATTTCGGTTTAAAAAATGCGGAATTTTTTGTGGGACATCGTGGAATATTCGTGCTTCAGACCTTAGAATTTCATGAAGTTACGACAGATGGCGGTGTTATACGTGGCCTTCAAACGGTGTCTCTAACGGACGTGCGCTCCAAGCAAATACCTGCCATGGCGTTTCTTTTGGCGGAAAATCAGAAAATTGCAAGTATTCGTACGCGCTTTCAGAATGTCTACGGAGATCTGGCAGTGTACAAGGCACGGTGAGTCGTTAGGCTTGACGTCTGTCATCATCGAAACAAAGTTGCGCAAACCTGTCCGAGCTCCCATATAAAGGGCGAGCTGAAAAAAACGATGTTGGAATGAGCGGACATTCTCATTCCAGGTGATCGACGGATCACAGTCAAACGTCTCGCTGTTCAATTCGACTGCTCTGTTGGTAGTGCTGAGACATTCTCAATGGAGAGAAGTCTTCCGAAGTAAGAGTGATTTCAGGTGTGCCGCAGGGGAGTGTCGTAGGACTGTTGCTATTCACAATATATATAAATGACCTTGTTGGATAACACCGGAAGCTCACTGAGGCTATTTGCGGATGATGCTGTGATACATCGAGAAGTTGTAACAATGGAAAATTGTACTGGAATGCAAGAGGATCTACAACGAATTGACGCATGGTGCAGGAAATGGCAATTGAATCTCAATGTAGACAAGTGTAATGTGCTGCGAATTCATAGAAAGAAAGATCCTTTATCATTTAGCTACAATATAGCAAGTCAGCAACTGGAAGCAGTTAATTCCATAAATTATCTGGGAGCAGGAATTAGGAGTGATTTAAAATGGAATGACCATATAAAATTAATCGTCGGTAAAGAAGATGCCAGACTGAGATTCATTGGAAGAATCCTGAGGAAATGCAGTCCGAAAACAAAGGAAGTAGGTTACAGTACACTTGTTAACCCACTGCTTGAATACTGCTCACCGGTGTGGGATCCGCACCAGATAGGGTTGATAGAAGAGATAGAGAAGATCCAACGGAGAGCAGGGCGCTTCGTTACAGGATCGTTTAGTGAACGCGAAAGCGTTACGGAGATGATAGATAGACTCCAGTGGAAGACTCTGCAAGAGAGACGCTCAGTAGCTCGGTGCGGGCTTTTGTTGAAGTTTCGAGAACATACCTTCACCGAGGAGCCAAGCAGTATATTGCTCCCTCCTACGTATATCTCCCGAAGAGACCACGAGGACAAAATCTGAGAGATTAGAGCCCACACAGAGGCATACCGACAGCCTTTCTTTCCACGAACAACACGAGACTGGAATAGAAGGGAGAAGCGATAGAGGTACTCAAGGTACCCTCCACCACACACCGTGAGGTGTCTTGTGGAGTATGGATGTAGATTTTGATGTAGAGACTCGCCCACCATTTGGGGTAGACAAAAGTCCATGCCCGCTGGGTTCCTCGCCGCCTACCAAAAGATCACAAAAACAACGAAGGACAATCTGTGAGGAATTGCTTACGTGTTACGAGGTTGATCGTGATAAGTTTTTGTCTGCCTTCATCACATGAGATGAAATATGGGTTCATCGCTTCGAGCCGGAAGAAAACGACAACCGATGGAGTGGCACCACATCACCTCTCCTCCGAAAACAGGTTCAAAGCTGCACCCTGAACCGGTAAAGTCATGTCGATGCTCTTGTGGGCCACTGAAGGGGTTATTATGTTTGACGTCCTCTCTCATGGTGAACGATCAACTCTGAAGCAATTGTGTTACCCTCAGGAAATTGAAGAAACAACTTCAGCATGTTTGAAATGAATTCCTCCTTCTCCATGACAACCCAAATCCTCAAATAAGTCTACGCACCCTTGAGAAGGTCACAAATCTTCATTGGACTGTTCTTACTCATCCACGCACCTTCAGACTTCCATATGTTGTGTCCAATGAAGGATGCACTCCGCGGAAAGCAGTACGTCGAAAATGAGGAGGTTATTAATGCAGCAAGACAGTAGCTCCGACACCGACCAGTAGAGAGGTTCCATGTGGATATACAGGTCCGCCCAGCAAGGTGACGTAACACCGTCCCATTAAACGGATATTATGTTAAAAATTGGGTTTGTAGCGAAAATGGTGGGGAATAATACGGTGTTTTGATGCTTTCAGTAAAGAAAAAAAAGTCGCTTTCAGTATTGAACGTCCCTCGTATTATGCAGATGGTCATAATGCTTTCACTCGACACTGTAAGTAAACTTGCAGTGTTTCATTGGAAACTACCTCGTAAGCTAAAAAAGACTGTGCAGGAGATAAAAGGAAAACTACCTTGTAAACAAGAAGGACTGTGCAGGGGATAGAAGGAAGACCGAAATACTCGTATTCTGTTCATGTGACACCCTACATCTGGACAGAGGTGTGAAGTGCACCAGGGGATACCTTAAACAGTCCCTAGATCACAATGGTAGAGAGTAACCGAAAATAATAGCTCACTTAAAGCTCAACTGGAGAGAGAAAAAAAAATCTGATGGAAGTGGGTGTACTGACTCAGACAGTGGCACTTGATTAGAGCGTGTGAGCGATCCGGCTATTAGCCGGCGGCAGTGACGTAATGCGGCAGACGGGGATGGTGCGGCCGGGGTCACAGATTGCGGAACAATGGGGTCATCCCTCGGCAGGCTGGCAATTGCTGTCGGCGTGATTGCTCTTGTCTTGGCCGCCCCCGCCATTGTGGTGCGTCCAGCGCCACCGGCCGCCTTTCTTCGCCCATTAAGCCGTCGCCGGCGACGGCCGCTCATGGGGGCATCTTCTCTCCATCAGGATTTCCGCCCCCGGTGTAGTCGTTGGTGCTGGAATGTGACCGCCCAACGTCGTCACTGAGGCACAGTCTTCTGAGTTCAGCATCTGCGTAACTACGAAAATGGCGACTTCAACCATTCCAGGAAATATATTTGCAACTGCGAATATGAACCACCATCGGCTGTATACTGGAATAGCGGCAGTGAAAATTTGTGCCAGTCCGGGACTGGAACCCGGGGCTCCTGCTTTACGGGAGCAGTCGCCTTAACTGCTTCTGCTACCCGTGCACGAATCAAGGCCAGACCCAGACTTCCATACTCTGTATGTCTATCTTTTCAGAAATGGTTGCGGGACTCGGCTGTTCGATACAAGATGTCAAATGAAACACCTTTCAGCCGTCTAGTTTCCAAACTTATTTTATTTTATTACCAGTTTCGGCTATTTACTACGTCATCTTCAGGCCCGTGATCGATGTGTAAGAAGATTCCACCTCGGTTATGGTCAATATGTCATAGTCCATGTATCGCGACCTGCACTTACGTTACGCCTATTACCGTCCAGGAAGAACATACAATGGTGTCCAGAATTAAAGCAACAAACTGCGGTTTCCCTGTCCTGTGTCTAATTGACGACATAATCATACAAACCGTCAACGTATGCCTTGCGATCGTGTTCCACACGGAAGAATTCCGATCAGCGGACAACCACACCAGCAATGACGTCAGCGCACCTACAAAGCGGGGTGTTTACAGGGTAATCCCACATCCACAATCGCTGTGTACACAGTCACAGACGGTGCGGTATGGCACAGAGAAGACGCTTACAGACTCTTTGTTGTGGAGGGGCATAGAAAGAATGCAAGCAGGAGAGTCGCAGACTGATGTGGCCCGATGGCTTAATGTGAATCGTTCTGTTGTTTCTCAGATGTGGCGACGATTTACAGAGACCGAAATTGTACCGCGGAGACTAGGACACAGCCGATCACGTGCGACATCAGAAAGAGTGGACCGTTATTTGGTTGTAAGTGCACGACGATACCGCCTTACTACTGCACTGCAGCTGGCATCTTACCTCGCAGCATCCCCTGGACGTGATGTATCGAGGCAAACGGTGTACGAAAGGCTTCAGCAGAGTGGCCTTTATTGTTGGAGACCTGCTGTCTGTTTACCTCCGGCGTATCTGCACAGAAGGTTCAAAATGGCTCTGAGCACTATGGAACTTAACATCTATGGTCATCAGTCCCCTAAAACGTAGAACTACTTAAACCTAACTAACCTAAGGACAGCACACAACACCCAGCCATCACGAGGCAGAGAAAATCCCTGACCCCGCCGGGAATCGAACCCGGGAACCCGGGCGTGGGAAGCGAAAACGCTACCGCACGACCACGAGATGCGGGCTGCACAGAAGGGAACGTCTAGAGTGGAGCCGTAAATATGCCACCTGGAACGGTGGGCCAATTTCTTTTCACAGATGAGTCCCGATTTTGTCTGGAGAATGGTTCTCGACGAATTCGCATCTGGAGGGCACATGGTTCACGATTTCTGGACCCAAATATTGTGGAAAGAGACCGATATCGCGGAGGATCTCTAATGCTGTGGACAGGGATTATGGTGACCACTCGAACACCTTATCAGCAAGATTTAAGTGCTGTCAGGTACCGTGACGAGATCTTGGGATCTCATACGCAGTTCTGCGGGGTGCTGTGGGCCCAGACTTCGCACTGATGGACGATAACGCCCGATGTCATAGAGCACGGGTGATTGATGTTTTTTTTGGAAATGGACGATATTGTACATATGGCGTGACCTGCTTGCTCTCCAGATTTGAATCCCACGCAGCATGTCTGGGAAGCACTAGGGAGACGAGTTGCATCATATCAACGTCCACCAACCACTCTCTAGGACTAGTGGGCAGCTCTGAGCGTCATTGCCTCAACATAAGATTGATGACGTCATTCAATGTATGTGCCGTCGTTGTCAGGCCTGTATTGGCGCCAGAGGTGATCACACCCCATAGTGAACACATTAGCCAGGTGTCAGAACGTATGTGCAAATCTATTAAATTGGAAAAAACCGAAGAACATTTTCGTCTATCGTTATGCATGTTGCAGTGGATCACGTCCCGTATTCTTTACAATATTTCTACTTTACCATTTTGTGGCAAAATAATGGCAGCGTTGCAAAATTTCCGTTTGGTGCTCTAATTTTGGACACCAGTTTATTTACTAAGAGTCGAGGGCCTGTTGTTGGCGAATAAATACGGAACAGCAGTGCTTGTCTTATTAAGACCTACGATGCAATGCTCCTTTGGACATGCATACTTGCATGCATGCCCCCAAGGAACATATCATCGCACTTGTTAATAACATGAGTACTGCTATTCCGTTGTCTTCAAGGTCGCCACAGGAGCCGGCAGGGGGCGGATCAACACTTCTTAGTGAGTCCACTAGAATTGGAACACAATCCTTGTTTCTATTCCATTTCTATACATTTGGCTATCTATTCTGCTGGCCATTAAAACTGCGAGATCTGGCGGCGCGTGACAAACGTAAAATTGTTTGTATACGGAAATGATAAGCATTTCAGGGCAACCGCACAAAGCAGACAGGTATAACGCCATCTACATTCGGTACAGAAGGAAAAGTTACGCGCCTGGTTGCTCATTCGGAAATCCCGTCTGAATGTTGTTTGTTTGTGAGAATATCATGTAAAAAAATGGTTCAAATGGCTCCGAGCACTATGGGACTTAACATCTGTGGTCATCAGGCCCATAGAACTTAGAACTACTTAAACCATACCAACCTAAGGACATCACACACATCCATACCCGAGGCAGGATTCGAACCTGCGACCGTAGCAGTCTCGCGGTTCCGGACTGCGCGCCTAGAACCGCTAGACCACCGCGGCCGGCAATATCATGTAAAGCCTCGTACAAAAATTCGAGAGCAGCATCTACCTAGATTGCATTATATCGTTCCGCAAGCGGTGGTCGGTAACACACGACTGCTATGCCACCAAGGAAAGAATCGATGGTTCAATGGGAGCCCAACTGAATACCATGCAGTACGCCAACTACCTCACGCGACTAGCGCTCGAGAGCAGATTTAATTTTCACTCGGCCATGTGAGATACTAAAGGCGAGTCACATGTATCAAGCAAGGAAAAAGGCATATTTTCAAGAAGATAAATGACCAAACGGACTGTGTAGCTATGTCTCGATCACCACAGATTGTCAGCATGGTGGTCATTGTCTTCGCTACCCTCGATGCGGCAGCAGAGAGAGCAGAGTTGTGAGGCCAGCTTCAATATTGGTTACAAGAGTGACACCACATCGTCTTTCCAGATACATCCCGGTTCTGCGTATAGTATCAAAATGGACGCAACTGTGTGTGGCTGTTCTGAGGATAAGGAATAGTACCAGTTTGCATTCGACATCGTCATATGGGCCCAGCACCTCATACGATAATACGTCCTGTCAATGGGTCAACCACACTATCAGATCTGGTTCAAATAGTCAATACTTGGGCTGCAACTATCATATCTCTTATGCGTTAAGGCTGGTGGCTACACCCTACCTTCAAGGTCTCATTGACATAACCTTTCAACAAGACAATGCAAGATCATATGTTACCCGTTCTGTCCTGACCTACCGCAAAAAAAAGTCCAAATCTCCTATACAATGAAACCTAGAACTGCCAAGACAGGATTTGTGACTAGTGTAAAGAGTGGCAGCTTACTCTAAGTATAGATAAGTGTAAATTAATGCAGATGAATTGGAGAAAGAATCCTGTAATCTTTGAATACTCCATTAGTAGTGTAGCGCTTGACACAGTCACATCGATTAAATATTTGGGCGTAACATCGCAGAGCGATATGAAGTGGGACACGCATGTAATGGCAGTTGTGGGGAAGGCGGATAGTCGTCTTCCGTTCATTGGCAGAATTTTGGGAAGATGTGGTTCATCTGTAAAGGAGACCGCTTATAAAACACTAATACAACCTATTCTTGAGTACTGCTCGAGCGTTTGGGATCCCTATCAGGTCGGATTGAGGGAGGACATAGACGCAATTCAGAGGCGGGCTGCTAGATTTGTTACTGGTAGGTTTGATCATCACGCGAGTGTTACGGAAATGCTTCAGGAACTCAGGTAGGAGTCTCTAGAGGAAAGAAGGCGTTCCTTTCGTGAATCACCCCTGAGGAAATTTAGAGAACCAGCATTTGAGGCTGACTGCAGTACAATTTTACTGCCACCAACTTACATTTCGCCGAAAGACCGCAAAGATAAGATAAGAGAGATTAGGGCTCGTACAGAAGCATGTAGGCAATCACTTTTCCCTCGTTCTGTTTGGGAGTGGAACAGAGAGAGAAGATGCTAGTTGTGGTACGAGGTACCCTCCGCCACGCACCGTATAGTGGATTGCGGAGTTTGTATGTAGATGTAGAAGAGACTGGAACGTCGCTGCTGGTTACCCAGTATTATTGGTGAAACCTGGTATAGAGTTGAAACAGGATGGATCGACATACCAATGTCTGTCATCGTCTCCATGGCCAGCCGAGTTAGCTCTCTTGTTGGTGCAGAAGGGATACCTCTGCCTGCTAAATCTGACTCGTATAAAGATTTAATTACATATTCTTCCTACTACACTAATAAGCTAAGTGGCAAGCAGTCAAGATATGTAATCGTACATCGCATCTTCCAAAGATGCATTGATGCAAATAATAAGAAGCAAAATAAAAGGTAGGTTGCAATGTCCTCCAGTCGTTGCTGCCAAAACGACTGCTTCAGCTTTGTCACGAGGTTGTTAGGATGATGTATGCCGAGCGTGTGGAAACTTCCGCAGACGCGTCGGCTGGCAGGTTGTTGCCCTCCCCCGCAACAGGTAGCGGGCGACGCCGTCGGAATTCCGCCGCCCGCGAGAGCCGAGGAGAGGCGTGCGCCGCCCACAAAGGCGACGGCGGCGCGGCCACAATGGGGCGGCGCGGGGCGGCGCGTTACGCGGCTAACAAGCCTCCTCATCTGCATACGCGCTCCAAACAAGTCGATTGTGGCGGCCGCCATGAATTGGCGGTAACGACAGCGGCTGCGCGGTAAGCCAAGGGACGTAGGGCGGCGCCACCCTAACCCCGTCCCTAGCCCTTACCCTCACCTGGTCGCTGGAGGGGACTGGCCATCATTGGTGCACAGCGGGCACCGCTTGATCGGCACTTACAACGGAACTCCTTGGCTAAAGATCTGGCGGAGAACCCGAAAAACTTTTGGTCCTATGTAATATCTATAAGTGGGACTAAGGCTACCATCCAGTCCCTCGTTGACCCTGGTTTGGCAAAAGAAGATAGCAAAAAGAAGACAGAAGTTTTAAATTCCACGTTTAAGAAATCATTCACGCAAAAGTATCGTTCGAACGTACCGTCATTTGACCATCAGAGTGCCTTATGGATGACATACACTACTGGACAGTAAAATAGCTACACCACGAAAATGACGTGCTACAGACGCGAAATTTAACCGACACGAACAAGATGCTGTGATATGCAAATGATTAGCTTTTCAGAGCATTCACACAAGGTTGGAACCGGTGGTGACACCTACAACGTGCTGACATGAGGAAACTTTCCAACCGATTTCTCATACACAAACAGCAGTTGACCGGCGTTGCTTGGTGACACGTTGTTATGATGCCTCGTGTAAGGAGGAGAAATGCGTACCATCACGTTTCCGACTTTGATAAAGGTCGGATTGTAGCCTATCGCGATTGTGGTTTATCGTATCGCGACATTGCTGCTCGCGCTGGTCGAGATCCAATGACTGTTAGCAGAATATGGAATCTGTGGGTTCAGGAGGGTAATACGGAACGCCGTTCTGGATCCCAACGGCCTCATATCACTAGCAGTCGAGATGACAGGCATCTTATCCGCATGGCTGTAACGGATCGTGCAGCCACGTCTCGATCCCTGAGTCAACAGATGGGGACATTTGCAAGACAACAACCATCTGCACGAACAGTTCGACGACGTTTGTAGCAGCATGGAATATCAGGTCGGAGACCATGGCTGCGTTTACCCTTGACGCTGCATCACAGACAGGAGCGCCTGCGATGGTGTACTCAACGACGAACCTGGGTGCATGAATGGCAAAACGTCATTTTTTCGGATGAATCGAGGTTCTGTTTACATCATCATGATGGTCGCATCCGTGTTTGGCGACATCGCGGTGAACGCACATTAGAAGCGTGTATTCGTCATCGCCATGCTGGCGTATCACCTGGCATGATGGTATGGAGTGCCATTGGTTACACGTCTCGGTCACCTCTTGTTCGCATTGACGGCATTTTGAACTGTGGACGTCACATTTCAGATGTGTTACGACCCGTAGCTCTACCCTTCATTCGATCTCTGCGAAGCCCTACATTTCAGCAGGATAATGTACTACCGCATGTTCCAGGTCCTGTAAGGGCCTTTCCGGATACAGAAAATGTTCGTCTGCTGCCCTGGCCAGCACATTCTCCAGATCTCTCACCAATTGAAAACGTCTGGTCAATGGTGTCCGAGCAACTGGCTCGTCACAATACGTCAGTCACTACTGTTGATGAACTGTGGTATCGTGTTTTACCTGCATGGGCAGCTGTACCTGTACACGCCATCCAAGCTCTGTTTGACTCAATGCCCAGGCGTATCAAGGCCGTTATTACGGCCGGAGATGGTTGTTATGGGTACTAATTTCTCAGGATCTATGCACCCAAATTGCGTGAAAATGTAACCACATGTCAATTCTACACTCCTGGAAATGGAAAAAAGAACACATTGACACCGGTGTGTCAGACCCACCATACTTGCTCCGGACACTGCGAGAGGGCTGTACAAGCAATGATCACACGCACGGCACAGCGGACACACCAGGAACCGCGGTGTTGACCGTCGAATGGCGCTAGCTGCGCAGCATTTGTGCACCGCCGCCGTCAGTGTCAGCCAGTTTGCCGTGGCATACAGAGCTCCATCGCAGTCTTTAACACTGGTAGCATGCCGCGACAGCGTGGACGTGAACCGTATGTGTAGTTGACGGACTTTGAGCGAGGGCGTATAGTGGGCATGCGGGAGGCCGGGTGGACGTACCGCCGAATTGCTCAACACGTGGGGCATGAGGTCTCCACAGTACATCGATGTTGTCGCCAGTGGTCGGCGGAAGGTGCACCTGCCCGTCGACCTGGGACCGGACCGCAGCGACGCACGGATGCACGCCAAGACCGTAGGATCCTACGCAGTGCCGTAGGGGACCGCACCGCCACTTCCCAGCAAATTAGGGACACTGTTGCTCCTGGGGTACCGGCGAGGACCATTCGCAACCGTCTCCATGAAGCTGGGCTACGGTCCCGCACACTGTTAGGCCGTCTTCCGCTCACGCTCCAACATCGTGCAGCCCGCCTCCAGTGGTGTCGCGACAGGCGTGAATGGAGGGACGAATGGAGACGTGTCGTCTTCAGCGATGAGAGTCGCTTCTGCCTTGGTGCCAATGATGGTCGTATGCGTGTTTGGCGCCGTGCAGGTGAGCGCCACAATCAGGACTGCATACGACCGAGGCACACAGGGCCAACACCCGGCATCATGGTGTGGGGAGCGATCTCCTACACTGGCCGTACACCACTGGTGATCGTCGAGGGGACACTGAATAGTGCACGGTACATCCAAACCGTCATCGAACCCATCGTTCTACCATTCCTAGACCGGCAAGGGAACTTGCTGTTCCAACAGGACAATGCACGTCCGCATGTATCCCGTGCCACCCAACGTGCTCTAGAAGGTGTAAGTCAACTACCCTGGCCAGCAAGATCTCCGGATCTGTCCCCCATTGAGCATGTTTGGGACTGGATGAAGCGTCGTCTCACGCGGTCTGCACGTCCAGCACGAACGCTGGCCCAACTGAGGCGCCAGGTGGAAATGGCATGGCAAGCCGTTCCACAGGACTACATCCAGCATCTCTACGATCGTCTCCATGGGGAATAGCAGCCTGCATTGCTGTGAAAGGTGGATATACACTGTACTAGTGCCGACATTGTGCATGCTCTGTTGCCTGTGTCTATGTGCCTGTGGTTCTGTAAGTGTGATCATGTGATGTATCTGACCCCAGGAATGTGTCAATAAAGTTTCCCCTTCCTGTGACAATGAATTCATGGTGTTCTTATTTCAATTTCCAGGAGTGTAGTACAATATATTTGTCCAGTGAATACTCGTTTATCATCTGCATTTCTTCTTTGTGTAGTAATTTTAATGGCCAGTAGTGTACTAATAAGCATTCCTTGCATAGAGAAACAACTGAAAGAGTTGAAAAAAAAAGTTATGAGGTCCGAATGGAATCCCAATCCAGTATTACGAAGAGTACCCTGCGTCATTGGCCCCTTATCTGGTTTGCATTTATCGCGAATCTGTCGACCAGCGCAAAGTACCAAATGGTTCTGAGCACTATGGGACTTAACATCTGAGGGGATCAGTCCCCTAGACTTAGAACTACTTAAGCCTAACGAACCTAAGGACAGCACACACATCCATGGCTGAAACAGGATTCCAACCTGCGACCGTAGCAGCAGCGCGGTTCCGGACTGAAGCGCCTAGAACCGCTCGGCCACAACGGCAGGCAAGTGTGATAGTACCCTTGAAGTCTTCTGTATACATAAATGATCTGGCAGACACGGTGGGGCAGTTGTTCGCTGATGATGCTGCGGTGTACAAAAAGGTGTCGAAGGTAAGTAACTGTAGGAGGATACAAGGTGACTTAAACAAAATTTCTAATTGGTGTGATGAATGGCAGCGTGCTCTAAATGTGGGAAAATGTTTGTTAATGCGGATGAGTAGGAAAAACAAACCCATAATGTTCGAATATAGCATTAGTAGTGTCCTCCTTGACACAGTCACATCGTTTAACGCTGCAAAGCGATATGAAATGGAACGAGGATGTGAGGATTGTGGTAGGGAAGGTGAATGGTCGACTTCGGTTTATTGGGAGAATTTTAGGAAACTGCGGTTGATCTGTGAAGAGACCGCATATATGACGTTAGTGCGACCTGTTCTGGAGTACTGCTCGAGTGCTTCGGATGCGAAGACATCGAAGTAATTCAGAGGCGAGCTGCTAGATTTGTTATCAGTATGTCCGATCAGAATAGTGTTACGGATATGCTTCGGGAGCTCAAGTGGGAATCCCTGAAGACATTCATGCCGAAGAACACTACTGAGAAAATTTAAAGAACTGGCATTTCAAGCTGACTGCAGAACGATCCTACTGCCAGCAACATACATTTCGCGTAGGGGCCACGAGGATAGGATACGAGAAATCAGGGCTCATACGGTGATTCTACAGACAGTCGTTTTCCTTCGCCCTGTCTGCAGTTAAAACAGGAAAAGAAGCTACTAGTTGTGCGAAAGGTTACCTTCCGCCACTCATCAAAGCGTGCCCATTCCGGTGTAAGATTCGAAGGAATAACAAGGATGCTGTCACCACATGGTATTATGTCCCAAAATTGACCCAAAAATAGTGTCTACTGCATAATAAAGCATCTGAAATGAAGACACGGAGGATTTCACAATAAGGACCCCGAAACAGAGTTAGTCACAGTACCAGAATCTAGAATTAACATACAAAGGGTAGGCAGGAAAAATTTCTTCAGAAACTAGTGTTAACATTAGTATTAAAACAAACAATGCGAGAATGAGAGGAAATTTTATATAGCAGGGAGAAATCTACGGTGGAGTTCCACAGGGTTCAATTTTCGGTTCACTGTTGTTATACTGGATGTCCTGCACTTGTGATACACCCTTAAATTTCATACACGTTCCACATACTTAACGTCATGAAAATTTTCTGAAGCGTTCTTAAAGATCAAGCACCAACTCTCACGATTAACCAGTTTCCCAACAAATCCGGAAATGGCAACTGGTCTGCTAATTTCTGACCGATTCAGAGATAGTTACGTTACTGTCGAGAGTACGTTCCAGTACAGTCTGCGTTGCCCTTGTCCATGCCATATACTGTACTGGCCGTCTGAGTAATAGTAGTGCACAGTACGGGCAGTGTACAAAATCTCACAATAACTGACTGCAGCCAAACGAATGATTAACAACAGCACAGTGAAATGGGCGTTTAAATTACGATAATTCCTCGCTCGGCTAGGCTGTGGTTGTGTCTTATCTTCGAGTGTGGAATTATGCTTGGGATGAAAGCGTACACGTAGATGCCTGACACTGTTGAACACTGTAGGAGTCCGCTGGCGGTTTATGTTCGCCTTTCTGTTGAGCAAATCACCACACCACCCATCACATCATCCTCACACGTCTCAGAGTGAATTGGTTAACAAAGACTTGAGGGTATGGACCCATTTGCCAATTTGAAGTCGTCAATGGGTGGACTCTCGATGTGGAATTAGCTACCGCTCTGGCGCTGGAAACTCCATGGTACTGTTAATATCATTAGTCAAGAGAAGACTATGTGCTCTCACCGGGTTTTCATCCTCCGCCTTCCTTACTTTCCACATACACACATGTATAAATTTTGTTTTCTTTCTTTAAAAAAATGAAAAAAGAGAGACAGAGAGAAGAAATACAGACCATAACACTATGTCGCGTTGCACTGCGTATCCACTCATCAGTCATTCACAGGATACAGACGCACGCGTTTGGTATCTCTGCTGACGCATGTTGCAGATGTTTCTGCTGCTGTTGCTATTTGATATTTGTCTGTGATTAACTACCTAAGTCGATTATCAGTTAATATGGAATAAGAGACATTTCATTGATAACACAATGTCACTGTTCAAATGCAGCTTGCGGGAATTTAATAATTATTGAGCCAGAACACTGTCTGAGGTAGATAACACCCACGACCGAAGGAATAACTTGTTCCCAAAGTGCTGCATTTGCACTATGATCTCCTCCGTCTTCTTATTTCTGTTTACATCTACATCTGCATAACATACTCTGGAAGCCACAGTATGCTCCATGGAGAAGGGAACCTTGTACCACTACTACTCATTTCCTTTGCTGTGACGGAAAAACGACTATCTATATTCCTCCGTACGACACCTAATCTCTACTGTCCTAACTTCGTGCTCCTTACTAGAAATCTATGTTGGCGGCAGGAGAATCGTTCTGCAGGCAGCTTAGAATGCCAGTTCTCTAAATTTTCGAGGAAAGAACGTCGTCTTCCCTCCAGGGATTCCCAATTTAGTTCACGAAGCACCTCCAAACATTTGCATGTTGTTCGTACCTAGCGGCAACAAATCGAGTAACTCGCCTCTGAATTGCTTCGATGTTTTCCTATAATCCGACCTGGCAGGTATTCCAAATTCTGAACAGTATGCAAGAACTGGTCGCACTCCTGTTCTATAATGGTAAGACAGAGACTTAGAAACCAGATTTTAAATTGTAAGACATTTCCAGGGGCAGATGTGGACTCTGACCGTAATCTATTGGTTATGAACGTTAGATTAAAACTGAAGAAACTACAAAAAGGTTGGAATTTAAGGAGATGGGACATGGATAAACTGACTAAACCTGAGGTTGTACAGAGTTTCAGGGAGAGCATAAGGGAACAATTGACAGGAATGGGGGAAAGATATACAGTAGAAGAGCAATGGGTAGCTTTGAGGAATGAAATAGTGAAGGCAGCAGAGGATCAAGTAGGTAAAACGACGAGGGCTAGTAGAAATCCTTGGGTAACAGAAGAGATACTGAATTTAATTGATGAAAGGAGAAAATACAAAAATGCAGTAAGTGAAGCAGGCAAAAAGGAATACAAACGTCTCAAAAATGAGATCGACAGGAAGTGCAAAATGGCTAAGCAGGCATGGCTAGAGGACAAATGTAAGGATGTAGAGGCTTATCTCACGAGAGGTAAGATAGATACTGCCTACAGGAAAATTAAAGAGACCTTTGGAGAAAAGAGAACCACTTGTATGAATATCAAGAGCTCAGATGTATTATAAGCAAAGAAGGGAAAGCCGAAAGGTGGAAGGAGTATATAGAGGGTCCATACAGGGGCGATGTTCTTGAGGACAATATTATGGAAATTGAAGAGGAGGTAGATGTAGATGAAATGGCAGATATGATACTGCGTAAAGAGTTTGACAGAGCACTGAAAGACTTAAGTCGAAACAAGGCCCCGGGAGTACACAACATTCCATTAGAACTGTTGATAGCCTTGGGAGAGCCAGTCCTGACAAAACTTTGCCATCTGGTGAGCAAGATGTATGAGACGGGTGAAATTCCCTCAGTCTTCAAGAAGAATATAATAATTCCAATCCCAAAGAAAGCAGGTGTTGACAGATGTGAAAATTACCAAACTATCAGTTTAATAAGTCACAGCTGCAAAATACTAACGTGAATTATTTACAGATGAATGGAAAAACTGGTGGAAACCGACCTCGGAGAAGATCAGTTTGGATTCCGTAGTAATGTTGGGACACGTGAGGCAATACTGACCCTACGACGTATCTTAGAGGAAAGATTAAGGAAAGGTAAACCTACGTTTCTAGCATTTGTAGACTTAGAGAAAGCTTTTGACAATGTTGACTGGAATACTCTCTTTCAAATTCTGAAGGTGGCATGGGTAAAGTACGGGGAACGAAAGGCTGTTTACAATTTGTACAGAAACCAGATGGCAGTTATAAGAGTCGAGGGGCACGAAAGAAAAGCAGTGGTTGGGAAGGGAGTGAGACAGGGTTGTAGCCTCTCCCCGATGTTGTTCAATCTGTACACTGGGCAAGCAGTAAAGGAAACAAAAGAAAAGTTCCGAGTAGGTATTAAAATCCATGGAGAAGAAATAAAAGCTTTGAGGTTCGCCGATGACATTGTAATTCTGTCAGAGGCAGCAAAGGACTTGGAAGAGCAGTTGAACGGAATGGACAGTATCTTGAAAGGAGGGTATAAGATGAACGTCAACAAAAGCAAAACAAGGATAATGGAATGTAGTCGGATTAAGTCGGGTGATGCTGAGGGAATAAGATTAGGAAATGAGACACTTAAAGTAGTAAAGGAGTTTTGCTATTTGGGGAGCAAAATAACTGATGATAGTCGAAGTAGAGAGGATATAAAATGTAGACTGGCAATGGCAAGGAAAGCGTTTCTGAAGAAGAGAAATTTGTTAACATCGAGTATTGATTCTAGTGTCAGGAAGTCGTTTCTGAAAGTATTTGTATGTAGCCATGTATGGAAGTGAAACATGGACGATAAATAGTTTAGACAAGAAGAGAATAGAAGCTTTCGAAATGTGGTGCTACAGAAGAATGCTGAAGATTAGATGGGTAGATCACATAACTAATGAGAAGGTATTGAATAGAATTGGAGAGAAGAGGAGTTTGTGGCACAACTTGACCAGAAGAAGGGATCGGTTCGCAGGACATGTTCTGAGGCATCAAGGGATCACCAATTTAGTACTGGAGGGCAGCGTGGAGGGTAAAAATCGTAGAGGGAGACCAAGAGATGAATACACTAAGCAGATTCAGAAGGATGTAGGCTGCAGTGGGTACTGGGAGATGAAGAAGCTTGCACAGGATAGAGTAGCATGGAGAGCTGCATCAAACCAGTCTCAGGACTGAAGACCACAACAACAACAACTGTTCTATACACGGCCTCTTTTACAGATAAACCACACTTCCCTAAAATTCTCCCAATAAACCGAAGTCCACCGTTCCCCTTTTCTACTACCTTCTTTACGTGCTCATTCCACTTCAAATTGCGGTGCTACATTACCCTTAGATATTTCATCGAGTGGCTGTGTAAGGCAGCAGTCTACTTGTTTTTCCCACTCATGTGGATTAATTTAGATTTGTCGACATCTATAGCAAGCTGCCATTCATGACACCAATTAGACAGTTCGTCTAAGCCATCTTGTAGTTCCCCGTCTATCGAATGTAAGATAATGTAAGATTTCTGCGTCCCTCTCCGATGTTTTGTTGTATTTTGGTTGCCAAACCTCGCTGGTGACGAACTCCACATCCGCCCGCCTCAGTCGCATCTTTGGCTGTTCCAAGCCCCTTAATGGTCGATTCTCACTGGATGTCAACGGAGCAGGAAAGAGCGTTATTGTCAGATGGAAGTGTTGTCACGCTATACGGAACTCCTACACAACATAATTTTGCTTTGCCCACTGGTGAACGTAAAAATGAGTTTCTGAGATACCATCTGTGACAGAAAAGGTCATAACTCATTATTAGAATTATTTAACGAGAAATTTTAGGAGAGTTTATTAATGTCCAGAGAAAATTTCAGAACGAATTGTCTTGACGAAGGTTGTAACGTAAATTTTCAAGGCTGCTGAGAAATGGAAGCTAAGGAACGTATCGTTGAAACGTAGCATTAATTTCCTTCCCAGACTATACACTTGCGACTGTATGACAGAACATTTAGAAGGAAATACAGAGCGCCTTTTTCTTTACCCATTGTTAGAAGACAATACCATTTAATATCTTCGTTTTATGATGAACAAAGATGTTTATTTCACACCATCTACTGATTTCGGCCATGTAGCGTTTTCCTTGTAATTTTACACAAAGACTCTGTGTGGCTGTATATAATTAACGACTGTTGTTTAAATGTGTACCTTACATTACATACACCCACACAGGGTGATGGCGTAAAATTACGAAGACCCGCTGCGCCCCTTCTGGTATGTGGGTGGTAGACGACCAGAATCGCAACCCTATTGCAGCCAAGGAGTGCGCTATTGCAAGGTCGAAACCATAGGGTGAGAAGCTGTGTTCTGGAACTGACAACAGTACAGTTAAAGAGTTGAGCAACTTTCGTTGGAAAGTCCATTTTTACGCAACGAAACAGAGAATGCAATTCAATATCTGAAGAACTATAAGTCCCCCGGTCAAGACGGAATATCTGGGCGATGATCAAAGAAACTGGGCAGGAATGTGTTGAGGTGTAGCATTTATTGTGTAAAAGAGTAAGGGAAACCGGTTGGGGGGGGGGGGGGGGGGCACAAGACTGCAAGACTGATCGAAGTATCTCCGCTTCTCCTTATACACGAAAAGGTCAATCAGGAACTGGTCAAATACCAAATTCTTGCACTCAGATCAAACGCCGGCAACATTTTGCTCTACACCTTGAACCAACGTTTGAAGACGTACATTCAGCCACACGTATTCACAGAAAAAGCAGGAAAAGTAACTCGTCAACAGATCCACGAGATGTGACAAATAACCGAGAAATCGCGAGGTTTTAGTATTCTCGTTTTCATCTGCTTCCTGCAGTATAGGAAATCCTTTCACTGTGTGGTTTGGGAAGCTGAAGTTTACAATATCTATGCCGACATGTCATTATCCCTGCTCTTGATGGTTGCGGTTAAAATATCTCAACTGGTTGGAGAACTATCACTTGGCTCAAAGCTGCCTGCCGCCTTCCTCTGTAGCAGTGCAAATGCGTGGCACCATGAGATGTAAGACGACGAGACAAGCGAAAGCAGGCCTGAGCACAAGCGACATATAAGGTGGGTTACTGATGTCACATTGGCAGCCAATTTCACCGCTATTCTGTCCAAAACTACCGTGTACGGGTCACGTGATGGGAAAGTTGTGACACTCCTTCTTAACCCCATTCCAGCCCTTCTTTCGACGCCTCTCTGATGGAAGCCAGAACCGCGGGCCCTGTGTTGAAATTGCACGGTTTTCTTATGGATGGCCGAGGAAATCATTTCGGACGCACCGCCGCATACTGTTGATTCGAAATGGCCTCAGGCGATGGGATAAAGGGCTTGTGCATGGTGAGCGGACAGACTGAGTGGAGAGGTGTACCGTAATATTTTTTTTTAATTTCTTTTCAGCTGTGTTTTCCAATCGAGCTGTGGCTGGACCTGGCCTGCACTGTTCAAAGGCATTCGACGAAAACTTAACCTAATGTAAAGAAGCAAAGTGTGTTTATGCTTTTTCAGCTCTTCTGTGGCGTCATCAGGAGATGGAGTCGCGATATTGACACATGCCTGAGTAAAACAGCAAACGATGTCTCTAAGACCCATCAGTTTCCCAGTTCGGCAACACCCTCTGTACCACCAACGCTGCTTTATTGAGAACCTGTACAGAGACAACCGGTGATAGTTTACTAGGTGGCGGTGTGACAGGCAATCATTTCCACAGTCCTGAGCTGAGTGGTGCTAGAATTCTGAACGAGCGCCTTCTAGTTGCATGTGGATGTGACGGGTGTCGAAAGGGATGTTTATCGTGCTCGCTCCTGAAAATCGATGACTGCCTATCTCAGTATAGGGACATTTTTTAAGTTCTAAACAAATCTCCACGGATGAAATCGAGGGTGTTGGTGTACTGGGGTCTTAGAGGGGCTGTTTGTTATCTTATTCAGGCATGTGTCAATGTCGCATCCCCTCATGATCACACCACAGGAGGGAGCGAAGAGACGGGGCTACAAAGCATAAATACCCTTTGCTGCTTTAGATCATGTTCAAATTTCCATGAACGGTCCGTAGTGGCTTCACACTGTACATCTGAGAAAAGAGGAGTGGACCTCGTTCAGCGGGGTTGTTGCCCCACGATATCTTTAGAGAAGGGTTGAATCATCCGAGAGGTGTCATCAGTGAAAATGATGTTTAGAACGTCGTCCCTTTGCTCATCGTCCAGCGAACTGTCGTTTTCAGCCGCCAAATGTGTAGAAATGAAAGCTCCAAGGGAAAAGGTGGTTCCATTGACACCTCTTATGGCACCTCAGTTCTGACATCCATTACAGAGGCTTAAAAAGAATGGGTGAAATCTGGGTAAAAAGGATTGTGATGACCTTCGTATCTAGTAGAATTGTGGTCAAGTTTGATGCCAATGTGACATCGTCAACCCACCTTACACCTCACATGAACTTCTGAGCTCTGGCCTTTTTTCCGCATGTGTGGACATCTTGCTGTTTGAAAACTCGCCGAACCCGAGGATATAGTCGCGGGCGCCACGATTTTGCATAGTTACAGGGGGAGGCTGCAGGTATCTTTGAGTCAAATGTTAAACTTCTGTGTCGCAATGGAAGATAATTACGGGGTTTCAAAAAGCGACCCTTTAATTGTGTTGCGTTGTGTATGAGGTATTACGCCAGAATAGTAACAACGGTTTCGCGATAGATGGCATCCATACACTCGAACGAAAGTGGTTGCTGATGACGGGAGCTCACGGGACAGACTTTGCTCCTGGCAGCTCACTTGGTGCCGCTGTCATAAGCCGCGTCCAGGGACTCCACGGGCAGAACGCTCGCTATGTGAATACCCACACCTTTCTCGTGACGCGCTTCTGCAACCTGGTTGCTCTCCGCTGGATAGCGACTTCGGATTGCTCTACGGACTGATAATTGCTGTTCTTTTAAGGACTTCACGAGAACATGCAGACTTTCTGATATTTTTCTCACACAGGCCAGGTTACTAGCTCGGCCCGACTCAAAACGTACAGGTTTCGTGAATTTTTAATTTCTTCCGTCAAAGTTAATAAAACCTATGTATGTTGATACAGAGCAATCTTACTAGCGTGTACAAAAATCTATTGATGCTGTAATTTGTGCTGAGTCTAGTCACAGTAGTTGGTTGGTTGGTTGATTTGGGGGGGAGGGCACCAAACAGCGAGGTCATCGGTCCCATCGTATTATGGAACGATGGGAAAGGAAACAGGCCGTTCCCTTTCAAAGGAACCATCCAGGCGTTTGCCTGAAGCGATTTAGGGAAATCACGGAAAACCTAAATCAGGATGGCTGGACACGGGTTTGAAGCGTCGTCCTCCCGAATGCGAGTCCAGTGTGCTAGCCACTGCTTCACCTCGCTCGGTCAGAGTAGTTCTCCCATATAAATAAAATTAACCAGTTACAGCCCCATCAAAACGATATGAATAACTTTCTTCTGTTTTTTTCTTTATTGTTATTTCACGCTGGCCAGTGTGCCCGAGCGGTTCTAGGCGCTTCAGCCCGGAACCGCGCGACCGCTACGGTCGCAGGTTCGAATCCTGCCTCGGGCAGGATGTGTGATGTCTTTAGGTTAGTTAGGTTTAAGTAGTTCTAAGTTCTAGGGGACTGATGACCTGAGATGTTAGGTCCGATAGTGCTCAGAGCCATTTGAACCATTTTTTTGCTATTTCACAGCCGAGCCGCCTCCCCAGTCGTCCAACATGCCTCTTTCCAGCTACAGATTATACAATATTAACAACACTCATTTTTTCTTCTAAACTCAAGTGTATTGACGAAGTACTTAATGTGATGATGATGCACATTGCTTTGGGACATGTGGGTACGATGTTGTTATGGTTCCTGGTAAATATTGAGTGGGATATTGATGGTGATATGACTGATGTAAATGTATTGCGTACGAGGATATATATAAGGAACGAATGGAAATGGGTGTGGTATTAGTATCAAACTGTGGGTGGGGTTATGCGTTAGTAGAGGTGAGGGGTGATGCCGTCTTTGGATCTGTGACTTGGTGACAGATAACTGAGCATCAAGGCGAAAGACATGCTGGGTGGCTACAGAAATTTGTTGGGGGGGTGGGGGGGCAGAGGACACGGAAAAGAATGGATATTTTGCAGGAATATTGTGATAGTTTTAGCTGTGGAAGGGAGACGAAGCCGGTTGTTGCGCTGGAATGGGCTGTCCACTACTCCGATATGGACGATGCTTTGTTTGCATTTCTCTCATTGGCTGGTGTACTGGCGAAATTGCTATTCTAATCTTTTTTTGTAGTAATGTTTGCGAAGACAAGGTGGTGAGCACTTAGAACGATCAAGATACCTTCCAGTATTCACCATAAACGAAAAACATATCGCATTTTACTATGTCGTATGGAATGTGAAGTCCTAATAGCTTCCCGAGCAAGTTTTCCGCTCCTTACGCCAGCTGATTACTGACTGATGGGCTCCAAGCGCAGAGGCAAACACATCAACGGCTCCTAATCTACGCGTTTGCTTATAACTGGCCACTCACATTAACGTGACCATCCGTCAACTACCTTTTGCAACTCGGACCGCTGCGAGACGTGCAGGAAGAGAAGTCAGTGAGGTTCTGGGAAGTATCGACAGGGATGTGGAATCATGCCGACTCTATTGTCGTGCCCAGTTGCGTTAGGTTTCTCGGTCGTCGATCCTTGGCGCGAACAGTCCGTCCCAGGTGGTCTCACACATCCACTACTAGGAGTTTGGTGGCCAGAGGAGGACGGTAAAATCATCCTGATGCTCTTCGAACCATGCACATACAATGCGAGCTGTTTGCAGTCATGGACTGTGCGGCTGGTCCCGACTGAGGTTCGAGTCCTCCCTCGGGCATGTGTGTGTGTGTTTGTCCTTAGGATAATTTAAGTTAAGTAGTGTGTAAGCTTAGGGACTTATGACCTTAGCAGTTAAGTCCCATAAGATTTCACACACATTTTTTTTTTAATGCGAGCTGTGCGACATGTTGTATTGTCCTACTGGTGGATGCCACAGTGCCGACGAAAAACAAACTGCATGTAGGGCTGGGCGAGATCCCCAGGGACAGATGCGTACTTATGTCGATCCACTGTGGCTTCCAGAATGACGAGATCATCCAATGCCACGGAAACATTCCCCAGACCATAAAGCTGCTTCCTCCAGCCTGGACCCTTCCCACGACTGTCGCAGAGGGTTTGCTTACATTCCACCTTCTCCTGCCCCAACCTCTGTCCGTCTCCCTCCTACCCTCCTCTCTCTATGTTATCACACTCACCCCAAGTGGGGTTTGGTGGCATTTATTTAGAGATCGTAACTAATATGTGAACCAAAATATCGTTAAATCATTCCTGTGGCTTTTCCTAGTACGCACATGTCAAATATATTACACATATATTTAACGTGTTTCACTTGTGTCTGTACGTGATTCGCCGTAAGCTGCGTTTTCCAGCAGCTCAATGGTTATTACGACGTATCTTCTGGACTACTTGTAGTACAATGCTATGGGGATGAGTGTGGTAGTGGACAGAAAGAGGAGGTGTAGGAGATAGACTTAGGGGGTGACAGAGGAGATGGAAAGAGAGAGACGGGAGGTGTGAAGGAGATGGATTGAAAGAAGATGAGAATAAATATATTCCCAGGCAATGCCAGGTACTCGGCCAATAAAAGATAAAAATTACTTCTATATTTTAGCAAAAACCGCTCCTCTATGTACAATGACTGAAAGAAAAAAGTCGCACCACCGAGAAGGATTTGTTCAACATAAACGATAGTTGGAAGGAGTGTTTCTACATCTGAAAGATCATGTCTATTCAAATTTCGCGCCAGTTGGGTGAGAGTGGTGCTAGTACCGCCACTTGAGGGTGCAAATCACAATTGCTTTAAATAGGCGCTGTAACAGTTCTGAGTGTTAGTTACCTTTGAGATTGAACGTGGGGAGTTGATGTTAGTCAAGGACGCCTTTAAGGTGACAATGACGCCGTTATCTACACCTCACTGACCTTGAACGAGGCTGTGTGACAGGGCTACGAGAAACTGGATGTTCCTTCTGTGATGCTACAGAAAGGCTTGGCAGGAATGTAGCCGTTCTACGTGATTCCTGGAAGCGGTGGTCACGAGAATGTGCGGACGCAGGAAGACCGGGCTCCAGACGGCCATGTGGCACTACCGACAGTGGAGACCATCGTCTTCGGCGGGGGTCTCTGGTGCATCGTACCACATCTGCAGCAGCAATGTAAGCATCAGTTGGGACCACACTGAGGCAACAAACTTTTACATATCGGTTACTTCAAGTACGGCTCCGAACCAGACTCACTGACGCCAAAGTATGAGCATTTGTGACTCCAGTGGAATGGAGCAGGAGCTGACTGGAGGACAGATTTGAGGTCTGTTGCGTTTTCTGCTGAAAGCTGGCTCTGTCTCGGTGCAGTGACGGCCGAATGTTGGTTACAAAGAGGCCAGTTGAGGGCGTGCAACCAACCTGTCTGCGTGCGAGACACACTGGACCTACACCTGGAGTTTTGGTCTGGGGTTCGATGTCGTATGACATCAGGAGCACTCTCGTGGTTATCCCACGCATACTGATTGCAAAGTTGTACGTCAGTCTGGTGATTCGACTTGCTGTGCTGCCATACATGAACAGTATTTCTGGCAATGTTTTCCAAAAGGATAATGTTCGCCCACATATCACCATACCGCTTGTGGCGTCGCAACTAGTGCGCGATCGCCCATTTGTCTATTAAAAGCTTTACTTCAGAATGTATGTGGGCTGCAATGTAAGCCGGCAGAGTATTATACGGTCAGTAACGGACGAGTTGTGTCCTGCAGACTGACGTCACGACCATCTGTTGCAGCTGCGTGTGTGAAAGCAGTGGAGTAGCGCTCGTAGGCCACTTACATTATACGAAACTAAAAATATTAATAACTAATAAAGGAATAAACTGAGGAACGTCATATTTGATGTACAACCTTCTGTTGTAAAAAAAAACAATATGTCAAAGTCTGAGATCAAAAATAGTTGTATTATGGAAGTTAGTAAAATTCCATAAAAAACGTAATTTTCCGACAGTCAAGAATTTAAATAAATACAGTGATGTAATAGTTCACCTTCAGTGACTATGTACGATGATCTGATAACACTTTCAGTATTCATATATAAATTTGGAAAGTTTTTAGTTTCAGAAAACCTCTGCGACTTTTCTTCTTCTTCTTCTTCTGCTTTTACGGCCTCATTGGACCACTTCAGTCAATCATTTCTGGTCCTCTTCTTTGGTATTTTCCCCTTCCGAGTGGCCCAGTATCTCTTCATTCGTTCCAATGCTTTTCGTCGTTCCTTATCTGTAAATACCCTTTTCATTGTATGTCGTTTGTCAATTTTTGGTTTAAATCTTATTTCTGTGTCCCTCAACTTCTTTAAATTTGGCGTTTTGTTCTGCAAATCACCCAGAGTTATTTCCAGTTCATCCATATCCTCTCTTATTTCTTTAAGCCATCCTCCTTGTTGTTTCAAATTCCAGAGTTTCTCAATAATTTTCCTTGATAATCTGGTTTCTGGTGTCCTCAGAATGTGACCACAAAAAGAGATCCTTTTCTTTCGTATAGTATCAGTGATGGGCTCCAGTTCTCTGTATACCACTTCATTTGGAACTATCCGCCATTGCCCAGCTTTTTGATATTTCTTATTTATGTATGTTCTAGCAATTCTTCTCTCTACTTTTAAAATTTTGTCAATTCTGTTTTTCTGTTTCACTTCCGTATGTAACCTCTGGTTGAACCACCGTCTTGTAATGTTTTAATTTTGTTTTAATTGATAGACATTTTTTATTGTACGTAGACCATGTTAGTTTTTGAGCTTTTATCATTTTATTAGTTCTTGCTCGCCATGCAGGTTTCTCGTCCAATTTATGTGTTATAATTTCACCCAGGTATTTAAATTGTTTCACTATTTTAATTTCCCTATTGTTCACTGTGATGTGATCTGTTACAAGTGGATCCGTTACCATTATTTCAGTCTTTTCAAATGATATCTGGAGTCCTAATTTTTATGCTATATTTTGTAAGCTTGTTATTTGTTTCGTGGCTTCCTGAATATTATTAGCTAGTAATGCTAGGTCATCAGCAAATCCCAAGCAATTTAGGTTTATTTTATCTTTCTTAGTTCCAATTTTAATATTCATAGGATTTTCCTTGTACCATTCTCTCATTACTTTTCTATAATAATAATTTCAAGAATTCTAAGTAAATATGCGTATTGTGTGTTAGGGTGCGTGTGAATGAGAATGTGTGCGTGAGAGTATGTGGGACGTTCGGCATTATTAAAAATCATTCATGTAATTCTCTACAGGAACCGGCAAGTGTTCCAACTCTGTAACGTGGGAACGAATCCACTAGTGGTTCCCCTACTAGTGAATGTCGGATGTCCAAGTATATATGCTTATGTATAAGACAGCCAGAACATTCGCGACTACATAATAAATTTCCAGATGTAGAGTAAAGCTTATAGTTCATTTTGTTTTGTTTATTTAATTAGAGAGTTTTTTGTTACTTAATTTGATGACGTCAATGAGCCTAGAGAATAGGTTGGTGCTTGCTAGATTTTGGCGCGAGCCGCGCCCTAGAAGTGAGTTCTCATTGGTCGTAAGTGCGGACAGCCAATGAGAAGCGAGACGGTTGGCCGCCTAGCGAGGAGATACATAGTTTTGAGTGTGGGAGAGTGAGAAGAGTCGCGAGCTAGCTTTCACTGGAGGCGGTTATGCTGGATGTGACTTTTCGCATTATGTGTAAGATGAAGTCTTGGGATGACTTCCGCGTTATGGTCCAGTGTTAATGGTATCTGGTAGTGACGAGAAACTGTTTATGAAACCTTTAGAGTGTTGTGATAATTCGTTCCGACGAAAATCGCGAGTGAACTTTGAATTATATAGCGTGGCGGTACTGAATATATTCTTACTGAGTATTTTATGGCGAGCATAAACTTTTAGTAAAGACAACCACTCAATATCGTGTGCAGAAGTAATTGGCCGATCATTGACTGTGTTACAAGTAACTGGTTTCGGAATTTGGGAAGGTGAAAGTTCTGGCTGTTTTAGGTATGGTGATAACTGTGAGCAGAAACTTTAGTAATTTCCGTAAATGTGGGCTGATGATCTTGCTTAACGGCAATAAAGATCTATTGAAGGTTTAAATTTGAACTTCATGTTTAAAGTACGAGTGACATTTCCTTTCCGAATCATTTCTTTAAAGTACATAGAAAATTTTCAGCAAATTTAACTTATAGCGGCCTCCGGCGTGTAGCTATGAGGTTACAGTTTCCTCAACACTGCTTTCCTGTGATCTCGTAAGTAGCTGCAGTTAGGAGTTTACGCGCGAAGATCTGCCGCTGTAAAGACGTAGGTGAACAAAAATTATAAAAGAAATTGCAGTGCAGCAGCAACATACAATCCGTCGCAATTGGTGCATCGCACGCACGCACGTAAAAAATCCGTCTCACACTGTTGTAACCCAATGTGCTCTACAGAGAGTCGACATGTTGCCGTGGCCTGTTCGATCAGTAGGTCTGTCCTCAATAGAGTATATATGGGACATCATCGTATCACAACTCCACCGTCATGTGTACGAAACAGTGCATGCATTCAACATTTTGTCGGTTACAACAGTTATAATGTAGCAGCATTTCACATTTGCAATGGCTTGTTTCGTGCTTACATTAACCTATGATCATGCAATATTAATAACTTAAATGTGTTACCCAGACAAATGTATTCCGAAAATTTCATTACATTTCGCGCGCCTGCTACGGTCGCAGGTTCGAATCCTGCCTCGGGCATGGATGTGTGTGATGTCCTTAGGTTAGTTACGTTTAAGTAGTCCTAAGTTCTAGGGGACTGATGACCTGAGATGTTAAGTGCTCAGAGCAATTTGAACCATTTTTGATTACTTCACATAAATTGTCTTTTCGTTCAAAATGGCTCTGAGCACTATGGGACATAACATCTGAGGTCATCAGTCCCCTAGAACTTAGAACTACTTAAACCTAACTAACCTAAGGACATCACACACATCCATGCCCTAGGCAGGATTCGAACCTGCGACCGCAGCTGTCGCGTGGTTCCAGACTGTAGCACCTAGAACCGCTTGGCCACTCCGGCCGGCTGTCTTTTGGTGTTGCGGTTTTTTTTTCCCGTCAGTGTATTTGTCACGCTTGTACTTGGGCAAAGCTATGGGTGGGAAACTGATTTTAAAACGGTGAAATAAATTCAACCTCATTTGGTTCACGTATTAGTTATACGAGGGCTGCTCGGAAAGTAAGGTCTGATAGGTCATGATATAGAAAACAATGTAAAAATAAAAAATTCTACTTCTCTACATTGTTGCCGCTCCGATTTAGACATTTATCGTAGGGTTGCAACAACTTTCCAGTGCCCACATCATAGAAAGCTGCCGCCTGTGCTTTGCGCCACTTCGCTACGCTCGTCTGAAGGTTGTTGTCTATGCCAAAAGTGTTATCCTCATAGCCAGAGATTCCTGTGAGCAGAGCTGAACAACAGAGGGAGCCAAGTCAGGGCTGTATGGTGGGCGATCAAAGACTTCCCATCGAAAAGCTGCAGGGGCGTCTTCAGTGCCCCTGCAGGGTGCGGCAGAGAACTGCCATGAGGAAGGAAACGAATGACATTTATGTAGTTAAAATCTTCTATGTTATTAGGCCGCGTCGTATTTCTACTAAAATGATCGATGTTTCGATCCGTCTGCTGGGATCTTCCTCAGGATCTTCTGGTGTCCACTTATGCTAGAACACTGTCAGAGACGAGTGTCGCGTCCTCTTATAAAGAGGAGATTAGCCAACAACGCCCCTTCTTCTGCATCAGAGCGGGCACATTAGCCTATGACTGTGGCCCACCAATGTCCACTTCTCCAGCACGAACACGAGAAAACTCCCCTTTATAAGAGGACGCGACACTCGTCTCTGACAGCAGAAGTGGACACCAGACGATCTTGAGGAAGATCCCAGCAGAGGGGTCGAAACGTCAATCCTTTTAGTAGAAATATGACGTGGCCTAATGACCCAGAAGACTTTAACTACAGTGACAACAGCCACGAAGGCCTGCATAATTTCATGCATGACATTTACGTTATATGGGCTGCATAGGTTGAGGCAAAACCTCTCAGAAGGTACCCAACTTGGAGGGAGACACTATTTATCTAGGGATCTTTACGTGCTCTGTGCGCTCAGAACTGGAAAGAGAGACTTGATGCGATCGACGGGCACACGAGAGAGACTGCCCAACATATATGTGCAAAGCTTCAGCGGATTTTGACAGTGGTTTCCATTTCGTGCCAGATCGGATCTTACTTTCCGAGTAGCCCTTATAACTCGGAAATAAAAACCACCAGCATCCTCTTGGAGTGAGCCTGATAACGTGGAGAGAGGAGTGAGGAGGAGATGGACAGAGGAAGAAGATGGACAGAGGGATATGGGAGGACGATCTGCACAGAGATTGACACAGGAGGAGGTGGAGTGACAATAGGGACGTGGTGGAGATGGAGGATAGAAAAAGGGGGTGTAGGAGATGGACATAGAAGGAGTCAAGGAGGAAATAGGAGAGAGTGAGGAGACGAAAGAGGAGATGGACTAATAGAAGATTAGAACAAACATATGCCTGGGCAGTGCCGGGTACTCAGCTAGAAAAAATTTTCCGCTATAATTTAGCGAAAACCGCTGCTCTGTGTATTTTCTCGTTCTGCATTCTCTGCGCGATAGCAATGGAGATACTATCGAAGACAGTGCTGCCAAAGCAGAGTTACTAAACACAGCCTTCCGAAATGCCTTCACAAAAGAAGATGAAGTAAATATTCCAGAATTAGAATCGAGAACAGCTGCCAACATGAGTAACGTAGAAGTAAATATCCTCGGAGTAGTGAAGCAACTTAAATCACTTGATAAAAGCAAGTCTTCTGGTCCACACTGTATACGAATTAGGTTCCTTTCTGAGTATGCTGATGCATTAGCTCCATACTTAACAATCATATACAACCGTTCGCTCGACGAAAGATCCGTACCGAAAGACTGGAAAGTTGCACAGGTCACACCAATATTCAAGAAAGGTAGTAGGAGTAAGCCACTAAATTACAGGCCCATATCGTTAACGCCGATATGCTGCAGGATTTTAGAACATATATTGTGTTCGTACATTACGAATTACCTCGAAGAAAACGGTCTATTGACACACAATCAACATGGGTTTAGAAAACATCGTTTTTGCGAAACACAACTAGCTCTTTATTCACATGAAGTGTTCAGTGCTATTGACAAGGGATTTCAGATCGATTCCGTATTGCTGGATTTCCGGAAGGCTTTTGACACTGTTCCACACAAGCGGCTCGTAGTGAAATTGCGTGCTTATGGAATATCGTCTCAGTTATGTGACTGGATTAATGATTCCCTGTCAGAGAGATCACAGTTCGTAGATTTACTGAAAGTCATCCAGTAAAACAGAAGTGATTTCTGACGTTCCCCAATATAGTGTTATAGGCCCTTTGCTGTTCCTTATCTATATAAACGATTTGGGAGACAGTCTGAGCAGCCGTCTTCGGTTGTTTGGAGATGACGCTGTCGTTCATCGACTAATAAAGTCATCAGAAGATCAAAACAAACTGCAAAATGATTTAGAAGAAATATCGAAACGGTGCGAAAAGTGGCAGTTGACCTTAAATAACGAAAAGTGTGAGGTCATCCACATGAGTGCTAAAAAGAACGCGTTAAACTTCGGTTACACGTTAAATCAGTCTAATCTAAAAGCCGTAAATTCAACTAAATACCTAGGAATTACAATTACGAACAATTAAAAATGGGAAGGAGCACATAGAAAATGTTGTGGGGAAGGCTAACCAGAGACTGCGTTTCATTGGCAGGACACATATAAAATGTAACAGACCTACTAAGGAGACTGCCTACACTACGCTTGACCGTCATCTTTTAGAATACTGTTGTGCGGTGTGGGGTCCTTACCAGATAGGACTGACTGAGTACATCGAAAAAGTTCAGAGAAAGGCAGCACGTTTTGTATTATCGCGAAATATGGGAGAGAGTGTCACGGAAATGATACAGGATTTGGGATGGACGTCATTAAAAGAATGGCGTTTTTCGTTGCGACGGAATCTTCTCACGAATTTCGAATCACCAACTTTCTCCTCCGATTACGAAAATATTTTGTTGGCACCGACTTACATAGGGAGGAACGATCACAAAAGATAAAATAAGGGAAATCAGTGCTCGCACGGAAAGATATAGGTGTTTGTTCTTTCCGCGCGCTATGCGAGATTGGAATAATAGAGAATTGTCAAGGTGGTTCCGATGAACCCTCTGCCAGGCACTTAAATGTGATTTGCAGAGTATCCATGTAGATGTAGATGTAGATGCGTGTATTTTGGGTGGCATGGGTAAGCTGCCCCTCCCCCCGGCACACGATTGACTCTGGGGAAGGGCATCCCTTCTAGGCCGACCGTGGTGGCCGAGCGGTTCTAGGCGCTACACTCTGGAACCGCGCGATTGCTACGGTCGCAGGTTCGAATCCTGCCTCGGGCATGGATGTGTGTGATGTCCTTAGGTTAGTTAGGTTTAAGTAGTTCTAAGTTCTAGGGGACTGATGACCTCAAAAGTTAAGTCCCATAGTGCTCCGAGCCATTTGAACCAGCCAGTTCTAGGAACATCTTCCAATAAAGCCTTCTTATCTCCAGTGGCGCACGGACTACCCGAAGCTGGAATTAGTGTCGGCTGTACCGCCAGTAACACAGGGGGGGGGGGGGGGTGGCGAGGGGGGGAGGGTGAGACGGTGAGGGCGCCGGCGGAGACAGGGTGCGCCTCAGCTCCCGGCGTTTCCCACGGCCAGGGCGCGGCGCCGGCAGGGCAGCCGCTTAGCGCTCGGCCTCTCTGGCCCGGTCCACAGCTAGCGGGCATTAACTGACGGACTGGGCGCCCTCTCGAGGGCCCTCAGCGCTGCGGTCCGCAGACTGTGCCGCCCCCCACAACGAGGGCACTCTCCGCGACCGCCGCCAAAGCCTATTAGCGTCGGCCAGCCGCTGGCATTACGGCCGCCCGGCCACCTCTTACCTCACAATGGCGGCAGCGCTCCGCTCAGCATTAATAACCTATCGCACAGCACAGGCTCCATACGGCTCTCGCGCTTCGACACGTATGGCTCTTAACCGTCCCCGTATTCCACGTCTGTCGTCCGGCCTCACTCGCCCCGCAGAGTACCACAGGCTACTAAAATCCATCGTGCCTACACTGACCGTCTACTCAGCTGGAGACTCCCCCAGTATTTACATTCTCGATGATTTTAATTGTTGAGCACTAGGTCGTGGCGTAACAAGCGTTACTGTACCTAACTTCGCCTCCTAATGCTGGGGACATCTTCTGAGGCTACAAACACTCTGTTACCGGCTTTTCTATATTAAACGAGGGAAGTCTTTATATCTTCTGAGGATGTCTGCAGCATTAGAACACGAAACGTGAGGTCAACACCTAAGGCCCATACAACTACAATGAAGAGCGGAACAAACTGGTATACTGCCTTATCTCGTGCAGTGCCCCCGTGAGCACACAGAAGTGCCGCAACACGACCTGGCATGGACAGAGGAAGAAGATGGACAGAGGGATATGGGAGGACGATCTGCACGGAGAGTGAGGTAGGAACAGGTGGAGTGACAATGGGAACGTGGTGGAGATGGAGGATAGAAAAAGGGGGTGTAGGAGATGGACATAGGAGTCAAAGACTCCTCTAATCTCTGAAGTAGTGCTGGAGGGAACTGACACCATGAATCCTGCAAGGCTCTCCATAAATTTGTAGGCGTACGAAGGGATGGAGATCGCTACTGAGCAGCACGTTGCAAGGCATCCCAGATACGCTCAATAACGTTCACGTCTGGAAAGCTTCGTCGCCAGTGGGAGTATTTAAACTCAGAAGAGTGTTCCAGGAGCCACTCTGCTGCAATTATGGACGTGTGCGGTGCGCATTGACCTGGTGGAACTGCCCAAGCCCGTCGGAATGCCCAATGGACATGAATGCATGCGGGTGATCAGACAGGATGCTTACGTACGTGTCACCTGTCAGGGTCGTATCTAGACGTATCACATATAATTCCAACTGCACACGCCCTACACCATTACAGACCTTGCGCCAGCTTGAACAGTCCCCTGCTGACATTCAGGGCCCATGTATTCACGAGGTTGTCTCCATAACCGTACACGTCCATCCGCTCGACACAATTTGCAACGAGACTCGTCCGACCAGGCGACATGTTTACAGTCATCAACAGTCCAGTGTCGGTGTCGACGGGTCCAGGCGAGGCGTTAAGTTACGTGTCGTGCAGTCATCAAGGGTACGAGAGTGGGCCTCCGACTCCGAAAGCCCATATCGACGATGTCTCGTTGAATGTTTCGCACGCTGACACTTGTTGATGGCCCAGAACTCATATCTGCAGCAGTTTGAGGAAGTGTTGCACTTCTGTCACGTTGAACGATTCTCTTCAGTCGTCGTTGGTCCCGTTCTTGCGGAATCTTTTTCCGGCCGCAGACATGTAGGAGATTTGATGTTTTACTGGATTCGTGGTATTCACGGTACACTCGTGAAATGGCCGTACAGGAAAATCCCCACTTGTTCGACACCTCGGAAACGTTGTGTCCCATCGCTCGTGCGCCGACTACAGCACCATATTCAAACTCACTTAACTCTCGATAACTTGCCATTGCAGCAGCAGTAACAGATCTAACCACTGCACCATACACTTCTCTTATGTAGGCGTTGCCGACCGCAGCCCCACATTCTGCCTGTGTACATATGTCTGTATTTGAATACGCATGCCTATACCTGTTTTTTTTTTGTATTGTTCTTTTTGGCACTTCGGCGTAAAAAATAAATGTTCAACTGTGTGTGAAAGCTTATGGGACTTAACTACTAAGGTCGTCAGTCCCTAAGCTTACACTCTACTTAACCTAAATTATCCTAAGGACAAACACACACAGCCATGCCCGAGGGAGGACTCGAACCTCCGCCGGGACCAGCCGCACAGTCCATGACTGCAGCGCCTTTTTTTTTTTTTAATCTCATTTTGTTCGTTTTCGTTCGTTGTATCTGCTCGGGGTGGACGTCGAAACACACCCATTTCAGTTCGTTGTTGATCCATTAACTCAGTTTTTTTTTACTACAGAGGGCAGCTAGCCCTCTGACCAAACACGCTGAGTTACCGTGGCGGCAAATTTTTTGGTCGCTTTTGTTCGTTGCATCTGCTCGGGGCGGACGTCGTATGACATCCGTTTAAGTTCGTTAATGATCCACTAACTCAGTTTTTTTATTACAGAGTGTACGTAACCATCTGACCGGATACGCTGAGCTACAGTGCCGGCATGCCTTAGACCGCTCGATTACTCCCACGCGGCGCTTCAGTGTGAAATAAGGTAGTACAGCTCAGTGCTCACACATTCAGTACAATTTTCGATAACTGCTAATCACTATGAATTACCTCGAGGATAACAGCTCGGATTCATAAAATATATGGATATGGTCTCTGTTGTTTCGGACATGTTCATATCCATGTAAGTATATAGTTCTGGCAATACCGTCCATGACCTTCTTTTTCTGTGCTGATGCACACATATTACCCGAACTCTTACGGGACTTGGTAAGAATGTCTTCCACGAGTAATGAGAGTGTTGGGTAGGGACACTACGAATGTAGTGTGTGGACATATAAGGTGAGAATGTGGGTCGCGCGGGAGGCGTGCTTGGGATAGTCCCCGCAGTCGCACTATCTGCTGTGCCCTCAGTGGAAAGATGGATAGAGCGTCTGCCATGTAAACATGAGATCCCGGGTTCGAGTCCCGGTCGGGGCACACGTTTCCACCTGTCCCCGTTGATATATATATCAACGCCCTTCTTCAGCTGAAGGTATTAATATATAATTCTGATTTGATTCATAAAACATCGTTCATGTAAAACACCACTTGCTCTTTATTCGCACGAAATAATGCCTGCTTTCATCAGGGATTTCGAATTCCATATTTCTAGATTTTCAGAAGGTATTTGACAACGTTCCTCACAAGAGACTTCTAATCGAATTTCATGCTTCAGTAGAGCGACTGGGCCGATGATTTCCTCCCAGAAAGGTTACAGTACATAGTAATCGACGGAAAATCATCGAGTAAAACAGAAGTGATATCCGGCGTGTGTGTTGTAGGCCATCTACTGTTTCTAATCTATATAATGATTTAGGAGATTATCTGAGCAGCCATCTCACATTGTTTGCAGATGATACTGTTATTTGCCGTCGAGTAAATTGTAATATCACTTAAACGCGATATTTGAATGGTGTGAAAACTGGCAATTGTCTCTCAGTAAGGAACAATGTGAGGTCATCCACATGAGTGCAAAAGTAAATCTGTTAAATTCCGATTACACGGTAAATCTCAAAAATCTAAAGACTGTCAGTTCGAATAAATACCTTGCAATTACAGATAATGCTGTGGGGAAGGCAAACGAAAGACTACGATTTATTGGCAGAGCATTTAGAAGATGCAACAGGTCTAATAAACAGGCTGCCTACTCTAAACTTGTTCGTCCTCTCCTAGAGTACCACTGCGCTGTATGGGGTTTTTATCAGATGGGATTGACGGGGGATATTGAAAAAGTCAATTGGCATTTAGTAAAAGTGGAGACAAACCTTGAGGAAGTTTAGGTTGTACATAAATATGATCCACATTCGTCTGTTACAACTTGGTTTCATGAAGATGCTCTGAGTTTCCCCTCAGTGTGCGAGTGGTGTAATAAGGAGAAAGTGATCGGGAGACTGCTAGTGTCTGAAGAAGCAACTGAGTCACATATACCAGCAGATTAATGAGGACCAGCTACTCGCATAAAATCTGCCTCCTAACAGGCTGATATGACCGCGTCACGTCAGGTGTGCCATGAATTTGATGAAGGAAATAATCATTCTTCTGTGTTGAGCTCTTTTCCCCATCTTCTGTGCTTCACGAGACACCACTGTTTATGCACTCTGTGTTACTGATCGGAAGCAATATGCTTTTTCCGCCAATGGTGTAGGCTGTTACTGGCCTTTTTGGCGAATCTTTCCTTCAGTTCATCGTACTCCACATATGCGTGTAAAAATCCGACTTAAGCGGTGTTCGTTAGTTCCGAGACACATTGCATCTTCTCATACAGGATACGTTTACTGTGTACGGTATGGTCTCAGTAAACACGAAACAGCAGGGGATACCCGGAAGACGAAACTGTGCTATGTTTACCAAATGGTTGGCACCAAAGAGCGTCTGGATCTCTGATATCTGGTTAAACTAAAACGAGTTACTGTGAGTGGCGAATGCGGCTAATGTTTTCCCCTTGCCTAGGCTCCACAAAGTTGTGGGATTCAGCAGGTAATTGCAGATGAATGTCATCTCGTTGGCAGACGGCAACTATACGGCTGCATTGCAGAGAGATTTATGGCAGCCTTGAAGAAGACAGGCAACAAAATCATGAATGAATATTTCCTATGCTATGTAGAATACATATAGTGTAGATGTAGGAAGAATATAGGTAGTGTCGCCATATGAAACGTCCCCTTTGAACAATTATACATGACTGTCCTTAAACTGATACACAATATTTTTTTAGCGCAACGCAATCTGACTTTCAAAAATCCCTACAAAAAAAAATGGCCCTGACTAACATTAACCTATGCGTTTCACAAATCGCTTACCTCACAAAAATCTTGGTTACTCGAACTACTGCAATACAGCAAGCGCCACTACTGCCAGCTAAATAAAAGATTCAAACTATGGAAGGCACTAACTACTGATAGGCATAGTTAGCAAATGAAAGTTTTAAATAGAGAACAAACAATGTATTTACCTTAATAGTCATAATATATATAGCAGTTCATGACAAATTACAAAACTCCGCCATCTCTCTCCCCACATCCATCACTGCTGGCGGCTCACCTCCAACTGCGCAACGCTACGCGCTGTTCACAGCCAGCTGCCTAACACTACAATGGCGAGTATTACAACAATGCAAAGCAGCCACAGACTGCACACAGCACAGCCAGTGATTTTCATACAGAGGTGGCGTTACCAATAAAAAAACCTAAACAGCCTACTTACATCATGAATGAATATTTCCTATGCTATGTAGAATACACATAGTGTAGATGTAGGAAGAATATAGGTAGTTCTTGTCACTGGAATCTTTATCACAATGCCGTTAAGTGAATGATCATAGTGTTCCGGCTGACTAAAATGCTGCAGTTGTGGAGATGCCATCGAGCAGAATAGTAAATCCAGACACAAGTCTAAAAAGAAAAAAAAACGATAGTAAACTGAAGGATTCTTTGTGTAGATTATACAGATCAGGAAGTTAAGACAACTCAGCTCCGTCCGAACAGGCCTCTGAAGATCCAATGGTACCGACCGACCGCCGTGTCATCTTCAGACGATAGCCGTCACTGGGAGCGGATATGGAGGAAGATGTGGTCAGCACTCCGCTCTCCTGGCCGGAGTCACTCCTTACCAAAGAGATACCTCCTCAGGTGGCCTCACAATAGCTGAGTGCACCCCGCTAGCCAACATCGCTCGGCAGACCCAGACGGTAACCCATCCAAGTGCTAGCCAAACCCGATAGCGCCTAACTACGGCGATTTGACGGGAACTGGTGTTACCACTACGACAAAGCCTTTGGATACACAGCTAAAACAAGGCATCCCAAGTAGCTTTCGCTTATAGTGGCTTATACTGGCGAATTTTCTGATGCATGCAAATAATTTTTAAAGCTTGTGACGTCAATTGTTTAATCTAAGAGTATTTTGGTTTCAAATAATAACACGCACTTCACTGAAATCACATCCAAAATCTGTGAATAAACTTCCGGATTTAATTTTTTAGTGGTCATTTGATTCAGTTCAGGCGATGAAGGGGTGGTTCCTTCTACAAGACCATTAACGCCCATCTCCCAGCCTTTTATTCGGCGGACCAAGTTTTTCGCCTGTAACAATCACTCATCGACCGGACACTAAACTCTCATCTTACTTCAATCGGGAAATTCAACAGGATTTGGCTAGACTGCAGGAGCAATCACTGACTACGACAACGGAAGACATGCTGTCAATCACCTTATCGAAGGACTAAGTAAAGACACCGGAATAAAAGGTAGTCAGCCCCAGGAGACGTCACACTAAAACCGTGACACACTGCTTCTAGCTTTGATAATGGTCTCAACTGGGTAAGGAAGAGGGTTCACAACTTATTGCAATTATGCTATATCCAGATAAAACCACTCAAGCATGATTATGATTTTTGAGAGTGTTGATTGTCTGCTATACATCAGATACTGTTCCGAATAATCACAGAAATTTTTTGTGAGATGAAGATAGGGGAATTTAGAAGGTCGATCGAGATGCCGTAAGGTGCCTCAGTGTTTGCTGAAACAGGAGCGCATTCAAGCGCGCTGTTCTGCGAATACGGCAGTCATATTGGGAGACGAGAGTGTCTGCAGCCGCGCGGGATTAGCCGAGCGGTCTAGGGCGCGGCAGTTATGGACTGAGCGGCTGGTCCTGGCGGAGGTTCGAGTCCTCCCTCGGGCATGGGTGTGTGTGTTTGTCTTTAGGATAATTTAGGTTAAGTAGTGTGCAAGCTTAGGGACTGATGACCTCAGCAGTTAAGTCCCATAAGATTTCACACACATTTGAACATTTGAACAGAGTGTGTACAGCACATTTATTATGAAGGTGTAGTTGTGAGGGCAACACTTTGACTGTCCTGGTTCAAGTCACGGTAACCTGGATGATAGGGCTTCAAGATATGGCACGAGAAACACCCCCAAAACTTCACAGACCTACTTCTGGCCTCAAATATAGCCTCCGCACACTGCCGGCTAAACCCGTCATTGCGTCATTGGTGTACTCAATCCATAATCTGAAAGGAGAACTTCCGTGACACTACATGTGTGGGACTTGATCGGATAGTAAAGAGATAAGGATGCCGTATAACGCTGCCGCGGCGTCAGGACAAGAGATCCCACCAACGGGAGCAACGGGTGAAGACGTTGACAGTTCGCACTAAATACGACTCGGCAGCATCGAAGAACAGGCACAACTGAACACGAATTTGTGTCGGTTGCCTAGAATTTCCTTCTACGTTACCACTGCTCTAAAAAATCTATTTTAACGCATTAATCCGTGAACTCTACAAATAATTAGAAAAGAGACATATTCGTCACTTGTCGGACCACAACACACGTCTTCTGTCAACTTAAGGCCAGTTTCTGTATTTTTCGGCTCGCTCGACACGTGCAGCTGTATCTGCAGCTACGAGCATTGTCATATTGCGAGTTACGCGAATACAGATGTCCACTGCAGGCATGGTATTTCGCAGTGTACATCAACATCTCGACGCATACTCTGCAAGCCACCATTTGGCGCATTGCGGCAAGTACTTTTTAGCGCTACTATACGTTTCCTTTCCCGTTCCACATGCAAATGGAGAGCAGGACAAATGATTATCTGTATGCGTGCGGACGAGCTCTAAGTTCTGTTGCGCGCAGCTCGTGGTCTTGTGGCTAGCGTTCCAGCCTCTGCGACAAGGGTTTTTGTTTCGATTCCCCGCCGAGTCGTGGATTCTCTCCGCACGGGAACTGGGTGTTTTTGTTGTCCTCATCATTTCATCATCATTTGGGAAAGTGACGAGACTGGACAGTGAAAAAATTGGGAATTTGTACGGGCGCTGATAACCAAGAAGTTGAGCGCCTCACAAAGCAAACATCATCACCTAATTTCTCGTACTTTTTCTTGGTGGATCTTACTCAAAATGTACGTTTGCTGCAGTAGAGTCGTTCTGCAGTCAGCTGGAAATTCCCGTTATTTAAATTCCCTCGAAAGTGTTCCGCGAAAAGAACGTCATCTTCGCTCCAGAGAGTACTGGTTCAAATGGCTCTGAGCACTATAGGACTCAACTTCTGAGGTCATCAGTCCCCTAGAACTTAGAACTACTTAAACCTAACTAACCTAAGGACAACACACACACCCATGCCCGGGGCAGGATTCGAACTTGCGACCGTAGCGGTCGCGCGGCTCCAGACTGTAGCGCCTAGAACCGCTCAGCCACTCCGGCCGGCCCAGAGAGTAGTATTTGAGTTCACGAAATTTCTTGGAAATAGTCGCTGTTGATCGAACCTACTGGTAACAAATGTAACAGCTCGTCTCTGAACTGCTTCTATTTCTTCCTTTAAGCCGGCCTGATGGGTATGCAAAGAATTCTTGCAGTACTCAAGAATGCGTTTCGTTATTATTCTATACATGCTTACCTTTACAGATGAGCTACATTTTCTAAAATTCTCCCAATAAAGCGAAGTCGAACATCACCGTTTCCTACCTCCGACTTTACGTGTTCGTTGCATTTAATGTCGTTTTTCGACTTTACGCCCAGGTATGTAACCGACGTGACTGTGGAGCAGCACGCCACCAATACTGTATTCAAATATCATAGGATTGTTTTCCTTCCTCATCTGCGTTAACTTACATTTTTCGCCGTTTAACGCAAGCTGCCATTCATCACACCAAAGATGATTTCTGTCTAAGTAATCGCCGGCCAGAGTGGCCGAGCGGTTCTAGGCGCTACAGTCAGAAACCGGGCGACCGCTACGGTCGTAGGTTCGAATCCTGCTTCGAGTATGGATGTGTGTGATGTCCTTAGGTTAGTTAGGTTTAAGTATTTCTAAGTTCTAGGGGACTGATGACCTCAGATGTTAAGTCCCAGAGCCATTTGAACCATTTATCTAAGTAATCCTGTATCCTTCCACAGTCACTCACAGACGATACTTTCCTTCATACTACAGCGTCACCAGAAAACAGTCACAGATTGGTGCTAACCCTATGCGTCAGATCACTAATGCATAAAGAGCACAAGAATGGTCCTGTCACACTTGCCTGGGGCAATGAATACTCGCTTTCGAGGTCAACATATTGGGCTCTATTATTTAAAAAGTCTTCAAGCCACTGTGATATATGAGAACATACTCCATATGCTCGAATCTCTGTTAGCAGTCCGCAGTGTTTGCTCTGTAACACTGACATGCACCTACATTCATTCAGTGACTTTAGCAACTCCTGTCGAGTTTCAAACTGACTATCATTGACATGGTGTGACACTCGTGTCCGGTCCCCGTCGGAGAGGACGTGTTTACGGCCACTATTCTTACGCTAATTTAAATGACAGTGAGTGGTACACCATTCCATGTAGATACGATGGACTGTCAGCATTGGTACACTAACAAATCGGGCAGCTTCATTCACGGTGTGGTCATCGGCAAGTGCAAACACGAAGGCCGTTTCCTGTCATGCAGACAAGTCCCCACGTCGCCCTATCTCATTGCACTCCTTCCATACACCCGACTGGCACGTACACACCACTTCACCATCTTGACTTACGTCAACTTTTGAACGTCACATAACCGGCTGGTGCCTGTTCTACACCGCCTAGAGTGCTCGCAACCGCTCAGTCTGTTCTTTTACGGGGACGACTAACATTATGTTCAGTGAGCTTATACACACATCAAAAAAGTTTTTCATCACCTCGATTCCGAAAGTTCCGGAATCTGTACAGAAAATTGTAATATAGATCAACATAAACATCATTTCCGCCCTTTCTATTGCTCACGAAAACAATATATTGCATCTTGTACCACCATACAGTGGGACCCTTAAAGCTGGTGGTCCAGATTTCTGTACACAGCGGTACCTCTAATACCCAGTAGCACGTCCTCTTGCATTGATACATGCCTATATTCGTTGTGGCACACTATCCACGATTTCATCAAGGCACTGTTTGTCCAGATTGTCCCACTCCTCAACGGCGATTCGTCGTAGATCCCTCAGAGTGGTTGGTAGGTCACGTCGTCCATAAACATTCCTTTTCAATCGATCCCAGGCATGTTCGATAGGGTTCATGTCTGGAGAACATGCTGGTCACTCTAGTCGAGCGATGTCGTTATTCTGAAGGAAGTCATTCACAAGATGTGCGCGATGGGTCGCAAATTGTCGTCCATGAAGACGAATGATTCGTCTATATGCTGCCGATATGGTTGCACTATCGGTCGGAGGATGGCATTTACGTATCCTGCAACCGTTACGGCACCTTCCATGACCACCAGCGGCGTACGTCGGTCCCACGTAATGCTATCCCAAAACAGTGGGGATCCTCCACCTTGCTGCACTCGCAGGACAGTGTGTCTAAGGCGTTCAGACTGACTGGGTAGCCTCCAAACACGTCTCAGACGATTGTCTGGTTGAAAGCATATGCAACACTCATCGCTGAAGAGAAGGCCAATCCTGAGAGTTCAGTTCGGCATGTTTTTGGAATCAGTACCGCGCCTCATGATGTTGTTGCAAAGATGGACCTTGCCATGAACGTCGGGAGTAAAGTTGCGTATCATGCAGCCTATTGCCGACAGTTTGAGTCGTAACACGACGTCCTGTGGCTGCACTAAAAGCGTTATTCAACATGGTGGTGTTACTGTCAGGGTTCCTCCGAGCCATAATCCGTATATAGCGGTCATACAGTGCAGTTGGGCGGCTTGAGCGAGCTATTACATCGACAGTTCCTGTCCCTCTGTATCTCTTCCATTTCCGAACGACATCGCTTTGGTTCAGTCCGAGACGCCTGGACACTTCCCTTGTTGTGAGCCCTTCCTGGCACAAAGTAACAATGCGGATGCGATTGAACCGCGTTATTGATCGTCTAGGCATGGTTGAACTATAGACAGCATGAGCCGTGTACCTCCTTCCTGGTGGAATGACTGGAACTGATCGACTTGCGGACACCCTCCGTTTAATAGGCGTTGCTCATGCGTGATTGTTTACATCTTTGTGCGGAATTAGTGACATCTCTGAACAGTCATAGGGACCGTGTCTATAATACAATATCCACAGTCAACGTCTGTCTTCAGGATTTCTGGGAACCGGGGTGATGCAAAACTTTTTTGATGTGTGTATAAAGGAACCTACCTAATTAGGAAGCATTAGTAGTTAAAATGACCAATAAGACATAAATAATAATATATGTGAGACCCAAGTTTCTACGGGCATATGTGATGTTCAAATAACTTGAGGGAATGCAGCCGTCAGACGTTGTCGTCAACCGCCGAGATTTCGATAAATGCACACTCTGTCGATTTCAAGGCGTAACTGCAGCAGGTAAGCGCCGTGGAAGTGAATTTAAATGTTTGTAGACCAATTCTAAAACATAACACAAACACACACACACACACACACACACACACACACACACATACACACACACACTGTAAACACTAGCGCCATCACACAACCAGAGATGACCGACGTCACACGTTATCTATAGCGAAAAATATTAATAACCAACGGGTAATCTGTAAAGGATGTCCGCCCTGATAGTTGAGTGGTCAGCGTGACGGATTGCCGTCCTACGGACTCGGGTTCGATTTACGGCTCGGTCGGGGATTTTCTCCGCTCAGGGACTGGGTGTTGTGTTGTCTTCATCATCATTTCATCCCCATCCAGCACGCAAGTCACCCAATGTGGCGTCGAATGTAATAAGACCTGTACCAAGGCGGCAAATGACGCTAAAAGCTCATTTCCATCTGTAAAGGAAGATCTTGGTTTGCGTACAGCGGGTGCCTACCGTACTCCCTGCAGTTTTGACGTGTCATGTATTGGTAAGATACCGGCAGACTATCAGTACTGTGATGGACCGGTGTACTGAGCAAAACCGTGACACACGCTTACAACAGCTGACCAAATCCGCTATTGCAGATCGTTGTCTTGGCACCGGTCATCCTATAGAATATACGAACACGACAAACAATACTTCCAGGTATTGGAATAATGTTATTAAGGAAGCAGTTGAAATTAAATTGCCGGCCGAAGTGGCCGTGCGGTTAAAGGCGCTGCAGTCTGGAACCGCAAGACCGCTACGGTCGCAGGTTCGAATCCTGCCCCAGGCATGGATGTTTGTGATGTCCTTAGGTTAGTTAGGTTTAACTAGTTCTAAGTTCTAGGGGACTAATGACCTCAGCGGTTGAGTCCCATAGTGCTCAGAGCCATTTGAACCATTTTTTGAAATTAAATTATCAAGTAAACTTATAAACAGAGATGGAGGTTTTGTCTGAATTTTGAGTGCAATCCTGTTCTTTCTCCTTGTCAAAAAACAGAGGGACAAAGTGCTACCTCAACAGTTGGTTGTTAACTTTCACTATCGGTAACTTCTGACGTCGGTCATACTCGATTGGGTGATGGCATTAGTATCTACAGCGTGTGCGTCCACGCTCGCGCGTTCGTGTGTGTGTGTGTGTGTGTGTGTGTGTGTGTGTTCAAAATGGTTCAAATGGCTCTGAGCACTATGGGACTCAACTTCTGAGGTCATTAGTCCCCTAGAACTTAGAACTAGTTAAACCTAACTAACCTAAGGACATCACAAACATCCATGCCCGAGGCAGGATTCGAACCTGCGACCGTGGCGGTCTTGCGGTTCCAGACTGCAGCGCCTTTAACCGCTTGGCCACTTCGGCCGGCTGTGTATGTGTGTGTGTGTTATCATTCCGGAACTGCACAGTGAACCGACGTTTTAAATTCCCTTGCACAGTTTTCACTTGCTACAGTTTTGTTTTGAAACTTTTTTGGTGTGCAACTGTTGAGATATCGGCAGGTATCGACTACGCCACACAGCTACATTCTCGTCAGTTATGTAAACAATAATTTATGTGTTAATTTGCTCTTAATGATTTCAAGTAAGCTGATTACTTTTGGTACCATTTTGTTCGCGGGTACCTCGCTATGTTTCGAGGTTTGTACCGAGTGCAAAAATATTCTACAGTTACAGCCACACGTGCATTTCCTATTATTATTATCCGTAAACACACTATTTGCTTATTTCTACTAGAGCAGTGGTTCACAACCTGGGAGTAATTACCCCCTGAGGGGTAAAATGAAATTTTATGAGGTGTAAAAACTAAGCGACTCGATTCTGTTTCAGCACGAAACTAAATTATTTTCAGAAGATCATTACTATTATCGCAATGTCATAAGATGCTAGTATGGATTACATAATTTATCAATAATCCGTAGCATTAATGCGGCGGAAGTTAAAGCTTCCACACATAGTCCACCCATTGCACACATACGATGTGCTTTGTCCCATACATCGCTGATGGTTGAGACATATAAGTAACAAATGCTGAATATCTCTAGAAAATGTCTTCTCCAAGTTGTAGATAGCACCTGCAGTAGTCCAGAAATTGCTTCGGTAAGCGCATCGAAACAGAGAAATGAATTAATTGACAGTATGATACAGCAATGATTACATAAAGGCTACTACAGTACTGTACACAGTATTATTATTATTATTATTATTACTACTACTACTATTAGTGACCGCGGTCAGACACAAAGCATTAAGAGCCACAAGTCTTCCAATTTCTGCCATTTCAGAAGTAAGGAGAGCAGCAGTCAAGTTATTTACAAACAGTAAGTGTAGTGCCCACATCTGAACTTGATGCAGTGTGCAGATCAAGCAAGTGCCGCAGTGGAGAGCAAAAAATGCTGGGGAAGTATATTTTGTAACAAGTGTCTACCCTCGATGTGGATAGTCAGCTTTCGTATCTGAGAAGGAGTTGCACTTGCGATACACGACGAATTCCTCCGTCCTTCATTGTAACCCCTCGTCCTCTCCCCCCATACACACAAACCAAATAATATTCATCTTTCATCATTTTAAAAATAAAAGTGTTCGACGAAAAGTCTTTCATTCTACAGTTTAGACAGATGCTAAAGTTGGTGATAATGTGGGGGACGGAGAGGGGGCAACAAACGACAGGAGGTCAGGGAGGAGAGCGGAGATACTATCTAATGTCTAATTGCACTTAGGTGTAATGGTCTAAGAAAGGTGGGAACCACTGTACTAAAGAACCTCAAGAAGTAAGTTAAGCAGGTCATCCCACGCTAATACAGCACGTTGTCAGAAGACAGTACATGTTCTGGAATTCCTGGAATCAACGTTCTGATGCGGTGTGGAAAAAACGCGTATCAGAGTATGGAGTGAAACGGCGCGGCAGCTGAAAAGGTACTCCAAAGCTGAAGTTCGAGAGAGAGTACTATTCTTATAGACAAAACATCTAAACTGCACACTGTTTCGTCGTGACATTCTGGCAGTATATGAATAAATTGAATGTCGCGTCCAACTATAGTGAAATGGTACCCACAATGTGATCGAAGACGCACAGACGTGAGTGATATTGATCGGGAAGGAAAGCCATCAGCATCAGCCACAAGTGAAAATGTCCAGGCAGTCGAGGAATCGATCACCAAACACTGATTTTCCGACGATGAGAACGTTCATAAATCTGTTCTCGATGGCTCCGTGACGAATGAGCGAATTTCTGTCGCCGAGGCACTGAACGATTGGCAGAACGTTTTTACAGTTGTTTAAAGAGATTTCGTGACTATGTTGGAACATAGTGCAATGTTTCCAGAATGACATTTTCACTCTGCAGTGGAGTGTGCGCTGATATGAAACTTCCTGGCAGATTAAAACTGTGTGTCGGACCGAGACTCTAACTCGGGAACTTTGCCTTTCGCGGGCAAGTGCTCTACCAACTGAGCTACCCAAGCACGACTGACGCCCCGTCCTCACAGCTTTACTTCTGCCTGTGGAAGGTAGGAGACGAGGTACTGCCAGAAGTAAACCTGTGAGGACGAGGCGTGAGTCGTGCTTGGGTAGCTCAGTTGGACGCTACCAAGTGGAGAGGGTGGACTTGGTCTGGTGAATGTATATGAAAAGGCACGGGCGTTATTCGTCAGTACGATTTTACTACAGTGGCGCGGAGCGAGGTGGCGCAGTGGTTAGACACAGGACTCGCATTCGGAAGGACGATGGTTCAATCCCGCGTCCGGCCGTCCTGATTTAGGTTTTTCGTGATTTCCCTAAATCGATCGAGGCAAACGCCAGGATGGTTCCTTTCAAAGGGCACGGCCGACTTCCTTCCCCGTCCTTCCCTAATCCGATGAGACCGATGACCTCGCTATCTGGTCTCCTTCCCCAAAACAACCAACCAACAGTGGCGCGGTCAATTTCGCAATATCTCGGTTGCGTTGGCCCATGTACTAGCGCCCACTTCAATGCTGCCCCCAGTCAATGTGGGCCATATTTCACCGAAGATGTCCCATTTCAAGTCTTTTTTTTTTTTTTTTTGACTTAGCTGTGTCAGAGAATCCTTCCCAACAACACGACTACCGACGACGAGAGATGTATACCAACTCTTAATGCGCCGGTGCCCCAGGAATACCTTGGAAAAGAAGTACCCAGACAAGAACCGGCGACAGATACGGCGCGTTACACGGAACGTTTACCTCCCAACGTCGGTACGCTCAACATGGTATGTGGTGGTAAATAGGAAGTTCGCAACGAATCAACGGCGGCACACGATTCATTTGGCAGACACTCCACTACGTTCAGGACGCGCAAAAGTGGACACTGATGAACACCATTTAGCGTGTGGTGGAACGGCTCCAGTGTGGCACTTGGCGCGACAGATATTGGCGTTCCTCTTACTCTCCGCCCCTCACACAATTTCATCAGACACACTTTTTTTCCTCCAAAAATCTTATTTCACGGCCCAAAAAACCAATGCAATGACATGGGTACGGGGAATGGTTGTGGGCTACGTCTATAACGAATGGGAAAAGGACAAAATGGATTTTTGGCATTTTATCCTGGATCGCCACACGAAGCTGCAACAGCATAGGAAATATAGGCAAGACTTCGCTAATTACCTGCTACTTACATTTACCGACCCGCCGGCCAAATTGGGTGTGACGGGTGAGAGATGAGATAGACTAAGAAGCCGAGATAGACATCGATCACACTTACGGACCCTTAGTTAATTTCGAGAAGACGACCCAGTCTTACACAAACGTCTGGAGAACGGGTCGATAGATGGCTCTCTTGCTCTATCGAACGTCGTTGTGAGCAGGTGTCGCCCCCGACACGAATTTCATTTCATTGCTTGAGGAGCTTGTTTCTTTTGTATTTGTACTATCCGCGATGTCTTCATGTCTTTTTCATTTAGACATTTTCAGTTTTATTCATATCCTTACTTAATTAATTTTCTAATTAGCCACAATTTGTCAACATTTGAACACTGTAGACACTATTTATGCGGTAGTATAACAAAATGTATGTCAGCAAAGGTTGTAAGTCTGACATTGAAAAAAATAGGTGGTATAATAAATGTGGATAGAAAAGAAAAGGGCACTGCAGTCATGGCCTATGCGGCTAATCCCGGCGGAGGTTCGAGTCCTAAAAAGGAAAAAAAAACTCACAAAGAAAAAAGAGAAAGAAAAGAAAATAGTTGGTAGAGCACTTGCCCGCGAAAGGCAAAGGTCCCGATTTCGAGTCTCGGTCCGGCACACAGTTTTAATCTGCCAGGAAGTTTCATAGTGTAATGTATCTGTGTCAGTATGAAGTCTACTGCAGCTTGCAATAAAAGTAACAGGTCACGTAAATTGAAAGCGGAGGGGACAGAGAGGAAAAGAAAGGGAAGGTACTATTGATGTCAACTGCATCGGGATTTTATGCGGAATCAGCGGCGAGTAGTAAAAATGAGTACAGGACCGAGATTCGAAGTCGCGATCTCTTGCTTAGGGAGGCGCTGTGTTAACCAATGTGCGACACAGACACAGTGCTTGTCGCAAATGTGTGAATTCTCTCGGAACGCTCGCGGCCGACCTACATCTCCACCGCAGTGTCTCTCCGTGCCCTCCATGTTCGTTACTTTGAGATTCCCACAGGATGTTGGACGTAACTGTGCGTCCGCACTGCAGGTGGTGGATTCATTGCCCATCGAGGTAAATGAGTTATATGAATGCGTCCTTAAGAACCGGCATCACGCATTCATACAAAAGACATTTGGCATGCCGTAACAACGTGTAAGTCACTTTTTTAAGTCCCTCCCCCCCCCCCCCCCCCCCCCCCCCCCCCGTGGTAGGAATAGCACTCCGGTTACATCTACATCTACCTATATATACACCGCTAGCCACCAAGCGGTGTGAATCGGAGGGCACAATTCGCTTCAATATCATATTCCCCCCTCCCCCCCCCCCCTTCGTTCCACTTGCGGATCGCGCAAGGGAAAAACGACTGTCTGAACGCCTCAGTACAACCTCTTATTTCCCTTATCTTTGAATGGTGATCATTGCGCGATTTGAAAGCTGGTGGTAATAATATATGCTCTACATCCTCGGTGAAGATCGGATTTCGAAATTTAGTGAGCAGCCCCTTCTGTTTAGCCCACCGTCCATCTGCAAGTGCGTCCCACTTCAAACTTTCTATGAGATTTTTAACGCTCTCGCGATGGCTAAATGTACCAGTCACGAATCTTGCGGCTCTTCTTTTGACCTTCTCAATCTCTTGAATCAGACCCAACTGGTAAGGGTCCCATACAGACGAACAATAATCCAAGACTGGACGAACTAACGTAGTGTAAGCTATTTCCTTTGTTGAAGGACTGCATCGCTTCAGGATTCTACAAATAAACCGCAATCTACAGTTCGCCTTACCCGTCACTTGTGTAATCTGATCATTCCATTTGAGATCATTTCGAATAGTCACACCCAGATACTTGACGGACGTTACCGCTTCCAAAGACTGGGCATTTATTTTGAACTCGTACGTTAATGGGGATTTTCGCCTTGTTATACGCAGCAGGTGACACTTACCAATATTGAAAGATAACTGCCAGTAATTGCACCACGCATATATTTTCTGCAAGTCCTCATTTATTTGTTCACAACTTTCGTGTGATACTACTTTCGTGTATACAACAGCATTATCGGCAAACAGTCTCAGGCCGCTGTTAATACCGTCAACCAGATCGTTTATGTAAATCGTAAAAAGCAGAGGACATATTACGCTGCCCTGGGGCACACCTGAAGTTACGCTTGTTTCTGTTGAAGTCACCCCTTTCAGGACGACATACTGCTCCCTGTCTGTTAGAAAACTTTCTATCCAACCTCATATGTCATCGGATAGACCGTAAGCGCGCACTTTTTGTAGCAAGCGACAGTGCGGAACTGAGTTGAACGCCTTTCGAAAGTCGAGAAATACGGCACCAACCTTGGAGCCGGTATCTTGAGCCTGTTACATATCAAGCACAAAGGGGGCCACCTGTGCTCGCATGACCGCTGTTTCCTAAAACCGTGCTGATTTCTGCAGATGAGCTTCGCAGAGTCTAGAAAGGTCAATATGTCTGAACATGATTCTACAACAAATCGATGTCAGTGAAATTGGTCGGTAATTGTGTGCATCCGATTTTCTACCCTTTTTATAGATTGCTATCACCTGGGCCTTCTTCCAATCCCGTGGGACTTTCAGCTGTTCCAATGATCTCTGATATATGATGGATAAGAATGGTGCTATATTTGTAGCATAGTCAACATAAAATCTTACGGGAATACCGTCTGGGCCAGATGCCTTCCTGGCGTCTAAGGATCTTAACATTTTACAATCTCAGATACACTAATCACTATGTCAGACATTCTTTCGTTTGTTCGATAATTGGAAGGGGGAATGGTGCTGCAGTCCTCTACCGTATGGATTTTTTCAAAGCTGGGCTTAAAATTTCGGCCTACCGTTTATCATCAGCAGTTACATTACCCGTACTGTCAGCAAGAAGGCAACTGCATTGAACGCTGCCAAGATGCCTTACAGAAGATACCGTCGTCGTGCAAGACAGACAATATATAAAACAATTGAAGACGTTGAAATGACAACATCTGCCGCCGACAAGAAAAAGAATACTATCAAATCTGTCGCTGCACATTCTCTATTGGATGGACCCGCAGTCTTCTGTGGTTGCAGACTGAACTTCAGCATCGACATCAATGATTCCTTTACCCATGGCAACGGATGGTTAACAGTCGCTATTGTACGTGGTGGTACAGGCGTACCGAATGTATCCGGACTGGAAAGCTTCGTCGATCGTGACATCATAGCCTATCGAACATATCATGTGACAGAAAATGCAAATAAAGACTTAATAGATTTTACGTACGAACAAAATTTTTTGGGGTTATTTTTAGAATCTGCAGATAAAATATTGCTTTCAAATTCGTTAAAAGAATCTCTCATTGTCCTTCTGACAGCTGCTTTCATTTCGGATGATTTCTGTTTGTCAGCGGGGCAGTGACTACGTTTAAAACGAGTGTGCAAAATTCTCTGCTGTCTCAGCAACTTCCTAATATATTTGTTGTACCAAGATGGATCCTTTCCTTCCCCTACACTTTTGCTAGGGGCACACTTCTCTAGCACATGGTTTACAATACCTTTAAATTCCGGCCAAAGATGCTCAATATCTTTGTGTCCCGCTGTGAATGCTTGGAGCTGACTATGAAGATATGACACTTTTATTTGCTTTCCCAAATAAGAAAACTCTACGCTGTTTCTTTGGTTTGTTTTGCAGCTTCCACTTACATAGAAGCCACAACGATATTATGGTCGCTAATACCTTCTTCTAGATTAACTTCCTCAAAAAGATCAGGTCTGTTTGTCGCCAAGATATCTAATATGATCCCGAGTTGGTTTTCTAACCAATTGCTCGAGGTTGTATGTTGAGAGCGCTCCTAGAATAACTTCACACGAATCTTTGCTTCTGCCCCCTGTGATAAACGTGTAATTTTCCCAGTCAATGGATGCTAGATTAAAGTCTCCACCTATAACTAATGGATAATATGGATATTTACTTCCTATGTGCTCAAGACTTTCTCTGAAACGTTCTGCGACGTTTTTGTGGATGCTGGTGGTCTATAAAAACATCCTAATACAATGGTCAGTCCTTGTCTGATTGACAGCTTTATCCAGACTATTTCACAGTTCGACCCAGTATCGATCTCAACTGCGTTAGTGTTTGCATCGGTAAGTTTGAAGCCGGTATAACATGTTCGTGCATGTACTTATGGTCTACTGACATAAATGTTTCATGTGCTAAGCGGTGAATTTTATACGACTTACGAAACTATAAGCAGTAAGTTGTGAAAACTGTGTTTGTACGTATGTAGTTGACCTGGACAAAGAAAAATATAAGGGCTTGTGTACCAGTTCCTCCTACATAATTTCTGAAGAAGTTTGGATATTGTTCCACCCCCATTTTTCGCATCCCTCTTCCAGACGCAGATCCATTATTCCGAGCTCTTCAAAGGAGACGGCACGAAGAAATTTTTTAATTAAACACCCACTAACGGCTGAGATTTCACCCAGGCGATACCCCGCAGCAAAGATCATCTACATTTTTCTACGAAACTATGCATCTTAAAAGCCGACTCCGAACAAGGAAATTTTTAAGTGCGACGGGGGGGAAAAGAACGTTAATCAAAATTCTTCACCTTTCTTGGGCTTCGCATATTTTACTGGGGGTGGTTCTGCAAGAGTCCGAGGCGCCAGGGGGAGAGGGGGGGGGGGGGGGAGCGACGAGGAAGGGCTGTGTTATTGTGATTACGATTCGGGCGCCGAGTTTTTTTATTAAAACTTTTAATAGATTTCCGTGCGAGGGCTAATCCCGGCGTGTTGCGCGGCCGTCTCGGGAGAGAGAGCGGCGCTGGGGATCTACTCATTACAGATGCCCGCCAGATAGGCGCGCCGCCCCTTCCAGGGCAGGAGCCGCGATGCGCTGCAGATACCATTAAGACAACATTAAACAAACACGGCCGGCCATTGTCGGCGCTGCCCGTAATGGGCGCTGTATGCATATGCACACGCCGCCGGCTTCGTTTGAATTTCAGATCGCGGCCTGCCGGAAGAGGGTGGGTGGGTCCCCGTCTCCGCAGCCCGGGCGGAAAGCCGGCGAGCTACTGACCTCCTCGCAGAGCCCTCCCGGGTGCCTCGCAAAACTATACTTCACAATTGCTGTCACCCCTTGAGGTAGTTACGCTTGTGACTTCCACGGCGCAACCTCCACACATATTAGTCTACATCTACATCTACATTTATACTCCGCAAGCCACCCAACGGTGTGTGGCGGAAGGCACTTTACGTGCCACTGTCATTACCTCCCTTTTCTGTTCCAGTCGCGTATGGTTCGCGGGAAGAACGACTTTCGGAAAGCCTCCGTGCGCGCTCGAGTCTCTCTAATTTTACATTCCTGATCTCCTCGGGAGGTATATGTAGGGGGAAGCAATATATTCGATACCTCATCCAGAAACGCACCCTCTCGAAACCTGGCGAGCAAGCTACACCGCGATGCAGAGCGCCTCTCTTTCAGAGTCTGCCACTTAAGTTTGCTAAACATCTCCGTAACTCTATTACGGTTACCAAATAATCCTGTGACGAAACGCGCCGCTCTTCTTTGGATCTTCTCTATCTCCTCCGTCAACCCGATCCGGTACGGATCCCACACTGATGAGCAATACTCAAGTATAGGTCGAACGAGTGTTTTGTGAGCCACCTCCTTTGTTGATGGACTACATTTTCTAAGGACTCTCCCAATGAATCTCAACCTGGTACCCGCTTTACCAACAATTAATTTTATATGATCATTCCACTTCAAATCGTTCCGCACGCATACTCCCAGATATTTTACAGAAGTAACTGCTACCAGTGTTTGTTCCGCTATCATATAATCATACAATAAAGGATCCTTCTTTCTATGTATTCGCGAAACATTACATTTGTCTATGTTAAGGGTTAGTTGCCACTCCCTGCACCAAGTGCCTATCCGCTGCAGATCTTCCTGCATTTCGCTACAATTTTCTAATACTATAACTTCTCTGTATACTACAGCATCATCCACGAAAATCCGCATGGAACTTCCGACACTATCTACTAGGTCATTTATATATATTGTGAAAAGCAATGGTCCCATAACAGTCCCCTGTGGTACGACAGAGGTTGCTTTAACGTCTGTAGACGTCTCTCCATTGACAACAACATGCTGTGTTCTGTTTGCTAAAAACTCTTCAATCCAGCCACACAGCTGGTCTGATATTCCATAGGCTGTTACTTTGTTTATCAGGCGACAGTGCGGAACTGTATCGAACGCCTTCCGGAAGCCAAGGAAAATAGCATCTACCTGGGAGCCTGCATCTAATATTTTCTGGGTCTCATGAACAAATAAAGCGAGTTGGGTCTCACACGATCGCTGTTTCCGGAGTCCATGTTGATTCCTACAGAGTAGATTCTGGATTTCCAGAAACGACATGATAGGCGAGCAAAAAACATGTTCTAAAATTATACAACAGATCGACGTCAGAGATATAGGTCTATAGTTTTGCGCATCTGCTCGACGGCCCTTCCTGAAGACTGGGACTACCTGTGCTCTTTTCCAATGATTTGGAACCTTCCGTTCTTCTAGAGACTTGCGATACACGGCTGTTAGAAGGGGGGCAAGTTCTTTCGCGTACTCTGTGTAGAATCGAATTGGTATCCCGTCAGGTCCAGTGGACTTTCCTCTGTTGAGTGATTCCAGTTGCTTTTCTATTCTTTGGACACTTATTTCGATGTCAACCATTTTTTCGTTTGTGTGAGGATTTAAAGAAGGAACTGCAGTGCGGTCTTCCCCTGTGAAAAAGTTTAAGGAAAAAGGTGTTTAGTATTTCAGCTTTACGCGTGTATCTTGTTGATATTGGTTTCACGGGTATTAGGCTGTGGTGTAAGACATCGTTCAAGGCCTTAAGTTTCGTCTCCTACTTTGTTTATTACATTAACAGTAAAGAGTAACGCACCGTCTTGAAATTTAAGTTGGGTCAGATGCTTCTGAATCCAACAGCAAAACACTTCTCAGTATTACAGTGTTACTGGTATAAAGCTGTTAATGCATTTTTAAATAATATCCTCCTAGTGCAGGAGACGACTTCAGTGGTTGTCGTTTTCGTGTTAGCAGAAGAGCCAACACCGTGTTACGAGTGGAGGCCAAATGCACGCGTTTTAGCTCACGCAGGCTGGCGTGAGGAGGGAAAAACTATACTGACGTGAGGTCTGGAACACGACAAGGAATGAGAATTCAGAAAGCGGACGTAATTAGTTTGATACTTAACTTTAATCCATTGATGATTAACGTCGCTCTTGGCGGTACATGATTCACAATATTATCTGTTCAGAATACATTCTTGGAGATAGTAATTATAGTAACTGAATATGGCGCCTTGCTAGGTCGTAGCAAATGACGTAGCTGAAGGCTATGCTAAACTGTCGTTTCTGCAAATGAGAGCGTATGTAGACAGTGAACCATCGCTAGCAAAGTCGGCTGTACAACTGGGGCGAGTGCTAGGGAGTCTCTCTAGACTAGACCTGCCGTGTGGCGGCGCTCGGTCTGCAATCACTGATAGTGGCGACAAGCGGGTCCGACGTATACTAACGGAACGCGGCCGATTTAAAGGCTACCACCTAGGAAGTGTGGTCTCTGGCGGTGACACCACGGTCGTCATCTATTTGACTACTCTGTAGGTCACAGTTAAGTGTTTGCCAGAGGATTTATGTGGCCACTTCCAGACTATTTCTCTAACGTTCGACTTTCAAATGGTCTTGGGAGAAATGGACACTGAAATCTTTCCGTGAGAAATAAGGGATGGAATTTGAAAGTTATTAGTTTACGTCCAGATTTCTGCATATCTTTTATTAATCTTCATGGACTTACGTATTAATAGAAGGCTGTTCTGCAATATTCGACGTTATATATAGAGAAAAGCGCTCTCCGTTTACGAGTGAGTTTATACGATTGCATTACTGTTTTCATCACTGTTTCATTCGCTAGAAATGCAGTATTTATTTATTCACTACCTGAGTACGTGGCATTCCCCAGGTACATATTTATAACAGTATTGTATTAGTTCACTTCCTCCTTCCCCTCTATCTGTTCATCTCCTCCTCCCGCTCTTTATCTATCACCTCCTCCCCCTCTCTATCCTTCTATCTCTCTCTTTGTCCATGTCCTCTATCTCCCTCTCTTTGCTCATCCCCTGCTCTCTCTTTCTCTCTCTGTCCATCTTCTTCTCACCCCTCTCACTATTTCCTCTCGCCCATCTCTCTGTCCATCTCCTCCTCTCACTCTTTATCCATCACCTCCTCCCCCTCTCTATCCTTCTCTCTTTGTCCATATCCTGCTCTCACTCTCTGTATCTTCTTCTCACGCCTCTCTCTATCTCCTCTCACCCCTCTCTCTGTCCATCTCCTCCTCTTCCCTGTCTGTGACCATCTAATTCTCTCCCCTTTCTCTGTCCATCTTCTCCTATTGCCTTTCTGTCAAGCCCCCCCCCCCCCCCCACAAAAATCATTCTATCCATCTCCTCCTTCCCGTATCTGTGTCAATCTCCCTCTTTTCCTTCTCTGTCTGTATGACCTCTATTCCGGGTTCTTATACCTACAGTATTTATTTCAAGGAAGTAACTACTACGTGTACCAGTTTTGGCTGAAATCGATACAGGTTTTAGAAAGAGTTTTTTTCCCGTGGCTAATTTCTTTCCAGGAAGTAAGAACTATGTGTACCAGTTTTGGCTGGAATCGATACAGGGTTTAGGAGGAGCTTTTTCCCATGGCTTTGCCCGCTAACGTATATGTCACATATATTTCAAATAGACTTAACGTATTTCACACATATCTGCACACGTAGTTCACCTGTATCTCTGGCGAATTTCGGTCTGCAGTTTCGTTTTCACGCATCTTAATGGTTATGATCTCTTCTCTCATGATGTATGTCTCCTACAATTACATAATTTGCAGGTATATTCAGTGGTATATGTGAATACTGTCTGCAAAACGTGTAGCGAATAGGGTAGCGAATATGTAATACATTAAAAGGTCATGCCTGAAGCTGCATCTTTACTGCGTTAAAAGCGCTAACTTTTTTCCTTTCATCATTTTGTGGGAGTTATCAGCGAGGAAATATTTCGTAGAAGTTGGTAATTATGAATATTCGCGTGTCGTAGGCCACTCTTCCTTTTCCCCCTCCACTGCTTTGATAAATGGATGGTTCTCATTCCGACAGTGATTCTTTCTAGCAGCAAGTGATACGTGTGCTAAGTTTGGCTGAAATCGGTCCAGTTTTTTAGGAGGAGATGTGGAACATACATACATACGTACAGACATAGGTACATACAGTTTTATATTATGTATGGATTCACATAAATATCATCCCAGGTTGTTGGAAACATTATTCCTTTATAAATATAGAGAAAAAATAAAGAAATTTAGAATGAAACGCGTTTAGTAGTCAAGAGATCAATGCGTGATACATTCAATGACTACTATAACAGAATATTGTCAAATGATATTTCACAGAACCCAAGGCAGTTGTCGTCGTATGTAAAAACTGTTAGTGGCGCCGAAGTTAGTGTCCAGTTCCTAGTGAAAAAGACGAACTGAAATTGAGGGTAGAAAAGCAAAAGCTGAAATGTTATACTCCGTTTCTAAATGTTCCTTTACAAAGGACAACCCAGTATAATTGTCGCAATTTAGCCCTCGTACCACTGAAAAGATGAATGAAATAAGTATTAGTCTCAGTGATGTTGAGAAACAGCTCGAATCGTTAAAACTGAACAAAGGTCTAGGGCCCTATGGAACCCCTGCCAGATTCTACAATGAATTTGCGAGTGAGTTAACCCCTCCTTTAATTACAATGTATCGAAGATCCCTTTAACAAAAAAAAAAAAAAAAAAAAAACGTGCCCAGTTCTTGGAGAAAAGCGCAGGTCACACCTGTCTACGGGAGGGGTAGTAGAAGTTATCCATAAAACTATCGTCCAATAACCAAGACATTGATTTGTTATAGAACCTTAGAACATATTCTGAGCTCAAACATAATGCGGTATCTTGAACAGAATGACCTCCTCAATGCCAACCAGCACTGATTCCGAAAACATCGATCAGGTGAAACATAACTTGCACTTTTCTCACATGACATAATGAAAGCTTTGGGTCAAGGCAAGCAGATCGGTGCAATATTACTTGATTTCCGAAAAGCATTTGACTCATTATCACACATAATCTTACTGTCAAAAGTACGATCATATGGAGTATCAACTGAAATTAGTGACCGGACTGAGGACTTTTTGGTACGGAGGACGTAGCACGTTATCTTAGATGGAGAGTGATCATCAGGTGTAGAAGCAGTTTCGCGTTGCCCCATGGTAGTGTGGTCGGTCCCTTACTCTTCATTTGTACATTAATGACCTTCCATACAATATTAACAGTAAAATCAGGCTTTTCGCAGATGATGCTGTTCTCTGTAATGAAGTACTTTCTGAAAGAAGGTGCATAAATATTGAGGCAGATTTCCATAAGATTTCAAAGTGACGCAAGGATTATCAACTTGCTTTCAGTGTAAAGAAATTTAAAACTGTGCACTTCACTTTAATATAAAAGAGTCACTGTTGGGATCGCCAACTCATAAAAATACGTGGGTGTAATATTTTGCAGGGATATGAAACTGAATGATCACACAGGCTCAGTCGTAGGTAAAGCTCGTGGTAGACTACGGTTTATTTTAGTAGCATACTGGACAGTGCAATCGGTCTACAAAAGAGATTGCTTCCAATCATTCGTGTGAACCATCGTAGAATATTGCTGAGGTGTGTGGGACCCGCATCAGATAGGACTAACGGGGGATATTGAACGAATACAGAGAAGGGCAACACGACTGGTCACAGATTTGTTTGAGGCACGGGAAAACGTCACAGAGTCTCTGAAGGAACTGAACTGGCAGGATAGTAATTCCCTTAGCGTTTTACAAGAAACTGAGACTGATGAAACAGTTTTTAATTTATTTGGAAGGCTATTGTAAATTTGTATTGAACTATTTCTAATGGAGGATGTCAAATGAAACACCTTTCAACCGTCTAGTTTCCAAACTTATTTCATTTGGCTACCAGTTTCTGCGATTTAATACGCCATCTTCAGGCCCCTGACCGACCTGTAGGAAGATTACCCCTCGGTTCTGGTCAAAGCAGGAGCCATCAGTACTGGTATTAATAGATTTCTGCTTGCTATAACGATCGCCTCAATCTCATGGTGTGAGATGATGGCTGAGGTTGACTGCTATAGCAAGCAGAAATCTACTAATATCAGTATTGCTGGCCGCTGTTTTGACCAGAACCGAGGGGGAATCTTCCTACAGGTCGGTCAGGGGCCTGAAGATGGCGTAGTAAATCGCGGAAACTGGTAGCCAAATGAAATAAGTTTGGAAGCTAGGCAGCTGAAAGCTGTTCCATTCGACTTCCTGTATCGAGCAGCCGAGTCCCGCAATCATCTCTAAAAAGATGGACATACAGAGATTTCTAATGGAAGCTGTAAAAGCTGATGCCCTTACTGACTGGATATGAAGCTTCTTGTCTTCTAGCATGTTCATAGATACTGAAGTTTTTATTGACATGTACTGCAGACAGAACAACACGATTAGCAGACGGATAAGGCAGGAAATGCGTGTATTATAGAGCTAACGTACCAATTATAGACGCATCAATTTTCGTAAAAAAACTGTCTGGTTGTCGCGTCACTACGAGTACGGCGTTGCCGCCGCAGATCACTATGAAGAACACAGTCCGTCTGTACTAGACACCATGTAAACCACGTTTGGCAAGTTCCACGATGAAAAACACGCCTCGCGTGTGGGCGGCTTTAGCCACAGAGTAGCCAGTTATTTGCAGAATGAACCATTAACTGTCCAGTGGAGTATGTGCTGGTACACTACATATGAGTGGAAGTCCGTATCTGGCACACAGTTTGTAATATTTCTGGCTTAGTCAGCCATCATATTAGGCTCCAAGAAGCTGTTCCCAGAGCAGTGGAGGTGCAAGAGTATATAGATGACGAAATGTGGTGTGAGGTACCTGTGACAGATGTTAGATTCGGTACCATTCCCGTGAGACAGACCGCCTGCATAATGCTACTGATCTGTGATTGGCTGCTGTGTTCGGAGCAAGGGCGCCAAAACGTTAAAGTATAGTTATTATTATTAGTTAAACTACACCTCGCATTGACTTCACATTTTAATATAAATATCTCTCAACACCTGACTATCAATCAGTCATTTTAGAATTATTAAAAACAATTTAAATCAAAAACAAGACACGAAATTGCAGACGGAGCACTTCGAAAGCGTTCGGGTCACGCCTTCTCTGGTATGGCGCGCGAAGTGTTTCGGGCTGTTCGTCACTCTGGATTAGGCAGTCGAGAAGAACAGACATGTTGTCTGTCGTAGGACGTGTTTCCAATTTTTATTTAAGTTCCTGTTCGTCACTCCGGATTAGGCAGTCGAGATGTACAGTCATGTTGTCTGTGGCAGGATGTGTTTGCCAGTATTCAGTATTAAAAGATTCACTCCGATAGTCATGAGGCACAGACACGTGCCACAAATAGTGTAAAGATATATTTTCGTAAACATTGTGTTTGATCATGTACTTTGCTGTATCAGAAGGTGTTGCATTAAGATCATGTAGTCTTCTCGTGTGGCTATATTATAATACGCGAGTGGCATCCCAAAGAAGTTATTTTATTTAATCGTGTCCAAGCCATAGACAACCCACATTTACATATACACACAAATAAAAATACAATACACATATGTATAAATAAAGCAAACCCAATGGGGAGTCACATTACAATATAAAGACAAACATAGTATATATATCATATCGCGTCCCGCCAAAATTCAGCGCATTTAACTGCCACTGCCGTAGCATTTGCCAGATCTTCTTTCCTGCACACTTCCCCCATGTTGCTGCATTCCAGGAGGTGGTCCATTGTTTGGGTCTGTCCGCACTGGCACGTGTCCGTCCCGTCTCGGTATCCCCATTTACACATGTTTGCGTTGCATCTGCCCACCCCAGTTCGTAGGCGGTTGGGGGTTCTCCATAATGGCCATTTTAGTTCATTTCCAGAGGCCACTTGTTCGATGGATGAGATTAGAGGTGCCTGGTCTCCCGTAGGCAGTGTTGCTTGCCATTTTGACAATCTGGCCTTTTGTTTTGAGGTTTCGAGTGGTTGAACTGAGGTGAGGAAACTCCGTCTTGATTTTAGACGTGTGAGTGGAGGTTTTTGTCCGAAGAGAGGATGGCGCTAGTCGCGCAGCTGCTTGAGGCGCTCTGCTTCGCTTGCTGTAGCTCGTCTGATGTTGGGTGGAGCTATGCCACTAAGCAAATAAAGTTGGCTAACCGGGGTGGGTCTTAGGCATCCCGTAATTACGCGACAGCCATCGTTCAGCAGAGGATCCACTCGTTTCGCATGCGCTGATCTTTCCCAAACTGGGGCAGCGTATTCAGCAACCCAGTAGCAGAGTGCAAGTGCCGACGTACGTAAAGTATGTGGGTCGGCACCCCATTTTGTGGAGGTGAGCTTACTCAGGAGGTTGTTTCTTGTTGATAGTTTGCCCCTGACCTTGTATACATGATGTCTGTAAGTAAGTGTGCGATCAAGGGTGACGCCTGAATAACAAGGAGTGCTGCTGAACGCGATCCGTTGGTTTGTTCCACGCGATGTTTAGGGTATGTTTGGCTTCTCGGTTTCGAAGATGGAATAGGCAGGATAATGTTTTTCTGCATTCGGGCGTAGGCAGTTGGCTTCGTAGTATGGCGTTAGACCGTTGAGGGCATTCGTAAGGCTAATTTCTATGTCGTTAAAGTTCCGACCCTGCACTGCTATTGCAAGATCGTCCGCATAAGCAAAGCTCCTAGTCCCTGGTGCAACTGGTTGATCATTCACATATATACTGAAAAGAGTGGGTGCGAGGACACTGCCTTGGGGTAATCCATTTTTCTGGACACGCCATTGGCTTCGCTTCCCTCCTAAGTTTACGATGAACCGTCTGTTGCTGAGAAGAGTTGATATAATTTGTATCAGCCCGAAATCATTAGTCATAGCGTATATTTTAGTGAGCAGCAGTTTGTGATTTACAGTGTTCAATGCGGATGAGAGGTCGACAAGTACGGCTCCAGTAATTAGACGGTTCTCGTACCCATGCTCTATGAACTGGGTAAGATTCAAGACCTGTCCAGTGCAAGTTTTCCCTGGGAGAAACCCCGCCTGTTCCGGAATTATCTGATGATCAATATTAGGCACAAGTCGATTCAGCAGCATGCGCTCTTACACCTTGTACAAGCAGCAAAGTAATGTTATCAGTCTGAAATTTTTTGGCTCGTCCAATGGTTTGCCGGTTTTTGGAATGGCTATGACCCTGCCCTTTCTCCAGATTTTTGGGATGTTGTTTAGCCGGATACAGGTATTGAAATGTAGGAGCAGCCAGTTTTTCGTGTACTCGCCAAATTTAAGGATCTGTTCATTCCAAGGTCGTCTAGCCCTGCTGCTTGGCCAAGTTTCAGAGATTTAAGTGCGGACTCTAGCTCTTCGATGGTAAATGGACGGCTGTAGTAGTTCGTGTCACTTTCGCCACTTCTTATCGGGATGATTTTTGCTGGAGTCTTCGTTTTCCCATTAAGAACGAGTTGGTGCGCTATTTGGTTGGCTTGGGGGCCACAGCAGAAGCGTCCACGTCACGGCCCTGGGAGGACTACTTGTAGTCCTGCTAATTCTGCTACCACCAAGCCATTACAAGAAAGAACAACATGCATGACAATTCTCATAATCGGTCCTTCATAAGACAACGTTTGACTATCATCTCCATAAATGTGGAGGAATTATCACCTGCCAAATTGGATATACTGGCTGATTTGTGCAGATCGAACGAATGTCACGTCCTATGCCTACAGGAAACGCACCGAGGCCCAAACAGCAATAGACCTAAAACTGCGGGCATGAAACTGGCAATCGAACGGCCTGACGATCAAAACGCAAGTGCAATTTTCATACGAGAGGGAGTAGCCTAAAACGGGTTTCAACTTTCAGACAAAAACAACATTGACTTCTCAGAGTTGAGACTAATCATATGACAATAACATCAATATATAAGCCTCCAAATACGCCATTCGAATATGACCTGCCGTGCAATAATTCCCTTCCCACGGGCAGTATTGTAATGGGTGACTTCAATAGTCACCATACACGCTGGGGATACAATGAATCTAACGAAGACGGACTCAAGGTGGAGACATGGGCAGATACTGAATCACTCTGTCTCATACACGACGCCAAACTCCCCCCATCTTTTAACAGCAGCAGGTGGCAAAGGGGATACAACCCTGACCTCGTCTTCGTCAGCCAGAACTTGGTAACTTGAGAGGTGGCATGAGCCCCCTCTCATATTTCTATCTTACGATTTTCGTCTCTAATTGCATGCGGTGAAAAGTTGCTATTCCTTCACACGCGGACTTCCCACGCAGCGTCTCTCATCACCCGGGTGGTTCGGTGACACGCGGGCTCTCCTGATCTGGAAAGGGTTAAGCCGACGGGTGTGAGGAAGTCGAGTGAATGCTTTGCAGACGCCGACATTGTCAAAAGACATGCCCGGAGGGGTCTGAAGTAGCGGTTGGGTTGGAGGTTCCGTTACTTCGCAGAATCTTAGCGAAAACACTTTCTGGCGGGCTACCAGCGAGGCGTGGGAATGACTTGTGTACCCAGGCAGTTGTCGCGGGAAAATTCCCGCGCTTTCTGCAAAATAGTAACTGTGATTGGCTGGCTCAGGGCATAGCTCCGTGACGTAGCAAAATCAGCGCAGAAATTGGCGCCATGAATATCCATTGGTGGAATGGTAGTGCTCCGGCAATGGAGTGGAATTTTCCGCTGGTTTTGGAGTTGCTGATTGGAACGTTTAACCACGGCCACTGTCGTGGGGGCGGGAATGTTGTGTGTTCGGCCTGTACGGGTGCTCTAGGTAGTCGGCTCTCGCCTTTCGGTCGAGGACGTCGAAGCAACCAGCCCTCGCCTCCGGTACGCCAGATCGTGTTCTGGCAGATAAGAAGACAGTTTGGTAATGTATGTCCACAGCACCGACAGATAGGGATTTTCCTAGGTGATAATCAGAGCCCAGCAGAGTGCGCCTGTTCGTCTTTTTCTAACTTTGTTCTGTCTTGAGTAGCAGCAATTAATGTTGGGTTAGTTGTGTGTCTCTCTTAAGATTTGAGTGGCAAGGAATTGGCTCCACATACCACTTCGTCATAAACCTCACAATCTAGTTTAGGGACAACTTCACCTTCACAGCGTTTGTTTGTGTATCCAATTTGAACCAGTTTGATGTATTATAAATGTTTCATGTGTTTTTGTTTATTATTTTGTGTTTAGTCTTAATAAATCATATTGTTATTTTGGACAGAACTTTCATTCTGTTAATCGGTAGAGCAACCCATCATTTCTCACTACTTTAATGAAACCTTCCTTTATTTAACTTATTTATCAAATTAAATTATTGCAGGTGCCAAACTCTTTTCTACTCCACTTGCAGGGTTGATTACAGTCAGTTCGCGTATATTTTTTAATGCTTGTGCAACAGCAAAAGTCGGAGTTAGAATAGGGGGGGCTTAGAGCATCATTTACATGTGTAGATACTAGAATTTAGTGTTAAATACACTGCTAGCCCCGGCACCTCGCAAACTGAGTGCGTGAAAGATGTCCTGGGTCCTATTCCACACTCCCAACATAGACCCATCAAACTCACAGTTACTTCAGCAGTGGTGCCAGTGCGGATTCCATTTCGACGAAGATTTAATTTCAAGAGGACAAACTGGGAAGGTTTCGCAATTGGAATCGACGAAAAGCTGCAAACTCTAGAACCAACACCCAGCAACTACAATAAGTTCATAGAAATCGTCCGGAATGTATCAAGAAAGTCTATCCCTATGGGCTGCAGAACGGAGTTTGTACCGGGCCTAACGAAAGACAGCCGGCAACTATACGATGCATATAAGGAAAAGTACGAGGAGAACCCATTCTCTGAAGAAACTCTTGAACTTGCAAATGCACTTACCGACCAGCTAATCGAGAAGCGCCGAGAATAATGGCAACATCTAATTGAAAGTGTAGATATGAAACATTCTAGCCGGATTGCCTGGAAGACAATTAAGAAGCTAAATAACGACCCTAAGCAGCGAACGGAAGCACCCAAAGAAGTGATACATTATTTCAGAACAGAACCTCGCTATAAGTCAGTTGCAGCGTCAAGATACAGAACCTACGACCTGCGTGCTGTTTTCTGTGCTGGGGACATCAGCTTGAAGACAGCAGGTTAGTGAACTATAACAGAAGCTTCGTATTCCACACAGTGCAGTGGAATCAACTAGGCGCCTCACGTGTACTGCATGCACAGAACAAATGTGCTCAGTGACACGGCATCTGCAGTAATGCAGAGGAGGTGAAGGAGGATGATCGTTGTTAACACCAACAATCAATTCATTCTTCCTTTCTTGCCGTAAGTTTTAATCTGCCAAAAGGGTTAAAAGTACTTTGCTAGATTCCATAGACAAGAGAAGTTGCAAAGACGACCTGGTGGCAGATAGTAGTTGACAGGAGCGATTTAGATGCGAGAAACAGACACTATAAGGGATGAGGAAAACTGGGCAAGGACTGTACCGTGCAGTGAGTGGCAGATGAATGGTAATGATGATAATGATGATGACTACGACGATGATGACCGCGATGATGATTATGAGATTTATTCCTGAGCAACATTTTCTGTTCTTAGCAAGAAACTCTGTAAAAGAAACAAGGACACTGTGCGCTTCTACATCTACTTATATACTCCGCAATCCACCATACGGTGCGTGGCGGAGGGTACCTCGTACCACAACTAGCATCTTCTTTCCCTCTTCCCTCCCAAACAGAACGAGGGAAAAATGAATGCCTATGTGCCTCTGTACGAGCCCTAATCTTCCTTATCTTATCTTTTTGGTCTTTCCGCGAAATGTAAGTTGGCGGCAGTAAAATTGTACTGCAGTCAGCCTCAAATGCTGGTTCTCCAAATTTCGTCAGTAGCGATTCACGAAAAGAACGCCTCCTTTACTCTAGAGACTCCCACCCGAGTTCCTGAAGCATTTCCGTAACACTCACGTGATGATCAAACCTACCAGTAACAAATCTAGCAGCCCGCCTCTGAATTTCTTCTATGTCCTCCCTCAATCCGACCTGATAGGGATCCCAAACACTCGAGCAGTACTCAAGAATAGGTCGTATTAGTGTTCTATAAGCGTTCTCCTTCACAGATGAACCACATCTTCCCAAAATTCTACCAACGAACCGAAGACGACTATCCGCCTTCCCCACAACTGCCATTACATGTTTGTCCCACTTCATATAGCTCAGCAATATTACGCCCAAATATTTAGTCAACGTGACTGTGTCAAGCGCTACACTACTAACTGAGTATTCAAACGTTACAGGATTCTTTTTCCTATTCATCTGCATTAATTTACATTTATCTATAAGTTGTGTACATAGTTCCGCGTAGTCGGCGTGTACACAACATTCCCACTAGAGCACGCCCCGCTAAGCACAACAGCGCAGGCGCAGCGCTCGTCCGTCTCCACACTACGAGATGGCGCTGCCTTAGAGATGGACCAAATTCTGCTTCCGCCGATCCGCGTATTAATATGTAACGCAACCAAAGAGATTGCTGCTTATGTAGAACCTTTTCTCCTCACGGATCACACTCGCGCAGTGATACCTGAACGCGCGAGGTATGATAACAAGTGTACAGACCTCCGATTAGTCAGTCTGCATTAGTCTGCACATGTCTGCATTAGTCTGCACCAGTCTGTACCAGTCTACATTAGTCTGTACCAGTCTATAGTCAAGTTTCAGTCTGCGCCTAATAAGATTATCATATTCCTGTACATAGCCATGAAGAGAAATGTATAGACACTTTGTCAAGTATCAGAGATATGTGAGAATAAGATTAACATACCAAGACCAAAGGAACTTCAGATTGTCAGTTGTAAACAGCATCCAGAATCAAGTTACGTAATGTCTATGATTTTTATTATTTTAATAAATGAGTGTGAAAATTAATCAAGTTCTGTTTAAAGTTGGTCACGGTCAATCTGCTACTCTAAGCGTGCAAGTGGCATTTCTATCGTCTGACCTAACGGCAGAAGATAAACACGCCACGATAAGACCGCGAGAGATATTGCTGACACTCGCCTACTTCGTTAGAGCGACAAGTCAAATAATCTGATGGTGTGTGTACCGAAGGTCTTACAGTAAGCACACCACACTATATTTAGAGTTAGCTGCCATTCTTTACACCAATCACAAATCTTGTTCAAGTCATCTTATATCCTCCTACAGTCACTCAACGACGACACCTTCCCGTACACCACAGCATCATCAGCAAACAGCCACACATTGCTATCCACCCTATCCAAAAGATCATTTATGTAGATAGAAAACAACATCGGACCTCACTGGACGAGCCTACGGTAAAAAATGACGTTCCGGGAACACCGTTGTGAAAACCCGCAGGGTATCCAGTTACTGATCTCTTCAGCTGATATCTGAAACACTCTGCAGTACGATTTGCCGCAGGTAAGCACTAGCCCGAAGCAAGCGAACACGGCGGACGTCGTTCGATGAAAACGCGGTAATTACTCCGGCCGAAATGGAAAATGTAGCCGTTAATGCCGGGTGCGGAGCGTTTTCCCGTGCGGCGAGGAAAGACGGGACAGGCGGACAGGTCAATACGGCCGGCGGCTGTCCCAATACGGAAGGCAAGGCAACAAGCTGTCCGCAGGCAAACTCGTTAGCGCAGTAATTAGCGGCCGGCAGTGTTTGCGCAGGGCGCACACACACACACGCCCGCAGCAGACCGCAATCACGGCCGCTGCTTGCTGCCGCCGGCAGGGCACAAAGCGGAGCCCAGCAGAGCCGACGTCCACCCACGGCGGCCACTGCTGGTCACTGCACGCGCAGATCCCGAAAACGTGGGCTGGTGGGCTGGTCTGTCTGTCCCGTGTTCCAAGAAATCGTCTTAATATTTGCATTTAAAGCCGCCGTCACGGGAATGAGGTGATTTCGCCCCTGCCCCTGCAGTGTTGCCGCATCAGGTACCGTCTGGTCAATCACCCCAGTATGCTACTTCCGTATGTTTGGCTTCGCTTTGTTCTGTGAACTCATTTTGATTTACAGATATTTACGGGGTAGTGGAGAACAATGTGCGGTCCGTAACATACGTACTACCTCACGTCTTTCTGGTATAAGCCGGCACTGAATGGAGGCCAGTCGACAGTCTACAGATGAAATCCTTAAATGCGAGATCGCAAGTCCCATCTTTAGTAAGGCTCATTTGAAAGAGTTGTGTTACCAATTACGACAGGAAAAATATTAGCTGATAATGACTCACTACGTGGACCAGGAGGGCGAAAGGAAATTAGTGTCTGCGAGGTGCCCGGATCAACGTACATTGATCGTTTACACTCAAGAAATGTTCAAACAAACCATTAACTTGCATCACGAACACAGAATCAAAAATGTCGAGGCACAGTGATCACAAAGGATCGCACCATCAATATCGAAGACGACCTCTTTGGGAATTACGAACTGTGCAGGACTTTCAGCTAGATGTTGTTGTTGTGATCTTCAGTCCAGAGACTGGTTTGATGCAGCTCTCCACGCTACTCTATCCTGTGCAAGCTTCTTCATCTCCCAGTACCTACTGCAACCGACGTCCTTCTGAATCTGTTTAGTGTATTCATCTCTTGGTCCCTTCTACGATTTTTACCCTCCACGCTGCCCTCCAATACTAATTGGTGATCTCTTGATGCCTCAGAATATGTCCTACCAACCGATCCCTTTTTCTTGTCAAGCTGTGCCACAAACTCCTCTTCTCCCCAATTCTATTGAATACCTCCTCATTAGTTACGTGATCTACGCATCTAATCTTCAGCATTCTTCTGTAGCACCACATTTCGAAAGCTTCTATTCTCTTCTTGTCCAAACTATTTGTCGTCCATGTTTCACTTCCATACATGGCTACACTCCATACAAATACTTTCAGGAACGACTTCCTGACACTTAAGGCTATACTCGATGTTAACAAATTTCTCTTCTTCAGAAACGCTTTCCTTGCCATTGCCAGTCTACATTTTATATCCTCTACACTTCGACCATCATTAGATATTTTGCTCCCCAAATAGCAGAACTCATTTACTGCTTTAAGAATCTCATTTCCTAATCTAATACCCTCACCATCACCCGATTTAATTCGACTACATTCCATTATCCTCGTTTTGCATTTTTTGATGTTCATCTTATACCCTCCTTTCAAGACACTGGTTATTCCGTTCAACTCCTCTTCCAGGTCCTTTGCTGTCTGTCACAGAATTACAATGTCATCGGCAAACCTCAAAGTTTTAATTTCTTCTCCATGGATTTTAATTCCTACTCCGAATTTTTCTTTTGTTTCCTTTACTGCTTGCTCAATATACAAATTGAATAACAACGGGGAGAGGCTATAACCCTGCCTCACTCCCTTCCCAACCAATGCTTCCCTTTCATGCTCCTCGACTCTTATAACTGCCATCTGGTTTCTGTTCTAATTGTAAATATCCTTTCGCTCCCTATATTTTACCCCTGCCACCTTCAGGATTTGAAAGAGAGTATTCCAGTCAACATTGTCAAAAGCTTTCTCTAAGTCTACAAGTGCTAGAAACGTAGGTTTGCCTTTTCTTAATCTATTTTCTAAGATAAGTCGTAGGGTCACTATTGCCTCACGTGTTCCAACATTTCTACGGAATCCAAACTAATCTTCCCCGAGGTCGGCTTCTACTAGTTTTTCCATTCGTCTGTAAAGAATTCGTGTTAGTATTTTAGAGTCGTGCCTTATTAAACAGATAGTTCGGTAATTTTCACATCTGTCAACCCCTGCTTTCTTTGGGATTGAAATTATTATATTCTTCTTGAAGTCTGAGGGTATATCCACTACCAAAGAATGCGTATAGAATCGTATTGGTGTAACGGGATGTGATAACTTTACAGGAAGGATAGTTTGCTCTAAAGGAGTATGATTTTTACACGCAGATCAGGAATCAAGCAAAAGCAAGTTATTCGACCATGTGTTGGCCAAAAGCACTGTTCATTCCATAGCTTCATTTCTCTTACGCCAATTTTCCCACTGCTGCTTGCCATGACGTAAATATGCCCTACTGCCCTCGTAAGATCACGTACACGAGAAAGAATCGTAGGGGGCAAAGCACCACTTTCTTTTCGCAGCACAATAAATAACTTTCCAGCCAATTTATCATCCAGATTAACGGTCGACAAATGGTTCAAATGGCTCTGAGCACTATGGGACTTAACTTCTGAGGTCATCAGTCCCCTAGAACTTAGAACTACTTAAACCTAACTAACCTAAGGACACATCACACACGTCCATGCCCGAGGTAGGATTCGAATCTGCGACCGTAGCGGTCGCCCTTTCCAGACTGTAGCGCTTAGAACCGCTCGGCCGGCCAACGGTCGACGAATTGCATACGACTGCGTTAAGGCATTGATGGTAGTTGATCTTGATGCGACTCTCTTGGTACATTTAATTTCCTTTCGTATGCATTTCCTCTTCTAACGCCGAGTGGTCTGAGTCAAAAAAAAATTTGTTACTGAACGGTGGTTTGTTTATTTCATCTACAAATTTTCGGGCCGATTCCGCAGTTTTCTGTGCATATTCAGGTTGACGATTTGTTCGAAATTTAGTTATCTTCCGTTTCTGTAACACTGTACGAAGCTATGCAACCATCTACTGCTTCCCTCGAAATCACTTTAAACTATGCCGCGCGCAGTTTGACGTGCATAACGTAGAAGGTGACTACAATGCCTATCGTCTAAATTGTATCGAGCATCCTTGAAACACGTAAACATCAGTTTCTGTAACAGGTGCGCATTTTCCTCTCTTGAATATCCGTAGTTTTTCTTATGCATTGCGCGGTCAGATTGCTGCAGTTTTCGAAATTTGTTCATATCTGCTTTTTTACTATGCAACCGACGATATTCCATGTACGTAATTATGTTTAATAGTCGCCCCTTGGACAATTTTCCTTTACTTCCTTTCACTAGAGACGGAATTTGTAACTTCCTGTCCGAAAAGGACGAAGAACGACATGGATCGATAGCTGTTTCAGTATCGCTTTCACTTGTTAAGCGCTTATCGTCATCATTATATGCTTCATGTACATTGTCCACACAGTCGAGAGTATACAACACTACACAGCGCACTGACTCCTCTTGCAGAAACGCTAATATTTCATCTGCCACTTCTTTCTGACTCTGCGAAATTCATTTGGGTCCTTTCTGACGAAATGTCAACTTCGTCAAATGTTGTTGTAGGTATTATGCAATGTTTGCTTTGTTTATGATTGCCGTTGATCAGCTTTGTATCAACATCACTAGCATTGTAGCACTTTTGAGAGTTACTCGTCGACTAAACAGTTTAGCTAATCTGTCCTCGCTTTTGTATACCTCCAGACCCTCTGCTGCTGCCATTAACAGACAATATTGTGGTTTCATGGTAGGCAATATGTGAGATGATGAATGCCGCGAACATTATTGGCCTTTTGCGACCTTGTACTCAAGGGTTTTCTTGTAAACATACACCTTGTGCCTATTGTTAAGTCCCCATCTCGTTTTTCTGCCGACAAGTCAAGGCTGATTTCAGGAATTACTACAGTGATTTTTAAACGGAATATTTGTGTCTATAATTTATCAGCGGTACGCCAGACGTGTCGTCCAGCTGTGGAACTTTGTGCTGCACGTGCAAAGCTGGGGCGAATCGCAAGAATCCTGAAAGTTTTTCAACGAACTTGCTCACGATGAAGAAACTAGGAGGAACATCAGCTTTTCGCAAACACAAAAAGTGACGGTAGAAGCTGGAGCCTCAGAAAGAAAAGTCCAAAGTGTTAGCGGCATCGGAACTTCTTCAAAGGCTGTAAATGTGAGTGCTGTCATCGATTCCCAACGAATAGGATACAAACAGGAAAGCAGATTCACTCAAATGAGAACAGTGTTCTGTGAAGCTGTGAGTGGGTTATGTCGTAGCTAAGTGATTTCGATTTGTTGATGCTCTTATGGTGGGTGTTTCCGTAACCAAAGTGGCCGAAGTCTTTGGTGCTTCAAGAGACAACATATCGAAATTCTTATACCACATATAAAGAGCAAAAACAATGTCCGCTAAATCACAACACGGACAGAGTTGTGCGCTGAGTGGTCGTGACGTACGGTCATCGAAGAGGATTGGGACGAATAATAAGAGTACGACATCTGCTAAAGTCACTGCAGAACTCAATGTCAGACTCGACAACCCTCTCAATACCAGAATAACACGAACGGAGCTCCATACGCAGGGAATTACAGAGCGAGATGCAATTCCAAAATCACCCATCACTGATGCAATGCCCGTAACCGGAAAACGTTATGATGAAGCCACAAAAAAAAAGGCTCTGAGCACTATGCGACTTAACTTCTGAGGTCATCAGTCGCCTAGAACTTAGAACTAATTAAACCTAACTAACCTAAGGACATCACACACATCCATGCCCGAGGCAGGATTCGAACCTGTGACCGTAGCGGTCACGCGGTTCCAGACTGAAGCGCCCTTAACCGCACGGCCACACCGGCCGGCGAAGCCACAAAACCTGGGCTGTGTAGCAATGGATGAAAGTCATTTGGTCGGATGAGTCTTGTTTCCAATGTGTGACCAAGTTTAAAGCCAGAGAGTAAAACATGACAGTGGTTTGGTGATGATTTGGCCAGCTCCATGGGCTCCATGGTTACTTTACAAGTTCTAATCTCTTCCAAGGATTATGTGACCATTTAGACTGATCAGGTCCATCCCATGGTACAATGTTCGTTCGTCAGTTGTGACGGTGTTTTCCAAGACGGTATGGCCCCTGTTCACACAACTCGCAGCTTCTAGGTCTGGTTTACTGAGCACGAGGACAATTGTCGCATGGCCCCTGGCCACAACAGTCAGCAGATATCAATATTACCTCGTTCCCGACGGGCCGTTAAAAACTAATCTTCCTTCATTCATCAATACAGTGATATTGCAGCGAATACATGAAAAGGACCACTCGAAATCGTTAAGTGGAGTGAAAATGGTTAAAAACCTAGTACCTTGCGCAGAAAGAAGCTGTTTTTAACCTTTAAATAGTAAAAGAAAACAGTAAAATAGAAACAAATCGTTGTTATCTCCTCACACAGCTAATTTATAAATATACTAGTAAACAAAGCTGTGTTATAAGACACTGAAGATGCTTCTTGTGTGAAAAAAGTTGAACGCGTCTGGTAACCAAATAGCCTTTCGTTTAGTCGAAAGACGGACTTTATACCCTAACAAGGCACCAGTGCTGTATTTCGAGATCAAAGAACGACAAAAGATAGATAAAAAATGATAAACAACTGTATGTAGCAATTTTATAATGTGAGGTACCTGATGGTTGTATGGTAATGGTGAAAATATGATTCGGGGTTTGATACTGAGTACTTCTATGTTTAAATTAAATTTATGCATGTTATATGTATGTTACTTAAAGTCTGCCACTGTACTGTAAGATTTTCATGAATTAATATATGCTGCAACAGTCATTTGTTACTAACATTTTACTAGCACGCTGCGTGCTGCCCTCATCAGGTACATTTACATTTACTTTTACATCGTAATTAATATGAAGTGAGGTTAGTTACCCTTGCTTTATGTGCCAGTGAGGTTCAAACGGTTCAAACGGCTCTGAGCACTATGCGACTTAACTTCCGAGGTCATCAGTCGCCTAGAACTTAGAACTAATTAAACCTAACTAACCTAAGGACATCACACACATCCATGCCCGAGGCAGGATTCGAACCTGCGACCGTAGCGGTCGCGCGGTTCCGGACTCAGCGCCTAGAACCGCTAGACCACCGCGGCCGGCGCCAGTGAGGTTATATGTAGAAAAAGACGCCTGTTCAAGGAGATAAACGTGTTACAGAGTGTATGTTATGTGAGAATTATGATTGTTCAAGTTGTTAGTGCCGTCACATTTTTTTAGTGAAAATGTTAAATTACGATGCACCTGTTACTGTGCTCTGTATACCAAACAACGAAATTACCAACAAAAATGTAAGAAAATGCGCTAGCAAACTGTCTAATCATGCTTATCACATAATGTACGCAGTGTATCATATTTATCTTCCTGAACAGACTTGCTTTTCGACACATAACCTCACTGACAGACACAGCAGAGGAAACTAACCTCGCTTCTTATCAATTACAATGTAAAACTAACTGTAAATGCATGCTGCCGAAAGCCGTCATGCTAATCAAATATTAGTATTAAGGGTCTGTTGCAGTACACGCTATTTCGTAAAATACTTCTGCGTTTATGTGAGTAGAAGCATGAGTTATCTTGTGCACCATTAGTGTATACAGGGTGTTTCAAAAATGACCGGTATATTTGAAACGGCAATAAAAACAAAACGAGCAGCGATAGAAATACACCGTTTGTTGCAATATGCTTGGGACAACAGTACATTTTCAGGCAGACAAACTTTCGAAATTACAGTTGTTACAATTTTCAACAACAGATGGCGCTGCGGTCTGGGAAACTCTATAGTACGATATTTTCCACATATCCACCATGCGTAGCAATAATATGGCGTAGTCTCTGAATGAAATTACCCGAAACCTTTGACAACGTGTCTGGCGGAATGGCTTCACATGCAGATGAGATGTACTGCTTCAGCTGTTCAATTGTTTCTGGATTCTGGCGGTACACCTGGTCATTCAAGTGTCCCCACAGAAAGAAGTCACAGGCGAATAGGGAGGCCAATCCACGCCGCCTTCTGTATGTTTCGGATAGCCCAAAGCAATCACACGATCATCGAAATATTCATTCAGGAAATTAAAGATGTCGGCAGTGCGATGTGGCCGGGCACCATCTTGCATAAACCACGAAGTGTTCGCAGTGTCGTCTAAGGCAGTTTCTACCGCCACAAATTCACGAAGAATGTCCAGATAGCGTGATGCAGTAATCGTTTCGGATCTGAAAAATGGGCCAATGATTCCTTTGGAAGAAATGGCGGCCCAGACCAGTACTTTTTGAGGATGCAGGGACGATGGGACTGCAACATGGGGCTTTTCGGTTCCCCACATGCGCCAGTTCTGTTTATTGACGAAGCCGTCCAGGTAAAAATAAGCTTCGTCAGTAAACCAAATGCTGCCCACATGCATATCGCCGTCATCAATCCTGTGCACTATATCGTTACCGAATGTCTCTCGTGCAGCAATGGTAGTGGCGCTGAGGGGTTGCCGCGTTTGAATTTTGTATGGATAGAGGTGTAAACTCCGGCGCATGAGACGATACGTGGACGTTGGCGTCATTTGGACCGCAGCTGCAACACGGCGAACGGAAACCCGAGGCCGCTGTTGGATCACCTGCTGCACTAGCTGCGCGTTGCCCTCTGTGGTTGCCGTACGCTGTCGCCCTACCTTTCCAGCACGTTCATCCGTCACGTTCCCAGTCCGTTGAAATTTTTCAAACAGATCCTTTATTGTATCGCTTTTCGGTCCTTTGGTTACATTAAACCTCCGTTGAAAACTTCGTCTTGTTGCAACAACACTGTGTTCTAGGCGGTTGAATTCCAACACCAGAAAAATCCTCTGTTCTAAGGAATAAACCATGTTGTCCACAGCACACTTGCACGTTGTGAACAGCACACGCTTACAGCAGAAAGACGACGTACAGAATGGCGCACCCACAGACTGTGTTGTCTTCTATATCTTTCACATCACTTGCAGCGCCATCTGTTGTTGAAATTTGTAACTACTGTAATTTCTAAAGTTTGTCCGCCTGAAAATGTACTGTTGTCTCAAGCATATTGCAACAAACGGTGTATTTCTATCGCTGCTCGTTTAGTTTTTGTTGCCGTTTCAAATATACCGGTCATTTTTGAAACACCCTGTATAATGTAACCTTCGAAATCAGATGAGTCTTTTTGAAATACCCCGTATTTCACTTTATTGCATCTAATTAGATGTATTTTATATTAAACAAGGTGTTTTTGTTGCCTGTTTCTCTTATTTCCGCAGGAGTATATGGAATCTACACACCGTACAATACCGTTGCAATATAAAGCAAAGCTTGATGTAAAATTGATACTACACAAAATATCACTCGCTTCCACTGGGTCCTAATAGTAGTTTTGGAGCGGAGATAACTAAGCTCGTTACTTAATCAAAATGATGTCAGGAACAAAAACATAGTATAAAAAAACACAGATGTCTGTCCATGCTACGAAACTCGTGAGAATTTAATCGGTAAATGAAGCAGAAAAAGCGAGCTATTGTCTGCGAAAGCCAATGCTCATTAAATTTGTTCCTGCAGTGGGATGTCTCACCGAATGTCCCTTCCACCGTTTCGGAAAAATTTGGAAGGGCACATGTTAACAAAATACAAACGTTGCGTTGCTAAAACAAAACTTTTGGTGCCATTGCGACTGGCAACTGGAGGCATCGAAAAAAGTGGCGGACGTTGTGGTTGGCCTTTCTAAGAGCTGATTGTTTCCAGTTCCGGGAAATGTTGTCGGTAGGCACCGCACTATTGAGTATGTTTTTGCAGCGACGCTCACCAGTGCGAATCGGTAATCTGTTTCCTTCGCCTTGGCGTGGTTTCCGCCGTCTTTCGCACGGAGCGCAAAGTTTTGCAGTATGCAACAGCGTGTAAGTAGACCACAATATTATTGCAGCTGGGAGTCAGGGAGCATTGGTCGGTAAATCGTGACTCAACGCGTAATTGGGGTTGATAGTACACGTACTGTTGACCTGAAAGCATTGACGGTGCGTTACGTTTTCCTTAATCACCACTGTACTTGTTTATTTTACAGCCGGTTCCGGTAACGGATAGTGCGATATTATCCCACTTGAATATTATACATCACTTGTCGACGTTACGTAGTAAAGGCCATCGTTTCAAAAGTAACTGCACCAGTCGGTGCTTGTGGCACTTACGTTGGCGACTTGTGTTGCGTACTAACTCGGCCAAGCTGTGACGTCACAGGTAGCAAGGGCTCAGCAGGCTGCTATGCAAATACACCAGCGGTTACTCGCGTAACCTGATCTTCCTGTTGCTACGGCCTTGCAGCTACGCTTGTTGATCGCTCTGATATAACGGAGCATAAGAGATCGCAAAAACCCCCTCCCCCCTACTCGTACTAAACCTCCAGGAATGTCTCAGTTTATCCGGCGAGTCCATAGATGGTGGTATAAGGGGCTTACGCTATAACTGGCCACGCTTTCCCACCCGAGTTTTGCGATAATTAAACCAGTCCGTCCTTGAACTGACTAAGTGAGCCGCCTACCTGTTAAGTGGAGATGCTCTTGTAGTTTTATATCCCCTTGTACAGCCGCAGCAGCGCCGTCGGTTTCTGAAAGCGCAATACTACTGTCTACATTTTACGTAATAAAGCGGGCAGGACGGGATGACATTATGGTGCGTTTATTTAAGAAACGCCCCAAAACGAACTTGTTTGCACTGATTATGAGCTAACTATTAACGTTACGAGAGCATGATCTACCGTATGCCTAGACAGAAAGGTATCCTATCGACGACTGTCGACTTTGGCGCACAGTCTGTAACTTGAACGTACAATCTGTACAGTTCGTACAAAATAGTACGTCCTCGGTTATGCCAAAGTTATTCATTTATTTATCAACGTTTCCTGGCATTGAAAAAGTACTGGAAGATAATCTTTATGACCCATAGACTCCTCCTAATGTCTGTGTGGCAAAAGTAAACTTTTGTTAGCAAAGATGTACTAATAACAATTACATGATTCACGCCAAAATAAAAGTACTTTCCCTACGTATTTCTTTGCTGACGTCACAAGCGATTTCTGCATCGGCTCCTCATCCGTCTGGCTCTGAAAGTGCCAGATGGCCAACCGCTCCTGCTAGAAAGTGTGGGAACCTACCGTTCGCTCCTCACTTGTTACATACTGCAGCGCTGATACATTCACTTGACGTAGGCGAAATAGAAAACCTGGAAATTAAGTAAAATGCGTACTTATATGCCAATAAGGGGTACCTTATAAGTTCCAATGAGATTGCTAACGCAGCGAGAACTTCCGAGTATTTTGCGGTAAGTTGTAGGACCCCCAGTGTGGATGTTGCTATACGAAAATTTATTACTTTCATATTAATCACACAAAAAGTAGTTATGATCGTCATCACATTTCGTTCACATGAAAATACTTTGTACATTAATGTAACAAATTATTTCGGTTATAGCAACAGTGGAACCTTGTTTATCAGGACCTCATTAACATTGATATCTGGTTCATCCGGATCGTTTATTTACTTATAGTAATTGTCCGGTATTTGATATTCTGGAAGTAATAGTGGGAACAACCGACCAAGCCAGTCATTATACAGGGTTATTATAAATGATTGAAGCGATTTCACAGCTCTACAATAACTTTATTATTTGAGATATTTTAACATTGCTTTGCACACACATACAAAAACTCAAAAAGTTTTTTTAGGCATTCACAAATGTTCGATATGTGCCCCTTTAGTGATTTGGCAGACATCAAGCCGATAATCAAGTTCCTCCCACACTCGGCGCAGCATGTCCCCATCAATGAGTTCGAAAGCATCGTTGATGCGAGCTCGCAGTTCTGGCACGTTTCTTGGTAGAGGAGGTTTAAACACTGAATCTTTCACATAACCCCACAGAAAGAAATTGCATGGGGTTAAGTCGGGAGAGCGTGGAGGCCATGACATGAATTGCTGATCATGATCTCCACCATCGGTTTTCCAATCTCCTGTTTAAGAAATGCTGAACATCATGATGGAAGTGCGGTGGAGCACCATCCTGTGGTACGTTTAGCTCCCTGCTTGCTTTATTCGTCGACTTCCGCGGGCTACGCGTGAAACTTGCCCGCACGCGTTCAACCGTTTCTTCGCTCACTGCAGGTCGACCCATTGATTTCCTCTTACAGAGGCATCCAGAAGCTTTAAACTGCGCATACCATCGCCGAATGGAGTTAGCAGTTGGTGTATCTTTGTTGAACTTCGCCCTGAAGTGTCGTTGCACTGTTATGACTGACTGATGTGCATTTCAAGCACGACATACGCTTTCTCGGCTCCTGTCGCCATTTTGTCTCACTGCGCTCTCGAGTGCTCTGGCGGCAGAAACCTGAAGTGCGGCTTCAGCCGAACAAAACTTTATGAGTTTTTCTACGTATCTGTAGTGTGTCGTGACCATATGTCAATGAATGGAGCTACAGTGAATTTATGAAAACGCTTCAATCATTTGTAATAGCCCTGTATTAAAATTCAGTCAACCGAAATACACGGATTTTGCACTACTGGATTATCTTGTTGCAAATGTGAAATGACATCAAAGAGACATGAGGTGACAGTGTATAGGGTCAAAAAGTTAGATTCACTATTACTGAATTTGGTGTTGCAGCTTCAACAGTGTCGTATAGGAGGAATAACCAGAAGGACAACGACAGTGTTTCAAAACGATGATTCTTGATCACGAAATTATGGCCATTTGTTCACCTCCAGACTGTAACGGAAGTGATCACTGGTTATCTGAGAAAGTTGATGTTTGTTGTAACTGCATTATGGCACGTACAGAGGCAATTAGGCAGCTGGACGAAATAATGGTTTATTTGGAAAGTCAGGCGAAGACAAATTAGGCCGAACTTACACTGGTGACACGCCTGTGTGATCATATTTCACATAAGCAACACATTAATATGACTGAAAAGGAACTTAATGATTATTTTATTTTAAATGACACATAGTGTTATCTTTTCAATGTCACGTCGAAATTTGTGTGAAAATAATGTATAATTTTTGTGTTTGCATGAACATCAGTGTAACGTGTGTGTTTATAGCACTGAACCCACGACATTGCATTTCCTTTCTGAATTTCCAAATTATGATAAGCTATGGCCCAGCCTAGTGCGTTCGGCTGTAGCGACATTACACTGTCGGCAGTAATGTGGAAGGGATAAATGCAATCGATACGTCGCGCTCACGAACGAGAGTTCGCAGGAACAGCAAAATCACAGAATATCCAGAGCTAGCATAGTTTAATAAGTGACTAGTAAAGATAAGTTTGTCACGCAGAACGTACCTGGCTATTTTGGCGTTTATGACCGTATCACAGGAACGTCTTAAAGTAAGAGACACACGTACATTAATGGAAAATATAATGTCCTGTCACATTTCTCACAACTGTACGCCTTATCAACATGTAACTGAGAGACGAAACACTAGGTCACCAGGAGGAGTAATTTTAGGGAATTCATGGATAGCCTAAATGTGGATGGAGGATCTTCCGAATACGAAGTCAACATCAGCAAGAATTCACCACTTCGTTCAGTAACAGAGTTTAGGCGCAATATCGCCTCGTGTGATGCATGGTCCCACGACCGTCTTGCGAGCATACCGTATAATCTATGGATGCTGGAATGCTATACTAAACGACATGCAGGAGCACAATGGCCCCACGCATCTAGCATCGAGAAGACAACCTATCGACTTCCATATCATTAATTAAAAGCAAACACAGATTACTATAAATTGGACACACACACACACACACACACACACACACATATATATATATATATATATATATATACTTGAAAAAAACTGTTCTAACGTGCATATATATATATATATATATATATATATATATATATATATATATATATATATATATATAAAAGAGATATGTCGTTTAAGAATTAATTTGTATTGTTACTTGAAAAAAACTGTTCTAACGTGCGTGCATACAATACAAATTAATTCTTAAACGACATATCTCTTTTAAGGTCAGTTATGTGTTCAGTAAGACGTCAAGCTTGTAAAGATACAAGACTGCATTTATGAGAGTTAAACTACATGAAAGGGACTTATCCTTCGTATTCTTTACTACATCGAGGAAGCGATAAAGAAAACAAAGGATAAATTGAGTAATGGATTTAAAATGGTGAAATGGTCTGAGCACTATGGTACTTAACATCTGAGGTCATCAGTCCCCTAGAACTTAGAACTACTTAAGCCTAACTAACCTAAGGACATCACACACATCCATTCCCGAGACAGGATTCAAACCTGCGACCGTAGCGGTCATGCGGTTCCAGAATGAAGCGCCTAGAACCGCTCTGCCACAACGGCCGGCCATGGATTTAAAGTCGAGGTGAAATGTTTAGGTCTGCAGATGGCTTTTTAATTTTGTCACAAATGCCAAATGAGTTGGAAGACAGCTGAATGGCTGTCTTAAATTTATGGCGTTACATAACTAAAAGAAGGGTTCGATCATAAGACGAAAGTAAAACAAGAATACTGGATTTCAGTAGAATAAAATCAGGCGATACTGGTGGAATTAGATTAGGTAACGAGGCGCTAAACGTATGAAGTGAGTTTTGCTCTCTGTGCAACAAAGACACTGACGATGGCAGAAGTAGAGATTATATAAAATACAGACTTTTAATAACAAGAAAAGCTTTCGCTGGAAAAGAAAATTGTTTACATAAGACGTCATTTTAAGTGTTCAGAATTATTGTCTGTAGGTAGTTGTCTGGATTTTAGGCCCGTACAGAAGAGAAACGTGGACGGTAAACAGTTCAGACAAGAAGAGAAACTATGCTTTTGCAAGACAATGTACAGATATCTGAAAGATAGATAGGAGGATCGGATAAGTAATGAAGGAATGAATCGAACAGGAGAGGAAGAAATTTTATGAGTTACATAACTAACAGTAGACTTCCAACAACAGGAAATATCCAAAGGCATTTAGGAATTTGGTAAAGTAGGAAATGTGCGGGACGAGGTTAAAATAGTAAACAAAAACCATAACTTGACTACAACAAATGGGTTACAATGGATAATAGTAAACAAAAACCATAACTTGACTACAACAAATGGGTTACAATGGATGTAGGATCAAGAGTGAATCAGATAAGAAAAGATTTGCACGAGATAGACAAGTACCGGAAAACCACACCTTACCATTCCCTGGACTGAAGGCTACAAAAAGAAGATCCCAAAATATTATGTAGGAGAAGCATCACGTTTAATTCTCAACAGTTTTTTACCTGATAATACCATCATGCGTGTAAGAACATGGCTAAAATTTAGTTAGGTGAGCTACGTTCATACAACCTATGTTTGGTTCTTCAGAAATGTGCAATGGCTTTTATTTTCTTATCATTTTGTAGCGTTCCGTGACCCATCTCAGTTTTATTACCTATAAGCAATGATACCAAAGAATATTTTTTAGCGTTTCGAATAACCGCACTTTGTTTCTACTAGTCTGGAATGGAACGGGCGATAGAAAAAAGAAACCATGTTCGCTGTGAGTGATACCATAGCAGTACCATACCATGGAGTGAAAGTAATGACTCATGAAACCAAGGAATCTTTGGAGCAGGCAAAACACGTAAGTGGCACCATATATGTATGCACAGATCACACAGTTCACGTACATTTGGGACCGGCGGTTTCCTGTCGCAAAGCAGGTGTCCATAGCGAACCAGATGTGATTCACAGAGCTCAGATCAGATCAGTTTGGTGTCCTAACGCCAATGTGAGTTTAGTTCCAGGCTCCTCGAAATACTATAGCATAATTCTGGCCTTGTGACACGGTCCCATAGAAGTCCGGGTAAATATCCCGCACAGAATAATTCTGCAACCACCAAACTACGTAGGTGGCATGTTTCGGGCAGCAGTTAGCCTGACACGCCCACAGATCTGTCGTAACAAGAAACGCGATTCATCAAAGCAGGGGACACGTTTCAAGTGATCTACGGACCAATATATAGGACTCTGTATCCAAAGAATTCGTAATTTACAATGTTTTTGATCAACATGGGAAAACGTAGATGTCGTTTGCTGCGGAGCGCCATGTTCCACGATCAGTGCTGAAAGGTGTGCTCCAAAACAGTTGTACCTGCACCAGCATTCTACTCTGTCGTCATCTCTGCTGAAGATCACCGGCTAAACTACTTCAAAGAGAGAGCAAGTCTCCGAACTCGACGTTCTGTGATGGGGCGTGAACGTAGAGCACCTTGTCGAATATTTGTGGTTTCGCCACCCTAAAACCACCTTTTACCAAAGAAAATCACAAAACAGACGTACGTTTCGGCAAGCTATTTTATTTTATTTTGGCAACCAGTTTCGGCAGATCAATATGCCATCTTCATGCCGCATATGCACTTCAAGTGTAGAACAATCAGATGTATTGATATTAGCATACTGGAGCCACCAATATATAGATACTGTGAAATCGTTATTCGAGGGCTTCGTTCGAAGACTCGACAACAACTGGTTTGCAGGTGTGCTCAGTTGTTGTGAAATCTTCGAAGGAAGCACTTAGATAACTAATTCACAGTATCTATGTATTTGTGGCTCCAGTATGCTAATACTGACACATCTGATTGTTCTATACATGAGGAGCATGTGGGTCCTGAAGATCGCATATTGAACTGCCGAAACTGGTTATCAAAATAAAGTAACTTCTCATAACGTACAGATTTTTGGTGATTTTCATTGGTAAATATTTGATCAGCCGTTGTCTCGCGTCTACAATGGATCAACAGAGATTCAAACACTTTGGACAGAGGGTCACGACAATAGTACGGAAACGGCCGACGAACTTCGCTGTTTCCGAGATGCTGGTTCCCAGGTGTGAGGCCCTTAAAAATCTGCCCTTTGCTTATCTGATTGCTTTTTCCCATTTCGGACCCATGCAGTTCCGGTTATACAGGTTGTCTGCCCTAACAGTCGTCGGACGTAATTCCTCCGGTGTTTCTGCAGACTGAACAGCGTGCTGTCGGTATCAGTCTGCGCGTGCCAGGGCAGTGCTGTAGTACTGGTTGCTCATAGTGTTTTGCTTTCCCTGCTTATTACATATCGATAAGACGAATACCGTACTAGATTAATTTGCGGTCGCTCTATCGAATAGACACGTAAAATTCCGCTTTAAAAATCATTTTGTTCGCTACGGAAAATAAACCAACAATTCCTTTCTACACTACGTGTCTCATGAAAGACGTCTGGGCTAACTTCGGCTGCACGCTGCAAAAAAAGAATGCATTTATCTACAGAAACACCAGAGAAAACGCCCCTCACGACTCTTTCAATGAAATGGGTCATACTGCTGTGCTGCCTACGTCATGTGTACGGAGCACGGTAGCAAAGTAGCAGCGTATGAAGCGTGCACCGACAGTTTTCTTTGAAGGAACTACTAATTCATGTACTTTAAGAACAATCTGCCATCTCATCCAAAGTCGGGCATTGATTGATTTCACATCCCAGGAGCGCATTATCCGGTTATACACTTAGTACGGCTCGGATCGACACGGACTGAGGTGTCTCGGTGGGTAAACAAAGGCACAGAATTGGACACCTATCGCGGACGCCGGCGTCCCGGAGCGGAGGGCGGAGTCGCGCCCGGGTAGGCGGCTGTCGCCGGCCGTGACGGAGGCGGGTTTCACGGTGGCCGGCGCCGCGGGACAATCGGGCGTCCCCCGTCGGGTGGCCCGTAATTAGGCGATATCTGTCGGCGCCGTGACTAAGGCGGCCGAGACGGCCCTCAAAGCGTGCCGTGTCGTGCTCCGGGGAGCGCGTGCGCGCCCATCGCACGCCGTGATGTGCCGTGCTGCGACGCCGCGCAGCGTCCACTCCCCGGAACGCAGCGGGCGCTGACTCACGCCGCAACGCAGGTGACAGCACCGTCTTCCTCGCCTGCTGCTTGTAGCATCTCTGAGCCCGGCTGCAAGTCTAAATACACCGTCTGGAAAAAAAGTGGACCACTCAGAGGACACAGCCGGATGTCAAAGCAACTTCGTACACGCGCGCACCATCGGCGGATATGTAACTGGTTAAACAATTCTCACTGACAAGGGGAGGCCGCCAACTGTGAAACTTAGATTCGATTCATACTGCGCATAATAGAAGCCCATGGCCAGAGGTATAATGTGGCAAAGCACCAAGATGCACTTCTCAGCCGTTGTCGAGAAAATCGAGTTAAAAGAAACCGTTGCGGTGGAATACTCTCTACGATTAACAATTTTCTACAGCGTCGTGGCGCAGCGGTAAGCGCTTGGGTTCGTAATCCGAAGGTCGCCGGATCGAGTATCGCGCCATGCAACCTTTTTATTTTTTAGTATTTGTTTTTTGTAATTCAATTATATATATATATATATATATATATATATATATATATATATATATATTTCACAAATGTTATTAATTGTCTTCATAATGTTAACCACGTATAGTTAACGGAAGACGTAGAAACGATATTCCGAAACGAATACGTATAGCGTAAGTCAAACGTTCGAATTAGAATAGAGACCCCACGAATACAAATTTGCTGTGGCAGGTATGAAATATAAACTCCGTTACTCGCTCGTTACACTTGGAGGACAGATGTTGAATGGGCCGAAACGAGCCGCCGCATAACAGCGTAGTTGCCTGCTAACTTCGAAAGAAGGTAGATGCCGTCCCTAGCGCAACTTATAACATCGTCGAAAATCAGTGCGGACGGGAGAACTTTGGTGCACCCTGTTAAAAAAGAACGGAAAAATGGAGGCGGAACAATTGGAGAGCGATCCGCCTTCACCAACATGCATAAGCAATTCATTAATATATATATATAAATATATATATATATATATATATATATATATATATATATTTGAATTACAAAAACTAATAATAAAAAAATTGCATGGCGCGAGATTCGATCCGGCGATCTTTGGATTACGAAACCGGGCGCTTACCGCTGCGCCACGACGCTGTAGAAAATCATTAATCGTAGAGAGTATTTCACCGCAACGGTTTCTTTTAACTGTCGATTTTCTCGACAACGGCTGAGAAGTGCATCTTGGTGCTTTGCCACAGTACACCTCTGGCCATGAGCTTTTATTATGCGCAGTATGAATCGAATCTGAATTTCACAATTGGCGGCCTCCCCTTGTGAGAGGTAGAACGCCCACCACGGTGCATTCGTTCGTGTTTAGTGCTGTTAACAGGTCAAGTAGGGTACACAAGGGCCGTGAACTGCGTCAGATTTTGGATTATCATTGTGCAGGACACGGAGGTGTCATACCGGGTGATAAAAAAGTCAGTATAAATTTGAAAACTGAATAAATCACGGAATAATGTAGATAGAGAGGTACAAATTGACACGCATGCTTGGAATGACATGGGGTTTTATTAGAACCAAAAAAATACACAAGTTCAAAAAATGTCCGACAGATGGCGCTTCATCTGATCAGTATAGCAATAATTAGCATAACAAAGTAAGACAAAGCAAAGACGATGGATGTTCTTTACAGGGCCGGCCGGGGTGGCCGAGTGGTTCTAGGCGCTACAGTCTGGAACCGCGTGACTGCTACGATTCGAATCCTGCTTCGGGCGTGGATGTGTGTGATGTCCTTAGGTTAGTTAGGTTTAAGTAGTTCTAAGTTCTAGGGGACTGATGACCTCAGCAGTTAAGTTCCACAGTGCTCAGAGCCGTTTGAACCATTTTTTTTTCTTTACAGGAAGTGCTCAATATGTCCACCATCATTCCTCAACAATAGCTGTAGTCGAGGACTAATGTGAACAGCACTGTAAAGCATGTCCGGAGCTACGGTGAGGCATTGGCGTCGGTTGTTGTCTTTCAGCGGCCCTGGAGATGTCGGTCGATCACGATACACTTGCGACTTCAGGTAACCCCAAAGCCAATAATTGCACGGAATGAGGTCTGGGGACCTGGGAGGCCAAGAATGACGAAAGTGGCGGCTTAGCACACGATCATCACCAAACGACGCGCGCATGAGATCTTTCACGCGTCTAGCAATATGGGGTGGAATGCCATCCTGCATAAAGATCTTATGTTCCAGCAGGTGTTTATCAGCCAGGCTGGGGATGATGCGATTATGTAACATATCGGCGTACCTCTCACCCGTCATGGTAGCAGTTACAAAACAAGAATCACGCATTTCCTCGAAGAAAAAAGAGCCGATAACGGTAGATGTGGTAAATCCAACCCATACCGTGACTTTCTCGTCGTGCAATGGAGTTTCCACGACAGTTCTAGGATTTTCGGTAGCCCAAATTCTGCAGCTGTGGGCGTTGACAGACGCCCGGAGCATGAAATGAGCTTCGTCGGTCCACAACACGTTACTCAACCAATAGTCATATTCCGCCATCTTTTGAAACGCCCACACCGCAAATGCCCTCCGCTTCACTAAACCGCCAGGTAACAGTTCATGACGCCGATGGATTTTGTACGTATAGCATCGGAGGGTACACCTAAGTGCCAACCAAACAGTAGTGTATGGAATGCTGGTGCGACGTGCGACTGCACGAGCGCTGACTTCCCCGTGCATAGACGAACCCGCTACAGTCTCCATTTCTTCCTGAACTGTCTCAGCAGCATTACGCCTTGTGCTCGGTCGGCTACTACAGGGGTCTATCGCCTAAACAACCCGTGGCTTCGAACTTCGAAATCATTCTCGACACAGGCGCATTTGTCAACGGACCTTTACCCGTTCGAATCCCCTTCCTATGGCGATAGGCGCTGAACTAGCACTTTCCCCATTCTGATAATACAGCTTCACTAAAAGCGCCTTTTCAGGTAACGTAAACATGCTGCGACTGCTGTCGCATCTGATTCTCTCTCTCTCTTACAGCTCCTTTTATACACGATTGTCATGCGCAGTCACTGACGTTTCGCTGTCCAGCGCCATCTGTCGGACATTTTGTCAACTTTTTTTTGTTCTAATAAAACCCCGTGTCATTCCAAGCATGTGTGTCAATTTTTACCTCTCTATCTACATTATTCCGTGGTTTATTAAGTTTTCAAATTGATACTGACTTTTTGATGACCAGGTATATTCGTTCGAGAGAGCATCATCAGCTGGCAGTTCGAATGAGCCCTCACTTTGGGTCTGCATTTGGCCGGCTGGTAAAAAAGTGCTGTATCCATTCGCGTTCGACAGTGGGCCGATGTTAGACTGCATGAGAATGTGAGGGTAGGCACGTCCACGACTGACCACCACAACGGGGGATCGCCTTGTTGTGCACCAAGCACATGGTAGCCCTTTCACGTCTGCGCCTGCAATCCGCGAATAAGAATTGGAGTCCGTGGAACATTCTGTGTCTTCCCGCACCATTAGGTCGGAGACTAGCTGCAGCAGGACAAGGGAAATACCGTCCCGCGCCTAGGCTGCCGTGGACACTGCAACACAAACGGCTGCTTTTGGAGTGGTGCCGTAACCGGACAGCATGTGCTGCTAATGAATGGCACTACTACCGCCATTGGCGAGAATGACAGCAATCTGTGGAGAAGTCCCATTCTTCCAAAATTTTGGAAGCCCACAGCACTGTTGCTCTTAGCATGACGAGTATGACTCAAGGTCACAGCTGCTAGTCATTGAGATATCTCTGATGGCACAGCGGTAAGTTACTGTTACTGACGTCCTGGAACCTCACGTGCCACCGCTCATGTGCCAGTAATGATGTGCCATTTTCCACCAGGACAATCGATGTCCTCACATGACATGTCTCTCTGTGAACTGCCTCGGTGATGCTGAAGTAGTCTCGTAGCCATTAAGATCCCCAGATCTTCCCTCCGATAGAGCACGTGTAGGACCAATTCGGAAGTCAACTCTGCCCCGGGTCAATTACAACATTTGCGGGCCAGCTTGCCTCAGGAGAGAATGCAACGATTTTGTGACACCCTTCCCCACAGAATTAAGGCTTGCATCCTGGCCAGAGACGGTACATCGTCATGCTGATAACTGAGTTCCTACTGCCAAGTTCTTTGGCGGTGTCATTCGATATTGTGATCACTGAAATATCAAACCCCTCACAACTTGTAAAGTTTCATTTTGTTTTCTCCTCCGCTTATGCATGCTTCATTTCTCTTGTCAGGCAGCGTATCACATAATACCTAAGAATGTGAAGAAAACTTTTGACATACACTGAAGAGCCATAGAAACTGGTACACCTGCCTAATATCGCGTAGTGCCCCCGTGAGCACGCAGAAGTGCCGCAACACGACGTGGCATAGACTCGACTAGTGTCTGTAGTGTCTGAAATAGTCCTTTGGAGGAAATTGAAACCCTGAATCCTGCGGGACTTTCCATAAATCCGTAATACGGGTTGAAGGGGGGGGGGGGGGAGGGAAGGTTGGAGATCTCTTATGAACAGCACTTTGAAAGGCATCCCAGATATGCTCAATAATGTTCATCTCTGGGGAGTTTGGTGGCCAGTGGAAGTGTGTAAACTCAGAAGTGTGTTACTGGAGCCATTCTGTTGCAGTTCTGGACGTATGGAGTGTCGCATTGTACTGCTGGAATTTTCCAAATCCGTTGGAATGCACTATGGACATGAATGGATGCAGGTGATCCGGCTGGATACTTACGTACGTGTGATCTGTCAGAATCGTATCTAGAAGTATCAGTGGTACCATATCACTCCAATTGCACATGCCCCACACCATTACAGAGCCGCTACCAGATTTAACAGTCCCCTGCTGACATGCAGCGTCCATGGATTCATGAGGTTATCTCCATACCCGTACACGTCCATCTGCTCGATACAATTTGAAAAGAGACTTGTCGACCAGGCAACATGTTTCCGCTCAACAACTGCCAAGTGTCGGTGTTGACGCGCCCAGGCGAGGCGTAAAGTTTTGTGTCGTGGAGTCATCATGGGTACACGAGTGGGCCTTCGCCTTGGAAATCCTATATCGATGATGTTTCGTTGAATGGTTCGCACAATGACACTTGTTGATGGCCCAGCACTGAAGTCTGCAGTAATTTGCAGAAGGATTGCACTTCTCTCACGTTGAACGATTCTCTTCAGTGGTCGTTGGTCCCATTCTCGCAGGATCTTTTTCCGGCCGCAGCGATGTCGGAGATTTGATGTTTTGCCGGATTCCTAATATTCACCATACATTCGTGAAATGGACGTACGGGAAAATACCCACTTCATCGCTACGTCGTTGATGCTGTGTCCCATGCCTCGTGCGCCGTCTCTAACACAACGTTAAAACTCACTTAAATCTTGGTAACCTGCCATTATAGCAACAGTAACCGATCTAACAACTGCGCCAGACACTTGTTCTTTTATATAGGTGTTACCGACCTCAACACCGTTTTCTGCCTGTTTACATGTCTCTGTATTTGAATATGCATGCCTACACCACTTTCTTTGGCGCATCAGTGTAATACCGAACAATGTAAAGAAAATTTTTATCATATAACTTCCAGGCCACACTCCGGAGCTAGTTTTACTCGTACGTCTCCTTGACTGTGTCTTTCTTCATTCTGGAGACAGTTCGTCGCTCCTCCCCTAATGCAGATAAACGGGTGGCAGTCTAAGGCGAACTCGGTGTATTCAAGGGCGAATGATTTTCATAAGAGGTCAGGTGCTTCCTTATCTCTTTCAGGAAGAAACACGCAGAAAGTGTTCTCAGGATACGTTACCTACCTATGCATCTACACAGGTACTCCGCAAGCAATGGTGCGATGCATGGCGGAGGGTACTCTGCGTTACTACTAGCCATTTTCTTTCCTGTTCCTCTCGCATACACAGCGAGGAAAACAGGACTGTCTATATTGCCTTCTTATGAGTCCTACATTCTCGTATCTTCGCGGTCCTTACACGAAATATATGTGGTGGCGGTAGGATCGTTTCGTAGTCAGCTTCAAATGCCGCTTCTCTAAATTTTGTCAGTAGTGTTCCTTGAAAAGAGCGTTGCCTTCCCGCCAACTATTCCCATCTGAGTTTCCGAAGCATCTCCGTAACATTTGCGTGTTTATTCAAACCTACGGGAAAAAAATGTAGTAGCACGCCTCTGGTTTGTTTCTATGTCTTCCCTTAATGCAAATTCGTGCGGATCCTAAACACTCGAGCAGTACTCAGGAACAGGTTGTACTACTCTCGAAAATTCTCCCAATAAACCGAAGTCGTCGATTCGACTTCCCTACCACAACTCTCATATGCTCGTTCCATTTTATATATCTTTGCAGCGAACCCCCTCCCAGACATTTAAACGACGTCACTGTGTCAAGCACGACACTACCAGTGTCTCGTGTGTCAAATCAAGGTTTGCGAACCTTGTTATGACTGGAAAGACATGTGAAACAGTACGGAGAAACAATCCGGGTCCGTCAACGAAAGTCTCCGAGAAATACGGTGCAATAGGTCGCCTAATTTGTCTGCCGCAGTGCACGGCTGTAAGAGTGGAGTTGTCTGAACTACTGTGCCAAGGTGGCTTAGTGGCTGCCCAGTAAGCAGGAGACCCAGGTTCGATTCTCGGCCTTGGTCCAAATTTTCACACGCCGCCTCAGCCTATATACATGAGATCCTAACACGTTGTAAAAAGGAAAGTGTCCTCTGCCGTATCCTTCACAGTGGTTTGTGGAGTACAGTCATATGGATGTAGATTCATTTAAGAAGCGAGTGCAATAACAGGACGTCGGGAACAGACGGGGCAGTCCTAGATGTGTGTCAGCAAGGGTGAAATGCCGTTATTACAGCGAGAGTAATGGCTACTGAATATTGCAGGCAGACCAGTCGTCAGTAAACAATACCGCGCAGGAGGGAGTGCAGACAAAAAACAAATGCGTCGCCGGTAGTGCGCGGCGATCGTCACCGAGCGCCGGCTCACCCCCCACCACCGGCGGCGCGGAGATAAGTCGCGAGCGGAGCCGCGATTCATTACAAAACTCGTTAGGCGCCTGCGCCGGACGGCCATTGTGGGGCGGGGATGCCGGCTCGAATCCCGCGGCGCGCCGCAAGTGCCACTGACGTCACCGGCCCTCCACGCTAATCTGCCGGCGGCCGAGGGTGGCGGCCCCAGTGTCGGGCAGCCGATTACTGCCGGCCTGCCGCATTATGGGCGCAGCCAGTCCGGAAAGCAACGCAGTCATCAGTCCCGTGCTCTGCTCGGACACCACGCTGCGAAAGCAGAAGACAGGTACTAAATGTAACTCCATCCTGGTCTCAGGAGAGAGGGACAGCGGCTGGTCGATGAAATGTAATAATAAGAGATCTGTTCGCAAAATTCAGGAACTTTGTCCACAAAATCTTTCTACGATTACCTTTTAGTTATTGTACATTATTATTGTTATAATCGTATGCATCAATTACAGTAATTCACATTTAGCAAAACAAAGAAATATTGTAATGTTGATGCATTAATTTGTTCTGAAAGCGGTGCTGATATTCAAGACAATAAAAGCGGGTTAAAAGCTGTGAGCTATCTGGGGAAGTTAACCTTGCATTACTGAGCAACTGGTCTAGTTCACCAAATTCCCAAACAGACTAACATTAATTATAATCTTTTAATAGCCATCTTACGACAACCGGTGATATATATATATATATATATATATATATATATATATATATATATATATATATATATATATATAAAGAGAATTTAAATAAGAAGAAATAAATCAGTTTATAGTTGGACATTTATTTTAACATTGATCATTGTTCCGTTAAAATTTCAGCATATTAAACTTGATTCATAACTAAACTGGTGCCTTATTTAGGATTGTGAAAATGTGAGTTTGTAATCTTATGGAACACATCAAATATGGAGCCAAGATTGGGAGACCGCATACAACACTGCGTTCATAAAATAACACACGAAGAACGTTGAAACATATGCAAGAGGAAATTAACCACAACCAACCGATTCAATTTTCACCCAGAGAAGTTACGTTCGTAGCGCAATCCTGTCCGTCATGAAATTACCACACAATGGCATACTAAATCCGTACTAACCCTCTGTGAAATCTTCCCGAAAAGAATAGCTGAGGGCTACTTTGATGCTTACACCACATGCTTCACGTTGTCAACTTGGTTTACACAAAGAGTGTAACTCCACAATAATTTTGATAATTAAAATAAATTACATCGAAAAACAATTTACAAAAGAAAAACCTCGAACAGGTTACTATCATCTTACTATTAACCTGATGGGTCAAACAATTGTATAAGCAGGTGGTACTGGTCTCACAAAGTACACCGCACGTGGGTTGAACATAAAGAAAAGTTGCTATATTGAAAAATATTGTCAAGACCAGACGTTATAATCTCATGCACATTCGTATTTAAGATTGATGATCTTAGTTAGAGTTACTGATCAACACATGGTTCCACTTTACTCACAAAGTAGTGACAAAGCAACTACTGGAAGATATTCTGAACTTCACACTCGAATTAGACTGTGTTGCAATTTAAGATAACATTAGATCTAAACCTGAAATAAAGGTGATTAACTTTTCAGTTAGGCTGAACTTAAGAAATCCATTGTCCTACGGACTTAGCAATCACACACTTAGCCAGAGATCTTACCATTTCAGACGCTCGCCGCGGATGGACTGGCCTGGGCCCCTACCGAGCGTGCTTAACAGATATAAACGGAAGTGACCAGAGAAGCAGCTTCCTATACCAACATGACAGGGGACGGACAGGACCATACTAAGAATAGAAACCTCTCTGCTTTTAGAAAGCGTAGTTACCTGTTCTGACGCTGGTCCTACTGTTCTCTAGGAGACAGGCTTGTCTGCTACCATCAAGCATGCAACTAGAAATACATTTGCTCATTCATCCTCTCACACAGAAGGGAAGGGGGATGACAGTATCTTATCATATACAGAATATAAAAGAAAGCAAATGTAGGTTCCGTATGAGACTGTGTGACATGAATTACATATAAACTGTGTTTTAAAGTGTAGTAGTGTGACAGATCGTTCTTGTTCTGCGTCCTGGTCAAATCCTGTGGATAGCATTTGGACTACCCATTTCATATGCTGGCCTTCTAGATTTGTGGCGTTTCCTGGGCAGTGATAGCAAATCGTCATGAAAAGGGATCGAGTTGTTTTCAGAAACTTGCTGACAGAGGTTGTAAAGAGCAGCCTTTCGACGGAGGTCTGGTACAAAGATGTCTGAAAGCACTGGTAGCCAGAAAGTAGGTGTAGACCGGACTGTACCACTAACTACTCTCATAACTGGGCTCAGTTCGACGTCTACTTTCACTACGTCGGCGCTTCGGAGCCAAACTGGAGCACAGTATTCTGCTGCAGAGTATGCCAGTACAAGGGATGCTCCTCGGAGGACTGATGTGGTTGCTCTCCATGTACTGCCTGCAAGCTGTCTCACAAGGTTCACCCATGTTTGTATCTTCTTGGCCAGGTTGGAAGGTGTTTTTTGTATGTTAACGTTCTGTCCAGAGTGACTCCCAGGTATTTTGGGCTTTCGTTGCATCTGACTGTGCCAAGAGGGCCGAACTGTGGACTGATCTTTGCTGATAAAAGGCGATTAGAGAGTTGGAACAGGCTTACCTCGGTTTTAGAATCATTTGGTCTCAGTCGCCATGTCTCAAAATACTCATAAAGTTTAGTAAGATTGTTCGTTAGGTGTTCTTCACATTCAGAAAGGTCTTCACTCTGATATGAAATTGCCAGGATACCTGCATATTGAAATTTTCGGCAGGTCAAATTCGGCAGGTCAGCTGTGTAGAGGTTAAATAACACTGGAGCAAGAACAGAGCCCTGAGGTAATCCGTCACTGAGTATATGCCATCTGCTTTTCTCTGCTCCTTGATGTACTTTAAACCGCCTATTACTTAACATGTTAATTAAGCGGTTGCCTAGAGTTTTGCAAGGTTTTACTCTCAAAAATTTCAGTAATAGGCCCTCACGCCACACCGTGTCATAAGCTGCTGACAGGTCAATGAACGCTACTCCCGTTTTAAGTTTCTTTTGGTACCCAGATTATGTGTGAGTAGTGAAGGAGAGCACTTGGTCACAGCAGCTTCTATAAGGTCTGAATCCAGCTTGTTCAGGTGGTATCATACCATTAATTTGATCTTGGGTTCGGTTTAGAATCATTATTGTACATGGCCTCCTTCTAAATACTCTCCTCCACAATTGATCCACCGCTTCCAAGGCCGATTCCACTTCCGGAAGCAGTCTCGGCACGCCTTTTGCTGGATCGTGTGAAGCGTCGCATGCAAATTTTCTTTTATCCCGTCTATCGTTGCAAATCTTCGTCATTTCAGGGATGAATGTGCAGGTGCACTATCGTGTTGGAAGAGGCATGAATTGTCTCGCCAAATATCAGGCAGTTTCCTTTTCACATTTTCTCCCAGGGTAGGAACACGTCCCGATAGTACCATCGGTTAACAGTTTGTCCCTGTGGCATGAATTCGCGATGAACTAAGTAAAAAAAAAAAAACTATCAGCATGGCTTTGACATTTGACCTGACCTGAAGAGCTTCTTTTGGCCTTGGAAAAACTTTCCCGATCCATTCTGAAGACTGAACCATAGTCTCAACATCATAACTGTAAACCCAAGTCTTATCACCAGTCATGATCCTCTTAAGGAACATCTCGTGCTCATTTGCGCAAACCAAAAGCTCTTCGCAGATTGCGAGGCGGTCTTTCTCGTATTGACTCTCGAACCGTGGGACGAACTTGGCGGCAATACAATGCATTCCAGAATGCTGTGTCGGGATTTCATGACATGATCCAATTGAAATATTACATTCTTCTGCAAAATTCAGTCTTCCGTTGGCAACCACAGTTTCGTTGACCTTCCGGACATGAGCTTAGTCGGTAGACATCGAAGGGCGTCCTGAACGAGGATCATCTGTAACTTCCGTCTGGCCATTTTTAAGCCTTGTGAACCATTCGTAGCGCCGAGTACGGTTAAAGCACTCATCACCTTAGGCTTCTGCATCATTTCCTGTGTCTCTGTAAAAGTTGTCTTGAGTTTCACGCAAAACTTAGTGCAAACACGTCGTTCCTCTAATTCTGTCATCTCGAAATTCGCAAATTTGTGCGCAAAACGTTCTCAATACAGCACTGAGCAATAACTAACATCCATACGGCAATGAAACTTAAATTACGAATGTTGCGGAATTTTTTGAACATACCTCGTTCTACACCGACGGTCGTTATTTTGATATTGTTTTATTAGGCAGCCAGTTTCGACGTTCCAATCACGTCATGAGCACGCTCACGAAGTTCGGATATCTACGGAAACAGGTACGGATATTAGTGCTTTGTCTTATAGACGCACGAGTCGTACTTAGTATCATTCATGCGACAGGCCTGAACATGGCGTGACTGGAACGTCGAATTGGTTGCCTAATAAAACAAAATTAAAATAACGACTGTTGGTGCAGTATTATTACATGTGAAAACAATTACGTCCTGCAGAAGGGTTCCTTCACTTTCTCGGCGGGAAGTAAGATGCCTTTCGATATGATGTTTATATTTGCTGGTCGTTTGCTTGACCAGATGTACTCTGACGCTTTGATTCGGCATCAGACTATCTGTAGTCAGCATTTCCTAACAAAACACTTCTGAAGTACACTAATCACGATATGACTCCCATCACTGTGTGCGTATAGTAATATGTGGCCTCTCGATCTACTACACTACTGGCCATTAAAATTGCTACACCAAGAAGAAATGCAGATGATAAACGGGTATTCATTGGACAAATATATTATACTAGAACTCACATGTGATTATATTTTCAAGAAATTTGGGTGCATAGATCCTGAGAAATCAGTACCCAGAACTACCACATCTGGCCGTAATAACGGCCTTGGTACGCCTGGGCACTGAGTCAAACAGAGCTTGGATGGCGTGTACAGTTACAGCTGCCCATGCAGCTTCAACACGATACCACAGTTCATCAATAGTAGTGACTGGCGAATTGTGACGAGCCAGTTGCTCGGCCACCGTTGACCAGACGTTTTCAATTGGTGAGAGATCTGGAGAAGGTGCTGGCCAGGGCAGCAGACGAGCATTTTCTGTATACAGAAAGGCCCGTACAGGACCTGCAACAGGCGGTCGTGCATTATCCTGCCGAAATGTAGGGTTTTGCAGGGATCGAATGAAGGGTAGAGCCACGGGTCGTAACACATCTGAAATGTAGCGTACACTGTTCAAAGTGCCGTCAATGCGAACAAGAGGTGACCGAGACGTGTAACCAATGGCACCCCATACCATCATGCCAGGTGATACGCCAGTATGGCGATGACGAATACACGCTTCCAATGTGCGTTCACCGCGATGTCGCCAAACACGGATGCGACCATCACGATTCTGTAAACGGAACCTGGATTCATCCGAAAAAATGACGTTTTGCCATTCGTGCACCCAGGTTCGTCGTTGAGTACACCATCGCAGGCGCTCCTGTCTGTGATGCAGCGTCAAGGGTAATCGCAGCCATGGTCTCCGACCTGATATTCCATGCTGCTACAAACGTCGTCGAACTGTTCGTGCAGATGGTTGTTGTCTTCCAAACGTCCCATTTGTTGACTCAGGGATCGAGACGTGGCTGCACGATCCGTTACAGCCATGCGGATAAGATGCCTTTCATCTCGACTGCTAGTCATACGAGGCGGTTGGGATCCAGCACGGCGTTCCGTATTACCCTCCTGAAACCACCGATTCCATATTCTGCTAACAATCATTGGATCTCGACCAACGCGAGCTGCAATGTCGCGATACAATAAACTGCAATCGCGATAGGCTACAATCCGACCTTTATCAAAGGGGGAAACGTGATGATACGCATTTCTCCTCCTTACACGAGGCATCACAACAACGTTTCACCAGGCAACGTCGGTCAACTGCTGTTTGTGCATGAGAAATCGGTTGGAAACTTTCCTCATGTCAGCACGTTGTAGGTGTCGTCACCGGCGCCAACTTTGTGTGAATGCTCTGTAAACCTAACCATTTGTATTTCACAGCATCTTCTTCCTGTCGGTTAAATTTCGCGTCTGTGATACGTCATCTACGTGGTGTAGCAATTTTAATGGCCAGTAATGTATTTATGACCCATAGACTCCTCCTAATATCTGTGTCGCAAAAGTCAAATTTTGTTGGCAAAGATTCCACCTGCAAATATTTAAAAACACAATGGCACTTTGACCACCAGGAAATAAATGCAGTGAGGTAATGTTTTCTTAAGTCATTTATTAAGCCTCATTAAAGAAAAAACCTAGTACGGTACATAAATCAAACACAGCGACCTCTCATCAATATTATAAGTACGAGGGTTGGAGCTTAAATAGTGACAACTGTTTATTCACAACCGATACAAAAAGAAGTTTCAAATGGCTCTGAGCACTATGGGACTTAACATCTGAGGTCAACGGTCCCCTACAACTTAGAACTACTTAAACCTAACTAACCTAAGGACATCACACGCATGCATTCCCGAGGCAGGATTCGAACCTGTGACCGTAGTGGTTGTGCGGTTCCAGACTGAAGCGCCTAGAACCGCTCGGCCACAACGGCCGGCGATACTTACCCCTGAGAACCGCAGCGTCAGCGGGTTTACACTCTTTGTAGTGCTCCGCACTTACGGAAGGCCCCTACTCTGGGCCAAGTGACATAAAACATTACTGTTGCTGGTCATAAGAGGAAAGGTAGTGGCGTTTAACGTTCAGCTGAACGCTGTTGCTACCAAACTTGGAGTCTGTTAATGTAAAGTCAAGAAAAATCCCTACTTAAAGAGTAGGAGGAGGGAAATAATCTGAATACGGTTGGCCAGAGGTGCCCTGGAGGTGCAGAGCCACTCGTGAGATTGGGTGATTGTGCCGGCGGATTGTTGGGGCGACTATAGGAGGGAGAAATAGCGCGTCATCACATTCCTTTAAAACACTTGTTTTTGTATTCAGATAGAGTTCTCAGTCAGATCATTGGGGCGCTAATTGTGTGTCACCACGGCAGGCTCCGACAAGTCTTTTTTTCTCAGTTGGGGTGCTGTTCTCAAAATTTGCATTTAAAATGCTGCTAGTGTTCGCTACATCTGTTGCCGCTCACTCCTCGGATTCAAACACTGACTTATATTGTTCAACGAGTTGCCTCCTTTACTTTTTCTAATGTTTAGAATTAGCCTTCAGTGCAGTAGTTAGTCTGGTTAGTAACAAACAGTGTCAATCAGACCCTTGAATTTCTTGGTGCGAGCACCCTATCGAGTCACAAAATCCGCGCTTCTCGTAGATGCCCTGTGACCGTGTTTATAGCGCTACTGCACGCAATCAGTTTGCCATCACAGGAAGTTTGTTTTTCTGCATTTGCTCCCAACAGCTCGGAAATTACAGAGAGACCTGTGACCCCTTGTGTTCCCTCTATCCAGTGTTAGGACACGACAAGCTTGCAACTGTGGTGTCACCGCCAGACACCACACTTGCTAGGTGGTAGCCCTTAAACCGGCCGCGGTCCGTTAGTATACGTCGGACCCGCGTGTCGCCGCTATGAGTGATTGCAGACCGAGCGCCGCCACGCGGCAGGTCTAGTCTAGAGAGATTCCCTAGCACTCGCCCCAGTTGTACAGCCGACTTTGCTAGCGATGGTTCACTGTCTACATACGCTCTCATTTGCAGAGACTACAGTTTAGCATAGCCTTCAGCTACGTCATTTTCTACGACCTAGCAGGGCGCCATATTCAGTTACTATTATTACTATCTTCAAGAATGTATTCTGAACAGATAATATTGTGAATCATGTACCGTCAAGAGCAACGTTCATCATTAATGGATTAAAGTTAAGTATCAAACTAATTATGTCTGCTTTCTGAATTCTAATTCCTTGTCCTGTTCCAGACCTCACGTCAGTATAGTTCTTCCCTCCTCACGCCAGTCTGCGTGAGCTAAAACGCGTGCATTTCGGCCTCCTCTAGTAACACGGTGTTGGCTCTTCTGCCAACACAACAGCAACAATGTTGACGGCAAGCCTGTTTCGGCCATTACTGCTGCGAAACACGGCCAGTGGAAAACTCTCCCCAACAACAGTGCATCCGACAAAAATTAGTCACCCTCAGCAGACATGAGGGTGACACGGTGTAACACTGCCGCCTCTAGCCTTGAGAATGGCCTTCATTCTGGCGGTGAAGAGACTCCACTAGTTTCTTCAACCATGCCCATATCCAGGTGAAGCCAGTGTGATATAACAGAAATTAGGAGCAGTTACACCACGATTCCTTCCGCCTCAATGTATGCACGCGAGATTATAATGTCACGATATCTGTTGTTCATAAATGGTTGTTTCTATTTGTTTCATGTGACGATGAAGGGCGCAGCAATATGCCTACGATAGCATCTTCCTTGCTGCCGCCGGAGATGATGAAGCTTTTATCCAGCCACGTACTAAGCGACGGATAAATAAAAAATTCCTTTTTATTTCGTTAATTTTGATTCGCTAAAACTAAAACTCTGTCTCTATCTCCATAGGGTAGGGTTTGAGAGAGATGAACTAGAGTTTTACAAATGTTGACCACGAAACAAACAAAACTTATACGAATCTGTTGAAAAAATTGATATTTGGGTCATCATTTGTAAAACTCTAATTCCTAATTATCGATAAACATTTTCCATGCAGAAATGAGAACATTGATTTTCTTGAATTACAGCACCAACTACCAAGAATGAAAACAAATGTTTAAGACAAAATGTATGCAGTTTTTTATGTAGAATCTGATTTTGCAATAAAAAATGGGGGTTCTCATTTGAAATTTTAAAGTTGCCTCCAGCCCCACTCCCAGGGGGCTGGGGTTGCGGGCTAATTTTAGCACCAGCAGATGTCCCGCTCGAAAATAATCAACTTTGGATTCTACTCATTTTTTTGTGTGAAACTTGTTATTCTGGTTTTCCAACTTAAAATTTATACCCCGTATACAAGCGCAGAAGTTACGCGATCGATTAATTTTTATTACTTACAAAATGCAACTTATATTCGGGTATACAATACACCGTGGAATAACGCTGAAAGATGTGCCGTTATAACCATGCACAAAACACACATGCTGAAAAAAAGAAAAGAAATAAAAGAAGTCGTCGATTTCCAGTTTGTCTCTACCACGTTCACTTACGTTTCTTTCCCTAAAAATTCTACCAATACTACCGCTGATCCTACCACTTACTGCGTCATTTATGTAGTGTATCAAAACTACCGAACGGTAGTTTTTGTAGTGCGCGCATCTAGTCACGTCTCCACTCTTTTTACTGCCCTGATTCCATACAACCGACAAGTATCACCATCCCACTGCCACGACTTGTCAATAGTGGCGAGTCGCATGATCGCATGGCACTAGTTCTACACCACATACAGCAATTTAAGGCGACGAACAGGCGGTTTATGGGCGCTGTCAAGTTCAAATGGTTCAAATGGCTCTGAGCACTATGGGACTTAACATCTCAGGTCATCAGTCCCCTAGAACTTAGAACTACTTAAACCTAACAAACGTAAGGACATCACACGCATCCATGCCCGACGCAGGATTCGAACCTGCGACCGTAGCAGTCGCGCGGTTCCGGACTGAAGGGCCTAGAACCGCTCGGCCACCGCGGCCGGCCAGTGACAAGTATTTCTGTCCTGTGGACTGACGTCTCTTATACAGGGTGTTACAAAAAGGTACGGTCAAACTTTCAGGAAACATTCCTCACACACAAAGAAAGAAAATATGTTATGTGGACATGTGTCCTGAAACGCTTACTTTCCATGTTAGAGCTCATTTTATTACTTGTCTTCAAATCACATTAATCATGGAATGGAAAAACACAGCAACAGAACGTACCAGCGTGACTTCAAACACTTTGTTACAGGAAATGCTCAAAATGTCCTCCGTTAGCGAGGATACATGCATCCACCCTACGTCACATGGAATCCCTGATGCGCTGATGCAGCCCTGGAGAATGGTGTATTGTATCACAGCCGTCTACAATACGAGCACGAAGAGTCTCTACATTTGGTACCGGGGTTGCGTAGACAAGGGCTTTCAAATGCCCCCATAAATGAAATTCAAGAGGGTTGAGGTCAGGAGAGCGTGGAGGCCATGGAATTGGTCCGCCTCTACCAATCCATCGCCCACCCAATATGTTGTCGAGAAGCGTACGAACACTTCGACTGAAATGTGCAGGAGCTCCATCGTGCATGAACCACATGTTGTGTCGTACTTGTAAAGGCACATGTTCTAGCAGCACACGTAGAGTATCCCTATGAAATCATGATAACGTGCTCCATTGAGCGTAGGTGGAAGAACGTGGGGCCCAATCAAGACATCACCGACAATGCCTGCCCAAACGTTCACAGAAGATCTGTGTTGATGACGTGATTGCACAATTGCGTGCGGATTCTCGTCAGCCCACACATGTTGATTGTGAAAATTTACAATTTGATCACGTTGGAATGAAGCCTCATCCGTAAAGAGGACATTTGCACTGAAATGAGGATTGACACATTGTTGGATGAACCATACGCAGAAGTGTACCCGTGGAGGCCAATCAGCTGCTGATAGTGCCTGCACACGCTGTACATGGTACGGAAACAACTGGCTCTCCCGTAGCACTCTCCATACAGTGACGTGGTCAACGTTACCTTGTACAGCAGCAACTTCTCTGACGCTGACATTAGGGTTATCGTCAACTGCACCAAGAACTGCCTCGTCCATTGCAGGTGTCCTCGTCGTTCTAGGTCTTCCCCAGTCGCGAGTCATAGGCTGGAATGTTCCGTGCTCCCTAAGACGCCGATCAATTGCTTCGAACGTCTTCCTGTCGGGACACCTTCGTTGTGGAAATCAGACTCGATACAAACGTACCGCGCCACGGCTATTGCCCCAAGCTAATCCAAACATCAAAAGGGCATATGCCAACTCCGCATTTGTAAACATTGCACTGACTGCAAAACCACGTGCGTGATGAACACTAACCTGTTGATGCTACGTACTGATGTGCTTGATGCTAGTACTGTAGAGCAATGAGTCGCATGTCAACACAAGCACCGAAGTCAACATTTCCTTCCTTCAATCGGGGCAACTGGTGGTGAATCGAGGAATAGTACATACTGACGAAACTAAAATGAGCTCTAATATGGAAATTAAGCGTTTCCGGACACATGTCAACATAACATCTTTTCTTTATTTGTGTGTGAGCAATGTTTCCTGAAAGTTTGGCCGTACCTTTTTGTAACATCCTGTACTGGAACCATTTCGGGACACAAGGGCGATCCACTAAAGGGGGTCCTCCGGCCGCCCGAGAGCAGAGCGCCGATGAGAGGGGGAGTGCAAAGCAGAACGCGTATGCAAATGGGCGGCCGCGCGGAGTGAGTTGCGGCGATGCGGGCGCGTGTTGTGACAGCGGTTATCAGCGCGGCACGCGCCGCGGCGCGGCACGGAGCGGGGGCAGCGGCCGCCCCCCGTCACCGGCTGTCCGCATCTCCGCGCTGCGCCGCCTCGGATGCCACGGCATTCCTACAGCGCGGGCAGTGTTTGCAAAGCTGGTTCTCTACCGGCAGGTGCATCTCTGTTCATCCAAACCTGGCGGAGGGTCTAATGATTATCTTAAATTCGCAATAAAAACAGTAAATATCTACATAAACACTTTCTTTCGCTTCCGGCATAGTCCTGCAGCGATCGCAGGGTCGCCGTAGTTTCAACGGATTTGGCAATGTTGGTTTTAGGGATGGCCGGATGCCCTTCCTGCCACCATCCCGTACCCCCCAGGACGGAATCAGTGTTCCCCAGCTGTCTGCGTCTAGGGTAAAGCGTGAAATAGTGCGGACGTGTTTCAAATGTCTGCGACGCGTGTAACTGAGGCGGAACGTGGGGACCAGCCCGGTATTCACCTAGCGGGATGTGGAAAACCGCCCAAAAACCACATCCAGGCTGGCTGGCACACCGGCCCTCGTCGTTAATCCGCCGGGAGGATCGATGCGGGGCCGGAGCGCCTACAAGAGTCCAGGAAGGAGCGCGTTAGCGCTCTCGGCTACCCTGGCAGGTATCTACATAAACACTATCTCACCAAAAATATGCTGTTACCTATTAGTGGACACCAATATGGGGTGAGTCTACCATTTACCTTTATGACAGCTTGGTCTCTGCTGGGGACCATTTCAGTGAGGTGTCTGAAGTAGGAGTTGGCAGCCCATCCTTCCTCGAGAGCCATAGAAGGTACAGACCGTTTAAAATTTGACGTCTGTCACTCGCCGCTGCAGTGTTGCCACATCGCCTACCGCTCGTTTAGAGGCTACATGCAAACGCGGCGTGTCACTTCACAAGTGCTGAAACGGTATTCATGTAACACGAAACAATGTTCGAAGCGGCTGCTGTTAGCTATCGAGGAGATGGGAGACGCTTTACCCACAGCTGATTTTACAGTGAAGAGCCAAAAAAACTGGTATGGGAATGCCTATTCCAATACAGAGATATGTAAACAGGCAGAATAAGGCACTGCGGTCGGCAATGCCTATGTTAGACAACAAGTGTCTGCCGCAGTTGTCAGATCGCTTACTGCTGCTACAGTGGCACATTATCAAGATTTAAGTTAGTTTGAAAGTGGAGCTATAGTCGGCGAACGAGCGATGGGACACAGTATCTCCGACGTAGCAGTGAAGTGGGGATTGTTTTGTGGCGGTGTTCGTAGCGACAAACACTTGGCTGTAGAAATGGCTTACGAAGTCACCACCACACTTTTAATAGCGGGCCGACCGGTCCGCTGGAACAGTAAACAGAAAGATGAAACCCCAAACACTCTGATTAAATAAGTCGGTACTTATCTTTATTCATGAAGATACAGAAACACAGTAGTGAACTCGGTGTCTACAGAAATCTGTCTAGTTCGAGTCGGAGCGGCTAGGTCAGCGTCGGCTGACGACAAACAACAACTCTGCTGCGATGAACACACAACTGACTAGCAAGTACACAAATCGGTGGCGAGTATACAACTGAGCGGCGAATACAGAACTGTCCTAGCGCTCGCGACTCCAGCGCTTAAGAAGCCAGAAGCCAGCGGTGGCGCGCGCAGACTTGCGGCGATTTCCTGTCTCGCTGGCGCTGCTTATGCGGACGGCGTCCGGACTTTGATGCTGCCAACCTTTTGGCAGCGGGCTCGGGTGGCATTACTGGCTAGGATATAACAGATTGTCCCGTGTATTTCATGAGTGTACCGTGAATATGAGGACTCCGGCAAAACGTCAAATCTCTGACATCGCTGTGGCCGGAGAAAGACCCTGTAAGAACGGGATCAACGACGGCTGAATAGAATCGTTCAATTTGACAGAACTGCAACCCTTCCGCAAACTGCTGCAGGTTTCATATTCTGGGCCATCAACAAGTGTCAGCGTACGAACCATTCAACAAAACATCATCGATATGGGCTTTCGGATCCGAGGCCCACACAAAGCTTTACGCCTCGCATGGGCCCATCAACACCGACATTGGACTGTTGATGACTGGCCTGATCAGACGAGTCTTGTTTCAAATCGTTTCCAGCGGATGGACGTCTACGGGGATGGAGACAACCTCATGAATCCATGGATCCTGCATGACAGCAGGGAAATGTTCAAGCTGGTGGATGCTCAGTAATGGTGTGAGGTGTATGCAGTTGGAGTGATGTGGGACCCCTAATATGTCTAGATACGGCTCTGACAGGTGACACGTACGTAAGCATCCTGTCTCATCACCTGCATGCATTCATGTCCATTGAGCATTCCGACGGACTTGGGCAATTTCAGAAGAACAGTGCGACACCCTAGACGTCCAGAATTGCTACAGAGTGGCTCCAGGAACACTCTTCTCAGTTTAAACGCTTCCACTGGCAACCAAAGTCCCCAGACATGAACATTATTAAGCATATCTTGAATTTCTTGCTACGTACCGTTCAGAATAGATCTCCACCCCCTCGTACTCTTATGGATTTATGGACAGCCCCGCAGGATTCATAGTGTCAACGCCCTCCAGCACTATTTCAGCTATTATTCGTTTCCATGTCACGTCGTGTTGCGACACTTGTGTTTGCTCGTGTAGGCCCTACACGATATACGTCAGGTGTACCAGTTTCTTTGGCTCTTCAGTGTAACTGACCAACGACTGAGCTGCGTCATGTGACACGATTTCTAGGCCTGCATTTACACTAATGTTCTAACCTAACCACGAGTTCTTGGTGTGCAATTTATCTGAGAAAACGCTGATCAACAATATCCGGCAGAACTATTAATAACACTGGCTTTGTTCATGCCGATTAAAGCTGACAACTAGTAGCAAACTCCAGCCAGAAAAAATTTCAGTTTCAGCGCTAAAAGCGAACTAACTTTCATTAGCCTCACCTAATAATGATTTCACGTGATCGTGCCGCATAATATCACTTCTTAGTATTTCCCATAAATATTTATAAGACGTGATGTGCTCACCACCAATCATGTAGCGGGTAGTATCGGGTAATTTCTGTTTGATTACTTATTTATTTAAGCTAATCAGATTACGGGCTTCAGGTCCATTCTTACGTTGGATTTGGGTATTGTCGTTATCTTACGTTTATTTACACTTAAAGAGCGCATTCATTACACTCTGTAATATGAATCAATTACTTTAAAAATTGATAAAACTTAGCTGAAGAGCAATTTTCACTATGAAAGGCTAGGGGAGCTGTACAAGCAGTACGCAACTTATGAATACTCCGTGAAAGAAACAAATCTCAGAATTAACAGGCCACCATTTTTCGATTTTGAAAGGCGTTTCATTATAAATGTGTCGTGTGGTGGATGATAGTTCGTCCGTCTGTAGCATATATGAAGGGCTTATTTCAGTACTGGTACAAGACCATTTTTGTTCATTTTGAGATACAGAGCCCTAAAGTTAAATGAGCGCTGAAAAATCTGCAGTTGAGATACCAGAAATATTCATGTATATGGCTTCATGCTAGAGATGAACGTTTCTTTCTGTTTGTTTGGATCATTAATTTCAGAAGCATTATAGACCGAAAAGTGGAGGTAATGGACTTGTACCACTATTGAAGTAAGCCCTTCATATACTTTCCCCCTTAACTAGTTAAAATCGATTATCGGTGTCGTTGTAAGGATCATAGTATCTCCGACTGTTAGTAACAGCAAATGCTGTGGGCTGCCTATCTGCAGGCACGAAATAAGTGGTGCCCTCTGCAACAACGCCACGCGTGTCTGACAAATGGGAAGTTTGGCGAGACGCGCTATCACCTGATATGTGTTTGTTTTCTGTACGTCACGTGGATTTCGCATTCATCATTTGAAACAACGGATGTATTTATGGATAACCAAGTATACCACAATCAGCTTAACAACTCATGCATCCAAGTGTCCGAAAAGTGCAATACACAGAAGAGTGTCAAAGAAAATTGATGATCTGATAGATGATGATTAGTTTGGCTTTAGAAAGGATAAAGCACCATAGAGGGAGTCTTGATATTACGTTTGGTTACGAAGGCAAGACTTCGGAAAGTCAAAAGACGTACATAGGATTTGTCGATTCTAACACAGCATTCGACGACGTAACATGGTACAAGGCAGGTAAACGAATGCATACTACATTCAAATTTGAACTTCATTTGAAGAACAAATTTCTGATAATGTACAGTTAACACCACAACTGAGTGCAACTTGAAGGTGGATCAAGGACTGTGGGAAAAATTTCAAAAGAAGAGGGTCGAAGGATACAGAAGGATGCGGAAGCACAAGTTGCGACGTAAAAACAGTTATCAAGAAGGTGTAGAATTTGTTACTTTTATTCCAGTCTATGATCACAACTATTCTACTGAGACTTTTTCAATTTCGATCTGTCGTGCTCTCTCTTCAGATCTGACTAAACCATATCATAATACAGCAATCAGTGGAAATTACAGGTTGGAATATCAACATTATTAGGAAAAGGATAGATTGCTACTCACCGTAACGATGACCCGCTGAATAGCAGATGGCACCACTACAGGTCGGAGCTGCCGGTGGTAACGGTCATGTGTGCTTGGTTGTGTGAATGTGTGAGTGTTTTCTTTGCTGAAGAAGGCATTAGCCGAAAGCTATAATGTGTAACACTCTTTTCGTTGTGTCTGTCTGTAACTCAACAGGTCATCGTTAGGGTCAATAGCAATTTATCCGTTTGCTAGTGTTGTTGATATGCTAATGTAATAAAGCCAGAGTGGCATCGTCAAGAGATACACACACACAAAACCAGCTATGCATCGTCGGACATATCTAAAATGTGGTGGCCTAGTTAGTACCTCACTTTTAGTTACGTTCGACCATGCCTAGCTGATTTTATTTGTATCTCTCGACGACGCCACCCTGGCTGTATTATGTTCAAAAAATATGTGTGAAATCTTATGGGACTTAACTGCTAAAGTCATCACTCCCTAAGCTTACACACTACTTAACCTAAATTATCCTAAGGACAAACGCACACACCCATGCCCGAGGGAGGATTTGAACCTCCGCCGGGACCAGCCGCATTTATTATGTTGACGTATGTTTTAAACAGATCTGAAGATGCACACTACAGATCGAAACTGATTTTTTGAGGATAATTTTTGCGATCATAGATTGAAATAAAGGATGCTAGAAATAGTAAGAAATTGTGTTATCCTAAGAATCTGCGAGGAAAGCAATATTTAAAAAAAACTCAGACCAGAAAAAGAGATAGGATATGTTAAAGCATCAGGAAATAACTTCCTTAACAGTAGCGGAAGCATTAGAGGACAACAAAAGTAGAGGAAGATAGAAATTCGAACACACAGTGTGAGTGAAATAAAACTAAGAAAGTATTTAGTATATCTGAAGATAGGGATCTCAAGTTACGTTATTCACACCTGAGCCAGGTCTTGTAAAGTCGGGTTGCCCATCTTAAAGTGCATTAAATATTTTCTGAGACAGTTTTATCTCCCTCCCCCCTCCTCCATGTATGTTCGAATCTCTGTCTTCCCCTACAGCCCCATCTCATAAGACAGGCAGACATGATGAAGCCATCCTTTCCTCATGGTTTTTGTCTCAGAATCTTCGGCGGATCCGTGTTTAATGATTTTTCTGACTTTTCGCCGGCACGAGTGGCTGGCATATTCGAATGTTCATCTTCCTCTGGTGGCGATAACAATACAACAAATTGCCACGAAAGCCTCAATGAGTTGGTACAATCTCCTCCTCTTATTATTATTATTGCTACTACTACTACTATTATTATTATTATCATTAGCGAATTCTCACAGTAAATGGAAGACGTTAAAAAAATAACTCAGTCAGCTTTTCTGTAGGTTCTTCTTGTTGTTCTAATAGGGGGTTTCATTCTTTCCGAGAATGCTTGTTTACATTCTTCTGTCCACTTTGGTGTGTACTGTTTCTGTTTCGGTTGCTTTGGTGTACGTTCCCAATTGTCTACTTTGTATCTGAAGCTGTCTCCTTCTAAAATGTTGGTTGATCTTATGTTTACATTACTGAGATCCTTTTCAACTTCGTTTAGTCAAGGTGTTGAGATATTAAGCGATGTTACATGGACTATTATCCCTTTTGTCAGTCGCTTTCCTGGCAGTCTGTTGAGATGACCAAAGAATTTAATTCGCGTTTTCTTAGTGTCAGTTTCGATATTTAAAACCTTTTCAGTTGTTTTGATTGACTGTAGGCTGTAACCGTCTTCGGTGTACCTCACTCCTAAAATTTTCCTGGTGATATTCTTTTTTTTTTATTTCTTCAAGTTCGCATTTTTTGTTAAGTGTCAATGTTTCACTTGCGTAGATGACTGTTGGTATTACGACTATGTTGTAGTGCTGAATTTTCGTCTGTCTCGACGTCGACTTTTTTGTGATAGAGGCTCTGTACTAATTTTAATACGATTTTTTTGAGGCGATTTTGCTGTGAGACTTTTTCAGTGTCTGTCAGTTGGATGAATTCTCGGAGATATTTTAAGTACGAGATTCTGTTGAGTTTACCGTATTTTGCTTTCAGACTTGCGATTTCTGTCTCTGAAGATAAGGATTTTCTCGAATGAGATTTTTATCCATAATTTTTCTGCGCTGTTGACGGCAATCTCTTCGTCCTCTGCGTCGCCATGTAGTCCACAAACGTGAGGTATGGTATGGAGAGGTTTTTTTAGGGAAATAACAGTAGGACTGGCTTCAAAAACACATGTTTCTTGAGTTCTTTCTCCAATTCTTCCCTAACCTTGTCTAGGACGACGTTGAACAGAATAGAAGAGGGTGCATCTCCTTGTCTCACAACTGTTTGAATGTCAAAGTGTTCTGAGATTTCCCCGTAAACTTTATTGTGGATTTCATGCCAGTTAGTGTTTCTCTTATGATATCTCGTGTTTTGGGATCAATTCCCCTCTCTTCTAAAATATGGAATAGTGATGGCCTGTCCATCCATTCTGAAATTTACAAATGTGCATACTAGAAGTTTTTGTCTGAGGGCTCGCATTTTGAGTATGGTTCTGAGGATAAAAAAATTTCTGGGCATGACCTGTTTGATCTGTATCCTGCTTAATGTTTTGCTAATTTGGGTTCTAATTGCTTTTGTGCTCTATTCATGAGATAAACTGATAGGATTTTATAGTTGGCCGGTAAGAGGGCGGCCCCCCTATCTTTGTTTACATACGATTTGATGCCTTTTGTAAGCCATGAACGGATTAGAGTAGTCTTCCTGTCATCCAGAATGTTTTCGTTTTGTGTTTCTAACTATTTGAGTGAGTTTTGGGACTAAATTTTTCAAGATTTCAGCTACAGTTCTGTCCTTCGCTGATGGTTTATTGTTTTTAAGTTTCTTGATGTTTGAATAAACTTCTTCTTGTGTTGCTGGTGACGAACTTTCTGATCTGATTTCTGGATGTTTTCTCGGGAATTTCTCTTTGGATTCCGGTCAATTTAAAAGCAGCGAAAAATATGTGGCTACTTCTTGGCAATCTTCTTTATTTGTCAAGGCTAATTTGCCACCTTGTCTCTGTAAGCAAAAGGTTCTGTAGTGGGAACCCTTTGATTTGGTTGGCCAAGGTCTTGTAGAAATCGTGTCTGTTGACCTTTTTGAAGTACTTTTCAGTTGCCTCCATTTGATCATTGACATCTTTTCGTTTATTTTGTCTTAAAATCTTGGATATTCGTTTGCGGACTTTTAGGAATTTCGTCTCCATTTATTCTGATTTGCTGTAGTTGGCGTTTTGAAATGCCTGTTTTTCTTTCTTCTAGTGCGTTTTTACTTTCTTGATTCCACTAGGGTATTTTGGTGTTTTGTGAACAGGGATCAGGTCTTTCACTGCTTTGATGATCTTAGTTTGAAATTTCTCCCAGTTTTCTGCAGGTTGTTCTTCCCATTTTTCTGTTATTTCGGAGCCTTTGAGATTATTATTATTATAATTACTGTCCTCGATGGTGAGTGTTCATCGGAGGTGAGGGTATCATCTGGAGTGCCCCAGGGAAGTGTGGTAGGTCCGCTGTTGTTGTCTATATACATAAATGATCTTTTGGATAGGGTGGATAGCAATGTGCGGCTGTTTGCTGATGATGCTGTGGTGTACGGGAAGGTGTCGTCGTTGAGTGACTGTAGGAGGATACAAGATGACTTGGACAGGATTTGTGATTGGTGTACAGAATGACAGCTAACTCTAAATATAGATAAATGTAAATTAATGCAGATGAATAGGATAAAGAATCCCGTAATGTTTGAATACTCCATTAGTAGTGCGGCCGGCCGGAGTGGCCGTGCGGTTCTAGGCGCTACAGTCTGGAACCGAGCGACCGCTACGGTCGCGGGTTCGAATCCTGCCTCGGGCATGGATGTGTGTGATGTCCTTAGGTTAATTAGGTTTAATTAGTTCTAAGTTCTAGGTGACTGATGACCTCAGAAGTTAAGTCGCATAGTGCTCAGAGCCATTTGAACCATTTTTGAACCATTAGTAGTGTAGCGCTTGACACAGTCACGTCGTTTAAATATTTGGGCGTAACATTGCAGAGCGATATGAAGTGGGACAAGCATGTAATGGCAGTTGTGGGGAAGGCGGATAGTCGTCTTCGGTTCATTGGTAGAATTTTGGGAAGATGTGGTTCATCTGTAAAGGAGACCGTTTATAAAACACTAATACGACCTATTCTTTGGTACCGCTAGAGCGTTTGGGATCCCTATCAGGTATGATTGAGGGAGGACATAGAAGCAATTCAGAGGCGGGCTGGTAGATTTGTTACTGGTAGGTTTGATCATCACGCGAGTGTTACGGAAATGCTTCAGGAACTCGGGTGGGAGTCTCTGGAGGAAAGGAGGCGTTCTTTTCGTGAATCGCTACTGAGGAAATTTAGAGAACCAGCATTTGAGGCTGACTGCAGTACAATTTTACTGCCGCCAACTTACATTTCGCGGAAAGCCCACAAAGAGATTAAGGCTCGTACAGAGGCATATAGGCATTCATTTTTCCCTCGTTCTGTTTGGGAGTGGAACAGGGAGGAGAAGATGCTAGTTGTGGTACGAGGTACCCACCGCCACGCACCGTATGGTGGATTGCGGAGTATTTATGTAGATATAGATGTATTACTATTATCACCACAGAAGGAAGCAACGATTGCGTTCTAGAGAGACGTGAATCACAGCTGCAGCCGGAGAGGAGATAATCCAGTTACAGCCGCGTAGGCTCGTAGTCACACCTTCCGTCGCCCTGGGGTGCCCCGGCTCATCACGGGCGCCCACGTGCACATCACGTGGACCGGCACACTATTGTGCGTCGCAGGAGCGCGCCTCGGCTAGCACGTTTTAATCCGGAAACTGCTTTCAGAGGCGCCATCCTCACGTGCATAATTTGTTTCTTCATTGAGCTCCTCCCCCCCCCCCCCCCCTCCCCCCAGTCTCCGCCACTGCTGCAGGCGACGGCGACGCCGGGGCCGGATCTTAATTAAGATTCCGGTTTAGCGGCAATCTCCTTCCGCGCAGGCGGTTCCTGCAATATGAAGGCGGGGGCGGGCGGCTTGTTGCTGCAACCGCTCGCTCGCTCGCTCTCCGTTTTATATTCCCTGGCTGGTGGGCTGCGTAAAAGTGTCGCCGCCTAGGGCGGGCCGCCACAGCACGCAATAAATCCGAGACACACGCCGCCGCTACTGCTAAGTACGTGGCCCCTCCCGGGAGGGGGCGGCGATAAAGCTGAATGCTCCTTACACATAAAATATTAACATCCCGCCCTTCCCTCACTGGATTCTACTTCCTTCGGCGTCTTCGCTGTTGAAGCCAATGGGGCCCGCCGATTTAAGCCTGACGGTGCGTCGAGAACCGTATTCTAAGCCCTGTCTTAAATTTGTCCATGTTTGCAAAAAAGCTGCTTACGGTTTGTGCCTGTATTACGATATTTATGAAATAACGCTTTTTCTGCTTCAGTGGCTTCTTCTTTTCCCGAAAAATCTCCATTTTTGGCGGTCTGTTGTTTACTTCTTCATCCTGCTATAAGTGTAGCCGTTCAGCATATCATCTCCTCTTCCCTTTCATATACTTTTCTACATCTACATCTATCTACATCTATATCCATACTCCGCAAGCCACCTCACGGTGTGTGGCGGAGGGTACCTTGAGTTCTCCCTTCTATTCCAGTCTCGTATTGTTCGTGGAAAGAAGGATTGTCGGTATGCTTCTGTGTGGGCTCTAATCTCTCTGATTTTATCCTCATGGTCTCTTCGCGAGATATACGTCGGAGGGAGCAATATACTGCTTGACTCTTCGGTGAAGGAAAGTTCTCGAAACTTCAACAAAAGCCCGTACCGAGCTACTGAGCGTCTCTCCTGCAGAGTCTTCCACTGGAGTTTATCTATCATCTCCGTAACGCTTTCGCGATTACTAAATGATCCTGTAACGAAGCGCGCTGCTCTCCGTTGGATCTTATCTCTTCTATCAACCCTATTTGGTACGGATCCCACACTGCTGAGCAGTATTCAAGCAGTGGGCGAACAAGCGTACTGTAACCTACTTCCTTTGTTTCCTGATTGCATTTTCTTAGGATTCTTCCAATGAATCTCAGTCTGGCATCTGCTTTACCAACGAACAACTTTATATGATCATTCCATTTTAAGTCACTCATAATGCGTACTCACAGATAATTTATGGAATTAACTGCTTCCAGTTGCTGACCTGCTATTTTGTAGCTAAACGATAAGGGATCTATCTTTCTATGTAATCGCAGCACGTTACACTTGTCTACATAGAGATTCAATTGCCATTTCCTGCACCATGCGTCAATTCGCTGCAGATCTTCCTGCATTTCAGTACAATTTTCCAATGTTACAACCTCTCGATATACCACAGCATCATCCGCAAAAAGCCTCAGTGAACTTCCGATGTCATCCACAAGGTCATTTATGTATATTGTGAATAGCAACGGTCCTACGATACTCCCCTGCGGCACACCTGAAATCACTCTTACTTCGGAAGACTTCTCTCCATTCAATTCAGAATGACATGCTGCGTTCTGTTATCTAGGAACTCTTCAACCCAATCACACAATTAGTCTGATAGTCCATATGCTCTTACTTTGTTCATTAAACGACTGTGGGGAACTGTATCGAACGCCTTGCGGAAGTCAAAAAACACGGCATCCGCCTGGGAACCCGTGTCTATGACCCTCTGAGTCTCGTGGACGAATGGCGCTAGCTGGGTTTCACACGACCGTCTTTTTCGAAAGCCATGCTGATTCCTACAGAGTAGATTTCTAGTCTCCAGAAAGGTCATTATACTCGAACATAATACGAGTTCCAAAATTCTACAACTGATCGACGTTAGAGATATAGGTCTATAGTTCTGCACATCTGTTGGACGTCCCTTCTTGAGAACGGGGATGACCTGTGCTCTTCTAAAACTGCCTTCGTAAGTCTACCCTTCTTTCTTGCCGGCCGGGGTGGCCAAGCGGTTCTAGGCACTACAGTCTGGAACCGCACGACCGCTACGGTCGCAGGTTCGAATCCTGCCTCTGGCATGGGTGTGTGTTATGTCCATAGGTTAGGTTTAAGTAGTTCTAAGTTCTAGGGGACTGATGACCTTAGAAGTTAAGTCCCATAGTGCTCAGAACCATTTGAACCAGCCTTCTTTCTTAACAAGAAGAGTGTTTCACTGTTCATGTTACACATTAATGTAGATTGTAGAGGGGACTTAGCAGATCAAGTTATGCACAGGAACCCATGTCCGGAAAAGTCATCCAGCGCCGCTATGAAGGGTCAAATCTGTACGCGCCGGTAGCTGTAGATGTATGTACATGAAGGGTAATTCCACGATGACGTTACAAACTTCTAAGAATGATGGAGACAGATAAATGTGTCAGTGTGAGGTAAGGGTCCCTAGTTTGGAAACTGACGAGTCGAAATTTGCAAGCGAAGGTCATTCTGATATTTCTGACAGTGGAATGCGTGTACTGGTAGTGTTGTTGCTAAGAATGTACGGTATGCAACTTTCAGAGATGGTAATGTGGACCAAGACAAGAAGAAATGTCTAGAAAAAATGGGCTCTAAAATGCATACCAATGGAGTTGTGTGCATTTGTTCATCTTCCTTATTTTCAAACACATTTCTTCTATTGAATAAGTGCTCATTGCTATTAAGGTGTGCATTTTAGAGCCCATGTCTGCTGGTCACTTTTACCTTCTTTTGGTCCATGCTATCAACTCTGGAGGTTGTCTGCCCTACAATCTTACCAAAACCAGTAGCGGTACATGTATTCCACTGTCAGAGGTATCAGAACAGTTATCACCTATAACTTTCCGGTGCAGCGACCCTTACCACGAAATGACGCATTTATCTCTCTCCATCATCAGCCGCGCGGAATGGCCGCGTGGTTTGTGGCGTCATGTCACGGATTGCGCGGCCCCTCCCGCCGGAGGTTAGAGTCCTCCCTCGGGCATGGGTGTGTGTGTTGTTCTCAGCATAAGTTAGTTTAAGTAGTGTGTAAGTTTAGGGACCGATGAACTATCAGTTTCGTCCCTTAGGAATTCACACACATTTAAACATCTCTCCATCATCCTTAGAAATTTGTTAATCATCACGGAGTCACCCTGTATATACATACATGAACTGTGGAACACCCTGTACATCCTCTCCAATTTCCTTACTCCTTTTTGTTACACTCATTATCTGTCTCTGATCTCTCGTTGAACTCAAAAATGATTGGTTGACACTGGGGATCAAGGTGGATGGGAAGGAAACTTGAAGAAAGAAGTACACACCGAGCAATATGCCAAAGATCAGTGACAAGGAAAGATACAGAATAAGGATAGAGAGTCACCAGCGGAGCAGACAAGAGAAGAGGTCATTCAAGGGCTCGGAAAAAGAGCGAGGATAAAGAGGTTGTAGAAGGAGAGAAGAACGTATTACACTGAACGGGATATCCGTAGTTCTACAGAGATCAACACAAGAAGAAGACATCTGCAACCACATCTACGCTCTGCAAGCCGTGATGGTGTGTGACGGAGGCAGCTTCTGGTACCATATTTCTTCCTCCCTTCCCCTTTGCATTCTTGAATTATACATGTGAAGAAGAACTGTCATGAAACCCCCATAAGACCTCTAATTTATCTGATTTTCTCGCCACGGTGATCTCTTCTGATATAAGTGGAAGGAACCAGTTCGTTGCCCCTCTCTTTTTTCGAACGTACGCTCTCGAAATTCCATCAACTGACTTGTCCGTTATGGACAACGTTTTTCTTGTAGCGTCTGCCAATAGATCACCTCCATAGCGCTCTCCCGACGACCAAACGATCCCTTGATGAAATGCGCTCGTATTCCTTGGATCTTCTTTGTCTCTTCTATTAGTCCAATTTGATAAACATCCTATATTGACGAACAACTCAAGAAATGGTCCGACAAATATTTTGTATGCCACTTCTTTCCTTAATGAATTACAATTTCTTAGAATGCTCGTAAAAATCATTCCACATTAGGTCACCCCAGCTGGCTCCAACTACGTATTTCACAACAGTTGCTGTTTCCAGTGGTTCGTCGACAAACCTAGTTGGACATGGGGGAGCTCGCGGCCTGTTTATACCCAATACGTCATTTTTACTTACCTTCAGGGTGACCTGCGAGGCCCTCTATCAGTCGCCCATCATCTGCGGGTCTTCCAGCATTTTGCTACGGTCCTCCGACGTCGCAGCCTTCCTTATAGACAACAGCTTCTTCGACGAATAGCTTCACGGAGCCTCCAATGTCATCCACTAGTCACTGATATGAACTGTTAATAGTAACGGCCTTAGAAACGTCACTTGGGGTACTCGCGAAATTACTTTTACTTCTGTCGATTTCGTTCTGTTATGAACTGCGGGTTCAGTTCTATCTACAAGAAAAACCTGAATTCATTTACACATTTGGTTTTAAACTCGGTAGGCTGGTACCTTGTTCACGAAACGACAGTACAGGCCTGTGCCGAACGCCTCCCGACACCAATCAGCACCCTAAAAAATTTCATTAGGGAGCAAATATACAGAGTGGGGCAAATAAAGGTGGCCCGGACGAGTGTTTACGATTTTGAAATATTTGTGGCAGCATTAACGAAGAAGGAGAAACCTAGAGAACTTCCGACAGGACCCGATCATTCAGTGTGCGATTACATTGTGTTGGGACTCCTCTAGTCTAAGATGTATCGCAAGATCTGTGGCAGAACGTTTCGGGCGAGACTGCACAAATTCAAGCAGTCCACCTTCGATCCCTCACCAAGTTGCTGACCAGAGCCCAGAAGTGCCAAGAGAAGAGTGGTGGTCACTTTCAACATCTGCTATACTCAGGTTAGTACTGTATTTCGCTTCCTCTGCTGTGCTTCCTTGTGCACTGGAACTTTGTTCTCTGAGCCACTTTTATTTGCTCCATCCTGTACTAGGAAGCAGGTGCTGGTATCTTCAGATCCATGTGCATACCTGTGCAAGATATTCTTGAGTTCACGTAACTAATAATTGGTATTATACGATTTTGGATTAGAAAAGCTTTGGCTTCTTTTGATGTGTTGCCCCAGTAACTGATCCCGTACGAAAAACCATATCATCCACAAATCTCCAGTCGACCTAAACTTGTCTCTGAGATGCTTATTGCTGCTTGCCCGAAGTCTGCTAATTCCCATCCACAGGTTCCTTAGAGCGTACTTTAGCGAACTGGGAATGTTGCACGTGATTCGAAGCGCCACAAAGCGCACATCAGTACCGCACAGACAGAGAATAAACTCTAATGACGTCCAGTGATAAAACCAAAACAGTAATTCTTGCTTCATCTGCAATCGCTGCATTATAAGCTGTGGTAGTGAACAACACAAAGAGAAAACAACGGCCATTATCGCAAGAGAAAATGGATGAACAGACGGATTTTCTTCGAAACATCCTTCCAAAAATCTGAGGACGAGGGAAGATAGTTATCGATTCCTACTGGACCTTACGCAACAAAAAGTAACAAAGGAGAACATTTGTGGTACATGTAGTTAGTTATTTCGTGAGATTATCGGCTACACCAACTTCCAGCCCATTGGTGAATCGAACTCTGCCAAAAACTCCACTTTTGGAGCGTAAATACCCTCGCTGCCAATACCATTTCTCTTCGCCGTCTCAGTAACATGTCTTTCATGGCAGTAACGTTAACTCAAAGATTTTGTTTCCCTTTTTACTTCCTCTGCTGCGCGGAATATATTATTGAAAATTACGGAATATTCCGCTTAAGGCTGCACCACGTAGTTGCTGATTCATAATCTTTGCTTCGGATGTCAAATCGACACCGATTCAGTTCATATTGTTAAATTAAAACATATGTGTGTTCTACATTGTCAGATTCCACATTCTTTCTTCCCGAAACCACTTCATCGGTGCGTCGATGAAGCTGTGGAGTGAACAAATGCACACTCTTCTCTGCTTGAAAGCAGACGTGCGAGCGAGCGCTACTGCTTGTATCCGTAGCATTCGAGTAACGTTGTACGCACTTCCCCGCACCGATATGGATTTGCCTTCGTTAACCTGCAACATGCAGCAGCCAAGTTGGTGAGTAGAGAGTTCAGCCACTCTGCTCAACTCCGCAGACTCTGGTTTTCCCCCGAGCTAGGAGGTGCAGTTGTTACCGAACATGCATTCGGAAAGACGACAGGTCAAACCGGCATCCAGTCATCCAGGTTTAGGTTTTCAGTACTTTCCCTAAAACTCCCGAGACAAATTCCGGGAGCGTTCCTTTCAAAGGGATGGTCAATTTCCTTACCTGTTCTTGAAACTGTCCGAGATTGTGCTCTGTTTCTTAGGACCTCGACTTCCACGAGACGTTAAACCCCAATTTTCAAATGGCTCTGAGCACTATGGGACTTAACATCTGAGGTCATCAGTCCCCTAGAACTTAGAACTACTTAAACCTAACTAACCTAAGGACATCACACACATCCATGCCCGAGGCAAGATTCGAACCTGGGATCGTAGCGGTCGCGCGGTTCCATCATCAAGGGATGACTAATTTAGAATTGGAGGGCAGCGTGGAGGGTAAAAATCGTAGAGAGAGATTAAGAGACGAATACAATAAGCAGATTCAAAAGGATGTAGGTTGCAGTAGGTACTGGTAGATGAAGAAGCTTGCGCAGGATAGAGTAGCATGGAGAGCTGCATCAAACCAGTCTCAGGACTGAAGACCACAACAACAACAGCAACAACAAGGGAGGAGTACTACGGTACTCCGTGCAGTTGTGCAAAGCCACTGTGGCAGGGTGGCGCAGTGGTTAGCGCATTTGCCTACTGAGCAGAAGACCCAGGCTCGAATCCGAGTCTTCGTAAAAATTTTCATTTGACGCTTCAGTCCGCATACACACATCATTGAGACTTCCAAAGCTCTCTGGTATCATACGGTTTCGCTAACAGGCAAGATGAAGCAGCGAGGGTAAATTCCGCAAGCAGCCGGCTACACGCGACGCACTGGACTGGTGAAGGCTGGCGCGTGAGCTGGGACGCTGCTCGGACGGTTGAGCGGTTGCTAAACGGTGCGCGGGTTGCCTAATGAGCAGGCAGTTTTATCTCGCGGGGCCAGCCAGCCGGCGTCGGTACAGCGGCGGGTGGCACGCAGCAGGCAGCAGGCAGCTATCGCGGGGCGCGGCAGAGGCCGCCGAGACAGGCGCGACCCGGCGCGGCGCCGTAATCCGCCGGTCCCGGCCTAAGCCCGGCTTATCCCGAAAGTAATTTTGGGGAGTCTTTTGAGGGGCTCCCCCGGTGGCCGGGCTTTAAATCGCGCGACTATCTGGAGGGACCAGCGACCGGGGACCTGGTAGCGGGGCGTGTCGCTGGCGGCGTGTCGCCGCCCTCGTCGCGGCGCGCCATCTGTTCTGTTCCGTGCTCTGCTCCGACTGCGGCTGCACCAGTATCCCGCCTACACTCCACGAACATCTGGCAACCGGAAGACTTGCAGTGAAACTGAAAAATGGAAAGAGGCCAGACGTGGAGAAAAGAAATTACTTATTTTCCGTGTCCGGAACTGGACTTCAGACTTCCAAAAATCAGCAGCCAATATGGCCTTGTCATTTGCCTCCCATAAGTCATTCATTGTGCAGGGCTGGTCTAAATATGGACAGATAAGCAGGTGTTGAGGATCCTGGACAGAACCACACAGACAGAGAGTGTTCTCATTCTCTTTTAGGAAACCCCATTGCTGCAGGTTTGTCTTGCATTTTGGCACTTCTACCCTCATACGGTTTAGGGTTCTCGAAACTGTGTATGGTAGGTCTCCACCAGGCGCCAGTTCTTCTTTTCAATCTTTATAGGGGTTTCTCAGGTCGATTTCCAACCGGAACGGACTTCTAAGAAAAGAAATTAAACAAACCTGACACAGATTAGTAATGCTCAGGAGACGACAACACTGCTTAATACTACCTCTGGTACTCAGAATAGTCTCAGTTCGCCGAGGGAGAGTTTAGCATCTGCCAGTTATTCAGATTCCTCACCCAGCCCGAGTATCGATATGGAGAACAGGTCAGAGATACCTTGTGTCATGCGGCAGCCGTATCTCGCTGCCGTGCGAGGTGCCGCCGCACCAAACGCAACAAGAATGTCACGTGGAGCCGTCCACTGACGCAGGGCAGGACTGCGTGTAAATACCGCGTTCCGGGACACATCACTTTCGTTACTTCGGTGTTATTAGACTGGTGCTTAAGTTAGTAGGTTTTTCCATAAGTGTAATGAACACAACAGATACACAGAACAGAGACTTCAGCCATCAATAATATACTCTCCTTTACTACTACTGAAGTCAGTTCTCGAGTACACTGACGAGGATCATTGTGGATTAATGCGTTTAAACGATCTTCATCAAATCCTGCAGGACTTCCTGAAAGTGGAGAGTCACTAGTGCCAAAACGTTCCTTCTTGAAATGAGAAAACCATTCTATTGCCGTGGTTACTCCAAGGGCATTATCCCCTTACACAGCACAATTGTTTCTGGCTAGGTCCGCTGCTGTCTCTTCCCTACTGAGCTCAAACAGAAAAATCTGGCGGAAATGTTCCGATTTCTCCTCTTGGCACTTCACTTCCTAGCGTCCACAGCATCGCTCACTACCACCAAGCCGGCCGGATTGGCCGAACGGTTCTAGGAGCTACAGTCTGGAACCGCTCGGGTCGCAGGTTCGAATCCTGTCTCGGGCATGTATGTGTGTGGTGTCCTTAGGTTAGTTAGGTTTAAGTAGTTCTAAGTTCTAGGGAACTGATGACCTCAGAAGTTAAGTCCCATAGTGCTCAGAACAATTTGAACCATTTTTTGAACTACCACCAAATGCCAAATGACAATATGTAAACCAAATAACAACGGTGAACTACAACTAACAAATTAAAATCGATAATTAAATCCATAGCAACCGGAATACCAACATGCAAAACAAAAATTTTACGAGCTTATGCACCAGCCTAATGCTAAAGCTAGTAAGAATAACAGCTGCATAATTCGTCTCTTCGTCATAGCATGCCATCTGTAAATTTGGTAGCTTCCGGTTGCCCACGCTGTTGCCCAACTCTAGCCACGTGGACGCAGACCAGTACATGCCTTTGTTTGCTGTAGTTTTTACTCTCTGTGTTGCTCAGTGGTATAGCTTCATCTATAACTGACATTTGTTTACAACTACTTAAAATTAAATTATATCTATCGATACTGGAAAATAAAAAATAAGAGTTATTTGCGTTTTAAGTACAGGCTACAAGTTGATAGGAAAATAAGTCCAGAAGTCCATTTTTCCAACTGTTTTAGGTGACAGGGTCTCTGAAAATGATATATGTACATGAATTTACTAGTGGTGAGTGCCTGTTATGGATAAGGTTTACTACTATAAATTGCTATTAAAATTAGTTACAGATTTAAATGCATGTCGTGGCATTCTGATATTGTGCCACGTACTTATATACTGTGTGCTTATACCAAATTCCACATGATGATTGCTAATTACGAATTGCGTTTTTGTTATAGTGCCTATAATATCGCTAAGCCATGGACGGAACCTCAGAGTGGTATCCTCAAGCCTTGTCTCCCCCCTGGCGCATCCCTTCATTCTAAAGTTCTAATTCTACTCTATTATGAATAGGAATGCATGGGTCTTTGTTGCTTTGTTGGATTTCCTCTTTTAGTTGACTTAGTGTGACTTTGTGCTGTTGTTTGTTCTTACAAGGTGTTTGAGTTACGCTTTTGGGCATCTTATGATATGTGCTCTTTAGAAAGTGTGGTTGAAGTTGAATCTGTTTCATTTCATGTGTTTATTTCTGAATATGTTTCAGTGTCTGTGTTGGAGCTTGTGTCTTGGCATGTGTTATGTCGTTGTACTGGTTGTGAATCAGTTTGTATTCTGCCATATGAATTTTGTTCGTTGTAATCGTATGTGTGTGTAATGTTCTTGATATTGTGTCAGCAATGCTATTGAGGGAACTCCACTTGGCCGGGTCACGTACGGTACCTCTAGAATAGGTGTCATCCATTATGGGCCGCCGCTCGGGATTAGCCGAGCGGTCTAGGGTGCTGCAATCATGGACTGTGCGGCTGGTCCCGGGCGGAGGTTCGAGTCCTCCCTTGGGCATGGTTGTGTCTGTTTGTCCTTAGGATAATTTACGTTAAGTAGTGTGTAAGCTTAGGGACTGATGACCTTAGCAGTTAGGTCCCAAAAGATTTCACACACATTTTTTAAACATTATGGGCCGTACATATGCAAATGTGTTGCATTTTGATGCTATGTGTTCAGGGATCGCCTTCTCTCCGCATATACATGCCTCGCTCTGGCTAAGACCCATGCGGTTTATATGTGACGCGTACAGGCTGTGGCCATTTAAAAAGTGTAGTCATCCCCGTATATTGAAGACGGAGAAAATACGGCGCCCTTTGTCAGATGGCTCCCACTCCTCTTGCCATGCGTTGGTTCGCCACTGGTTAAGTTTTCATCTGTTTCTGATGCTTTCCCCTGTTATTTCGTGAACTTATTCCCTGCTGTCCCTCTTCAGCCAGTACAATGCGGCTCCGAACTTATTGTGATGTCTACAGGACAGGTTCCTACCACCACACATAGGGGTTCCATCGGTGTTGTACCCAAAGCCACTGACATTCGTGGTAGTACGCTTCTCTGTCTTCGATGCGCCCAAACGTTTGCGGCAAAGCAAGCAGTGGATTTAAAGATGGCAGTGTGATAGGTTCAAAGTCCGTAGTGACAACCTGAATTGTGTCGTGTGTAGCCTAGGTAATGTATGCATGCTTTTAGAGTTTTCTCAATTGTCAGTCTGATGTGTACGTTGACTGAAAGTGGCTCGTCAACGTAAAGGCCTAGGTGTCGTGTGACGTGTTTTCTCTGTATGTTAACACTTTCCATCTTTACGGTCGGATTCCTTTTTAATACTCCTCTTGATAGTAGACGCACTGCTTTGTTTTCCGCCATTTTAAGGAATGTCATGTCGAGCTAAAGTCGCTCATTCATGATTGTATCATGCAGACCAGCCACATATAGGTTCAAATGCGGCCTTTTCGGAACGACCGCCTTTCGTGAATCGCAGAACTGCCTAAAACTCTTCGCAAGTCCCTTGGTCATCACAGACAATCAGTCACGAGCTTCCACTGACCTCAAGAGGTGCTCACCTTTGCAAGGAACAATATAGTGTTTGTTTTTCTCAATCCAAGAGCAAAAACTTTGACTGGAGTCAAACAGTAGGAACACTGGGTGCTGAATTAATTTGGGATCTCTCATGCCTTGAAGCGGAAGTCTTACTCTACGCCTTAGCCAGCATGCTGTGGCAAGCAGTGTTTCAGACATTTGTCTTGTGTTTAATATGGACGCTTTGGATCATCACTCGTCGGGGTAGAGGTGAGAAGCCGCAAATCGCGAGCATTTCAGTTTCAGTAATACGATTAGGTTCCATGATGTTATTTAAGTTAGATAAAGTCGTATCCTTTTCGCGTTGACTTTTACGTGTCGATTCCGCAAGGACACTGCTTGGTCTTTGTTTACATTTTCAGTTGCTTCAGAATGCGTGATGATCTCAACCTATCACTCTGCAGCGCATCTGTATGTTAAAGCGACTTACAGCAGATTTTTCCCACTCGAGACGATGATTTCTAGTGATTTGTAATGATATCTCCGTTGTTATTCTGAGATGTTGTTTGGAACAAATGTTGAACACGCCGACTTTATGTTTACTGAGAGCCACCATAGACCAAACATATGCATAATCTATTTGTAAATTATATTGTTTCTCTGATAGATTTAGACTTCTTTTTTCTTCGCTTGATAGAGAAATGTTTCCATCTATGGAGTAGGCGACCATTCAGAATTGGCACTGAATGAATTATGGAAAGCCCCAGTCGCAATTTAATGTACTGGCGCTTTTCGATATGTCATCATCAGAAACATAGCAGTGTTGAAAACAATATGAATAACCACCTAACCACCGAACAATTATATGCACAAGCATAAGTCGCTGCATCGATGCTTACAAAGACATAAAGGAACAAGCTACACAGCCACACAGCAGTAGACACCTAAGGTATTGAAATATATATATATATATGTATATATATATATATATATATATATATATATATATATATATATAGGGTGAGTCACCTAACATTACCGCTGGATATATTTCGTAAACCACTTCAAATACTGACGAATCGATTACACGGACCGAATGTGAGGAGAGGGGCTAGTGTAATTGGTTAATACAAACCATAAAAAATGCACGGAAGTATGTTTTTTTAACACAAACCTTCGTTTTTTTAAATGGAACCCCGTTGGTTTTGTTAGCACATCTGAACATATAAACAAATACGTAATCAGTGCCATTTGTTGCAGTGTAAAATGTTAATTACATCCGGAGATATTGTAACCTAAAGTTGACGCTTGAGTACCACTCCTCCGCTGTTCGATCGTGTGTATCGGAGAGCACCGAATTATGTAGGGATCCAAAGGGAACGGTGATGGACCTTAGGTACAGAAGAGACTGGAACAGCATATTACGTCCACATGCTAACACCTTTTTATTGGTCTTTTTCACTGACGCACATGCACATTACCATGAGGGGTGAGGTACACGTACACACGTGGTTTCCGTTTTCAATTACGGAGTGGAATAGAGTGTGTCCCGACATGTCAGGCCAATAGATGTTCAGTGTGGTGGCCATCATTTGCTGCACACAATTGCAATCTCTGGCGTAATGAATGTCGTACACGCCGCAGTACATCTGGTGTAATGTCGCCGCAGGCTGCCACAATACGTTGTTTTCATATCCTCTGGGGTTGTAGGCACATCACGGTACACATTCTCCTTTAACGTACTCCACAGAAAGAAGTCCAGAGGTGTAAGATCAGGAGAACGGGCTGCCAATTTATGCGTCCTCCACGTCCTATGAAACGCCCGTCGAACATCCTGTCAAGGGTCAGCCTAGTGTTAATTTCGGAATGTGCAGGTGCACCATCCTGCTGATATCACATACGTCGACGCGTTTCCAGTGGGACATTTTCGAGCAACGTTGGCAGATCATTCTGTAGAAACGCGATGTATGTTGCAGCTGTTTGGGCCCCTGCAATGAAGTGAGGACCAATGAGGTGGTCGCCAATGATTCCGCACCATACATTTACAGTCCACGGTCGCTGTCGCTCTACCTGTCTGAGCCAGCGAGGATTGTCCACGTACCAGTAATGCATGTTCCGTAGATTCACTGCCCCGTGGTTTGTGAAACCCGCTTCATCGGTAAACAGGTAGAACTGCAACGCATTCTCTGTTAATGCCCATTGACAGAATTGCACTCGATGATTAAAGTCATCACCATGTAATTGCTGATGTAGCGACACATGAAACGGGTGAAAGCGGTGACGATGCAGTATGCGCATGACACTACTTTGACTCAGTCCACCGGCTCTCGCAATGTCCCGTGTACTCATGTGTGGGTTCATGGCAACAGCACCTAACACACCAACTGCACCCGCTTCTCCTGTGACGGGCCTGTTACGGACCCGTTTGCGTGCTACGACCATACCTGTTGCATACAGTCGGCGGTAGATGTTTTGCAATGTGCGGCACGTTGGATGCTCTCCGTCCGGGTACCGTTCTGCATACACCCTGCAGGCTTCAGCTGCATTTCGTCGACACTCGCCATAGATGAGTATCATCTCCGCCTTTTCAGAGTTCGAATACACCATGGTCACAGTTCCTACAACACTACACTATCACAGAAGTCTGGTAACACGGTGTACTACAGTTGGTCTGCGTGCGGAGACGAATGCAGAATAACAATAGCAGCAAGCGCTACATGCGGACACTGCGACAGCTAGACCAAACCACAACAGTGCACTACAGCCACACTCGTAAACACGGTCGTCATCGTAAACATGTCCCTGCAGATGCTGCTCGCCGACCGTGGCCCGTGTTTGTTACAACACGCAACTGAACGTCGGAGGTTTCAAGCATCAACTTTAGGTTACAATATCTCCGGATGTAATTAACGTTTTACAATGCAACAAACGGCACTGATTACGTATTTGTTTATATGTTAAGATGTGCTAACAAAACTAACGTGATTCCATTTAAAAAAAAACGTAGGTTTGTGTTAAAAAACATACTTCCGTGCATTTTTGTATGGTTTGTATTAAACAATTACACTAGCCCCTCTCCTCACGTTCGGTCTGTGGAATCGGTTCGTCAGTATTTGATGTGGTTTACGAAATATATCCAGCGGTAACGTTAGGTGACTCACCCTATATATATATATATATATATATATATATATATATATATATATATATGTGTGTGTGTGTGTGTGTGTGTGTGTGTGTGTGAGTGTGTGTGTTTGTGTGTGTGTGTGTGTGTGAGTGTGTGTGTTTGTGTGTGTGTGTGTGTGTGTGTGAGTGTGTGTGTTTGTGTGTGTGTGTGTGTGTGTGTCCGAAAGAACAGATACCATCTTCGTACATATATACTGTAGTTAAGGCTCACCGGCCACTTGACCATCTTCTTCTTCTGTGCGAATGCACAAACAGTGCCCGAACTCTTACGGGAATCGGCAACGCGCCGCGAGTAATGAGTATAATGGGCGGGGGCACTACGAATGTAGTGCGGTACAATACGTTGAGAATGTGGGTGTCGCGGGAGGCGTGCCAGAGACAAGTCCCTGCAGTCGCACTATCCTCTGTGTCCTCGGTGGCTCAGACAGTCTGCCTTTAGCCGCGGAGCAGCTCGGACTTGTTTACGTCCCGGCTGCGAACGTTCGCGGAAGAAGCGGTGTTTACACCGTCGTCACTCGCGCTTGTTGTTGTTTGAATCGAACGCCATGGCACACAATTTCAGAAAAACCACGATACAGTTCATGTTCTGTAACGAGTATGCAAGACCGAAGGCTTTCGAAATCGAACGTTTCTTGAGGGACGAAGTGCATCTTAATTACACGGAGATTATTGGAGTTCATTTATCAATCGTGAGCAGCACTCTTTACGTGAAGATGATTGACGACGCAGCATGCGATAAGATCATTGATGCCGCCAAACGAGGATTCCAGTTCCGACACTCCGATGGTCATATTGGCGAAGTTTTAGTCGCTCATTCGGGCCTGGGAGTGCGTACGATTCTAGTCTTCGAGCTGCCTTTCGAGGTACCCGAATCATTGGTCACTGAATCATTCGAGCCATATGGCAGAGTTATTAGTCATACGGCCGAACGATGGGCAACTTTTAGCACGTATCCAGTGCTCAATGGTGTCCGACAGGCGCGAATTGCCCTTACGAAACATGTGCCATCGTACATAAACACCGGCGGCTGTAGAGCTATTGTCATCTATGATGGACAGCCCCGGACATGCTCCGGGTGTGGTGGTGAAGGACATCTGCGATCTGCGTGTATGCAGAGGAGACTCGTGCAACTCTCCAACGGAGACTTCCAGAATCCGACTACACCACCGTCACTGCCGATGACGTACGTGACGGCACTTCGCGGGGAGGTGGCGCCGAGGTCGGAACGCCCTATCGAACCGACGCCGCAGTTGATTGAGGCGCCTTCGGTCCCCACTGAAGAAGGAATGGCTCCGACCAACCTCCAATGTCAGACACTACAGGTGGTGCAGAAAGAGGATGACAGCATCACAGTAGGCACGGAAGCTGAAGTGGAATGGCCCCAGGGCGCTGTGGCGGTGGCGAGACAGCAGGAGATACAAGATTCGCCAACACCAGAGGCCGAGGTTAGGGCCCGCAAACAACGTTCGCCAAAGCGCCGCAAGAAGCGCCGGCTAAACTCTGCGGAGACGCTCCCTTCTCTTCTTGGGAGCCCAGATGAGTCTAACTCTATGGACCTGTCTGACTTGGAACCAGAAGCTTCGGATGTCGCAGACCATATGACTTCGGACGGTGAAGAGACGTCATGTCGTTCAGACGACTCACCCGCTCAGGGGCCTGATACCCCTTCTGCGGCGGAGTCTAATGCTGCGAAAGAACAACAGACGTCACACATCAATGCCGCACTGGAAAATTTGGAGCACCCCAATAATATCAGCTGGTATGAGCAGGACGGCGAAATCACCGATGCGGACCATTCTATTGGTGGGGACTTGCATCCGTCCGCATCTCAAGACACCTAACGCCGCAGGGACCCGTCCGTCGTGCGACCCTCTGCGGATGTGCAAAGGGACTATCGATGCGGTGAAACTATGCCATTTTAACATCATGTGGAGATGACAGCTACTCGACCCCAGGCATACAGAATAGGGACAGTGAATGTAAATACCATTAGATCGCCTGTGAAACAGCAGTTTTTTAGGGACATGATATACGCGTCCGATGTGGATATACTGATGGTGCAGGAAATTTACATTCCTGAGTTCCAGGAAGTACATGGATACATCTCCTACACCTCGCCGCACTCGAACAACGACAGTGGAACGGCGATATTGGTCCGGGACGGGATTCCGGTTCGCGACATGGCTTATCTACCTTCGGCACGAGGACTGGCGATAACTGTTAATGGAATTCGCATTCTCAATGTTAATGCCCCTTCCGGCACAGACAACAGACGGGCGCGTGCGAGATATTATTCGGAAGAGATTGTGCCCTTATTTACCGGCAGATTCGATCATTTCATTATAGGTGGCGACTTCAATTGTGTTTTAGCCCAAAAAGATCACACCCCACATTACAATACCTGTCGTGAATTGCATGTGCTATGCCGGGATCTGGAGTTAAGCGACACCTGGGACTTGATGCATAGGAACAGTGCACTCGGCGAGCAGACTCGATCGAATATAAGTTTCGGTTGGCCTACAGGATAAGGTGGTCGACGCGGAACGATGGCCTGCGGCATTTACTGATCATCTGGCTTACATTTGTACCATATCACTCCCTAGGCAAAGTGTGTGGAGAAGCCGCGGGACATGGAAGCTCAATTCGTCACTTTTGGCGGACCCCGAATGTCGTCAGAGAGTCGAGGCGGTGTGGACCACATGTCAACGCCGTCTACCAACATGTACCTCCGTGCTTCAGTGGTGGCTCGAGTGTACTAAGCCGGCAGTAAGAAGAGCTCTAATACAGTATGGTCGGAATAAGACGAGATGGAAAAGAGACAGTCTTGATTATTATTACACCATACTTCGTGAGCTGTCATTCCAGGTGCCGTCTGCAGAACATCATGCGGAAGTTCATCGTGTCAAGGCACAAATCCTATCGATCACGCGACGACGACTGGGTGGCATCCCAATACGGGCAAGATCTCTCGACACCATCACTGGGGAACGTACCTCGATGCACCATGTGTCGCGGGAACGTAAACGTTACCGCAGGGCATTGGTAACAGTGCTCCACGGTTTAGATGGCCGTCAACTGGCAACACAACAGGACATTGCAAAAGAATTTTTAGAGCATTTCCGCCACCTCTATGCCGGTACACCGACGGACCGTCGGGTGGGGGAAGAGATACTGCAACATCTGCAAACGACACTGACAGAGACGGATAAGGCAAAGCTTATGGAGCCACTCACAGAAGACGATATAAAGGTGGCACTCACAAAAGGAGCGGCCCATAAATCACCAGGGCCAAATGTGATTACGTTGGAGTTTTATCGAGAATTCGTGGACATGATGATGCCACAGTTGGTGTCGATGTACAGTGAGGCGATGCGTCCGGACATGCGCCTACCGTCGGATTTTGTGACGGGCTTTCTTCTTCCCATCCAGAAGATGACGGGGAGTCGCAGTGTTAATCAATATCGGCCTCTCACTATGCTAAACACCGACTATAAAATCTTTGCACGACTACTAGCGTCTCGTCTCAAGCTGGCGATATCCAGGACAATATCCCCTGATCAGGCTTGCCTAGGGGTGCGAAGCAACATCTCCTCGGCGTTAAGTGAATACCGTGACGTTATCGCCCTTGCGGAAACGTGTAAAATGCGAGCAGCGATGATACCTGTGGACCTCGATCGTGCGTTCGACAGGATAAACCACGACTTCTTATCGTCAGTCATGAGCCGAATGGTGATTCCACCTGTTTTCATCTCCATCGTTATGAGGCTAATACGAGGGGCTACATCGAAGGTGATTGTAAACGGTCGGGAAGCGGGCTCGATTCCTATTAACAGCTCAGTCCGACAAGGGTGCCCACTCTCCATGATGCTGTTTGCGATAGCACTTGAGCCGCTGATGTGTGTTATGAGGCGCACACTTACTGGGATAGCGCTTAATGAGAACTCTTTCGTTTGTCGCGCATATGCGGACGACCTGATCCCCCTCGTCAGATCAGGACATGAAGTGCGTCAGGCTGTTGAACATCTAGACTCTTACGGGACGGCGGCAGGCAGTGTCGTTAACATGACGAAATCCAAAATTATGCACATTGGGCGGGGTCTGGAAGACATACCGGGACCGTTTCAGACGGTGGTATCGCTGAGATGTCTGGGGATCACATTTACCCGTTCACTACGGCGGTCAGCGGCGGCGAGTTATCGGCGGCTTGAAAGGTGGCTACACTGTGCCACTGCGCCAGAGAGTGCGCCAAAGAGTACTTTTAAGCCGCCTCCACAGTGCGTGTTAAGATCTCATGGCAGTCAGTGGTTGTTGAGAGTTCGTAGAGGACAGTGTGTGTTAAGAGCTGGTGGTTGTCGTGAAGTTGGAGCAAGATGTTGTAGTAAAGAGTGTTGTTCCATGTTTTATGCAGTTATTTGATGGGAGAGATAGCAGATGTTATTGTGTGCATTTCGTCAATATGTAAAGGTAAAAAATTACAATGTTCTTTTATTAATGGTGTGTCTGAAATAATGCGTCACCACAGGTTCAGTCAACAAAGCATCTGGCTTGTGTTCTTGTATTAGAGTGAATTCTGGTTTTCTTGCGTAATTATAGTTTTCTAATTTCTTTTGTCACGTCAGTATAATTGGTATTTAAAAAAAAAAAATTCCTGTCTTGTTGGAGAAGAACCGTGCCAGATGTGGACGTTGAGTCACACTCCCACATACAGAACAGTTACTCTTGTGCTTGTTGGCTTCGTAGATTTTTATAGTTGCTGGGGACTTAATTAATTAATTGTGTTTACGAAAATCTTCTTACATTGTTTGTTGCAGTCAGATTGCGTAATAATACTAGTCAGGGCCAACCGATTACGAGACACAGCGTAATCGGACATACAGCTACTAAAAAAAATCATTTTCAATCTATAATATTTACGTGCATGGGGGCTTAATTAAATATATTGATTGAAAATGATTTTTTTTTAGTAGCTGTATGTCCGATTACGCTGTGTCTCGTAATCGGTTGGCCCTGACTAGTATTATTACGCAATCTGACTGCAACAAACAATGTAAGAAGATTTTCGTAAACACAATTAATTAATTAAGTCCCCAGCAACTATAAAAATCTACGAAGCCAACAAGCACAAGAGTAACTGTTCTGTATGTGGGAGTGTGACTCAACGTCCACATCTGGCACGGTTCTTCTCCAACAAGACAGGAATTTTTTTTTTTTTAAATACCAATTATACTGACGTGACAAAAGAAATTAGAAAACTATAATTACGCAAGAAAACCAGAATTCACTCTAATACAAGAACACAAGCCAGATGCTTTGTTGACTGAACCTGTAGTGACGCATTATTTCAGACACACCATTAATAAAAGAACATTGTAATTTTTTACCTTTACATATTGACGAAATGCACACAATAACATCTGCTATCTCTCCCATCAAATAACTGCATAAAACATGGAACAACACTCTTTACTACAACATCTTGCTCCAACTTCACGACAACCACCAGCTCTTAACACACACTGTCCTCTACGAACTCTCAACAACCACTGATTGCCATGAGATCTTAACACGCACTGTGGAGGCGGCTTAAAAGTACTCTTTGGCGCACTCTCTGGCGCAGTGGCACAGTGTAGCCACCTTTCATATGCCCCTCCTCCACAGGCCAGAATTTGATGGTATTTTTGCCAGCATTGGTGGTGAAAATACCACCAAATTCGTCCAGAAAAATACAGACAAAAATAAAAGATAATATTAATACCTAAATATCACATAATTAGTTAAAATTTTGGCTTTGCACTGACCTTTTACTAACCTAATATATGAAATACAGTAAGCAATACAACTTCTTTTCATGCATGTGGCTTTACATAATAGTTTACACAATATACAAAAAATCAGTTTATACAAATGTTCACATAAAATGCTCTCAATGATTAATTATACAAAAAAAAGATACTAACAGGTGACATCTTTTCAGTAGAAGCAGTCCATCAGTTGCACCCAGTAAAGTTTAGCAGGTACACCCAGCAACAAGTCACATTAGTTCAGTAGAAGCAGTTCATCATTGGCACCCAGCAATGTTGAGTTGGTGCAGACAGCAACAAGTGACTTCATTTCAGTAAAAGCAGTTCACCAGTTGCACCCAGCAATGTTGAGAGCAGATGCAGACACCAACAAGTAATACCATTTCAGTAAAAACAGTCCATCTGTGGCACCCAGCAATGTTGAGTAGGTGCAGACAGCAAAAAGTAACATCATTTCAGTAGAAACAGTTCTAACAGTGGCACTCAGTAAAGTTCAAGAGGTACACACAGCAACAAGTCACATTAGTTCAGTAGAAGCAGTCCATCAGAGGCACCCAGCAATGTTGAGTAGGTGCAGACAGCAACAAGTGACTTCATTTCAGTAAAAACAGTTCATCAGTTGCACCCAGCAATGTTGAGCAGGTGCAAACAGCAACAAGTGACTTCATTTCAGTAGAAACAGTTCATCAGTTGCACCCAGCAATGTTGAGTGCAGGTGCAGACACCAACAAGTGACACCATTTCAGTAGGAGTAGTCCATCAGTTGCACCCAGCAATGTTGAGCAGGTGCAGACAGCAACGAGTGACATTATTTCAGTAGAAGCAGTCCATTAGTGGCATCAGCAATGTTGATCAGATGCAGACAGCAACCAGTGACACCATTTCAGTAGGAGTAGTCCATCAGTTGCACCCAGCAATGTTGAGCAGGTGCCGACAGCAACAAGTGACATTATTTCAGTAGAAGCAGTCCATCATTAGCACCCAGCAATGTTGAGTAGGTGCAGACAGCAACGAGTGACTTCATTTCAGTAAAAACAGTTCATCAGTTGCACCCAGCAATGTTGAGTAGGTGCAGACAGCAACGAGTGACATTATTTCAGTAGAAGCAGTCCATTAGTGGCATCAGCAATGTTGATCAGATGCAGACAGCAACCAGTGACACCATTTCAGTAGGAGTAGTCCATCAGTTGCACCCAGCAATGTTGAGCAGGTGCCGACAGCAACAAGTGACATTATTTCAGTAGAAGCAGTCCATCATTAGCACCCAGCAATGTTGAGCAGGTGCAGATAGCAAAAAGTCACATCTCTCAGCAGAAGCAATTCCATCAAATTCACTAGCACTGATCACTCTGTTCATCAGCAGAAATTAAACACGACCAAATGTCACACATCATGTTGAAAAGTGCAGGTAACAGTTCAGAATATTTATCTTCACTAATCAGACAGTTCAGGCATGAACAATAGTTTGAATGCGCATACAAATGCTTTTACAGTAAGATACAAATCATAACAAACACACAAATGATGTCAGATAATTGTCCTATTAACTATTACAATACACAAATACCAGTAAACCTATAATATTCATGGGTGTCAGTGCAAGCCACTACCAACAAATAAAATAATATTTAGGAGATAGGTGGGTAGGATTAGGAAAGGAAAACACACAAAACACACTCACGCATCTCTCATCCACATTAAATACTACTGTGTAATTGAATAGTGTTAATTGTGTAAATGAAATTCTGTCTAAATCTGATGTTCATCATGTGTATCAAGTAGTACTGGCAGCAATGTATAACAGTCAATAATAGTTAAGTCAACGTCATAGTCATCATGTCAAGACCAATGTTTGCCAAACCAGATCAAAATGTACTGTTGTTGAACAACTGTCAGTGAGCCACGATATGCAATTACTTCCTCTCTTCAAAAAAAAGTATATACTGCTTAGTGATATAACAAAGTGTGTGTATAGACTATCTTCCTTCTATTTTAGTGTTTTAGTCTGCTCTCTTCATCCTCTTGTTCCATAAGACCAACAAAAAAAATATGCTCCTCACTTACTTTACCTCTTATCCACCAAAACTCCAATAATTATCAGCATCACATAATCTCAATAATACCTCAATAATACGTCGATAAATGTAAACCTCAGCACCAATATCACCTTACCTCTTGTCCACAAACAACTTCATATACTCTCAATACCTATAATAATACATCGATAAATATAAACCTCAGCACCAATATCATTTCACTTCCATAACAACTCTTTCCTCTAGTCAGTCTCCTCGAACAAGTACAGATAAAATCCTAATGCAACTTCAATTCAGCATCCCATACAATCCGAAGACACAGTGTCCACACACAACCTCTGTGTAATCCATCTGACCCAAATTTTCTACTCATTATAAATTATAAACAAAGAAATGCATACATGACCTCTAACAGACTTAGTTCGAATAACTCTCAGTAATTAAGTACGATTACGGAGTGTGAATGATCATAATATTTCACAGTGTGTACACCACTTCAAGAATTATGGCAAACAGAAGCAAACATGTGGAGTATTTCTTGTGTCAAGTGTCACTTCCTATTTCAATTGCTTACGAAAAATGCAGTCTAATAATTGTTAATGGTCTAAACCTCGTAATGGTATGTCATGTCGTTAGCTTCCTTCCTATTAGCATAAATTTATACAGCTTCCATAAAACCTCAGCTCATGTGACTTCAATGACTTTCTTGTACTAATGTCGTTCGTCGAATTATAGCAGTTCATTTTCTTATCTTAAAATGTAAGGCACTGAGCGTAAGCAAAACAAGCAATAGCGAGTAAATATACCAGTGGAGAACAGAATGTCAACAAGTGGATGCAGCACAATTCTTACAACGAGGCTCTGCCAAGCGAACAATCTATAATTAATCCAATAGTGTGACCTAAACTCTATGTTTATACACAGTATATCAGCATTTCTATATACCAAATTAAAGAGTAGTTATGCCAACAAAACAGAAATGTGTAAATATGGAATCCATACAAAAAGCAGCAAACATATATCTTACGTAACAAACAGGTCATTATCATCATATCAGCATAAGCAAATAAATGTTCATATGTCATCCTAATAAATAAACATGAAGGCGCAAGCAGATAAATCACAAAGTACAACATACATACATAATCATAGTCAGCACAATTAATCAGATAACAATTATAATTTAAATAAATAAGCACAGCAGGCACATAATAGAAAAATATGACATCAGTGAAAAAGCATAGCAGCCAAGCGATGCATAATATACACAAGTTACAACCCAGTTCATTAATCAATAATTGTCAAAATCAGTAAATGTATGCAAGCATGTCGCTTCACAAGTAAATTCATAGAACATGAAATTAGCACAAAGTATGAATCACGTAATCGCGAGCAGCAAATTACGTCTAAAGTACGTACCTAAGTGGAAATATGTTACCTGAAAAATGAACTCAATTAACAGTTACCTTTTTTTAGTTTATTAGTTTCTTCTTCGAAATTACATTCTTCCTGAAAATTTCTCGATAGCAAGTCGTCTTAACGTCGGACACGCACAGAATTTACCTGAAGGTCTTAAATACTTTATACACCGTATCCTGCAAAATACTGAATGTTAATAACAGAATTCAACAAGTCCTTATAGCTTTATACAGAATTTAGTCGGAGAAATTAGACTGTGTATTTGTTTACGGCTGTCAGTGCATTCGCACTGAGCGCTCGATCAGCTGTAGCCGCGTGACGTAGGAAGCAATTGTTCGCGGTCAACGACTGCCTTGTGCGGCGCGCAGACTTGACTGTTGCTTTGAGTATATGCCGCCGCCAAAACACAGCGCGGTATCCTTGTACTCTCCGCATGTTTACATCTAGCTGTTAGTTTCTCACAAGTATGTCATTCCACAAAAATCACAAGTATGTCATTCCACAAAAATTTTAACATTTGATATATGATGTATTCCTTTAGAGCGTCGTGATTTAAGAGTTTCTACTTCGACAGTGTTATCATGAATAATTTTGCGAATTCTATATGGACCGTTATAAAGCAGAAAAAATTTGCGACACAAGCCTTTTCCTTTATGAGACAAACGGTGGGACTTAATTAATACCTTCTGACCAACTAAAAAAGTTTTTAAACGACCAGGACGTTTCGCTGATTTCTCTCTTCTAGCAGCCGCAGATGCAATATTTTGTAGAGCCAGGTTAACAACTTCAGAATGCCGCAGTTTCCGTGAAGGCGGAAATGGAACGATTTCAGAAATGCGATTTGTCGGTGCTTTGTTTTTTAATATCATTAGAGGCGGTAAAGAAGTTGAATCATTAGGGAGTTCATTCAGAATGTTTTGAAAAATATGAAGATACTGATCCCAAGTTCTGTGATTCTGATGACAATAAAGACGACACAATTTATTGATTTCCTTCATCCATCTCTCTGAAGCGTTAGATTGAGGGTGAAAGAGTGAAATGAAAATTGGTTTGATTTTACGACGCCGTAGAGTACGAAGCCAAATTTTAGAACGAAACTGTGATCCATTATCTGATATAACCTTGTCAACATGACCAACTTCTTTAAGAAAATGTTTGATGAAAGCATTAGATACTGAACGAGCTGTTGCTTTGCGTAAAGGTGTAAAACACACATATTTTGACGTCAACTCCACTGCTACGAAAATGTACGCAAAACCATTAGTAGAACGAACCACTGGACCAAACAAATCGACTGCAGCCATCTCCTTTAATTTCGCTGGAATGACGGGAAACAACGGTGCTCTGTGAGAAATCGTTGGAGGCTTAGCCATTTGACATAATTTGCATTTGGCAAGAACAGATCGAATACGTTTTTCCATATTACTGAAGTAACAATTTTCTCGTAATTTGTGAAAGCATTTTCGGGGACCAAAGTGTGCATAACTGAATGCGTATACCAAATCAATTTATTGACCCACTCATCAGGAATACAAACTAACCAAACGGAGTTGTCGACCGATTTTCGTTTAAAAAGAACTTTCCAGATAGATCGCAAAAACGAGGTGTGGCCAAATCATCCAATTTAACAAAGCGTCGAAGAAAATTACAGAGACCAAGAAAACTACGAACATCACGTTTTGTGGTAGGAACAGCATAATTACGAATAGCGTCTAATTTCTCTAGATCAGGAAGAATACCTTCTGTAGAAATAATGTGACCGAGAAATTTCATCTGAGAACGACCAAATTCAGATTTTTCCAAGTTCACAGTAATGCCAACTCTTGCAAAGATACGTAACAATGAATCCAAAATTTTGTTGTGCTCACTCCAAGAACGTTTAGCGATAAGAATGTCGTCAACATAAGAAGTAATATTGTCACGAAGATAAACAGATAACATTTCATTTAAACTACGAATGAATGCTGCTGAAGATACAGTAACTCCACATGGTAATTTCCAAAGTCACTTTTGGGTACAATTAGTCATATTCGGTTATTGTTCACTTACTCACTAGATAGATTGATAGTCGAAGAGTTGGTTTGACAGATGCAAAGAATAGTAAAAGAGTAGGCAGCGGTACAGAAAACTAAAAGAGAAACAGCACCACTACAGCTCGGGGCCCTATGCTCGCTACGGCACATATTCACTTTAGAGTAGTGAATCCCCTGAGGACTTAATAGCCGCACATAATTTCAAGTTTGTGACTTAATGGCAAATTTGGCGGAAGTGCGTACGTAAATTGATCTAACCATGCACATGGATGTATGTCGTTCTTCGAATTGCCGAAGATCTTAAATTTCCGGACAGTCAAAAAGTGTTTATAATCAAAGTTTTCGCCTCGTGGCGACAAAGACCTACCGCGTCTGTCCCAGTCCGAATGTCGATTATTGTTAAATTCACGCGCCTGGCGCTCTCTTGTTGCTTCTCGTAAATGAAACAAATTACTTTCTTCACACCCTTCTGCTAAACTAACACTTGTCAATTTATCTGAGATCTCCTCAACTCTTTCCGATGAGTCACTTAATTGTTCTTTCTGTTTAATTACGTCTTCTGTAAATGCCGCGACTCGGGTTTCGGTGTTGTCAATTTTAGTAGTTAAGTGTTCACACTGTTGCGTTAAGTTATTTATTCTGTCATTTGGTACGGATTCCTCGATTCTTTCAATTATTTCTTCCTTGTCTTGTGCACGTTGTAAATTTAACTCTGAAAATTTCTGTACTACCACGCGATCTCTTTCTTCCCGTTCTCTGTCCTGTTCCTCTTGTCTGATTTCTGTTGAAATTAAGCTATTATTGTGTGCCTTCAAAATCGGTTGTACTTCTTCTCTAATTTCTTTATTTGATTCGTCTTTCATGTATTTGAAACATGTCCCTGTTCGTGAGCCTAACTGAGTTTCAATTGTTCCCCTATCAGTTTCTAATTCAGATCGTAACTGTGATCCCACTGCTTTCATCTCGGTTCCAAATGTTTCTATTTGTGAGCCTAACTGTGTTTCCATTGTTTCCATCTTCGAGTTAATTCTTTCTAAACCTGTTTTAATTATTCCTAATTGTGATCCCAAATTTAATATTGCACCCATCAACTGCTCTATCTCTTCTGTCGTTAATCTCGTATTCTGTGAATTTTTCGATTGTGAAAAATTTTGAACTGTTTCCGGACTATTTTCCTTGCTTGTTAAATTGTTTTCCACTACATTATTCATGACACTGTTTTCCTCTGTTGGCGAGTTCACCATGTTAACAATTTCGTTATTCTGACTATTCATCATTTTGCCTGTTTCATCGACCGCGTAATCATTTACTAAATATACGAAAGATTCGTCACTGTACGAAAATCACACACAATGACCCCTTATCTCCAACAATACTATTCACACGCAATGTCTCCCTCAAACACGATCAATCGAACAATTGAAATAATCGCACAAAATTGTCAAACGCGTATACAAGGCAATAAAAAAAATTAAATTTTGAAAAATACCATTAGAAGAATGACAATTACCAAATCTACACACTCAATACAGACTACAATCACTAAACTCAAAATTACTACAACAATACTACAGTCTACAATTTTCACAATCAGAAGAATCCAAGGGACGATCCGAAGCAGCGGTCGCCACGTGCATGGGGGCTTAATTAAATATATTGATTGAAAATGATTTTTTTTTAGTAGCTGTATGTCCGATTACGCTGTGTCTCGTAATCGGTTGGCCCTGACTAGTATTATTACGCAATCTGACTGCAACAAACAATGTAAGAAGATTTTCGTAAACACAATTAATTAATTAAGTCCCCAGCAACTATAAAAATCTACGAAGCCAACAAGCACAAGAGTAACTGTTCTGTATGTGGGAGTGTGACTCAACGTCCACATCTGGCACGGTTCTTCTCCAACAAGACAGGAATTTTTTTTTTTTTAAATACCAATTATACTGACGTGACAAAAGAAATTAGAAAACTATAATTACGCAAGAAAACCAGAATTCACTCTAATACAAGAACACAAGCCAGATGCTTTGTTGACTGAACCTGTAGTGACGCATTATTTCAGACACACCATTAATAAAAGAACATTGTAATTTTTTACCTTTACATATTGACGAAATGCACACAATAACATCTGCTATCTCTCCCATCAAATAACTGCATAAAACATGGAACAACACTCTTTACTACAACATCTTGCTCCAACTTCACGACAACCACCAGCTCTTAACACACACTGTCCTCTACGAACTCTCAACAACCACTGACTGCCATGAGATCTTAACACGCACTGTGGAGGCGGCTTAAAAGTACTCTTTGGCGCACTCTCTGGCGCAGTGGCACAGTGTAGCCACCTTTCAGGCTTCTGCAGAATGTTCGTCTGACGATACGCAACAACTCACTGAGAGCCTTTGACATGATCCAACGTGTGGCATACACCAACGTTCACATAGCGTCACGACTGCCCCATTTAGCGCAGATCCTACCAATGCAGAAGGGTACTTCAGACCGCCTCATGGCTGCCTTTGGTTACTATGTTAGTACTGGGATGTTATTTAAGATCAAATATGACACGTTAACGCTACAGTTCCGGAACGGTGGCCTCAACCTCACAAACGTGCGAAACAAAGCTCTGGCGCTTTACATGCGAGTGATGGCACGAAATTGGCAACAACGTAAGCATACCATAACGTCAGCTCTGATAGAAGTACTTGTTCCGCCTTCGTACTAACCCCCTATTGCGGTGGGCAATATTTCGCCTTCTCTTGCACACATTGCCTCATTTCTTGTTGATTACAGTTATGTTCGTCTGAAAGTACCTTCGACGAGAATACCCACGACGCGGGAGATCTATAGGTCCTTGATGGATCACCATGGCCGCAACATAATGGAATTCAAATACCCGTCGAGAACGTGGAACCACATTTGGTGTGCAGTGCATACTTCATTACTGTCAACAGCAGCGAGATCTATGTGGTATATTCTTATAAACCGTAAACTTGTGACCAGGAGTTGATTCTCCTCTTTGCACAAACTGTGGACTGTTAGCAACGGAAGAACATGGTTTAGTGTGTGGCGCAGCGAGGGACGTCTGGACGCTAACGCGTCGAATACTGGCCTTCCTTCGGCGCACTACTTACACAGAAATCACATCGGATGTATTTTTTCTACCGGAAAAGTCCTTTTTTCTCAAACAAAAGACGTATGCGGTCAATTGGATCGCTGGACATGCGACGAAATATTTGTATTCGTACGATATTAAGTCCGTGATGGATTATTGGATATATTTACAAGAACAACACGAGCTCATACGGAGTCATACGAAATATAGGACTTACTTTTCCAATTTTTTAGGAAGTGTTTTTCACAATCCGCCCGACAGCTGGGGTGTCCCAGAACCGAGAAGAATCCTGCACCAGAACGACTAGAGACGGTACTGTGCAGTTCAATTAAATTGGCACATGGCACACTGAGAAGAGAACTGGCCCCTACCTGTTGGTGCCAGTTATGACTGGATTATGTTCACGTGAAAAAAAAATGATGGTAAACACCGAAACCGCCTCAGATAATGGTCCTTTGAATGGTCGACGCAGGAGAAATACATGCCGCCCACATTGGCAGAAATGGTCAAGATTATATGGCTTTCTGCCAGATTTATGATGCGACACCGCGTGCTGCAGGGATTGTGATGCAGATGATAACTACATTTTCACTCCCGCCCGTGACTAGGATTGTCATTTACTTTATTCATGTTAAAAAAAAAAGTGGTCGCGTTGTTGGACCATAAAGCGGAGGAACCGCGCTTTTATTTTTATTTTACTTTTTCTTAAAAAAAGTAAAAAAGTAAAGAAAAATTGAAAAGACAAAAAACAAAAGAAAAAAAGAAAAAAATAAAGAGAAAAAAGGTACAGGCCTCACATGCGAAAGGTTGTATTTTCGAATCTAGTGAATTGCTTGTAAATTATAATATTTAAATCTTTTTCGAAAAAAAAGAAAAAAACACACAAAAAAAGATGGATAGAGCGGCTGCCATGTAAGCAGGAGATCCCGGGTTCAAGTCCCGGTCGGGGCACACATTTTCATCTGTCCCCGTTGATGTATGTCAACGCCTGTAACAGCTACGGGTTGTCATTTCATTGTAATCACATACATGTTTTCAAAGTATCTTCAAAAACATCAATGAACATACAACGAAGGCTTTCACGACCGGATGTCATAGCTGACGACGTGTCTTCCAGGCTGTATGGTCGTGATGGAAGAAAGTTTTCGGTTGCTGACATTTCGTCCAAAGCTGCTCTGGACATCTTCGGAGGTACCCTTAGAGACGCTGAGTCTTGCCGACTGACATGTCGGACTCCGGGAGCGACATAAATAATGTGTATAGTGGATGTGGTCGAGTTTACATGCGATCAGCAGAGGTAATCTTTGTCGTAGATAAAACTGAACTATCGATTGTCGTCTGTCAAGGATATAAACTTTTCGCCGCGCGGGATTAGCCGAGCGGTCTAGGCGCTGCAGTCATGGACTGTAAGTAGTGTGTAAGCTTAGGGACTGATGACCTTAGCAGTTAAGTCCCATAAGATTTCACACACACATAAACTTTTCTATCGATTCTGCAGAGCCACACTCCATATATCATTGAGTTACACGGCTTTTTTCTGTTAAATTATCATTGTGCTTATACAGGGTGGGGCAAATAAAAGAGGCCCGGAGAACAGAGTTCCAGGGTAAATTCAAATGGCTCGAAGCACTATGGGACTTAACATCTGAGAACTATTTAAACCTCACTAACCTAAGGACATCACACACATCCATGCCCGAGGTAGGATTCGAACCTGCAATCGTAGCAGCAGCGCGGTTTCGGGCTGAAGCGCCTAGAACCGATGGGCCACAACGGCCGGCAGTTCCAGGGTAGAAAGAAACAAAGCAGAGCCAAGGAAATACAGTACTAACCTCACCATAGCAGATGTTGAAACTGACCATCATTCATCTATTGGCACGTACGGTCCTGGTCTGCAAGTTGTTGAAGGCAGCTCGAAGCTGGACTGCTGGAATTGCCGAAGCCACATCCGAAATGTTCTGCTGCTGTTCTTGTTGCGATACACCTTAGACTTGAGGACTCCTCACGCAAAGTAACCGCACACTAACAGGTCAGGTGATCGGGGTGGCCTGCTAGGGCCGCGACCAAGCTGATCTATGTTAACACGTCTGTCAGGGGTGAAGATTGTATAAATGTGATCCAAGGTTCGGCCGTTGTATGGGCAATTTCTCCATCCTATTGGAAGTAAATGTGAGTCTTTTCCTCCTCCGTTAATGCTGCCACAAAAGGTATCCACTTATCCGGTTCAAATAGCTCTGAGCACTATGGGACTTAACATCTATGGTCATCAGTCCCCTAGAACTTAGAACTACTTAAACCTAACGAACCTAAGGACATCACACACATCCATGCCCGAGGCAGGATTCGAACCTGCGACCGTAGCAGTCGCGCGGCTCCGGACTGAGCGCCTAGAACCGCTAGACCATCACGGCCGGCCCACTTATCCGGGCCACTTTTATTTGTCCTGCTCTATGTATATCGATGTCTGCTTTATATGGTTGTGGACAATAGTCTGTCGTAGTAGATTGATTCAGTTTTGGTTACCGAAAACTTCACGATTTCCTGACTGAAAAGCATGCTCTGCTATAGCTGATTTTTCTGTTTTCCCTTGCCGACAGAGACTTCTATGTTCTTTCAGTCTTGCATTCAAGCTTCTCTTGCTAGTTCCAATACAGATCTTTCCACATGTACACGGAATGTTATAAACTCCAACTGCTGACAGACGAGGGCATTTGTTCTTTACAGATCGGAGACTGACATATTTTTTTAGCTGGTCTAAAAACTGATCTAATATGATGTTGCCGTAAAATTTTGCTGACCTGATCAGTTACTTTTTTATAAAAGAGAGCGAACAAGTGTACTTCCGTTCTGCCGATTTTCCTATTGTTGTTTAGTCGCATAACCCTATTTACTTCTTTCCCTGAATAGCCAGTCTTCTCGAACACCTGCTTCAGATGTTTTAATTCGGCTTCTTTTGGCTCTGTCAGCAAGACTTTTAGTGGCATCGCCACCCGCGGTGGCCGAGCGGTTCTAGGCGCTACAGTCCGGAACCGCGCGACTGCTACGGTCGCAGGTTCTAATCCTGCCTCGGGCATGGATGTGTGTGATGTCCCTAGGTTAGTTACGTTTAAGTAGTTCTAAGTTCTAGGGGACTGATGACCTCAGATGTTAAGTCCCATAGTGGTCAGAGCCCTTTTAGTGGCATCTCTCGTAACTAGACTTCCAATCAAAAGAAAAATTCCTACTGAATCATTGTTCGTTCAATAACCCATCGGTTCACATATTCGATGTGTATAAATAGCAAGTTCCTAAAGGATCCCAGAGACACCAAAAAAAAAAAAAAAAAAAAATCTGTTGCGTCGGCTACATGTTAGGTGCTTCAGCTGAACACTGTAAACCCGTTTGCTTCTAAATCAGGGTATAGAGAACTATCTGTAAATTAACAGGCTGAAACGAATATGAGAACAGTCTAAACACTTGATCCAGGATTTTATTGAATGTATAACTTGTGGTTCCACTTGGCGCCCATAGCCTTTTCGAGATCTGGCAGAATGTGCGGGAGAAGCCAGGTCCGGTCCAAATGTGTTCGCAGAGACGGCGGCGAGCAAACGAGGGAGGCAGAAAGGGCCCGCCGTCACGAACAAGTGCTCGAGGCGGGCGGCCGTTGACAATTGAGCACGCGCGGTCGCCGTGGTTACCGCAAGGCGCTCTCGAGCGGCGCGGCGGCGCGCGGCAGCAGATTGCTTGCTTGTCGGTCACGTCACGGCCAGCCGCGCCGCGCTGATTGGCCGGGTGGCCGCCGCGAGGTGCACGGGGGTTCCCCTTGTTTGGCGCCGCCCCGCCCCGTCCCGCCCAGGCCCTCGCCGTCGAGTGCTCGCGCGACGCCGGTCGTCCTGCGGTAGCTTAAACGGCTCTTCGTTAGCGGCGTCTTCCCTCTCACCCTGCTTGTAGGACCCCACTGTTCGTATTCGTTTAGCGCTACACGAACAGGCAGAGTCGACTCACACAGGCTAGACAAAAGTAGCCAGTTTAAAACCATTTGGCTGAAATTTACTGAGAAAAAGATATCGATGACCACTCCACACATAATCTTCTGAATATAGTACGAGGGTCACTCCAAAAAAAATGCACACTATTTTTTTTAAAATCCATCTTTTATTCTACATGTTTGAAAGTTTTACAGTGTGTAGATACATCCTTTAGGAACAATATTTTTATTTCTCCACATAATTTCCATCCCTCTGAACTGCCTTACGCCATCTTGGCACGGTAAAATTCTGGACCAACCTGATGGAGTCACTGTTTGGCAGCGTGCACAAGGAGTCATCATCTTCAAACCTTGTTCCACGAAGAGAGTCTTTCAGTTTCCCAAAGAGATGATAGTCACGTGGAGCCAGGTCAGGACCGTAAGGCGGGTGTTTCAGTGTTGTCCATCCGAGTTTTGTGATCGCTTCCATGGTTTTTTGACTGACATGTGGCCGTGCATTGTCGTGCAATAGCAAAACATTCTGCTTTTGTCGATGTGGTCGAACACGACTCAGTCGAGCTTGAAGTTTCTTCAGTGTCGTCACATATGCATCAGAATTTATGGTGGTTCCACTTGGCATGATGTCCATAAACAAGAGTCCTTCGGAATCGAAAAACACCGTAGCCATAACTTTTCCCGCAGAAGGTGTGGTTTTGAATTTTTTTGTTCTTGGGTGAATTTGGATGATGCCACTCAATTGATTGCCTCTTCGTCTCTGGTGAAAAATGATGGAGCCATGTTTCATCACATGTCACAATTCTTCCAAGAAATTCATCTCCACCATTCTCGTACTGTTCCAAAAGTTCGCTGCGTACCGTTTTTCTTGTTTCTTTGTGAGTCACTGTCAACATCCTGGGAACCCATCCGGCACAAACCTTTTTTAACGCCAACACTTTCAGTATTCAGCAAACACTTCCTTCCCCTATCCCAACGTAGCGTGGCAATTCGTTCACTGTGATGCGTCTGTCGGCAGTCACCAACTCGTTAACTCTCTGCACATTGTCTGGAGTGTGTGCAGTACGAGGCCTGCCGCTGCGAGTACAATCCTCAATACTGCAGTGCCCGATTTCATCACGTAACCTGCTTGCCCACCGACTAACTGTACTGCGATCGACAGCAGCATCCCCATATACCATTTTCAACCTCTTGTCGATGTTTCCCACTGTCTCGTTTTCACAGCACAGGAATTCTACGACAGCACGTTGCTTCTGACGAACGTCAAGTGTAGCAGCCATCTTGAAGACGGCTGTGACGGCGCCACCCACGGGAACAGGTTGAACTAAGTTTTGAAACAAGCGGGAAGGATGTATCTACACACTGTAAAACTTTCACACATGCAGAATGAAAACTGTATTTTTACAAAAATAGTGTGCATTTATTTTGGAGTAACCCTCGTATAAATAACAAAATAAGGAGAATTTGTCGATGGCCCTTTCACGCAGGTGACTACAAATAAGCAACAATATAGAGCTAGCAAAATCTCTAAACACTACTTAATATGACTTAAACTAACTTACGCTAAGGACAACACACACACCCATGCCCGAGGGAGGACTCGAACTTCTGACGGGGGGAGCCGCGCGAACCATGACAAGACACCTCAAACCGCACGGCTACCCCGCGCGGCTCCCTGTAAGAGTTCTGAAGTGAATACCTTCGTCTTAGGAATCAAGTTGAAGTCACAACGCCTTAATTCCGGGCAGTGTTGTCGCTGGTACAGCACTTCGCAGCCCCATCGAACGACAAATCAGTCGCGACTCGTGCCAGGTGCGCCCGAGCACTGTCCTGCAAAATGAAGGGCAAGTCCTGCAGAAAGTGTCGACGATTCTTTCTCTCAGCTGGTCACAGGCTTTGTTCCAAAAATGAAGAGCTTAGAGAAAAAAGCGGCGCCATTTTCTGCAGGACCTCTCCACCATTTTGTAGGTCAATGCTCGGGCGCATATCGGACAAGTTGCGGGTGATTTGTTCGATTGATGGGGCTCCGAACAAAAGTACCAGCAACCACACTCGCCAGACTTAGGCCCTTGTAACTTCAACTTGATTTCTGAGTTGAAAGAGGCACCTCACTCATGTCATTCGCTTCAGAACTGTTACAGAGATTCGTGGGACAACAGACCGGTCTTCTCGAAATATAACACACCAGGCGCCGCTAAGGCTAACCTACGACCTGGACATCGCTGGCAACGAGCTATACACGATGTTGGTGACTACTCTGAAGAACAGTAAAACTTATAGGCATGTATCGATTTTGCATCATCTGTAAATATACACTATCGGAAAAAAATTATACACCTGGAAAGATGACCTCGATTTTGATAAGATGATGGCATACGCCACTTGGGGGATGGTGGATATACTGATAATGGTTTCAGTATCGCCCACCAACAGATAGCTTAGTCACATAGCTACCAGAGCTCCACCTGTGTCTACCCTTTAACAGCCGGCCGCGGTGGCCGAGCGGTTCTTGCCGCTACAGTCTGGAACCACGCGACCGCTACGGTCGCAGGTTCGAATCCTGCCTCGGGCATGGATGTTGTGTGATGTCCTTAGGTTAGTTAGGTTTAAGTAGTTCTAAGTTCTAGGGGACTGATGACCGCAGATGTTAAGTCCCATAGCGCTCAGAGTCATTTTTGATCCAACCGATATGGTCACGAGCCCAGCGGATGCTGCAGGCGATGTCGCGCCGTTAGCAAAGGCACTCGCGTCAGCCGTCTGCTGTCATAGGCCGCTCGTCGCACTGTCCTGTCCCATACCGAGTTCTGCGGTTATTTCAAGCAGCGTTGCTTGTCTGTAAACACTGACAACTCTACGCAACGCCACTGCTCTCGATCGTTAAGTGAAAGCTGTCGCCATTGCGTCCGCTCCACCAATGCACTATACTTTTATACCTCATGTACTCGAAACTACCGCCATGTGTATATTTGCATGCAGCTATCACAAGACTCATTGTATTAAAGTGCAGAAAATAAGCTCTCATATGGCTAAAATTTGAATCAACTGTGCCGTGCGCCACCTATACCGACGTCTTTGGAGGTTAGTATCGATATAGCAGCATGTTGGAATATCTATGGTAGATGGCGAGAGGTCAGGACAGTTGGCGGAAGAAAGAGACGCTAAGTTTGGCTGCGGGAGCCCGTTGGCGTTGGATCGGAGGGACGCTGTTAGTGTAAATAGTTGAGGTGGTGCGTGACCGCCGGTACCAGACCGTGACACTGGATGTTTCGTACTTTCGGATGAGCAGTGCTAATGGCGGCAGCCGAGACTACGAACTGCACCGTCTGTTGTAGCTCTCAAGTTTGAATTAGAGTCCGTAGAGCTGACGCACCTTGGGGTTCGCTCACGACGGCATTTCCCGTTGAATGACAGACCTGTGGATTCTGACGGTCTCTAATGATTCAGCATCCTGTTCACCAGGTCTCGTTATTGTGTCCACTGAATAAAGAAGGTTCAACAATTATTAAATTGTTTTACTGTTATAGTATGTTCGTAATTGTAGCAAGCGCCTAAATTTTTTGCATATGTGTGTGGCGATTATAGGTTTGGGACAGTCGATTTCCAGTAGTTCGTATGTGTAATTTGTGTCGTACATTTCAGGCAGCCATTGCATTAAGTTTCTGAACTATAAAGACCTTGATTAGCATGAGTTTGGTGTGGAGATCTTAATCGAGTAGTCTTGTTGATTGTACTTTTACGGCTATTTTTCTGTTGGGACTGCTATTGTCTCAGAGGCTGGATATTTTTGTATCATTCACTGTTATTTAATCTTGTATGTTTAGGGTAGTCGTTAGGTACGTTTTAAGGCAAATTACTAGCTAATTTACGAGATTAAACTATATGATCCTCAGGGGCTGTGTTTTCATACGTAGGCACTACACCTTTATTATTATTAATGAGTTCGCAGTTGACGCAATTACTTGCTTGTGTTGAAGCACCTTCTCTTGTAACTGATTTGATCACGTGCTATTGTGCCCCTTTCATTTCACAGAGTGTGGGCTATAAATAACGGCTCAAGTTCCTTAATCGTATATTGGCCCTCTTATCTTCCGAATTCTTACTGACCGTTTCATTAGCAGTAATCTATTACTTTATGGCTGTAACAGATGCTGTTGTGACTTACGATATTGGGTCAATTACTTTTCCCTCACTTAAAACTCGCAGTTGGTCGTTATGTGAACAAGGGACTACGTGACTGAGGTAGCCATTGTTATGGTCCTCCTTTAGTTGGTGCATCCAAAAAATTAAAATTTTGTTCTGTTCCTCGTAAACAGTGCAAATAGATATAGGTGACTGATTATTTACCCCCTTATATAAAAGCCTTTTAGATCATTACTGTAAGTGACTATTATGTCTGCTACCTGTCTGTTGCGTTGTTTGCTTGCGGTGACTTGTGTCACGTCTAAAGCTTAGTCGTGGTTAGGTTTACGTTATGTCAGTAAATTCAGAATTTGACTTAACGATTGTAATTTGTCCTGGAAGTTATTTCTTCTGGTTCTAGTTCGGACCTAAGACCTTTATAACAGTTACCCGTTACTGATGAGCGTTTTCTACAAGTTCATTACTTTTTAATTGAATTAATTCATTTTTCTGTTTTATTACTCTCATACCTTTGATGCTTGTCGTGCGACCGCAGCGGCAAAGGTGTACCTTTTTTTTCTTTCTTTTTTTTTTTAACTGACTTGTACCTGTTTATGTATGTCACCATATCGTATTTAAAACTTGTTAAATGTCAATCAATCTAAAGACAGAGTTGTATGAACTTAAGCGTTGGAGAAATATTGTTTACTTGAATGTGTACCTTAACACACCTTCACCAATTGATTAATACACTAAAGCGCCAAAGAAACTGGTATAAGCATGCGTATTCAAATACAGAGATACGTAAACAGGCAGAATACGGCGCTGCGGTCGGCAACGCCTATTTAAGACATCACGTGTCTGGAGCAATCCGAGGTAGCAATGAAGTGGGGATTTTCTCGTACGACCTTTTCACGGATGTATCGGTGGCGCGAATATCAGGAATCCGATAAAACATCAAATCTCCAACATCGCTGCGGCCGGAAAAAGATCCTGCAAGATCGTGATCAACGACGACTGAAGGGAATCGCTCAACGTGACAGAAATGCAACTCTTCCACAAATTGCTCCAGATTTAATTATTGGGCCATCAACAAGTGGCAGCGTGCGAACCATTCAGCGAAACACCATCGATATTGGCTATCGGAGCCGAAGGTCCACTCGTGTACCCTTGATCACTGCACGACACAAAACTTTACGCCTCGCCTGGGCCCGTCAACAACGACAATGCTGAAGCTGTTGGCGGCGCCCTTGCGGGGGCCCTATACGACATTAGGCAGGTGTACCAGTTCTTTTGGCTCTTCAGTGTATAATAAGTAGTTCCAAGATTTCAGTACCGACACAGGCTCTATAATAATTGTTTTAAATTGTCCATCTTAATTACTCCTGTAATGTTTTTCGTCAAGTATACTCTAATTAACCTTTTGTGATGGCTGTTAAACTAAGTTTACGACTTTAATGTTGCCAGAACGTCACCAGTCAACTCAATTCCATTCCTATCAGATTATGAACATATCCCTGAAGAAGAAAAACATGGTGAAAGGGTACAGTACCGCCCGACATTGAAAATAGGTACAACATACTTCATCGTTTTTGTCAGAACAACACATTTTTTTTGTAAAATAACTCAATTTCAATTAATACAGCGAAGCCGGATACCAGTGTGGGAAAGAATGACAATTTATTTATTTAATTGATCACATGTGCACTCCCACAAAGTAAATCCCTACATCCAGTTTGGTGAGATCTGTGAAATGAATGAATGTACGGTCGTCCGCTAACCGCAGATAGTGAATGTGAATATATGATCATCTTTGAGTCGATCCTTTGGCCACCTTTGGTGGGACCAAAGAGATGAAATTTACCTGAGCTTTGAGCGCCTGAAATGTGGCTCACCAATACGGTAGCATGGTCTTCTCCCACCTCGAGATAGGTGCGAGATGACCTGGAGAACGGCCATGTTTCAGCACTCTGCCGCTGGATCTTGCGCTGTTAAGACCTGTTTTAGTTGTGCTCCGTAATGACGAAAGAGTGGAGACATGGTATGCATGTGGAATATTTAAGAGTAGTTTGAAATAATAATATCTCTATTTCAGGAACTTTTGTGGGGAGAATTAAATGTCAGGCAGGTAATATTAATGGGGTTGTAGTAGTCTTCGGAAGTGACCAACGGTCACAATGAAACCACGTGTAGCAATAAGTTGAAATACTTCCATGTGCTTAAGTTAAGCTGAATTACTAGCGTGTGTACAATAAGTTGAAATATTTAAGAAATAGCGTGTGTACCATAAGTTGAAATATTTAAGAAATGGCGTGTGCAGGACTTGAAATTAGAGACGAGTACTTCCACGTGGTGAGTACTGTGTGAGTCTCAAACTGTGTATGAGACAAAAGATAAAGAGAAATACTCGTCCATGGTATCAGTTGAGGACTCGCGTGTGTGATGAATACGTTCTTAATATTACTTTGCGTGATATGATTCCGTGTGACGCTAGAGTCAAACTCAGAGAGAAGCAAGGTGAGTCGGCCGTCTATCCAGCAACGCCACTTGGCTTGCATTGCACAGGAAGACGTGCAAATATCTCCAGAGTTCATAGTAGGAAAGTAGAATTACGAAGTGGGGCAGTGTCGTGTGAAACTGGGATAAATATTGATTGAAGTGGGAAAGCTGAAAGTGATAATGTTGTGACTATTCTCTGTGTAGTATTTCGTGTTGTAGTGTGGTGTATGTCATGTAATTTGGGTATGTGTGGTTTGCATGGGAGAGTAGCAAGGTAGTTTCAAAAGATTAGTGGGTTATGCTTGTTCCTTCGGTACTGCTCGGTCTGGAGCATAGTTTCATGATGATGATTGTGAGAGTCGAAGTGTGAGAAATAATAAAAGATCCACCATCCTATCCAGAAAGTGCACTGTAGCGTTAAATAATTACAAGACCATAATATAGAGATTCACCAATGTAAAGCCATGTCCACTGGGCGGAATTTCTCATGTGTTATTGTTGTAGGTTATAGAATTTGTGTGCTTAGGTTAGAGAATTTATCGGAATAAATAAGATAGTGAAAAGAAAAAGATTGATGGACTTTTCCTTCGAATTGTATGTTGTCATGATGTCCCGAATTTATAATGTGTGCGCCATTCATATTCAGTGCGGTGGCCACGTGTTGATAAAAGCCGTTAAATAAAAGACAAAAAGAAAATGTGGTATTGCCAGTGCGTAGTGAACAGTCAGAGTTCTGTAAATCACTGATAGTCAGATGCGTGTTTCCGTTGCGTATTAATCATATAGGAGGATAACTTGTAACTTAAGTGTGAGTTCTAGAGTTCATGTTACTCGATAAATAAGAATGAATCCACTCGCTTGGCAGACCACTCATCTTGCAGGCCTGACTGCTTGATGCCTCAGTATGAGCAAGGCATGTGGGTGCCTCTCAATGGGAGTATAAATTTGATAGCGTTTGGTAGTGTCTGTATGAAGTGTTTTAGACAACCGAATAATACATTTCTGGAGATGTAAACCTTTAAGTATTCTTCTTACCTAAAATGTGGAGATCGTCCAATAAACAATGCCCCCAATTTTATTCTCGGAAGACATTTACTGTTAACAGATGGAATATGGTGACAGTATCCATCTTCTTTCACATGTACTCCTTTTCTACGTGATCCCCATCACGTTCTATGGCTTTGCATCAGCGCTGTGTAAGAGCGTGTATTACTCGTAGGTAAAACGGAGCGGCCAGGTTTCGTCACTCGTAACGATCCGTATCAGAAAGGCCTCTTCGCTGGCCTCAAACTGCTCCAACTGCTCAGATGAAATGGCTTTTCTTTGAATCTTGTGATCTGTTGTGAGAATTCGCAGAACCCATCTTGAGCGCACAGAATATCCAAGAGTCTCATCATTGCACTAACACCTCGAGCGCTATTCACCATGTGGCCAATCATGGAAGTGACATTCTGCTTTTCCTGGCGCTTTAACTCTCTTTACCCATCGTGTAGCAGTCCTCCTGTGAATCGCTTCATTACCATAGATGGCACACAATCGCTTAGGTATATTCACCAGGGTTTACGTTTCTGCAACCAAGAATTCTATTACAGCAGCTTACTTGCAACGACGGCATTTTGACAGTTCACTATGGCTCCGCCATTTGTTGAAATTATACGAAACTTCGCACAGGTTGTGGTAGTCTTGGAACCAAAAAGGGCCTGGTTGGTATGTATCAACGACCGTCAGTAGCTGAAGGTATTAATATATAATTGTAAGTTAGATTGAGTTCAGCAATGGAAATCGGCAGGTATCACTCGACGGTCAGTTCACAGAAGGCGCCAGGATGGCGGCATCCACCGGACGGGATGTGAACACAGCAGAATTGCGTCGTATCCTTGCCAAGTGTACTCAGTAAACATGTAGATAAAAATAAGGGAACATGAAGTTTTCCGGAGTAATAGCGTGGGCAGCGCTAGAAGAGGACAAAAAATTGACTGTAACACAAGCTACACTGACGGCTGAAGGCCTTATTAAGAAAGAATTCAAAATTTTTGTCGGAATAATTCAAACGAAATATTATTTTTAAACAACTGACAAAATCAGACCAAATAAAGAATGGGGTGATCCACAGACAGTGCTCCAAGGATCGACCTGAGAAAACTCGCTGCAGCTGCGTAAGCCGTGAGACAGGCAGCCAAGAGTTATGCTCACTTAACAGGATGGCAACTCAAACTAGGGACAGCTTAAACGGCGACCAGCACACTCGCAAAATCCACCTAAGATGCGATAACCAATACCACGATAGAATAACAGTTAACATCATGAGATGACAAGCATTTAATTACACAAGTTGGCTCCACTAAATCCTAGCACGCAGACAGGGTTAAGACCAAATTGCCTATTCAAAATATGACTAGATGCACAGGAAACCGCAAAAGACAATCCCACAAGCAACTCAAACAATGCTAAAACAGTCACTATACAGCAACAAGACGAATTACACGTAGACAATGAACGTTAAGAACACAAAAAGGGTCGAAAGACTAGATACACGTCGTCCACTGAGACGCCCGACCGAACGACCAACCATCGGTCGTTGCCAATCAAGTCAGGCAAGGGAAACGTCGGAGTATAAAACCGCCAACTGACAGCTTGATGGCATGAGGTCACTTCGACGGACGGACACACACACACAAGTGAAAATTGCACTACTCGAATATAACCATCTATTCAACTTAAACTCGCTGAATCCGGACCTCGACGTGGTCATGCACTCTCGCGACCACATCCTTCCACCGGGCACTGCATATATCGCCAGCTCCTTCAGCGAGTACTGGCGCTGTCGGACCTCACCGCTGCTGCGTCCCCAACTGAACTGAACTCCGACACACGACGACCCGGAAATACTAGAGGTCGCCCCAAAGATAGTACTACAGTACTCGCTATCGATAAACGCCACTGCTGCCACGCACGGACAGACAAAGCGAGCAAACATAGTGGAGCCAGTGTGTCGCGTCCCGGCACAGGTCCCGGATACCAATATAGAGTTGGTCGAGCCTGCGTGGCTCAATCGGGACGTTGACGACAATTATGGGTTTGTGGTTCCCTTTAACTAGCCTTTATTACGGAGGTGAGAGGGAGTAGAATCTCCTGGACTGTCTAAGGGCGTGAAGGAGGTGTAGATACATTAGATAATACTTTCAATAGGTAGCAGGTACAAGGAGGGAATTGGCAGTACTGAACTGTCAAAACAGTAACGTGAGATTTCTCCTTTAACGCAATTTATTGAACTAATATCACAAAGGACATGTGAGGTCTCAGACCCTTCCCCTTACTCTGTACACTTCTATAGATTCAGCCAGAATCTCCACTTCTCACTCTATGTCGGAAACGACTACTCACGAGAACAACCACCTTTAAATTCACTCTTCGTTTAAATAATGGATCCTTGTCCTATCTCACAGGAGACAAGCACCAGCCAGTGGCTTATTCCTTCTATTGCTGAAACCAACTGTAGAGGCTACTTGAGACAGAGACAAACTGTCCCTGTTCAAAACTATTCCAATGCAAAACTTCTAGTTAACTGACAGTTGTAGTTGCGTCCACCAGAGCATCACCATCTTCTCGTAGTTGCAGTTCCTATAGACTCATCAGTAGCGGCTGCTACCTTCTCGATGCTGCCGGGTCTCGTCTGCTTGTGTCCTCTTCAACTTCTGCGACGACTCTGCTTCTTGCTGCTAGTGGATGCCCTTAAATACCCATTTTGAAAGTCTGCCCTGTTCGGACGCAGCCCTCGCATCCGCTTTCTCTAACTTATTTTTCGGTCTTCCCGGACATTTCGTCGCTGTGGACCTATACTGGTTTCGATATGTCCGGCAGAGTCCCGGGGCGGAAAGTTCCTTCTCGCCCTACAAGGTCCGAGAGATGCGCTGTTCGTATCCTCGACGTGTTTACTAGCTCAGGCTATTTGTACTGTGTGACACTTCCCCTTCCGTGTCTGCGGTGCTGCGCGGCGTCCGCGTAAGAAATACTGGCTGAACCTTTACATTATGAATATCTATGTCATTTTGTCAATTAAATCCTCTGCGGACCTGACAAGTGAACGCACTAACAAAACGAGAGGTCACAATGCGAATACACGACGCCAACCTGTCAACGGCACAAACGCGAGCCGGAGCACGGCTCAAAGAAGCCATCTTCGCAATGTTGTGTACATAGTTCCGCGTAGTCAGCGCGTGCACAACTTTCCCACTAGAGCGCGCCACACTAAGCATAACAGCGCAGGCGCAGCGCTCGTCCGTCTCCGCACTACGAAATGGCGCTGTCTTAGAGACGGACCAAATTCTGCTTCCGCCAATCCGCGTATTAATATGTAACGCAGCCAATGAGATTGCTGCTAACGTAGAACCTTTTCTCGTCGCGGATCACACTCGCGCAGTGATACCTGAACGCGCGAGGTATTATAACGAGTGTATAGACCTCAGATTAGTCAGTCTGCATTAGTCTGCACCAGTCTGTACCAGTCTATAGTCAAGTTTCAGTCTGCGCCTAAAGAGATTATCATATTCCTGTACATAGCCATGAAGATAAATGTATAGATACTTTGTCAAGTATCAGAGATATGAGAGAATAAGATTAACGTACCAATACCAAAGGAACTTCAGATTGTCAATTGTAAACAGCATCCAGAATCAAGTTATGTAATATCTATGTTTTTTTATTATTTTAATAAATGTGTGTGAAAATTAATCAAGTTCTGTTTAAAGTTGGTCACCGTCAATCTGCTACTCTAAGCGTGCAACTGGCATTTCTATCGTCTGACCTAACGGCAGAAGATAAACACACCACGATAAGACCACGAGACATATTGCTAACACTCGCCTACTTCGTTGGAGCGACAAGTCAAATAATCTGATGGTGTGTGTACCGAAGGTCTTACAGTACACACACCACAGGAAACAATCTACTAATAGTAACGCAATTCTTGTTGAGATCATTTCAAGCTACTTGCCAATCCTTATTCTATTTTGCAAGGAGAAATGGTTAGGTCAAGACTCCCTCTTACATAGACGAAACAGCTAATTCACCGCTAGCGAGCCGCTGTCAATCAATCCCCGACAGCTCTCAACGTTTGGTACGCGACGACTTTCAGAAGAGTCATTGTACCTGAAGCACTTGAAAGGACGTTTTTCTCCATGTATTAATGTAAAAAAGAAAAACTGGAGCATTATTTATTGAACGACCCTTGTAAATTAGGTAAGTAATTGCCCCTGACTGCCCTTTTGATTTCAGTAAGACCCAACATGCAATGTTTGTACGGCACACGGAGTCAACACTGGGCTCAGCAGCCAATGCTCGGTGTGCCGGGAAACACTCACAGCCCGCTGTTCTCTTTAAATGGCGCCCCCGCGCCTGTCTTTGCCACCGGCAGCAGCAGGAGACAATCCTGCACTGGCTTCCCTTTGTCGCACGGGCCTGGCTGGCTGCGATACAGCGCGGATCCACCCTCCTCTACATATTTTGAATCAATAACATAAAGGTTGCGGTGGGTGGCGGCGTCCGCTTTGAAAGCCCCGTCGTTCGGGGTGAGGGTCCGCAGTAATTCCCCTCCCCCGCCAAATCTCCTCCATATTGCGCCGCTCGTCAGCTGTCACCCCGGCGGCGTCATAAATATTCAGCACGGGCTTAGTCGGGCCGCTCCGACGGCGGACCGGAACCGGCGGGCTGGCGGGCGCGAGTGCACAGACTTCCGCGGCGCGCGAATGACGGGCTCAGATAGCGCGCAGATAAAACAGTGTCGCGCACGCCGCATAATGAATCCCGTCACACAGACGTCCGCGCGTGACGCGGGGGCGTCTGCCGCCTCAGCCGTATCAGTAGTTCTGGTACGGCGACAGCAGTGCTAGGGGAACATCGCCGAGTATTCTGGCGAGCTGCAGGCCTCCACTGCACGCTCTCGCGGCCTGTGTTCACATACTTGGTGGCTCTGCTCTAAGCTATACTCCACTGCCTGACGTGTTGTCTCCCAGTGGTGCAGATATCCTCAGATGCTATAAGGGCGTCATTACACTACTGGCCATTAAAATTCCTACACCACCAAGATGACGTACAACAGACGCGAAATTTAACCGACAGGAAGAAGGTTGGTTCAAATGACTCTGAGCACTATGCGACTTAACTTCTGAGGTCGTCAGTCGCCTAGAACTTAGAACAAATTAAACCTAACTAACCTAAGGACATCACAAACATCGATGCCCGAGGCAGGATTCGAACCTGCGACCGTAGCAGTCGCTCGGCTCCAGACTGTAGCGCCTAGAACCGCACGGCCACTCCGGCCGGCCAGGAAGAAGACGCTGTGATATGCAAATGATTAGCTTTTCAGAGCTTTCACACAAGGGTGGCGCCGGTGGCGACACCTACAACGTGCTGACACGAGGAAAGTTTCCAACCGATTTCGCATACACTAACAGCAGTTGACCAGCGTTGCCTGGTGAAACGTTGTTGTGATGCCTCGTGTAAGGAGGACAAATGCCTACCATCACGTTTCCGACAATGATAAAGGTCTGATTGTAGCCTATTGCGATTCCGGTTTATCGTATCGCGACATTGCTGCTAGCGTTGGTACAGACTCAATTACTGTTAGCAGAATATGGAATCGGTGGGTTCAGGAGGGTAATACGGAACGCCGTACTGGATTCCAACGGCCTCGTATCACTAGCAGTCGAGATGCAGGCATCTTATCCGCGTGGCTGTAACGGATCGGGCAGCCACGTCGCGATTCCTGAGTCAACAGATGGGGACGTTTGCAAGACAACAACCATCTGCTCGAACAGTTCGACGACGTATGCGGCAGCATGGACTATCAGCTTAGAGACCGTGGCTGCGGTTACACTTAACGCTGCTTCACAGACAGGAGCGTCTGCGATGGTGTACTCAACGACGAACCTGGGTGCACGAGTGGCAAAACGTCATTTTTTTCGGATGAATCCAGATTCTGTTTACAGAATCATGATGGTCCCATCCGTGTTTGGCGACATTGCGATGAACGTACATTGGAAGCGTATATTCGTCATCGCCATACTGGAGTATCACCCGGCGTGATGGTGTGGGGTGCCGTTGGTTACAAGTCTCGGTCATCTCTTGTTCGCACTGACGGCACTTTGAACAGTGGACGTTACATTTCAGACGAGTTACGACCCGTGGCTCTACCCTTTATTCGATCCTGCGAAACCCTACATTTCAGCAGGATAATGCACGACCGCATGTTGCAGTTCCTGTGCGGGCCTTTCTGGATACAGAAAATGTTCGACTGCTGCGCTGGCCAGCACAGTCTCCAGATCTCTCACCAATCGAAAACGTCTGGTCAATGGTGGGCGAGCAACTGGATCGTCACAATACGCCAGTTACTACTCTTGATGAACTGTGGTATCGAGTTGAAGCTGCATGGGCAGCTGTACCTGTTCACGCCATCCAAGCTCTGTTTGACTCAATTCCCAGGCGTATCAAGGCCGTTATTACGGCCAGAGGTGGTTATTCTGGGTACTGATTTCTCAGGATCTATGCACCCAAATTGCGTGAAAATGTAATCATATGTCAGTTCTAGTATAATATATTTGTCCAATTAATACCCGTTTATCATCTGCATTTCTTCTTGGTGTAACAATTTTAATGGCCAGTCGTGTAGTGTATAAACATTCACGTGCTCAACAAGTCGAAAGGTTACGGTTGCTGGCCTTGTTTAAAGCCTCGTGGATTTGCTACGTATAAACCTTTGCTAGGAAGCCAATTATGTCTGTGGGGAGAGGAACCCCAGAACGAAACATCTACAGCGTGTTTCAGTATGACGTTTTAAAAATTTGGCAACAGGCTCCTTATACCAAAACAAGAAAAAAATGACCAACAGACGTGGGCTCTAAATTGCATACTTTAAGAACTATGAGCACTTGTTTGTCCTTGTTACTGCGAAACACGTCTCTTCTACCGCAAGGTCTTTGCTTTCCACATTTTGGGAGGAGGTAGTATGGACCAAAACAAGCAAAATATGTTCAGTAACCATGGGATCTACAGTGCGTACCTTAAAAGCTATAAGCACTTGTTCATACTCGTTACTGTGAAACATATCTTTGCTACTGCAAGCTCTTTGCTTTCCACTTTTTTGGAGGAGATAGTATGGACCAAAACAAGGAAAAAATTCTTCAGCAAACATGGGCTCTTAAGTGCATGCGTTTAGAGGTATCAACATTTGTTCTCCTTCATTACTGTGAAATATATCTCTTCTACTGCAAGCTTTTTGCTTTCATGTTTTGGGAGGAGTTAGTATGGACCAAAACAAGAATTAAATGTCCAGTAAACATCGCCTCTAAAGAGCTGTCTTCGTTACTGTGAAACACATCGCCGGCCGAGGTGGCCGAGCGGTTGTAGGCGCTTCAGTCCTGAAAAGCGTGACTTCTACCGTCGCAGGTTCGAATCCTGCCTCGGGCATGGCTGTGTGTGATGTCCTTAGGTTAGTTAGGTTTAAATAGTTCTAAGTTCTAGTGGACTGATGACCTCAGATGTTAAGTCCCATAGTGCTCAGAGCCATTTGAACCATTTTTGTGAAACACATGACTTCGACTGAACAAGTGCTCCTACCTCTTACGGTATACACTTTTAGAGTCCATATTCACCGGACTTTTCACCAGATATCTTTTTCTTGTTTCGTCGTAAGGAACGTGTCCCCTAATTTTTAAAACGTCATTCGGAGACAACCTGTGTACTGTGATAGTTGGCTCAAGGAAAGAGGACAAGCGTACTCACTACGATGCAACGCAATCACTTGGAAGCCAAGCCTTGTGGGACGATCTCAACGACTGTACAGAGAGGCTTTCGAGAGCGCTACGTAAAGAGTATTTATGGCGAAGAGAGTACGGGTGCCAGCGAGCATAGGCGGCGAATGACCCAGCAGACAATATTAAGGACACAAAGAAATGTAGTAGCGGCAGCAGATAAGGCGACAGTGTTACAGGGTAAAACGGACTAACATAGAACAACGACTGGATGTAAAGTAATAACACAGGCTATGTGATACATTACACCCGCTAGCTCCTAACGTAGGTGAATCCTGTATGCTGCGCATGGAACAATACGGATCACTTCATTACACTGTACACAACCTACACAAATTAACCATTTGGATTTGCAGCTCCTTGTGTTTACCGCGCTTGCAGTAAAAATTGTAGGATGTAAGGTCCGCCAATTATGCAAAACACCGTTTTTTCCAAGTTCCCAAACATGTTACAGCATCACTGTGCCATCATCACCGGGTTTCCGTTTTATCGTTTTATTTAATCTTTACACTTGATGTGCATGATTTTTCAGGACCACTCGTGTATTGCTTGTTATTATAGGTGTGTTATTACAGGTAGCTTGTCAAGTTTTCTTGTGACAAGCCCTTTTATTCTCAGCATCATGGTGAGGTGTTGTGATACACAAGTGGTTGTTGTGTTTCAAAGCGCAGTCAGTGTTCATTTCATTTCATAAACACTGACTGGGCTGGGAAACACAACAACCACAATTACAATGTGTTTTGGTGAAGTGCAAAGTGCTTTTACGGCCTTATTTGTGAAAATACGTGTATATTGACGTGTGCATCACAACACCTCACAATGATGCTGAGAATAAAAGGGCTTGTCACACTAAAACTTGACAAGCTACCTGTAATAAATAATACAAAAGTGCTCCTGAAAAATCATGCACACCAAGTGTAAAGATTAAATAAAACGGAAACCCACCGATGATGGGTTATCAAGATGATGGAAGGTTGAATGTGGTGTTATTTGCGGCGCACAAGCGATGGGACACAGCATCTCCAAGGTAGCGATGAAGCGGGGATTTTTCCGTCCGACTATTTCAATGAGGTACCGTGAATATCAGGAATCTGGTAAAACGTCAAATCTCCGACATCGCTGCGGCTGGAAAAAGATCCTGCAAGAATGGGACCAAAGACGACTGAAGCGAATTGTTCAACGTGACAGAAGTGCGACCCTTCCGCAAATTGCTGCAGATTTCAATGCCGGTGTCAAGTGTCAGCGTGCGAACCATTCAGGAAAACATCGTCGATATAGGCTTTTGGAGCCGCAGGCAGCATGACAAGAAGCTTTACGCCTCGCCTGGGCATTTCAACACCGACGTTGGACTGTTGATGACTAGAAAATGTTGCCTGGTCAGACGAGTCTCGTTACAAATTGTATCGAGGGGATGGAGACAACCTCATCAATCCATATACCCTGCATGTCAGCAGGGGACTGTTCAAGCTGGTGGAGGCTCTGTAATGGTGTGGGGCATGTGAAGTTGGAATGATATGGGACCCCTGATACGTCTAGGTACGACTCTGACAGGTGACACGTACGTAAGCATTCTGTATGATCACCTTCATCCATTCATGTCCATTGAGCATTCTGACGGGCTTGGGCAATTCCAGCAGGACGTCCAGGATTGCTACAGAGTGGCTCCAGGAACACTCTTCTGAGTTTAAACACTTCCACTGGCCACCAAACTCCCTAAACATGGACATAACTGAGCCTATCAGGGATGCCTTGCAATGTTCTATTCATAAGAGATGTGCTGTGCTCTTCCCCCCCCCCCCCCCCCTCATGGACAGCCCTGCAGGATTCATGGGGTCAGCTCCCTCCAGTACTACATCAGACATTAGTCGAGTCCATGCCACGTCGCACGTCGTGTTGCTGCACTTGTGCGAGCTCGAGAGGGCCCAACACGATGTTAGACAGGTGCACCAATTTCTTTGGCTCTTCAGTGTACACTCACAAATGGTAGAAGTCTAAAGAACCTAGATTAGTGTGTTATAAATAGAGTCACCATTAATCATGACTAGTGAGCTTCATTTGAGTGGAACGAAATGTGTACAGCAGCCAGCAATACTGAAATGTAAGATAACATGGATTGACAGCAACGCGGAAAAAGACAAAAGTAATTAGAAGGGACGTTAACGCAGTGCCTGAAAACAATATTAACAACATGGAAGTCCACAAACACCACAATAACATCCATCGACTATAAGAGGGCCTACGACCCCATAGGCAACAAAATACTCTTCAGCGTACTAGAAGACATGAAGGTGGACAACAAGACCAGAAATCTAACCTAGGAAACAAAAACAAATACAACATGCAAAGTGGTGGTTGTGGGAGAGACCTCGGAACCATTCGAAATAGAGACGGCCATCACTCTCTCTATTTAACTCGGGTTTGGAGAAAATAACCAGGACATGGGCCAAAGGAGTCGATGGGTAGACACAGGGGTACAATCTTCAGTACATAATGTCTGGCCTATGGTAATGGTAAAGTCATCACAACAAGTATCAGAAAACAAGGAAAGAAGCTCTAGAGACACCATACGCAGTCTCAGCCAAAACGGGAATACAAATCGCATATGAAAATAGGCAGTACAGGGGTAAAAAATCCGCAGACAGACACCCATTGATAAAGAAGTGTGGAAGAAAACACAAGTAGAAAGATTCAAATACCTAGGGGATGTTATACAGAGAACATGACTCAACTTGACTTCCAATGAACAAAGGACCAAAAATGTACAAAAGCATGCAGATGTACTTGGAACCATTGCAATACAAGAAATGTTTCCATCAATGCCAAATTGAGACACTGTAGTACAGTAAACTTACAAGAGGCTTCATATGTCTCAGCAACAGCAGTAATGAAGTGAAGAGCGAAAAATCAAGAAGATGAAAAAACAAGAGATGAAAATACTGAGAAAGTATTTAAAAGACAGTATGCAGAAAGCAAAACCTATGTTTATAGTATTTATCTATTTAGAGAAAACTCTTTACAACGTTGCCTGAGAAACACTGTGAGAAATTATCAAGAAATCAGGCACAAAATACAGGGAATGAAAAATTATCCACAACTTTTACAGAAAGTAGACTGCATTTATAAGAATTGAAGAACATGAAAGAGAGGCAGTACTGTGAAACTGGGCAACTTTGTGACTAAGGGCGCGTTTTAGCTTTTCACCCTTAAATACTGTAACTCAGGTCAACATTCAGAATATAGATCTGCTGCAATGTGTTCTTGCATAGTGGTGCGATTAATAATGGAAGCAACTGGTACGTACGTTACACTTGAGCTGGTCACAAAACCATTTTGTTTGCAAGTGGGGAAACGTGTTTGTAGATTTCTTGGAAAATTTCTGTTACTGCCTCTAAATTTGAAGAGCTGACTAACTGAACGTAAGTTGATACAAGTAAGTTATCTCTGCAGACCCTTCAGTATAAGAGCTTCATTTTACAAAATTGTTCTTCTGCCATTGGAAAGCGGAAAAACTTATTTGCGCAGCTTGTAGGGAAAACCTTGTGACAGCACACATACCACCAGAAAAAGTGTAACAACTGAAATTGTGAAAAGTCTCATTAACGAAATCAGAGACATTTGTGAATGGTTTGATAAAGAACACCAAGTGTTATTTAACATTACAACTTTGTTTCTAAGTACAACAAATTTGCTCAGAATATACGAGGGTTGAATGAAAAGTAATGCCTCCACCTTCATTACTTGGTTTTGAAAGGGAATATTTAAATAAACAAACGCAGAAATAATCCTTAGAATGTCATCTTTAATTTCCAGTATTCACTTTTCCACATAATCACCAGCCAATTGGATACATTTCTGCCAACGATGAACAAGTTTTCTGAAGCCGTCACGGAAGAAGTCGACACTCTGTTTCCGTAACCACAGTCTCACAGTTCTCTCAACGTCTTCATCAGAAGCATAATGATGTCCCCGCAGGTCGTCTTCCATTATCGGGAACAGATGGAAGTCAGACGGTGCTAAATCTGGGCTTTATGGATGATGCCGTACGGTGGTGTGATTCGGTCTCTGGAAGTTCTGCTGTGGTGACACCCATCGTGCACAGATCTTCCGATATCCAAGCAAAGCAATAATGTGACCCACATGTTCTTGTGAAATGCCGATTGCGCTTGCAATTTCTCTCTGACTGATACGACGATCGTCCTGAATGAAACTGTCAGCATTTTGCTTGTGAAACTCGGTGGTTGCCGTCACAGGACGTCCAACTCTGTGTTTATCACTCAGGTCAGATGTTCTAGCCTTAACATCTTTAAAAATACTCACCAAACGACGCACAGTACTCACACAAACACAATCACCATAAACTGCTTTCATTCTCTGATGAATCTCCTACTTTGGGGTGACACCTTCTGCTGTCAAGAACTTAATGACTACACACGTCGCTTGAATCGCATTGACCGACCATCTGCGCAGGGTTCCACACTTAACACTGTAACACAACCGTTCAGTGCTAAGACTTCCCGCCAACTGGAGGTGTAGAGAAGAGGCTACGGAACAAGCCAGTACCTGCCACATACCAGTGCTGCCAACTGTTGAAGAGTTACAAAAGTGGAGGCATTACTTTTTAGTCAACCCTTATAGTATTAAATGTGTCAAAACCATTTTTCCTCGTGCCCCTGAACGTGTAAGCATCTAACAATTTGAATGAATTATCCTGCGTAGAGGATATTGAGTTAAATGTAAGTTTTGTGTCCCATATCTTTCTCGTCTGTTTCTACTGAACAGATGCGTAAATAAGGAAGTAAAAGTTTTGTTTTATTACCTTGTTTAATGCACCTCAGTTCTTTTTGTTCTTTCTTATTTTGTTTCAATGAGGATAGGCCTTTAATTATTTGGATTTATAGAATATTAGAAAAATAAATCCTTACAAAGTGGCAAATTTCATGAGGAATGTTTTTTTGTGTATGGATAAAACACAACTCATAAATCTGGGCTAATTTGCTACAAAGTTATGACTGTGCGTCATAAAGAAATACTGGGTCAGTCCTTTTTTTTTTTTTTTTTTTTTTTTTTTTTTTGTAAATTTAACTTCTTGGTTTAGACTTCATGTCACAGTGTTGTTCTCAGCTGGAGGGTAACTTTGTGACAGTTAATATTGGGTATTCTGAACACCTCATTGGAGATAAAACCTTTATTGCTATAAAAATTAGAGGGTAAATGTTATAAAATTCCATATCTGTGGAAATTACATGTCGCACTACATGTTTGCATAAGGTTGTGTTTATTCAGTCTGCACACTGAAAAAGCAATAAGCAAAACCAGAGAGCTATTTGGAAAGGAAACTGAAGTTCATCAAGAAGAAATTAAAACATTTTTCTGTTCGGCATAAGGTGTCTGTTTTTCCCCTTTTGTATAATATTTCTCTTGTGGATTGCATTGAAAATCGTATAGCAATAGTGTTCAGTGACTTCGGCAACAGTTTCCTATTCCAGAATAAGATTTTCACTCTGCAGCGGAGTGTGCGCTGATATGAAACTTCCTGGCAGATTAAAACTGTGTGCCGGACCGAGACTCGAACTCAGGACCTTTGCCTTTTGTGGGCAAGTGCTCTACCATCTGAGCTAGCCAAGCACAACTCACGCCCCGTCCTCACAGCTTTACTTCTGCCAGTATCTCGTCTCCCACCTTCCAAACTTTACAGAAGCTCTCCTGCGAACCTTGCAGAACTAGCACTCCTAAAAGAAAGGATATTACGGAGACATGGGTTAGCCACAGCCTCGGGGATGTTTCCAGAATGAGAGTTTCACTCTGCACCGGAGTGTGCGCTGATATGAAACTTTCTGGCAGATTAAATCTGTGTGCCGGACCGAGACTCGAACTCGGGATTTTTGCCTTTCGCGGAGAGCTTCTGTAAAGTTTGGAAGGTATGAGACTAGATACCGGCAGAAGTAAAGCTGTGACGACGGGGCGTGAGTTGTGCTTGGGTGGCTCAGATGGTAGAGCACTTGCCCGCGAAAGGCAAAGGTCCCGAGTTCGAGTCTCGGTCCGGCACACAGTTTCAATCTGCCAGGAAGTTTCAGTTTACTATTAATTTCGTCGAAATAAGTCGGGCTAATGAGATAGTCGAGAGCGCGATGAGAAAGAACTAAGAAATTGTATCCTATTGATACCTTATAGTGCCAAACATCTGTTCATCTTTCAGTTAAATGTTCGTATTTGCTGATGAAAGCAGTTGAATCATGGGCAACCTGTTTCGTGCTTCTGCTAGCGCTCGCGTGCGCGGCCGTTTGTATGTATGTATATGTATAAGAGTGTGTGTGTGTGTGTGTGTGTGTGTGTGTGTGTGTGTGTGTGTCTGTGTGTGTGCGTGTATTTGCTTGAGAGCCGTCGATCTGCTAGTGGAATTGGCTCACGTCTATAGGCGGACGGTCATCAATCAGCTGAGTGCCCTGTTGCAGCGTGGCGTAGCGAACGCAGCTACTGCTGTGCACTCTCGCGGAACTACGTGCGCTGATACATGTGAAGCAGCGGAAAGTCACTCGCTGACCTGTATTGTGGGGAATAGGAGGTTAAACTTTCTGGATAGTTTGGTGAATTATGATCGTCTTCAAACTCTTTCGTTAGCAGTCGACGCTTAGACGCATCAGATGGGATCGTTTCCAGGACTCTTTTCATTTCCCTGTGTAGCTGAATGTCAACCAGTTTCGCGCTCGCTTACAAAAGCTACCTTCCTCCGCGCTTGTTTCGGAGAAATGGATTTACTGAGTAAAATTTATGTGGGGGAGCAGGTTTCAGGTTTCCTTGTTGCCTCAGTGGTTAGGACACTGGACCCATATTCCAGTGGAACGAGGATAAAATCTCCGTCTGGCCGCCGAGACTGCGGTATTCCTGGTTTCCACACCATTTAACGTAAGGTAATCCTGGGATAGTTTCTATGAAAACAATACACAGTGTTCCTTCATAGAGCTACGCTCTAATACATAAATGGCGGGATTACCGGTAGTACTGGTTGAATTGGTAGGTAAAGAAAAATAAATGAGTGCGTAAGACAGAAAATGGGAGCCTACGATAGAACCACACATCATTCAATGTTACCTCACAGTGTATTTTAAATTCTTACCGAGTATGAATTGTGTTTTATACGTAATAAAAATTAGTTGCTCGCATAACTTCTGCGCATTTATGTAACCAAAACATTACTTTTGATGCAAGTACAGTTTACATGCACGAATACAAAAGTTTATGTGATTATTATCGTTATTTTGTACTCGTTAGAACGTTCTTCATCATGATGACAGGTAAAAGATTCCTGTTATTATTAAAAAAATGCGAAAGCTGTTTACGAATAATAGAAACAAGATTTATATAAGTTCGATGAAGTACTGAAGCGATGTTTGATATATTTTTGTTTTGTATTTTTTTTATTGTATTTTTTGTTTAGGAAATTACGTTTTCTGGTGCTATATGATAATCCTGTATTGCTCTTCATTTTTACTACAACAACCTCCTGTTCCACGTTACAAATCAACAATTTCGAGTGAAACCTGAATTAAACATTGACGAGATCAGTTTTGCTGTAACTATTGTTCGTTCTTAAGTAACAGACAGGAGGATAAATACGTAGAACAAAAATTTCCTGTAATAAGTTACTAGGCCCTTTATACATCATCACTCAGTTTCTAGACCGTTCACCGCTTCTGGCTTTTGGGAAATCTAGTGAGACGCTGATAGCATACATAAAAAAAGCTACCGTTATGAGGTAACGCCCATAGGTATGCAACATACCCAACACACAAGTAACGCAGGAATGACCTTAACTGACCAAAGCTAGTAGGAAAATTACCACACAGTACGTTTACTTATGGTAATCTACAGTAGCATACGGTAGTTTTACAACTCTGTTCCTTCCCAATCCTTGTCCAATACGAACAGGGGCTCCTCCTCAAATGATATCATCGTCTACAGAACGTTAAACTCTAATTTTCCTTTCTTGCACAAGGTGTGTTTAAAAATTACAGGAAATGTAGTTTTTTGGTAATGATTTTATTTATTCGTCTACATCAGTGTTATCACCATCAAAATATTACTCATTAGATGTTATACATTTATTCCAGCGCTTTTTCTAATCCTTGAAATACTTCTAGAACTTGATATGTCTCATCTACATGTGTTTAATCTCGTCTGCGCTTGTAAAGCGACGGCCCTTTTACGTTACTTTATTTTTGTAAATAAAAAAACCTCACATGGAGTCTTGTATGAAGAATTTGGAGGGTGAGTTGTATAGCTCTGCCCAAAAATTTACGAATATGCAAAGAAATGTAAGTGCATTATCGGGGTGCAAAATCCGTGTGTTGCTTTCACACAAATCCGTCCTTATTTTTCATGTTGCACTGGACTTTTTTTTATCGCTCTTCTGACTGATTTGGTGCGGTCCGTCACAAGTCCTCTCCTACGCCAACCTCTTCAACTCAGACTAGCTTTTGCAACCTAAGTCCTCAGTTATTTGCTGGACGTATCTTTGTCTTTTTCTAAAGCTTTATCGTCTAGAGCTCTCCAGTACCGTGGGAGTTAATTCCTGATGCCTTAACAGATATCCTACCACCCTGTCCCTTCTTCTTGTCAGTGTTTTACATATATTCCTTTCCTCTCCGATTCTGCGGGGAATCTCCTCATTCGTTACCTTATCAATCCAGCTAATTTTCAAGGTTCTTCTATGGCACCACATCACAAAAACTAGGATTTTCTTTTGTTCTGATTTTCCCACAGTCCATGTCTCACTACCACAGAATGCTGTGCTCCAAACGTACATTCTCAGAAATTTCTTCCTCAAATTAAATGTTAAAATGTGTGTGAATTTCTAAGGGACCAAACTGCTGAGGTCGTCGGTCCCTAGGCTTACACACTACTAAATCCAACTTAAACTAACTTACGCTACGCACAACAAACACAATCATGCCCGAGGGAGGACTCGAACATCAGACGGAGGCAGCCGCGCGAACCGTGACAAGGCGCCTAAGACGGTGCGGCTACCCCTCGCGGCCCTGAATATGAGTGATTTTACCTATGCAGGATAGAATACCCATTGTGACGTGTGGGTTGCAGAGATTGTCGTGTGGTGAAATTCTGACGAAATCTGAAGGCCGAGTCCATAAACCTGGATCTAACGATAAGGAAATTCAACAGTCAGTCAAGAAAATAAAGTACACTGGTTCCTTTAAGAACGATCCCGGTCAAGGTCGTCCATCAACCTCTGCGGAACGAACTGAAGACATTAGAAAATCCGTTGAATGCAGTCCAAAATCGGTGCTGTGATTGTCCGAGGAACTGGAAATTCCACGCTCGACCGTTCATGAAGCGTTACAACACACGCTGAAATGAGCATACCGTCTGCAGGTTCCCTACCTGTTACATGACGAGACTTCGGCAGAGCGTATGAACATGTGTCTGGACTTGCGTGAGGCAAATGCAAATTGCAAGACCCTCAACAGGATCCTATTCAGCGACAATACAACCTTCCACACGTGTGGAAGGGTTAATCGACATAACTGCATCATCTGGGCTGACGCACCACCAGTGCCGAACCCGCAATTCCTGTGAGCCTGCCCCAAAGTTGATGTGTGGCAGCGAATATCCATTGCAGAAATCTACGGCTCGTTGTTATGGATCGATGTACATGGATATGCTGCACCAGTTGCTCTTGCCACAGCTTGTGAAGCATGAACGTGTGCGTAATGTTTACTTTCAACAGGACGGAGCACCATACCATTGTACCGCAGATGTGCGTACGTTTCTGAATGATATGTTTCCCTAGAGACTGACTGGACGCGCAGGACTCCTGACCCAGGCGGCGCGTTCTCCCGACCTCACGCCACGGACTTCTTTGTCTGGGGATTTATCAATGGACGTTTGTTTCGCCGGCACCGAATCAGCTTACTGGTGGACCATAATCAATGATAAAATGCGCTACAGTTCTAATAATTATTTATTTCTAAAAACTAAAGCACAACCCGATTTCAGGACAGGATCAGAGAATCAGTCTTTTGTATTATGGCAACCTATGCAAAGGCAGACAGAAACTTCTTTGCTACCTGCTACGTGTTCCCTGAAGTTGGCTAGACTGTCACAATGGAAGACTACCTTACTCCCGGCAATATACACATTCAAATTTTACTCACACGCTCTCATCCATTCGTTAAATTATTCATATAAGAAGAGAAAAGGAGGGGCACAGTGGGATATAGTACAGAAACATCTTCAACATGACTGTGCTCCATCAAGAGTTGGCAATAACTTAAGAATTTCTCACTCGCTCATCTGGATCGGACTATTACTAGACAAATACAATATAAAATATGGAAAACGCGTAAATTGTGGCCTACATGAACACAGGTGCTTAGCCTCTTTTATATTGGAGGGAACTGACTAATTGCACCGAGAATTAAGGCACCAGAGTTACAGAAACAAAGTTATTTTCATTGCAAAATTATGAACAAGCTGACGTAGAGACCCTATCAAGCTACACTACTGGCCATTAAAATTGCTACACCAAGAAGAAATGCAGATGATAAACGGGTATTCATTGGACAAATATATTATACTAGAACTGACATGTGATTACATTTTCACGCAATTTGGGTTTACAGATCCTGAGAAATCAGTACCCAGAATAACCACCTCTCGCCGTAATAACGGCCTTGATACGCTTGGGCATTGAGTCAAACAGAGCTTGGATGGAGTGTACAGGTACAGCTGCACATGCAGCTTCAACTCAATACCACAGTTCATCAAGAGTAGTGACTGGCGTATTGTGACGATCCAGTTGCTCGCCCACCATTGACCAGACGTTTTCAAATGTTGAGAGATCTGGAGAATGTGCTGGCCAGGGCAGCAGTCGAACATTTTCTGTATGCAGAAAGGCCCGTACAGGACCTGCAATATGCGGTCGTGAATTATCCTGCTGAAATGTAGGGTTTCGCAAAGATCGAATGAAGGGTAGAGCCACGGGTCGTAACACATCTGAAATGTAACGTCCACAGTTCAAAGTGCCGTCAATGCGAACAAGAGGTGACCGAGACGTGTAACCAATGGCACCCCATATCATCACGCCGGGTGATACTCCAGTATGGCGATGACGAATACACGCTTCCAACGTGCGTTCACCGCGATGTCGCCAAACACGGATGTGACCATCATGATGCTGGAAACAGAACCTGGAATCATCCGAAAAAATGACGTTCTGCCATTCGCGCACCCAGGTTCGTCGTTGAGTACACCATCGCAGGCTCTCCTGTCTGTGATGCAGCGTCAAGGGTAACCGCAGCCACGGTCTCCGAGCTGATAGTCCATGCTGCTGCAAACGTCGTCGAACTGTTCGTGCAGGTGGTTGTTGTCTTGCAAACCAGGGATCGAGACGTGGCTGCACGTCCGTTACAGCCATGCGGATAAGATGCCTGTCATCTCGACTGCTAGTGTTACGAGGCCATTGGGATCCAGCACGGTGTTCCGTATTACCCTCCCGAACCCACCGATTCCATATTCTGTTAAGTCATTGGATCTCGACCAACGAGAGCAGCAGTGTCGCGATACGATAAAACGCAATCGCGATAGGCTACAATCCGACCTTTATCAAAGTCGGAAACGTGATGGTAGGTATTTGTCCCCCTTACACGAGGCATCACAACAACGTTTCACCAGGCAACGCCGGTCAACTGCTGTTTGTGTATGAGAAATTAAAAAAAAAAATCGCTCTGAGCACTATGGGACTTAACTATTGTGGTCATCAGTACCCTAGAACTTAGAACTACTTAAACCTAACTAACCTAAGAACATCACACACATCCATGACCGAGGCAGGATTCGAACCTGCGACCGTAGCGGTCACGCGGCTCCTGACTCTAGCGCCTAGAAGCGCACGGCCACTCCGGCCGGCTATGAGAAATCGGTTGGAAACTTTCCTCATATCAGCACGTTGTAGGTGTCGCCACTGGCGCCAGCCTTGTGTGTATAGTCTGAAAAGCTAATCATTTGCATACCACAGCATCTTCTTCCTGTCGGTTAAATTTCGCGTCTGTAGCACGTCATCTTCGTGGTGTAGCAATTTTAATGGCACGACCCAATAATCGTGTTGTGACATGGAAGCAGTGTCGACTTGAACACTGCGTGTGACGCCTGGCAGAAGCTGCCAAACGGTTCCGGTTTATCTGTCTGAGCAGGCCGGGACGACGTCGGCTGAGATCCTCGCCAGACGCATTAACAGGGAATACGGCGGATCGTATTGTGCCCCCGCGGCCGCATGTCCGCATGCAGATAAAGGCGCGGGTGAGTCAGACGGCGACGGCACGCGTGCTGATGAAGGCTTGTTGTAGTCGTCAGCCGCACGCGACTCCACGCCACGCCGACGATGCCGCCGACGCCACCGACGCCACCGACGCCTGCCCGAGCCGACCCGACGCTCCGTCAAATTCGATTGCTGCGTCTGCTCCGCCCGGGGCACGGGGGCGGAGGAGGGGCGGGGGGTGGAGGGAGCGAGGGGGAGGGACCGGGGTGTGAATTGTGAAAGGGTCTTGAGTCAATCCTCGGCCACCGTCTGTCAAATCCAATCACAAAGTCAATTCCCCGCTCCCCCTGGCGGGCGCGCCGCGGCGCCCTTGTCCCCGGGGAACCTGGTATCAAATCACGGCCTTTGATGGGAATTAAAATCGAAGGAGGAGGCCGCTGCGAGGGGGCACGCGGCGCCGGCGCACGTTTAACGCGCGTTTACCACTGAATTAATACACTCCCAGGGCGCCGGGGCGTCGGCACCGGCCGGCCGCTTCCCCGGGGACGCCGGCGTCGTCGAATTCCCAGCCGGGCCTCCGTGATGGTTACACGCTTCTATGTCCGCGCCGCCACTGTCTTCAGCTCGTCCAGTTTCGGTTGCGAAAATGCGGAATTTCTAGTGCGACATCGTGGAATATTCACGATTCGGCCCCTATAGTTCCATGAAGTTCGTGTGGTATCAGTGCTACACTTAGCTGTCATTGAGTTTCTTTTGGCGAAGAACCAGAGCTTCGCAGATATTCATAGGCGCTAATAGGATGTGTACGGAGACCTGGCACTGAACTAAAGAACGGTGAGACTAGGGCGAAGCGTCGCTCATCAACGCAACAAGGTCGTGCAAACCTGTCCTATGTCCTACGTGCTGGCCGGCCGCGCACAGCTGTGATTCCTGCAGTGTTGAAACGTGTGGACACTCTCATTCGAGGTGACGGATGGATCACAATAAAAGAAACACGCTACTGTACAACGCAAACCAGCCACACACACCCCCTACACTGTGAGCTAATTTATGGCCGATCGCCCACTAATGTATGACGACCTCGGACTGTTATAGGGTCGAAGCCTCTGCAGCAGGCCCAGGAGAATTCACAGGAGCCCAGCTGCAGAGCCCGGACAGACCCATCTACAACGAGCACCTGCAGCGACAAAGGTAACGATGTACGATACGTCGCACTAACATGACCTCACCTTGCATGCTCTGTCGCAGCTAGCAAGCCGCTACTGCCCTTACTACCCGTCCTACTGCCGCAGACGTTTTTTTCCCTTTGCGCTTGCCTTGGCACTTTCTTTCCTTCTGCCCTTACAAACCGCTACCCTTCGATCGATTTCGTCCACTTTCTGTCTCCTGATAGACCATGTCAATGAGTAATCCTACCCAGACGCATGGACAACATCACAGCCCACATCATGGGTCTTCTCATTCGAAAACTAACATGTTATACGGAGGTGACAGTAGAACTTTTGGTTTGGTCACCACGTCGGTGTGCGCGTGGAGGGGCTCTGTCCTTTATGTTAGCCATAACGTAGTGCACAGAACAGCGCACAGAAAGCGACTGTACACTGAGTTTGGAAATAAGAAATACTTGGTATAAGCATTTAGCACACTGATAAGAAAACCCATTACTGTCTGTTAATGCTTTAGAACGTCTGTAAGTTTTGTTAGCAGTGGTATAACACAAAATATCTAACACATAATTAGCGTTTACTTTCAATGGCGTAACAACAAAGGGGCTCTGAGCTCTATGGAACTCAACATCTGAGGTTCATCAGTCCCCTAGAACGTAGTACTACTAACGTTCATGCCCGAGGCAGCATTCGAACCTGCAACCGTAACGGTCGCGCGGTTCCAGACTGAAGCGCCTAGAACCGCTCTGCCACAATGGCAGGCGGTGTAAAAACAGACGTGAACTGTACTACGACAGCCGACCAACTGCCGCGCATATGTTTGTTTTTATCAGCATCGTTCTTACGATGAATAGAGTACGGTCACTGGATGTCACTCGAGTATCAGATCCATCAGCGACATTTCAACCCTTCAAAACCTGCCCAGATCGACTGTTGAAGATGTGACTGTGAAGTGGTAAAGGGAAAGAACCACAACGGCTAAACGGAGACCAGACTGACCTCACGCACTGACGGATGGGAACCGTCAAGCATTGCGGGGGATTGTTGTAAAACCATCGCGTCAAATCAGGAATGAACTACTCGTGAGTTCCAAAGCGCTGCTAGCAGTGCAACTTGCACAGTGGCTGTACGTAGTGAGTTACAAAGAATGGGGTACAGTGGTCGAGCAGCTGCTCAAAAGACACACGATTCTTTAGTCAGTGCTAAGCGACACTTGAGGTGGCGTCAAGAACGACGCCAATGGACGGTGGATTACTGGAAACGAGTGACATGCAATGATGAATCACGCTATACTCCATGGGAATCCGATGGAACGGTCTGGGCTTGGCGAATATTTGGAGAACGTCACCTGCCATCAAGTGTAGTGCGTGCAGTGGAGTATGGAGGGGGTGGGATTTCTTTCGTGGTTAGGATATGGTCGTTTTATTGCGCTTAATAAAACGTTAAATGCGGAACGATATGATCATATTTTACAGCATTGCGTACAGTAAAGGAACAGTTCGGAGACGATGACTGTATCAACAAGACAACGCACTCTGTCATAAAGCAGCATCGGCGAGGCAATGGTTTGTGCAACTTAAAATTCCCTAAATGAAGAAGCAAACAGTCAGTACTGATTGCAGGGATGTATTTATTTGCTGGGACATTAGGTATGCACGGTATCCCATGCACCTAATACCATCTACTGTTCAGTTACTCGTATTAGTACTACTTGATACAGGCCTATATCACTAACGTCGATTTGCAGTAGAATTTTGGAACGTATACTGTATTCGAACATTATGAAGTACCTCGAAGAAAACGATTTATTGACACACATCACGGTTTCAGAAAATATCGTTGTTGCGAAACACAACTAGCTCTTTATACTCATGAAGTAATAAGTGCTATCGACAGGGGATGTCAAATTGATTCCATATTTTTAGATTTCCAGAAGGATTTCGACACCGTTCCTCACAAGCGTCTTCTAACCAAACTGCGTGCCTACGGAGTATCGCCTTAGTTGTGCGAGTGGATTCGCGATTTCCTGTCAGAAAGGCCGCAGTGCGTAGTAGTAGACGGAAAGTAATCGAGTAAAACAGAAGTAATATCCGGCGTTCCGCAAGGAAGTGTTATAGGCCCTCTATTGTTCCTGATGTATATTAACGACATAGGAGACAATCTGAGTAGCCGTCTTAGCTTGTTTGCAGATGATGCTGTCATTTACCGTCTTGTAAAGTCATCAGATGATCAAAACGACTTCCAAAATGATTTAGATAAGATATCAGTAAGGTGCGAAAAATGGCAATGGACCCTGTATAATGAAAAGTGTGTAGTTATTCACATGAGAACTAAAAGAAATCAGCTGAATTTCGATTACCCGATAAGCCACACAAATCTGAAGGCTGTAAATTCAACTAAGTACTTAGGGATTACAATTACAAATAACCTACATTGGAACGATCGTATATATAATATTTTGGGTAGAGCAAACCAAAGACTGCGATTCATTGGCAGAACAATTAGAAGGTGCAACAGGTCTACTAAAGAGACTGCTTGCACCACATTTCAATCACCATTTTTCTCCTCCGATTGCGAAAACATTCTGTTGGCACCCACCTACATAGAGAGAAATGATCATCACGATAAGAGAAATCACGGCTCGCACAGAAAAATCTAAGTGCTCGCTCTCCCGCGTGCCGTTCGACAGTGGAACGGCAGAGAGACAGCATGAAGGTGGTCCATTGAACCCTCTTCTTGGCACTTCATTGTGAATAGCAGAGTAATCACGTAGATGTAGATGTAGAGAACTCCAGCTTTGCAAAATGGGATCATGTCACTTCTAACGAAATGTGTATTTGTTTTGTGTAGGCCAATCTCAAGATGCCTGGCTCAGCCGAAACGCTTCATTGCTAAATAAACAATAAATACATACCTAAAACGAAGACTGATGTTTGATTCTCATTTGCATATCACTGGCTGCTGTATCATCACTGCCATGTGTTGGAAAACGTTTTATTCCTGAAACGGACTGGCCTGCCGACAGCCTTGACCTGGACCCAATGGAACGCTTTTAGGATGAATTCGAACGTCGACTTCGCTCCAGATCCCAGCATCCAACTCCAATACCTTCTCTGGTTTCGGCTTTTGAGGACGAACGGCCTGCCATTCCTCCACAGGCATTCAGACAACTCATTGAAAGTGTTCCGGACAGTGTTCAAGGTGCCATAAAGGCGAAGGGTGAACACAGCGCATACTGATGTCCAACAAGCGGTGTCTGGACACTTTTGATCAGATAGTGTATATTAAATACAAAAATTAAAAAATCTGTATGCGCGGGACGCTTACAAGTCTCAGACACAAACATTCGTATAGACATAAATATAGCCGTTAATATAAGTATCAAGCAAGTACGTGCGTCTCCCAGCGCTATGTGATCCTGGTGACAGAATAACATCACCATTGCGTCCATCTACATCTACGTGATTACTGTGCTATTCACAATAAAGTGCCTGGCAGAGTATTCAGTGAACCACCTTCAAGCTGTCTCTCTACCGTTCCACTCTCGAATGGCGCGTGGAAAAAAAGCGACCACTTACATTTTTCTTTGCTAGTCCTGATTTCTCTTATTTTATCGTAATGACCATTCCTCCCTATGTAGGTGGGTGCCACCAGAATGTTTTCGCAATCGGAGGAGAATACCGCTGATTAAAATTTCATGAGAAAGTCTAGCCACAACGAAAAACGATTTTGCTTTAATGATTACCACTCCAGTTCAAGTATCACTATCTCCCCTATTACGCGATAATACAAAACGAGCTGCCCTTCTTTGTACTTTTTCGATGTCATCCGACAGTCCCACCTGATGCGGACCCCGCACCGCATAGCAATACTAGGGCGGACAAGCGTGGTGCAAGCAGTCTCTTTAGTAGACCTGTTGCACCTTCTGAGTGTTCTGGCAATGAATCGCAGTCTCTACCCACAACGTTATCTATGTGATCGTTCCAATGTAGGTAATTTGTAATTGTAATCCCTAAGTATTTACTTGAATTTACAGCTTTCAGATTTGTGTGACTTATCGTGTAATCGAAATTTAGCGGATTTATTTTAGTACTCATGTGAATAACTTCACACTTTTCTTTGTTCAGAGGCACTTTTACTTGCTAATGCTAGCCGGCGTTTTATCTGCTTCGGCCATCTTATCTTATTTTGCCACCTAAATAGCAAAACTCATTTACCACTTTCAGTGTCCCACTTCCTAATCTAATTCTCTAAGCGTCGGCTGATTTAATTCGACTCCATTCCATTTTCCTTCTTTTACTTTTGTTTTATTCACCTTATCATCTCGTTTCAAGACACCTGACCTTGTTAGTCCCTTGCCATCTCTGACAGAATTACTTGTCGGTGGCGAACATCAAAGTTTTTATTTCTTCTTCCTGAATATTAATTAGCTTTCCAGTAGTTTACTTCACTTCTTACTCAACACACAAACTGAATAACATCGGGGACAGGCTACAATCCCGTCTCATTCTGTTCTCAGCTACTTCTCTGTGTTTGTATCCTTTGACTCAACACTGTAGCTTGGTTTCTGTGCCGCTTCCCCTGCCCGCCTTCCCTGGTCGAGCCCGCGTGAAGAACTATTGTCGGTAAGTCTTCGTGTGAACTTTACGTTGGTAAGTCTTCTTGTGAGCTTTACTTTCAAGGGCCTTGCGCGACATATACGTTGGATGAAACGCTTGGCTCTCCTAGGAACGCATACCCTCGGTATTTTAACAGTAGCTGGAGCTGTATGAGGATCTCTGTGACACTTTCGCGCTTACTAAACGATATTGTGACCAAACGCGCTCCTCTTCTTTGGATCTTCTCTATTTCCTGTATCAGTCCTTTCTGGTACAGATCCCACACTGACGAGCAACATTGCTCTAACAACTGTTTTCGAAGCTGTACTCGTCGTGGATGTAGTACACTTCGTGAGTGTTCTTCGTTTAAATTTCAGTCTAGCATCTGCTTTACCTGCGATTAGTTTTATGTTGTTGTTCCACTTTAAAATGGCACTTACTCATACTCCTAGATATTTAATGGATGTGTCTATTTCCAGTGATTGCCTTACAATCTTGTAATCGTATAATGATGGGCCATGAAATGCGGCAAGTCCTTGCCACCCGCCTTTCTCCCACTTTATTTACTCAACCAAACTGATAATCACTTACTTTAAGGTGGCTGGCTCTGAGCACTATGCGACTCAACTGCTGAGGTCATCAGTTCCCTAGAACTTAGAACTAGTTAAACCTAACTAACCTAATGACATCACAAACATCCATGCCCGAGGCAGGATTCGAAACTGCGACCGTAGCGGTCTTGCGGTTCCAGACTGCAGCGCCTTTAACCGCACGGCCACTTCGGCCGGCTACTTTAAGGTCAAGGAAATTATTAGAGAGAGTTGACAGTGGTTGTAACGCTGAATTCAATCGTAGATAGATGTTTGCAGTTACTTCAAGTCAAGGAGACAAGTGCTTGTTTCTGTTCAGAGAGCCACGGCAGGTGAGGCTTAATGGAATCGGTTCTGCTACGGGTAGCCACGCCAGCGCTATTGCACGGCAGAAGCCGTCGCAGAGAACGTGGCCCTAGCCACGGGAGGCACTGGCCACAGGGAGGGAAGAGCCAGGAGCAGGTAGCCTCGGCGTATTGCCCCTGTAGCCACAGGGGGAAAAAAAAGAAAATTCTCACCAACTTCTTTGGCCGAGTTGTGCAGGAATGTGAGAGCGGCAGTTGTTCCCGAACGAGGTGAAGTTTCGGCAGGAGGCCTCATATTGTTTCCTGCTTCCCCTAAAATCGGTATCAGCTTGACCGGCGAAAACATTTCGCGGATGCGTATTAGTGGCCGGACACCGGGTGGCCGAGAACACAGTGGCGTTTTTTTTCCCTAGTTTCCCACACACTCAAAATAATAGTGTTTTCATTGGACAGTGGTTCATCACGTCAGAAATGGTCACAACGGACGCCTATCGACGTACTCGGATTGGTGGAACAGTTTTTTGCCCTCTTGTGGACGGAGGCTGTAAGGCACGCGGGTTGATGGGCAACTGATGCAGCAGTTTGTTCCGAGTTCTCAACTGGCGGTTTTAGTTTGTTGACGCAAACTCCACGCGGATCTTTCGGCAGTCTGACAGATAGCGTGAGGAGTTGGAGATTCGGTGGCTAACCGCGGAGGAGTGCGGTCGGGATTCGGTCGCATCCCACGGAACAGATTTGGTTTTTTGGACTTTGGGTCTGGTTGCGAAGGTGCATCCGAATGAGAGGAAGCGACAAAAGATCCACCGTCCGATTCCACGCTGAAGCGCAATGGCCACTCCATTTCGAGTTTCCTACACGCGTATGACTCTGAGCACTATGGGACTCAACATCTGAGGTCATCAGTCCCCTAGACTTAGAACTACTTAAACCTAGCTAACCTAAGGACATCACACACGTCCATGCCTGAGGCAGGATTCGAACCTGCGACCGTAGCAGCACCGCGGTTCCGGACTGAAGCGCCCAGATCCGCTCGGCCACTACGGCCAGCTCATTTCGCAGCACTGGTGGTAGCAGTCCTTTTAGCGAATTCTGTCACTCAACTTCATGCCCACGGCATCAGCAGTTTTTATCCGATTCAAGCACATTGTATTAATCTGATTCTGGGTTCACTTCATAAACACTGTCATTCGTATTTATCAGTCAGATAACATTATCCATTTAAAGTCACAATTTAAGTCGAGCCATCACCCCTGGCTCATCTGCCAATCACATCACTTTACTTTAGGAATACGAGATACGATATATAAGCAAAGTATTATTTAGTATTTTATCCATCCTCAGCAACTGTAGTTGTACATAACGATATATTATGTTGACCTACATTTCATTCAACTCATGTTTTTATGAATAAATCTGTTCTGATATTTAATTCTACCATTAAAATTCACAAGTTCTTGTCATCACCTGTGATTATTTTACTCACATATGTGGGAGGTAGCAGGAGCAGTCTTGCACTAAAAAACACAACGTGCCGTTTTCAGTCGCACTACACAGGGCCACATTTTAAAGTCATTTGCGTTAAAATCCTTTGCGTTTAATCTTCATAGTCGTATCACTGAGTTGGTGGCTCTTTGTAGTAGAGTTATGGGGAGACTGACAGATTCCTTAGAGGTCCCCATATGCCTGCCAACCAAAGAGACATGTTCCAGCCTGTTTGCCTACCTACCCACAATACTTACACTTGTATATGTTGAGGGTCAACAGCCGATCCCCGAGCAAGCGCCGATCCTCTGCAGGTCTTTCTGATATATCTCTACGATGTTTTCTGTGTATAGCCTCGCATTCGGGAGGACGACGGTTCAATCCCGTCTCCGGCCATCCTGATTTAGGTTTTCCGTGCTTTCCCTAAATCGTTTCAGGCGAATGCCGAGATGGTTCCTTTGAAAGGGCACGGCCGATTTCCTTCCCAATCCTTCCCTAACCCGAGCTTGCGCTCCGTCTCTAATGACCTCGTTGTCGACGGGACGTTAAACACTAACCACCACCACCTGTGTATAACACCCTCAAACCAGAAAAGCTTCTTGGAACATCCGACGTTATCGAATAGGTTATTTGGACAAGGTATTCAAACATTCAGTAGCCATATTGACAGATATTATACGGAGGCAAAAACAAACATATTTCGTTAACCGTCCAGGTGTCGGAAACCCATTTTAAGTGAGAACTAAGCGTATGTGTCTGCCCGTTCATGTTTACGGTTGCCGCTCGATTCACTCGGGAAGGCATGTACATAACTCGCGTGTGTGGGTGAATGGTAGGTGAAAATCCACGTAGAACAACTATGCGACGTCGGCAGACACCATTTGCGGTAAACATGTTGGTTGGTATCGTGGACGTCTGCTTACTTGCCTTCTCAACTCAGATGGCCAATGTAGAAATTGTTCTTGAAAGAGCACCTGACGACCTTGTTGGAGGAGGTACCTCCACGTCTCAAAGAGGGGTGCGATGTGGTTCCAGAATGTTGGTGGCCTGGCACACTTTTCAGAACCAGTATGTGCAGCAGTGGCTCTGTATATCGGAGAGGAATGACTTGTGAGATTACCGGACCTCACCCCTTTCTTTCGCTACTTCAAAACGAATGTGTATTCTACCCCTCTGGATTCTGTAAGGTATCCCTTTATGTTCAAGCTACATTTTGTTTCTTTTTTTTCAGTTTTACTATTTTATATAGCGTCTACAGATATTACGCAGCATTCAGTGAGTAAAGTGGTACTGTAGAACGCAAGCAGTCGGGAGTAAGATTGCAGTTCCGACGTTGGTTGAAAGAGCCGATGGTCCACACGGCGTTGCCAGTTGACGGTGGTGTGAAGCGCTATCGCTAGATATGAGGACGGCCATTACGTCGGCAACAATGTACAAAGGTAAAGGACAGTTATTCTGGCCCGTAGCAAGTGATCTTGACTAATAAATATTTGCTAGTAAAAGTCGATATTTCCAATACAGATATGCAGTTCGTAAGTTCTTTCTTTCAAGAATATTACAAAGCCACTCGATCATCTTAAAAGTAAAGGAATAATGTTTAAGATAACGAAAGCGTACGATGGGTTCCGAAATATCACGAGGTACAGGGTGCGCGCCACAGTCGCCAGTCGCTGATGGGATGCCTTCCGACCTAGTTCTATCGCAAGACCACACTCTCAAGAAATTGTTAGTTTTCAGTTAATCAGGTTATTGTGTTTAGTAAATAAATCCATCATAACTGAATCCCTTTTGACGTTTAGCTTCACGCTTCATCACTTAGCATAATTGGAAATCGTATTCAGTTTCGCCACTGAATTTCTAAACAAGCTATGTGTCTTTTATCGTGAAAACCAATGGTCCTACAAACACTCCGTTATGGTATTTTTCTGGAGAGGTTAAAATTCCGCAGGAGAATAACATTTACATAGAAACTCGCCAGGGTAGCCGAGAGCGCTAACGCGCTGCTTCCTGGACTCGGGTGAGCGCGCCGGCCTCGGATCGAATCCGCCCGGCGGATTAACGACGAGGGCCGGTGTGCCGGCCGGCCTGGATGTGGTTTTTAGGCGGTTTTCCACATGCCGCTAGGTGAATACCGGGCTGGTCCCCACATTCCGACTCAGTTACACGACACGCAGACATCTGAACACGTTCGCACTCTTCCATGACTTACACTAGACGCGGACAGCTGGGGTACACTAATTCCGTCCCTGGGCGTACAGGGTGGGGGCAGGGAGGGCATCCGGCCACCCCTAAAGCTAACATTGTGTTGTGTACATAGTTCCGCGTAGTCAGCGCGTACACAACGTTCCCCACTAGAGCGCGCCCCGCTAAGCACAACAGCGCAGGCGCAGCGCTCGTCCGTCTCCGCACTACGAGATGGCGCTGCCTTAGAGACGGACCAAATTCTGCTTCCGCCGATCCACGTATTAATATGTAACGCAGCCAATGAGATTGCTGCTAACGTAGAACCTTTTCTCCTCGCGGATCACACTCGCGCAGTGATACCTGAACGCGCGGGGTATAATAAGGAGTGTACAGACCTCCGATTAGTCAGTCTGCATTTATCTGCACCTGTCTGCATTAGTCTGCACCAGTCTGTACCAGTCTGCATTTGTCTGTGCCAGTCTATAGTCAAGTTTCAGTCTGCGCCTAATAAGATTATCATATTCCTGTACATAGCCATGAAGATGATTGTATAGACACTTTGTCAAGTATCAGAGATTTGTGAGGATACGATTAACATACCGAGACCAAAGGAACTTCAGATTATCAATTGTAAATAGCATCCAGAATGAAGTTAAGTAATTTCTATGATTTTTATTATTTTAAGAAATGTGTGTGAAAATTAATCAAGTTCTGTTTACAGTTGGTAACCGTCAATCTGCTACTCTAAGCGTGCAAGTGGCATTTCAATCGTCTGACCTGACGGCAGAAGATAAACACGCCACGATAAGACCACAAGACATATTGCTGACACTCGCCTACTTCGTTAGAGCGACAAGTTAAATAATCTGATGGTGTGTGTACCGAAGGTCTTACAGTATGCACACTACATTGGCGACAAAGTGTCTATACATTTCTCTTCATGGCTATGTACAGGAATATGATAGTCTTATCAGGTGCAGACTGAAACTTCACTATAGACTAATGCAGACTGCTGCAGACTGACTAATCTGAGGTCTGTACACTCGTTATAATAACTCGCACGTTCAGGTATCATTGCGCGAGTGTGATCCTCGAGGAGAAAAGGTTCTACGTTAGCAGCAATCTCATTGGCTGCGTGACATATTAATACGCGGGTCGGCGGAAGCAGAATTTGGTCCGTCTCTAAGACAGCGCCATCTCGTAGTGCGGAGGCGGACGAGCGCTGCGCCTGCGCTGTTGTGCTTAGCTTGGCGCGCTCTAGTGGGAAAGTTGTGCACGCGCTGACTACGCGGTACTATGTACACAACACATTGCCAAATCCGTTGTAACCACGCCGACCCTGCGATCGCTGCAGAACTGTGGCGTACGCGAAAGAAAGAAAGAAATTAACATTTACATAGAAATCTCTCGCCGGCGTAACTCGAGGCCGGAAAGAGAATTTGCAGGAATGACTTAGATCTGTACTCCTGCCCCCCCACCCCCTCGGAAGTTTCGCTACATTTCTCATTAGCCGGGCTGTCGATGCGGCACGTACGGCGTCCGCGGTTGGCGGGCGGCGCGGGCATTGTGGCCGCTTCCTGGTGGGGCAGGCTGCGCTATCGGCACCCGCGCTGCCAGACAATCGGCCGGCGCTGGGATCGGCGCGGCTCGGCGCGGCCGCTGTCACACGCACACGTGTACGGCGAGGCGCGCCTGCGCGGTGACAGCCGGGTGGATCCGCGGCGCTGCATCTGCGCTTATCAGCGGGGCGGCGCGGCGCGGCGAGCGGCGAGCGGCGTCCGGCGGCAGGTGGACACCGCATTGATCTCCGCCGCCGGCCGCGGTCCGCCTTATCTGGACACACGCGCCCAGACATGTAATTTCCGCGGACGGGCCGGGCCGGGCCGCGCGAGCGCGCTGCCCGCACCCGACACCGCCAGCCTGTGCACCGTCTTTTTTTTTCCACCCCCCCTGTGACGGGGAACGCGTCGCCCACTGTGCGTGATTAAATTCGCTTCTGTAACGCGCGATAACTGTCAAATTTTTTCTGCCGCTGTCTCGCTCTCCTAAGTTGTTCAAAACACGCATCGATTACACTGTTCAAAACTGGGGAAGGAAATGCAAAAATGTGCTTCTCCGAGTAGGATATGAGATTATGCAGTGTGAGCCAGCTAATACACGTCAGCCCAGATAAATCCAGAACGAGTAAATCTATCGAGAGGCATAAAGGAAACAACTGACGAATTTTCTGAGGCGCGCGAGTAATTTTTAGCGTATACAGCTTCCGAATTACGGAACCGGCTTCGTTTATAGACTCCAAAAAATGGTTCAGAATGGCTCTGAGCACTATGGGACTTACGATCTGAGATCATCAGTCCCCTAGACCTTAGAACTACTTAAACCTAACTAACCTAAGGACATCACACACATCCATGCCCGAGGCAGGATTCGAACCTGCGACCATAGTAGTCGTGCGGTTCCAGACTGAAGCACCTAGAACCGCTCGGTCACAGCGGCCGGCTAGAAGCTCTAAAATGAACTAGTAGTGAGGAACGCTATTTGTCGCAGATTTGGTACAGTACCAGTTAGTAGTGATATTCAGTATAGACCTTTTGGATAGAAATGAAAATCCTGGCAGGGTCGCCAGGCGATTCGTTCCATTCTTATGCTCACAGAACTTACACGGTAAGATCACATTGTCATTTTCAGAACTGGAGAAAATTTAATCTTAAGAGCCGGCCCCTGTCACCGAGCGGTTCTAGGCGCTACAGTCTGGAACCGCGCGAACGCTACAGTCGCAGGTTCCATTCCTGCCTCAGGCATGGATGTGTGTGATGTCCTTAGATTAGTTAGGTTTAAGTAGTTCTAAGTTCTAGGGGACTGATGACCTCGGTTGTTAAGTTCAATAGTGATCAGAGCCATTTTGAACCAACTGTTCTTGGAAAGGAAAAGATGCACAGTATGGATGCCAACCTCACTGAGCCACTCAGATGGCCTAGGACGAGAAACGGCAGAGACTCTCGACAAAGTTGTGAAGTGAGCACAGGTAGAAGGCCCTATGGCATCCTGCGAAGAGCTATAATGACCAATTCAAGAAGAATCTAAGGAGTCTAAATGTTGAGCCGAGTGATTGGTGCGCCACAGAAGTAAACTGCACTCGCTGGTGCAGAGCTGCTGTTTTACATTTTGAGCAGGAACGTCGAAAATTGGAAAATGAGAACCAGCAGAAATGCACACTTCGCCAGGCCTAATCACGCCCTCAACCTTATGTGGCAGTATGTTTCATGCCAGTATTTGCCTGCTGGGCCACCAAAGGCATCTCCACACATGAACTGCGATGCAGTAATCGTAATACACGAGAAAAATGAAATCTCGGAGACGTTTCAGATGACGACTAGAATGTAATAAAGTTCACCGTTTAAAAAGAGTTCTGACAGCCTACGTTGGACATAAAAATAGTTTTAGCATTCATGTATCAAACGAGATATTGAAACATCCATGTTCTACATTCACATCTAGATCTACGTGGATACTCTGCAAATCATACTTAAGTGCCTGGCAGAGGGTTCATCGAACCACCTTCGCAGTAATTCTCTGTTATTTCAATCTCGAACAGCGAGCCCAAAAAAACCAAGACCTTTATCTTTCCGTGAGAGCTTTGACATCCCTTGTTTTATTATGATGATCGTTGCTCCAGATGTAGGTCGGCGTCAACAAAATATTTTCGCAATCGGAGGAGGAAGCTGGCGATAGAAATTTCGTGAGAAGATTCCGCCGCAACGCACTCTCTCCCCTATTTCGCAACAATACAAAACGTGCTGCCCTTCTTTGAACTTTCTCGATGTCCTCTGTTAATCCTATCTTGTAAGTATTCCACACCGCGCAGTAGTACTTCAAAATAGGACGGACAAGCGTACTGTATGCAGCCTCTTTAGTAGATCTGTTATACTTTCTATGTGTGGTGCCAATAAAATGCAGTCTTTAGTTTGCCTTACCCACAACATTTTCTGTGTTTAAGTTGTTCGTAACTCTAATTCATAGGTATTTAGTTGAACTGACGGCCTTTAGATTTGACTGTTTTATCATGTTACCGAAGTTCAACTGATTCCTTTTAGCACTCATGTGAATGACCTCACACTTTTCTTTATTTAGAGTCAATTGCCACTATTTGCACCACACACATATCTTTTCTAAATCATTTTGCAATTTGTTCTTTTCCTTAAATGTCACTATATATGTTTTTGATGTCAGTTGAAAGCGCTTGGAAAAGCAATTACAGTGGTATAACGCTGGTTCATTTTGATGTTAAAATTTTTCGCAAAAAATGTCCGAGAAAAGAGCTGAAATTGAAAGTTAAGGCTGTCGGGGTCGGCTGTTATACTGTAGACACCACAAAGTAGATCTCTTGTTCCAGCATCCGTCGTTTCGTCCTTTTCGTCTGTTTTCTTGAGTCGTAAAAAAGCTGTTCTCTTAAACGTGAGTACATACAAGCATTTGATATTATTTTCCTAAGCCTCTTCTGCTATGCTGGAAAGTAGCATATGGTTCCACTTGCAACAATCGCAGCAGAATCTAATTCTTCGCCTGGCATGGGAACACCACATGCCAGTACTTACATCGCAATAGTCACTTCCGTCCACTTTGTCTTTCAGTTTTGGCTGGTTTCTGAGATATTTTTGCATAAACTTTTAACATTGACAAGAACAACACTGTACTCCTGTTTTCAAGTACTTTCGAATACCGTTATAGAAATACGGCGGTCCATTAAAAAAAAGTTGTGTCTGCAATATCTCGTTTGATTCAACAATTACGTTGTGATTCTTCAGCTCTTCCAGGCTTGTTTGTTGATCGAACAGTCCACCGGTGTACCGCCGATCCACAGTGTCCAACGGGCACAGTATTTCGGCGATTAGACGTGTCACCATCGTCAGGTGCGCTGACGAACTGATGAACAGGACTGTTGCAAGTAGTTTATTCACCACCTTCGTCACAATAGCTGCATTAAGTGCTCGAGGCGATCGCAGAATCAACTAAATGAGAAGTCATTTCACACAAGCTCATTCTCAAAATTTGGTCGATACTCAACATCAGTCCTAAGTGGTACATAACTTGATTTTAAAATTCATTAGATGCTAAAATGAGGAACAGTAATACATATCTCCGTGTACCATTGTCCTTAGTCGCTTCAATTCGGAATGTAACCTTTTACTTGTATTTCATTTTAATTTAACCACCCACTTTTCGACTTACAACTTATTCCATTTTATCAACTGCTACAGAATTTGTTTAACATTCTTCATTTACGTTGACAATTCAGCTACATTTACACATAAATCCACATTTATATAACTTTTCTGGGTAAGATCTGTTTGTATCTCTACTTACTTTTCACGACTTCTGCTTACGTCAGATTTCAGATTTTTAGAATGCGTCTCTCACACATTGCCCTTCATCAAGTAGAACACCGGCTAACGTTTCCTCTAATCTCAGCACAGCCACACCGTAACCAGTCAGTAACATCTGTGGCCATAAACGTAGTAAATGCTGCCCTTAGTTGAGCGAAATTTTGTCAGTGCGCCACGGTGGGTATCGAGTTCCCTGGAGAAGGCCTCAACGGGAAGGCTGAGACGCTGAAAAATTAAGCGGTACCAATGACCAAGAGCTTTTAACATAACCGAACAAGTCTGCAAAGACTACGTTCTACGTAACATCGGTCTTTCGAAGGTTTGTTTGAAATATCTTGTGACATTTCAAGGAAGATACACCCTAAACCCATTTACTAATTTTATACAGAATAATTCTGACAGTCAGGACATCTGTATCTATACTCGACACTTGCTCATATATAAGACATTCACTGATATGAGTTCTGTTGTCATTTGAGCCTCACAATTCCCTCAAAATCAGCGTGAGAATCTTCTAACCTGGGTGTGTAAAGAACTGTATCAAGCATTAGGTGGATTGAGGATGCTTTATTTCGTAAAAAATCAAATTTTCCAAGCTACGAAGATTAATTTCCTTAATCAATAGTTTCTCGAAACTGTCTGTTCGTTAAGGCGTCTTCTAACTGGACTATAAAGGTCTGTATCTTGGTCGCATGCTACTTTATTAAAATTTGTTACCAATGTCGGCTTTCCAGCCACCGTCAGATCTATAAATACAGTAGCAACATGTCGGCGCTTAGTCAGTATACAGGGTGTAAATTTTAAGTTGACAAACCAGAATAACTCGGAAAATAAGCTTCACACGAAAAAATGTGTAGAATCGAAAACTGATTATTTTCGAGGGGGGACATCTGCTGGTGCTAAAGTTAGCCCGCCACCTCAGCCCCATGGGGGTGGGGCGGCAGGCAACTTTAAAATTTCAAATGGGAACGCCCATTTTTTATTGCAGAATCAGATTATACATAAAAACTACGTACATTTTGTCTTAAACACTTGTTTTGATTCCTGGTAGTTAATTGTATATAGAAAACTACGTACATTTTGTTTTAAACATTTGTTTTCATTCTTGGTAGTTGGCGCTGTAATTCATGAAAATCCATGTTCTCATTTTTGCGTGGAAAATGGTTACCGATAAATACAAAATACTTATTTACTTCGTAAATTTTGATTCGCTAAAACTAAAACTCCCCCTCTCCCCCATAGTGTGGGGTCTGAGAGAGAGGAATTAGAGTTTTACAAATGTTGAGGCAAATATTAATTTTTTTTGCAGATTCGGATAAGTTTCGTTTGTTTCGTGGTCATGAGGTCATACAAGTTTTAATTATCAAACAAATCATCTGACTAGTTAACTAACTAACCAAACATCCTACTTACTAACGAGAGAACTCATTAACTCACAGAGTAAACAAAGTAAAAGACTAACTGAGGAAAAGACTAACCAACTCGCTAACTAAAGATGAACGTATTCCCCTTTAAGATTTTCTTGAGTTGCAGCGCCAACTACCAAGAATCGAAACAAATGTTTAAGACAAAATGTACGTAGTTTCTTATGTAGAATCTGATTCTGCAATACAAAAGGGGGGCTCCCATTTGAAATTTTAAAGTTGACTCCCACCCACCCCCAGGGGACTGGGGTGGCGGGCTAATTTTAGCAGCAGATATCCCCCTCGAAAATAATCAACTTTGGATTGTACACATTTTTTCGTGTGAAGTTTATTTTTCTAGTTATTCTGGCCTGTCAACTTAAAACTTACACCCTGTATATTATTATTATTATTATTATTATTACGATTGTTCCCCTTTAGGAGAGCGATTGAACTTGAATTCATAATTTCATCTTCGGATGTTTTTCTTCTTTGCTTCCCAAAACCTCCTCATCCTCTCAGAATGCTCCTTCTTCCGTTCCTCTGTCCATTTTTTACCAGGCTGACGCGATGTTCTTTCCCTAAGCTCCACACTTGTGATTTTGTGCCGGCACTCGGTGCGATCTTCGAGATTTTTTATGTTGATCTGCTGTAGATCCCTCTGGACTTCTTTCAGCCAGTCCGTGCCACATTTACTCCTTGTTGTAATATTGAATAATTTCTTTGCTGTTCTGGAGTCTTCCATCCTGTAGATGTGTGTATAAAATTTGGTTCGGCGCTTTCTGATTTCATTTGTTACTATGTTGATCTTTCTATAGAGCTCGTTTTGTGGTCTCTTCATCCAAATGCCATTTTTGTTGATTGGACCGTAAATCTTCCTGAGAATTTTTCTTTCCTGCTTTTCTATTTCCTTAATTTTAGAACGACCATCAATAACCATTGTTTCAGCTGCATAGATTGCTTCTGGAAGAATCACTGTTGTATAGTGCCTTAATTTTGCGGCTGTCGAAATGCACTTCTTGTTGTAATGCGTCCATGTTAGCATGTAGGCTTTCTGGAGCTTGGTGATTCTTTGTTCATTGGCAATTTGGTTTAATCCGAGGTATTTAAAATGGCAGACTTGTGCAATTTTACCAATTTTGTTATTAAAGGGGATTTATTTTCTGGCTGCCTTTCCATATATTGGGTTTTTTCATAAGATATCTGTAGTCCGGTTTTTTGTGAAATTTCATGTAGTTTTTCCACTGCGTGATTCGCTCCTGTTTTGTTATTGGTGATAATTGCAATATCGTCAGCGAAAGCAAGGCACTTGACTTTAATTCGGTTCTCTTTATTGATACCAATTTGGATACCCTTTACGTGAGGTTCCCATTCCCTGATTATCTTTTCTAGAACAATATTGAAAAGGATTGGGGATAGTCCGTCCCCCTGTCGGACTCCAGATTTGATTTCGAAGGGTTCTGATACTTCGCCCATGAATTTCACTTATTATTATTATTATTATTATTATTATTATTATTATTAACCTTGGCGTATGTGCTAGTGTAGTGGCGACAGAAATCGTGTTTGGGGTGGGGCGGGACGAGTGAGAGACTGTGACAAACTGTGGCCACCCCGAACTCCCTTTCTCCACAGACCCGAAGCTTGGATCTGCGTATGCTTACTTTCCTGATGGTTTGCGATGCTATACCCCCCCCCCCCCCCCCTCCTTACACGTCCTTCAGCAATCCATCACCTTCCCACGGAGTGCGACGTCCACGTATTGGGTGACGGTAGTAAACGCAGTTGCTCCAATTTTGTAGGCTGGTGACTGTAAAGAAACAGGTGGACTGAACACACGCCAGGTTATACTTTCCAGTCTGCCAGTCAGTTATACAGAACACTTTGGAGAACGAAAGTCGCCTCTGTCTCTGACGCTACTAGTGTCTACAGAAAGACTGATGCAAACTGCAGTAAGATCTGTAGAAGATCCATGGACTGAAAGTGTAAACCGAACGTAAGGCGAGGCGATCTACTTCTATTCAACTACGACATTGGTGACAAATCCTTCGAAACAGTAATAACCGTAAAATGCACAGCAACAAGCATCTGCAGTGACCTGATGGGGAATAATCGCACCAAAAAATTGATACGAAAGCCAGATGCCACACCAAGATTCATTGCGATAATCTTATATAAATGTATTTCATCCACGAAAGAATGGGCTTACGGAAGACTTGCTCGACCGATCCTTCAGTGTTATTCATTAGTCTGAGACTACTAACAGATTGGATTAAGAGAAGAGATAAAGGTAATCAAAAGAAGAAACGTGTGTTTAGTCTTGGAATCATTTGGTCGGCACCGAAAGCATTACAGAAATGATCAACACACCCCAAAATAGGCACTACAAGAGAAGCGTTACACATCTCGGAGAGGTTATCTGTTGAAATTCCGAGAGCGTAAGTTCCAGGAAGGGTCCGGCAACATACAATGATGTCACAAAAGTCATGGGCTACCACTTAATATCGTGTCGAATCTCATTTTGCCCGGAGCAGTGCAGCATCACGAAGTGGCATGGACTCTACAAGTCGTTGGAAGTCCCCTGCAGACCCATGCTGCCTCTATAGCAGTCCATAATTGCGAAAGTGTTGCCGGTGCAGAATTTTGTGCACGGACTAACCTCTCGATTATCTCCCATAAATATTCGGTGAGTAGAAAATCATTCGCTCGAATTGTCCACAATTTTCCCTGAACCAGTCACGAGCAATTGTGACCCAGTGACATGGCTCACTGTCTCCCATAAGAATTCCATGGTTTTATGGGGACGTAAAGTCCATGAATGGCTGCAAATGGGCTCCGTGTAGCTGTACATAACCATTTCCAGCCAATGATATGTTGGAGTTGGATCAGAGGACCCAGTATATTTCCTGTAAATACAGCCCAAACCATTGTGGAGCTATCATCAGCTTGCACAGTGACTTGTTGGCAGCTTGGGCCCATGGCTTCGTGGGGTCTGCGCCACACTCAAAATCTACCATGGGCTCATAACAAGTGAAATCTGGTCGGCCGATGTGGCCGAGCGGTTCTAGGCGCTTCAGTCTGGAGCCGCGCGACCGGTACGGTCGCAGGTTCGAATCCTGCTTCGGGGATGGATGTGTGTAATGTCCTTAGGTTAGTTAGGTTTAACAACTGAAAATGCTATATTCTCTTTTCTCTGTGAGGTTTTGGACGGATTAAATAAAAGGTTGCGAACGCTAGGTGGTTTCTTTGATGTAACGAAGGCTTTTGACTGTGTTGACCACAAAATATTACTGCAGAAGTTGGACCATTATGGAGTAAGGGGAGTAGCTTACAATTGGCTCGCCTCTTACTTTAAGAACAGAAAGCAGAGGGTAATTCTCCGCAATATTGAGAGTGGTAGTGATGTTCAGTCCCAATGGGGCACTGTTAAGTGGGGCGTTCCCCAAGGGTCGGTGATGGGGCCACTGCTGTTTCTTATTTATATAAATGATGTGCCTTCTAGTATTACACGAGATTCAAAAATATTTCTGTTTGCTGATGACACCAGCTTGATAGTGAAGGATCTTGTGTGTAATATTGAAACAGTAACAAATAATGTAGTTCATGAAATAAGTTCGTGGCTTGTGGAAAATAATTTGATGCTAAATCACAGTAAGACTCAGTTTTTACAGTTTCTAACTCACAATTCAACAAGAACCGATATTTTGATCAGACAGTATAGGCATATTATAAGCGAGACGGAACAGTTCAAGTTCCTAGGCTTTCGGATAGATAGTAAGCTGTTGTGGAAAGCCCATGTCCAGGATCTTGTTCAGAAGCTAAATGCTGCTTTATTTACCATTAGAACAGTATCTGAAGTAAGTGACACTTCAACACGAAAAGTAGTCTACTTCGCATATTTTCATACGCTTATGTCGTATGGTATTATTTTTTGGGGTAATTCTTCTGATTCAAAAGCGGGCTGTTCGAGCTATATGTGGTGTAAGTTCGAGAATGTCTTGTCGACCCCTATTCAAAAATCTGGGAATTCTGACATTGCCCTCACAGTATATATTTTCTTTAATGTCGTTTGTTGTTAGCAATATTAGCCTATTCCCAAGAGTTAGCACCTTTCACTCAGTTAATACTAGGCAGAAATCAAATCTGCATGTAGAATGCACTTCCTTGACTCTTGTGCAGAAAGGAGTGCAGTATTCTGCTGCATCCATTTTCAGTAAGCTACCACAAGAACTCAAAAATCTTAGCAGTAACCCAAACTCTTTTAAGTCTAAACTGAAGAGTTTCCTCATGGCTCACTCTTTCTATTCTGTCGAGGAGCTCCTGGGAGAGCTAAAAAATTAAGCAAATTCCAGTGTTACATTGTTGATTTTCTTCATTTAAACGTACGACTTGTCACCTGAATATGTTTTTTTATATTTCATTTTATCTGTTTCTAATATCGTGTTATAATTTCATGTATTGACTCGTTCCATGACCATGGAGACTTCTCCTTAATTTGGTCCCACGGAACAATAAATAAATAAATAAATAAATAAATAGTTCTAAGTTCTAGGGGACTGATGACCTCACATGTTAAGTCCCACAGTGCTCAGAGCCATTTGAACCATTTGAACTGAAACCTGATCTCGTCTGACCAGGCCACGAGCTTGGCTTTCCTGGTGTCGGTTGTCTGCTGCCGTAGCCTACTATTGCCAAATTTCGCCGCGCTGTCCTAACGGATACGTTCGTCGTATGTCCCACATTGATTTCCACGCAGTGTTGCTTGGCCGTTAGCATTCTTACGAGTAATGCTACGCAAACGGCGCTATTGTCGGTGGTTAAGTGAAAGCCGTTGGCCACTACGTTGTCCGTGCTGGTAGTTAACGTCTGAAATTTGGTATTGCCGGCACACTGTTGACATTGTGGATCTCGAAATACTGACTTCCCTAACGATTTCCGAAATGGAATGTGTGTCTAGCTCCAAATACCATTTCTCGTTCAAAATCTGTTAATTCCTATTGTGTGGCCTCAATCACGTCGGAAACCTCTTCAGATGAGTCACCTGAGTATAAATGACAGTTCCGCCAATGCACTGCGATTTTATACCTGGTGTACGCGATACTACCGCCATCTGTGTGTGTGCATATCGCTATTCCAGGACTTTCGCCACTTCAGTTTACAAGAGAGGTGTTACGTGTGGTGTCACCGCCAGACACCACACTTGCTAGGTGGTAGCCTTTAAATCGGCCGCGGTCCGGTAGTCTACGTCGGACCCGCGTGTCCCCACTATCAGTGATTGCAGTCCGAGCGCCGCCACACGGCAGGTTTAGAGAGACTTCCTAGCACTCGCCCCAGTTGTACAGCCGACTTTGCTAGCGATGGTTCACTGACAAATTACGCTCTCATTTGCCGAGATGATAGTTAGCATAGCCTTCAGCTACGTCATTTGCTACGACCAAGCAAGGCGCCATTATCATTTGCTATTTATCTTGTGATGCATGTACCGTCAGACCGATGTTCACCAATTATGGATTAAAGTTAAGTATTCCAGAAGCTACGTACTTTTTTTGCTAGACTCAACTCCTTTAACTGTTCGACACCTCACGCCAGCCTGCGTGAGCTTAAACGCGTGCCTTTCGGCTACCTCCTAGTGGCTTGGCTGTCTTGCCAAGTCACAACATTACGCATCACGGGGACTTTAACTGCTGAAATTCCGAGAGCCTGTTCTCCAGGAAGGGCCCGGCAACGTATTACTTCCTCCCACGTATGTTTCGAGAAATAAACACAACGAGAAAATCGGAAATGGTAGCTCATACGGAAGTTTGCCGACACTTATTCTTGGCAAACGCCATTCCTGAATGGAACAGGGGCGGGGGGAGAACATACTGGCGCCAGAAGTAATCTCTTCCACACAACGGATTACAGGTGTGGATGTACCTGTAGAGCAACCTTTATGATTATCGTAACTTAGTACGAGTCGCGCCTGTGTCAGTGATTACAAGTTAAGGTAGTTACAACTTGCACTAACCAAAAAAAAAAAATAAATAAATAAAAATAAAAAAATAAAAAAAAATAAAAATAAAAATAAAAAAAATGCATCTCAGGGAGGAGTTGTGCTACATAAACGAAAGTTGGTAGAAGTTTTTCTTTTACATCTGAAAGATGACGTTTATTTGAATTGCGCACCTTTAGCGCCAGTATGAGTGAGTAAATCAAGTTAGCTTTAAGTACACGCTGTACCGGTCGTGGGCTTAGCTACCTTTGAGTTTCAGCGTGGAGGGTTAATATTTGTGAAGAATACCTTTAAGGCGATAAAAGACGCCATTATCAGCACCTCACTCAGTTTAAACGAGGTCGTGTAATAGGAGTAAGAGAAGCTTCATGTTCCTTCTGCGTTGTTGCAGAAATACTTGGCAGGAATGTTACCACTATACATGATTCCTGGCAGCGGCGGTGACGAGAATGCACGGTCATAAGAAGAACGGGCACCGGACGACCACGACATCGTCTTCGACGTAGGGCTGTGGCGCATCGTACAGCGTCTGCAGCACAGTTTCATAAGCAGTTAGCACCACAACGAAATGTTACAAGTCGCTTACTCGAAGGGCAGCTAAAAGCCAGATGCCCTGTAGCGTGCATTCCACTGAACCCAAACCACCGCCATTTCTGACCTCAGTGGTGTCAAGCGAGAGCTCATTGGAGGGCATGGTGGAGGCCTGTTGTGCCAGTGATGGCTGTGAGTTAGTTACAAGGAGATTAGTTGAGGGTCTACGACTAACCTGTCTGCGCCCTGGACACACTTGGCCTACACTTCGAATTATGGTCTGGTGTACAGTTATGTACGACGACAATAGCACTCTCGTGGTTATCCCAAGCACCCTGACTGCAAATTTTTGCCTCGATCTCGTAATTAGACCTGGTAAGTTGCCATTCACAAACCGCATCCCAGAGGGTGTTTTCCAACAGGATACGGTTGGCTCGAAAACCGCTATTGTAACCTAACATGGTATACAGAGTGTAGACATGTTGCCTCGGCGTTCCCGGTCACCAGATCTGTCTCCGAATGAGCACCAGTGGGACATCACCGAACGACGATTGCATACTTTCATTCAATATTCTCGCCGTTACAGCCGTTATAGACGTTCCAGCATTTTGCATTAGCAATGGCTTATCTCGCGCTTACATTAACCTGTGACCTTGCAATGTTAATCACTTAAATGCGTTACATACAAATATATCCCCGGAAGATCATTCTTCTACAATATTTACACTGCTGGCCATTAAAATTGCTACACCAAGAAGAAATGCAGATGACAAACGGGTATTCATTGGACAAATATACTAGAGCTGACATGTGATTACATTTTCACGCTATTTGGATGCATAGATCCTCAGAAATCAGTAAGTACCCAGAACAACCACCTCCGGCCGTAATAACGGCCTTGACACGCCTGGGCATTGAGGCACACAGAGCTTGGATGGCGTGTACAGGTACAGCTGCCCATGCAGTTTCAACACGATACCACATTTCATCAAGAGTAGTGATTGGCGTATTGTGACGAGCCAGTTGCTCGGCCACCATTGACCATTGGTGAGAGATCTGGAGACTGTGCTGGCCAGCGCAGCAGTCGAACATTTTCTGTATCCAGAAAGGCCCGCACAGGACCTGCAACATGCGGTCGTGCATTATCCTGCTGAAATGTAGGGTTTCGCAGGGATCGAATAAAGGGTAGAGCCACGGGTCGTAACTCGTCTGAAATGTAACGTCCACTGTTCAAAGTGCCGTCAGTGCGAACAAGAGATGACCGAGACTTGTAACCAACAGCACCCCATACCATCACGCCGGGTGATACTCCAGTATGGCGATGACGAATACACGCTTCCAATGTACGTTCACCCCAATGTCGCCAAACACGGATGGGACCATCACGATTCTGTAAACAGAACCTGGATTCATCCTAAAAAAAATGACGTTTGCCACTCGTGCACCCAGGTTCGTCGTTGAGTACACCATCGCAGACGCTCCTGTCTGTGAAGCAGCGTCAACGGTAACCGCAGCCATGGTCTCCGAGTTGATAGTCCATGCTGCTGCAAACGTCCTCGAACTGTTCGTGCAGACGGTTTTTGCCTTCCAAACGTCCCCATCTGTTGACTCAGGGATCGACACGTGGCTGCACGATCCGTTACAGCCATGAGGATAAGATGCCTGTCATCTCGACTGTTAGTGATACGAGGCCTTTGGAATCCAGCTCGGCGTTCCGTATTACCCTCCTGAACCCACCGATTCCATATTCTGCTAACGGTCATTGGATCTCGACGAACGGGAGCAGCAACGCCGCGATTCGATAAACTGCAATCGCGATGGGCTACAATCCGACCTTTATCAAAGTCGGAAACGTGATGGTAGGCATTTCTCCTCCTTACACGAGGCATCACAACAACGTTTCACCAGGCAACGTCGCCAATTGCTGTTTTTGTATGAGAAATCGGTTGGAAACTTTCGTCATGTCACCCTGTTGTAACGTGTCGCCACCGGCTCCAACCGTGTGTGAATGCTCTGAAAAGCTAATCATTTGCATATCACAGCATCTTCTTCCTGTCGGTTAAATTTGGCGTCTGTAGCACGTCATCTTCGTGGTATAGCAATTTTAATGGCCAGTAGTGTATTTTTTGGTTTTGTGATTTTTTTCCGTGAGTGTCGTTTCGTCCATTCAGGTGGAATATCGATTGTGTACCCCTGTTTGCTCTTCACAAGTATCGAAGCTGTGTCCCGCGCAGGGGCTGACACTTTGTTCCCTTCAGGGGGTGGCCACGCCCCCTCCCTGCTGGTGTGGGTGCGGCTGCGAGGGCGCACATTATTACCCGGCGCGGTAGCAAGCCGCAGGAGCGCCGGCCGACACACGCTGGTAATTACATTCCTGCTGCAGCTGCGCCGAATTAAAAGCTGACCTGGCGGCGCGCGAGCGTCCACGTGGAAAATTCAATATCGCGGATTATTGCCACCTCCCACCACTCCCCTCTTCGCCGCACCCCTCCGACCTCCTCTCCTCCTGCCAACTCGTTAGATGCCCCGAATTCTCACCCCAGGCCCACTGACAATGGCCCCCTCGAGAGCTCAGCAAGTAACGCGGCATGAACTGCTCTCCTGTTTCCACGCAGTAGCACCCGCCGTATGCCAATAAGTAGACGCCACTTACTCTTATTTTCGACCCTCCCGTGTTTTATTTAGCCTTGTTTGCGCAGAATTTGCCTAATTCATAACGCAAGCATATATGAGGCCTTTCTGAGTAAGAACTTACTGTAGTCGTTTATGACTAGGTCGTTCTGCCCAAATAGATCTCTGTATATGTTGGTAACAATTCGTAAGACACCAGTTAAACACAAAATACAGGGTGGCGCACGAAATGTGTTACCATTTTGTTTTTGAATCTAAACTTTATTGTCAATACAATCTGAAAGGAACATATACTACAATGAAGAGCCGTCCATGGAGATTTGTTCTAACTCAGCACATGCTTAACATGTCCACCATTTCGTTTCCTAACTTCCTTCAAACGAACACTGAGGTTAGTGTTCACCCTACAGCACATGTCTTCCGTAATTTCACTGCAAGCTTGAAGAATAAGTCTTCTGAGCTCCATTAAATTACGTGGACGTTTCGGGAAAATTTTTTCCTTTGGGTACCCCCCCAAAGAAAAAAGTCACGTGGATTGAGGTCTGGACTATTGGGGGGCCAATTTTGTCCGTCATTGAAGCGACCTGGAAACCTGAGTGAAATGATCCGCATGTCGAAATGCTCGTGTAAAAACTCCAACACAGTGTTTGCAGTATGTGGCCTTGCTCCATCTTGCATGAACCACTGCGTGTTGAAGGGCAAGGCAGTAGCAAGAAGCTGTGGAATGAAGCTATTGCGAAGCGTGCTCAAATAACGCTCGCTCTTCACAGTTTCTTCAAAGAAAAAGGGTCCAATAAGTCCGTGACTGGAAATTGCTGCCCACGCTGTAATCCTCGGAGCATAATGTTGTCGTTCATGAAGCACTTTGTAAGTAGGCTGTTTATGTTTTCTCTATGTAAGTAGGCTGTTTAGGTTTTTTATTGGTAACGCCACCTCTGTATGACAATCACTGGCTGTGCTGTGGGCAGTCTGTGTCTGCTTTGCATTGTTGTAATACTCGCCATTGTAGTGTTAGGCAGCTGGCTGTGAACAGCGCGTAGCGTTGCGCAGTTGGAGGTGAGCCGCCAGCAGTGGTGGATGTGGGGAGAGAGATGGCGGAGGTTTGCAATTTGTCATGAACTGATATATATATTATGACTTGTGATGATATTAAGCTGGCAGTAGTGGCGCTTGCTGTATTGCAGTAGCTTGAGCAGCGAAGATTTTTGTGAGGTAAGTGATTTGTGAAAGGTATAGTTTAATGTTAGTCAGGGCCATTCTTTTGTAGGGAATTTTGAAAGTCAGATTGCGTTGCGCTAACAAAAATATTTTGTGTCAGTTTAAGCACAGTCCTGTAGAATTGTTCAAAGGGGACGTTTCATATGTCGACCCTTAGCCGAGGATACCTCACTGGAATCTTCTGATTTTTTGTAGTAGTTTGTGTAATTAGTGTAGATTTTGTTTATTGCTAGCGCGTAATTGTAGAGAAAATCTCCTTTGTAGTTGTAGTTTTCATTGTTGTAGAGTAAAACAGTTGTGGCATGCATGTAGATTTGCACCAAGTATTTCGCAGCTGCAATTAACTAGACATTATTTCCATTGCTACGTTATTTTATTTTGCTCTTCAAATTGTGTTTTTCTGTGTTGTCGTGTGAAATACTGTGACAATAATGGCGTGTGAAAAACGTAATACTAGGCTCCAAAGTAAACTGAGAAATGACAGTGAAGACAAAGGCAGTGTGTTAGCGCCGCAGAGTAATGAATTAACTGATGTTCAAAGTAGTAATTTGGTAACTGTTCATAGGGAAATGGAGCAGGCGGCAAACAATGGCACGGACAGTGAAACAATTAGTGAAGAGGGAAGCATTATCGATCGATCGGTCGGCAACAGCTCGCCTCAGGAATCCGAAATGACAGGACACAATTTCGCAAATACTGTAGATTCAGGTTTTGGGTTATCACCGTTTTCTCAAATAAGTCAAGACGCATTTTCTGCTTGTCAAAATGTGAATGTTGCCGGTGCAAATGCACTGCCGAAAAGTGTAGAGAAACAGATTCCAGACACTAATACATTATTATTGCAATTAATGCAACAAATGGAACAAAATCAGAGACAAACACAGCAAAAGCTTAAAAAGTTAGACTCAATGGAACAAAATCTTAAAAAGTTAGACGCAATGGAACAAAATCTTCAAAAGTTAGACTCATTGGAACAAACTCTTGAACAAACACGTGAGGATTTAACTACTGAGTTACATCACATTGAATCGAAATGTCAAAAAGTCTGTAATGACGTAAAAACACAAATTTGTGAGCATTTCCAACCTATTTTTTCGCGTCATGAAAATGCATTACAGAATCATGAAGCAGCCATAAAAGAACTGCAAACTATTGTTCATGAAAATCACAACACCTTGCAAGCTAAAATTGACTCAGTTGCATCTACCGATTCGGTTACGCAACTTGCAAAAACTCAGGAAAACTTAAAGGACACAGTAGAAAGACACATGGAGGAAATTAGTTCATTATCAGAGAAAGTAGTTGAACTTTCGGATCAGCTAAATAACTTATCTACAAAGGTAGATGATGATCTGAATGACACAACACCTGTAGCCTTCACTGACACAGAAGAGTATGAACAAATTAGAAAATTCAAACAAAGTCAAAATCAAATCAATACACAGTACAAAAGAGAAATCCGGGAAGTGCAAGATCAGTTGGCACAAGTAGTACAAGAATTACGTATTTCAGAGGACACTCGCGCCCCAATACGGGAAGAGGGACATACAAATACGGAACAGACACAAAATAACAACACAGGGCACTTCGGAAATTGTGAAAGAAGTTGGCAAGGTACGCCGAATTTTGAGATGGAACCGCCGAAACGACGTAACAATGACCGACATGCGACTTGCCGACATGATGATTTTGACTATAAGCTGTTCATTACTGCACGTAAATTCAAAACATTTAAGAATTCTGGCAACGACATTCATCCACAAGCATGGCTCCATCAATTCTCTCATTGTTTTCCTCCCAACTGGTCGTTAGAACACAGATTAGAATTTATGTGTGGCTACTTAGAGAATGAACCAGCTGTAAGAATGCGATCGGTCATTCACGATTGCCACAGTGAGGGAGAATTTTACCATGCCTTCCTCTCAGCATATTGGTCTCAAGCTACACAAGACCGTGTAAAACATAACATCATAATGATGAAACACTTCGAACAATCTGAATTTTCCAGTCTTGTGAAATATTTTGAAGACATGTTGCACAAGAATCAATACCTGTCAAACCCATACAGCCCCTCAGAACTCATCCGCATTTGCTTAATCAAACTGCCTAAACATTTACGACATATTATTTTAGCAGGACGTTGCAAAGACGACATTGAAGCTTTTCAGGGACTGTTACAAGAATTAGAAATTGACACTGACAATCGCGGAACGCGAAACCAGGAACACAACAATTACAGGTCACATCCGTCGCAAATCCGCGATGAAAGAAGTAATAACTGGACACGACAAGGCTATTCTCACAACACAAATCGTGACCAAAATAGACAACACCCGTATGACAACCGTTGGCAGAGTAGTAATAACTACAGGGAAAGATCACCTCTCCGTGGTAATGACTATCACAGAGACAATCAGAGAAACAGACAATATGGGAACCAAAATAAATATTATCAGGGGAGACAGAATAACTTTAGACGCAACGGTCCAGCGCGCAGTTTCGATTCAGGGAGAAATTCTCCACCACGTGACCGACAAGAAAGAAACTATGGCATCTACCGACATGACGACAGACGATATGATCGTAACGACAGACCTGAATTGCATCAGAACTGGCGGGATTTAAACAGGGCAGGGCCCTCTCGAGGAGGTGAATTTGTAGAAGTTAGGTCTCCAAATCCCAATAACGACGCGCGCCAACAAAGAGACAATAGGCAATGACTCACACCGCTGGCAGCCACAAAACATACTTATGAAACTGACGACGCAGCTGCCGTAGCTAGTAATTACGTAAAAATGGAAGACATTAGGGACATCTTACTCCAGGAACACGACATAAAACATAACAATATTGCATATCCTGTGATTCACATTACAGTAAATGATGTAAAATTTACGGCAGTACTTGACTCTGGCAGTCCCATCTCAGTAATTAGTGAAACAGCCTTTAGCAAATGTAACAAATCGAACGATTGCCCTACACTTCCGTTACGTAAGATTAAATTACAAGGTGCAATCTTTGGAAAAAGTGTAGATGTACGCCAGCAAACCAATTTAGAATTCTTTTGTCAAAGCCACAGCTTCTCTATGAGCTTTCTCATTGTTCCATTATTGTCGACGGAAATTATATTGGGAGTAGACTTTTTGAATGAATACAAAGCAATCTTAAGCTTTCACGATGCTGAAATAAGTTTAGAGAAAGAAGGTAAGTCAATAGCTTTGAAATTTGAAGACTGGCTCTCAAACCATGACGAGGAAATTAATCGGCTTTACCTTCTGTTAGACAACAGTTCGGACTTTTCTACGGAACTAGACACTAACAATCACTCTGCAAGTACTGACAGGGATGATATCGACGGCGCATTTGACATTAATAAGTTAATTCAGAATAAAATTCAAACAATTGAGAATTGTAATGACACTGATAGGCAGGACCTTTTTGAGATTTTACAAGCACATTCCACAGTTTTTACTCATAAAACAGGAACAATCAAGGGATTTCAATACCAATTTCGTGTTCGTGAGCATACTAAATTTTGTGTTAGACCATATGTAATTCCAGCACATTATAGGGACCGTGTTAGAACAGAAATACAATCTATGCTTGACGAGGGCATTATTGAGCCTGCAGTAAGCTCATACAACAATCCATTACATGTTGTTGAAAAGAAAAATGGATCGATCAGACTTGTCTTAGATTCGAGACAAATCAATACTATCATTATTCCTGAAACAGACAGGCCGCAGACGATGGAAGAACTTCTTCAAAATTTTAATGGTGTAAAAGTGTTGTCTTCCATTGATCTCAGATCCAGCTTTTATCAGATCGAACTTCATCCAGAATGCAGAAAATACACAGCTTTCCTTTGTTTCGGCGTTTGTTATCAGTTTCGGAAACTTCCCTTTGGTTTGAACATTTCTTCAGCAGCATTTATTCGCGGGCTAAATTCCATATTACCTGAGTTCTTAAAACGTCACATCACCTTATATGTGGACGATATTCTAATAGCGGAAGCTTCATGGGAACAACATAATCGCATCCTCAACAGTCTGTTATGTATTTTTGCAGAATCTGGAATTACAGTTAACTTGGAAAAGTCTGAATTCGGTAGGTCAAAGGTGAGGTTTTTGGGACATATTATTTCTTCTGAAGGCATTCAGCCGGATCCTGAAAAGTTAGAAGCAATCAGAGCCATTCCAGTTCCATCCACAAAAAGACAAGTCCGCAGTTTTCTAGGTCTCGTAAATTTTTACCGTCGTTTTCTGAATATGCAAATTCTAGTTACACCAAAACTTTGTTCTCTCACTGGAAAAAATACTATTTGGAACTGGGACGAACAAGCACAGTTGGAATTCAATTCTTTGAAAGAAGCGTTACTTCACGCGCCAATACTAGCTCATCCTGATCTGTCACAAGATTTCTGCCTTAGTACGGATTCTTCTAAAGTCGGTCTTGGTGCCCATTTATTTCAAGAAGCCATAGAAAATGACACTACCGTTCAGAAAACCATTGCTTTTGCTAGCCGAGTGCTAACAAAATCTGAAAAAAATTATTCCGTTACTGAATTAGAAGCTTTAGCTATCGTTTGGGCATTTAACAAATTCCGTTTCTTTCTTTCTGGTAAGCACGTAAAAGTATACAGTGATCATCGTGCATTACAATTTCTTATGTCTTCAAAATTAAACCATGACAGGTTAAAACGTTGGGCATTGTTTCTGCAAGAATTCCGCTTCACAATAGTCTACATTCCCGGCAAGGAGAACATTGTTGCGGACGCACTGTCACGCGCACCGGCTGGGCTTGAGAAAAGTACCACAAAAGGCAACCTCGAGAAAAATTTCAGTATTCTTTACATTCAGAAAGTCGCCTTTGAAAACTTCATCACCACATCTTTAAAGGACATTGCTCATGCGCAAGATAAAGATCCGATTTGGAAAGACATCAAGAGCAAATGGCATGAAAAGACACACACACAGATTCGGCATTATTACCTGGTTAGAAACAACATACTCTTCAAACGCTGCACTGTTGATGACAAGCTATGGGTACTTTGCATTCCAGACGATTTTGTTAATAAGCTCATTTGGTACATTCATTTCAGCTACGCACATTTTGGCCCACGAAAATGTTATCATATTCTTCGAACGACTTGTTATTTTAACAATATGGAAAAGCGAATTCGAAGAGTCTTGTCTATTTGTAAACTTTGTCAAAAGGCGAAACCATCTACTGTCTCACATCGTGCTCCGTTGTTTCCTATTATTCCTGCTAAATTAAAAGAATTTGCTGCTGTTGATCTCTTGGGACCGCTTGTCAGAACATCCAATGGATTTTCGTACGTTCTAGTCGCTGTTGAACTTACTTCAAAATTTGTTTCTTTCACTCCGTTACGTAAAGCCACTGGACGGTCTGTATCCAACGCCTTTGTTAAAAATTTCTTACGTGAAGTTGGACACGTTAGTAAAGTCATTTCAGATAACGGACCGCAATTCAGATCTGCTGTTTGGTCACGCATGCTTCGCAACCATAAAATCAAACCTGTTTTTATTTCATTGTACTCACCACATTGCAACCCGTCTGAACGGATTATGAAAGAAATCAATAAGCTTTGCAGACTTTATTGTCACAGAAAGCATCAGCATTGGGACAGATATTTACACTTATTTCAAAACGTGCTGAATGAAATGCCTCACGACTCCACTGCTTTACCACCTACTCTTGTACTGAAGAATGAAGAACCACCGAACAGAATCAGAGAGCTTGTACCTTTCCCGAATACACGTAAACTTCGACACAAAGACATAATTGATTTGGCTCTTAAAAATATAAAATCTGCAGCAGACAAAAGGAGAAAACTACACGGTAAAGCAAATGCAAAGAAATTGTATATTGGTCAGAAAGTTCTCATTAAAGCTCATTCATTGTCACATAAGAAGAAACACTTGAGTCACAAATTCTTTCTAGTTTACAATGGACCTTACAGAATCCGACGTATACCACATGATAATTGCGTTGAAGTTGAAACTCTGCGTACTAGGAAGAGTAAAGGTTTACACCACATTTCTCATGTAAAACCATTGATTGACAGATAATCTGCCTTTTAACTTTGTCTTTGCCATAAAACGTTTCACTTCACGTTACTAGTATGCTTTAGAAACTGTTACCATGCAACAATGTTTGAAGTTAAATATCCAATCAAGAACCAAGAGAACTTATTTAAACAGAAATGACGAATGCATTGTTATAGTAAACAGACGTCACAGTGTTATTGTGTGTGTACATTCTTGCTTGTTTGTTGCACGATTACGTAACGACTATAAGGCTCACATACTTAGAACATTTACCAGTACTGCTAATGAGATTTTAATGCAACATTTTGGTTTATTTGAAAATACATTCTGAATTTAAAGTGCTTTCTGAGAGATACCAGATGACACAGAGGTTAGTTTATGTGACAGCTACACGATTTTTATCACGACGCTACTAATGAGTGACAATTTACAATGTTGCTTTTGCGGTGTATCTGTTTTATATCTGCACAGTTTTCTGAATTCTTCTGGAAATCAAAACATGTTTTATTAGTAACTTTTGTGCTATTGCTACAAGGAGACAGCCTTTTCCGTAGGACAACAATACGTTACAGCACAGTACTTTCATTATCACAACTATAAGCGTAATAACTACGATATCTATACGCAAAGCATTTCACTTTTGTTTATCATGAGGTAAGTACATTGACTTCTGCAGAACTTAGCTTTCGGAGGACAATAACTACGACACTTCCATAGAGATTATGTTACAAGACGCACAGTTTAGCGCTACAGTACACGTATTTGAGTGATCAATTTTATACTTAAAACATTTATTTTTAAAGATTTTTGAATTACAAAGAAAGTTTTCCGTGATATATTTCATTCCATTGGTGTAATCTGTAACACCTGAGGGTATAATTACATTAATCCTCAGGGGGGTATACGCCTACTTTGTGTACCATGTGTTTGGCAACCACAAGGAGCCCTAGCTAATATGGTATTTGCTTATACAACTTTACACATCGGTACCATATTTCTCTAACACACAAATTACACAGCTATCTGATCATTTAACTGAGAGATAAACATGTTTTTTACTACATCAGTGACAGATGTTTACGCAATTACACCGTTGGATAACTTCACACTTATGAAACATCCCCTTTGAATAATTTATATAGGACTGTGCTTAACCTGACACACAATACTTTGTTAGCGCAACGCAATCTGACTTTCAAAATTCCCTACAAAAGAATGGCCCTGACTAACATTAAACTATACCTTTCACAAATCACTTACCTCACAAAAATCTTCGCTGCTCAAGCTACTGCAATACAGCAAGCGCCACTACTGCCAGCTTAATATCATCACAAGTCATAATATATATATCAGTTCATGACAAATTGCAAACCTCCGCCATCTCTCTCCCCACATCCACCACTGCTGGCGGCTCACCTCCAACTGCGCAACGCTACGCGCTGTTCACAGCCAGCTGCCTAACACTACAATGGCGAGTATTACAACAATGCAAAGCAGACACAGACTGCCCACAGCACAGCCAGTGATTGTCATACAGAGGTGGCGTTACCAATAAAAAACCTAAACAGCCTACTTACATAGAGAAAACATAAACAGCCTACTTACAACTTGGGGGTTTGCAGTGGCCCAAAAGCGTACATTTTGTTTGTTAACCACACCGTCTAAATGAAAATGCGCCTCGTCTGAAAACCAAACGTTGTTGACAGTTTCTTCCCTATCCTCCGCCCATTGAGCAAACAGTAGTCTCTGCTGCGTGTGTTCTTCAGTGAGCTACTGTGCACAGGTTACCTTGTATGGGTACATACGGAGGTCACTTTTAAGAATGCGTTGAACGGACCGTCTGGATATTCCCAGTTGCACAGCTGCCTTTCTACACGATTTCCCGGGACTTCTCTGTACGGCAACTCGTACCGCTTCAATATTCTCCGGCGAACAAACAGGCTTAGGCCGAGGTCGCTTCGCTTCCAATACTGTTCAAATGGTTCAAATGGCTCTGAGCACTATGGGACTCAACTGCTGGGGTCAGCAGTCCCCTAGAACTTAGAACTACTTAAACCCAACTAACCTAAGGACATCACACACATCCATGCCCGAGGCAGGATTCGAACCTGCGACCGAAGCAGTCGCACGGTTCCGGACTGCGCGCCTAGAACCGCGAGACCACCGCGGCCGGCTCCAATACTGTTCCTTCCTGTACAAATTTATCGTACAACCTGTGGATGGTCTTCTTGCAAGGGACCCATCGTGTGTTAAACTGTTGTCGAAAACGCCTCTGAGTCACAACAAGGCTTTTCGTTTCACGAAAAAGTAACGCAATTGACGATCGTTGCTGTGTCGTCAGTCTTCCATTGTCAGCCATTGCTGCTTACTAGTCTCCTGGCGGCAGCATCGTGAATTACACGTCATTTCGTAACTCATTTGTTTTTCCAAGCTCTGCTAGTACTGCTGTAGAGATCCTAGCGGAATATCTAGTGTGCGTCGTAAATTGTGAAAGAAACAGTTGGTAACACATTTCGTGCGCCACCCTGTACTTCAGATATCTTTTCATCCTTTACGCAATAGTACAAGAGTAATTACTCTTTGGATCATGGGAGGAGAGCAGTGAACTCTTTGGATTATGGGAGGAGATCAATGTACTCTTCGGACCAAATTTGAGCTTGACCTCTGCCTCTTCCCCCCCCCCCCCCCACCCCTCTTCAGCCTCCACTATTCTCCTCTATTCTAACCTCCCCTTCTTCGCTCCCATTCCCTCTTACTCTCCCGCTTTGTTATTTAATGCTGAGCAAGGTAATGCTGTGATTAGCACATAGGACTCCCAGTTGGGAGGGAGACGATTCAAATCCACATCTAGCCATCCAGATTTAGCTTCTCCTCGATTTCTCCAAATAGCTTAAGATATGTGCAGAGATGGTTCCTTTGAAAGAGCACTGCCGATCTTTTTCCACATCCTTCCTTAAGGGGGGGGGGGGGGGGGTAGGACGTCAAACGGGTCGACTTGGAGCAGCAGAGGCACCACAGGACGTTTTAATTTCCATTGCCTATACTTTTGCAAATGAATTCATAAAACTTTGTCAGCATAATCTCGGAGGAGTCGGATTCACACTCATAGTAGTGGAAGCTCAAAAACATAACCAAATAATTTTTTGTACATGTGAAATTTCATCATTTTTTTCACTTACTATTGGCTGGATTTGTTGCTATAGGTACATTTTTCTTCATAAGTAAGAGAGATTCTTCGATGAATTTTGCACAGCACACAAACCATACTCACAGTTGTAGGGAACTCTAGAATTTAGTTAATTTATGAAAAAATGAATAAGCTGTTACATTTTAAAGTTCATGTTTAGAAAAATCTCATATTTTGTAGTCAATTACCTCAATTTTTACCACAGTTTTCAGTAGATTTGGAAAATTCTAGACTTTCATACACCTGTAAGTATGGTTTGCACGCTGTGCAAAATTCATCGAAGAATCTCTCTTACTTATGAAGAAAAGTGTACCTACAGCAACAAATACAGCCGATTGTAGGTGAAAAAAATTATGAAATTTCACATGTAAAAAAAATTTACTATGTTCTGTTTTTGAATTTCCACTGCTATGAGTTTAAATCCTGAATCCTTCCTGGTCGTACTGACAAAGTTTTATGAATTTATCTGTAAAAGTATTGGCAGTGGAAATTAAAGTGTCCTGTGATGCCTCTCCTGATCCAAGTTTGACATTCTACCCCCCTTAATTTGAGACTATGCTCCATCTCTAATGAGCTCTTTGTCGGAGGGACGTTACACACTAATCTTCCTTCCGTTTTTCTTCTATGTAATTTCTTCGTAAAAAGCTGAAAAATGAAACAGGCAGTCAGAGATCTTCCTACAACACCATTCTCATCCAGTGATGATGACAGTTGTTCATTATATATCATGCAGATTGAAGATGCATAGGCTGCACTGAGGTCCTCTGCACACTGTCAAGCCCTTATACATGCTCTCTATGATATCTGTAATGTAATCCAGGTATCTGCACACATGCATGATGGAATATTTTGTCTACCTTGCAGGTTCAAACAGACATGACAGGTATAGATCGCAAGAAATATTGAGGTATGAAGTTCACAATATACTATGGAAGTTCTTGCTCTCATTTTTCATACTACATCTACAATAAGTGCGTTACAATCACATTTTGATAATACATCTATAACCACTGAATCACATTTGTTTTATCATAGCACATTTCTAACATGTAGGTTACAATTTCAGTTACTGCTACTATTACATCTTTCGTGTACCTATAGGTGTCTGTTATGATTTCTGTACTTCATATTAATATAACATATAGGCTACACCAGCACACCCAGAAGAAGGCAACTATAGCTGTGGCCGAAACGTTGGTTTCACAAGTAATAGTTTTTTTACATGGTGCGGTACCATACCCAGAAAACATTTATATCAACTGCCTGTGTTCCCGGAAGTCTAAGCAATTATGTTACAATGTCAGTTCATATCTTTCCTACGTGTACAACACGCACGTCAGCACGTTCTGTTCACAACCAGTAGGTTAATGCTAAATCAATTTTAAGTAGCCCTCTATCGCCGACGCAGCTGCTGACTAGCCATGCCTTCTCGAAAATGGCTTCATGCCACAGTGCTCACTTTATCATCGAGTATGAAGCGTTTGTAATCTCCTCCAGATAATACCAGTTTACATTGCCTTATAGTACCGAGTCAATTTATCAGCATCATGCAATACACGTTCTCGGTAATCATGAGTTATTAATCCCTTAGCTCATGGGCGTTTCAGACCTTTCGCTCTACGCATTACACCTTGTGTTTCCATTTTGGGAGAGTATATTTTTCCTCTCAGTCCTATGCTTCTGTAGCAATGACTGCCGATTATGCATCTTTCATTACACCTAGTTTATTTTTATCTACACATCGGATTTTTTTTTTTTCTTTTTTGGGTCATCAGTCTTCTGACTGGTTTGATGCGGCCCGCCACGAATTTCTCTCCTATGCCAACCTCTTCATCAAACAGTAGCACTTGCAAACTTGCAACCTACATCCTCATTTATTTGTTGGGTGTATTCCTATATCTGTCTTCCTCTACAGTTTTTGCCCTCTGCAGCTCGTACCAATACCATGGAAGTCATTGCCTGATGTCTTATAGGATGTCCTATCATCTTCTCCCTTGTCCTTGTCAGTATTTCCACTTATTCTTTTCGTCTCCGATTTTGTGCAGAACCCCCTCATTCCTTACCTTATCAGTCCAACTAATTTCCAACATTCGTTTGTAGTACCATATCTCAAATGCTTCGATTCTCTTCTGTTCCAGTTTTCCCACAGTTCATGTTTCACTACCATACAAAGCTGTGCTCCAAACGTACATTCTCAGAAATGTTTTCCTCAAATTAAGGGCTAAGTTTGATACTAGTAGACTTCTCTTGGGATGCCCTATTTGTCAGAGCTAGTGTGCTTTTGATGTCCTCTTTCCTCCGTCCGTCATTGGTTATTTTGTTGTCTAGATAAGTTTCTCGCCATTCTCATATCTGCTACTTCTCATTACTTTCGTCTTTCTTCAGTTTACTCTTAATTCATATTGTGGACTCATTAGACTGTTCATTCCATTCAGCATATCATGTAATTCTTCTTCACTTTCACTCAGGACTGCAATGTCATCAGCGAACCGTATCGTTGATATCCTTTCACCTTGAATCTTAATTCCACCCCTGAACCTTTCTTTTATTTCCATCGCTGGTTCTTGGATGTACAGCCTGACCAGCAGGGGCGAAAGACTACATCCCGGTCTTACACTTTTTTTTAATCTGAGCATTTCGTTCTTGGTCGTTCAATCTTAACTTTCCCTCTTCGCTCTTGTACATATTGTATATTACCCATCTCTCCCTATAACTTACCCCTATTTTTCTCATAATTTCCCACATCTTGCACCATGTTATGTTGTCGAACGCTTTTTCGAGGTCGGCAAATCTTATGAATGTGTCTTGATTTTTCTTTAGTCTTGCTTCCAATATCAAGCGCCGCTTCAGAATTGCCTCTCTGGTGCCTCTACCTTTCCTAAAGCCAAACTGATGGTCATTTAACACATCCTCAATTTCCTTTTCATTCTTCTGCATATTATTTTTGTCCGCAACTTGGATGCATGAGCCGTTAAGATCACTGTTCAATAATTCTCGCACTTGTCCTCTGTTATATCGTGCCGCAAAAGGACACCTAGCGTCACCGAGAAGCATCAGTGAACATTTTGTAAAAACATTGTTCCCCATGACATGATCTGTTACTTCTAGATGTTTGATTCAAACAGTTTGTACAGTCCGCTTCCGTAGCTGCTTAGCTAAGTGGCCAGCGAATCTGACTGCTACTGGAGGACGAGGGTTCAGTTCTTGTTCGCTGTCAGGGCGTTTTCCTTGGTCAGCAGTACGGAGTGCAGTTAGCCTCCTGAGGCCAAATGAAGCGCTTTGTGAGTGATAAGTAGCGGCTCGGAGTTCTGGGAAACTGATGACGACCGGGAGAGAATTTTGGCAGAATATGACACAGCGGCCAGTTGGTATTGAATGACTTGTCAGGGCCAGTACAAGGAACTGGAAAAATAGTACTATTTCGAGCGAGTATCACACAAGATCTACATGTCAGGCGTCTCTACATCTACATAGATACTCCGCAAGCCACAGTACGGTGCGTGGCGGAGGGTAGCCTGTACCACTACTTGTCATTTCCTTCCCTGTTCCACTCGCTCGAAGGAAAAACGATTATATATACGCCCCCGTATGAGCCCTAATTTCTCGTATCTTATCTACGTTGTCCTTAAGCGAAATATATGTTGTCGGCAGTACAATCATTTGACAGTCAGCTTCAAATGCCCGCCTCCAGGGATTCCCATTTGAGTTCCCGAGAGATCTCCGTAACACTTACATTTCGTTCGAAGCTACTGGTAACGAATCTAGTAGTCCGCCTTTGAACTGCTTCGATGTCTTCCTTCAATCTGACCTGTTATCGATCCCAAACACTCTAGCATTACTCAAGAATAGGTCGCACCAGCGTCCTATATGTGGTCTGCTTTACAGGTGAACCGCTCTCTCCTAAAATTCCCCCAAGAAACCGAGGTCAGCCATTCGTCTTCCCTGCCACAGTTATCACATGCTTTTTCCACCTCATATCGGTTTGCAACGTTACTCCCAGATTTATACGACTTGGCTGTGTCAAGCAGGACACTAGTAATACTGTATCCGAAGATTACCCATTTGATCTTGCTACTCATCCATATTAACTTACCTTTTTCCACATTTATGATTAGCTGCCTTTCATCGCATCAACTGGAAATTTTGTCTGAGTCATCTTTAACCCTTCTACAGTCACTCGGGACCTTTCCGCACATCACGGCATCATCAGCAGACACTGCAAATTGCTGCCCACCCTGTCCGCCAAATCATTTATGTGTACAGAGATGATATCAGATTTCCCTGGGGCACTCCTGACGATCTTCGGGCGAATCACGTTTCGGTGAACCTGTTTCACATGCTCATGCCTTCGTTAACAACGTACAATGGGGCACCGTGTCAAATACTTTCCGGAAACTAGAAATATGGAATCTGCCTGTTGGCCCTCATCCGTAGTTCTCAGTATATCATGTGAAAAAAGGGCAAGCTGAGTTTCGCACGAGTGATGCTGTCGAAAACCATGCTGATTCGTGCACAAAATTTTCTCTGTCTCAAGAAAGTTTATTACATTCAAAGTGAGAATATGTTCAAGGATTCTGCAGCAAACAGAAGTTGGATGTATTTGTCTGTAATTTAGCGAGTCCGTTCTTGCAGTCTTCTTATATACTGGAGTCATTTGCGCTTTTTTTTTCCAGTCGCTTGGGACTTGGTGCTGGGAGAGAGACTCACAGTAAACACAAAGTAGGCGAGGGACCATTGCCGTCGAGTGCTCGTTATAAAATCAAACTGGGATTCCATAAGGACCTGGTGATTTAATTGGTGTTTCTATATGCCAGGGATGCTTATTAGTATGTCATCCATACGGGAGTCTGTCCGATGGTCAAAAGACCATATGTTTGTTCGAGTCTCCTGTAGAACGATTTCTTGAAGGTAAAATTTAAAACTTCGGCTTTCGTGTTGCTATCTTCAACTGCCGCACAAGACTGGTCAACAAGGGACTGAATGGAAGCCTTAGACCCGTTTTCCCATTTTACATAAGACCAGAATTATCTCGGGTTGCCTGGAAGATCTTTTACTAAGGTGTGACGTTAGTAGTAGTTGTATACTTTGCACATAGATCTTTCCACAGACGCACGAATCTCTAATCTGTACTAACCTTCGCTTGTCGTCATTTGCCCGTTCCCTTTTGAACCGAGAGTGCAACAGCCTGTGTTTCCTCAGCATACGCCGAATTTCGCTATTAACCCATGATGGGTCTTTTCCGTCCTTTATCCACTTACTAGGCAAGTAACTCTCTAGACTACGATTTACAATCTGCTTGAATGGTTCAAATGGCTCTGAGCACTATGGGACTTAACTTCTCAGGTCATCAGTCCCCTAGAACTTAGAACTACTTAAACCTAACTAACCTTAGGACATCACACACATCCATGCCCGAGGCAGGATTCAAACCTGTGACCGTAGCGGTCGCGCGGCTCCAGACTGTAGCGCCTAGAACCGCTCGGCCACTCCGGCCGGCAATCGGCTTAAACTTTGCCCGCAATTCCTCTACATCCATCGTACTGGACCTAACTGACGCCAATTCACTGAGATGCTAATAACTGCTTATCTGCTCTATCTAGCAAAAGCATGCTAATAACTGCTTATCTGCTCTGTCTAGCAAAAACAGTCTCCTAAATTTCTTGACTGATTTATTAACGTTGTAAGTAGGCTGTTTAGGTTTTTATGTTGGTAACGCCACGTAGCGCTCTGTATGAAATTCAATCACTGACTGTGCTGTGTGCAGTCTGTGGCTGGTTGGCATTGTTGGAATATTCGCTATTGTAGTGACTGATATATATATATGATGACTTTAGAACATTATTAAGGTAAATTTAAGGTAAATACATTGTTTGTTCCATATCAAAATCATTCATTTGCTAACTGTGCCTATCAGTAGTTAGTGCCTTCAGTAGTTAGAATCTTTTATTTAGCTGGCAGTATTGACGCTCGCTGTATTGCAGTAGTTCGATTAACGAAGACTTTTGTGAGGTAAGTGATTCATGAAAGGTATAGGTTATTGTTAGTCAGGACCATTCTTTTGTAGGGATTATTGAAAGGCAGATTGCGTTGCGCTAAAAAAATATTGTGTGTCAGGTTAGTGTAGATCGGAATAAGTAAGTTTGAGTACGTTGAGTTTTTCTCAGCTGTTTGTAAATCAAATAAAGTAGAAGTTTACTAGCACAGTCATTTATAATTTTCCAAAGAGGACGTCTGAACTTTCGTAATCATAGTTGCTATAAGGACATCATCATCGCTAATAGCCGTTTCTATATTGACATTGTTGACGAGATCCGACCTATTTGTAGCTACAAGGTCTAAGATATTTCCATTGCGTGTGAGCTGCCGAGCTAGCTGCTTAAGGCAATTTTCAGAAAACCTCTTCAGAAATATTTCGCATGACTGGCTGTCAGTTCCCCCCCCCCCCCCCAATCAATGAATACATAGACATCCCAGTCTACTCTCGGCAGGTTAAAGCCGCCTCCAACTGGTAGTGCCTCGCTTTTGCTACCAGCTGCGATGTTCATTACGAGAAATGCGCACCCCCGCCATGTCTGCCATCAACGATGTGCTATCACTCACGCCTGGGACATACTGATAAATCGGCTGTATCGGAACATGTGTTTCAGGAAGGTGACCATGAAATAAAGTTTAGTGAGACGACCGGCATAGCAAAGACGTCGCATTATTACGCGCGAATGTACAGAGATGCTATTGAGACTGCCAAACACTGCAATAATTTTAATAGAAAAGGTGAAGGCATTTAGCTGGATAACATATGGATGCCAACATTGCAGGAACAGCGTGACAATCGATTAATTTCAATTCAGAAAGTTGGCAATATCAGAGATCATAGCACAGCCGACGTCACGTCTTTGACAGCGACGCCCTCTGGATGGCTTATAGAGGGTGTTACAAAAATGTACGGCCAAACTTCCAGGAAACATTCCTCACACACAAAGAAAGAAAATATGTTATGTGGACATGTGTCCGAAAACGCTTACTTTCCATGTTAGAGCTCATTTTATTACTTCTCTTCAAATCACATTAATCGTGGAATGGAAACACACAAAACAGAACGTACCAGCGTGACTTCAAACACTTTGTTACAGGAAATGTTCAAAATGTCCTTCGTTAGCGAGGATACATGCATCCACCCTCCGTCGCATGGAATCCCTGATGCGCTGATGCAGCCCTGGAGAATGGCGTATTGTATCACAGCTGTCCACAACACGAGCACGAAGAGTCTCTACATTTGGTACCGGGGTTGCGTAGACAAGAGCTTTCAAATGCCCCATAAATGAAAGTCAAGAGGGTTGAGGTCAGGAGAGCGTGGAGGTCTTGTAATTGGTCCGGCTCTACCAATCCATCGGCCACCGAATCTGTTGTTGAGAAGCGTACGAACACTTCGACTGAAATGTGCAGGAGCTCCATCGTGCATGAACAACATGTTGTGTCGTACTTGTAAAGACACATGTTCTAGCAGCACAGGTAGGGTATCCCGTTTGAAATCATGATAACGTGCTCCATTGAGCGTAGGTGGAAGAACATGGGGCCCAATCAAGACATCACCAACAATGCCTGCCCAAACGTTCACAGAAGATCTGTGTTGATGACGTGACTGCACAATTGCGTGAGCATTCTCGTCAGCCCACACATGTTGATTGTGAAAATTTACAATTTGATCACGTTGGAATGAAGCCTCATCCGTAAAGAGAACATTTGCACTGAAATGAGGATTGACACATTGTTGGATGAACCATTCGCAGAAGTGTACCCGTGGAGGCCAATGAGCTGCTGATAGTGCCTGCACACCCTGTACATGGTACGGAACCAACTGGTTCTCCTGTAGCACTCTCCATACAGTGACGTGGTCAACGTTACCTTGTACAGTAGCAACTTCTCTGACGCTGACATTAGGGTTATCGTCAACTGCACGAAGAATTGCCTCGTCCATTGCAGGTGTCCTCGTCGTTCTAGGTCTTCCCCAGTCGCGAGTCATAGGCTAGAATGTTCCGTGCTCCCTAAGACGCCGATCAATTGCTTCGAACGTCTTCCTGTCGGGACACCTTCGTTCTGGAAATCTGTCTCGATACAAACGTACCGCGCCACGGTTATTGCCCCGTGCTAATCCATACATCAAATTGGTATCTGCCAGCTCCGCATTTGTAAACATTGCACTGACTGCAAAACCACGTTCGTGATTAACACTAACCTGTTGTGTCCGCCCCAGTAGCTGAGTGGTCAGCGTGACGGATTGCCGTCCTCTGGGCCCGGGTTCGATTCCCGGCTGGGTCGGAGATTTTCTCCGCTCGGGGACTGGGTGTTGTGTTGTGTTCATCATCATTTCATCCCCATCCGGCGTGCAGGTCGCCCAATGTGGCGCCGAATGTAATAAGACCTGCGATATGGCGGCCGGACCTGCCCCGCGAGGGGCCTCCCGGCCAATGACGCCAAACGCTCATTTCCATTTCACTAACCTGTTGATGCTACGTACTGGTTTGCTTGATGCTATTGCTGTAGAGCAATGAGTCGCGTGTCAACACAAGCACCGAAGTCAACATTACCTTCCTTCAAGTGGGCCAACTGCCAGTGAATCGAGGAAGTACAGTACATACTGACGAAACTAAAATGAGCTCTAACATGGAAATTAAGCGTTTCCGGACACATTTCCACATAACATATTTTCTTTATTTGTGTATGAGGAATGTTTCCAGAAAGTTTGGCCGTACCTTTTTGTAACACCCTGTATACGACGCTCACTCGCTTTCTTGTCGCAGTTCGCCGTTTGTCCTCGGAGGATGCATTCCGCAGTCGAAGGCGAAACGTCAGGGGAGAGTCTTATGTATGGACCACGGCATCTCAGCCAGGAAGTGTTAAGTGTGCTATCACTGTTACCGCAGCTATCGCTGTTACAGCTCTGAGCAGCACCCACTGCTTTCAAGCCGTTGTTCGAAGTTCATCGCCCTACTAGATACCTCTCGATGGCAGTGCCTTGTCGCCACAAGCGGTCGCAGGCATTAGGTCGCGAGCCACGCACGGACAGCCAGCAGCAACCGCGGGACGGGACGGGTGTGTGAAAGGCGGCGAGAGCCACAGCAGAGCGTGTCCCCGTGTGCGTTATGAAGATAAATGAGGCGGCTAAGAGGCGAGAAAGAACTAGCTTAGCCGGCCCGTGTCGTGTCCTCCGGGAGCGCGATCCGTCTCTCTCGCTCAACGTCCACTCCCCCGCCCTCACACACGCACACGCACACACGCGGCAGCCTGTCTCGATTACACCGGCCGGGCACCATCAATTACCCTGGCGCTGAGACAGGGTGCGAGGCGAGCGCAGCGGCCGCGGTGATTATGCAAAAATTGCCGCCGCTCGGTTTCGGGGGTTGCTACCGGCCGGGGGAGGGTGGAACAGGGAGAGAAGGTAGTGACGCCGCGAGGCAGGAAGCAAAAAGGAGGAGAAAAAAAGGAAAAGAGGATACGCGGAGCGCCGAGTAATAAAAGGAAGGCAGCGTCCATAAAAGAATGCTGATGTATAAGACGCTGAGCGCGTAGCGCGAGAAGGCACCGGAGAAAAGTGGGGTGGGGGAGGGAAAAGGAGGGGAGGAGGGGGGGGGGGAGACGAGCGCAACGGCGCGAAGGAGAAAGGAGGAGATGGATAGCTTCACGTTCTAGAAATTAATCACCTTGTCCTTCTTCCATTTGGAATGAGGTGCAAGCAGCGGCGAGCACGCTACGTAATAAATTACGGTGTATAATGAGAAAAGATGGACTGGTCCCCACAGCGCGTCTGGCGGGAGCGGCGTCGACGGCCGTGTCGGTGTGGTCGCGGTTTGACGGCGGTTATGACCGAACATAACTGCTGCTACATTTCGACGGTGCACAGTGGAAATCCACCGTTTGTTTTGGACCGCAAATACTGTCCATGTCGCTTGGCTGGTGTCACTACTTTGGACCTATGACTTACACCGAGGAGAGACACTTTGAAAAATCGTCTTACAAAAATTTATTAATTACTGTACTGTGCTGATTTTCAAACAGCTGAGCAGAACTGAACGTACTCAGACATTTCTCTCTTTACTTATTCTGATCAACATTAAAGTGACACACAATATTTTTAGCGCAACGCAATCTGACTTTCAACAATCCCTACAAATGAATGGCCCTGACTAACAATAACCTATAAAACCAGCCACAGACTTCACACAGCAGTCAGTGATTTTCATATAGAGCGCTACGTGGCGTTACCAACATAAAAACCTAAACAGCCTACTTACAACTTCAAGTGTTTTACATGAAGAACAGCTACTTCATCCTAATCAAAAGGTGGAGTTTTAAGACACACAGAGTAGTGCAGGACGGCTATCTTGATTCAGGAATAGATAATAATTAGTTGAATATCAATTTAAATACCAGTTTATGCTGCCAATATTCCGTTATGGTCTCTCAAATATACGTATGGAGGCGTCGGTATTATGTAGAATTGTGGAACAAGTCTTAAGCTCACATGTTGTGAACTACACTGACCGACAGTAAAAACGCTATTGACAGGGGATTTCAGATCAATTCCGTATTTCTGGATTTCCGAAAGGCTTTTCACACTGTACCACACAAACGGCTCGTAGTGAAATGGCGTGCTTATGGAATATCGTCTCAGTTACGTGACTGGATTTGTGATTTCCTGTCAGAGACAAAAATTGGTTCAAATTGCTCTGAGCACTATGGGACATAACTTCTGAGGTCATCATTCCCCTAGAACTTAGAAGTACTTAAACCTATCTAACCTGAGGACATCACACACATCCATGCCCGAGGCAGAATCCGAACCTGCGACCGTAGCAGCCGCACGGTTCCAGACTGTAGCGCCTAGAACCGCTCGGCCACCCTGGCCGGCCCCTGTCAGAGAGGTCACAGTTTGTAGTAATTGACGGAAAGTCATCGAGTAAAACAGAAGTCATTTCTGGCGTTCCCCAAGGTAGTGTTACAGGTCCTTTGCTGTTGCTTATCTATATAAATGATTTGTGAGACAATCTGAGAAGCCGTCTTCGGTTGTTTGCAGATGACGCTGTCGTTTATCGACTAATTAAGTCATCAGAAGATCAAAATAGACTGCAAAACGATTTAGAAGAGATATCTGAATGGCGCGAAAAGTGGCAGTTGACCCTAAACAACGAAAAGTGTTAGGTCATCCACATGAATGCTAAAAGGAACTCGTTAAACTTCGGTTATACGATAAATCAGTCTAATACAAAAGCCGTAAATTCAACTAAATACCTAGGTATTACAATTACGAACAACTTAAATTGGATAGAACTCATAGAAAATGTTGTGGTAAGGCTAACCAAAGACTGTGTTTTATTGGCAGCACACTTAGAAAATGTAACAGACCTACTAAGGAGACTGCCTACACTACGCTTGTCCGTCCTCTTTTATAATACTGTTGCGCGGTGTGGGATCCTTACCAGATAGGACTGAATGAGTACATCGTAAAAGATCAAAGAAAGGCAGCACGTTTTGTATTATCGCGAAATATGGGAGAGAGTGTCACAGAAATGATACAGGATTTGGGCTGGACATCATTAAAAAAAAAGACGTTTCTTGTTGCGACGGAATCTTCCCACGAAATTCCAATCACCAACTTTCTCCTCCGAATGCGAAAATATTTTGTTGACGCCGACCTACATAGGGAGCAACCATCACCACAATAAAATAAGGGAAATCAGAACTTGTACGGAAAGATATATGTGTTCATTCTTTCCGCGCGCCATACGAGATTAAAGTAATAGAGAATTGCGAAGGTGGTTCGATGAACTATCTGCCAGGCACTTGAATGTGATTTGCAGGGTATCCATGTAGATGAAGACGTAGATGTAGATCCAATAAATAATGTATGATCATCCTGTAATTATCTGTTTAATCAAAACAAAGCACTTCAACCAATTTTTTGAGAAGGGATATGTTATTGCCGTTGTGCTGCGTTGCGGATAAGTAATGAAGTGTTGATTGTTTATTGCTCTAGCCTCAACTGTTGTTTCCCGCGTATCTTGGAAAACACATCACTGAATGTGAACAAATAATGTTTTCCCGTTCTAGTGTCGCTTATTGCTGTACCCTGAATTTCTCCCCTTTCAATCACACGTGTCTGTAGGATCTTTCTGTGATTGACATAGTTAGGTTGCTGGAGTAAACACGCCGTTAAGACCCACGGAACGCTCTGCGGGAAGAACGGGATACGATTCATCAAGAGGACATTACCGCATTAATCAGGAGTATGCCTGACAGGCTGAATGCCTGAATTGGTACAAGGGGTGGCAACAAGCGCCTTTGAAGATGCGAACAGAAGTCTCAAGATCGTCTCCGAGGTCTGTGAAGTCAACTGTGAAGTGCCTAACACCAAACAGACGTGCGTTACCTTTATGAGTTTACTCAGAATTTTCTTGAAGGGTGCATCTCTGGCCTAATTTGTTTATAATCGTCTTTCTTCTTTCATTGCTGGACACGTAGATGGGACCGTACCACAATATTCCATCATAAGATAGTGGATTAGTGTCATAGATTTAAAATAAATTTCAGTTTTTGTAAGAAATTGAAGTGTTGCGTTTTTCGTGTCGTTCAGTGGATTAGGAGAACGAAAATCACCTCTGTAACAATCAACGTAGATTCCGCGAAACAGATCTCACGAATCTCCTCTCGCTCCCTTCGCCCATTTGATTCAGAGCACTATAGACGTTGACTTCAAGATGGATAATGGCGTTTAGTGGAAAAAAATAGTATCTTACCAGATTTGTGACTCGATTCAGGACTTCCTTTCAGATACAACTCAACACGTCGGTCGTAACGTTCACAGTTAATTTCAGGAGCATCCCAAGTAAGTGCGATACGGTCGTACAGTTTTCTGTGTAAGTCATCTAGTGGATAAGATGGGAAACTCCATAACACTGTTTTCAGATGAGGCCTCTGCCTAAATGAAGGTAGGAACGCGAGAATACTGGAACGAACTGCTGGAGGACCTGCAGAGGACTGACGAATGGTGAAAGGACTGGGGGTTGATCATGAACGTAAATAAATGTAGCGTATCGGCATAAACAGGCAAAGAAATCCACTACTGTAAGACTACACTAATAGTGAAAAATCACTGCAAACAGCAACTAACTGAATTAGACCGGTCTCCTTCGGTAGACGGCAGCATACGATTTTCGTGAATTTCCCGTATGAGTCAAGCCGGCACAGTTTGTCAATATACATTACCAGGCATTGATTAAGGATCTATCGCACACTGGCTTGCAGGAGGCATTCCCCTCAGTGCACCGTTCCAGAACAAAGTCGAGAAACCTAAATTCGGAGCAGTATTAACCCAAGTTGTCATTATTATAGAGTGAGGACTACATTGCTCGATCTTGAAACCTTTTTGATCCCCTGCCTCCGTAGCTGCACGGTCAGATCGGCGAATTGCCAAGCCAAGGGACCAGGGTTAGATTCTTGGCCAGGTCGGATATTTTCTCTTCTCGGGGACTGGGTGTTGTATGGTCTATGTTCGTATCGTTATAACTCGGATTCCACTAATTAGCTGGCAGAAATGGCACCTCCCGAAGTCCAGTAAGTTGGAAAAAAAGCTTTTTGGTCAGTCTCCACTAGGTTCTTCAGTAGCTCTGCATGTTGTCCTATTTCATCCTCACTGCCGTTTGCAGAAAATTCCGTCCATTCGTGATGGAACTGTCCTCTGTGCAAAATGTCTCCCTAAAGTATTCGATGCAGGTTCTATGAGATCTATCTCTGAGCATAAGCAGGTTACTCACTTGAACTGATCTACTTTTTCTCCAGTATCTGAGAAATACAGACAGTTCTGATGAGACGAGGCTGTAGTCTATGGCAACGAAGACGGAGGCCGTTCTACCATGTGAACGTCGACCACTGCCCTTCATTATCTCAAGGGAGTCACCTATACGCTGGGACACACGCTGCGGCAAACGTAGGTAGTAGAGTCCTCTTCATTTGCGTTAATTTTGCAGTTTGTTATCTTGAATTGTGTGTTTAACTTGCCCGTGACTCTTGTTAGGTGAGAAACATCTGCCAAACAAGAAAGATTAGCTTATTCCACGTTGAAAACGGTAATTTATCGTACAGAATATAACAGCAGCGTCCGAAGATTAAGCGCAGAGAATATCCCAATACCGAATGGACCACGCGTATTTTGTGAAAGTGTTGAACGTATTGTTTGAATGAAGGTAACGAGATGGCCCAGAGCCAGAGAAAGCCTTACCCCTCGGCAGGAAGAGGCAGAGGGACATTCCAGGAACGAAGAGGTGTCTTTTTCCTCAAAGGAGACATTACAGAATGTGTGTCACTCTACGCACCCCCCCCCCCCCCTCTCTCACACACACACACACACACACACACTCACAAGAGCGCTCGCGCGCCACCCACACACGCTCTTCTTAATGAGGGAAATGTATTATGTGTGAGTTTTGTGTAATAAGTCAGTATTTTCGAACAAGGAGAGGTGGCCGGACTTGTGGTGGTACATCCGGCAAACGCCGATGAGCTTAATTCAAAATGTTGGAGTTAAATTAGATGCAGACCGGAGCTCTCTGTGCAGGACCTCATGCTTGGCTGCGATCTGGTAGATGATGGCCGTGTCCTAGATGTTCTACGAGATTGGTTGAAGGCAGTCAAGGATGAGCAAAAATCCCATGGAAGTGTGGTAGCACGCATGCATGAGTACATAAGATTAGATGTGCAGCATGTTTTAACATTTCTAACACGTTTTTGTTACTATGTAGTAATAAATTTCTTTAGACTAAATGTCGATTGATTTTTGTTTTGTCTCAAGGTGCAACAAAGTAGGGGTAATATGAGAGGGGGGAAAATGTAGGATTTTTATGTTCGGCTCCTCTTGCAGCTTGCTTAATGGAAAAACTGAATGACTAATAGTGAAGTTAATCATTGCTGCATCAACCACACCACAACTCCTGAGTCCCCACATGTGTCAGCACGAATAAAAAGTCAAATGAAGAAAGAAAAACACTGTACGTAGGGCTTTTCAGTGAATGCTTGGATATCAAACGATTGACTTCGTCCCGCTCCAGGGCCCAACCAGCACATCTGTTGCATTTAACCCTAAATGAAAGCAGTCACAAGTTTATTAAAATTGCAGGCACAAATTTGCAATGAAATAATGTTCACTTCTCACTTTTCACAGACTGAATTTATTCCAGGAAAAACAGATTAAATATCTTTCACACTCTTCACAACAGTTTATTATTGAAATAGTATCTGTCGTTGCGAGAAACCATGTAGGTCAACCAGCATCGTGTGCTCACTTAACCTTTTGAAAATCCACGAAAATTATTCAGAGTGTTTCAGCGCACCTCTGAGCTGAAGTTCCATAATCGCAAACTAATGATATTTTTAACTGCAGATCACCATCGAAGTTAACTGCAGGACAGTTCATACACGTTTAAGAAAGGTCGCGTAAACCAATATTATACAGAGTACAAAAGCTGAAAAATGCTTCAGACTCCTTGCGATCGACACTCGCGAAATATTTACCAGTCCCAACCGTCCATTCAAGCGACGAGCATTTCTTCTAAGTACGCCCAAGCTAAAAGTATTTCAGAGTTCCTCGCGATCGTCACACGCGAAACCTATACAAGTCCCGACCGAATACTTAAAAAATATTTTGGTCGCAAACAGGGCGTCCTATCAGTATGCGAACTCCACTCTAACTGAGCGCCGAAATCTCAGAATGTCGCGCGAAAATGCTTATAGCTCAAGTATTTCCGACTTTCGAAAACATACACAAACTACATATTTAATGATGTATAGACGTATTACACATGAAATTTAGCTAAAATTTTATCAGCTTTTTAATGCTCCTCTTAGTTTCTGTGTAGCTTCAATAGTTTTCTGACAAACAGTGCCTTTGCTCATTTGGGCTCAATTTTGCTTCGTTGTATCACTAATAAATATCAAACAATTAAGATCATTACAGTCATATATCTCTAATTACCTCTATTTACTAATGCTGCCGCTACTTCCATTGCCTCATGTTTTTTATCGGAAAATTCACATCTTCTTACAATGAACAAACATTCCGTTCTCTAATTTGAAATACGAAATACCACAGAAAATCTATTAGAACAGTACGAAAGCGCTCTCTAAGCCCTATCCGTTGACACTATGTTTTTTTCTGAATCGCTTAAAGCGTTAGTGAGTTATTAATTTTTATTGATCATTTTTATCCGAAACATTTAACCGCGTAAACCAGATGTCGTAGCGAGGGCGCGGCTTCACTCACACACTCGTCTAATTTTTTTCCTTTAAAACCCCGTGGCTAGTTTGGTAAAGTTTTTATTTAGAGTTTCCGTATTTCATATTTTCTTTGTTCAGTTACTTTGGCTATGGCGGCCGCTCTGCAGAGGAGTGTGCGCTGATATGAAATTTCTTGGCAGATTAAAACTGGGTGCTGGACCGAGTCTCGAACTAGGAACCTAGCCTTTCGTGGGCGAGTGCTCTGCCAGCAATTTTTTTTTTTTTTTTTCATCACGCCGGTTCAAGATCATCGTTGGTCCATTCACTCAGTTGTTTCATTGCAGAGGGTAGCTATCCTCTGACCGAACACGCTGAGCTATCGTGCCAGCGTCCACCCAGCTGAGCTACCCAAGCACGACTCACGACCCGTCCTCACAGCTTTACTTCCGCCAGTACCTCAGTAGCTCAGCTGATTCCTCGTTCCCTGAACTTTTCTTGGTCCTTGGGCGGAGGGAACGGGACATGGTGGCCAGGCCTCAGGTTGGTCGAGCACTTGCCCACGAAAAGCAAAGGTCCCGAGTTCGAGTCTCGATCCAACACACACTTTTAATTTGCTGGGAAATTTCAATAAATGGAGGTACTCAAATAATAATAAGTGAACTGGTACCGTGAATGACAATATATAACCATCTTCCCAAATTCACGAATCCATGCAGGTGTTAGTCCTTATTGTTATTGTGGGGTGCTGCCCACTCGTCTCTTATAGAGCGCCTAAAGGATGCTGCTTTCTCGGGTAGCTATACAACAATTCAAGCAAATCACCTTAATGGTTTTTATTACAATAAAGCAGATTGATAATACCTAACTTTGGTTTGCAATGTCGTGTCGCAAGCTACTGACGACATGCAAATAATGAATGTCTTTCGCCGTATACAATGTCCATGCAAGTAATGGATATGGATCACAATTAACAGCTCTTCTAGTGTCTTTTCTAGTCCGGGTCTGCTAGTGTCCGTCTTCTACTGTCCTGTCGAGGCTGGCAGGAGCAGTGCTTATATTCTGTTCGGATAGAGGCCGCTCCTCTGGTGGAGCGGTCTTACTATTGGCTGACATCGTCTCACAGCCTTCCCAACTCTTGCGTTCTTCATCTTCGTGCCGGCTCTTGTCGTTAGACTGAAACAATTATAAAATACTAAAACAACTTTACCACCGGCGTTTTGGCAGTCTTTGCAGCGGTCCTTGTCAGGATTCCAGAGGTGGTCTTTCCCACCTACCGTCCTACCTTCGTTGTCAGGTGAATACAGACATCACATTCTGGAACACTACTTGCGAGTTCAGTCTCAGGCATGGGTGTGTATGTTGTCCCTAGCGTAAGTTAGCTTAAGTTAGATCAAGTAGTGTGTAGGCTTAGGGACCGATGACCTCAGCAGTTTGGTCCCATAAGCACTTACCACGGTTTTCCAGAAAGAGACTTGCACTTCACACGAATAAGGCTGTGATTCTGAGAATTAGAAGGAAAATTTTATGAGCAAGTACGAGAGTTGTTCACAACGCACGTTGCTCTAGGGTTAAAAGAGAAAGAAAACATAGCAGTTTGAACAGATTTAGTGGAATACATACAGAAATCGTTGGTCCAAGTTTCAACAAACCGATGGAACTGAATCACTTGGCACATCGTACAATCAAATTATTGGGTTGGTGCGTAAGTTTGTAGCGTTTTCCCATAAGTTTAACAAACACAGTAGATTAACATAATAGATATTTTAGAGATCAACAATATATTCTCCTCCACTGCTCACAACAGTCTGACAACGCTGAGGTAACTTTTCGTTTTCGTGACTGTAGAAATCACTTGCTTTTGAGGCGAAGAACTTGTCGAGTACGGAGCGCATTTTTGTTCCGAAGGGGAGTTCCTTGAAGGTTATTCGACAGAGAACAGAGAAGATGAAAGCCTAAGGATGCTAGATCAGATGAACAAGGTGAGTGCGGAATAGTTTCCCAACTCCTATGTAGTATTTTCTCTCTGTCTAGCAGAATGTGGGCGGGAGTTATCGTGGAGTGGCATAATTTTACGCCATCTTCCTCGTCGTTGTTGTGTGAAAGACGTCTCAGTTGTTAACAGAAACTACCAGTAATTACGGTTACACCTCGGAGAAGCAATTTGTAGTACACCACACCGTCAGTGCTACACCAGATACATAACACTATTTTATGTGAATATGCGGCGCATGTCTTTGTTCAGGGAGTTCCTGCTTTCTTTGGGCTCACCTATTCCTTTCTTTTCCTGATGTTAGCACAAAGACACAATTTCTCGTCACCAGTAACGATACAAGATAGGAATGGTCAGTCTTGTTCATGACCCGATTCATGAAAAGCAAGCAGCGATGCACATGTGGCCACACGTCGATTTTTGCGATTTTGGCTTAGAGCATGCGGTACCCATATACCTCATTTTAGGTCCTTCTCCATCGACTGAAAATGTCGTACGATGGTGGAGACTCATAAAACTTGCCATTTCTCAAGCACACTGACGTAGATCGATGTGGATTAATGCGTTTAAACGATCTAAATTAATCTCCGAAGGTCTTCCTGAACGTGGAGAGTCACTAATGTCAATATTATCCTCCTTAAAGCAAGAAAATAACTTTTTTGCCGTGCTCTCTCCAGTGGCATTATCCTCAAACACGACACAAATGTTTGTGGCTGCCTCCGCTGATTTAATCCCCCTACGGTAGTTAAAGAGGAGAATATGTCAGAAATGTTCAGATTTCCCCACTTGGCACTTCATTTTCTAGCGTCCATAGCTCCACTCACTATATACAGACGTCAAACAGACAGTATGTAAATTCAAATAGCAGCAGTGAACTACAAGTAAAAAATGACAGTCGATAAGTGAATCCATAGCTACGGGAATACCATCATGAAAAACAAAACAAAAAGACGAACTTATGCACCAACCTACTATATTCTCCTGCGCCATACAAATATGCTTCCTGTTACTGGGACGAACTGTTTGCATCTTTCCGCTGCTTCGAAAATTTTTACCAGAAAGGAATTTTCTCATGGTTGAGGAAAGATGAAAACTGGTGACAGACAGCAGCGTGGGCTAAACACTCCAACAGTATAACGTCCGTACAGGATTTTCATAAAACACAACACCAGCGCCGAGCATTCTGCACAACTTATTACGAATTTGCGGTTTCCAGGATTGTTTTCTCTGCAGGAAATACCAGATGAGTACCGTAATCGTATCTGCATAACATATTGTCTAGTCGGTCACCCATTGCGCTGTACATCAATGACATTCTGACGACCTTCTCATGGTAAGGGAAAATTCCTTTCTGAATATAACCGTAGTATACAATAACTTTGCAGTGTGACACGCGCCACAAACCCTTGGGTATCCGCAACACTTTGTAAGCTCGCAGACATTAGCCAGGGACAACCTCTCAGAAATGAAAACATTTACTGAGCAGCAGCAGCCTCGGCTGTCGGTGGAAGCAATCAGGCGCGAACAATGGCGCGGCCGGGTTTCCTGCGGGGGGCGTCGGGGGCGGCGGTGGGGGTGGCGACGTCGGCGGCAGCGGCGGACGCCGGGGGCGGCGCGTCACAAATCTGCGCCAGAAGCTGGCCGTGACACGCGCTGGCCGTGATTTAGGCAGCTCCGGAGCACAATGTGGCGTGGGCGGCCGCCGCTGTCAGGTGCACGGATGCAACCTGCATGACACATATTGTGCGCCCATTGTCGCGCGATTTATGCCTGGGACTCGAACCCGGAGCTCGACCCGTAAATCTCTGCTTCTCTCTCTCCGCGTTTATCTCTCTCTCTCTCTCTCTCTCTCGCTATGTGCGTGTCTATTCCGCCCTTCCGGCGTCGGCGCGAGAGCAGCACGGGCGTCACCGCCGCCAGGGGCAGCACCATCTGCGACAGTGGCGCCGCACTGCTGTTTAGCAGCGTGCCGGTAAAACTGGCGCCGTGCCACACTGAAATACAACGTGGCGGCAGTCCGCGGCTATAATTCAACGCCCCACGCGCGCGGAGACAGCGCAGGTGGCTTAATGCCTGCTAATAGTGTAACGCTATCCATCACGACGCCGCCGCGTACTTCCTCACAGTCTGCAATTAACTCTGTCGTCCCGCTTAGGAAATAAATTAACATCTCCCTGTCGTCTCTCTCTTTTTTCCCAAATTCCCTTGTCCACATTTGACTGAAAAATGAAGCGGTCGTTGTATTCGCCATACCTGCAGCAGGATAATAACACAATATGGTATCTATGTCCACTATACTTTCCTCTTCAACGCATTTGCTACTGCACTGGGTAATTACAGGTTGTTGGACTGTTTCTTAAGATTAAATGGTTCAAATGGCTCTGAGCACTATGGGACTTAACATCTTAGGTCATCTGTCCCCTAGAACTTAGAACTACTTAAACCTAACTAACCTAAGGACATCACACACATCCATGCCCAAGGCAGGATTCGAACCTGCGACAGTAGCGGTGGTGTGGTTCTAGACTGAAGCGCCTAGAACCATCGGTCACAGCAGCTGGCTCTTAAGATCAAATTTGCTCCATTTCTGAAAATGATAATGTGATCTTACCATGTAAGTTCTGAGAGTGTAAGAATGGAACAATCGCCTGGCGACCCTGCCCGGATCTTCATTTCTTTGCAAACAGTATATGAAAACATCGCCATCTTGAGAAATGTCAAAGCCTTGAACCAGACTAGTAGGCTCCAACCACAACCCACTTAAGGAGGGCCAAAAATAATTCAGCTCTAGAAATCATAAAATCGAAAAGGACGATTATGGAGGTGAAACCAGTTAAGGATATGTTACAAGATGTAAGCAACAGTGATGGGTGGGTAACAAGCAACGTGTCCAAGAACCAAGAAGGAACAATAAGAGTGTAACACCAAGAGAGAAATGTTCAAACTGTAGTGGGTGTAAGACAAGCATAGAGTTTCTGAGGGTTAAAACTTTCCAGGCATATAGATTGTTCCACAAAATTTCAGACGAGCTTCTGCGACGATATTTCGACTCAGAGTCTTCTAGCCATCTTCAGGTATCTACTGGCGAAAACACACCGATCTCCTCCGTTCGAAACCCCATCAGTGCCTGCCTGGTGTATCCAGTTGTCACTGCACATGCTTTGCCTGAGAGCACGGGCATCTGCTACAAGCATGTGCACTGCTGTGACCTCCGTCTGTGCCGGCCGCGGTGGTCGTGCGGTTCTAGGCGCTCCAGTCCGGAGCCGCGCTGCTGCTCCAGTCGCAGGTTCGAATCCTGCCTCGGGCATGGGTGTGTGTGATGTCCTTAGGTTAGTTAGGTTTAAGTAGTTCTAAGTTCTAGGGGACTGATGACCTTAGAAGTTAAGTCCCATTGTGCTCAGAACCATTTGAACCATTTTGAACAAAAGCCACCATCACTGACAACAGATTGATCGTCTTCAGGCAATAAATCGCTGAACGGCACAGGGCACACAGAGCACAAAGTTCTCCTGTAACAGAATTCTGTGCATATGTCAAGACTGATACATACCTCCAGTTGTATCTCATCATTTCTGAGATCTGTCAAAGGTGACTCATAGCTGCTCTTGGCAGGTGTTTAAAAGTTCCGCGTGAGTGTAACAGTACATATACATGGCAAACGACTCGCGATGTTCCGGAGCACATCGTGGAATTCCACGTCATACTCATCTCCTCCAAGTCAGCAAATCCGCTATCATAGAACACTATACTAGTCGTTTAACGAAGTACAATGAAACGTAAATTGAGGTCAGTATTTCAAACTTTTTGAATTCTGTTGTCAGTGAAGCTGTGGATATATATAGCTGTCTTGCGTCCTTATCAATAAGGACGGTAGTTTTCAGACAGTTAAGGCATGGAATCCTGTTACAGAAAAACGTCGTCGTCTATATGGATAGGACTGTTGTGCGATTTTACCGTGTGAAGATGATCGATCTGATATCGATGAGACGAGCTTTCTTCATGTACCGCTCACAGCAATTCACAGATTTACAGCAACGCTCATGCACTACTGAAATGAATGCGCAACGACAAATGGGTAAGCCACCCACGCGCCAGCGGTGTATTACACAAGGGGAGCTCACTGTATTCTACCAGTACACACCTAAAGATTGCCGGAAGACAGTGCGCCTTCGGCAAAATATTATTGACTTCCGGTAGGCCCGCGGGGTAGCCGCGCAGTCTGAGACGTCTTGTCGCGGTTCGCGAGGCTGCCCCCGTCGGAGGTTCGAGTCCTCCCTCGGGAATGCTTTTGTGTGTTGTCCTTAGCGTAAGTTAGGTTAAGTTAGATTAATTAGTGGGTGAGTCTAGGTACCGATGACCTCAGCAGTTTTGTCCCATAGTCCTTACCACAAATTTCCAATTACAGCCCGTAGTTCGCCCGAAATTTCATGGAGCAAGCTCAGTTCAACTTGAACATCGCAGAGGCAATGACAGAAATAAGAGAAAGGTTCGAGAGAGAGTTGCAGAGGGTGGGCTTACTGGTAGTTGGGAGCTCCAACGTCAGGCGCGTAATGGGGCCCCTTAGGGAAATGGCAGAAAGAGAGGGGAAGAAAACCAATGTGCACTCCGTGTGCATACCGGGGGGAGTCATTCCAGATGTGGAAAGGGTCCTTCCGGATGCCATGAAGGGTACAGGGTGCACCCATCTGCAGGTGGTCGCTCATGTCGGCACCAATGATGTGTGTCGCTATGGATCGGAGGAAATCCTCTCTGGCTTCCGGCGGCTATCTGATTTGGTGAAGACTGCCAGTCTCGCTAGCGGGATGAAAGCAGAGCTCATCATCTGCAGCATCGTCGACAGGACTGACTGCGGACCTTTGGTACAGAGCCGAGTGGAGGGTCTGAATCAGAGGCTGAGACGGTTCTGCGACCGTGTGGGCTGCAGATTCCTCGACTTGCGCCATAGGGTGGTGGGGTTTCGGGTTCCGCTGGATAGGTCAGGAGTCCACTACACGCAACAAGCGGCTACACGGGTAGCAGGGGTTGTGTGGCGTGGGCTGGGCGGTTTTTTAGGTTAGATGGCCTTGGGCAAGTACAGAAAGGGCAACAGCCTCAACGGGTGCGGGGCAAAGTCAGGACATGCGGGGACCAAGCAGCAATCGGTATTGTAATTGTCAACTGTCGAAGCTGCGTTGGTAAAGTACCGGAACTTCAAGCGCTGATAGAAAGCACCGAAGCTGAAATCGTTATAGGTACAGAAAGCTGGCTTAAGCCAGAGATAAATTCTGCCGAAATTTTTACAAAGGTACAGACGGTGTTTAGAAAGGATAGATTGCATGCAACCGGTGGTGGAGTGTTCGTTGCTGTTAGTAGTAGTTTATCCTGTAGTGAAGTAGAAGTGGATAGTTCCTGTGAATTATTATGGGTGGAGGTTACACTAAACAACCGAACTAGGTTAATAATTGGCTCCTTTTACCGACCTCCCGACTCAGCAGCATTAGTGGCAGAACAACTGAGAGAAAATTTGGAATACATTTCACATAAATTTTCTCAGCATGTTATAGTCTTAGGTGGAGATTTCAATTTACCAGATATAGACTGGGACACTCAGATGTTTAGGACGGGTGGTAGGGACAGAGCATCGAGTGACATTATACTGAGTGCACTATCCGAAAATTACCTCGAGCAATTAAACAGAGAACCGACTCGTGGAGATAACATCTTGGACCTACTGATAACAAACAGACCCGAACTTTTCGACTCTGTATGTACAGAACAGGGACTCAGTGATCATAAGGCCGTTGCAGCATCCCTGAATATGGAAGTTAATAGGAATATAAAAAAAGGGAGGAAGGTTTATCTGTTTAGCAAGAGTAATAGAAGGCAGATTTCAGACTACCTAACAGATCAAAACGAAAATTTCTGTTCCGACACTGACAATGTTGAGTGTTTATGGAAAAAGTTCAAGGCAATCGTAAAATGCGTTTTAGACAGGTACGTGCCGAGTAAAACTGTGAGGGACGGGAAAAACCCACCGTGGTACAACAACAAAGTTAGGAAACTACTGCGAAAGCAAAGAGAGCTCCACTCCAAGTTTAAACGCAGCCAAAACCTCTCAGACAAACAGGAGCTAAACGATGTCAAAGTTAGCGTAAGGAGGGCTATGCGCGAAGCGTTCATTGAATTCGAAAGTAAAATTCTATGTACCGACTTGACAGAAAATCCTAGGAAGTTCTGGTCTCACGTTAAATCAGTAAGTGGCTCGAAACAGCATATGCAGACACTACGGGATGATGATGGCATTGAAACAGAGGATGACACGCGCAAAGCTGAAATACTAAACACCTTTTTCCAAAGCTGTTTCACAGAGGAAGACCGCACTGCAGTTCCTTCTCTAAATCCTCGCACAAACGAAAAAATGGCTGACATCGAAATAAGTGTCCAAGGAATAGAAAAGCACCTGGAATCACTCAATAGAGGAAAGTCCACTGGACCTGACGGGATACCAATTCGATTCTACACAGAGCACGCGAAAGAACTTGCCCCCCTTCTAACAGCCGTGTACCGCAAGTGTCTAGAGGAACGGAGGGTTCCAAATGATTGGAAAAGAGCACAGATAGTCCCAGTCTTCAAGAAGGGTCGTCGAGCAGATGCGCAAAACTATAGACCTATATCTCTTACGTCGATCTCTTGTAGAATTTTAGAACATGTTTTTTGCTCGCGTATCATGTCATTTCTGGAATCCCAGAATCTACTATGTAGGTATCAACATGGATTCCGGAAACAGCGATCGTGTGAGACCCAACTCGCCTTATTTGTTCATGAGACCCAGAAAATATTAGATACAGGCTCCCAGGTAGATGCTATTTTTCTTGACTTCCGGAAGGCGTTCGATACAGTTCCGCACTGTCGCCTGATAAACAAAGTAAGAGCCTACGGAATATCAGACCAGCTGTGTGGCTGGATTGAAGAGTTTTTAGCAAACAGAACACAGCATGTTGTTATCAATGGAGAGACGTCTACAGACGTTAAAGTAACCTCTGGCGTGCCACAGGGGAGTGTTATGGGACCATTGCTTTTCACAATATATATAAATGACCTAGTAGATAGTGTCGGAAGTTCCATGCGGCTTTTCGCGGATGATGCTGTAGTATACAGAGAAGTTGCAGCATTAGAAAATTGTAGCGAAATGCAGGAAGATCTGCAGCGGATAGGCACTTGGTGCAGGGAGTGGCAACTGACCCTTAACATAGACAAATGTAATGTATTGCGAATACGTAGAAAGAAGGATCCTTTATTGTATGATTATATGATAGCGGAACAAACACTGGTAGCAGTTACGTCTGTAAAATATCTGGGAGTATGCGTGCGGAACGATTTGAAGTGGAATGATCATATAAAATTAATTGTTGGTAAGGCGGGTACCAGGTTGAGACTCATTGGGAGAGTGCTTAGAAAATGTAGTCCATCAACAAAGGAGGTGGCTTACAAAACACTCGTTCGACCTATACTTGAGTATTGCTCATCAGTGTGGGATCCGTACCAGGTCGGGTTGACGGAAGAGATAGAGAAGATCCAAAGAAGAGCGGCGCGTTTCGTTACCGGGTTATTTGGTAACCGTGATAGCGTTACGGAGATGTTTAGCAAACTCAAGTGGCAGACTCTGCAAGAGAGGCGCTCTGCATCGCGGTGTAACTTGCTCGCCAGGTTTCGAGAGGGTGCGTTTCTGGATGAGGTATCGAATATATTGCTTCCCCCTACTTATACCTCCCGAGGAGATCACGAATGTAAAATTAGAGAGATTAGAGCGCGCACGGAGGCTTTCAGACAGTCGTTCTTCCCGCGAACCATACGCGACTGGAACAGGAAAGGGAGGTAATGACAGTGGCACGTAAAGTGCCCTCCGCCACACACCGTTGGGTGGCTTGCGGAGTATCAATGTAGATGTAGATGTAGATGTAGAATGGAATTAAATTGCAGGGTGAAAGGGTATCAGTTATAAGATTCGCTGATAATATTACGTTCCTCGTCGAAAGAATTACAGGAGCGCGTGAATGGAATGAGCAGTCTCAAGAGCACAGAATATGGACTGAGAGTAAATCAAAGTATGGCGAAAGTAATGACGAGAAGCAGAAATAACATTATCGATAAACGTAATATCAAAATTGGGGACTAGGTAGTAGAGGAAATTAAGGGACTGCACTAACTTGGAGGCAAAATAAGGCGTGACGGACGAAGCAAGGAAGACATAAGAACTAGACTAGCACACGCAAAGAAGTCATGTCTCACTAACAAACTACATCTTTCTGTATCAACTCCACGTCATGTCACCCAGTGACTGTTTCCTCGCCCGCGGGATTAGCCGAGATGTCCGAGGCGCTGCAGTCATGGACTGCGCGGCTGGTTCCGGCGGAGGTTCGAATCCTCCCTCGGGCATGGGTGTGTGTGTTTGTCCTTGGGATAATTTAGGTTAAGCAGTGTGTAAGCTTAAGGACTGATGACCTTAGCAGTTAAGTGCCATAAGATTTCACACACATTAGAACATTAGAACATTAGACTGTTTCCTCGTAAGACGCCCTTTTCTGTCGATGCTGAAAGGATTGAGGACGGAAACCTTGACCAGACGTGGATCAGAGGTCTCAGCGAGGATGTGGCTGCAGACCAAACGTCGGTCGTATCGCAGGAAGCATATCTATGGGCATGACAGAATATTCAAGCCATTCAAGCTACCTCTGGAGTTTGTAATGGTGATAACGTCATGTATTTATATTCATCTTTGTTGGAAACACGACCCTATGGAGTAGTACAGCAGCTTTCTGAAGTACAACGTGTCTGTCCTATGGAGTCTACTTATATCGCTAAATACGTTAAATAATTTTTATTTTCCGAGACAATCACTTTCAGGTTTCGACTGTCTCAAGCAATCATCTTTATACATGAGAGAGACGATCCATAGTCATCCTGCGCAGCTTGTTCATTTGAAGATGATTGTTTGAGATGGTCTAATCCAGTTACCTAAAAACATAAAAGTGATTGTAAAATGCATAAATGAATTACATACATTCAAAATATAGACGGCTGAAGAAAGCCCCCAAGTATCTTGCACGAAGATGGACTTACAGAGACTAAAAGTGATTGTGTCTGGAAATAAGATTATTTTTTAAGTTCAATCATTTATAGTCATTCACTGTACGCCTTTTGGACAAAGGTGTCCTCCACCTTGTTACTGGTTCTTTGGGCCAAGAACTGTTTCCCTCTCTTGGCCATTAATCAAAGTGTATAAACTTAATTTCTTTTCGTACTTTCTTTGACGGAATTAAACCAAAATTTTCACACGTCCTCAAACAAATTGCTTCTCTGTTTATATTACTTTGTATTGATAGTATTTCATAGCGAACCAGTAATTACTGATCACTGTCTCTTTATATATTTTCTGAACTCTGACATGTAGTGCCACAGAGAGTCTGAGTTAATTCAAAACTTCTTAACTGAACGCCATTGTCTGTTAACATCCAGAAACCAATGTTTGTATCAGCTGTTCACCAAACTATGATAGCGCCAGTTTCATGTTTTTAGAACTGGAAATAATCATTACTACAGCCAAAGTATACGAAAATTCGGGTATAATGAATGCAGTCAATGTCTGCAATAGATTACGTATGCGCTAATGAGAATGCAGACAACCATCGAAGTAAAGACGCTTGTTGTAGAACGCTACTAATTCGGTGGAAAGAATCTGTGATGTATGGCACAGGTTTGTGACAAAGTTGAAGTAATCTTTTGATATTAATGCGATTTACTGTTGAAGAAGATTTTCTGTTATTCTCTCGTCAAACTGAGTATTCGAATATAAAGAGAAAGTCCCTCGTTACTTTAAATTCTTTGCTTCATACGAAATAATTTCTGTCAAGCGTTAGAATAACAGTTAATTTCTTGTAAAATATCTGCTTCACGGTACATCTTTTCGTTCATTACTGACAGATGCAAATATTTCATGAAATTTTACTGTTGTTTATGTATTTGTACAATTTTTTCCACCTGTGTCATTCAGGTTCGCTCTTAACTCTTCATCAAAATAGCACATCTTAATGCATGACCCGAAATAATTTTTCATCCTTTCACATTTGAAATTATACAATGTGAAGAGTGAATTGAACCAGTAGTTTCTCACGAACTGAATTAGTGTGCTATTTCCTTGGAGAGAGAAAGATACAAGATACGTTTCAAGGAATAAGTTTATAAATCTCTGTGACAAAAATATTCTTACTCACCTAAAGAAGTCTTACACGCCTTCTTCACCCTGTGAACAAATGAGAATACAGTATTAGTCCCCAAATATTCCGCCACAGTAAATAACGAAATACGTAGCTACTGCGCGGACATTATAACACTAGCAGAATAGGATCTTAAAAAAGAGAAAATGATTCATTGCGAAGGAATGATGCTGCTAAGTAGCATCTCGTTATCGCTTTTTCTCTATTTGGGTATATCTATATATGTAGACATATAGTTAACAAGAGATTTTGCTTTAGAACGAATGGAAGCTTTACGTAATGAATCACAGAACATTGTGTGAAATTCTGGAATCTGAGTTGAAGAGAGGCATATTCAACAAATATTTCTTGTTGAATAGCGCCGACGAACAACGTTTTTGGTAGGACGCTGACATAGCATATGCGACAGTCGCACTTTTCACGTTTTATATTTGTCAGTCGTGTTTTTTGTACAAACTAAACGACAGAATAATCACTTACCTAACGCCTTGCGAATTTTTTCTTTGTATACTCAGCGAGCCGGCTTAGGTACGATAAAGGACATCTTGTCATACAGTATGAGCTTCACTACAAAAGTAAGTCTGACCAGTGTTCAGACATATAGCTCATCATCAGTGGTGTACAGGTATACTGTGCACCTCTACATCAAACGACGTGTCTGTCAAGTGTAAATACCTAACGATGATTAAAAATGATGGGGACCTCTGTGGTACACAAATCGTCGTGTCATTTTCAGTCGATCACGAAGTGTTCCCATTTAGCGATTCGTAGTTAGCACAGCAGGCACAAAATAAGTCAACCCGAAGAGACATCACGCTAATATCGTCTAGCACCACCAAAACCCTCGATAATGGGCTACATTCAGTGAGGAAGGGCATCCACGAATTTCTTGTCCACACCATATTCAGATGAAGCCACTCACTGACGATTAGATTCCGCAGAGCTAACAGATTGCAGGGAGGTTGATTTGTACGCTTCAACCGCTGTTCCAAAGAGTCCAGGCATTTTCTATGACATTCAGTTCGACGGATTTAGCGCGACAGTTGATGTGCGATAGGGTGCCTGAGCTACTGTCAAATTAGTAATCTATTCAGATAATTTTAAAACAAAGGCAACGACAGCTAAACCAGTTATACATTTAAGGAAAAAACTCGCAAAGCCAAAAAATTACGTACAGTAATGAAATTCCTCGAACACGTTTGTCTAGGTAAGATACTTAAGTGATTAACTTTGCAAAATCACAATTTAATGTAAGGTCGAGATAAGCCACTGCAAATGTGAAATGTTAGTACTCACTCCGTTTTCAGGCCACGAGTGGCCTACCGGGACCACCCGACCGCCGTGTCATCCTCAGTGGAGGATGCGGATAGGAGGGGAGTGGGGTCAGCACGCCGCTCTCCCGGTCGTTATGATGGTATTCTTGACCGAAGCCTCTACTATTCAGTCGAGTAGCTCCTCAATTGGCATCACGAGGCTGGGTGCAACCCGAAAAATGGTAACAGTGCGTGGCGCCCTGGATGGTCACCCATCCCAATGACCACGCCCGACAGCGCTTAACTTCGGTGATCTCACGGGAACCGGTGTATCCACTGCGGCAAGGCCGTTGCTCGAGATGCTAGTATATCAGAAAGCAATTCTAACGGCCAGACTGTTGAATGCAATGATGCAGACGTGCTTGCATTGTGTTGTACAGATGCTGGGTGTCTTTTGTGGGACGCAGTTTCATGAATGTTGCACTAGGTCGGTCAGTATAGGAAGACTTAGACCTATCTGTGGATGATGCTGGAGTTGTCGTCCGGTGATGTCCCATATATGCCCGATTGCAGACATATCTGGTTATCGAGCAGGCCAAGACAACATGTAAAACTCTGTAGAGCATGTTGGGTGTTATCCTGTTGGAAAACACCCCCTGAAAAGCCGTTCATGAATGGCAGCATGACAGGTCGAATCATCAGATTGACTTACAAATTTGTCGTCGGGGTGCGCTGGATAACCATGAGAGTGCTCCTGCAGTCATGTTAAATCGAGCCGCAGAACATACCTCCAGGTGTACGTACAGTGTGCTAGGACACAGACAGGTTGCCTGCAGGCCCTCAGCTGACCTCCTTCCAACCAACACACGGTCGTCAACGGCACCGAGACAGGACCAGCTTTCATTAGAAAACACAACAGACCTCCGCCGCGCCCTTCAATAAGGTTTTGCTTGACACCACTGAAGTCGCAAATGGCGGTGGTTTGCGGTCGGTGGAATCCACGCTACGGGGCGTCTGTCTCGGAGCTATCCTTGGAGTAAGCGATTTGAAACATTTCGTTGGCGCCGACTGCTGGTCAGGTTACTGCTGCAGAAGCAGTACGATGCACCAGACCAATGCGTAGAACACGCTGGTCTTCCCTCTCGGTAGTCCCGCGTGGCCATCCGGAGCCCGGCCTCCATGTGATTGTACACTACTGGCCGTTAACATTCGCTACACCAAGAAGAAATGCAGATGATAAACGGGTATTCATTGGACAAATATATTATACTAGAACTGACATGTGATTACATTTTCACACAATTTGGGTGCATAGATCCTGAGAAATCATTACCCACAACAACCACCTCTGGCCGTAATAACGGCCTTGATACGTCTGGGCATTGAGTCAAACAGAGCTTGGATGGCGTGTACAGGTACAGCTGCCCATGCACCTTCAACACGATTCCACAGTTCATCAAGAGTAGTGACTGGTGTACTGTGACGAGCCAGTTGCTCGGCCACCATTGACCAGACGTTTTCAATTGGTGAGAGATCTGGAGAATGTGCTGGTCAGGGAAGTAGTCGAACATTTTCTGCATCCAGAAAGGCCCGTACAGGATCTGCAACATGAGGTCGTGCATTATCCTGCCGAAATGTAGGGCTTCGCAGGGATCGAATGAAGTATAGAGCCACGGGTCGTAACACATCTGAAATGTAACGTCCGCTGTTCAAAGTGCCGTCAATGCGAACAAGAGGTGACCGAGACGTGTAACCAATGGCACCCCATACCATCACGCCGGGTGATACGCCAGTATGGCGACGACGAATACACGCTACCAATATGCGTTCACCGCGATGTCGCCAAACACGGATGCGACCATCATGATGCTGGAAACAGAACCTGGATTCATCCGTAAAAATGACGTTTTGCCATTCGTGCATCCAGGTTCGTCATTGAGTACACCATCGCAGGCGCTCCTGTCTGTGATGCAGCGTCAAGGCTAACCGCAGCCATGGTCTCCGAGCTGATAGTCCATGCTGCTGCAAACGTCATCGAACTGTTCGTGGAGATGGTTGTTGTCTTGCAAACGTCCCCATCTGTTGACTCAAGGATCGAGACGTGGCTGCACGATCCGTTACAGCTATGAGGATAAGATGCCTGTCATCTCGAGTGCTAGTGATACGAGGCCTTTGGAATCCAGCAAGGCGTTCCGTATTACCCTCCTGAACCCACCGATGCCATATTCTGCTACCAGTCATTGGATCTCGACCAACGCGAGCAGCAATGTCGCAATACGATAAACCGCAATCGCGATAGGTTACAATCCGAATTTTATCGAAGTCGGAATGGTAATGGTACGCATTTCTCCTCCTTACACGAGGCATCACAACAACGTTTCACCAGGCAACGCCGGGCAACTGCTGTTTGTGTATGAGAAATCGGTTGCAAACTTTCCTCATGTCAGCACCACCGGCGCCAACCCTGTGTGAATTCTCTGAAAAGCTAATCATTTGCATATCACAGCATCTTTCTCCTGTCGGTTATATTTTGCGTCTGTAGCTCGTCATCTTCGTGGTGTAGCAATTTTAATGGCCAGTAGTGTACATTCTCGTGATCACCGCTGCCGGCTATCAACTACGTTGGCTACATTCCTGCTAAGTCATGCTGCAGTATCGTAAAATGAACAACCAGTTTCCCATAGTCCTGTTCCAGGACCTCGTTCAAACCCGGTGAGGTGTTGATAATGGCGTCTTTGTCGCGTTAAAGGCATTCTTGACTAACATCATCTCGCCATGTCCAGTCTCCATGGTAACTAACGCTCGCGACCGCCATAACGCGTTTATTTAAAGCAAACCTTATTTCCATCTTCATAGTGTCACTGCTAGCGCTACTCTTATGCTACTGGTGTCAAATGTGAATAGACGTAATATTTCAGATGTAGAAATACGCCTAGCAACTTTCGATTACGTCGGACAACTCCTTGTTGGCGTTGCCACTTTTTCCATCACTGTATATAGGTTACGGAATTTTCAAGCAGTAAAACTTAGATTTTAGAATGAATAAAACTGATGAGACCTTTGAAGAAAAGAGAACCACTTGTATGAAAATCAAGAGCTCAGATGGAAAATCAGTTCTAAGCAAAGAGGGGAAAGCAGAAAGGTGGAAGGTGTATATAGAGGGTCTATGCAATGGCGACGTACTTGAGGACAATATTATGGAAATGGAAGAGGATGTAGATGAAGATGAAATGAGAGATACGATACTGCGTGAAGAGTTTGACAGAGCACTGAAAGACCTGAGTCGAAACAAGGCCCCGGGAGTAGACAACATTCCCTTAGAACTACTGACGGCCCTGGGAGAGCCAGTCCTGACAAAACTCTAGCATCTGGTGAGCAAGATGTACGAAACAGGCTAAATACCTTCAGACTTCAAGAAGAATATAATAATTCCAATCTCAAAGAAAGCAGTTATTGACACATGTGAAAATTACCGAACTATCATTTTAATAAGTCACGGCTGCAAAATACTAACACGAATTCTTTACAGACGAATGGAAAAACTAGTAGAAGCCGACCTCGGGGAAGATCAGTTTGGATTCCGTAGAAATGTTGCAACACGTGAGGCAATACTGTCCCTACGACTTACCTTAGAAGACAGATTAAGGGAAGGCAAACCTTACGTTTCTCGCATTTTTAGACTGAGAGAAAGCTTTTGACAATGTTGACTGGAATACTCTGTTTCAAATTCTGACGGTAGCAGGGGTAATATACAGGGAGTGAAAGGCTATTTACAATTTGTACAGAAACCAGATGGCAGTTATGAGTATCGAGGGGCATGAAAGGGAAGCAGTGGTTGGGAAGGGAGTGACACAGGATTAAAGCCAATCCCCGATGTTATTCAATCTGTATATTGAGCAATCAGTAAACGAAATAAAAGAAAAATTCGGAGTAGTAATTAAACTCCACGGAGAAGAAATAAAAACTATGAGGTTCGCCGATGATATTGTAATTCTGTCAGAGACAGCAAAGGACCTAGAAGAGCAGTTGAACGGAATGAACAATGTCTTGAAAGGAGGATACAAGTTGAACATGAACAAAAGCAAAAAGAGGTTAATGGAAAGTATTCGAATTAAATCTGGTGGTGCTGAGGGAATTAGAGTAGGAAATGAGACACTTTAAGTAGTAAATGAGTTTTGCTATTTGGGGAGCAAAATAACTGATGATGGCGAAGAAGAGAGGATATAAAATGTAGACTGGCAATGGCAAGGAATGTGTTTCTGAAGAAGAGAAGTTTGTTAATATCGAGTATAGATTTAAATGTTAGGAAGTCGTCTCTGAAAGTATTTGTATGGAGTGTAGCTATGTATGGAAGTGAAACGTGGACGATACATAGTTTAGACAGGAAGAGAATTGAAGCTGAAGATTAGATGGGTAGATCACGTAACTAATGAGGAGCTATTGAATTGAATTGGAGAGAAGAGGAGTTTGTGGTACAACTTGACTAGAAGAAGGGATCGGTTGGTAGGACATGTTCTGAGGCACCAAGGGATTACCAGTTTAGTACTGGAGGGCAGCGTGGAGGGTAAAAATCGTAGAGGGAGACTAAGAGTTGAATACACTAAGCCGATTCAGAAGGATGTAGATTGCAGTAGGTACAGGGAGATAAAGAAGCTTGCACAGGATAGAGTAGCATGGAGAGCTGCATCAAACCAGTCTCTGGACTGAAGACCACAACAACAACAACAGAACTGATGAAGATATAACTGAATGAAAGCTCATCAAATCCCCAATAGCTTTGTTCATTAAAGTCCTTGTACATTCGCACTACCGGTTTTGCAAACTTTTTACTTGCATCTTCTGGTGCATGTATTGCTGTTGGCAAGGTGTAATGTTCAAGACCGACTCTTAACATCCTCAGCAACTGCAAAAATTAAATCCTGTGTGAACAACTTTCGTATGTGTCGTACTAGCAGGATTCCCTCAAAAACAATTTTGTTTTCCGTTGAATTTTGACGTCTGTATTTTACAGCTTGAAAACTGCTTTATCTATGTGAAGTACTGCATGCGTTCTGCACTGTATAGTCACCCTGGAGGACGGTAGTTTTAGAAGAAAGGGCAATACTAGCTCACCGAGAATGTTGGAATAAAAATCGTGGATGATGATCAACATTAATCTGAATCAGTATGCGTAAGTCAGACGGTACGAAAAAGGCCCGAAAAGATTATGTGACTACCTCTAGCCTGAAAAACACACAACAAACACTGCGAAGTTAAACGCCTCGCTGCCCCTTCACTGCACTCGACACCTTGCATCATTTGAAAAGAGGCAAAATCGCGATTCGTTCGACCACACTACAACCACCGTCCAGTTTCTGTGTTCTCTGTCTCCACTTAAGACCAACAGCCTTCTGTGCCTCTGTGAGCAATGGCCTTTTGCGAGGCATCCGACACCCAAAGTTCAACGCATGCAGTTCGACTAGCAATTGGGTGGACCTGCATTCACTGCCAGCAGCATTTGCTGTCGAATTTGAAGCCGATTATCACTCACAAGACATGACTTTCGTATCCTGTATCCGGTGTAATACGGCTATGAGTGGTACATCTCTCCGTGTACACCAGCTGGACAGTCTGCACTGATACAGCAACAAAGAGGACTCTTCATTCACTGCGTGATCATAGGCACTTTGAAACACGATAGCTCCTTCCTGGCATTTTGTCACGTGTTTACAATGACCCATCTTACGCTTCGCTGCCAACACATACGACAGCGGATGACTGCCTGGTACCATTTCTCCATCTAGAGAGTGAGTTTGGTAAATATGAACAAGCTGCAGGAAACTATCACTGAGAGAATAAGGTGAAAAAAAGATCTTATGGAAATACGGCCAGAAATGTATTTCATGGGAGTGAACCCACTTGAAAGTGGAGATAAAAGTTCTTTGACAGTGACCTCAGTATCAGCATCAACCAGGTGGACTGCCAGCGTGGGATAAGCCAGACAATCGTGTGGAACAATCTTCATGGCAACTGTCACCATCCGTATCACTTTCAACGCGTGCAGGCCTTATTACCTAAGGACTTACTTTCACGATGAAGGTTTTGTCGCTTATTCGTCGCGCGTGCCACCACGGTGTTGGAATTTCTGTTATCCATCCTATTTACTGTTGAGACCATCTTCAGAGTGGCGATGTCTTCAACGTTCACAACACCCATCTGTGTGCTACAGCGAACCACCATACTACGGTGGTAGCGAGCTATCACCGTCGGTTCAGCCTCAAAGCCTAGGCAGGGATTAATGGCAACCGCCTCAGGAGACTAGTCATCCTTCCACAGCAACTGACAGGCCAAGCGTATCGGCAAGCCCTGCGGATGATTTTGTGTGCCCAGCTGGAAGACGCTCATTGTTACCGAAGGTAACGACGCTACTACATGACGGTGCTGCATCTCACTCCCGTCTCGAGAGTGGACGTAAAGAACTAGTACAGACGAGGACCTTCATAGGAATGGACTTTCGCCCATATATCCATTTGGTCAGGAGTCCTTTCCTGCAGTTCGTCCCCATTTACCAAAACGAGCCTTTATAACGCTCTCAAGCGACCAGATGACTAATAATTGGTCCGGTGAGTTTAATGCTCCAATGGCTATCAAGAGAGGAATTGAGGTGCATGAGGTGCAGTAGCACAGATAGCTGCATCGAAGTGTGACATCGTCCAAAGATCGCGGTGCCACACCACAGTCTACAATGGACATGGATACACAGACATTGGCTGCGTCTCGCTGCAATCCTGAAAGACGAATGGGAGAGGCCGAAGATGACGCACCTTCTCTCTCAGCACAGCAGCGCTCTCATACAGAGGTCAATGTAGAGCCGGGCATGGAAGCGTACTGCACAAGGCTATGGCCTCAGCTGAAGCAATCAACATCACGTAGTTGAAATAAAGAATTTTTCAAGTCTTATGTGGAAATGTGCTTCTGTAAAAGTTGAAAATTGTACTACAAGAGAACAGTTTGCTAATTAGTGCATCAAGTGATGCTTTAATCGTCAATGACAGTTATAAATTATCAAGTACTTCGGCAGCAATGGATTGCATCCAGTTCAGTAAATCTTTTTATCTTTCATGTAACAAAGTGAACTAATATTTAATGTAGTTCGATGATCCACCTCCTAGAGCAATCAAAGGAACCACAGTTATCGCCAGACGACTGAAGTTCGCCAGGTCATCACAAAAAGCACGAGGGCTATTCGTTTATTAAAATTCGAACGGTCGCCAAGTGGAAACCACAGCAAAAATCCGATGAAGTTTTGCATAGATGTGTTGGGCAGCATCTCCGATATACCTGTCGATCGCGTCACGTCACTCTTTTCAGATCTGAGCGCACAGTGAGCACATAAAGACGCATAGAAAATAGTGTCTCCCTCCAAGTATGAGGGCCTGGAGTGAGATTTCGCCTGATGTCATGCAGCCCACACAACAGAACTGCCATGCATTTCCTTCTTCATGACTGTTCGCGACTGAACAGTGCAGGGCCAATGAGAACGCCCCTGCAGCGTTTTCGGTTGGAAGTTTTTGCTCACTCACCATACAACCCAAACATGGCTCCCATTGATTTTCATCTCTGCTCATATGAACCGCTGGTTATGAAGATAACATTTTGACACAACTAGCTGCAGACTGGCGGTAGCTTCTATGAAGAAGGTATCGGAAAGTTGGTACAAGGCCACGACAAATACGTAAGTGAGTGTGTCGATTATGGAGGGAAGTATCTGGAAGGTGTAGCTCCCTGTTTCCATATGCCAACGGTCTTGCCGCAGGGGAACATCGGTCCCCATAAGACAACCGAAGTTATGCGCTGTCGGGCTTGCTGGCACTTGAATGGGTCCCCGTCCAGTCCACCGAGCGCTGTTGCTAAGCAGGATGCACTCAGTCCTTGTGAAGCAAATTGAGTAGCTACTTGACTGAGAAGTGGCGACTCCGATCACGAAAACTGACAACGGCCGGGAGAGCGGTGTGCCGTCCATATACTCCTCCGTATCCGCATCTAGTATTGCCTACAGGCCAAGGATGACACGGCGGTCGGTCAGTACCGTTGGGCCTTCCGGGGTCAGTTAGAAGGGGTATAGCTTAGTTTTAGTTGTTTCCATTTCGCTACCTATAGGATCTTAATAAACGAATAGCCCTCGTAGAAGGGCATCACACTATAACAACAGCAACTAGATAGCGATTTAACACACTGACGGAAAAAAAATGCGACACCAAGAAGGAGGGGACATAAACGAAAGTTAGTAGGCGTGTTTCTACATCTGACGGATGAAGTCTATTCAGTTGCATAAGAGTGGCTCTGGTAGAGCCACCGTGAGAATGCAAATCAGATTTGCTTCAAATATATGTTGTAAGAGTTGTGAGCGTTAGTTACCTTTGTGGTTGGACGTGGTGAAGCATGACTCGTTGACAATTCACATAGTAAATGGTTGTTTAAATACAGGTGTTAAAACTATTGAAATATAAAACTGAATGGGAAGTCTAATAGTCCGCTGTAGATGTATTTATTTAACTCGACTATAATAAACACAGCTAGAGTTACAGAGGACTGTTGGACGTTCCATTCAGTTTTGTATTTTAATAGTTCTCACACCTGAGTTTAAACAACTGTTTACTGTATGAATTGTTAGTCAACCACGTACAACTGCTTTAGATGTGGTTGCGCCAGTTTTAAAATTATTGGACATGACAAGTTAATATAGTCACGAATGCCTTTAAGGCGACAAAGATGCCACTATCAGCACCTCACTGACTTTGAAGGAGGTCGTGTAATCAGGCCTCGAGGAGCTGGATGTTCATTCAGGGATATTGCTGAAGGGCTGGCAGGAATGCTGCCACTGCTCGTAATTTCCGGTAGCGATGGTCTCGAGAATGTTCAGTCGCAAGAAGACTGGGCTGCTGATGGCCACGTGATGCTACCGGAAGACCACCTATTCGACGTATGGCACTGGCGAACTGTACTGCAGTAGTTGACACCACCACAGTCACACGACCAACAAATCGGTTACTTCAGGGATAGACCCGACCTAGAAGGCCTGTAGCATGCATTCCACTGTCTCCAAACCACAGCCACTTGCGATTTCAGTGGTCTCAAGCGAGAGTCCTTTGGACGGCAGAGTGGACGTCTGTTGTGTTTTCTGATGAAAGCTGATTCTGCCTTGGTGCCACTGTTGGCCTTGCGTTGATTAGGAGGCCAGTTCGAGAACTGCAACCAAACTGTCAGCATGCTGCACAAACTGCACCTACAGCTGGAGTTATGGTCCGGGGCGCGATTTCTTATGACAGTGAGAGCAGTCCTGCGGTTATCCCACGCAGCCTGACTGCTAAATTCTACGTCAATCTGCTGATTCGACGTGTCTTGCTGTCATTCGTGAACAGCATTCCATGGTGTGTTTTCCAATAGGATAACACCGTCCCACAAACCCAAGATTCTCTACCGCCTTTCGACATGTTGCCTTGGCCTGCACTATCACCACGTCTGTCTCCAATTGGAGGTCATTTGACGAGAACTCGAGCTTCATCCACAAACAGCATTAACCGTCCCTGCGTTGACTGACCAAGAGCAACAGGCAAGGATCTCCATGTGACACAGTGACACCAAGGACTTATACATAACACAATCCATGAACGTTGTAACCTCCCAGCAAATTAATTTACGAAACCTCGCAGTAAAAATGTGACTAATCTCCCAATGAAAATGTGACTCATATATAACCTTTCAATAATTAACTGACTGTGAATCTAAACTGGAAAATCTGAACGTCACCAATGCTGCGTCATTCTGAATAAACTGAAAATTCCTACCTCAATGAAGTCACCGGATAACGCGTATATATCTGCTCCTATAAGAAATTTTTCTGGCACAGCCCAGTGCAATGCTGGCCGCTAGATTTGCCGTGTATAAAAAGAAACCACTGATTTTTCTTTATGATAATCGGGATGACCATGGATAGGAGAAACTAGTAAAAATCTTTAAATTCAGATGATTGATTTTCAAAAGTTATTTTTATAAGAAAGATTATTATTAAAAGATTTTTAAAAAAACATTTACATGGGACTTGATATAACAATACTACAAAATCAGTTCTTACAAATTACATATGTGCGCGGCTATAAATAATAATTTTTGGTTTTACCTTATACTACATCGCCGAGGCACCGCCAACGTTCTCCACGACCGGCCCCCGAAACTCCATACAAGACACATGTGCTCTCTGTGAGCTATACAACTAGACAACTGCTCTCTAAGAGAGACCTGAGCCAACCGCCCGACTGCGAGCACCTACCACTACTGCTGCCGACAATGCTCTCTGGTCTGCGATTCTGTTGTAGCTTACATATCGCAGGCAGCGCGTGAGCAATCCATCGAAGTTACATCTGCAAGAGTGCGCTAGCAATAAATTCCTTATCCATGGACCTCTTACAACGTTTGCATGCTCGCATTCAACTTTCAGGCGGTTACATGAGTTATTAATGTACTAGCGTTTCGCATTTGCAGTGACTTATCTCGCGCGTACATTAACCTGTGATCTTGTAGTGTTAATCACTTATTATGTTTCCTTGACAAATGTGCAAGCGAAATTTTATAGCTCTACGTTAACCCATTAAGTACCAGTGTCCTATTTTGAGGACAGAGCACATATTTATTTATAAATACACAATAAATTATTAATTTGCAACTATTACTGTTCTACATCATTTGTTGATGCTTTTTATAACAAATGTATGCTTACAGGAAATTAAAAGCAATAAATCCTACCATTAATTGATTATTGAATACTAAGGCACACTTTTCGTTATTACAGGTATTTACTTTATCGACAATTTAGTAATAGTTGAAATATGTGGCAAAGATCTTTTTGTGATGATTTATAGTCAACAATGTGTCTTTTAAACTGCTTGCATTGTTAGCTCAATTGGAGCTATATTCACTGTTTTCCATTGTTATGAAATTTGGTGTACTCGAAATAGGAATATATATATCGCAAGTTTCCAGAAGTAAATCGAAGAAGACACGTCTTACTGATGAGAAAATAAATTGGAAAAAGACACCTCCAGTTTATACAAAGCTGTCTCAAACTAGTGAGCATGACATCACCACAAAGAGAGAGGAATTGAAGGAACAACTTTCTTCCTTGACTCCGAAGGAGATGTTTGAAGAACTGATGAACGAAAACATATACGAGTTCATAGTGAAAGAAACTGTGAGATATGCAGTAAATATTAAGAATATGCAGGATTTTATCCTCACAGTTGAAGAAGTGAAGGTCTTTGTCGGATTTCTTTTTTTTGCTGGCTACCATAAGCTCCCTGACGAGAAGCTATACTGGTCTGAGGATGAAGATGTTGGCGTACCAACTATAAAGACAGCTACGTCAAGGAATAAATATCAGAAGTTGAAAACATTGCTTCATTTTCAAATAATGACTTAGCGAATGAAAACAAACACGATCGCGGATTCAAAACTAGACGTCTCCTGAAAATGACAAATGAATCTTTTCAAAAATTTGGAATATTTGAGGAAAAATTGTCAATTGACGAAATGATAGTCAAATACTATGGACGAAGTGGACTGAAACAGTTTCTCCGAGGCAAGCCTATTAGATTTGGCTATAAGTTCTGGTCTCTTTGTGGAACAAGTGTTTCAAATTTGATTTATACTGTGGAAAGGATCCAGAAGATACTGCAAGGAATGACCTACTACTGGAAGCAGATATTTATTTATAAATATACAATAAATTATTAATTCACAAGAAATAAATAGTTAAGACTTGAATACAGTTTAGTATGCTATACGATACTATTAGATCCCAGCGTCCTATTTTGAGAACGGTCATTATATCAGCATGTATAAATATTCTTTGGCTATTTTTGTATTTATTGTGGTTCATACACTATGTACATTATAATTAAGGAATAAAAAATTCAATTTTTAAAAAAAATTAATTTGGGACTTAATGGGTTAATAATTTTTTGGTGTTGCAATTTTTTCCGCCAGTGTATTTCAGTTGCCAGAGGTATACCAGCAGTTCGTGTTAATCGAGGGGTATAAGAGTACGGATGGTCGAAGAGACCAGTGAAGTGGTTGTAGCCCGCGGCACGACGGGCAGACAATGACAGAGCGATGCCGAGCGCTTTTTATTTCAATGATGCGCTGGCTCTGCAGCCGGACGGAAAGGCTAAGCAGATTACAGACGGGCAAACAGCGTGGCGGGCGGAGGGGGAGGGGGAGGAGACGGGCGGTAAATCACGGAGAGACGGACAAAGCGGGCCGCCGAACTCGAGGTTACGCGACTGTCGAAAAACTGGAGGGCCGGGACCGCGGGATTACACGGAAACAGGCGCGCGCCCCTCGCGGGCCGTGTAGCCCATTATGTCCGACATAAAGACTACAAGGGAGACGGCGGCGGCTTAGCGGGGGCGGCGGAATGCGCGGGTGGCCCACCTGGGCGCGGGGACGCGGTAGGACGCTGGCTGGGTTCGGAGACGCCGGCGTAGGCGTCGCGACTCGTGAGGGAGCGGCCTAGTCGCCCAGGGCGACGGGCACGGCGTTACGTGTACTGCCTGCCGCGGATCAGCGGCATCCCGCCCCCCACGCGGTTTGAGTTCTTATTTGTGCAACAAACCGCCCTGGGGTGGTGGGGAAGCGACGGCAGCTGTTACGTGGGTGGCGAGGCAGCTCAAGACGAGTTCAGCGCACTGACCTGTCACGGACAAGCAGCGTGGCAAACAGACGTCGTATCTGCTTCAAAAGGATACACAGGATGATTCGAAAATAGCAGTACACACTTCGTGGGTGTAATTTATGTATCAAAATAAGCGTAAAATGTTAAATATACACTACTAACCATTAAAATTGCTACACCAAGAAGAAATGCTGACGATAAACGGGTATACATTGGACAAATATATTTTACTAGAACTGACATGTGATTACATTTTCACGCAATTTGGATACATAGATCCTGAGAAATCAGTACCCAGAACAACCACCTCTGGCCGTAATTATGGCCTTGATACGACTGGGCATTGCCTCAAACAGAGCTTGGATGGCGTGTACAGGTACAGCTGCCCATGCAGCTTCAACACGATACCACAGTTCATCAAGAGTAGTGACTGGCTTATTGTGACGAGCCAATTGCTCGGCCACCATTGACCAGACGTTTTCAGTTGGTGAGAGATCTGGAAAATGTGCCGGCCAGGGCACCAAGTCGAACATTTTCTGTATCCAGAAAGGCCCGTACAGGACCTGCAACATGCGGTCGTGCATTGTTCTGCTGAAATGTAGGGTTTCGCAGGGAGCGAATGAAGGGTAGAGCCGGCCGAAGTGGCCGCGCGGTTCTGGCGCTGCAGTATGGAACCGCGAGACCGCTACGGTCGCAGGTTCGAATCCTGCCTCGGGCATGGATGTGTGTGATGTCGTTAGGTTAGTTAGGTTTAACTAGTTCTAAGTTCCAGGGGACTAATGACCTCAGCAGTTGAGTCCCATAGTGCTCAGAGCCATTTGAACCATTGAAGGGTAGAGCCACGGGTCGTAACACATCTGAAATGTAACGTTCGCTGTTCAAAGTGCCGTCAATGCGAACAAGAGGTGACCCAGACGTATAACCAATGGCACCCCGTACCGTCAGGCCGGGTGATACGCCAGTATGGCGATGACGAATACACGCTTCCAATGTGCGTTCACCGCGATGTAGCCAAACACGGATGCGACCATCATCATGCTGTAAACAGAACCTGGATTCATCCGAAAAAATGACGTTTTGCCATTCGTGCACCCAGGCTCCTCGTTGAGTACACCACCGCAGGCACTCCTGTCTGTGGCGCAGCGTCAAGGCTAACCGCAGTCATGGTCTCCGAGCTGATAGTCCATGCTGCTGCAAACGTCGTCGAACTGTTCGTGCAGATGGTTGTTGTCTTGCAAACGTCCCCATCTGTTGACTCAGGGATCGAGACGTGGCCTCACGATGCGTTACAGCCATGTGGATAAGATGCCTGTCATCTCGACTGCTACTGATACGAGACCGTTGGGATCCAGCACGGCGTTCCGTATTACCCTCGTGAACCCACCGGTTCCATATTCTGCTAACAGTCATTGGATCTCGACCAACGCGAGCTGCAATGTCGCGATACGGTAAACCGCAATCGCGATAGGCTACAATCCGACCTTTAACAAAGTCGGATATATGTGGTACGCATTTCTCCTTCTTACACGAGAGATCAGAACAACATTTCACCAGTCAACTCCGGTCAATTGCTGTTTGCGTATGAGAAATCGGTTGGAAACTTTCCTCATGTCAGCACGTTGTATGTGTCGCCACCGGCGCCAACCTTGTGTCAATGCTCTGAATAGCTAATCATTTGCATATCACAGCATCTTCTTCCCGTCGGTTAAATTTCGCGTCTGTAGCACGTCATCTTCGTGGTGTAGCCATTTTAATGGCCAGTAGTGTAGTTTTGTCCTAAACTGCTCTACCTCAGGGTTATGGTGTGGTTTAGGGATAACGTTTGCAACACAAACAACATGAAATTAATTCTTCTCAGAAAGAGACGACACCAAGGGACCTGAAACTTCAATACAATCACGTACTTTACATCCCCAGAACATCTTGAAAACGATGTCCATGTAGACGAAGAAAGTGACGAGCTCGAAGTCTTATTGCTCTCGGAATGTAGCAGGCTCTGCTCATGTCATTCTGCACAGCAGCATGGCCATTTTCAATTCACTGCTGTAGTTGTGCTACATTATCACTTTCAACACCATACACGAGCTTCTTGTGACGTCCCCAAAGGTAGAAGTCCCGGAGGATCCAGAAATCTGACGGACCAAGCAACAGGTCCTGCACAACCTATCCACTTATCGCGATAAGCAAAGTGAGATACTCTCTTCTCTCCCGACTGAAATGCGCAGGTGAATCGTCGTGCACAAACCGTAACATGGTTCTTGCAGCAAGTGCGACATCTTGAAGCAGACCGCCCAGTTCACGTTCTAAAAGCTGTCGATACACTGTGCCAGTTAGACGTTGTGGAATAACATGCGGTACAAGTAAGCTGATTGTCCTAAACAGGTTCTCGTCCGTAAACAGTGCACAACGACCTAACAGTGGATCAACAGTTGGCTTTCGAGTAATTACCGACAGTAGCGTACAGGTGTCAGCTTCTACACCTTCTGCAGTTGAAATGGGTGGAACTGCTATTTCCATGGTGCCATACAGCTGACTGAGGTACCCCTACAGTGCCACTTACACGGTGTGTACGTATTGTCGGGACTTCATCTACCATTTCCAGAAAGTTCTCAACACCCAACCCATACAGCTGAGGTAACGTAACCGTTTTGCACCACGAAGGACACATTCCCTTAAAGGCCTGTCCATAGCTGTGAAATCATTATACACTCCTGGAAATTGAAATAAGAACACCGTGAATTCATTGTCCCAGGAAGGGGAAACTTTATTGACACATTCCTGGGGTCAGATACATCACATGATCACACTGACAGAACCACAGGCACATAGACACAGGCAACAGAGCATGCACAATGTCGGCACTAGTACAGTGTATATCCACCTTTCGCAGCAATGCAGGCTGCTATTCTCCCATGGAGACGATCGTAGAGATGCTGGATGTAGTCCTGTGGAACGGCTTGCCATGCCATTTCCACCTGGCGCCTCAGTTGGACCAGCGTTCGTGCTGGACGTGCAGACCGCGTGAGACGACGCTTCATCCAGTCCCAAACATGCTCAATGGGGGACAGATCCGGAGATCTTGCTGGCCAGGGTAGTTGACTTACACCTTCTAGAGCACGTTGGGTGGCACGGGATACATGCGGACGTGCATTGTCCTGTTGGAACAGCAAGTTCCCTTGCCGGTCTAGGAATGGTAGAACGATGGGTTCGATGACGGTTTGGATGTACCGTGCACTATTCAGTGTCCCCTCGACGATCACCAGTGGTGTACGGCCAGTGTAGGAGATCGCTCCCCACACCATGATGCCGGGTGTTGGCCCTGTGTGCCTCGGTCGTATGCAGTCCTGATTGTGGCGCTCACCTGCATGGCGCCAAACACGCATACGACCATCATTGGCACCAAGGCAGAAGCGACTCTCATCGCTGAAGACGACACGTCTCCATTCGCCCCTCCATTCACGCCTGTCGCGACACCACTGGAGGCGGGCTGCACGATGTTGGGGCGTGAGCGGAAGACGGCCTAACGGTGTGCGGGACCGTAGCCCAGCTTCATGGAGACGGTTGCGAATGGTCCTCGCCGATAACCCAGGAGCAACAGTGTCCCTAATTTGCTGGGAAGTGGCGGTGCGGTCCCCTACGGCACTGCTAGGATCCTACGGTCTTGGCGTGCATCCGTGCGTCGCTGCGGTCCGGTCCCAGGTCGACGGGCACGTGCACCTTCCGCCGACCACTGGCGACAACATCGATGTACTGTGGAGACCTCACGCCCCACGTGTTGAGCAATTCGGCGGTACGTCCACCCGGCCTCCCGCACGCCCACTATACGCCCTCGCTCAAAGTCCGTCAACTGCACATACGGTTCACGTCCACGCTGTCGCGGCATGCTACCAGTGTTAAAGACTGCGATGGAGCTCCGTATGCCACGGCAAACTGGCTGACACTGACGGCGGCGGTGCACAAATGCTGCGCAGCTAGCGCCATTCGACGGCCAACACCGCGGTTCCTGGTGTGTCCGCTGTGCCGTGCGTGTGATCATTGCTTCTACAGCCCTCTCGCAGTGTCCGGAGCAAGTATGGTGAGTCTGACACACCGGTGTCAATGTGTTCTTTTTTCCATTTCCAGGAGTGTATTTTGGTACTCTTCTGCTTGAAAACAAGATGTTCGTGAATAGCTTTCCGCTGCGCCATAAATATGGTGCATATCAGCATGTTCACAGCTTCAGTACGCCCTCGTACCGTATACAACGACTGCGGTCTATGAGCTATCAACAGAATCAATTTGCTTGGTACGACCGGTGCCAAATCGTTCAAATGGCTCTGAGCACTATGGAACTTAACATTTGAGGTCATCAATCCCCTAGAACTTAGAACTACTTAAACCTAACTAACCTAAGGACATCACACACATCCATGCCCGAGGCAGGATTCGAACCTGCGACCGTAGCAGCCTCGCGGTTCCGGAATGAAACGCCTAGAGCCGCTCGGCCACAGCGGCCGGCTCCTCTGGTCCCGCTACACTAGAACAGCGCCATAGAGTACAAAGGGCCACACAAATCAACTAAACAAACACATTTCATGCCAGAATCAGCCGAACACTGCAGAGAGGCGTACAAAGAAACATCACTCGATATGCAGGCGAGCACGATACACCAAAAGCCTGTTCTGACCCATGATGTAATGCCTACCACATATTACATTACGCCCCATTAATCGGAAATAAAGCAATTTCAGACAAAACTTTATTTCACATTTTACCCTTATTTTGACGCATACATTACACTCACGAAGTGCGTACAGTTACTTTGAATCACCCTGCGCATAAAGGAAAGGGGCGTTTGTGATTGTGGGCTGCTACGAACACATGATAGCGGTTTCATCGAGCGTAATCTACATACAATGACCTTACCTCATTGCATACGCCGGTTCCAATCAGATAACCAAAGTTAAACAACGCCATGCGTGGCCGGTACTTAGATGGGTAACCGTCTGAGTGCGCCACGCGCTGTTGGCACCTTTCCCTCTGTCATTCCGGCAAAGGGAAGGAGGGAGGTGGCACAAAGTTCCCGATTACCAGACTTTTCACCTTTGTTGTGGATTGTAACACCTCCGTTTATTTATCCCGACCTGATCTGATCGAATAGCTGCCCAATAATTATTATTAATGTGACCGTGTACCTAATGGGGCTGGCAATCGGAATTGACTGCGACGGAAGTTGTTACTTTCCAGTTCGTCCTTCTCAACACTGTAATAATGAAATGTCTGGTAACAAGAAAAACACCAACACAGTTTCACTAATTACGAATCTATATTCGTCTCAAAAAACACAAAAAGGAGGAGACAGCCACTGCCTTCGTCATACATATCTAATTACGGCTAATCTCAGCACAGGCTTCTTCATTTTCCATTATCGTCACACGCTATTCCATCCAACACTGCAATCCAACACTGCAAACCAACACTGCAATCCAACACTGCAATCCAAGGTGATGCCGGCGCGATAGACGCGAAATCAAAATATCGGCACTAGAAATGTCACTGACCACTTCCGTAATTATACTTCTTCACTTTCCCGGTATTATTTCTAGTACAAAGGAGTCTAACCACGGCGATGGCAACTCCCTTTGTCGTTAAAGCCTTGCATTACAACAACTGGCCTTTACACACCTCTACACGCAACATGGCACTGGTTCAACTCCACACTCGCTCTCGCAACACGACACAATCGATTGTTCGCCCTATCGACCTGTGCCGAGTGTAAATTTATAGTAAGGGCCTACGGACCCCTTACAGGATCGAATCCTAGATCTCTGCACAGTGTCTCCTGAAGTGAGGGCATGTGACAGAGCTGAGCTGACGGTGTGGTGGGGACATTAATCTCAGTGGCCTCCATGGTGATACTCGAGATTAGGCACCGGGTGTCCCCTCTCTTCCTCATCATCACGTTTATAAGACACTTAGGGACAGTGGACTATATGAGACTCTGAACAAATTATCTGAAAAGGAGTCGTATGCTAAGTGGATTTGTGGTTGGTAAGAAATGATCCAGCCATAAGGAGATACCAGGCACCATAATCAGAACAAGTGAAAGGTCGTCAAGACACCTTAGGACAGGAAGAAAAGCGTCAGTGCTACTTGGTAATGATCTAGATACCGTTCAAGAGGAGCAGCTAGAATTATACACCAACAATCACAGACGTTGCTTGCAAGCTTAAGCATACTGTTCAAGAGCATCACAGAATAACATTGTCTGTACAATTACTCAGCCTCACTCAAGAGTACTACATAAACTGCAGGTAACAAGGAGGACATTACATGTAAAGAAAACCTGTGTCGACAATTCAAAGTAGTATATGACTCATAAGTAATAATATGCGGCAGGTGGCAAAATATTCGCAGCGCACATACACTGAAACGCCAACGAAACTGATACAGGCTTACGTATTCAAAGACAGAGATATGTAAACAGGCAAAATACGGCTCTGCGGTCGCCAACGCCTATATAAGACAAAAAGTGTCTGGCACAGTTGTTAGATCGGTTACTGCTGCTACAATCCCAGATTATCAAGACTTATGTGAGCTTGAACGTGGTGTTATAGCCGGCGCACGAGCGATGGGACACAGCTTCTCCGAGGCAGCAATGAAGTGGAGATTTTCCCGTAAGACCTTTTCACAAGTGTACTGTGAATATCAGGAATCCGATAAAACATAAAATCTCCGACATCGCTCCGGCCGGAAAAAGATCCTACAAGAACGGGACCAACGACGACTGAAGAGAATCGTTCAGCCCCGGCAGAGATTCGTGTCCTCCCTCGGGAATAGGTGTGTGTGTGTGTCCTTAGGATAATTTAGGTTAAGTAGTGTGTATGCTTAGGGACTGATGACCTTCGCAGTTAAGTCCCATAAGATTTTTAAAAAAAATCATTCAACGTGACACAAGTGCAACCCTTCCGCAAACTGCTACAGATTTCAGTGCTGGGCCATCAACAAGTGTCAGCGAAACATCATCGATATGGGTTTTCGGAGTCGAAGGCCCACTCGTGTACCCTTGATGACTGCACGACACAAAGCGTTACGCCTCACCTGGGGCCGTCAACACCGACATTGGACTGTTGGCGACTGTGAAAGGGTACAGTACCGCCCGACATTGAAAATAGGTACAACATACTTCATTATTTTTGTCCGAACAACACATTTTTTCTAATTATAACTCAATTTCAATTAATACAGTGAAGCCGGATACCAGTGTGGGAAAGAATGACAATTTATTTATTTAATTGATCACATGTGCACTCCCACAAAATAAATCCCTACATCCAGTTTGGTGAGATCTGTGAAATGAATGAATGTATGATCGTCTGCTAACTGCAGATAGTGAATGTGAATATATGATCATCTTTGAGACGATCCTTTGGCCACCTTTGGTGGAACCAAAGAGATGAAACTTACCGGAGCTTTGAGCGCCTGAAATGTGGCTGACCAATACGGTAGTATGGTCTTCCCCCACCTCGACAGAGGTGCGAGATGACCGGAAGAACGGCCATGTTTCAGGACTCTGCCGCTGGATCTTGTGCTGTTAAGACCTGTCTTAGTTGTGCTCCGTAAAGACAAAAGAGTGGAGACATGGTATGCATGTAGAATATTTAAGAGTAGTTTGAAATAATAATTTCACTATTTCAGGAACCTTTGTGGGGAGAATTAAATGTCAGGCAGGTAATATTAATGGGATTGTAGTAATCTTCGGAAGTGACCAACGGTCACAATGAAACCACGTGTAGCAATAAGTTGAAATACTTCCGTGTGCTTAAGTTAAGCTGAATTACTAGCGTGTGTACAATAAGTTGAAATATTTTAGAAATAGCGTGTGCACCATAAGTTGAAATATTTAAGAAATGGCGTGTGCAGGACTTGAAATTAGAGACGAGTACTTCCACGTGGTGAGTACTGTGTGAGTCTCAAACTGTGTATGAGACAAAAGATAAAGAGAAGTACTCGTCCATGGTATCAGTTGAGGACTCGCGTGTGTGATGAATACGTTCTTAATAATACTTTGCGTGATATGATTGCGTGTGACGCTAGATTCAAACTCTGAGAGAGAAGCAAGGTGAGTCGCCCGTCTATCCAGCAACGCCACTTGGCTTGCATTGCACAGGAAGACGTGCATATATCTCCAGAGTTCATAGTAGGAAAGTAGAATTACGAAGTGGGGCAGTGTCGTGTGAAACTGGGATTAATATTAATTGAAGTGGGAAAGGTGAAAGTGATAATGTTGTGACAATTCCCTGTGTAGTATTTCATATTGTAGTGTGGTGTATGTCATGTAATTTGGGTATGTGTGGTTTGCATGGAGAGTAGCGAGGTAGTTTCAAAAGATTAGTGGGTTATGCGTGTTCCTTTTGTACTGCTCGGTCTGGAGGAAAGTTTCGTGATGATGATTGTGAGAGTCGAAGTGTGAGGTATAATAAAAGATCCACCATCCTATCCATAAAGTGCACTGTAGCGTTAAATAATTACGAGACCATAAGGTAGAGAATCACCAATGTAAAGCCATGCCCACTGGGCGGAGTTTCTCATGTGTTATTGTTGTAGGTTATAGAATTTGTGTGTTTAGGTTATAGAATTTATCGGAATAAATAAGATAGTGAAAAGAAAAAGATTGGTGGCCTTTTCCTTCGAATTGTATGTTGTCATGATATCCAGTATTTATAATGTGTGCGCCACTCATATTCAGTGCGATGGCCACGTGTTGATAAAAGCCATTAAATAAAAAGGAAAGAAAATGTGGTATTGCCAGTGTGTAGTGAACAGTCAGAGTTCTGTAAATTACTGATAGATGCGTGTTTCCGTTGCGTATTATTCATACAGGAGGATAATTTGTAACTTAAGTGTGAGCACGAGAGTTCATGTTACTCGATAATTAAGAATGAATCCACTCGCTTGGCAGACCACTCATCTTGCAGGCCTCACTGCTTGATGCCACAGTGCGAGCAAGGCATGTGGGTGCCTCTCAATTGGAAACATGTTGCCTGGTCTGACGAGTCTCGTTTCAAATTGAATCGAGTGGATGGACGGGTTCGGGTATGGAGACAACCTCATGAATCGATGAACCCTGCATGTCAGCTCTGGAATTTTCAAGCTGGTGGAGGCCCAGTAATGGTGTGGAGCGTGTGCAGTTTGAGTGACCGCTGATACGTCTAGATTCGACTCTGAAAGGTGACACGTATGTAAGCATTCTGTCTGTTCACCTGCAGCCATTCATGTCCAGTGAGCATTCCGATGGAACTGGTCAATTCCAGCAGGACAATGCGGCACCCAACACGTCCAGAATTGGTACAGAGTAGCTCCAGGAACACTCTTCTGTGTTTAAACACCTTCGCTTGCCACCAAACTTATTGAGTATGTCTGGGAGGTCTTGCAACGTGCTGTTCAGAATAGACCTCCACCCCCTCGTACTCTTACGGATATATGGACAGTCCTGCAGGATTCATGGTGTCAGTTCCCTCCAGCACTACTTCAGACATTAGTCGAGACATGCACGTCATGTTGCGGCACTTCTACTTGCTCGCGGGGCCCTACACGATATTATGCAGCTGTACCAGTTTCTTTAGCTCTTCACTGTATATACGAGCACACAGAGAAGCCATGACAGGTTATCCCAAGTCACGGTAGAAAGGGAAAAACATGAGAGCGATGTCATGCTCTGGAAGCAGCCTGCGGAAGTTTGCGAGAAACTGACAGGCCCGTGAAGGCACCTCTTAGTGGACGCAACGCGCGATCTGATATGAAGGAGTGATGGTCCGCATAATGTGCAAGGCAACCACTGTGGTATACGTCACACCTCTAGAACTGAACAAAAGAAGGTGATTATTATACAGAAAAGAAGATACAAGGAACATAATGACACGCAGTGCATCTAGATATTTGCCGCATGTGTCACGGAGAACCGGAGTATAAGAGTATACTTTGGTGAAACATACATACTGCGGGCTGATACCTGGATCAGATGATAGCTTTAATTTAGAATTAGAGTAATTTAGGATTTTTTCTAACATAATCAGTTTTTATTTCTAGAATTTATTTCGTTGGGTAAGTAATGTAATTTTTTACCTTATTCTTATTTTTATAACTGTAATATTACTTGTACGCTTTCACTTTGACTCTAGGTAGCGATCAACAGACATTATAATAAATACATAAATAAAAATACTGATAGAAGCAGCAACACTGCAAGATTCTCGCTGACGATGCTATTGTCCACGGACGACTTTAAGAAAATATAAGAAGACTTGTGCAAAATTTCCTGTTGGTGTAGTGAGAAGAAGCTCTGTGTTGTCTGGGTCTTTCGCGGCGACGTAACTAAATAAAGTGTCCTCGTTTCTTAATTAAGTCAGCTGAGATAAACGTCTGGAGCTTTCCGACAGCATTTTCCGCCATCGTCCCCAGTACAGGGGTAGGCGATGCGGGGTATCCGCCCTACATCAGCGAGCAGCAGCGCTCAGAAGAGGTGGGGAGAATACTACCGCGTGCGTAAGGAACTGCGTTAAGCAACCCGCCACAACACTGACCTGCCACATGCGATAACGTCAGCAGACGCGGGAGGCCGGGGTCTCACACGAAACGGCCGTTTCCGCCTGCAGGACTTGCCACTGCCTGATCAAGTTACCCATACGTTACATCGCTGAAGTGCTCTTCGAAAGCCATTTCCAGTGCCACAAAAAAAAAAAAAAAACTATGTAGCTCCATTGAAAAATCCAAGTCATAATTCGTTCCATAGCCACAAAGACTAAATATTGTTTGTAAACGTCAGAACATTCGCCACATAGTCCGCTAGAAACTAGCGAAAACGCTATACACTTAATCGTTCTGGGTACGCTTTCGGTAGCTAGTCAGGCTGCTACTCAGTTTATACAACAAGGTGTCTCAGGAGGAATGATGAAATTTCAAGAATATAACACGAACGATCATTCGAAGCAAAAAAGTCCAGTAAGCATGGGCACAAAAATACATCACTTAAGAGCTATGAACATTTCTTCATCTTCGATACTCTGAAACAAATCTCTTGTACTGTAAGCTCTTCGCTTTCCGTGTTTTAGGACGAGATAGTAAGGACTGTAACGCCGGAAATGCATATCCTCCTATTTCCATCTATTGTACTATTATTTTTTTCCTTGTTTTGTTACCTCAAGATATGACATTTCTGTCTCTTTATATCTTGTAATTGTTTTACTGTTTGTATATATATATATTTATGCACTTATGTCGATGTATAATTGGTTTGTTTCGTAAATATTATTTGTATTTTTACGCTGGGTCTTGCCTAGGGAAAACTGCTATCGAACGATTACATCGATAGGTCGTGTGAAGAATCAAAGTGTGTAGGATCTTTGGTAGTGTGAACTCTGCCGCGTGGAGCGCAGGGCAGTGGGACTCTGGCTGGAGTAGCGAGTGGAGCAGGTGTGTTGTGTGTAGCTCCCGCGAGTCGCCGCGCTTTCGGGGTTTGGCAGCATGTAATTGCGCTCGACTTGCGATAATAGTTTCTGACATGGTGTCGCGGACGGGAAGCATTAGCTGGCGCACATCAAGAGCCCGTTTCGTCTGGTGACCGTGTTGAGAAGAAGGCGCGCCAACATCCAGCTTCTGCAACAACGACGGCCGACAATGAGTGACTGTCGCCACCTCCTCGATCGACGGCTTCAAACCTTCAATCAACCAACAAGGAAGACTGGAAGCACGTAAAGTTTTAGAACTGTATGGCAGACCTCAGCTTTTCAAATTGTTCCATTTGCCTCGCAAAATTACAGCAACTTAGCATGAACCTTTGTTGCTCATTGTCCCAATTGCATTACCAAGCAGGGTCCCTTCCTTTTCCGAAATCAACCCGAGTGTCGTTGAAATTCAGATGCCAGCATTAAAGTACAATCATTCCATTTCACTGCTTTAATTTCAAAGTTCAGTTTAAGTATTCATAGCTGGCTACAATATTTAGATTACACAAGCACAAATTAAGAGTGCGAGTTTAGTTACCGTATTTTAGCTTACCTGTGACTGCAGCTCAGCTTGGTACGTACTACATTTTACTATTGTTAATTGTTCAGAATCATTTAATTCAAGTTCAAAGCTAAATCTCTTATTTCTAAATTGCGTAGATTCAAGTCGCTTTTGAAATGATTGTTGAGGTAGTCCAAGACTAACCGTATTTTACTGAATTTCGATGTGCTTAAGAAAGAAAGCTTCTTATTAATGTCAGTCACTAAATTAACTTTCAGTTTTCCGGTTTTATTAATTCTTTGCTAAATTAAGTCAGAGTGCAGCGAAAGTTATTACTTCTGACAAACTCTCAGTTTTCACACTATACGTGTCAACCTTCAGTTGCCACGCTTCTAGTGCTAATTATATGTGTAATTACCTTTCTTTTCCAGTTACTATAGTAATTGTCCTTAGGACTGGCGACCGTAATTTCCCCCAAATCTCAAATATCTAATTACCGCTAGTTAATTGTTCGTAACGGCCGCACATTTACTTTCTTCATTAACTTTACCCCTTTTCAAAATTAATTTCCACCAGTTTCATTTGCATTTTTCCTTTCATTTAGATGTAACCCTTTCCTCCCTCTTTACCGACAGATTAACTTCGGTGACGATTGCTTTTTCCCAAATTTCCATTAGGTACACGCGGTTTAATTTTTCACTGTCATTAAGGTCGATAAGTGAGGGGGAGGATACAGGACCAAATCAAGAAAAAATTGTGGAGTAAAACTGGGCTCTAAAACGCATTTCTTAAGAGCTATGAACACTTCTTCAGTGGAAGAGATGTGTTTGACAGCAAGTATTTGAACAACTTCTCATGGCTCTTAAGGGGACATTGCATGTCCTATACCGCCAATGTTAAATTATCGCATTTTCTGACCCATTATCTCGGAAAATTTTTAAGACACCAACTTACAATTTCCCATAACTATTGAATGCACCTTTCTAGATACACTGAACTAGAATTATTACTAAAATTGCATTTCGGGGCACGTTATCTTTTTTTCAAACACTCAATTTTTTGACAGAGTTGTAAATAAATGAACATAAACTCAAAACAACTCAGGATATTTTAATTATTCTAGTTCCATGTGTGTTGAATCTCACACTTGGCATGCTGTGAAAATTTCATGTCTCTACCATCAGTAAGTTTTTAGAAAACGGTTCATTTGTTGCAAAAAATGTAGTTCAGAGATATTGAGGTTTCAAACTTCTTTATTACAAATTCTTATACAGACTTACATTTCTGCGTCTTTTATGCACTAGAATTGCCCTGGCCCATACTCTGTGTCTTCTTCCGTGTCACAACAGCGTACTGCTTGCCTCTTCCTTTTCTTTCTTGCTTCTTTTGTCAGTTGCTGAGCAGCTAACTGTGCTTCACGTACACGAAGCTCATTAAGTTCCCGCATTTCTTTAGCTGTTTTCTGTCCAAATCTTAGCCCTAACTTCCCCAGAACCTTAAGTATTTCATAGTTCCCACCATTAAAAGTTATTACAGCATCAGACACTGCTTACTTCAGAGTCAGTAGGCCAACAAATACATTTTTAGTCACACTGCACCACACAACATTATTGAAGGACTCATTCGCATTCTAGGTATTCGCATGTAAACACTTCTTTAGTACCTCACGATTTGCCAAATCTCTGTAAATAGGTTTGATTGCTTCCATCACTGCCAAAGGAAGAGAATGTTTGTGTGTAATTTCATGCAGGGTGCCAAAAAATTCAGCTTGCATATAGTTACACCAAGTGTTTGGTGGAGGTGGACACAAAGGATGACATGGCTTTTCGCCGGTGTTTTGAAGTACTTCAGAAGAAAATGCAGATATCACATATCTGTTACCCGCAAATTCGCGTTTCTTGAAGTTACTTTTACGCTTAGTCATTTTATTTACGTATAAAAAATAGAGGTTAGCTTACTACAAAAATAGCCGATAACCACACTACTTTCAACGAAAACTAGTATCAGAAACAAAGGACTGATTTGTTTATTAGTAATGCCAACTTCTGAGACGTAGCAGTAGGCACGAAACAAAGTAATTCACAGCCTTCTAGACTGTGTAGTTCCCAAGATATGACTGATCAACTTTGGCAGTATATGCATAAGCCACGTAATTTGACAGTCACACGACAACATTCAAAATATTATTTGAAGATCTCACAATTGTCTGATTTTTACGTATTATATGCCAAAACGTCCAGGAAAGTCCAAAGCACATTATGGAGTAGAAAACAGAAAATGTAAAATTTCAAGGAATTTCACATACAATGTCCCCGTACGGTATGCACTTTAGACCCTACATTTACTAGACAACTTTTTTTTCTGATTTGATCCATACTAACGCCTCGCAAAATATAGAAACCAAAGAGTTTGCACTAGAAGAAATTTGTTCCACAGTATCGAAGAAGAGGAAGTGCTCTTAGCTTTCAAGGTAGGCATTTTAGAGCGCACGTTTACTAGACTTCTTTGCTTCCAATGATCGTTCCTGTCATATCCTTGAATACTGACCATTCCTCTTGTCACACCTTGTATATACAGGATGGAGAAAAACATCGTTATAATATGATCGGTGCAGCATAGGGGACGTCGAGTCGAGCAAAACTTCCCGAATAACCACATATCCGAAATGTACTGTTGTGGGGGTACAACAGCCAATCAGCGACGAGCGTACAGAACTGTGTGCCTTTAAACTAGCTTGCCCCAAGCTAAAACTGGTTATACTAAAGAGTGCAGTTATTAAGTAAATTACCTGAAGGTAATTGTTTCAGCTGAACTGTCGAAGCTAGCAAACTTTACATTCTTATTCAAGGCTAGTTACGTTATAAGTAAATTGTCTGTGATGTTTACTGGGTAAAGTGGAGTGGAGCAAAGTGAAAGTGGAGTGGGAAACAACAACCACAGCATAACGCACTGGCAGCTTATTGGGTCAAAACCGCTGCTAGACACGCCCCAACAGGTTGTCTGATGACCACACAAACTTCAGCGCACTTGTCACTGATTGGCTGTCTTTTCTTTTTTTTTTTTTTTTTTTTTTTTTTTTTTTTTTTTTTTTTTTTTTTTTTTTTTGACGTAATTTCACAATGGTGGATTTCAGAGCCGTAAGTAGCTGGAGACTTTCGATTTGTTAGACGTCCACTAACCTCCTGACATAGCCTCATTATCAGACTGCTTTATTTACATTTTCAGATTGACCATTACTGTACTGTGTTGTCAACTGTTGGACCATTCTAGTTGTCAAGTCCAACAATCGCGTCGACTGTAAACTTTTCCCACCCTTAACATTTGAAGCGGAGATTCGCAGGTTTGGTTAGTAAGTAAGAGAGGCTTACGGAGATGCTCCTCAAACTCCAGTGGCAAACGCTGAGCGTGAAGTGTTGACGTATTGAAGCCTCTCTCGCACAGAGTTACCATAAGATCCACCGTATGCATGATGGCTCCCAAGCAGACCCTGATAGATGCAGAGGGCTTCACATGATAGTCCTGGTGCTGTTTCCAATGTAAGGTTTTCTGAATGCTACTTGCGCTGACCAATCAGCAGTCCTGTTGGCGTCTGACGTGACAGCCTGTAAGTTGGGGTCTCACAGGAACATTGTTAGCCCACTACACAAAACAAAATGTCACGCACTTGCTACCTGCTCTGCACTCTTATTCGAATGGTTTTGAAGAATTTATTCAAAAAAAAATTGGTTCCCTCGCGTCTCATAGCCCATTCGTCAGTTTCATTATGAACTGCCTATCATTAGGGGAATGCTTATAGTTATTACGGTACTTACGGATTAAGTAAGCTATTGCATGAAATTCAAATAGGTTAGAGCGGAAAATAGGGTTCGCTATGAGTTTCCGTTTTGTGCATGTTACGTCATACATTGATGCACACAAAAAGTAGTTTACATATGAAATTATTCTTTAAACTTGGGAGGATATCTGTATCTATCTCCAATTTCACAAAATATATTGTATGTAGCGCATTCAGTTCTACTTGCGTGCACAGATGGTAAAGCAGGTATGAAGTGTTCATAACATCCTTTATATCTCATAAAGAGTTAAGATATCAAATAATAGCATGCAATGGGGAAGGATTTTGTCACATGGTTTATATGTGAAACTTCTTTATCCATTGAGATATACAAGAACTACAGAATTCTTCAGCAAAATAAAGTAATTTTTAAGGGCCATCGCTAGTTGGTGAAACGCGACTTCCTGTAGGTTGAGCAATAAAATAATTGATGAAATTACATGTTTATTTTTGTACAGACAATGTACTTTCTCATAAGCAACTGAGCTGTCTTGCCCTCAGTTGCTAGTTTAATAATACACTGTTTCTACTGCAATAGGATGTTAGGGAGACGAATCTTCGTAAATACAGCTGTGTTTTGGCGAAAGAAGCAAACTCGATCATGGCAACATGAGAAGTTAGGTATTATTCAAATCTCATTGCCAATGACACTTCTTTGACCAAAAAGAAAATTAGTAAGAAACCTGGGGGAAAAAAATTGTCACTTCTGTTGCAGTTTCTATATAGACCTCATCCCAGGGATAACGAGTAATTCAATATGTTACCAATAGCCCCCCATGAACCATGGACCTTGCCTCAGAGTTACAGATAGCCGTACCGTAGGTGCAACCACAACGGAGGGGTATCTGTTGAGAGGCCAGACAAACGTATGATTCCTGAAGAGGGGCAGCAGCCTTTTCAGTAGTTGCAGGGGCAACCGTCTGGATGATTGACTGATCTGGCCTTGTAAAACTAACCAAAACGGTCTTGCTGTGCTGGTACTGCGAACGGCTGAAAGCAAGGGGAAACTACAGCCGTAATTTTTCCCGAGGACATGCAGCTTTACTGTATGGATAAATGATGATGGCGTCCTCTTGGGTAAAATATTCCGGAGGTAAAATAGTCCCCCATCCGGATCTCCGGCGGGGACTACTCAGGAGGACGTCGTTATCAGCAGAAAGAAAACTGGCGTTCTACGGATCGGAGCGTGGAATGTCAGATCCCTTAATCGGGCAGGTAGGTTAGAAATTTTAAAAAGGGAAACGGATAGGTTAAAGTTGGATATAGTGGGAATTAGTGAAGTTCGGTGGCAGGAGGAACAAGACTTTTGGTCATGTGAATACAGGGTTATAAATACAAAATCAAATAGGGGTAATGCAGGAGTAGGTTTAATAATGAATAAAACAATTGGAATGCGGGTAAGCTACTACAAACAGCACAGCGAACGCATTGTTGTGGCCAAGATAGACATGAAGCCCACGCCTACGACAGTAGTACAAGTCTATATGCCAACTAGCTCTGCAGATGACGAAGAAATTGAAGAAATGTATGATGAAATAAAAGAAATCATTCTGATAGAGAAGGGAGACGAAAATTTAATAGTCATGGGTGACTGAAATTCGGTAGTAGGAAAAGGGAGAGAAGGAAGCGTAGCAGGTGAATATGGATTGGGGGTAAGAAATGAAACAGGAAGCCGCCTGGTGGAATTTTGCACAGAGCACAACCTAATCATAGCTAACACTTGGTTCAAGAATCATGAAAGAAGGTTGTATACATGGAAGAAGCCTGGAGATACTGACAGGTTTCAGATAGATTATATAATGGTAAGACAGAGATTTAGGGACCAGGTTTTAAATTGTAAGACATTTCCAGGGGCAGATGTGGACTCTGACCACAATCTATTGGTTATGAACTGTAGATTAAAACTGAAGAAACTGCAAAAAGGTGGGAATTTAAGGAGATGGGACCTGGATAAACTGACTAAACCAGAGGTTGTACAGAGTTTCAGGGAGAGCATAAGGGAACAATTGACAAGAATGGGGGAGAGATATACAGTAGAAGAAGAATGGGTAGCTTTGAGGGATGAAGTAGTGAAGGCAGCAGAGGATCAAGTAGGTGAAAAGACGAGGGCTAGTAGAAATCCTTGGGTGACAGAAGAGATACTGAATTTAATTGATGAAAGGAGAAAATACAAAAATGCAGTAAATGAAGCAGACAAGAAGGAATACAAACGTCTCAAAAATGAGATCGACAGGAAGTGCAAAATGGCTAAGCAGGCATGGCTGGAGGACAAATGTAAGGATGTAGAGGCTTATCTCATTAGATGTAAGATAGATGCTACCTATAGGAAAATATGGAGAAAAGAGAACGACTTGTATGAATATCAAGAGCTCAGATGGAAATCCCGTTCTAAGCAAAGAAGGGAAAGCAGAAAGGTGGAAGGAGTATATAGAGGGTCTATACAAGGGCGATGGACTTGAGGACAATATTATGGAAATGGAAGAGGATGTAGACGAAGATGAAATGGGAGATATGATATTGCGTGAAGAGTTTGACAGAGCACTGAAAGACCTGAGTCCAAGGCCACGGGAGTAGACAACATTCCATTAGAACTACTGACAGCCTTGGGAGAGCCAATCCTGACAAAACCCTACCATCTGGTGAGCAAAATGTATGAGACATGCAAAATACCCTCAGACTTCAAGAAGAATATAATGATTCCAATCCCAAAGAAAGCAGGTGTTGACAGATGTGAAAATTACCGAACTATCAGTTTAATAAGTCACGGCTGCAAAATACTAACGCGAATTCTTTACAGACGAATGGAAAAACTGGTAGAAGCCGACCTTCGGGAAGATCAGTTTGGATTCCGTAGAAATATGGGAACACGTGAGGCAATACTGACCCTACGACTTATTTTAGAAGCTAGATTAAGAAAAGGCAGACCTACGTTTCTAGCATTTGTAGACTTAGAGAAAGCTTTTGACAATGTTGACTGGAATACTCTATTTCAAATTCTGAAGGTGGCAGGAGTAAAATACAGGGAGCGAAAGGCTATTTACAATTTGTACAGAAACCAGATGGCAGTTATAAGTGTCGAGGGACATGAAAGGGAAGCAGAGGTTGGGAAGGGAGTGAGACAGGGTTGTAGCCTCTCACCGATGTTGTTCAATCTGTATATTGAGCAAGCAGTAAAGGAAACAAAAGAAAAATTCGGAATAGGTATTAAGATCCATGGAGAAGAAATTAAAACTTTGAGGTTCGCCGATGACACTGTAATTCTATCAGAGACAGCAAAGGACCTGGAAGAGCAGTTGAACGGAATGGACAGTGTCTTGAAAGAAGGATATAAGATGAACATCAACAAAAGCAAAACGAGGATAATGGAATGTATTCGAATTAAATCGGGTGATGCTGAGGGAATTAGATTAGGAAATGAGACACTTAAAGTAGTAAAGGACTTTTGGTATTTGGGGAGCAAAATAAGTAGAGAGGATATAAAATGTAGACTGGCTATGGTAAGGAAAGCGTTTCTGAAGAAGAGAAATTTGTTAACATCGAGTATAGATTTAAGTGTCAGGAAGTCGTTTCTGAAAGTATATCTATTGAGTGTAGCCATGTATGGAAGTGAAACATGGACGATAACTAGTTTGGACAAGAGGAGAATAGAAGCTTTCGAAATGTGGTGCTACAGAAGAATGCTGAAGATTAGATGGGTACATCACATAACTAATGAGGACGTACTGAACAGGATTGGAGAGAAGAGGAGTTTGTGGCACAGCTTGACTAGAAGAAGGGATCGGTTGGTAGGACATGTTCTGAGGCATCAAGGGATCACAAATTTAGTATTGGAGGGTAGCGTGGAGGGTAAAAATCGTAGAGGGAGACCAAGAGATGAATACACTAAGCAGATTCAGAAGGATCTAGGCTGCAGTACGTACTGGGAGATGAAGAAGCTTGCACAGGATAGAGTAGCGTGGAGAGCTGCATCAAACCAGTCTCAGGACTGAAGACCACAACAACAACCAATATTTAGCATTAAGCATCTAATATAAGACCAGAAATTAATCAATGAATAAGTGTGTACAGATTTTTTTGCAATTTAGAGATTTAAGTGCAATATCAAAGTCACTTTGAATAAGTTATATACAGGCATTACATAAAACCGTAAAAGATCTTTGTGTCTCGAAGTCTACCTGCAAAATAATTACAGACACATTAGCACAAGGAAGAAAGTCAGTAATTCGAAGTATACCGACAACATATATAGCATTACAGTCTTCAGTTGACATAATATCAAAAGAGGGGAACATTTAGTATTGTAACAGTAAAGCGTAGTATAACACAAGTTGTTTGTGCTAAGATAACATGGTGCTCGAGGAATAAGTTTTGTGTAGTGAGCATCTACAAGTAAACCAAACGAGTATGTACTGGAACAAAAAAATTATTTAAAAAATATATGGTGTTTTAAGAGTGCAGTATTTTAGTTCCTCCCCTTCGTTATCCACATACATTATGACATGTACTTCGGGCATTGTTTCTATATTCCTACCACTTGGATATCGAGACTTGTTCATAGCCGATGTACTGTACACATTGCACCTGCCTTATAACTATTTTAACTATGTAGACTGTAGGTAGTACAACTGCTACACAATACTTTTTTTGTAATTTTGTAAGGATTTTAGGAATTTTGTCATTCCAATGTACTCTGGTTTGGATTACTAGTGTTACATAATTACTAAATGTACATACTGCATTGTTTGGTCGACTCCTTGGATGTAGCTTCTTCCTTATGCTTTATATGTTACCATCTACAGTGCCAGCTGCTGGCACTCCGTAACATCTTTGCTTTGACTTGTGACCCTCAGTCTCGTCTCATCTTCTGTGTGAATATAAGATTGTTCAGTCGGTGCAATATGCATGATATTTTAGGTAAATCTTGTTCTGTTGTTGGCATGCCGATGTATCACTTTCTTCATGTTTCTGGAATGAGGTGTTACGACTTTACACTATACCGGGTGATCAAAAAGTCAGTATAAATTTGAAAACTTAATAAACCACGGAGTAATGTAGACAGAGAGGTAAAAATTGACACGCGCGCAAGAGATCTTTCACGCGTCTAGCAATATGGGGTGTTTTTTTTTTTTTGTTCTAATAAAACCCCATGTCATTCCAAGCATGTGTGTCAATTTGTACCTCTCTGTCTACATTATTCCGTGATTTATTCAGTTTTCAAATTTATACTGACTTTTTGATCACCCGGTATATCGTGTATATGATGGAAACGTATTGAGCTGTATTTGCCATAAGGCACGTTGCATATACCTATTCGGTGAAAATGTATGCACCACGTTATCATATCTGACTTGATAACGCTTGTTATTTTTCGATCTATATGCCTTACAGGTCCGACGATGGCAGCTTAGATTTGCCGAAAACTGTCATAAAAAATTGTAATCAGCGATATTGGCTGTTTTCACTTCTATGAGATATATATCAAAACTAATGTCCGGTGACCAATATTGAACTGATGGTATGCCTGAATGAAGCTTCACGCAAGCAGCGCTGTCTACCGGCTCATTAGGAAACTGCTGCTGTGTTGGTTTGGTTCAGCAGTTATTTGGCAGGTGGTGAGAGCAGAGAGCAATGGCCGAGACAATGGTATATTTCGACAGCTGTGAATTGCACTTGAGGTTTGATTTTTGCCTACTAAAGTACCATCAACTGCTGAATCCATAGTTAGTTATATCTAGTGTTCAAATGTGTGTGAATTCCTAAGGAACCAAACTGTTGAGGTCATCGGTCCCTAGACTTACTACGTAAACTAACATAACGCTAAGGACAACACTCACAACCATGCCTGAGAGAGGACTCGAACCTCCGGCGGGATGGGCCGCACGATTAGTGACGTGGCGCCAATTCGAGCGGCTATATCTAATGTATGGACATGAAATAATGAGTGACAAACAAGTTCGAAAATGCTGTCGAGAACTTCAAACTGGCCGCACAAATGTTCGAACAGCGGAGCGGCAGGCCCAGTACTCGGACGGGCGACGTTATTGAGCAAGTGAACCAAAAACGTTTAAGTGATGGCGACTGACGATTGGTGGTCGTCTGGCTTATGAATTCCAAAAGTTGCCCTAACCTCAGTTTACAAAACTGTCACTGAACAGCTTGAATATCAAAAACTGTGTGCCAGTTGGGTTCCGTAAATGCTCACAGTTCAGCACAAAGAGCAAAGAATGCGTAGTTCGCAAATCGAAAAAAGACGGCTACCGTTTTTTGGGACCAAAAGGGAGTCCTTTTGATTGATTTCATGGGCCGTGGGTCGACAATTACAGCTGACGTATACTATCAAACGCTAAACCAACTGAGACGTGCGATCCAAAATCGACGCCACGGGAAACCGGCGTCTGGAATAATCCTCCTTCACTACGACTCATGCCCTCACACCACTGCCAAAACCGAAGATTCAAGATTTTCGTTGGGAACTTTTCAGCACCCTCCTTACAGTCCCGACTTTGCGACTATTACCTCTTCTTGCATTTGAAAAAGTGGCTGGGTGGACAACTATTTCAAAACGACGAGGAGCTCAAGACTGGCGTTATCAACATGTTCAATTCCTGGGCTGCAGACTTCTATGCAGAGCGGTTGAAGAAGCTGATGCAGCGTTATAGAACATGTATAGACGCGAACGACGACTATGTAAAAAGGTAAAGTAGATATGTAGTAAAATATTTCTGTGAATAAAAATCTTTTCTTATGAGCTTATTTTTTATGATCAAACGGACCTTAGTTTTGCAGCACACCTCGTATATTTCATATTCCTCAACGTGACCACCATACTGGAGTGATATCAAGCATACATAAGATTAACTAGATGATAAGCACTTTATCATGAAATTAATGTATAGAAGCTATGACATGTGAGATAATCAAATTATTTGTACCGATTAGTTTCTTTAAAATGTTTTGAGAAATATTTCAGGAAAACCAGCTTGCATGAGCTACCTGTCACTCAGCCCGGCTATTCTGCCTCTTGCCGCGTTGGATATTACACCACTTGAGACCTTCGGCATGCGAGCTAGCCGTCTCCACTCCATGCTAGCCAACAGTCACAGATGCCATATAGGAAAACCTTACTCCTTGCGAAATCGGCTTAAGGACAGAATTACCGTTGAAATTCCGTGAGCGTGCATGAAATGCAGTCAGGCAACACGCTCGTATTACTTCCTCTGAAATACAACTCGCGAAATAAAACCTAAGATGTTTTGTGGCTTATAGATTAACATGAAAATGACACACAGTTTCGCAGTCCTTATGTATATCAACAACAAAGCTCTATAACAGCCGAATACAACCATTTACGAGGTAGTGTCATAGCCATCTGTTCCAGGTTCGATACTAGGTGACCACACAGGACCCTTTCCGCAGAGATAACGTCTAAAGTGGTGTATGCCCAGTCTGTGACGACAACTGAGCAGTGGGGGCACTGAATCTGATATGAAACCTACAATATGGTGTCATATCGAATGTTTTGCATCAGTGTAGGAGCCAACTACTTTTTGTTAAATGATCAACTAAAAGTTCTGACATTACGCACTATGATCCATCTTAAAAGTCAGGGGTTTCTGAGCACAGGAGTAACATTCTTCGTGAGCTGCAAATCACAGTGGAATTGTACATGTCTATTATTTGATCAGCAGTGCTTGAGGAATGATTTCATTTAACTCCCAGCTTTCAGATGATGCATCAGTGTCTTATTTGAACTACCGGACCCTTTGTATTATCTTTTAGTGGTACGACTTTAGAACTTATGTAGGCTGTCGAGTAAGTAAAATAAGCCTGCTGCTACCTTAGTGATTGTGTCTAATCTGGTATTCGGTAGCGTGGATAAAAATTGCCAATGAGCAGTCAAAAACTTCAACAAAGTTTAATATAAATATATACAGTATATATTCAACAGTTGCGTGGAAAACGGTAGACATCCGTATTCACCACTAGAACTGTACATTACTATACTTCTGGTCATCAAATCTGCATCATGAAAACCAGCTAATGACGAAATTTTACTTACTGTGCTTCGAAAGCGTAGTAGGAAGAGTACATGATTAAATTTCTAGTTGGTTCTAGGATACATTGCCGCTAAACATTTCTTCATTCCATGGAGTACTTTAAAAGACTATGTAGACCGCAATGATGATGACAAAGACAATGTGACCATTGGAAAAATCGACAGTTTTCCGTAACGACTTCAACAGTTTTTCATTCCCAAAAACTTCTTGCGTAGTTTAGTAGCGCAATGTATTGGTCTCGTACATGTAAAATATACAACTCCTAGATCGAATATTTCTATTGCTTGTTCATTTACAATATTTAATATAAATAAGTTATGTACAACATCTTTCATAAGCAGGGTCACTCCTCATACACTTCCAGAAATTGCGTAATTATACTTGTCAGTAAGAAAATGAAATCAAACGGATCATAGCAGAATTATTCCACAGAAGCTGGTATAGAATGCTGAAGCTTCTAACTACAATCACCAAATAACAGTCGTATGCTGCTATTCAGTGCCGAGCGAAGACTAGAGTCCTCGCTAACCACAACAGACTTTGTCTTTTAATGGCACATTGTAAACTGCCACCACTGCAGTGGCGCCTCCGAATAGTGGATATTCAAAGAGCTGCGGTGCCACTGCAGTACGCCGCGAGTAGGGCGACTCTAGCTGTGCGTGTGAACGCGGTTTAAAGCTAGGTTTCCACATGCATGAATTACTTACACGTGCACCCGCACCACTCACACGATCCTTACACGCAAGTCAGCGTTTTCACACGTCGAAATTGGAAACGCTACTTGCATGACTTTCAAGATGGCGACATCGAAAGTTATTCTTGTTGGAGTTAATATGGTTTCGGAGCTTTTTGCCGAGAGATTACAGTGATACTGAAGAACACAAATCGGACCCATAAATATTGGGTCAGGAAACGGGTACCTCTCAGGAATGTTTTGGGGCCATCGAACACGCTGATAAGTAAGCCCTCTGGCGAGGACGAAAGTTCCTTCCAAAATGATTTCCGAATGAGTAAAATCAACATTGAATTCGTTTTGACCAACGTTTTCGGATCTGTATAGAAGTCTAACGTACGTATGCAAGATGCTGTATCACTCCAGTCTCTGGCAAATGAAGACACTTTAACATCACTGCAATACACGTACCGTGCTTCGATGAGCATTATTTGTAAATTTATATGTGAAGTACAGGACGATACAGGTACTACAAATGTAAAGTTTTCTTTGGTGATATGTAATATTTTTTAATCAAACTTTGTACTACTGTGGTGAACAGTCATTCCTCAATCACAATTCCAATAAGAACATCGTTGTATTTACGTAAAAACATAGGATCAAAAGTAGCTTCAGATCTCTAAAGGCACTAATGAATTTTGTATTTCCACTTCTCTCAATGGCTAGAGCAAGAAATTATTATTATTACACTAAAGTATTGATTGTTCTGTAAGAATATGAACCACAACAAGCTCGCACTCTCAGCTGCAATACTTTTCGAATCCGTTTCGCCACTGCAAACGATGTCGTGTTACTAAAAGACAAATACACTGAAGTGCCAAGAAAACTGGTACAAGCATGGGTTTTCAAATACAGAGACGTGTAAAGAAGCGGAATACGGCGCTGCGGCCGGCAACACCTGTATAAGACGACAAGTGTCTGGCGCAGTTGTTAGATCGGTTACTGCTATAACAATGGCAGATTATCAAGATGCAAGTGAGTTTAAACATGGTGTAATAACCGGCGCACGAGCGATGGCACACAGCATCTCCGAGGTAGCGATCAAGTGCAGATTTTCCCGTACGACCATTTCACGGGTGTACCGTGAATATCAGGAGTGCGGCGAAATGTCAAATCTCCGACATCGCTGCAGCAGGAGAAAGATCCTGCACGAACGGGACCAGCGACGACTGAAGAGAATCGTTCAACGTGACACAAGTGCAACCCTTCCGCAAACTGCTGCAGATTTCAGTGCTGGGCCATCAACAAGTATCAGCGTGCAAACCATTCAACGAAACATCATCGTTATGGGATTTCGGAGGCGCAGGCCCACTCGTATACCCTTGACGACTGCACGACACAAAGCTTTACGCCTCGCCTGGGCCCTTAAAGACCGACATTGGACTTCTGATGACTGGAAACATGTTGTCTGGTCAGACGAGTCTCGTTTCAAATTGTATCGAGCGGATGCACGTGTACGGGTATGGAGACAATCTCATACGGACTGTTCAAGCTGGTGGGGCCTCTTTAATGGGTGGGGCGTGTGCAGTTTGAGTTATATGGGACTTGTGATACGTCTAGATACGAGTCCGACAGGTGACACGTCTGTAAGTGGCCTGTCTGATCACCTGCATCCGTTCATGTCCGGTGCGTATTCCGACGGACTTGGAAAATTCCAGCAGGACAATGCGACACCCCACACGTCCAGAATTGCTACAAAGTGGCTCCAGGAACTCTCTTCTGAGTTTATTAACTTTCGCTGGCCACCAAAATCCCCATACATGAACATTATTGAGCATGTCTGCGATGCCTTGCAAGGTGCTCTTCAGAAGAGATCTCCACCCCCTGGTACTCTTACGGATTTATGGACAGTCCTGCAGGATTCATGGTGTCAGTTCCCTCCAGCACTACTTCAGAAATTAGACGAGTCCATGCCATGTCGTGTTGCGGCATTTCTGCGTGTTCGGGGGGACACTACACGATATGAGGCAGGTGTATCAGTTTCTTTGGGTCTTCAGTGTAAGTGATTATAAGGAACTGCTGAATGATAGAATGAGATTCGTATCGCACTGTGTGTGTACTTTGCCACTTTACAAAACAATCATTTTCTTTGTTGAAGACTAATCCCATTATTTTGCCAAGACGCTATCTATTCACACATATAAACAAATGATTAATTATCTGTCGAACGAATAAGAGCAAAATGAGAGCAGATTCACCTAGTACGAGTTGGTGATGCTCGTAGAATGGTTCAAATGGCTCTGAGCCCTATGGGACTCAACTGCTGAGGTCATTAGTCCCCTAGAACTTAGAACTAGTTAAACCTAACTAACCTAAGAACATCACAAACATCCATGCCCGAGGCAGGATTCGAACCTGCGACCGTAGCGGTCTTGCGGTTCCAGACTGCAGCGCCTTTAACCGCACGGCCACTTCGGCCGGCTGAAGCTCGTAGACGATGGTGGGAGAAGCCCCTTCGTGCAAGAAAGTTGAACACCTTTTAAGTTTCGTAACTTACGTGTGCGTTTTTGAGTATTCTCTAACTTGCACGCCTAAGTTGCGAGAGTTAAAAGGCGTTCAGATTCCTAGCACAAAGTTGATTTCCTCCACTATCGCCTACGCAAAGAAGCTAGACAGCAGTTACAAGTCGATCCGCATGAAAGAGAAGCAGTGGTTGAGAAATGAGTAAGACAGGATTGCAGCCTGTCCCCGATGTTATTCAATCCGTACAATGACCAAGCAGTACCGGTAACAAAAGATAAATTTGAAGGAGGAATTAAAGTCCAGGGATAAGAAATAAAAACTTTGTGGTTCGCCGATGACAACGTAATTCTGTCAGACACAGGTGTCGGATAATGGATGTAACCACTAAAATATCGGTTGTTCTTTAAAAATATGAACCTCATCAAGTATGCACTCTCAGCTACAATACTTTTCGAATCTGTTTCGTCAATGCAAATGGTGTCGTGTTACTTTATGACAATTAAGTTATTGTAAGGAAATTTAAATTAAAGGAATAGAGGCTACTTCGACCATGTTTTCATTCATAAGACAGCAGAGGACTTGAAAGAACAGTTGAACAGAATGGACAGTCTCTTGAAAGGAAGATATAAGATGAACATCAACAGAAACAAACAAGGATAATGGATTGTAGTCGAATTAAATCAGATGATGCTGAGGGAATTAGATTAGGAAATGAGGAGCTTAGAGTAGTAGATGAGTTCTGCTATTTGGCAGCAAAATAACTGATGATGGTCAAAGTAGAGAGAATATAAAACACAGACTGGCAATAGGAAGGAAAGCATGTGTGAAGGAGAGAAATTTGTTGACATCGAATATAGGGTATCTTTGCCGAAAGTATTTTTTGTGGAATGAGATACATGTGCGATAAAGAGTTTAGACAAGGAAAGAATAGAGGCATTTAAAATGTGGTGCTACAGAAGAATGGCTAGACCAAGTGACTAATGAGGAGCTACTAAACAGAATTTTGGAGAAAAGCAGTTTGTGGCATATACAGAGTAGAAGAAGGGGTGGGTTGAGAGGACACATCTTAGGACATCAAGGGATCACTAGTTCAGTGTGTATGTGTGTGTGTGTGTGTGTGTGTGTGTGTGTGTGTGTTTGTGTGTGTGGAGAGAGGGGGGTGGGGTAAAAATCGTAGACCGAGCCCAAGAGATGAATACAGTAAGCATATTCAGAAAGATGCACGTTGCAGTAGCTATTTGGAGATGACGAGGCTTTCACGGGGTAGAGTACACTAGTGGCCATTAAAATTGCTACACCACGAAGATGACGCGCTACAGACGCGAAATTTAACCGACAGGAAGAAGATGCTGTGATATGCAAATAATTAGCTTTTCAGAGCATTCACACAACGGTGGCGCCGGTGGCGACACCTACAACGTGCTGACATGAGGAAAGTTTCCAACCGATTTCTCATACACAAACACCAGTTGACCGGCGTTGCCTGGTGAAACGTTGTTGTGATGCCTCGTGTAAGAAGGAGAAATGCGTACCATCACGTTTCCGACTTTGATAAAGGTCTAATTGTAGCCTATCGCGATTGTGGTTTATCGTATCGCGACATTGCTGCTTGGGCTGATCGAGATGCAATGACTGTTAGCAGAATATGGAATCGGTGGGTTCAGGAGGGTAATACGGAACGCCGTGCTGGATCCCAACGGCCTCGTATCACTAGCAGTCGAGATGACAGGCATCGGATCGTACAGCCACGTCTCGATCCCTGAGTCAACAGATGGGGACGTTTGCAAGACAACAACCACCTGCACGAACAGTTCGACGACGTTTGCAGCAGCATGGGCTATCAGCTCGGAGACCATGGCTGCGGCTACCCTTGACGCTGCATCACAGACAGGAGCGCCTGCGATGGTGTACTCAACGACGAACCTGGGTGCACGAATGGCAAAACGTCATTTTTTCGGATGAATCCAGGTTCTGCGTACAGCATCATGATGGTTGCATCCGTGTTTGGCGACATTGCGGTGCACGTACATTGGATGCGTGTAATCGTCATCGCCATACTGACGTATCACCCGGCGTGATGGTATGGGGTGTCATTGGTTACACGTCTCGGTCACCTCTTGTTCGCATTGACAGCACTTTGAACAGTGGACGTTACATTTCAGATGTGTTACGACCAGTGGCTCTACCCTTCATTCCATCCCTGCGAAACCCTACATTTCAGCAGGATAAGGCACGACCGCATGTTGCAGCTCCTGTACGGGCCTTTCTGGATGCAGAAAATGTTCGACTGCTGCCCTGGCCAGCACATTCTCCAGATCTCTCACCTATTGAAAACGCCTGGTCAATGGTGGCCGAGCAACTGGCTCGTTACAAAACGCCAGTCACTACTCTTGCTGAACTGTGGTATCGTGTTGAAGCAGCATGAGCAGCTGTACATGTACACGCCATCCAAGATCTGTTTGACCCAGTGCCCAGGCGTACCAAGGCCGTTATTACGGTCTGACGTGGTTGTTCTGGGTACTGATTTCTCAGGATCTATGAACCCAAATTGTGTGAAAATGTAGTCACATGTCAGTTCTAGTATAATATATTTGTCCAACGAATACCCGTTTATCATCTGCATTTCTTCTTGGTGTAGCAATTTTAATGGCCGGTAGCGTGGAATAGAGAGCTGCATTAAACCAGTCTTTGGATTGAAGACCGTAACAAAAACTCACAAGTAAGCGGGCATGACGGTGGTCAAGGTGGGTTTAGGATACATGTAGGGTGACTTAGCCAAATAGTGGTGGGTGTAAGCACTTGAAAGTAATTCGTGGCTGGCAAACCTGGCTTAAGGCAGTGGACGGAGTTCATCTCTTACTTTTCGAGACAACCCAGTCTGCACTGATTTTTCCAAGTTTCTCCTACTTATTGCGTCCCTCCTTCCCCGTGCCTCCGCTGTTATTTTACAGCCAAGGCCGAGGCTACCCCACAGGAAGCACCGAGTTTGTATGTGTTATCGCAGTCCAGCATCGGCGGCGGACAGTAGTTTACAGTGGGATGTTACAAGAGCGGCTTGTTAGGGGGCAGAGTGGCGAGCAGGTGGGCGGTACGACTCGACACCGCTGGCTGCGACACAATGCGGGCGCCTATCGCACCGAGCAATCGCCGCCGCCGGGCGACCCGCTGCCCGGCGATAGCAGCCCAGCCTGCTATCGGCACTCCCCTAGGGATTAGTCGGGCCGCGATCTCTGCGAACAGCGAGCAGAAAAGGCCGCGCTCTTCTTACACGTGTTGTCGCGCTGTCCGGCAGGTAGCTCTCTCGTGATCGCCTCTGTGTGGCGAGCGCCGATCCGACAGCACCATGTCGTCACGTGTCGGTTAGCTTACCGCACCACTGCCGCTGGAAAAACGTCGATAAAGGAATCGATTTCGGCAGTCCAACAGACACACGATCCAGTTAACACGCAACATCCTCCCCACATCCCACCCCCTCCTCCACCAGAAAAAATTTACCTATGTGGGGTGGTCATAAGGTTTTAATTGTCGGTCGACAAAATTAAGCGGTGACCATAAAACGACGTTGATTGTAGAAGTCTGCTGTTTGGGGTTGGTCACAAAATCAACTAGCAGTCGTTCTTGGAAATGTATGCCACACAATGAAGAAAATGGGAGTAAGTCACTGTCACAAGAATTCAGGGATCGGAGGGGGCTGGAATCAGATAAAAGTTTTTTGCGGAAAGAAGCATCGTGTGTGACTGTGTCCTCTGCAGACCTGAGGATTTGTCTTCAACTGCTGCCCACGACCTTTCGTCTTGATTGCTCCTCGTAAACACGTCCGAAGACTTCGGTAGTCGCTATGGTCGCAGGGTCGAATCCTGCCTCGGTCATGGATGTGTGTGATGTCCTTAGGTTAGTTAGGTTTAAGTAGTTCTAAGTTCTAGGGGACTGATGACCTCAGATGTTAGATCTCATAGTGCTCAGAGCCATTTGAACCATTTTTTGAACTTCGGTAGTATGCTTCGGTAACTATTTTCCACTTCACCTGTCCTCACACGAGACGAGTTAGCTAACGTTGACGTGGAGCTGTATGGATTTTATGTCAGTTGCTGTTACTTCACGTTGAGGAGCCACTGCCTCGCACCAAACAGTAAATAAGTTCTGCAATTTCTCAGCAACGTGCTACGAAATATTCAACCAATAAGAGGCAAGAACACTTGCCAGACGCCATACTGTATTTTTCATTTTCTGATGAAGCCTATATGTTGTGTATTTTATTTTAGTACAACGTACACCCTACGAACATAAGCTGTTTGCCGGCCTGAGTGGCCGTGCGGTTCTAGGCGCTACAGTCTGGAGTCGAGCGACCGCTACGGTCGCAGGTTCGAATCCTGCCTCGGGCATGGATGTGTGCGATGTCCTTAGGTTAGTTAGGTTTAATTAGTTCTAAGTTCTAGGCGACTGATGATCTCAGAAGTTAAGTCGCATAGTGCTCTGAGCCATATGCTGTTTCTAAGTAGAAGCACGTTGAGGATCAGTCGAAAACGCGTAGTTCTGCTACAATTTGTTGTAATAAAATGGCGGAAAACACCATAAGCTGGTTGAGGAATTTTCGTATTTAGGTAATTCCGTGATATCATTCGCGTATAATGAAAGTACACTGTTTTGAAGCAACAGCACACTGAAGATTCATAAAAAATGCGTCTTTCTTAGTAGGATCTGTTATAACTGTAGTTTTCAGTCCGAAGACTGATTTGATGCAGCTCTCCATGCTGCCTTATCCTGTGCGAGCCTCTTTATCTCCGAGTAACTACTGCAACCTACATCTTTCTGAAACTGCCTACTGGATTCATGTCTTGTTGTTCCTCTATGATTTTTACCCCCTGCGCTTCCCTCTAATACTAAATTGGTGAACCCACGACGTCTCAGAATGTGTCCTATCAACTGATCAGTTTTTTTGGTCGAGTTGTGCCACAAATTTCTTGTGTTCCTACATCTGTTCATTACTTCCTCATTACTTATTCGATCGACACATTTAATCTTCAGCATTTTTCTGTAGCTCCACATTTCGAAAGATTCTTTTGTCTTTTTATCTAAACTGTTTATTGTCCACGTTCCATACGTGGCTACACTCGAGACAAATACCACCTTCAGAAACGACTTCGTAACATTTAAATCTATATTTGACGTTCAAAAATTTCTCTTCTTCAGAAATGCTTTTCATGCCATTGCCAGTCCACATTTTATATCCTCTCTACTTCGGCCGTCATCAGTTTTCTTGCTGCCCAAATACCAAAACTCATCTACTACTTTAAGTTATTTGTTTCCTATCTGTTTCCCTTAGCGTCACGTGATGCAATTTGGCCACATTTCATTAACCTTTTATTTTGCTTTCGTTGATGTTCATCTTATATCTTTCTTTTCAGACGCTGTCCATTCCGATCAACTGTTCTTCCAAATCCTTTGCTGTCTCTGGCAGAATTACCATGTCATCGGTAAAATTCAAAGTTCTTATTTCTTCTTCCTGAAATTTTTCTTTGGTTTCCTTTACTGCTTGCTCAACGTGTAGATTGTATAACATCGGGGAGACGCTACAACCCTTTCTCACTCCCTGCTCAAGCACAGATTCCTTTCATGCCCATCCACTCTTATAACTACCACCTGGTTTCAGTACAAGTTGGGTTAGCGCACTGGATTCCCATTCTGGAGGACGACGGTTCAAACCCGCGTCTGAACATCCTGCATTAGGTTTTCCGTGATTTACCTAAATCTCTTCTGGCGAATGCAAGGATGGTACCTTTAAAAGGGCACGTCCGACTTCCTTCCACAGTCTTCCCTAATCCGATGGGGCGATGATCTCACTGACTGTCCTTTCCTTAACTTATCTCCTAACAGAAGTCGCAGGGTCAGTATTACCTCGCGTGATTTCCCGAAATCCAATTTTGTCTTCCTCGAGAACGGCTTCTGTAAATAATTCTTCTGTAAACAATTCGTGTTAGTATTTTGCAACTGCCGGCCGGTGTGGCCGAGCGGTTCTAGGCGCTTCAGTCTGGAACCGCGCGACCGCTGCGGTCGCAGGTTCGAATCGTGCCTCGGGCGTGAATGTGTGTGATGACTTTAGGTTAGTTAGGTTTCAGTAGTTCTAAGTTCTAGGGGACTGATGACCTCAGATGCTAAGTCCCATAGTGCTCAGAGCCATTTGAACCATATTTTGCAAACTATGATTTATTAAACTGATTGTTCGGTGATTTTCACAACTGTCAGCAACTGCATTCTTAGGGATTGGAATTACTACATTCTTCTTGACGTCTGAGGTTGTTTTACCTGTCTCATACAGCATCCGCACCAGATGGTAGAGTTTTGTGATGGCTGATTCTAATATTTTGAAGAATCGGCCTCAGTTGCGCAAATTTTCTGGTCTTTACCAGGTTTCGGCTAAATTAATCTAGCCTTCTTCAGAAGCAGAAAATTTTATAACATGCGAGAATAAGGCACAGTCAACATTAAATTTAAAACCTGAAGTACCGTGGTACCATGTTGAATTAAAACTACTTAACTGAAGTCCAGCACCGGCATCTCTTCACCACGCGGTAGGTCGGCAGCGGCAAATACGTGGCAACGTGCATGGTAGAGTATCAGTGGAGATAATCTTTGTCTGACTGAATTATTAATCTCTTAACTTAAGGACAGTACAAAAAACTTAAGGAAGACCCCACAGCCGGTGTAGTGAGGAAAAAAATATGCTGATAAAATCATCTATTTCAGTTCAAAAAGAGAATAAGAAGCCAATGTGTCCCAGTCTTTATGGTGAGCCCAAAATTCTTAAAATTGGTCTTCCCCTGAGACCAGTTGTTAGAGCTATCAATTCCCCAACATATCAAACAGAAAAATATCTGGCAACTCGTTTACAGCCATCATTAGTTACGCTGTCTCTCATGTCATTTTACCGAGAAACTTGAAGGGCTAACTTTGGATCCTGAAGAGACTCTTATCAGTTTCGACTTAGTGTCTTTATTCACTACGACTCAGTTTAACGAAGTTGGGATTTATATAATGGATGTTTTTCCAGGAGCTTTGACTGCCCTTTTTCGACAATGTTTTTCTGCTCGTCAGTTCCAGTGGGACGCCGAATATTGTAAGCAAGTGGATGGTGTCACAATGGGTAACCCATCAGGCCCTGCTATCGCTAATTCTTACATCGAAAAATTCGAAGTCAGCTCTAGAAAACGCAAATAAATAACCATGACGGTATCGGTTTGTCTATGACACATTTGTGGTTTGGTCAAATGATAAAAAAACTTTAGAAAAATTATTTTGTTATGCGAATAGTTGTTGTTGTTGTGGTCTTCAGTCCAGAGACTGGTTTGATGCAGCTCTCCATGCTACTCTATCCTGTGCAAGCTTCTTCACCTCCCAGTACCTACTGCAACCTACATCCTTCTGAATCTGTTTAGTGTATTCATCTCTTGGTCTCTCTCTACGGTTTTTACCCTCCACGCTGCCCTACAGTACTAAATTGGTGATCCCTTGATGCCTCAGAATGCGAATAGTATAAATCCAAAAATCCAGTTCACCATGGAGATAGAAAAAGGCACCTCAGTATCATTCTTGGAGGCTTTAGTTACGAGACAGGCTGATGAAAGGTTGAAAGATGGTTACATATAGAGACGCATATCTCTCCAACCATCATCCGCAACAAAAAAGAGCTGCCATTAAGTCTTGTTGACAGAGCTAAAACAATTTTCACGCCGGAACACGTGGACGATTGAAACATCTGAAGCAGGCTTTCGACAATGATGACTATTCAGGCAAAGAAGTACATAGGGTTCTGCGACCGAATAACAGTAGGCAAAAGAACGACGATAAAAGACAGCGATGAGAGAACAGTGTTTCTCCCTCTTTTACGAAGAAAATAACTGATAAGATCGGCAAGGTTTTACAGAAACATATGAGACCGGTTTTTAGATCAAGTAAGAAAATTTGTCAAGCACTCAGATCTGTAAAGACGAACGCCCTCTTCTGTCAGCAAGTGGCCTGTATAAGACACCGTGTACTTGTGGAAAGTCTGTATTGGAACTACCAAGAGACTCGTGATTACAAGATAGAGTGAACATAAAATTCTTTACCGACAGGGGAAAAACATAAAAATCAGCTGTTGCAGAGCATGGTCTTCAGTCAGGAATTCATGAAGTGAAATTTTACGAAACCAAATTTTTATCTGCTATGACAGACTGTTATCGACTACTATACAGAAATGCCTAGAAAAAAAAACGAAGGTAATCCCAAAAGTAAGGTCTCCTATTTTTTTATAAGTACAGAATTCTGTTTGTGTGGCAATTGGTCACACTGTTATGAAGAGTGCTTCACGCGTTGTGTGTAAACACGCGCACGCCGCGCTGAGGCGCTTAGTCTTGACTTGGTAGACGTTGAGAATGGAGCTCTCGTTGGATGTTACCGCCAAGTGCGACTTGCACGCAGTTATTCGGTTTTTGAACGCAAAGGGCACTGCTCCGATTCAAATCCATTGCCAATTGACGGAATTGTATGATGAGTCGTGCATGGATGTCAAAAACGTTCGTAAGTGGTGTAGAGAGTTTGCAGCTGGTCGGACCGAAATTCACGACGATCAAAGGAGCGGGAGACCGTCAATTTCTGAGGAGGTAGTGTTGAAGGTTGAGCAAAGCATGCATGAAGATCGGCGGATCACCCTGGATGATCTCTGCACGTTGGTTCCTGAGGTTTCCCGAAGCGCTGCTCACAGAATTTTAACGAAACATTGAGCTACCGGAAGGTGTGCGCAAGATGGGTGCCACGCATGCTGACTGAGGACCACATGCGTTTCTTCACCGCCTTGCAGCAGAACAGGACAACTTTCTGGACTCAGTTGTCACGGGTAACGAAACCTGGGCATACCACCTTACACCTGAGCCCAAGCAACAAGGTTCATAACTTTCTGAACAGCATGGCGGCGAGTTGGTGTGACATGGGCATACAAAAACTGCCACAGCGTCTACAAAAATGCATCGACAGAAATAGTGATTACGTCGAAAAAAAGCTAAATGTTCAAGCTGTGAAGTGATTAAACCATTATAGAAATAAACAGGTCTAAGTACGTATAAAAAATAGGAGACGTTAACTTTTGGGATTACCCTCATATACACTACTGGCCATTAAAATTGCTACACCATGAAGAAATGCAGATGATAAACGGGTATTCATTGGACAAATATATTATACTAGAACTGAGATGTGATTACATTTTCACGCAATTAGGGTGCAAAGATCCTGAGAAATCAGTACCCAGAACAACCACCTCTGGCCGTAATAACGGCCTTGATACGCCTTGGCATTGAGTCAAACAGAGCTTGGATGGCGTGTACAGGTACAGATGGCCATGCAGTATCAACACAATACCACAGTTCATCAAGAGTAGTGACTGGCGTATTGTGACGAGCCAGTTGCTCGGCCACCATTGACCACACGTTTTCAGTTGGTGAGAGATCTCGAGAATGCGCTGGCATGGACAGCAGTCGAACATTTTCTGTATCCAGAAAGCCCCGTACAGGACCGGCAACATGCGGTCGTGCATTATCCTGCTGAAATGTAGGGTTTCGCAGGGATCGAATGAAGGGTAGAGCCACGGGTCGTAACACATCTGAAATGTAACGTCCACTGTTCAAAGTGCCGTCAATGTGAACAAGAGGTGACCGAGACGTGTAACCAATGGCACCCGACACCATCACGCCGGGTGATACGCCAGTATGGCGATGACGAATACAAGCTTCCAATGTGCGTTCACCGCGTTGTCGCCAGACACGGATGCGACCATCATAATGTTGTAAACAGAACCTGTATTCAGCCGAAAACATTAGGTTTTGCCATTCGTGCACCCAGGTTCGTCGTTGAGTACACCATCGCAGGCGCAGGCGCAGGCGTCGAACTGTTCGTGCAGATGGTTGTTGTCTTGTAAACGTCCCCACCTGTTGACTCAGGGATCGAGACGTGGCTGCACGATCCGTTACAGCCATGCGGATAAGACGCCTGTCATATCGACTGCTAGTGATACGAGGCCGTTGGGATCCAGCACGGCGTTCCGTAGTACCCTCCTGAACCCACCGATTCCATATTCTGCTAACAGTCATTGGATCTCGACCAACGCGAGCAGCAATGTCGCGATACGATAAACCGCAATCGCGATAGGCTGCAATCCGACCTTTATCAAAGTCGGAAACGTGATGGTACGCATTTCTCCTCCTTACACGAGGCATCACAACAACGTTTCACCAGGCAACGCCGGTCAACTGCTGTTTGTGTATGAGAAATCGGTTGGAAACTTTCCTCATGTCAGCACGTTGTAGGTGCGCCACCGGCGCCAATCTTGTGTGAACGCTCTGAAAAGCTAATAATTTGCATATCCCAGCTACTTCTTCCAGTCGGCTAAATTTCGCCTCTGTAGCACGTCATCTTCGTGGTGTAGCAATTTTAATGGCCAGTAGTTTATAAGCACAGCGATGATATTAACAAGAAAGAAGAAACCATTTAAGTTAGTGATGTGTGGACAGTGGCTCTGCAGAATCGATAGGTAAGTTTTTATCGTTGACGTGTGACAATCGATAGTTATATATCTGACAAAGATTATCAATGCTGATAACGTATAGACTCGACCATGCCCGCTTGACACAGTATCTATGCCCGCCCTGCGACGTCCGGCTTGTCAGTCGACAAGATTCAGTGTCGCCGGGAGAACCTCCGAAGATGTCCAGCGTTCAGGAGCCGAGAAGTTTCTTCGACCACAGCCATACAGCCCGGACGACTCGTTAGCATTAAGATGATGTGATAGTAAAAAAAAAAAAAAATGGTTCAAATGGCTCTGAGCAGTATGGGACTTAACATCTTAGGTCATCAGTCCCCTAGAACATAGAACTACTTAAACCTACCTAACCTAAGGACATCACACACATCCATGCCCAAGGCAGGATTCGAACCTGCGACCGTAGCAGTCGCGCGGTTCCAGACTGTAGCGCCTAGAACCGCTCGGCCATCCCTTCCGGCGATAGACAGATAGAAACCAGTCATCATTAATTTAAAAAATGGTAATTGAGTCAGTGTTTTTCGTTCACTATACTGTCCCTAGTTCACAGCTGCAGCGCAGTTGCTCGCCGTCGACAAACACGTCGCAAGGCAAGTGCAGAGGGTGGTAATCACGGACAGCTAGCGACGGCAGGCAGTGACAGCCAGCGGTCCAGCAAGGCGGAAGGGAGTGGAGACGGTCCCCGCCGCCGAGCTGCCAGGCGGCTATACATATGCATGGTACGCGGCGGGCCTGCTTGTCTCGCCGGGCACGTCGCGGCCGCGGGCCAATGGCGGAGCGGCGCGGCTGGGGGCGTGCCTGCCCCATGTAAATGCCGCCTCCGCCTCCGCGGCGCGCCGTGATTGGGGGCGGCACAGCACTGATACCGGCCGCCTATAATTTGGCCCGGCGCTGATGATAGTTCTAGGCCACGCTAATTGGAGCCTCGCCGGCTTATTACGCGCCTCAGATGCGTATCGCGCCAGCTCGCGCCAATTTGGGCCGCGCTGTATCCGCGGCTGCTGCTGCGGCCGTATATATAATTTTCTGGACGCCCCCTGCGGTCCGTGCGGGGGCCGTAATTGTCGCGGCCGGAGTTTAGGCTGGACGCCGGAGGCCCACAGCCTGCACCGCACAATGAGCGGCCGAGAAAGGCGGCGCGCCTCAATAGCGCGTGTGTGAGCGCGTCTCGCGAACGTACCAAATAACTCGCTCCCGACAATTATTGCCTCGCATTCCGCGTTCGAAAGCTGCGTCGGCATTCCTGTTTGCAGCGTCTGAACGACAGAATAAAAACTCGCACTTAAAATCCAGCTGACGTCTCGCGATGGAGGACTGGTTAACATGGTTATGGGAGGAAACATCCAGACATTAAGTTTATTAAAATCTACATCTATGCATACGATGGCTTCCGTAGTCCTCCGAACTGCACTGGCACAGCTACAACATTTCCGCTTCTAACAATACCACCACTTGCAAAGTAGGTTACAAATATTATTAATAATGTTGCTCACGCAGCATATGTTCGCTTTATCGGGCAACAACAAAGTTATTGACTGTGGATGGTATCGTCAGAATGGAAATAATGAAGTCACTATAAAAAAGTCATTAATTTTGGCACTTATCTTGAATGGAGTCCCACGTAGATTTCGTCGAAGTTGTTATGGCTCACCTTGTTGATTCTAGGGTAATTCCACTTTGACTGCTAGAAGGTCCAGATCTGTATTTCAGCAATATTTGAAGACCTAACAAATGCGTTTTTCAGGAAATTCTTAATGATCAAACAATCCCAGATCAGAACAATGATATGGTAGAAATAATTTTTGACTTGGTGTTCACGATCCACACTTTTATTAAACTTCTTGTAAATTCACATATACTCCTTCTTAATTGTCACATCATCAAAAAAACAGTTTTGTATCAATCTTCATATATTTAATTTCCGCCGGCCGGGGTGGCCGAGCGGTTCTAGGCGCTACAGTCTGGAACCGTGCGACCGCTACGGTCGCAGGTTCCAATCCTGCCTCGGGCACGGATGTGTGTGATGTCCTTAGGTTAGTTACGCTTAAGTAGTTCTAAATTCTATGGGACTGATGACCTCAGAAGTTAAGTCCCATAGTGCTCAGAGTCATTTTTTAATTTCCACTTTAACCAAACACAAGACTTGACTGTTCTTTTAAAAAGCGAAATAACAACTTAACTTCTGCAAAGTGAAAAAAAGACTGCTCCGTGCGCCTTCGCGCCAAAGCGGTTACAAGTAAATCAAAGATTATGACAGTCTCTCAGAAATAAATACACACAAGAACCATATCACTGTAATATATCGATACATCGGAGTACCTATACATTAATAAAACCAAATGTGAATATTGTCACAAAAATATGTCTGTTACTTCGCAGAAAAGTAGTACGATATTACTGGTATCGAGAACTGGGGTTGGAGTGCATTAATGGTCACGTAAATAAAGAACCATTACACGCTTCTTCCAAAAACGAATTTCCCAGTAGTCAATTACATGAGTGGTCTAAGACGTTTTTATGTGCTCCTCTAGCGACTTTCTAAGGGAGGATGGAGCTTGGATCTGAATGTGTCCCATGCATGCAGGCGTGTACCTGCAAACAAACGAAAAATTTTCACAATAAAATTTCACTCGGCAGCCGAGTGTGCGATGGTTTGAAGCTTCTTGGTAGAAAAAATAGTGTTCAGGATCAGGACTCATAACTAGGACCTCTGCCTCCCGCGGACAAGTGCTCTAACGACTGAGCTACACCAGCTGGACTCAGCGCCCCGTCCTCACAACTTAAGTTCCGCCAGTTCCTTATCTTCTACCTCACAAACTTTGCAGAAGTTCTCCTGCATAACGCTCTTCGCAGGATGTGGCTAAGCCATGTGTCCGCAATAACCTTTCATCCAGGAGTCCTTGTCCAGCAAGGTGCGCAGAAGTTTGGAAGGTAGGAGATGAGGAGTTAAGGCTGTAATAGCGTGGTGTCAATGATTGTGAAATTACTGTGAAATAGCCATCACTTGTGGATTTCTGAAACTGAAATGAATACATTTCATGATGGAGAAAGATATGCTTTTAAACTGTATTTTGTTGAATTATAAGTATTTCTAAAAGTGTTGATAATTTGCGTTTTTCTGTTTCAAAAACACCTCATGTTCATAAAAAAACAGAACACTTTGAACGACGAGAAACAGGACGTTCATATTCACAGGACATGTACATTAGGGTGTTCTGCAGAAATGATTCGCATCTGAACCATATCGGCCAGCTGGCTCAAGGTCAACATCGATATTGTTGCGCAACACCACCTACCGGTAACATGTGCCTGAGCTCTCGTTGTCGTTGTAAACCGAAGGTAGTTGATCAGTGTCACTTGAGCAGACGTGCAGCATGCCTCGCAGACGTATGCGCGAACCGTACCGTCAAATAAATGAGTTTGAAAAAGAGCGCATTATTGGCATTAGAGAATGTGATGAATCCATCCGAAAAACTTCTGCTCGTGTGGGACCATTTGTGTCGGCAGTGCAACGGGTGTGTGCAGAAACGTTCACGGAAGGCTTTAGAACACGACGAGATGGGTTAGGTCGCACCACCCACACCATCCCCCGAAAAGATCGACACTTCATGCGAATGGCATTTCGGGACAGATCCGCGTCGTCCTCGGCTCTGGCACAACAGTGGAACACATCGTACAGCATCAGGAATGACAGTATGTCGCCGTTTTTTTACAGCATGGGTTACGTGCGCGTCGTCCACTTCTCCGCATACCTTTGACGAATGTGCAGAGACGTTCTGGATGGCAATAGTGAGTGGAATGACGTCACAGGGGATAGGAATGGCAACAGATAGCGTTCTCGTACGAATTCAGATTGTGTTTGAAAATGATGATGGCCGCATTTTGGTTCGCCGCAGACAGACGAAAAGACTTCACAGCGACTACATTCGCACAAGATATACAGCGCCAACTCAAGGCCTTACGGAGTGAGGTACTGTTAGGTAGAACCACAAATCACATTTGGTGACCATTGTGACCACCTACGTGAATGACATCCTGCGACCTGTAGCCACACCCTTTCTGCATAACACCTCAGACGCTATTTTTCAGCAAGATAATGTACGACTACGTGTTGCTGCACGAACACGTGCCTTCTTGTTGTCACAGTATGTCAGCCTTTTGCCCTGGCCCTCCGCGTCACCAGACGTGTCACCAATCGAAAATGTGTGGGATATGGTGAGACGACGAGTGCGGCACAGTGACCCAGTGCCAACCATCACAGATGAACTTTGGAACCAGGGGAATGCAGCATTGATGGCGATACCACAGGACACCATTCGTGCCTGCCTCGCGTCGATGCCATCACGTGTGGAACTACACTCCTGGAAATGGAAAAAAGAACACATTGACACCGGTGTGTCAGACCCACCATGCTTGCTCCGGACACTGCGAGAGGGCTGTACAAGCAATGATCACACGCACGGCACAGCGGACACACCAGGAACCGCGGTGTTGGCCGTCGAATGGCGCTAGCTGCGCAGCATTTGTGCACCGCCGCCGTCAGTCTCAGCCAGTTTGCCGTGGCATACGGAGCTCCATCGCAGTCTTTAACACTGGTAGCATGCCGCAACAGCGTGGACGTGAACCGTATGTGCAGTTGACGGACTTTGAGCGAGGGCGTATAGTGGGCATGCGGGAGGCCGGGTGGACGTACCGCCGAATTGCTCAACACGTGGGGCGTGAGGTCTCCACAGTACATCGATCTTGTCGCCAGTGGTCGGCGCAAGGTGCACGTGCCCGTCGATCTGGGACCGGACCGCAGCGACGCACGGATGCACGCCAAGACCGTAGGATCCTACGCAGTGCCGTAGGGGACCGCACCGCCACTTCCCAGCAAATTAGGGACACTGTTGCTCCTGGGGTATCGGCGAGGACCATTCGCAACCGTCTCCATGAAGCTGGGCTACGGTCCCGCACACCGTTAGGCCGTCTTCCGCTCACGCCCCAACATCGTGCAGCCCGCCTCCAGTGGTGTCGCGACAGGCGTGAATGGAGGGACGAATGGAGACGTGTCGTCTTCAGCGATGAGAGTCGCTTCTGCCTTGGTGCCAATGATGGTCGTATGCGTGTTTGGCGCCGTGCAGGTGAGCGCCACAATCAGGACTGCATACGACCGAGGCACACAGGGCCAACACCCGGCATCATGGTGTGGGGAGCGATCTCCTACACTGGCCGTACACCACTGGTGATCGTCGAGGGGACACTGAATAGTGCACGGTACATCCAAACCGTCATCGAACCCATCGTTCTACCATTCCTAGACCGGCAAGGGAACTTGCTGTTCCAACAGGACAATGCACGTCCGCATGTGTCCCGTGCCACCCAACGTGCTCTAGAAGGTGTAAGTCAACTACCCTGGCCAGCAAGATCTCCGGATCTGTCCCCCATTGAGCATGTTTGGGACTGGATGAAGCGTCGTCTCACGCGGTCTGCACGTCCAGCACGAACGCTGGTCCAACTGAGGCGCCAGGTGGAAATGGCATGGCAAGCCGTTCCACAGGACTACATCCAGCATCTCTACGATCGTCTCCATGGGAGAATAGCAGCCTGCATTGCTGCGAAAGGTGGATATACACTGTACTAGTGCCGACATTGTGCATGCTCTGTTGCCTGTGTCTATGTGCCTGTGGTTCTGTCAGTGTGATCATGTGATGTATCTGACCCCAGGAATGTGTCAATGAAGTTTCCCCTTCCTGGGACAATGAATTCACGGTGTTCTTATTTCAATTTCCAGGAGTGTAGTTATCAGGGACCATGGAGAAACTATACCTACTAGTCACATGCTGAACCGAGGTGACTGAAATGCTAATCATTTCTGCAGAAGCCACTAATGTACATGTCCTGTGCATATGAACGTCCTATTTCTCGTCGTTCAAGGTGTTCTGTTTTTTCTGAACATGAGTGTGTTTATTCCCCAGAAATGACATGAATCACGTAAACTGCATGTAAAAATTGCGTACATAATGGCTTAAACAGAATATTATTTACACGAATACTATTTTTGACTGAGGATGATATTTTCAGTTTTGATTTCAGTTTCGCTAAAATTGTTAATGCAACATTTCTCTGCGTGTACAGCGAGTAATTACAAATGTTTTGTATAAATCTTGAAGGAAATTAAATCATCTACAGCATTAGTCAGTAAACATTGTGCACAAAACTGCACGAAAAGAAGTTATTAAGGTGAAAACAGTGGCTGTTCCTAATTTTCCATTGTCTTATGCATGAAACTTGAAGGTAATTTAACGCTCTCGAAACCTGATAATGGCACGTCCTGGACTAAAATGCACTGGAAGCGTGTCACTGAGGAAGAACTGAGAGAAATGCCATTTCTTGGTGTTTCTTTCAAGATGGCGGATAACGCACTAGGGGGAGACAATCTAAAACTTGGATTTTTCATGAAAGGGGTAATACACACAACACACCTGAAAATCAAAATTGCTCCACCTTTTGGAACCCAGCCTCTTTTTCAGAGCTATCTCTACTGGGCTAATAGGAAGGTAGCAGCGGCATGAGACTGAAGCAGTACGCAGTAAAATCCTTGGAAAATCCATGATTGTTGCGCGAACTGGCAGTTGACACTGATCGCAAATAAATCTAACATATTGGGCACAAATGAGCGGATAGATCCATTACTGTTCGATTTCGCTATTGGCGATGAACGACTGGAGACAGGAACAGGCATAAGACACCTAGGAATAACTGTCCGAAGCTACCTATGTGGAATGACCACGTACAACTTACGGCAAGAAAAGTGCATCTACATATATATTCCGCAAGCCACGTTGCTGTGTGAGGCGTAGGGGACTATGTGCACCTCTGTTGCGTCAACCTTCTTCTGCTTCGGTCGTGAATGGTTTGCCAAAACAACGATTGCTGCAAAGCCTCTGTGTAAGGTCGAATCTTTTTAATTTTGCTTTCATGGTCTTTCGCGAGAGGAGGAAACAACATCTTGGTTGAGTTTTCTACGAACTTCAACTCCAGGACAACGCCTCTCCTGCAGTGTTTGCCATATGAGTTGGCTAAGCATCTTCGTGACGCTTTCACGTATATTAAGTGCACCTGTAACGAAACGCTCTGCCCTTTTGTCGATCTTCTCTGTTTCCTCTGTTAAACCTATCTGGTACTAATCCGAGACTGTCGAGCAATATTCACGTGCTGAAGCAGGTGCCAGGCTGAAAGTCATTGGAAGAATCCTACAGAAATGTAACTGATACGCGGAAGAAGTGGCTTACAAAACACATGTAGCTGTAACTGATCATTGTGTTGTGACCAGCGAAACAGCTGTCGTCCGGCCATAACCGAGGGTTCTTTGACGGCTCAGTGAGGTTGCACATAGGAACTGTGACTCATAAAATATTTGTTCACTTTATTACATTAATGAATAAAAGATTTACTCAACTTTGTTCACACTACTTTGTATTCACTTCCCCGGGCTGTCTGCAATGGAGGCTGGGGAAGGCCTTAGGCCCTAATATGTTTTATCATAGACGCTCGCACATTCGTAAGTCAGAAGTTTTAAATACCTAGATGTAAATGTTAGGAATGCCTTTATCCGGTTTAAATAGAACCTTTAATCTTTTGACCTAAAGCACTTGAAGATGCAAATTTAATTTACGAAACCGGTCGTGTTCTCCAATAAAGAATTCTTACAGTGCATCGATCTTGTTTATTCAAATTAATAAACTTTGACACACTTCTTTGCCACAGAAGTTTTCGATAATTTACATCACAACTAGCAAACCATCATTTGATGCCGGGCGGTGTGGCCTAGAGGTTCTAGGCGCTTCAGTCTGGAACCGCGCGACCGCTACGGTCGCAGGCTCGAATCCTGCCTCGGGCATGGATGTGTGTGATGTCCTTAGGTTAGTTAGGTTTAAGTAGTTCTAAGTTCTAGGGGACTGATGACCTCAGATGTTAAGTCCCATAGTGCTCAGAGCCATTTGAGCCATTTTGAACCATCATTTGATGTCCTAATTAACAAACTGCTCTCTTGGAGTCCAAAATAATAAAACGTTTACGTAAGTACATTTCATCTGAGACGTTAACTACCGCTATCCTACACAACGATGTTGACTGATGTAGTTGAGGTCACGAACTGTGGGAGAAGGCTTCAGCGCTCGGCTCTATATTAAACGCTGGTGCAACGACGATGCTGTGCTGAGAGTGAAGGCGTGGTCTTCTGGATCGCTTCCCATACGTCGTTCCTGATTGGAGGCGACCTCACTAACGTCTGCGGTGTCGACATGTGTTACGACTTTGGTGTGGCACCGAGATCTCTGGACAATACCACACACTGAGTTCAAATGGTTCAAATGGCTTTGTACCCTCCACCACACACCGTAAGGTCGCTTGCGGAGTATAGAGGTAGTTACATCCAGTTTCCAAGTTTGTCTTCCCAATTTTTCTAGATGTTGTAAGTGGGCTGTTTATGTTTTTATGTTGGTAACGCCACGTAGCGCTCTGTATGAAAATCACTGACTGTGCTGTGTGCAGTGTGTGGCTGGTTGGCATTGTTGGAATATTAGCTAGTGTAGTGTTGGGCAGCTGGATGTGAACAGCACGTAGCGTTGGGCAGTTGGAGGTGAGCAGCCAGCAGTGGTGGATGTGGGGAGAGAGATGACAAGAGTTTTGAGCGCGAGCGATCTGCACGGGTGTCTGTCAGAAAAAGGAAATTTGTAAAACTGGATGTCATGAACAGATGTATATATATGATGACTTTTGAAAATTATTAAGGTAAATACATTGTTTGTTCTCTATCAAAATCTTTCATTTGCCAACTATGCCTATCAGTAGTTAGTGCCTTCAGTAGTTAGAGTCTTTTATTTAGCTGCCAGTAGTGGCGCTCGCTGTATTGCAGTAGTTCGAGTAACGAAGATTTTTGTGAGGTAAGTGATTCATGAAAGGTATAGGTTATTGTTAGTCAGGACCATTCTTTTGTAGGGACTGTTGAAAGTCAGATTGCGTTGCGCTAAAAATATTGTGTGTCAGTTTAGTGTTAATTAGAATAAGTAAAGAGAGAAATGTCTGAGTACGTTCAGTTCTGCTCAGGTGTTTGAAAATCAAATAACGTAAGAGGTTTACCAGCACAGTAATTTATAATTTTTCTAATGGGACGTTTCAATGTTCGTTGCCCCCTTCTCTTTCATTCTGAAATAAAAAGACGGGTCATCAAATGGGCTACTGGGCAATTTCTTCTGACATGCAGCGTGTCCTTTCGTCTGTCAGTGCGGTTGTGTTGTGATGCCGCAGTACATTTGTGGTCAGGAGGTACCGGCATGAGGGGAACGGCCTACCTCTGGCTGCGCGAGGCTGCGGGATTAGGCAGTCATTACACGAGCTCCGGGACTCAGCGATGACGCAGGAGAAATTCACCTCCGCTCATTGGAGATCTCCACCTCAACTCGTCGTCGCTGTCGGACTTGAGTGAAGCGTGCGACACAAAAAACGGAAAAAGTCGCGGTGCCGGGAGGAAATAACACGGGCGCGCAGGAACAAACACGCCGCAAATAATAATTTCGCGTATCACCGCGTGACTGGCGCTCTGGGGCCTCCCATTCAGCTTCCCTCGGCGGGCCGGGCTCATTCCCTCCCCAGGGATCCGGCTGCTGCCTGGCCGTCACTGTGCGTTCCTTAATGGTGCGTGTCCCTGCCGCCACGTCCGCCTCTTCCTTCCGCTTCGAGACGCGGCTGTACTCGAGCCAATAGCCCACAACTTGACCCTGAAAGTGGACAGTGTTCCGACTGCCGACTGAGGACGGAAATGTGCAGAAATATTATACTGCCATTGATCATCCTTCTGTCTCGTGAAGCGACATTTAAAGAGGGTTCGTCTGCAGTTGTTCTTAACAGTGTTGGGTGATATAGTAGCAGTGGCCAGGGCCTTGGAGAGTGGACATCGAGAATGGGGAATAGTGGAGGAAGTGAGGGAGGAGATGAAAAAAACCAAGTGCTTCAATGTCTTCCTTTCATCCGAGCTGGTGCGGATCCTGAACACTCAAGTAGTACTCAAGAATAGGTCGCACTTGCGTCCTACTGTATATAAGTTCTCCTTCACGGATGAGCCGCACATTCTAAAATTCTCCCAGTAAGCCGAAGTCGGCCACTCGCCTTTCCTACCACAGTTCTCACATGCTCTTTCCATTTTATATCGCTTTGCAGCGTTACGCCTAGTCATTTAAAGGACGAGACCGTGTCAAGCAGGACACCACCAAATCTGTAATGAACATTGCAGGTTTGTTTTTCCTACTCATCCGCATTACCTTACGTTTTTCTACGTTTATAGCCAGCTACTATTCATCATACCATATAGAAATTCTGTTTAAAGCCATCCTATATCCTGCTACAGTCACTCAACGACGATAGTTTCCCGTATAGAACAGCGTTGTCAGCTGACAGTCACCGATTGCTGCCCACCCTATCCGTCAGATCGTTTATCAATATAGAAAACGAGAGCTGTCCCGTCACACCTCCTTGCGGCACCCCTGACGATGCCCTTCTCTCTGAGGAACACTCGATGTCGAGGACGAAGTACTGGGTTCTGTTACTAAGAGGTCTTCGAGACACACATCTGGGAACCTGTTCCTAAAGTCTGCAGTGGGGTACCATGTCAAACGCTTTCCGTAAATCTACGAAAATGGAATCTGCTTGTAGCTCGTCATCGATGTTTCGCAAGATATGGCGTGAGAAAAGAGCAAGCTGAGTCTGGTGCGAGAAAGGCTTTCTAAATCCGTGCTGATTTGTGGACATAACATTCCCTGTCTCAAGGGTCCTCAGCTCGTGGTCGTGCGGTAGCGTTCTCGCTTCCCTCGCCCGGGTTCCCGGGTTCGATTCCCGGCGGGGTCAGGGATTTTCTCTGCCTCGTGATGACTGGGTGTTGAGTGCTGTTCTTAGGTTAGTTAGGTTTAAGTAGTTCTACGTTCTAGGGGACTGATGACCATAGATGTTAAGTCCCATAGTGCTCAGAGCCATTTGCACCATTTGAACCCTGTCTCAAGGATATGGATTATATTCGACCTTAGAATATGTTCAAGTATTCTGCATCAAACAAATGTTTAGGCTATTGGTCTGTAATTTGAGGGTCCATTCTTGTTCGCTTCTTATATATAGGAGTCACCAGCGCTTCTTCCAATCGCTTGGGCCTTCGAACAAGGCGAGGGATTCCCGATAAATGCAAGTTAAGTAAGGGGCCAATACTGTAGAGTACTCTCTGTAAAACCGAATTTGGATTCTATCCGGATCTGGCGACTTACTTGTTTTCAACTGATTCAGCTCCTTCTCTACGCCAAAGGTGCCTATTACTATGTCCTAAACACGGGAGTCTGTACGGCTGTCGAACGACGGTATGTCTGCACTACCCTGGTGCATAAATTATTTCTGAAGCGCGAAATTGAAAACTTTGGCTTTCATCTGCTGTTTTCTGTTGCCATACGAGACTGACCGGTAGCTGAATAGCACCCTTCGGCGCGTGATTTCACGTAGAATCAGAATTGTTTCAGATTCTCGGAAAGATATTTCGCTAAGGTATGGCGATGGAACTTCCATACTTCGCGTATAAATCTTTTTATAGACTCACGATTTTCTACTAGCTTTTTACTCTAGAGTGCAACAATCTCTGCCTTCTCAGCATTTTCCAAATTTTATTATTACATCACGGTGTTTTTTTCCGTCCTTTATCCACTTACTCGACATATACTTCTCCAGAGAGCGATTTACGATCGATTTAAAATTTGCCCATAATTCCTCTACGTCCATCATATTGGAACTAAATATTGTCCATGGAGAAGGCACAGTTTACGAGACTCCAATCGATATCCGCGTTGACCAAGTAAGCAGGACACCAATCGTCGACGATGCTATTTTTAAGTGAAAGCAACAAGGTACTTTTTGTAAAATTTAAAATTTTCCCAGCGAATCAACTGTTCACAAAGATTTCGGGCTTGCGGCCGGTCGTCGTAAACTTTATTGCACGATATTTCGGCTGGACAACTGCCAGCCATCTTCAGGTGAAAAGGTACTTTTTACTGCACCATGTTTTTCCTTTCCCAAGCATTATTAGAATGTGAGAAAAATGACTGCTCTCTGTGCGAACTGCTGCCGGTTTAGCCTAAGGACGGTGCTGCAATATATTTGTAGATTTCAGCCTCAAGAACGATTATGGATCTTTGTGTTTTCACGTGGCACAAGAGGTCTTCCTTCATATATTTGCAAAAATTGGCTAGCTCTGCTGCACTATGCCACTCATTTTCCCATATTTGTATACATTAAATGTCCTCTGGTACTCAGACAAACTTAAAAAAAGTAAATTTTGTGCCGTATACGCCAACGTTTAAGTTGCTTTACGAAGTTATTTGTATGACATGACAGATACTACTTATGAATCATAAAATATGCGATGACAGTGTATTTCATGAAGAGCACAAGCATACATTTCTCTACTTTAAGATTTATCTGCCAGTCTTTTTTAAAAGATTATTTCTTTTTTAATCTTATTAACTATTATTACAATTTATACTGGATAACGCTGCCTCACATGTAAGTTATTCATTTACGAAAAGGCTCAAACTGTAGCTAATATTAGATGCTCAGTTGTGCAAACCTCAATCTCTTCTCCACAACGAATACTTTTCTGCAAACCAGGAAATAATAGCAAAATATTATTTCTTATGGCATATGTCAACAAAAATGCGCAATGTTTGCTATCTTATTGAATTTCGAAACCCCGAAGTTGGGACTTATTATTACAGTCAAAGTGGCCTCAGCGGAAGGTCTTCACACAAGTCTCATTCAAACGTTTACCACGGTGCATAGCTAAGAACTTAGGACTTTACAAGTGTTTGCTATATATTATTTGTAAACGACATTAATCATTAATTCAGGCGATGTGCCTTTGATACAACGAAACCAGAGGATCTGCGGTTTTTCAAAATTTAAGAATGCCAGTTTGGTAAAACCAGTTGATAACATTGGCAAAACATCACTAATTGTTTTTTGACAATTATTTGCTTGGCTTTGCAGTAATTCTCGTATTATTTTCATATCCTGATGCAAAAATAACGCTAAATCATTCGCAGGTATAATATTGTGACCAACACTTTCGGCTGCTAAACTGAAGGTAAGTATGAGAGAAACATTCAATAGACATGCAGTTACTATATAAAAACTATAAAAGTTTGTTTAGTAATTATAAAGCTCACAAAATTCGAACTTCGCACCTATGTGCCAGTAGCATTTCATTGTCCCAAGATAGTTACAGTCCATTATAAAGATTTCATGTATTGAACACTAATATGATAATTACATTGAATACATACGGAAAGACGTCACTAATTACATTTAGAATGAAGAATAAAATGTAGTCGTCAGTTTTACAATATCCGCATCGGTATAAATTATTGGCGGGGTATCTGGTATAAGGATAAATACATAGATAAGACATTCACATTATATTATTTCAACAGGTAAGTACTGTACTACTCTCACTGTAACTAGTTGTTTACGTTCGACTGACCCATAAATTTCAGGAAATTCAGTACCCTTAATTTGGAAGCAATACAAATGTCTGGAAAGACATTGGTGATATAGAGATGCAATTAGAATAGTATAGGCCATGACTGTTGAAGTAATACTTTATAAGGATGTCGTATACTTTTATATCGTTGTACTAGATATGCCTCCCAATAATTTGAACCGTGTAGGCTCAAATGGTTCAAATGGCTCTGAGCACTATGGGACTTAACTTCTGAGGTCATCAGTCCCCTAGAAGTTAGAATTACTTAAACCTAACTAACCTAAGGACATCACCACATCCATGCCCGAGGCAGGATTCGAACCTGCGACCGTAGTGATCGCGCGGTTCCAGACTGAAGCGCCTAGAACCGCTCGGCGACTCCGGCCGGCAACCGTGTAGGAACAGTGTATTTTGTGACAAATACAGCGTCAAGATGACTGCTATATTTTATTCTGCAATGTATCTGTATTCATTGACATCTTGCCACGTCTGATTAAAATCATTCCGGGAGTAATGCAGCAGTATTTTGCGTCGTTAATCCTCTGATCCCGCTAGAAACACAAAATTTGAGCCATACATCGCCAACCTAAATTAGTGTACCTCCTGAGGAAATCCTACGCCTAAACTTTGATTATTTTAGCTTTTCAAGTCTTCCATACGATAACGTGGCAGTATATATCCTAGACGCAGAAGGATTTTAATGACATTGTGACTGGCAGCGGAAGCTTAAGTATTTACGTCTGCAGATATATGCAGTACAATCAGTAAACTGCTGTTTGAATATATGGAAGCTTCCTAACATAAAACAGATTTTTTTGTAAGTCTCGAACGTATTCACTTCGAAAACTGAGTCCGGTTTCAGTTCCACACGAAACATCTTCAGATCTAAATACGTCAGTTACAAGAGTAACCCCTCCAGTTCATCAGCAAGTTTACATGTTACGTTGCAGGATAATTAATCGTTGATATATTGTCCCATAAAGCGACATGCAGATTTTCTGATGAAATTATCATTGACATACAGATATATTGTCTAGTGACGTAGCATGTAAGTAGGTTGATGAATTGGACCGGTTAAGCATGTAACGTATATTTTCAGATATGAAGAAGGTTCATGTGGAACCGAAGCCGCTCTCAGTTTTAGAAATGAATTTATTCTACAATCGACTGCGGACTTTCTCGGAAAATGGCTATATGTCAGTTATTTCTAAAGTTTTCTAATGAATTGTAGTCAGCTTGTTACAACGACATACTACAAACACACAAATATCAATTACAACGTTTGAGAGTATTTCACCACGGCACCTTTTCATGTGTTTCCATAGTTTATGTTTATTAATTGTCCTTACTGTTGAATTTTTTTTTTTTTTTTTTTTTTTTTTTTGTACACACGTTCAGGTTCCTGAAAATGGTCGTGTGGAAAGGGACCAGTACTAAATATGGTTGTTTAATACAGTAGTTAGTATTGTCAGTAACATTTCGCGCAATATTGTTGTTGTGGTCTTCAGTCCTGAAACTGGTTTGATGCAGCTCTCCATGCTACTCTGTCCTGTGCAAGCTTCTTCATCTCCTAGTACCTACTGCAACCTACATCCTTCTGAATCTGCTTAGTGTATTCATCTCTTGGTCTCCCTCTACGATTTTTACCCTCCACGCTGCCCTCCAATACTTAATTGGTGATCCCTTGATGCCTCAGAACATGTCCTACCAACTGATCCCTTCTTCTAGTCAAGTAGTGCCACAAACTCCTCTTCTCACCACATCTATTCAACACATCCTCATTAGTTATGTGATCTATCCATCTGATCTTCAGCATTATTCTGTAGCACTACCTTCGAAAGCTTCTATTCTCTTCTTGTCCAAACTATTTTTCGTCCATTTTTCCCTTCCATACATGGCTACACTCCATACAAATACTTTCTGAAACGACTTCCTGACACTTAAATCTATACTCAATGTTAACAAATTTCTCTTCTTCAGAAACGCTTTCCTTGCAATTGCCAGTCTACATTTTATATCCTCTCTACTTCGACCATCATCAGTTATTTTGCCCCCCAAATAGCAAAACTCCTGTACTACTTTAAGTGACTCATTTCTTAATCTAATTCCCTCAGCATCACCCGACTTAATTCGACTACATTCCATTATCCTCGTTTTGCTTTTGTTGATGTTCATCGTATATCCTCCTTTCAAGACACTGTCCATTCCGTTCAACTGCTCTTCCAGGTCCTTTGCTGTCTCTCACAGAATAACAATGTCATCGGAGAACCTCAAAGTTTTTATTTCTTCCCCATGGATTTTAATATCTACTCCGAATTTTTCTTTTGTTTCCTTTACTGCTTGCTCAATATACAGATTGAATAACATCGGGGAGAGGCTACATCCCTGTCCCATTCCCTTCCCAACCACTGCTTCCCTTTCATATCCCTCAACTCTTATAACTGCCACCTGATTTCTGTACAAGTTGTAAATAGCCTTTCGGTCCCCAAATTTTACCCCTGCCACCTTCAGAATTTGAAAAAGAGGATTCCATTCAACATTGTCAAGAGCTTTCTCTAAGTCTACAAATGCTAGAAACGTAGGTTTGCCTTTCCTTAATATATTTTCTAAGATAAGTCGTAGGGTCAGTATTGCCTTATGTGTTACAACATTTCTACGGAAGCCAAACTGATCTTCCCCAATATCAGCTTCTACCAGTTTTTGCATTCGTCTGTAAAGAATTCACGATAGTATTTTGCAGCCGCGACTTATTAAATTGATAGTTCGGTAATTTTCACATCTGTCAACACTTGCAATATATGGCATCTCTTTTGGGAATAACCATTCCGTAAGTACACCTTATTGTTTTTATTTTATTTAGTCATATCTCATTATTTGCAACTGTTTTAAGGGACGCAGTCCCATTCCGAGGCGCTCATTATTGTAAATAGCCAAGCTGGACTTAGATCATTCGTATACTGCAGGAACAGAAATGGGTCCAGTATCGAACCTTGTGGAACACCCACTGCAATTTCCCCTCTTGCAGATGATGTGGCGATCCTCTGTGAATTCATATTGTCATCAGAGTTGACTATTTATAATTCATTTATGATTTCTTCACAATTTCAGGATCCCGCAAGAAGCGGCGTGATTGCATTGGATCTATGGTTTACCGTGGCTGGACCACGTTACTGCACGCTCGCCGCCAGGCGGTCTAACGTGAGCGGCGGATCTCAACACCGTGGACGAGTACGGAGCACGGAGCGTGTAT